>NC_044031.1:137022993-138306493 GCF_901765095.1 Microcaecilia unicolor | reverse complement strand
TAACACAGCATTAACAGCCTTTAGCACCATCAGAGCCTAGTTGGGGGGAGGAGTGAAGAGAAACAAGCATTATCTACTCTCCATAGTGTGCAACCCGTTTCCCGTAGTTTTTAACAAACATTTTCTACAGGTAGAAACAATAGCCAATGAACATTAAAAAGGAGAGTAGCAAGGCTGAAATTTTGTTCTAAAAGACAGTTTTCTGTTCTTTGGCTGCTGTAGAGGTAGCACTGCTACTGACTTGAATTAGATGTTAAGGGGTGAAGAAGCAGAATATTTGCAAACGTTATTGAGGGTAATCTGATTACTGAGTTAGCTTGAACTTTCTGCCACAGCCTACAACATTAACAGATGGCTTCTAGTGCTGCATAACCCTAGTAGCGCTCTATAAATGTCAAATAGTAGTAGTAGTAGTAGTAGTAGTCCTAGAAGACACAGCAGGGTCTAGTTTAGTCTTAAATCCTGCACACCCTCCCCCAACTCTTCATAATCAGTTCTAATTAGGATTCCAAAGGAAGAGTGCTTTTAAGAGTTTTAATTACATTTTATTACTGTCTAAGAAGAAAACTCTAAATAAATCACACAATAAGCTAAATACTTTTTTTATATTAGACTAATATCCTTAATATTTTAGCAAGTCTTAAATTATTGAAAAACTCAAAAATAGTAAGATGGAGACAGCAGTCCAGCAGCAAGAGGGATGCTATCCAGTCTTTTGCATTGAATGTCACATGTATGATCTCCCAGTTGGTGAGCTGTTATATGTGTGTGCTCGATGCAAAGAGCTCCTAGCTCTCGAAGAATAGGTCAGTTTTCTTGAGGCTAGAGTATCAGACTTGGAGGAGCTGAGGGAGACAGAGAGGTACATAGAGGAGACTTACAGTGATGTTGTAGAGAAGTCTGACCTCCAGTCTTGCAGCCCCTGTGCTGCCTTGGAGGAAGGAGGTCTTCTAAAAGGAGAGCATCACTGTGGTGAAGTAGGAAGTACTACTGTAGCCAGGATCTGCCCACCAGGGGATGCACTATCCTCTCGCACTGATATGTCTCCAAGAACTGCCCAGGCGAGAAGGGTTAGAACAGCTGTTGTAGTTGGTATTCGATCATTAAGCATGTAGATAGCTGGGTGGCTGGTGGACGTGAGACTCACATAGTCACTTGCCTGCCTGGTGCAAAGGTAGCGGACCTCACGTGTCAGGATTTTAGATAGTGCTGGGGAGGAGCCGACTGTCTTGGTACATGTGGGTACCAATGACATAGGAAAATGTGGGAGAGAAGTTCTGGGAACCAAATTTAGGCTCTTAGAACGCTCAAATCCAGAATCTTTAGAGTAGCATTTTCCAAAGTGCTCCCCATTCCACACAGGGCCCAAGAGAGAGGCAGAACTCTGTAGTCTCAATGCGTGGATGAGGCGATGGTGCAAGGAGGAAGGATTTTAGATTTGTAATGAACTGGGCAACATTTTGGGGAAGGGGGAGCCTATTCCGGAAGGATTGGCTCCACCGTTACCAGGGTGGGACTAGGCTGCTGATAACATTTAAAATAGAGATAGAGCAGCTTTTAAACTAGAACCTGGGGAAGGCCGACTGTCGTTCAAAAGCGCAAGGTTCGGAACAAGGTATCTTTCAAAGATATCATTAAAACAGGGAAGATAGGGTATCCCGAAAGTGAGGTTGCAAAAGAGACCATAGTAGATCCGGTATCTTTAAATAAAAATCTCACAAAAGATTGCAAATTAACACTGTCAACTACTGAGTAAGATGTAAATAGGAACAACAAACATAGTTTGAAATGTCTATATGCAAAAGCCAGAAGCCTAAGAAATAAAGATGGGAGAGTTAGAATAAATTGCACTAAATGAAAAATTAGATATAATAGGCATCTTTGAGACCTGGTGGAAGGAGGATAACCAGTGGGACACTGTCATACCAGGGTACAAATTATATCATAGTGATAGGGTGGATCGAATTGGTGGAGGGGTACCAATGTATGTTGAGGGCCTTGAATCAAATAGATTGAAAATTCTGCAGAAAACACCACATCTTGGAATCCCTATGGATTGAAATTCCATGTGTAAAAGAGAAAAGGATAGTGATAGGCGTGTACTGCTGTCCACCTGGCCAGGACGAACAGATGGATGTAGAAATGTTATCGTAAACTAGGGAGGCTAACAAACTGGTCAACACAATAATAGTGAGCAATTTCAATTACCCCAATATTGACTGGGTAAATATAACATCAGAGCATGCTAGGGAGGTAAAACTTCCTTGAAAACAAGGACTGCTTTATGTACAGGAGCCAACAAGAGGAGGAAAAATTCTAGCCCTAGTCCTCAGTGGAGCGCATGATCTGGTGCAGGAGGTAATGGTGTTGGGGCTGCTTGATATCAAATCATCATATTATGATCACTGTTATCTGCTTTTGAGTAAGTTACACATAGGAAGTCCAATATGTTAGCATTTAACTTTCAAAAAGACTGATAAAATAAGAGGGATGGTGAAAAAATAAGGAGCAGCTGTGAAGGTCAATAATTTACATTGGACATGAATGCTGTTCAAAAATACCATCCTGGAAGCCCAGGCTAAATATATTCCGTGCATTAAAAAGGAGGAAGGAAAACAAAACGACAGCTGGCATGGTTAAAAAGTGAGGTAAAGGAAGCTATTAGAGCTGAAAGAAAATCTTTCAGAAAATGGAAGGATCCGACTGGAACTGATAAACAACATAAGGAGTGGCAAGTCAAATGTAAAGCGCTGATAAGGAAGGCAAAGAGGGACTTTGAAAAAAAAAAAAGATTGTATTGGAGGCAAAAACACACAGTAAAATTGTTTTAGATATATTAAAAGCAAGACGCTGGCAAACGAATCGGTTGGACCACTAGATGACCAAGGGGTAAAAGGGGCATTCAGAGAAGACAAAGCCATAGCATAGAGATTAAATGAATTCTTTGCTTCGGTCTTCACTGAGGAAGATTTGGGAGAGATACCTGTGCCAGAAATGGTATTCAAAGCTGACGAGTCTGAGAAACTGAAAGAAATCTCTATAACCCTGGAAGATGTAATGGCACAATTTGACAAACTGAAGAGTAGCAAATCTCCTGAACTGGATGGTATTCATCCCAGAGTACTGATAGAATTGAAAAATGAACAGGCGGAACTATTATTAGTAACATGTAATTTATCTTTAAAATCAAGCACAGTACCGGAAGATTGGAGGGTTGCCAATGTAACGCAGATTTTTTTTTTGTTAAAGGTTCCAGAGGAGATCTGGGAAATTATAGACTGGTGAGCTTGGAGTCGGTGCTGGGCAAAATAGTAGATACTATTATAAAGAACAAAATTACAAAGCATATTCAAAAGCATGGATTAATGAGGCACAGCCAACATGGATTTAGTGAAGAGAAATCTTGCCTTACCAATCTATTACATTTCTTTGATAGGGTAAACAAACATATGGATAAAGGTGAGCCAGTCAATATTGTGTATCTGTATTTTCAAAAGGCGCTTGACTACCTTATGAAAGACTCCAGAGGAAATTGGAAAGTCATGGGATAGGAAGTGGTATCCTATTGTGGATTAAAAACTGATTAAAAGAAAGCAGAGAATAGGGTTAAATGGTCAGTATGCTCAATGGAGAAGGGTAGATAGTGGGGTTCCCCAGGGGTCTGTGCTGGGACCATTGCTTTTTAACATATTTATAAATGATTTAGAGATGGGAGTAACTAGTGAGGTAATTAAATTTGCTGAGGACACAAAGTTATTTTCACGATCACTTTTCACAATCCTCTCGCGATTTCATACATTGAAATTATTCAAAGTTGTGAAATCACGAGAGGATTGTGAAAAGTTACAAGAGGACCTTACGAGACTGGGCATCCAAATGGCAGACAACATCTAATGTGAGCAAGTGCAAAGTGATGCATGTGGGAAAGAGGAACCCGAATTATAGCTATGTAATTCAAGGTTCCACATTAGGAGTCATTGATCAGGAAAAGGATCTAGGCGTCATCGCTGGTGATATGTTGAAGCTCTCTGCTCAGTGTGTGGCGGCGGTGGCGGCAGCCAAGAAAGCAAATGGAATATTAGTTTTATTAGGCAAGGAATGGAAAACAAAAATGAGGATGTTATAATGCATTTGTAGTGCTTCAAGTATGACCACACCTTGAATATTGGGTGCAATTCTGGTTGCCGCATCTCAAAAAAGATATAGTGGAATTGCCAAAGGTACAGAGAAGGACAACGAAAATGATAAAGGGGATGGGACGACTTTCCTATGAGGAAAGGCTAAAGCAGCTAGGGCTCTTCAGCTTTGAGAAAAGATGGCTGAGGGGAGATATGATAGAGGTCTCTAAAATAATGAGTGGAGTGGAATGGGTAGACGTGAATCATTTGTTTACTCTTCAAAAATACTAGAACTAGGCGACATGCAATGAAGCTACAAGGTAGTAAATTTAAAATGAATCGGAAAAGAAATATTTCTAATCTCAATGTGTAATTAAACTCTAGAATTCGTTGCCAGAAAATGTAGTAAAAGTGGTTAGCTTGCAGGGTTTAAAAAAAGGTTTGGATGGCTTCCTAAAGGAAAAGTCCATAGACCATTATTAAAATGGACGGGTAAAATCCATTGCTTATTTCTAGGATAAGCAGCATAAAATGTACTATTTTGGGATCTTGCCAGGAACTTGTGACCTGGGTTGGCCACTGTTGGAAACAGGATGCTGGGCTTGATGGACCTTTGGTCTATCCCAGTATGGCAATACTTATGTACTTATGCCTGCAATGGCTTCAGGACGGGTGTGGTAGATTTAAAAACAGTGATGGAATACAAAAAGGAGTTGGATTAAACAGAGAATCCTTGAATGGGAAGAGGATGGAAACCAAATATTGACCACTTTTTCTCAAAGCAATAATAAATGACTTTTGTACTTCAAAGAAGGTGTGTGTGTGTGTGGGGGGGGGGGGGGGGGGGGTGAGAGTAACCTGCACAGAGTAGTAGTTACGGGGTCAATATTCAAAATGATTTAAAGTTTTCTAACACAGAACTTTCCCATGCAGCACTTTGTTAAAATGGGCATTTTCCATTTTCTTAATTTCAAGTCATGTGCTAATCTTTGCATTGGCTTGCTGTACCTATAAAAAGTTAACATGGGAGCCCATAGGAGGTGGTATCTGCTCTCGTGTTAACTTTGTTAACGAATACACTAGCCAGTTAATGCCTCCATGCCCATTCAAAAAAAATACTTAAAAAAAAAATAGCTAACAGGCGAGTTAATGTGTTCAAGCAGGCAAAATACAGCTAAACACTTAAACAAATTTTTCAGTGGCCTATGTTACCTGTGCTCAGTGTGAGTTAGGACTTAGCACCTTTAGTAGAAGGGTCCCTCAGTTACTAAAATTACTTTCAAAGAAAATCTTTACCCACATTAAAACAACTGAAGTCATATATTTTTGAGCGGTGTAACTTTAGCTAACATACCAGGAATGTAGTTTTCAGTGTCTGCACTGATAAAATCATAACTCAACGTCTAGCTCATTTCTTTACCAGAAATATTTCTCTATCTTTTTTTTTTTTAAGACAGCAAGGTCCTTCATTGGGATAGCTGAAAAGAGCTCAGGGTTTGTTTTTTCATGATTTGATATCCATGGACTAATTTAAAACATTCCTGACTCACTAGTTTAAACTGTATCAGCTTAATTCAGTTTTCATTGTTTCTTTAATACCTGTAACATATAATGGTAATTTATAGAGTATTATAGATGTATGGAAAACATAAATCTAAACTAGAGCCCTTGCATGCATATACAGTTACCCCCTAAATTGTATAGAGGTTGCCAAATTTTGGGTGCAGATCCCAGATCTACACACAACCTAGTTAATGAGCCATTAACAATCATAGTAACATAGTAAATGACGGCAGATAAAGACCTGTACTGGCCATCCAGTCTGCCCAACAAGATAAACTCATTTACACGGTATGTGATACTTTATATGTGTACCCGAGTTTGATTTGTCCTTGTCTTTCTCAGGGCACAGACCGTAGATGTCTGTCCAGCACTGTTCTTGTACTAAATTCTGAAGATAACGTTGAAGCCCCTTAAAATTTACACTCCAGCCCATCCCTATCTATTCAGTCATGATCAGGGCATAGACCGTAGAAGTCTGGCCAGCTCCCGTTTTGTTTCCCAATTTCTGGCGTTAGCACCCAATCTCTGCTAAGATTCCGTGGAACCATTCCTTTTAAACAGCATTCCTTCATGTTTATCCTATGCATATTTGAATTTGTTTCATCTCCACCACCTCCTGCGGGAGGGCATTCCACATATCCATCACCCTCTCCGTGAAAAAATACTTCCTGACAATCAATAATTAGTGTTAATTGGAACTCATTTGGGTTTACTTGCAGATCTACCCTGTGCCCTATTCTATAAAATGCATCCCTAAATTTTATAGCATGCAACTCAAAAGGGGGCATGGACGAGTCAGGGACATTCCCAAAATTTAGGCATAGTGTGATAGAATAAGGTCATTTATGTGCTCGACTGTCATTAGTTGTGTGCCAGCATTTACACCAGATTTTAGCAGGTGTAAGTGTAGCCATGATAAAAAGGTGTAAGTGTAGCCATGATAAAAAGTGGCCTGCAGTAGTGTGGGCATATGTTTTTGGCATGCGCTGGGCTATTTTTGATCTTAGCTGGGGGAAAAAGGCTTTTTTCAATGGGGCAAAAATGGCAGTGCACTAGAATTAAACGTAGCGCATGGCTATTTACTGCCTGAGCTCTTACCACCACCCATTGGCCTAGCGGTAAGGGTTTACACGCTACACATATGGTACTCATGCAGCATGCGCCAATGTGGCCATGGTGCCAATTACTGCTGGGAACGCCCACCCCACTAGCACAGGAAACAAACAGCATGCGCCAACTTTGATTTTTTTCCACTAGGTGGGTGTTCTAGCCAGGTTGTAGTGTCAATTTGGCACATGCTATATGTATGGTAACCCTACCGCTGCTTTGCGAAAGGGCCCAAAAGTTAGGTAAGAGAACAGTGCAAAACTAATATTCTATTAATACTAATTATTTATTGAGTAGGATTTATTTATCTCCTTTTTGAAGGAATTCACTCAAGGCGATGTACAGTAAGGGTGCCCCTTGCAAAATACTAGTTTAGCATGGATCTTCAAGGCACCTAACTTCGAGCCCCATTTATAGAATTCCCCTCTTAATGAATGTTCACTGCGAGTACTTTGAAAACCAAACTCATTTCATTCCTCCAGGACCAGTATTGGGATCTCTGCATGTATAGTGTTTGAAGAAAAACTACAGAGAGGTCTCTATTTACTGACATGTGGTACAAGTTTACAAAGCCTCTGTGTTACCTGTTGGGAGTATTCTCAGTAGATTCCAGTTCAGATACTGCACAGAGACATTTTTTTTTAATGTGCATTGAATACCTTGCCGTTAACTGAGGGCCCCTTTTACAAAGATGCATTAGCTGTTAACACAGCAATTAAAACGTGCTAACCATCAGAGGGCCTTTTACAAAGCTGCACTAGCATTTTTAGCATGTGCTAAAAATAAGTGTACGCTAAACGCTAGTATGTCCATATATTTGTATGGGTGTCCCTAGTATTAACGCTCACTAAAAATACTAGCACACCTTTGTAAAAGACCCCCTGAATACAGTTTTCACACCTATTCAAATGACTAACTATGCCATCCTATCTGCCAAATTGGCCATTTAATGAAGAAGTAATTATTGCACATTTAACTGTAAGGTGCATTTTCCTTCCAATCTACTACTAGTACTACTACTACTATTTATCATTTCTATAACGCTACAAGGCATACACAGCACTGCACAGCATACACAAAAAAGACAGTCCCTGCTCAAAGACAGACAGAACAATTAAGGGTAAGGGAATAGGTGAGGTTGAAGGACAGGGCAAGTGAGTAGTGGTTAGGAGTCAAAAGCAGTGGTAAAGGGGTGGGCTTTAAGTTTGGACTTGAAAACGGCTAAAGACGAGGCTAGACGCACAAGACAAAAGGAACAGAGTCTAGAATTAGTAGTAGAGGAGAAGGGGACGGATAAGAGAGATTTATCTACAGAGCAGCGTACCCGAGGGGGGGCGTAGGGAGAGACGAGAGTGGAGAGGTACTGGGGAGCAGCAGAGTGAATATACTTATCTCTCTATATAAAACGCACCTCCAACGTTCTAATGAAGCCTCTGTTAGCCAACATTCTAAGTGAAGGGGGTGAGATCCCATTGTGTCTGCCCCGCCCACGCGTCAAACGTGATGACGTCGAGGGCGGAGCAATGACACTCAACCAATCGCATCGCTCGGCAGCGAAGCATCAGGGAAGGAGGCGGCGCTCTCGACGTCTAGCCTTCCCTTCGCTGTGTTCCGCCTTCTTCTGACGTCAAGGATGACGTCAAAAGAAGGCGGAACACAGCGAAGGGACGGCTACACGTCGGGAGCGCCGCCTACTTCCCTGACGCTTCGCTGCCGGAACCGCCACGGAGGTACATTTTAAAAGAAGAAAAACAAAAAAAAAAGGATGCGAAGGGGGGGGGGGAACATGGATGCGAAGGGGGGGGGCCATGGATGCGAAGAGGGGGGAACATGGATGCGAAGGGGGGGGCATGGATGCGAGGGGGGGCATGGAAGGGAGAGAGGGGACTTGCTGGAAAAGGATGAATGGAGGCGGCAGGGGACACAGGAGCATGGATGGCCATGGATTGGGAGGGCAGGGCTCAGGGAGAGAGGGAAATTGCTGGAAAAGGATGAATGGAGGGGGCAGGGGGCAGGGGACAGAGGAGCATGGATGGCCATGGATTGGAAGGGCAGGGCTCAGGGAGAGAGGGGAATTGCTGCAAAGGGATGAATGGAGGGGGCAGGGGACAGAGGAGCATGGATGGCCATGGATTGGGAGGGCAGGACTCAGGGACACAGGGAAATTGCTGGATAGGGATGAATACAGGGCACAGATGGGCATGGATGGATATGGATTGCAGGACAGGCCTCAGGCAGAGAGGGGAAATGCTGGATAGGGAAAAAAGGAGGAGCCAGGTGACAGAGGACCATGGATGGGCATGGATTGGAAGGGCAGGACTCAGGGAGAGGGGAATTGCTGGATAGGGATGAATGGAGGGGACAGATGGGCATGGATGGATATGGATTGCAGGGCAGGCCTCAGGCAGAGAGGGGAAATGCTGGATAGGGAAAAATGGAGGGGCCAGGTGACAGAGGAGCATGGATGGGCATGGATTGGAAGGGCAGGACTCAGGGACAGGGGAATTGCTGGATAGGGATGAATGGAGGGGACAGATGGGCATGGATGGATATGGATTGCAGGGCAGGCCTCAGGCACAGAGGGGAAATGCTGGATAGGGAAAAATGGAGGGGCCAGGTGACAGAGGAGCATGGATGGCCATGGATTGGGAGGGCAGGACTCAGGGACAGGGGAATTGCTGGATAGGGATGAATGGAGGGGACAGATGGGCATGGATGGATATGGATTGCAGGGCAGGCCTCAGGCAGAGAGGGGAAATGCTGGATAGGGAAAAATGGAGGGGCCAGGTGACAGAGGAGCATGGATGGGCATGGATTGGAAGGGCAGGACTCAGGGACAGGGGAATTGCTGGATAGGGATGAATGGAGGGGACAGATGGGCATGGATGGATATGGATTGCAGGGCAGGCCTCAGGCACAGAGGGGAAATGCTGGATAGGGAAAAATGGAGGGGCCAGGTGACAGAGGAGCATGGATGGCCATGGATTGGAAGGGCAGGACTCAGGGACAGGGGAATTGCTGGATAGGGATGAATGGAGGGGACAGATGGGCATGGATGGATATGGATTGCAGGGCAGGCCTCAGGCACAGAGGGGAAATGCTGGATAGGGATGAATGGAGGGGGCAGGTTACAGAGTAACATGGATGGCCATGGATTGGGAGGGCACGGGTCACACTCTCTCTCTCATATACAATGTCTTTCTGACTCTCTCTCGCCCACACACACACACTCTCACTCACACTGTCTCTCACATACACACTTGCACACACTCTCATTCTCACACACACACTCTCTCACAAACACACTGACACCCAGACTCACTCTCTCACACAATCACACTTTCACTCTGACTCTCAAACACTCACTCTCACATACACTCTCCCAAACATACACACTCCGAGGAAAACCTTGCTAGCGCCCGTTTCATTTGTGTCAGAAACGGGCCTTTTTTACTAGTAGGTCAATAAGAGAAGCTTGAACTGAATACGGAAATGGATAGGGAGTCAGTGAAGTGACTTAAGGAGGGGGCTAACATGAGCATAGCGACTTTGGCGGAAAATGAGTCGTGCAGCAGAGTTTTGGACTAATTGAAGAGAGAGATGACTAAGAGAGAGGTCGATGAGAAGTAGGTTACAATAATCAAGACGAGAGGGGATAAGAGTGTGGATAAGGGTTCTGGCAGAGTGCGCTATCCTGTTATGTGTTAGCTGTTAATGTGGAAATTACTGCCCATTAACATTAAAGTACCACATTAAGGGGGTCTTTTACTAAGCTGCGGTAGTGTTTTTAGCTCATGGTAGAAATCAGCTGGCGGTAAAAGCTGAGATGCCCATTATGGGTGTCTCAGCATTTACCACCAGCTGGTTTTTACCGTGAACTAAAAACGCTAGCGTGGCTTTGTAAAAGGCCCTCTGACATGTTAATTGCCTTGTTAACAGCTAATGCATCTTAGTAAATAGTCCCTTGAATGTGAAATTGAATATTTCTAACTAGAAGGTACTTTTTCAAATCAGGAAAGAGCAATTCAAGGCTAACAGCATTTTGGGGTTGAGCAGTAGATGATTCTTGTTTCTGAAGGTACATGCATGTTACTGTTTCTGTAGCCATATTCTCTAAAAGATGAAAACACTAATTGAAAGCAACTACAATTCTTATTAAGTAATTTAATTATCTTTCAGATTTTAATCTTAGAGGTATATAAAATACCTGAATAAACTAAACTAGACTAAGCAGAATTATATAATACCAATCCTAACAACTGAGTGACTGAGTATAGACAACTATGTATTTTATTAGAGAAAATATCAAGCTACATTTAGGTATGTTGAATAAAAATTTATAAGTAGGCTTTTTGTTGGATTGTTGGAATCAGTGCCACTGTTTGTTGATTTAGTACTGATGGTTGGGCCAGGGACTCGCTTAAACAGACATTTTAAAAATGAATTCCAGATTTGGTATAATATTACATTTTTCATCTCTTTTAAACACCCAAGTTTGATGAAATCAAGTTTCTTAAAAACAAACTTTCTGTAGTCTGTGAGAAACCCTCTCATTACAGAGGGACCCTCCTTGGAATTTTTCTTATATGTAAGCAAGACTATTCTATAGGAATTTCTCAAAATACACTCTCACAGTTGTGTGCAGGAGCTTGGTACAATTTCCTCAGGTGTATTAGCTTTCTCATGTAAAGATATTGTTGAAATTTGATCTAAATATTGTTGCAAGTGTAATTCACCAAGAATCACTTCCTAGGACAGAACGTGTTGAAACTTATGAAAGAGGTTCTTAAAATAGAATGTTGTTATTACAGTTCTAATTTTCTATTGGAATCCACTATAATAAATGGGGTCTGCTTTTAAGAGTTTTACCTTTAAGTACAGAATAATCTTTTTAAAATGTGACAATGTAAATGACAACTGATAAAGACCACATTGGTCAACCTGGTTTTCCCAATTGAAAATCTTCCTGTTTGATGAGTGTATAAATTACCATACACAACATAATGCTAGCTCTCACTCCCCCATATTGTCTTTTTACATGCTCTCTTTTTCCATCACCACCACCACCCTTTATCTGTCCCAAGCAGGCCAGAATCTATTATAGTAGTGGCTGCCTTCATGGTTTGGCCACTTTAGACCTTCTTATCTATCTCTTTGATATCCAGCATTCTACATTCCATGTCCTATTATGAAGGTGTGTTGTAGTCCCACAGGCAACAAACAAAAAGTGAGGCTGTTTAGAAAAATACAGCCTTCCCCATTGCTTGTTAAAGTTTGGATTTTAGCTATGTCTCTTTCAAGCAGGTTAAGCTCCATGAAGTCATACCACTTCTGTTTAGGGTTGTAACTATTGCTCCATGCAGTCACCTCAGCATTGTCTTGGAAACCTAGTTCAGTACCACTTCTTTTTTTGCGTTCTAACAGCCACTTTGCACAGGTTACCCTAGTAGTCCTTCACCATCACCTCTCCCATCTTCAAATCCTTGCTCAAAGCCCACCTCTTCAATGTCGCCTTCGGCACCTAACCATTATACCTCTATTCAGGAAAT
Source organism: Microcaecilia unicolor (assembly GCF_901765095.1). Taxonomy (NCBI): domain Eukaryota; kingdom Metazoa; phylum Chordata; class Amphibia; order Gymnophiona; family Siphonopidae; genus Microcaecilia; species Microcaecilia unicolor. Next base: position 138,294,156 of record NC_044031.1, on the reverse strand, counting down.
CTAGACTGCCCCAATTTGATTGACTGCACATTTTGTCCATTAGATTGTAAGCTCCTTTGAGCAGGGACTGTCCTTCTTTGTTAAACTGTACAGCGCTGCGTAACCCTAGTAGTGCTTTAGAAGTGTTAAGTAGTAGTAGTAGTAGTACTCCATACTTATCCCATTCTTTTTGAATTCTGTTAATCATTTTTGTCTCTAATCCATTCCATCTACTACCTTTTCTGTAAAAAATAATATTTTCAGATAGATTCAGGAGCAATATCTGCCAAATCCCCCTCTGGTCCTTGGAGATTCGTACTGTGATCACTTTTTTTTCAACGCATGCTTTCGTCTAGGGATATGCATTCATTGTAGGATGAATATTAAAATGCAATGAATGAGGACATTTTGGGTTTGTATATATTTTTTGTTGTGGTTTACAAACTAGTTTTATTGTTAAAAATCATGAAAATACATAAAAAATATGATATTTTGAAATTCAAAATAATTTATGAGCATATGGGACTCAAGTTTGAAAGAGAAAAATGTCCAAAAAGTGGCATAAATTGGCAGATGGATGTTTTTCTTTGCAAAACCGTCCAAATTGTTATTTTTGAAACTCATTTTTTTAGATGTTTTTCCTATGCTGTTCATCTGTAGTGCATCAAAATTAAAAGGGGGCATGTTAAGGGCGGGATTTGTGTGTTCCTAATACTTGGGCATCTTTCTGCCATAATGGAAAAAAACAAAAATATTCAGGGCTAAAAGTTGGAGTGTTGGTCTAGACCTACACTCCCACAGTGATCACTGATACCCTCCTACCCTACAAAGATGTGAATGAAACAGTATATACTAACCTCTATAACAAATTCAGATGTTATGGTCAGTCCTATTAGAGTAGCAAGCAGGTTCCTGGAGTAGCCTAGTGGTTGGTGCAGTGCACTGTACAGAAGGGGACCCAGGTCCATAATCCACTCCAGCTGTTATACCAAAACTGACCAGAAAGCTGCTGTACTCACATACAGATTACACCAGGAGCCATAAAAGCTATAGTAGTGGTGTATAGTTGGATACAGTTAAGTTTTTGTTCAGTTTTGGAGGGCTCAGTATACAATATAAGGGGGTAAGGGTGAGATGCGTACCTGGGACCTTTTACATTATGTCTACTGTATTACCCCTTAGGATGTTCCACTGCTCTGCTGGGATGTCTGTGTGACCAGTGCTGCCCCACCCCCACCCCAAGACATCCCAATGGCTTGATTTTGTCTGATTTTCACTTGGCCTTTTTTTTTTCCCCTTTTTCAAAAATGGTCCAAAAAGATAGATGCACTAATCACAAACCCCTAGATTTTATGTAGTGTGACTTAAATTGTGCAGGCCAATCTGTTCATATTCTGGATTTGCTCATGCAGCATAATTAGCTTAACAAGCCAATCAGCACTGATACTTGCACTTAAGCAATTATTGACACTAATTGGCATTAATTCAAATTTACATGCATAACTGTCTGAGCGTATTCTATAAAGTTATGCATGTAAATTCTAAGATGCGGGTCTGAAAAGGGGGCATGGCTATGGGAGGGGCATGAGTGGGTCATAGGCATTCTTTGAATTTACGCAGTGTTATAGAATATGCCTGATCCACACGTATGTTAGTCGTCAGTATATACACCAGGTTTTCATTGGCCCGAATGGCCATGGCTAAATATAGTTACAGTAAACAGGCACTGGGCATATTCTATTAATTACAGCTAGATTTAGGCGTATTCTATAAACTGCACCTAACTTTAAGTGTAGTTTATAGAATACGCCTAGGTATATTTTTGGGGTGATTTTTTAGGCATGATATATAGAATCTAGCCCCAAACATCTAGAACACATCTAGGAAATGACCATTTTTGAAACAAGACTTTTTCAGGTTCAAAAATGGCCATGTTCACCACTTGATTTTTGGACATTTTCAGCAAAGGGTTCAAATTTGGATTTAAACTTCATATTGAAAATGCCCTTCCACTTGTTTCATATAAACCAGGACAGTGTAGTAAAGTAACATATAAACATTATCTCATTACCTAATATCAGTAAGAATAAAAATAAATATAACGGCTTAAACATGCTGACTTGCAAGAAGACATGTTTCTCAATGCAATCTTATTAAATCACAAAGCAAGAAGTAGACTCCACCATAGACATCGTGGGTGGGGGGAGACCCTGATCTGTTTAACGACTTTCTATTTCTTCACTTAGAGGATTCCAGAAAGAAAAAGTATGGGTAAGAAAAAGGAAAGAAAAACCCTCCTCCACCCTGCATCTGAGTGTTGAAAGTAAGGCCTTTTGCATAAGTAACACCAAATATTTTTAAGGAATCTGTAAATGGAAGAGGGATTCCCTTAATAATGAGCTTCAGTATGGTGACCTGGGATGCATTAAATGAAAAGATCATGGCTTCAGACTTTGTAGTGTTCAATTTCAGATCTTTGTCCAAAAACCAGCTTGCTATCAGATTTAATTTTGCCGAGAGTACTGTATCTGCCAAGGAAGAATGAGTCAAGAGTGAAAAGAAGCTGAATGTCATTGGCATACAGTGGGGGAAATAAGTATTTGATCCCTTGCTGATTTTGTAAGTTTGCCCACTGACAAAGACATGAGCAGCCCATAATTGAAGGGTAGGTTATTGGTAACAGTGAGAGATAACACATCACAAATTAAATCCGGAAAATCACATTGTGGAAAGTATATGAATTTATTTGCATTCTGCAGAGGGAAATAAGTATTTGATCCCCCACCAACCAGTAAGAGATCTGGCCCCTACAGACCAGGTAGATGCTCCAAATCAACTCGTTACCTGCATGACAGACAGCTGTCGGCAATGGTCACCTGTATGAAAGACACCTGTCCACAGACTCAGTGAATCAGTCAGACTCTAACCTCTACAAAATGGCCAAGAGCAAGGAGCTGTCTAAGGATGTCAGGGACAAGATCATACACCTGCACAAGGCTGGAATGGGCTACAAAACCATCAGTAAGACGCTGGGCGAGAAGGAGACAACTGTTGGTGCCATAGTAAGAAAATGGAAGAAGTACAAAATGACTGTCAATCGACAAAGATCTGGGGCTCCACGCAAAATCTCACCTCGTGGGGTATCCTTGATCATGAGGAAGGTTAGAAATCAGCCTACAACTACAAGGGGGGAACTTGTCAATGATCTCAAGGCAGCTGGGACCACTGTCACCACGAAAACCATTGGTAACACATTACGACATAACGGATTGCAATCCTGCAGTGCCCGCAAGGTCCCCCTGCTCCGAAAGGCACATGTGACGGCCCGTCTGAAGTTTGCCAGTGAACACCTGGATGATGCCGAGAGTGATTGGGAGAAGGTGCTGTGGTCAGATGAGACAAAAATTGAGCTCTTTGGCATGAACTCAACTCGCCGTGTTTGGAGGAAGAGAAATGCTGCCTATGACCCAAAGAACACCGTCCCCACTGTCAAGCATGGAGGTGGAAATGTTATGTTTTGGGGGTGTTTCTCTGCTAAGGGCACAGGACTACTTCACCGCATCAATGGGAGAATGGATGGGGCCATGTACCGTACAATTCTGAGTGACAACCTCCTTCCCTCCGCCAGGGCCTTAAAAATGGGTCGTGGCTGGGTCTTCCAGCACGACAATGACCCAAAACATACAGCCAAGGCAACAAAGGAGTGGCTCAGGAAGAAGCACATTAGGGTCATGGAGTGGCCTAGCCAGTCACCAGACCTTAATCCCATTGAAAACTTATGGAGGGAGCTGAAGCTGCGAGTTGCCAAGCGACAGCCCAGAACTCTTAATGATTTAGAGATGATCTGCAAAGAGGAGTGGACCAAAATTCCTCCTGACATGTGTGCAAACCTCATCATCAACTACAGAAGACGTCTGACCGCTGTGCTTGCCAACAAGGGTTTTGCCACCAAGTATTAGGTCTTGTTTGCCAGAGGGATTAAATACTTATTTCCCTCTGCAGAATGCAAATAAATTCATATACTTTCCACAATGTGATTTTCCGGATTTAATTTGTGATGTGCTATCTCTCACTGTTACCAATAACCTACCCTTCAATTATGGGCTGCTCATGTCTTTGTCAGTGGGCAAACTTACAAAATCAGCAAGGGATCAAATACTTATTTCCCCCACTGTATATTAACAACGTAAATCCCAGGTCTGGAGGAGTAGGGCCAGAGGGGCAAGGAAGACATTAAAAAGTATGGGGCCTAGACTAGAACCCTAGGGAACACCTATTAGCAACAATTGGGGACAGGATGTGATATTGGAATGGTATACAACAAATGAATGATCGAAGAGGTAGAAATGAAACCAAGCGATAGTGTTACCAGGGATAACTTTCTGTAGGAGTTTGGTATGATTAATAGCAGCTGAAAGGTGGAGGGAAAGAAGGAAAACATTCCATCCTTTGTCTAAGCCTAGTTTGATGTAATTGGTAAGACCAAAGAGGGTCAATTCAGTTGAGTAATGTGGATGAAGTCCAATTTGTCTTGGATGCAAGGCATTTGATTGTTCAAGGAAGTCAGTAAGCTGAGCTGCTAGTATTTTCTCAACTTCCATTCAACTGGAAGGAGAACTGAGTATACAGCTCCACTAAAGCAAAGCACACCCACGTTCTTTGCATTCAGTGTATTTTGTCTGGTCTAAATACCATTAACCCCTCATATAATCCTCTTCCCAACCACACCAGTGTCTACATTTTTCATCTTCATTATTTTAGGGTCTTTCAGGCAGTGTTGGTGCTATTTAACTCCTTTACTATGTAAATTTGGGAGTTTTCTTCCATTCTTTATTTATTGATTGATTTCATATGCTACAATCCTATTGTCTCAGAATAATAGCTCCTTTGCAGTGGCATAGCTAAGACTGAGTGGACCCCAGGCAGAAAAATTAAGATGGGCCCACCCACAACGTCATCTCTCCCAAGGTAATGGGGACAGGGAGAGAAAAGGAAGAAGAATCCCTTACGAGATCCAGTAAACAAATCCTGGAAAAAGCAAACACATTCCAGACCTATGTATAGCACATTAATAGCAATAGAAACTGAAATGCAAGATATCAGTGATGCACATTTCCCAATTTATGCAGAACATTAAAAAAAAAAACATTTTTTCTACCTTTGTTATCTGGTCATTGCTTTGATTCCACTATCTGTTTTCGACTTTTCTTTATTTTTTTCTTAACTCTTTTTCCAGGGTCTCCTGTCCTTTTGACAATTTTTCTCTATGTCCACTATCCATTATTCTTCTGTGTCCATATCGATCCTATCCAGTGTCTCCCTTCTGTGTCCCTGTCCCTATTGTAAACTTCAATGTCACCTTCAAAAAGTTAACCCCTTCCCTCCATTTCCTTTGCAATATCACTCAAAAAGATTTTGACCAGAACCAGCCCATTTACCATCTTCCTTGATGTGGCTTTCTTCATCCTCTGTTGTCACTTAACCAAGCTTCTAATCCAGTATACCATTTTGGAACTTTCCCCCAGACTGCTCAACTTGAGTCTCATATATGGGATAAATATCAAAAGTTCTGCTGAAATTCAAGTAAAGTCAATCCAGTACATGCCTTTCATTAAATTTTGTAGTCATTCAACCAAAATGTTTATCAGGTTTTTGTCCCAGTCTCCCTTTGATAAAATTCTTCTGTCTCAGATCGTACAAGGCTCTGGAATTTGTTGCCAGAGAATGTGGTTAAAGCAGTTAGCTTATCAAAAAATGTTTGAGAAGTGCCTAAAAGAAAAGTATATAAGCCATTATTAAGATGGACTTGGGGAAATCCACTACTTATTCCTGGCATAAGCAGCATAAAATCTGTTTTACTGTTTGGGGATCTTGTGACCTGAATTGGGAACAGGATACCGGGCTTGATGAACCTTTGGTCTTTCTCAGTATGAGGATTCTTATGTTCTTAATTTAAAACCTGTGTTATGTGTTTCCACAGGTTCCCTATGTTGAATACTACATTTTGTTTAAAGATCATAAACTATTCAGACTGACATGTATGCAATAAAAGGGGAAATAAGGAGGGGAGAAAATCTTTTTCACATCACTGTATTTCTTGACTGGTGTTACTAAGCCAGACCCTATTTTTTGTAGCACATAGAGAGGGGCATAATTGAACGAAAACGCCTATCTCCATGGGCGTTTATCTCCGAGAACGGGTCCGTGAAGGGGCGGACCGAACCGTATTTTGGGAAAAAATAGACGCCCATGTTTTATTCAACAATGTGTGAGCTGGGCGTTTTTGTTTTTCAGCGATAATGGAAAATCAAAGCGCCCAGCTCAAAAACGAATAAATCCAAGACATTTATTCATGGGAGGGGCCAGGATTCGTAGTGCACTGGTCCCCCTCACATGCCAGGACATCAACCGGGCACCCTAGGGGGCACTTTTACAAAACCAAAAAAACAGATAAAAGAGCTCCCAGGTGCATAGCACCCTTCCCTTGTGTGTTGAGCCCCCCAAATCCCCCTCAAAACCCACTGCCCACAAGTCTACACCATTACTATAGCCCTAAGGGGTGAAGGGGGGCACCTACATGTGGGTACAGTGGGTTTGGGGGGTTGGACGACTAATAAGCATTAAGCAGCACAATTGTAACAGGTAGGGGGGATGGGCCTGGGTCCACCTGCCTGAAGTCCACTGCACCCCCTAACAACTCCTCCAGTGACCTGCATACTGCTGCCAGGGAGCTGGGTATGACATTTGAGGGTGAAAATAAAAAGTTGTGAAACATCATTTTTTTGTGGTGGGAGGGGGTTAGTGACCACTGGGGGAGTCAGGGGAGGTCATCCCCGATTCCCTCCAGTGGTCATCTGGTCATTTAGGGCACTTTTTGGGGCCTTATTCGTGGAAAAACAGGGTCCAGGAAAAGTGCCCTAAATTCTCGCTAAAAACGCATATTTTTCTTCCATTATCGGCGAAAGGCGCCCATCTCTGATCGCCCGATAACCACGCACCAGTTCCGCCTTCACCACGCCTTTGACACGCCCCCATCAACTTTGTCTTCATCCGTGACGGAGTGCAGTTGAAAACATCCAAATTCGGCTTTCGATTATACCGCTTTATTCATTTTTGTGAGATAAACATCTATCTCCCGATTTGGGTCGCAATATAGGCGTTTTTCTTTTTCAATTATAAGCTGGAGAGTGATCTGGACCCTTGTAAGATGGACAAATTATCAGTAGCTGTCAAACAACACATGCTTGCTCTGCACTGTAGAAGTGGGTGCCCCTCCCCATATGTTTTTTTAAAATTATTATTAATGTACAAGCCTTCTGGAAAGAAGTGTGGGATAAACTGTGTGCTATCTTCTAAATAAACAAACCTCTTGCATTCAAGCATGTTATTTGGCAGTCCTTGGTGTTCAACACTTTCAAAACAAATTGTGGAAAATAATTTTGCTGCAATTGAAATCAGCAAAGATTTTTATATAAATATAAACAATATTGGAAAAAAAATACCTCAAAAGAGCTTGTGGTGCTTATATTTTTGCGTAAAAAAAGCATCCACTGTGGCTTAAACTCCATAACCTCCACATTTTTATATATTTTCATAAATATAACTTGCTCAAAAACTTTCAAAATGCAAACAGCACGCTTATCTCATATCTTTAAACCCAACAGGGTTCCGTTTTATTATCACATTTCCAAGGGAATAAATGTGCGTTCATCTCACATCACACATTGGTTTCTCATGTCATTTGCTGCAGCATGATACACTGTAGAGGCATATTTTCAAAGCACTTTGGGAGGCTAAGTTCCATAGGTTTCTATGGAACTTTGGGAGGCTAAGTGCTTTGAAAATGAGCCCTATTTTCTACTGCTATAGTGAAACAGGACCCCATTGAGTTTAAAGAGATAAATGTGCTGTTTGATTTTGAAAGGTTTTGACCATGCTATATTTATGAAAATACATAGAAATTTGGAGGTAATGGAGGTTTTTGGCCAATGATGAGTTTAAGCCATGGTGGATGCTTTTTTTCAGCAAAAATATAAGCACCACTGTAGTTCTTTTGAGGTCTTTTTTTCCTCCGATATTATTTATATTTATATAAAAAAATCTTTGCTGATTTCAATTGGAACAAAAATATTTTCCACAGTTTGTTTTGAGTGTGTTCTTACATTTCTGTCTCATGTTCAGTGGGTTTGAAGGCCTTGATGTTGAACCAGGGACTTTCCAGTGCCATAGTTTTAGTAGTTAAGCTAATCTTTATCAGTTTGAAGGATGTTCTCAAGTAGTATAAAAGTGCTGGTGGAATTTAGCTTGCCTAATGGCTAAATAAAAGCAGGCAAATAAAAATAATTATATTAAAGTGTGGGGTAAAATTTGAGAACCCTTGTTTGTTTTGATATAGGTCTAATCTGTATGCTGGTGAGCAGGTACCACTTTGTTGATTGTATTTGGAAAGTGTTTCCAACATATTGGATCAGTTGTTGTGTTATTATATTTATTTGTTACATTTGTATCCCGCATTTTCCCACCTATTTGTAGGCTCAATGTGGCTTACATAGTGCCGGAGAGGCGTTTGCAGACTCCGGTGTAAACAAATACAAAGTGATGTTCTGGTAAGATAAAGTTCAAACAACTACAGAGTGATGTTGTGGCAAGATAAAGTTCATGTGGTATAGCCATATAAGGGCATCGTACAGCAGAAGAGTTGTGTTAAGTCCATTATGTATTTTAGTTTTGTCATGTAGCAGAGATTGGTATTTATGTTGGATTGGTAGGGTATGCCTTTTTAAACAGGTAAGTTTTTAGTGTTCTCCGGAAGTGTAGGTGGTCATGTGTAGTTTTCAAGGCTTTTGGTAATGCGTTCCACAGTTGTGTGCTTATGTAGGAAAAACTGGATGTGTAGGTTGACTTGTATTTGAGTCCTTTGCAGCTTGGGTAGTGCAGATTTAGGTACGTTCGTGTCGATTCAGATGTGTTTCAAGTTGGTAGGTCGATCAAGTCTGTCATGTACCCCGGGGCTTCACCATAGATAATTTTGTGAACCAGAGTGCAGATTTTGAAAGCAAGTCATTCTTTGATTGGGAGCCAGTTTAGTTTTTCACAGAGGGGTTTTGCGCTTTCGAATCCTGTTTTTCCAAAGATAAGTCTAGCTGCTGTGTTTTGAGCGGTCTGAAGTTTCTTTAAAGTTTGTTCTTTGCATCCCGCATAAATTCCATTGCAGTAGTCTACATGGCTTAGTACCATTGATTGTATCAGGTTGCGAAATGTTTCCCTCGGGAAGAATTGTTTCATGCGCTTGAGTTTCCACATTGAGTGGAACATTTTCTTTGTTGTGGATGTCACTTGGCTCTCTAGTGTTAAGTTGTGGTCTATTGTAATGCCGAGTATTTTCAGGCTGTCTGAGATAGGGAGGGTGTACTCTGGGGTGTAGATAATTGTGGGGTTGTCTACGTTGTGTTGGGATGAGACGACGAGGCAGTGTGTTTTTTCTTAGTTGAAATGCATTTGCCCAAGAGTCCATGATGTTCAAGCTGATCTTGATTTCGTTAGTGATTTCTGTCAGTTTAGATTTGTAAGGAATGTATATTGTGACGTCTGCATAGATGAAAGGGTTAAGGCCTTGGTCGGATATTGTAAATGTGTGTATGCATGACACCATGTTGTATATTTTGATATACAAACGAACTATCTCAGCTGTAAGGAATGAGGCATCTTATAGAATCTAAGAGCTAGGATAGTAGGTGGAGTCCAACTGCAGAGGAAGACTTTCCTACATACACAAAAGAATCAGTAGGAACATATTTGCCCAAAAACCAATCTATACAAAAACAGAGGAAGGAGTGGGAGGGCCCCTAAATAATAAATGTCACCAGCAGTTTCAGACACTGCCTTTTCTGAAAGCAAAAATTAGGGTTATAGCAAACAAACAATAGCACAAGAATCAAGATGTCAATGAGCTACTGCTGCAGCTATGCCACCTGATGCACATGGGTAAAGATGAGATTTTAAAACTATTCTTAATTAACACAACTATGTATCATTGCAAAAAAAAATTTATTTCTCTTGATCTCAAAATATAAACATTCCTATAACTACTTGTTTAACAATAATTCATCCAATCACACTCATCATACTCATTCTACTCATACTACCAGACTTCCTCACAAATATGTTCATCTGCACCTCATCACATTTGGGTTGCAACATGTTCTGTGAACACTGGCCTTTGTTAACTCTTGCTGTTCACCCCGCCACATCAATAGGCCATAAATAAACAGTCAATGCTTTGTGTCTCTAGTTATAGCGTTACCTCTCTTGCTGTCCATTCAGTTCCTTATACTTGCAAAACATTCCTGAAACTGGCATCGAGCTGGTAATTCAACAGAGCACTACTGCAGCAGATCCATTGACTTCTTCTTCTTACATTCTTGCCGTTCGGCACTCACATCACATGTGATTTGTACACCCAATTGCTGACTCATGTGCTGTACAAATATTTCCAATGCTGTACAAATATTTCCAATATCCCGTTTCACCGTATCGCTTCTACTGGTGTTGTGACCCTACACGGTGCCGTGTTTCACTCCCGAGGAGCGTCATCAGGAGTCTCAGTTCACTACAAAAGGAGCGTTAAAGATCTTCACGAGTGACTGGGACGCAAAACCTGAGTGCACTGCCCAGCAGGACACCCAAAAAACGCCCACACATGCACAAGATGACATTTGCAAGGATGTCTTACACCCTTGAGGTGAATGTGTTAAAATTATTCTATGACCTTAGGACTCATAAGCCTTAGTCATACAGTTGTAGTTTAGAAACACAGGGCATCTTTTACTTACATGTAACTGAGAAAGGGCCTCATTAACTAATATTAACATGAACTAATTCAAACTAAGGGTAGGCCTGACTGAGAATATTGGGGCTTGCATTAGTTAATGTACAATAAATCGTGTTAATATGTATTAATGCTCATTAGTAAATAAGGTTCTGAAACTGAAAGGGAACTGCCTTTGCCTTTGTAAATTTGCACAGTTCTAGCATCAGTCATGTGCCCTGCAGAAACAGGTACAATTCTGAATAGGCATTTTTTATAGTAGCAGTAGACCTGGAGACTGATTTTAAAAGAATAGTTTGGCTCCAAAGTACTAAATTACCATGAATTTTGCAGTTGTGTGAGCTACAGAAAACTGTGGTTATCATTGATGTAAGGATGTTCACCTACTAATTTATTATATCGTGAGATGAACTGTAGTACTCTTTGAAATACAGGCTTCCATGTATCACTCTTCTTATAGCAGTAACAGAATGTGTTTGGAGAACCATTCATCCAAAGAAGATCATAGTTCCCTGTTCTCTTATACTTCAGAAACAGAACATAAACATCTGCTTTTTGATACAAATATTTTGGAGGGAATCGAAGAATATAAAAGAAATAATGAATATGCAGCTCTCCTTACATATATATTGATGCTTTTCAATCCTAACAACAGGCTTAGAACTTACTTTCTGTCAACAAACAAAATGTGATCAGGCACACAAGCAAGTAATGTCATTGCACAACACCAGGACAGAGCATCTCAGAGCTCAGAACTAATCTTCAGTATGTAACTCGGGTCTCGCTGGCCGGCTCACACCGCACTAACCGGGTCACAAACAAACATTAGGTTCACCAACACTCTCTCACTCAGTGTCTGGTCTCAATCACACAAACTTGGATGAAGGCCAAGGCCGGACTTACTATGGTAGGGCGTAAGATGTTAAGCTGGGCTTGCTTGAGTACTCTTGATCAGTCCAGGAGTAAGGGTTTCACTCTCATTTCCAAGAAATACTTTCCACACCATGGAGTTTTATACAAAACCAAACTTTACTGAGCTCTGCAACAGGCAGTTTAAATCCTTCTTGAAGTAAATTTGATATCTAATATAAACAGTAAATCCAGAGAAAACTTAGGGATATGGTGTATCTTCTTCAAAGTTAATTTATAATTATATGGTATGTACATATTTATAATTCCTCCTGTCCATACCCATCCCTTCTGGGTGAAAGAATCTAAGGCTGTGCCTGCAGCACTTGTGCAACAAACAGATCTTCCTATTTGGACCAGACCTCCTTGTCTGTCTTCTCCTCCAAAAGAGTACCTCTCTAGGCTACCACCTTTGGTTCTGAACAGCTCTTCACTGTCCCTGCTTCCAGGCTGGGATCCCCTACTTCCCACCTGGAGCTCTCCTCCTTCTCAAGGTTAATGCTGGAATTAGCAGAAACCACCTCTTTGGTCAGCCTTAGTTTCTTTAACCCATCCAGGACTCCCCCTCTCCTCCAAGGGTCCCAGCGGGGTACAGGCAACCAAAGACCTCATGCACTCCCCATCAATAACATTTATTAACTCCTAACTCCTCCCACATTGTCACTCAACAACTAGAAACATTTTCCTCTGCAATTTATACAGGAACCCACCCGCTTGGGCTGGATCCTTTACCACCCACAACTCAGAAGCCTCCCCTCAGAAAACTCTGGAGAGTTCTACATTCTGACACTTAGTAATCCCCATTATAATGGGGCCATACCATTGAGTGACTGTTTTGAAGCACACTGTCTTGCTTTTCAACCAACTATGGACTTACACAAATAGTAGTAGTATTATGTTTGTGCAGCACTGCGTACGCCTTGTAGCGCTATAGAAATGCTAAATAGTAGTAGTAGTAGGCCCTGTGATGATTCTCTGCACACAGACCCACATCCCTCTGTATCCCTTTCAGGTCCCTGATTGTGAAATTTTGCAGTTTTGCAAAACATATAGTTTCACTCAGGAGTTTCTGGGAAGCAACAAACCACATATTACTACGGTCTAAACATGATAAAATTACCCCCATTTTATGCAAACTAGTAACAAGGTAATGTACTCCATTACTTATTCAGAATGAAGATAACTGAAGTTTCCCTGTTGACCTCTGAGATTCTGAGAACTGTTCAGTGAAACTAGTAAGCTTTATTGAAAGTTGAACTAGTTGTGCTGTAAAATCTAGTGGAGAAAGAGTTTTTTTTTAGACAGCAGAATGTGAAAAAACATACAAAGACTTGATGACAGCTGAAAGTGTAGAATATGTTTCATAGATCAGTGAAACTAGCTCCTACTTTAATGTATTTTGAACTGTATTTGTTTACACAGCAGAATGTGAAGTGGGTAAAACCTTTTATGAAGAATTGCATATTTGGAGTATATATAAACACGAGCATGCAGACAGTGTACTGAAGCTTTAGAAGCAGCAACATGAGAAACAGTGGTCTGTGTTCAGACTCGTTAGACTACAAATTCAGATGCAGTTATTTTCACTACTTTTTAAAACTTTTCTCATGATACTCTTTATTTGGCAATTCAATAAAATACCTGAATATTTCACAAAGGTTCATAGAAGAAAAAAATGAAACGTGGATTGGGTATTTTCAAAAGGACATCCAAGTCAGAAGAGAGATGTCTAGGTCATAACGTCCAAATTGTGAGATGGATGTCCGTGCGCTGAGGACGTCCAGCATGAACAGCCATTTTACAAACTGGAACATCCAATATACGAAGAGCAAAGAAAGCAGGGACAAGGATGTCTGGCAGCATTCTTAGAAGAATGGTCACACAGACATCCCTGCAGAGCAGAGGAGTAGCCTAGTGGTTAATGCAGTGGACTTTAAACCAAGGGACCCAAGTTAAAATTCCATTTGTAACTGCAAGCCCTCCAGGAACAGAAAAATACCACTGTACCTGAATGTACACCATTTCAATAGCCCTCAGGCTTGCTGGTGGCTTATATATTAGATGCAGTAGGTATCTTTCTATTTCTGGAGGGCTCACAATGATATATATTAAAAAAAAAAAAGAGTTAAAGTGAGATTTGAACCTGGGAAAGTCCACTGCACTAACCACTAGGCTACTTCTCAGACTTGCTTCCTGCTTTGCTAAGAATGCCCATAATATCTGAAGTTGTCAAATAGCTTGGTATCCCTTTTTAGTTCCACTTTCAGAGGAGCGGGAGGATGATACCAACCACTGGGGGATTGTGCTGTTGTTTGATCAGAGCACCTTTTTGTACCCTGGGTGTGACTGAAACAGGTCTAACTTAGGACATCCTTCTTTTTAGGCTTTTCTTCCCGTTTGGTAATTGGTGTTGAATATCCTGATTTTGGGCCCTCCCTAGTCCCACCCACAACATGCCCCCTTGCTATTTGGATGTACTGCAGTGTTGGACGTCCCCTTTCTGCCTTTGCAAAATCAGGATTTGGATATTTCAAGCACATGGACATCCATTTGGGCATTTTGAGACATCCATATGCTTTAAATATAAGCATCATAGTCAATCAATAATTTAAGTTCCTTGTAGCAGAGCAGAGGTTTTCAACCCAGTCCTCAGGGCACACCAGGGGCGGAGACCACACGGGCAGCTGGGCAGTACCTGAGGGGCCAGAGGCTCTGTCCGGATGCCCGCTGCACACGACAGCCCTCCCCAGTCTTACCTTTAAAGGCGTGCCGCTGATAATCTAATGGCCACTGCAGGGGAGGGGACATGTTCTTTCCTGCCTGTTGTGCTGCCACTATTCCCCATGCTTAGCACCACTGTATTTTAAAAATGGTAGCCGAGATTCCCTGCAGAAGACTCGAGAGACTTTCGAGACTCGCAAGAATACTGCTGGAAGTCTTGGCCACCATTTTGAAAACACAGTGGCGCTAGCAAGCAGGTGAATAGCGGCAGCACCTTGGGCAGGAAAGAACATGATCTCCCCACAGAGACCACTAGACCACCAGCGCCCTTCAGGTAGGACCGGGGCAGCGGGGACATCGGCTGCGGTGGTAGGGGGCAGCAGCACGGCAGTAGGGGGTGTCAGGTGGTGGCTGTGCTGGGGCCCCAGACCATCCTCAGTGCCCAGAGACCCAGTAACTCCCAAATTTTATAAATGGCATGTAAAATTGCACGTGCAAATTTGGACATACGCCCAATTTGTGCACACAATTTAATTGAAAAAGCCAATTAGTGCTGATAATTGAGTGCTAATGATCAATTATTGGTACCAATTGGCACAAATTAAAATTTACATGTGCATTTTTAGTAGCAGGGATCCATGTGTAAACTTTATATATGGCTCCAAAAGGGGGATGCGGTCATGGGAGGGTTATGGTTGGATCAGGGGCTTTCCTACAATTTATGCATACTGTTATAGAATACAGGGGGACCATACCTAAGTTAGACACGAGGATTTACACCACGTCTAAAGTTAGGTGCCGATTCCAGTACTAAGCACTATTCTATAAATGACATCTAACTTTCAGCACCTCTTATAGCATAGCGTCAGGTGTGTTTTTTCAATGCTGACATAAACCTTTGTGTTTCAGCACATAAATGTTAATGTTGGTATTTCACAAAATGAATATCTATGTGCCAGCAGATAAACGTCAATGTACCCATGTTGATCTCTTGATATTTTAGACATTTATGTTTCTAAAATGGATGCATAAATATCCATTTCTCCGTGTATTTCAGAACAGGCTCTGTGTCAGATCCTGTTCTAAAATACTAGCAGAAATTGAGACATCCCAATGTGGACATTTCAATTCTGATTTGTACGTCCTTTCTAAAATACCATTCTATATCAATAAAGAAGAGAAGAGAACAGAAGAGCAGATCAGAAAAGAAGAAAGCCAACTACAAGTTCAGTAGCCCCAGCCTAAAGCCCTTAGGGGTCCTTTTACTAAGGCATGCTAACGAATGTAGTGTGTGCTAACGATTAGCATGCTCTAAACGATAAGACGCCTATAGGAATATAATTGGTTGCATGTGCTAAATCCATTAGCGCACCTTAGTCAAAGGACCCCTTAGTCATCATATGTCTGTCTGAAGTATAGGCCTTAAGACTAAATTTAAACCTAAGAAGAGAGGTTTCAGTGTGTAGATTTTTAGGAACAGAGTTGCACAACAACCAAGCTAGAATATAGAAAGTAGAGGAGTGAGTTTCCTCTAGCTGAGCTCAGGATAGAGGGGGTCTTTTACTAAGGCGTGCTCACGATTTTAGCACGTGCTAAAATTGGGCATGCGCTAAACATTAGAGACGCCCACAGGAATGCATTGGCATCTCTAATGTTTAGCGTTAAAAATGTGAGCGCACCTTCGTAAAAGGGGGTCTCAGGGAGGATAAAAAGTAGGTTATTAGAATGAGATTGCAAAAGGTATGCAGGAGCATGGGGATTCAACACGTTAAAAATTAGTTGACATAATGCAGCATGCATAATCATAAATGACAGAAGCAGAATTTTAAACTTCGCTCTATATGACATAGGTAACCAATGAAGCTCCTTCAGCAAAGGGGACACATGATCAGAACCCTTGGAAAAAATAGATAAGCCTGGCCATAGTGTTTTGAATCAACTTAAGCAATCTAGGAGTCACTTGTCAAACTCCATTATAAAAGAGCATTACAGTAATTGAGTTGATTAATTATTGCTACATGAATAAGGACATTAATAGCTTCCCTATTCAAAAAAGCCCTAATACATTTAATACATTGAAGAGAACTGAAATTAGATTTGACCAACAGAATTTGTGTTTCAAAAGTAAGCCCTGAATTTTCAGTACGATGTCTATCAAGAAAGACTGCACTTGACAACACAAAGTTATGGCCTGTTACCCACATATTCAGATGTTTCTGTGGGTTAAATTTTAAGACAATTAGCACAGGTGACATCACTGAGCCCTGTGGCACTTCTGTGGGTAATGGTTGAGACACAGATATGGTAGAATCAAAGGCTTCAAAACGTTTTGTTTGATAAAGAAAAGGAAAACCACCTAAGAACTAACCCCCCCCCCTCCAATTTGTTAGCTACTGTAGTTAAATGAAGCTGGTGGTTGGCTAAATAAGCAGATAAGGTTTAATTAAATGTGTTAATATTACGATTATGATTATTATGATTGTTCATAAAATCATTTACGGAGACGCCCCGTCATACATGCTTGACCTCATGGACCTCCCACCCAGAAATGCCAAAAGATCTGCCCGCACCTATCTCAATCTACACTTCCCCAGCTGCAAAGGATTAAAATATAAACTAACACGTGCGTCCAGCTTCTCCTACATGAGAACACAGTTGTGGAATGCACTAACAAATCACTTGAAAACAATCAACGAAATAACTTTTCGCAAATCGTTGATAACTTATCCCTTCACCAAAGCCTACCACGAGAACCCATAATTAACTACAACACATCACCACTCCTCCCTTATTATGATTGTCTTCTTTCTATAATTGCTTGATTAGATCGACTTGTTATTCTTATTATCCTTAATATCTCTGTAACACCAATTGTATTTTTTGTACCGTGAAATGGTGATGCCATAACAGGTCTTTGTAAGCCACATTGAGGCTGCAAATAGGTGGGAAAATGTGGGATACAAGTGCAATAAATAAATAAAATAAATAAATACTGATCCTGCTAAGAAAAAAAGGGGACAAAACAATCGGGGGGGGGGGGGGGGGGGAGAGATATTTGGTGGAGATGCAGATGTCAATACCTGTAATACACGTAACTTTGTAAGTCTAAGTGCTTTGAAAATACGTCTCACATTGAAAATGTATGTTAATGATGTAATGCAATGCAAAACTATGTAAAGATACTTATTATTTTATTATCCATTAATGAAATGAAGTACACACAGAGATTGCCTCGCAGATGCATTAATGCACCAAGCATTGCACCTTAGAAAAGTGTAGCTCTGTTTTTGTGATATAGTGCATAGATAAAATGCACAGATACTTTGCCTTCTGGGTCACTGGCATGTCATTAAAATCAGCCATAGGCGTGTGTGGTGAACACCCCATTTATATGTGTTAACAGTCATTGTTAGCCCACTTTATTATAATGGCTCCTAGATGTCTGATTTTCCAAACTTGTTTCCCCTGTGGACACAGAATGGGGAGAAAAAAAAACCCTTTGTTAATCAGGCCCTTAGCCAGGCAGCTGCAATTGATGAGAGGGATTTTCCTGTTCTTCCTCTAAATGGAAATATACAACACATCACAAAGATGAAAAGCAGCTGAACATTCAGAATAAAAATTCAGTTGACATTTTATCATGTTGCCCTTTGCTTGCTTAGTCGTTTTTTTTGATCATGTGGCTCGAATTAAGGGAGGACAGGGACTCTGAGCTGATTCTCGTGATTTAATTACACAGAAATGCATAGGGATTTATAATGATAATAAAAGCCTTTGGGAGCAGGTATATACCGCCAAGATAATGACCTTGGTGACACTGTGTGCCCTCTACTTTAGCTCATGCAGATAAACCTGTTATGGTCATTATCCAGCTGGTGCATGCCCACTGCGACTGGTTTTATTGCTTAAGTACAACATGCAACACCACTTGTCATCTTGGCAATAAACTCCTAATAGGCCATATGGAACAGTCCTATTACAAAGGTTGACGATACCCAAGAGCGACAAACAAGAAAACAGCCACAGGGACAACAGGCTGCCATAGAGCAAAAGCCTTACTAATTGCCATGTTTTCAGTTTTTAACAGCACTGATAAGGATAGCATGTATGTTCATCTATATGAAAAAAAATAGCACAGTAAATACTCTCTAGCATGCATGTTCATGTGTGTTTGCAAAAAATATAGTAAGTGTTCTCTGGGTTCAAGAAATAAATAATAATTGAGACCATTTTATCATTCTAGGTTAATTTTAAGGCTCACTCTAGGGACCTTCCAATTTTATCAAACCAGCTGTCTATAAAAATTATTCTTATAAATATTGTAAGAGTATTGAAGTATGCCTTAACCTGACGCATGAAGATTAATCAGCTAATATTTCTACTGTATTCTACAAATATACCTAGGATTTTTTTTACAGATGAAGCTGTAATGTTTTCAGGAAAGCACATTGCATTCTTTACTGCATCCTGCCAAAAAGAATAGGCTACAATTGGCTGTTCTTGTCCTGATCTGTCAGACCAGCTGCACAAAAGCTTTTTATCTAAATACAAACAGTGCATCTCACTGGGACCTACACCCAGATGGTTTTGTATTTTATTACGTCTTCTCCAGGTTTACCTGGCTCTTGGTTTCTCTGTTCCCATCTCTACCATCTGTCAATACACTGGAATCAGGGGACTTAAATAGCTGTGATTATGGGGAACACATCCTCTCTGTTTTCAGTGTGATAGAAACTAAGAAAACAAGTGAAATATTGTTGTTCTATTGTTTTTAGAATTGTTTCAGTGTTCACAGTGGGGCCTGCTGTTTTGAAACAAAAGTCTATCTTACCTTATGTATGTCAGAAGTAGATAATTTCAATTTTCATTTGTCACTCAAATTGTCTTTAAAGTTACGACATAGACATGTGAAGGGCAGTTCTTGAACTGGGCACCCATATTTACATGCCACTCAAGTTTAAATGTACAGAATACTGACACTGTCACAGGGAAGAACATACTTATGCATGGAAGTGGCTGCAGGGCAACTTAGTGCAATTTTATAATACTACTACTAGCATGTGTAAGTGGCGTAGGGGGAAGTTCTATATATGGCACCTAAAAAATCAGTGCGAAAAAAACATTTCTGACTAAATGTGATCTATAAGTGGCACCTAGATTTAGAATATAGAATGTGCCTAAAATGAAGCGCCTCCATTTACACCAAT
Source organism: Microcaecilia unicolor (assembly GCF_901765095.1). Taxonomy (NCBI): domain Eukaryota; kingdom Metazoa; phylum Chordata; class Amphibia; order Gymnophiona; family Siphonopidae; genus Microcaecilia; species Microcaecilia unicolor. The sequence continues at coordinate 138,274,512 of NC_044031.1, read as the reverse complement.
AAAAACGTGGTGTAAATCCGGGCATGTGAATTTTAGGCGCAGAGGACCATATTCTATAATTTTGCGTGTAAGTGTTGGAACACCCACAAAATGCCCATTTTTCTACATATAACCATGCCCCTTTTTGTCTCTACATGTTAGAAGTTAGGCACACTGTGTTACAAATATGCTTAGCGTGTTGTGTGCTTAAATTCTAATTATTACCAATTAGTGCTCATTATTGCCTGTTAAGTGCTGCTGTCATGCAAATTAGCTTGTTCAGCCAATTAAATTACATGCATTGTTATAGAATATGCCTGGATTTCGATGTGGATCTCTAGGCGCGCTACATTGAATCTGGGGGATAGTGCATAAAAGCAAGGGGATGTTCACATGGGAAGTGCAGAAGCGGAGCTGCCACTTACATTCATGTCTTAAAGAGGGACTGTTTTACTAAACATCACTAAAAAGTGGCCATACACTAATTTCCTAATTAGTACATGGAGTGGCCTAGTGGTTAGAGCACTGGTCTTGCAATCCAGAGGTGGCAGGTTCAAAGCCCACTGCGGCTCCTTGTGGTCTTGGGCAAGTCACTGAACCCTCCATTGCCTCAGGTACAAACTTAGATTGTGAGCCCTCTTGGGCTGGAGAAATATCTAGTGTATCTGAATGTAACTCACCTTGAGCTACTACTGAAAAAGGTGTGAGCAAAAATCTAAATAAAAAAAATGAGCTCTTACCACCACCTATTTACTAAATGGTAAGGGCTGCCATACTAACCCCATGCTAATCAGGCAGTGTGTGGCAATTTATCTCTGCTACCCAGATAGCTCAGGACACCCCTGCTCTCTACCTTCAAACATGCCCCACCTAAAAGATATTTAATATTTTTTAGCACAGGATTAGCGCATACTGATCCCAGAAATACCATGGGACACCTGAGCACATCTTGCAGTAGTGCCTTTTTAGCGTGCTTACTGCCGCTTTGTAAAAGGGCCCCAGAATATTGTCCTTGGCATGCACCCCTACTGTGTTGCTATTGACACGACTGCAGTTTATGCCAGGTCTATGGCTCGTATAACTGTGGGCACATACATATAGGCACCCCAATGCCATGTTACGCTAGTATTCTATAATGGAATTGGGTGCTTAGATACCATTACAGAATAGACTGTCACCATGTAGTATCAGGGCATTTAAACAGAGGTGCTCACTTATAGAATTGCCCCCCATAGGGTTAGATTCTATATATCATGCCTAAAGAAAATCATTGCTGAAATGAAAAAAGTCTAGGCGTATTCTATAAAGTACACCTTAATTTAAGCGTACTTTAGAGAACAAGTCAAAATTTCATGTGGTTTATAGAATACACTGAGAGCCCATCGACACAACTAAATTTAGTTGCAGCCATTTATGCCACGTTTTACTTGGTGTAAATGCTGGAGGAGTGGCCTAGTGGTTAGGGTGGTGGACTTTGGTCCTGAGGAACTGAGTTTGATTCCCACTTCAGGCACAGGCAGCTCCTTGTGACTCTGGGCAAGTCACTTAACCCTCCATTGCCCCAGGTACAAATAAGTACTTGTATATAATATATAAGCCACATTGAGCCTGCCATGAGTGGGAAAGCACGGGTACAAATGTAACAAAAAAAATTACACGCAGACCAGGTGTATTCTATAACAATGCACATAGATTTTAGAAATGGCCATGATCCGCCCATTCCACACCCATGGTCATGCCCCTTTTAAGCATCACAGTATAGAATACGCTTAGTCAGTTGTGCATGTAAATTCTAATTATTGCCAATGGGGTCAATAATTGCTTGTTAATTGGCAATTATCAGTGCTGACTGGCTTGTTAACTAATTAAGTTACACATGCAAATACAGAATACAACTGGATTTGCACGTGTAACTTAAGTCTCACTATATAGAATCTAGGGGATAGTGCATAATTGAGTTGTGATTTTTAAAAAATGAATGAGTGCTTTTGTTGTGATACGCTCTGGTCATCTGAACTGCAGCGCCTTACAAAAACCGTCTCACCCTTGTAAGTTGTTCACTTACTACTACTACTACTTAACATTTCTAAAGCGCTTTTCTGCTGTCTTTAAAAAAATGTAATTCAAAATGCTGTAAAACTGGCATTAGATTCACTGATCAACAGAACATACTCTACAATTTCAACTTGAAACATCAATTATAGTAATATTCAAAACGTTTGGTCTATTCGAGATTTTCAAAAGCAATGGGCTATTGGACAAAATGTCCCTTTTTGCAATTGATACCAAACTTTGTAACATGAAAAACATGAGGAAGGATCTACTGAGGTGGGCAGGTAAATTTAAATGCCATAAGTAGGAATTAACTGGTGTAGAAATCTTATTATGAGAATCAGACCACAAAACCCAAGAAACGGGACTCCTGGGTTGTTTCAGATATATTAATAAATTACTGAATGCTTCAGATATTTGAATTGATACATCTCAACTAGTACAAAGGTAGGTAGTATAGGCAAAGGCCCCTCCGAAGGGACACCACCTTGCAAGTGGTGGAGGGGCTTCCGTGTTTCAATGACTCAGAGGGCTATGCTGTAGGGTTACCCATATCAGACAGGCCTCTGAGGAGAAACCAGACAAAGAGTGTCCCAACCTGGAGGATCCAAGATGGCATTGAGGGAGGATGTACGCTAGTTGAGTTCCCGTTTTACACCAGAATGCCTGAAGAAGAAGGCGCGCTCCCCAGAGAATGGGGAAGAGAAAAGGCAAAGCCGTGGTGCTGTCCTCCTCGAACACGGCTGGGGTTCCCACCACTTCTCAGTCTATTTTGGAGAGATTCGGGGTCATAACGTCGGGGATATCGGTTCTTGCTTCGGGGAACACCAAGGCTTTATTGCCGAATCTCAGTGGAGGGAGTGACTTTGAGTCCCCCTGTTGGCACAACCCCTCCAAGACCCGGAAATAGTAATGCTTCGCTATGGAGGTCAATAATGGAAACGCCCGAAGTGGGTTAGGATTTTCATGTGACCCGAGGAGGTCCTGGCGCAGCATCGACTCCAGATAATAAACCAACTGGGGGATTGGAGAGTGAGCTCTTCCCCTCAAAGATATCTGGAGCGATTTCTGTGGAGAAATTGGACTTGGTGAAGCCAATAATGTCATAAAGGACATACTATAGGAACTGCAGCAGAATGTGAATAACTGTCTTCTTCAAATGTTTTAAAATTTCACTATGTGAGTTAAAGAATTTATATTAATACTTATCTAACAAAGTGGAAGTCCAAGATATAAAAAGCGACTTCGATTACGGAAATGGCTTCTCTATGAAAATTAGATAATTTGGTAATGCAGAACAGTTATTTTTCTTGTAAAAACTGGAATTTCTGAAGAACCAATTAAGGGAAAATAACTTGAGAATGATAAATTTATCTATAATATCCTATATATTAGCTACTGAATTCTTGAAGAAATATTTCTCTGATACTTTGCTAATACCTTTTGATAGCCACCTTTTGGTGACTAAAATTATATTTCCTTTAAAATCTTCTTTCAGAGAAAAGAGATGTGTTTAATTGACATTTTGGAAAATTCAGAAGTTATAGATAGAGTTATATTATTAGTGACTTTCGTCTTTGATTAGATAGGAACAACGTTTTAAAATTGTATTTCCGATATATGGTTGATAGTTTTTTGGGTTCAAAGATGAATATATTTCCTGACACATCAAGGGAATCACAGACTGGGAGGTGTGAAGTCTTGGCTTTTCAGCCAGGAATCATTGCCCCAGTTGGGACCTTCCTAGCACGATTCCCTTGTAAGTGTTTTATTTTCCTTATTACTTATTTGTTTGAACCTAAGAAATTATAGAGTTTGTGGAAACAGATGAAGAATCCTCTGCAGCAACTTCCTTCAGTTACCACTGTACCGGCTGCAATAACCGATTAACCTTCCTCCCTCAGAAAATGTGTAAGATTAACCGTTTTGAGTTTTTCTTATTTTCTTTAAGATTGTTTTCCTGATCTTGGATCTTCCAATTGTGGACAATTATGTAAATATATATTGTTGAGAGAAAATGTTTTCCTTTTTATATTAATTTCTGTATTTCCTTACATTTATGTGATAAATGTGAATGTAATTAAATAAAATGATAAATAAAATAATTTAAAAAAAAAGTATAGGCAAAGGATACCAAATAAGCAAAAAATTCCCTTATTTGGCAGACTGACCCCACTTGGTGTTTCCTAGGATGCATCATGTGGGGTCAGGTGCTACCATTTTCTTTTTTTTATGTTCCAAACTTTATTCATTTTTGTAAACTTAATATAAAGAACATAGGAAAATAACCTCAATGCATCTACAGAAATTTTATCTCACGTGGAGGGGCATAATGGAACGGGGCGCCCAAGTTTTCCTTAAGGCGTCCTCGCAGGACGTCCCCGCGAAGGGGAGGGGAAACCCGTATTATCAAAACAAGATGGGCGCCCATCTTTCGTTTTGATAATAAGGTCGGGGATGCCCAAATCTCAACATTTAGGTCGACCTTAGAGATGGTCGTCCCTAGTTTTCGGCGATAATGGAAACCGAGGATGCCCATCTCAAAAATGACCAAATCAAAGTCATTTGGTCATGGGAGGAGCCAGCATTCATAGTGCACTGGTCCCCCTGATATGCCAGGACACCAACTGGGCACACTAGGGGGCACTGCAGTGGACTAACTGATGCACTAACTGAAAGGAAAAAGCCATGCAGTGGTCACTAACCACCTCCCACCCCGAAAAAAATAACTTTAAAAACTTTTGTCTTTTTTTTTTTTAGAGTATGGGTGAATGACGTCCTTCGCTATGCCTCTGTCCCTGCGACGGCAATTGAGGACGTCCAAAATGTTGATGTTTGCGAGAAGGACGTCCATGCCTGGATGTTTCTGTGAGAAGGAAGGATGTCCATGCAGTGGGATTTGAACCTGGCCACCTCTGGATTGCAAAACCAGTGCTCTAACCACTAGGCCACTCCTCCATGCCACTCCACTCCCTTGAAATTTGGCTGCCCCTGTGGGGGGGGGGCAGTTGAGGACGTCCAAAATGTTTGAAAGAAGGGCGTCCACGCCTTCATTATGCCTCCGCTGACACACACATACCTCCCCACCAGGGACCTGCATACTACCCTCCCCCCCCCCACAGGGACAGCCAAATTTCAAGGGAGTGGAGTGGTTTAGTGGTTAGAGCACCGCTCTTGCAATCTGGAGGTGGCTGGTTCAAATCCCACTGCTGCTACTTGTGATCCAAAATATAAATAAATGGGTTGTCAAAGGCATGGACATCCTTCTCACAGAAACATCCACATTTTGGATGTCCATAGCAAAGGACATCCTCAACTGCCGTCGCAGGGGCGGAGGCATAGCGAAGGACATCCTTCACCCATACTCTAAGAAAAAAGACAAAAGTTTTTAAAGTTGTTTTTTTCAGGGTGGGAGGTGGTTAGTGACCACTGGGGGAGTCAGGGGAGGTCATCCCCGATTCCCTCCGGTGGCCATCTGGTCATTTAGGGCACATTTTTGTGGCTTGGTCGTAAACAGAAAGGACCAAGTAAAGTCGGCCAAGTGTTCGTCAGGGACACCCTTCTTTTTTCCATTATCACTTGAGGACGCCCATCTGTTAGGCATGCCCCAGTCCCTCCTTCACTACGCCTCCGACATGCCCCCGGGAACTTTGGTCATCCCCGCGACGGGAAGTAGTTGGGGACGCCCAAAATCAGCTTTCGATTATGCCGATTTGGGCGACCCTGAGAGAAGGACATTAAGTGTTGCTGAGGTCCATTCTATAAAGTATATAAAGTATGTACAGTATAGAGAATTGCTCCATGGAAAACTGCCTTATTGAAAATTTCTGCATTGAAAAGTCAGTTTAAGATTTAGGCGCTGGGCTTCTTTATGAGTGGTGGGTTGTTTAATCTGGCCCCGCCTTGTGAATAAAGGTGAAATTTTTAAGTTTGACCACTTCAATTAGATTTATCATAAACATTTATTAGCATTTCAAGAGTTAATATTCACCATCATAAAGTGTTATATTCATTTAAGAAAACAAACATAAATGCTGGTGATGGAGGGAAGGGGGTCAATCAGGGGCGTAGCTACGGGTGGGCCTGGATGGGCCCAGGCCCACCCAGTTTGGGCTCAGGCCCATCCAGAGAAGACTCCCAACACCTCCGTCATCGACGTGTCTCCTCACACCCTCTCCCACCCCCACCGTAGCGCTTCCCTTTAACGCCGCATGTGCAGCTCCTCTCCCCTTCCCCCCTGCAAATCCAGCACCTCTTCGTCTCCCCTTCCCTGCAACCTCCCCCCTGAAAGTCCAGTGCCTCATCACCTCACAGTCTCCGTTTTCCACCCCCGCGGCAGCGCTTGCAATTTGCTATTGTCGGCGCACTGCCTGACACAGCTGAGAGACGCGGCACGACGTCCTACTCCGGGACCTTCCCTCTGCCATGTGCGTTCCGCCCTGCGTAAGCAGGAAGTTGAATTAGCGCAGCAGAGGGAAGGCCCGGAGCAGGACGTCGTGCCGCGTCTCTCAGCTGTGTCAGGCAGCGCCGACGATAGCAAATTGCAAGCGCTGCAGCGGGGGTAGGACACGGAGACTGTGAGGTGAGGAGGCACTGGACTTGCAGGTGGGAGGTTGCAGGGAAGGGGAGACGGAGAGGTGCTGGATTTGCAGAGGGGAAGGGGAGAGGAGCTGCACATGCGGGCGGGCGGGCGGGCGGGGGGTTGGAGGGAAAGGGGAGGTGAGGTGCTTGACATGTAGAAGGGGGGCTGGGATAGGTGCTGGATATGCAGGGGATTGGGGATGGCTGAAGGGAAAGGAGAGAGATGTGGACCATGTGGAGAGTAAGGTAGAGGTCCAGCATGGAGTGGGGTAGGGACAGAGCATGGGTGCCCACCCATCCAACCTGCTGTCCCACCCAAAAATTGCTTTCTGGCTACGCCACTCAAGAACCTCTCTTTGTTTTAGTGTACAAATAATTAAAGGTTAAAAAAACAACTACATTAAGACCAAAAAATGAAAGCAGTGAAAAAGGAAAGCCAAAACAAAACAGGGTGAATAGCTTAAAAATAAGGGGTGTGTATGACTTCCCTGATATAAGTATCTTTGTTCGACCCTGTGTAATTTTGAAGAGACCACATCACTGATTTCAGTGGTGATTCAGCATTTTAAACAACCTAATTGACTGTTCTAATTAATTGGAGGTTCATTTCCTCTCTAGGACATTATTAAGGGTGGCCATAGGTTGGTAAAAACTAATACTTTCTACTATGGAAGGATGTGAGAAGAGAAAAGAAGTGCCAGCATGTGTCCTCTGACTGCTGCTGGGTGACTGTCCTGCCCAGACTTGCCTTCTCTTTAAAGGAAGTCACTGGCTACTCAAGATTCACTGCAGGGGGTCCATTCAGGACTTAAAAAGAGATGTATGCCATTACCAACTTAGGGAACCACACCAGAAGAAATTAATGTCTTTAACCCTAGCTGACAACTTTTCAGTTAATGAGCTGCACTCTATACCACTGAAGTATTTTTCAGCAGGAAGTGTCTTTGTCTAGCTTCACTTCCTTTATTACGAGAAATGGTAAGACATTTGGCTATTTTGTTCCCTTTTTTTGAGGCATGAAAGTACCAATTAAATCCTCCCCTTTTCCTAATTGATCTGAAGAATCAGAAAAAAGTCTTGTTTTAGTTTCAGTCAAGTTGGCTTCTGTCTCTACATACTGTGGAGTTGTAACTTTGATTCCTAATACTTTAACTACATTGTTTAGTATAAGAGGAATGGAATTGGGACTTGATATAGTGGTTTACATAATATATACTTATTTATATCTGTGGCAATGGAGGGTTAAGTGACTTGCCCAGAGTCACAAGAAGCTGCAATGGGAATTGATCCCAGTTCCCTAGGATTAAAGCCCACTGAACTAACCACTAGGCTATTCCTCCACTCCACTATAGAACATTATGGGGCTAATTTTAGAATGTGTATTCATAATTTCCTCTTGGAAAATATGGTATTTATCCATGTAAACTGCATCCATGTGGAAATTATAATTTTAGGAATCTTAGGAAGATGGTGGTTTGTATGTGGACTTGCCAGTCATGTTCATATTTCCACATGTATAAAAGAGACATGTTAGAGGCATGGTATGTATGGGTGATTTTATAGTATAATTTTTCCAAACACATTGACTTGCAAGGCAGTACATATAGATGTGTAGATGCAAAGCTGCTATAAACTATGTACAAACAATGGCTTCACTTGTCCTGTGGGACTGATTGTGGTGTTACTGACTGTAGGAGATTTGATTGTGAATCTTTGGCTTGCTTGTTGTCAGTTTCTACATTGGTCTGTCATTGGTTACCCAATGTTCCCCTGCTTGGTTTCCTATCATTGTTACCACTTATAGACTCCCTATTTAAACCTCCTGTATTGTTCAATATACACCCCCCTCCCCCCTCCTCAGATGTATTTGTGTGGTAGCTGCTATAGTGCAGTTGGAGGGTTTCACATGGTGCAGGTAGAGAGAGCCATGAATGAGTTGAACAAATGGTTGCACAGGTTATACTGCATGAGGTGTACAGGACTTAGATAAGATCATACAGGATTCAGATGAGATCCATGAAAAGGCACCTCTTTCAAAGGAGTTTTAGGTCTAGGACCCAATTCCTAGACCTCACAGATGACCAGTGCCTCACCAATTTCTATTTTGACAAGGCTTCCATTCATCATCTCTGTCAGGAGCTAGATCCTCTCATCCAATCCAACACACAGAGGGGACAACCCATGCCTTTGGCAGTTTCTATTCAGTATTGGCTGCCCTCATAGGCCTCAGCTGGTCTGCTATCTCACAGTGTATCTCCAAGTTTCTTAGGGCCTTTCTTACCCCACCTCTGATTATATATCTTTACCACAGAGTGTTCAGCAAAGGCAGCAAACTATGATCCAGTTATATGAAGTGGCTCATTTCCCCTATGTTTTGGAGGTCATAGATTGCACATCTCTCTATATATAACGCACCGCCAATATTCTATGAGGCAAAGTTACCCAGCATTCCAAGTTAAGGTGTCATGATCCAGATCAGTTTTCCACCATGAGTGCTTGCCCCACCCTCACGTCACAACATGATGATGTACAGGGCGGGGCTATGACACTCAACGAATCCACAGTTCCACCGCCCTCCGACGCTCCACCCCCCCACGCACACTGACAAACAGCGACCTACACAGACCCTCCACCCCCCCCATGGAGTGCCGTCCGAACACCTGATCCGCCATGATAACCACGGAGGGTAAGTCCACCAACAAGGGGAGAGGGATGGTAAGGAAAGAGCCTTGCTAGCGCCCGTTTCATTGGCCTCAGAAACGGGCCTTTCTTACTAGTGTATCCATAAAATCCCAAGGATGGAGAGAGAAAGGGGACCTACTACAACAGAAAGGCCTTTCACTATACCACCGTACGAGTGGTCTGCAATGTCCTTGGCAAAATAATGGATATTTTCCCCAGATTACAGCATAGAGAGGGTCCAAAGTACAAAACAAAATCCAAATAGCAAAAAGAAGCACCAGGACACAGTTCCTTTAATCATATAACTTGAACATCAATCTCTCTTTAGTGACTCGACAGGGACCGTGTTTCGGCGCACAGTGCCTGTTGTATCAGGGGTCAATTAAGTTGTAACATCTAAGAAGCTCGATGTGCTTCAACGGAAGTTTCTTCTTTAACGATGACAAGTTGAATAATTATCCCGCACAGTACAGACTAATTATGCTTAATCGCTCAGTACAGTTGGAGCAAAGACAGTCCCTTCATGCTTTGATTCATCTTTACACCAATTGTATTGAGCGATTAAGCATATTTAGCATATTTACAAAGGCACAGGAGGGCTAATGCACAGGTAGCGTGGTAATACGCCGGGGTAGGTCATACGCCTGGTGGTAATTCTGATTTTGGCATGCGCCAAATCCCATGGTAGAAAATAATTTTCTATTTTCTACCATGGGGGGGGGGGGGGGGGGAGGGCATTCCTGGCAGTAACCGGCAGCACACCCACTTTAGTGTGCGCTGCATGGTTACCACTTGGGTAGCGTGTGAGCCTTTACCGCTAGGTCAATGGGTGGCAGTAATGGCTCAGGTCATAAATAGTTGCCCTGTAGTTTTAATATTAGCACAGGCCCATTTCATGGTCCATTAAAAAAAATAGCCTTTTTCCCAGCCATAGTAAAAAGTGGACCAGCGCACGCCTAAAAGACGCACCCACACTACTGCAGGACACTTTTTACTGCAGCTTTGTAAAAGGATCCCCAAGCGATTGATCTTTATCTATCTATTTAGATAGATATAAATAGATATGCATTCATACATACACACATAGATATAGATATGTTTGTGTCTGAATTTGTATACTGTATCTTTTTGGTATATTTGTATATTAAACCTGACTCTGATTTTTACTTTTGTTAAGGAACAATGCTGAGTCCACCTTCTGGAGTGGAGGCGTAGACTAATTCAATTCAATTTTTATATACCACTAATGGTTAGTGCAGTGGCCTGAGAGCCATGGGAACTGGATTCAATTCCACTTCAGCTCCTTGTGACCCAACGTGGTGGCTGACGGTAGTCCTGCCCCGAGCGCTTGCCATTTCCGGGGGAAAAAGAAAACCCCCGGAAATGGCCCGTGTTTCGGTAACCCAGCAGTAATCGGGTATCACCGCTTGCTACCCAATTACGACCGAGTTAGTGCGGGAGCCCTTATCGCCACCTCAATGGGTGGTGATAAAGACTTCTCGCCACTTGGCCACGCGATGAGTTCTCTTACTGCATGACCATGTGTGTCTGGGGGGGCTTTACCCGCTGCGCTAAAAAGGGCCCTGGCATGTGAGAAAAACACCACCTTCCACCAGCGCAGGGCCCTTTTCTCCACAGCTTGGTAAAGGACCCCTTAACCCTCCATTGCCCCAGGTACAAAATAATAAGTACCTGTATATAATATGTAAACTGCTTTGCTTGTGATCACATAAAGGCAGTAGATCAAGTCCACTCTCCTTTCCCTGTCTTTTGCTTTATCTTTGCCAAGTTTTCAAAAGGTGAGTTTAAGAGTGACTATGAATATGTGTAACTGAAGGCAGGCAGGTTGTTCCTTACCCTTGAGCTCTAGGCTGTCAATAGGTAGTTACAGCACAGTCATGATAGGGAGCAGGATGAGACAGAATGCATCAAAATCCATGGGTGAGGACAGCCATGTCCTGTGTGAGGCAATTTCCTAGCAGCAGACAGGAAACTACAGGAAGGCAGGAGAGGGGGAGAACAAAAGAGGGGAATGTGCCCTTTAAGTAAAGCCTCCCAAGTGTGAACTGCACAGAGGAAAGAAGACAGAATTGCACTGCACTATCCCACCTCATCTTATTTTTATTAGTGATCAGATATAAAGTAAAATGTTTTTTAAAAAAGTCCTTATACATATGTGCACAAATGAGTCATCCCTCCTGAAATGAGGATTCTACTGATAAATAAAACTTCTTGTTCTAAAGAACATTGTTTTAAATCCCATGTATTTCTTCTGTCTTTTTTTCATTCCTGACATCGTTGTAAGAGTGTTTGTGCCTGTCCCAAGGGTTTTCAAGTAAAAGGAATCCACTGTGTTATTCAAAAACCACATTTACCCAAATACCTCTGTTCATACTGATGTAACCCCCCTAGTAAATGCGATATTTTCCATTTCATGAGGTTCATAAAATTGACTACCTGACTTGTACATTAAAAAGAAAAATTACAGATGCCACTTCCTCTTAAGTTGTCTCAGTCAGAAATTGGTGACTGCTAGATATGTTTCAAGAAATATGTAAATAGATTAAAATGAAATTGAATCTTCTTCCCTGCAGAATATTATTCTGTTGATGTACTTAAAATACTTCCACTCTGATTTGCTAACATTTTCTCTTCCAAACACAAGTGTCAAAAAAAAGTTCCCCTTAGGCAATTTTCAAAAGATTTCACCGGCACAAATCTAGGTAAACTATCTGCTTACTTCAAAGGTCATCTTTCATACAACATGCTTCACAGATTCCAAAATAGCATTTTGTGGTTTGGGTACAGAGTGGTGGGCTATGCACTTCTTAATCAAGTCATCAACAACTCCCATTTATAGAAACAGAGAAAATGATGGCAGAAACTGTACAGCCTGTTCTCATCTCCACCACTTCCACTAAGAGGCTGTTCCATGCATCTACCATCCTTTCATTAAAAAAAAAATATATTTTCTTAGATTACTCCTGAGTCTTCCATAATAAACATACCACTACTAATTATTTCTATAGTGCTACCAGGCATATGTAGTGCTGTATGCATATGTGCATGTACTTTTTTCTGTCCCTAGAGGGCTCATGATCTAAGCTGTTGTATCTGGGGTAATGGGGTGGCTTGCCCAGGGACACAGGGAGCTGCAGTGGGAATTGAACCCAGTTTGCCAGGATCAAGGTCCACTGCACTAACCATTGGGCTACTCCTCAAGCCCTAAAAGGTAATGAAGTCGCCAAAGACCTGACAGAATGAGCCTTGGCATGCATGGGAGCAAATCTCCCTCTCAGAATGTAAGCTTACAATAAATATTTTCATAGATTACTCTTTTCAGCATCATCCTATGTTTCCTTGTTCAAAAACTTCCTTTAAACTGAAAGGGGTCTGCTTCCTGTGCATTTATTTATTTATCATTAGAATTTATTTACAGCCTTTTTGAAGGAATTCACTCAAGGAGGTGTACTTAAATGTTTCTGTCCTATCTTCCCATCTTGCATTTCCTCTAGGGTATACATACTTAAGGGGCCCCTTTTACTAAAATGCGGCAAGCACTAATGCGTACTTACCTCAGGTTAAAAACCACTACCAAGGTGCGCACTCAGGCACCCCACGGTAGTTTCGGGATCAGCGTGCACAAAAAAACTGATTTTATTTTTTAGCACTGGGGACAGAGAGTAGGTGTGTACTGCACTAACCAATTAGCATACACTAATGGCCAGACGCTAATGGAGAAATTAGCATGTGTCCATTAATAGGGAAAATGGAAAATGGGGCCACTTTACTGCTGTGCTAAAAGTTGCCCTCGCTGAGTACAGCACTTAACCACTGTTTAGCACAGCTTAGATAAAGAGCCCCCAGTTTCAACCTGTCTCTATATACTTTATGATGAAGACTAGAAAGTTTAGTAGACACCCTCTGCACTGTCTCCGTCCAAGTAAAATTGCTTCCTTTTACCTGCTGGCTATTCCTCCTCTAATGCACTAAACATCCTTCTAGCTTTTGCCTTTGCCTTATCTAACTGTTTGGCTTCCTTAAGATGATGAGATTCCAGTCTGCCACCTGTTTTAAATTTTAGTATGATCTGTAAGAAAGAAAGAAAGAAAGATTCCTATAGCCCTTCTATAATATCACTTACAACAGTGAAAAGAACTGGACCAAGGACCAAGGTCCATTACTGGTGATGCTCCTTTCTTTAGAGTGAACTCCATTTACCACTACCCATTGCCATCTCTCATTCTGACTAATCACTTTAGGGTCCCATACCAAGGATGCTCAGTTTATTAATATCTAGCTTATTTTCGAAAGGGAAGGACGCCCATCTTCCGACACAAATCAGGCGTCCTTCTCTCAGGGTCACTCAAATCGGCATAATTCAAAGCCAATTTTGGGCGTCCCCAACTGCTTCCTGTCATGGGGATGACCAAAGTTCCCGGGGGCGTGTCGGAGACGTAGCGAAGGCGGGACTGGGGCGTGCCTAACAGAGGGGCGTCCTCAAGCGAAAATGAAAAAAAGAAGGGCGTCCCTGAGGAAAACTTGGCCGACTTTACTTGGTCCATTTTTTTATGACCAAGCCACAAAAATGTGCCCTAAATGACCAGATGACCACCGTAGGGAATTGGGGATGACCTCCCCTGACTCCCCCAGTGGTCACTAACCACCTCTGACCCTAAAAAAAATAACTTTAAAAACTTTTGTCTTTTTTTTTAGCATCAAAAACCTCTTGGCATCCAGTTAGAATTCATTAAGCATCATTTCAATCATATATGAATCATTCACTGCTATTTCAATTTTCTGTTCACTGTTTCTCTATATATAAAGAATTTTTGTAGATTTTTTAAGTGACCTCAGTGATGTTCACCGCCCACCACCCTTGCAGGCTTTACGTGGTGATATCAAAAACATCAGCCTCTTCACAGGTTCACTCTTCAAACATTACTTCAATTTCAAGAAAACCCTTTCAATAATTATTAATTTACTTATATTTTCAAGATTTTATTTAGTCGGACCCAGGGGTTCTATTGCCCGACATGCATGTTTCGCTCGACAGAGCGAGCTGTCTCAAGGACACACCCCTAAAACAACAAAGATAATAATGTATTAGCATTTCTTTCTCTCCCAAACATCTATATTTAACAAATGTCTAGGACAGATTCACCTCTTACATATTACCCTCTATGACTCACCCTGGGATCTTTACTAGCTCCAGTTCTGCCTACTATCTTATCAGCAAAGATGGTGGCGGCGTATTTCAACCTCATTCAAATATCCTCTATTCAGTGACGTATTAAGTCCCGCCCCCATGACTTCCTGGACTCCTATAGATTATATCAGAGATGCCCAATCCAACTCAGCATTCAAGCCCATTGGTATAACTGTTTGTAACCAAAATATATATCATTGCTCTCTGAAATTAAAAAGCTTTGTGTCTGAACCACCCTCCCTCTTTTTTTCTATACATTCAACAATTCTCCAACGCATATCCTCCACTTTGTGAAATTTGCTGAGTAAGCTTGGGAAGCACTTATGTAAGGTGGTTGTATGACTACTTTTAGGGGTTCACTTTGCTTTTTACCCCTATTAGTTTTTTTACCCCTAACGCAGCCTGAGGGCGAAACGTGGCCACGTCAGGTAACTTGTATTAAACTTGTAATAAACCACTTCTTCTGTTACCCTTCTGTTCTATTTTTTTGTCTTTTTTGATTTGCTTTTTTTCTTTTGATTTGCTATTTCTGTGGCAGATCTTTGCCTTTGTTTCTGTCTATTTTGAGTATTTATCCGAGATTTATGCTCGTTAAGCCGCACTTTAATAGGTTGTGCACTTCTTCCAATGTATATGAGATCACAGGGACATGTGATAGCATAGATCACATTACGGCTATCACAGTCCATCACAGACATACTTCTTATAGTTGTATCTCTCACTGGTGGAACCCAAACATTAACAATAATTGCCAATGAGCACCATTGTTTGGGTTCCACCAGTGAGAGATACAACTATAAGAAGTATGTCTGTGATGGACTGTGATAGCCGTAATATCCAAAACATAAATAAACTGCAATGAAAACACTGTGACACAGGCAATAGCTCTCATATATTATTACATTCTCAACCACAGAGGTCAGACAAATTGGCCTACAGTTTTCAGCCTCCTCCTTACTTCTAGGGATGAGCTGCAATTTCCACCTCTTTTGGAGTTTTCTATCTTAAGCCACATTGAGCCTGCAAATAGGTGGGAAAATGTGGGATACAAGTGCAGCAAATAGATAAATAAATGCCTCAAGAAGCATTGTGTTGTTGTCATAATCATGGATGCTTCTTAGCGTCATCATCTCTTTGTCAGATGAGAGAGCTGATCTGCAGGTATCTTTCACTAAAGATAATACTAACCTGGTTCCACATTAGGATGTTTTTCCCTTCCTTATGCTAGATCTTTTTGGCTTGAATGTGCCCATTCTAGTGCATATTCCTGCTCCATGTTTATTTTTTATGGAATATAATTCCTTTATTTTGTAGACTGATTGATGATGTGATGGAGTTTCAAAAATTAAAACTTCTTGTTTTATTGATTTTGTTTGAAGAAGATTGATAGTTTAGAGATTTTTATAATGATTGTTATATTATTTGGTATATCTGTAAAGACATGTTTTGTTTTAATTGTGTTTTATGTTACATCTGTATTGAACTACTATGTATGTAATTTTTTTTTACCTGTTCTGGGCATTATTGGAAGAGTGGGCTAAAAACGTGAATAAATAAATAAATCAGGATATCAATCTGAACAGATATAGAAGGAATAGAAGTGGTGACAGCTATAGTGATATAATACTTACTTGCTTATCAGCCATCCTTTTGTTAATATGAACTTTGATATCTGTTAATATAAATGATAAATAGCTATCTTTTTTCTCAGCTATCTACAAATAAAATCAGCTAGGCTCTTTTCTGTGAAACTTAACACCTCTACATTCTGAATCCTTGTGTGTAGTCCAGGTGTTATTATGAGCTATGGAATTGTTTAGCTGATCCTGTCAGACTATAGAATGTGTTTATGTACCTACTAGTAAAACAGGCCCGTTTCTGACACAAATGAAATGGGCACTAGCAAGGTTTTCCTTGAAGTGTGTATGTTTGAGAGAGAGAGAGAGAGAGAGAGAGAGTGTATGTGTGTGAGAGATAAAGTGTGTGTGAGAGATGGAGTGTGTGTGTGAGTGAGAGAGAGAATGAGTGAGTGAGTGAGTGAGTGAGAGAGAGACAGACAGTGTGTGTGTGTTTGTGTCAGAGAGAGAGAGTGTGTGTGAGAGACAGAGTGTTTGTGTGTGTGAGAGTGAGTGTGTGTGTGAGAGAGAGATAGAGTGTGTGAGAGAGAGTGTATGTGAGAGACAGAGTGAGTGTGTGTGTGTGGGGCTCCGAGTTCAATGACCCCCTCCTTCCCTCCCTCCCTCCCTCTCCTCCCCTCCGAGTTCCAGGCCCCCTTCCGTCTGAGATGCAGGCCCCCCTCCCTCCCTCTTCTCTCCTCCCTCCCTCCCTCCCTTCCTCTCCGCTCCTCCCTCCCTCCCTCACCTCTCCTCTCCTCCCTCCCTCTCTCTCCTCCCCTCCGAGTTCTTGGCCCCCCTTCCCTCCGAGTTCCATGCCCCTTCCCTCACCTCCCCAGCATGTTCCATGCCCCCCTTTCTTCGGAGTGTGTATGTTTGAGAGAGTGTGTGTGGGTGAGAGATGGCGTGTGTATGTGAGAGAGAATGACTGAGAGAGAGACAGACAGACAGAGTGTGTGTTTGTGTTTGTGTCAGAGAGAGAGTGTGTGTGTGAGAGAGAGTGTATGTGAGAGACAGAGAGTGAGTGTGTGTGTGTGTGAGAAAGTGAAGCCTTCAAGCCTTGAAGCATTCGTGCGCTCTGTAAGGCTCCATCTCCTCAATTGACGACACGTAGTTCTGGAACGTTGCAGGAATGCTTCAAGGCTTGAAGGCTTCACTTTCTCTGCTTCAGAACATTGGAGGTGCATTTTATTATATAGGATGAGGTAGCTCACTTTGTAGAATTTTTTTTTTGCCTAGGGACAACAATTTAAAAATAATTATCTCAAGGATATGACTAGTCAAGCTCCTACTGAAATGTATTTATATGTTCTGTTTTCACATATAAATAACATTCCTTATAGTACCTACCAATCAGTGCCAAGCAATTCTGTAAAATCTAACCCTTACTAATACTATTTGCCATCTCCTTTTGAATTTCTACAGTTATTTTAGTGGTGAGGGACTCAATCCACCCTCATTTTCTACTTAAAAAAATCAATAGCTAAAATGTATTCACTGAGAAGGGTGACTAAAAACATTCAGGGGTCCTCTTACTAAGGTGTGCTGAAAAATGGCCTGCGCTAGTGTAGGCGTGTGTTTTGCACACGTGAAGATCCATTTTTCAACGCACCTGTAAAAAATGCCTTTTTGGGGGGCCAAAAATGGACACATGGCAAAATGAAAATTGGTGCGCGTCCATTTTGGGTCTGAGACCTTACCATCACCCATTCACTTAGAAGTAAGGTCTCACGCGTTAACCGGGCAGTAATCGTCAATGTGCGTACAATGCCAATTATCGCATGGTTAGCGCCGCACACCGGAAAGTAAAATATAATTTCTGGCACACATAGTGGACATGCGTAAAAAATAAAATTACAGTCTGGGCCACATGGTAGCCGGACGATAGTTCCAAATTGATGCACGTGATAGGCGCCTATGCAGCTTAGTAAAAGGGCCCCTCATAGTCTACATTTCAGAAAAGACCACTTAGAGGCACCAGAATTCTTGGAAAAATTGAACAAACATGCTTTTGGCTGCTATTTTCTTTTCCATAAATTTTATTAGTTTATTAAAAAAATACATAACATACAGGTTACAATGATGAGCAATAACATGTTATTAAAAGGAGTGTACCATAGTAAACCTGAACACAAATACCCTTATTGAGTATATCAAAACATGTTATGCATGAAAATATTTTAAAGTGAAAAAGTGTGTTGAATAACTAGTCCCAGGGCATGAAGTTGTTATCATTATATTACAAATTACAACAAATAGAAGGGTAAAGGTGTGTTGAACTGTAAAGAGAAAAAGGCAAATTACCATGGCATAAAGTACTATTAACATTGCAAGAAAGAGGTCAAAGGAGACCAAATTGTACGCTTCTTTAGAATACTTCCCATAACTTTAGCTGAGGCCATTTCAAGTCTATGACAGTATAGTACAGGTGTTTGCTCAATAAGCTACAGTCTTTCCAGTTGGACAAAATATGTTTCTGAGCGATGGTGATCGATATGTCAGAGGCGATGATGATTTGAGGACAAGTCCAGAGTTGGAAAGCAGGATTTAAAAACAATAATAGAGGACAAAACGATCAACAGGTTCACCAAATCCCACTGCAAACTGGACATATGCCCCAATAACCTTATAAAATCCGCCCCTCAATGGTTCATAACAGACCTCACGATGCACCTGAACTATATGTTACAACACGGACTCTTCCCAAAGGATAAAGGAAATATTCTACTTACCCCAATACCCAAGGATTCAAAGAAAAAAACAAGTGACTTAACCAACTACCGCCCAGTAGCATCTATCCTTCTGGTAGCCAAACTAATGGAAAGTATGGTAACCAAGCAGCTTACCGACTACCTAAACAAATTCTCAATTCTACACAAATCTCAATCAGCATTTCGATCCAACCACAGCACGAAACAGTACTAATCACTCTTCTAACTAAATTTAAACAAGCAATTGCAACTGGTAACAGTATACTTGTCCTACAATTTGACATGTCTAGTGCATTCGACATGGTAAGTCATAAAATACTATTAAACATCCTAGAATACTTCGGAGTTGGAGGAAACATTCTTAGCTGGTTCAGAGGCTTCCTAACTGCAAGAACATACCAAGTGAAATCTAATTCGAATACATCAGCTCCATGGAAACCTGAATGTGGAGTTCCCCAAGGATCACCACTCTTGCTGACCCTCTTCAACCTAATGATGACACCTCTGGTCAAATCGTTATCCAACCAAGGCCTCAAACCATACATATACGCAGATGACATCACGATCTACATCCCGTTCAAACATGATCTAAAAGAAATCACTAACGAAATTAACCACAGCCTCCAAACCATGAACTCATGAGTGGATGCAGTTCAATTAAAACTTAATGCACAGATGCCGAGGGGACACAAAATTAAATTACTTTACTTTAATGTTTAATATTTAAAAATTTAGAAAGCAATTTTATAAAGAGGCTCCCATATTTAGGTGCCTTATTTGGGGTCTACTCTATAAAAGAAAGTAGATTTCTTTTAAAGAATGGTAGCAAAGTTCTTATACCACTTATACTGATAAAATATCTGTTCAAAGCAGTTCACAATAAAATACATTCATAATCTGTTCAGAAAATGCAATTCCCCCACATACAGAATATCATGTTTAAAAAACATACAGTTAACTGAATCTTTAATAATCAAGTCATATCCTGGAAAAACCAGGTATTCAGCCTTCTTTTAAATTTATAGACACTGGTTTCCAACCTAACATTTTTTGGCAGGCCTTTCCACAAAGCTGGAGCCATAACAGAAAATATCCTGGATCTCAGCCATTAGCCTTTGATCTCTGTCACTGTAGATACTTCTAATAATAGATCTTGACTTGATCTCAAAGTTCTGTTTGGCATATATAATTAGGTGTGACCACTTACACCGATGCTTTGTGCCTAGATTGGTAATAAAAAAAAACACATAAATTATAGTATTCTATACTTTATGTGTGTAACTGTGCACCCCACCTAAGCTCCACCCAGACTTCTGGAGGAAACCAGAGGAGTAGAGGATAACACACAGGCTTCAACACAAACAAAAACTTTTATTGAGGCACCAACAGGAGACCCAACACGTGCCATGTTTCGGCGAAGATTTCCACCTGCTTCATCGGTCAAAAGTAACACTTGACACTACAGGGCTTGGTATAGTGCTATTGCATTGGTAATTTTGGCATCAACACTTTCATAGCGATAGACTCCTTTACATTCAATTCCACATAGCTTTTTAAACACAGGCAATATACCAAGCCCCGTAGTGTCAAGTTTACTTTTGACCCCTGAAACAGGCGGACATCTCCACTGAAACACAGCCTGTGCCGAGTCTTCTGTTGGTGCCTCAATAAACATTTTGTTTGACACTACCTGTGTTGAAGCCTGTGTGTTATCCTCTACTCCTCTGGTTTCCTTTGGACTCGATAGAGGCTCCTTCCTGTTTCCACCCAGATTTCTCCCATGGTTATGCCCACCTTCAAACTATGCATCATTACATTTAAGTGATATTTTATTTAAAGTGCTTAGCTGCAATATCAATATTTAACATAATATAACAATATATCTTACATTCCGCAGTTAACCTCACGTTGATTACATCAAAAGAGGCTCAACATTACCAGGAAAATGCACCATCAAAAAGAAAACAGTCCATTCTCTTCCCTTAGTCCATTCTGTCAACCCTCCAACCCCTGCCTCCTTTTCTTCCTTTTCTGAAATCACTGAAGAGGAAAGTACACATCTTCTTTCCTCCTCGAAACTAACGACCTGTTCCTCTGATCTTATTCCCACCCATCTACTTAACACCATCTCTCCTACTGTCATCCCTTTTATCTGTCATATCCTCAATCTTTCACTTTCCACTGCGACTGTTCCTGATGCCTTCAAACATGCCGTAGTCACACCACTCCTTAAACCTTCACTGGACCCTACCTGTCCTTCCAACTATCACCCCATCTCCCTCCTCCCTTTCCTATCCAAGATACTTGAGCGTGCTGTTCACTGCCGTTGCCTTGACTTTCTTTCATCTCAAGCTATTCTTGATCCACTTCAATCTGGCTTTCGCCCCCTTTATTCAACCGAAACAGCGCTTGCTAAGGTCTCCAATTACCTGTTCCTGACCAGATCCAAAGGGCTCTATTCTATTCTCATCCTTCTCGATCTATCTGCTCCTTTTGACACTGTTGATCACAGCTTACTCCTTGATACGCTGTCCTTACTTAGATTTCAGGGCTCTGTTCTTTCCTGGTTTTCTTCTTATCTCTCCCAGTGTACTTTTAGTGTATACTCTGGTGGATCCTCCTCTACTTCTATCTCACTGTCAGTTGTTGTACCTCAGGGATCTGTCCTGGGACCTCTTCTTTTCTCCATCTATACGTCTTCCCTTTGTACTCTGATCTCATCCCATGGTTTTCAGTATCATCTTTACGCTGATGACTCCCAGATCTACCTCTCCACACCAGAAATCTCAGCAGGAATCCAGGCCAAAGTATCAGCCTGCCTGTCTGACATTGCTGCCTGGACGTCTCACCGCCATCTGAAACTAAACATGACCAAGACTGAGCTTCTTATCTTTCCCCCTAAACCAACCTCTCCTCTTCCACCATTCTCTATTTCTGTGGATAACACTCTCATCCTTCCTGTCTCATCAGTTCATAACCTTGGGGTCATCTTCGACTCCTCCCTCTCCTTCTCTGCAGATATTCAGCAGACTGCTAAAACCTGTCGTTTCTTTCTCTGTAATATCACCAAAATTTGCCCTTTCCTTTCTGAGCACACTACCAGAACCCTCATCCACACTCTTATCACCTCTCGCTTAGACTATTGCAACTTGCTTCTCACTGGTCTCCCACTTAGCCATCTCTCTCTTCTTCAATCTGTTCAAAATTCTGCTGCACTAGTATTCTGCCAGTGTCGCTATGCTCATATTAGCCCTCTCCTCAAGTCACTTCACTGGCTCCCTATCCATTTCCGCATATAGTTCAAACTCCTCTTATTGACTTATAAGTTCATTCACGCTGCAGCTCCTCAGTACCTCTCCACTCTCATCTCTCCCTACATTCCTCCCCAGGAACTCTGTTCACTGGGTAAATCTCTCTTATCTGCACCCTTCTCCTCCACTGCTAACTCCAGACTTGGTTCCTTTTATCTTGCTGCACCATATGCCTGGAATAGACTTTCTGAGCCAGTACGTCAAGCTCCATCTCTGGCCGTCTTCAAATCTAAGCTAAAAGCCCACCTTTTTAATGCTGCTTTTAACTCCTAACTCTTATTCACTTGTTCAGAACCCTTATTTTATCATCCTCACTTTAATATTCCCTTATCTCTTATTTGTCCTGCTTATCTGTCCTAATTAGATTGTAAGATCTGTCGAGCAGGGACTGTCTCTTCATGTTCAAGTGTACAGCGCTGCGTATGTCTAGTAGCGTTATAGAAATGATAAGTAGTAGTAGTAGTAAAACAAATAGTCAAATTCACCTCATGAATATCATCACCCTTTAAAATTCAGGACACATTTCCTAAATAAATACATCTTGACTTGACTTCTAAAATGCCTATAATTTGCAGCAGAAAGTAATAAACTAGAAGATTTTAGTCCAATCTTGCTGCCTGAAATGATAGCAAGTTATCTAATAGATTAATCCCCCTGTTTACTAAGCTGTACTAGCGGCTGCCACGCAGCAATGCTGGCACTTACATATGTGCATATTCTGAGCAGTAATATTCTCCAAAGATATTCAGCACAATATACAATCCATAACAGAAAATTTATCTTCATTTAAAAATAGTACAAAAATGTCTTTCTTCAAATACATTGCGGGCATTTTCAATATGACGTCTAAGTCCGACTTTGGACGCTTTGCATAAAACGTCCAAAATCTGAATAGAAAAGAAAGTCATATTTGAAAAAAAGGAAAATACGGTTTTGAACAAGGTTGTGTGCTTTGTACATTTTTTTTGTCCATTTTTAAAAAAGAGTCTAAGGGCCCTGTTTACTAAGGTGTGTTAGCATTTTTAATGTGCCTACAATTAGCACCCACGCTAAATGTGTAGGGATATTGTAGACGTGTACACAGTTAACACGCATACACGGTTAACATGTGTTAAAGATGCTAATGCGCCTATAATGCAGCTCAGTAAATAGGACCCTAAGTGAAAAACATAGAAAATCAAGCCATTGGGATGTAGGAGGGGACAGCATTTTTAGTACACTGGTCCACCAGACATCTGAGGAGAGCAAGGGGACACTGCAGTGGACTTCAAATATATGCTTCCAGGTACACATCTTACCATTGTTCCCTTACCTTGACTGCTGAGCCCCTCACAACCCACCCAAAATCCACTACCCCCAACTGTACACCACTAGACTAGCCCTTATGGGTGAAGGGGGCACCTAGACTATTCCAGGGACATGCATACTGCTCTAATGGACCTGAGTATAACATCTGAGGCAGGCATAGAGGCTGGTAAGTAATGTTTTTAATCACATTTTGGGGGGAGGAATGCTGGCAGGCCCCCGTTCCCCCCCAAAGCAAACCACCCCAACTCTCCCCCTCCAGCGTTGTCTGCCGAATCCCTGGTTGTCCAGTGGCCACCGGCCAACCCCCCTCCCAAAAAGCGACGGGGGGGCTGGACATCCGGTGGACCTCCAGCCCACCCCAACTCCCCCCTCCAGTGTTGTCTTCCTCCCTCCTCTTCCTTGGGAAGCCCAGACCTGTCAAACAAGTGCGGGAGGATTGTGCTGAGCGAATGCTCAGGCACAATTCGCCCGCACTTCTTCCCCATGATCAGAGATAATTGTGCTGCTTAAATTTGATTGCATTATCTCTGATCATAGGTCTAATAGTGCCCAGTGCTGTTCCAGCGCTATTTTAGAGCGCTGTTTGGAACAGCGCGGGGCTTTTGATCATCTGCCTGTCAGAGAATTACTAATTGCAAACTTTCCAGTAAGTCCTACTTATTATGTGATATATAAAACCTTGATTAATCCTCTGGGGAGACATTTTTTTTAGGGACAGGGTCTATGAATAAGCCACTATTCAGTCCATTGGCCATTTCTACAAAGGATCTAACCTGAGAGATAGTACAGATTTTTTAGAGAGTCTGAATGGCACAAAATTTAAATTAGACTAGATGTGTGCTTGCAAACAAGTTTCAGGCATGGTGGAAGATTGTTTGCATTCTAGGAAAATTTGAAAAATCATTATTTAGAAATGCATAGCTAAATAAGCTCTAATGTACATTAACACCCATATTCTATATATGGTGTCCAAAATTGGATGTTGATCCAAAATGTGCACCCAATTAAATTGGCTAAGGAGCCAATTAGGGCCAATTATTGGGTGCTAAGTGGCACCATCTTTGAGTGCCCATTATAGAATAGCATTGAGCGCTAATATTTGAGCACCATTTATTGAAACTAGGCCTTACTGTGTTTCTATTAAAGCACAACTTTACTACTTTGACAAATATTTCTACTTACAAAAAAGAGATACATATTTGGGGGGTGGCTTTCACCTGCCTCATATACCAATATATACTTAACAATATGGGAAATATCAATGACTTGCTAAGGTTTACGCACAATATCCGAGAAAAACCTAAAGATATTTTGTAGCTCTGTAATCTGAAGAGGAAGTCAAACTGCCTGAACACAATCTGAAGGGCTTTAGTTATTCTTTTCTGGGGGGAGAAACCAAAGCCTGAGTGAAGAGTCAAGGAGACAACTTGCAAATTGCCAATACTTACTACATAAGTACATAAGTATTGCCATACTGGGACAGACTGAAGGTCCATCAACCCCAGCATCCTGTTTCCAACAGTGACCAATCCAGATCACAAGTACCTGGCAAGATCCCAACACAGTACAATACATTTTATGCTGCTTATCCTAGAAATAAGCAGTGGATTTTCCCCAAGTCCATTTTAATAATGGCTTATGGACTTTTCTTTTAGGAAGCTATCCAAACCTTTTTTAAAACCCGCTAAGCTAACTGCTTTTACTACATTCTCTGGCAATGAATTCCAGAGTTTAATTACATGTTGAGTGAAGAAATATTTCTCCAATTCATTTTAAATTTACTACTTTGTAGTTTCATTGCGTGCCCCGTAGTCCTAGTATTTTTGGAAAGAGTAAACAATCAATTCACGTCTACCCATTCCATTCCACTCATTATTCTATAGACCTCTATCGTATCTCCCCTCTGTCTCTTCTCTAAGCTGAAGAGCCCTAGCTGTTTTAGCCTTTCCTCATAGGGAAACCTTCTCATCCCCTTTATCATATTCGTTGCCCTTCTCTGTACCTTTTCTAATTGCACTATATCTTTTTTGAGATGCGATGACCAGAACTGCACACAATTTTCGAGGTGCAGTCACACCATGGAGCGATACAAAGGCATTATAATGTCCTCATTTTTGTTTTTCATTCCTTCCTAATAATACCTAACATTCTATTTGCTTTCTTAGCCGCCCCACAGATTGAGCAAAGGGTTTCAACGTGTTATCAACTATGACACCTAGATCCCTTTCCTGGTCAGTGACTCCTAATGTGGAACCTTGCATTATGTAGCTATAGTTTGGGTTTCTCTTTCCCACATGCATCACTTTGCACTTGCTCACGTTAAACGTCATCTGTCATTTGGATGCCCAGTCTCCCAGTCTCGAAAGGTCCTCTTGTAATTTTTCACAATCCTCCCGCGATTTATCGACTTTCAATAACTTTGTGTCATCAGCAAATTTAATTACCTCACTAGTTACTCCCATGTCTAGATCATTTCTAAATATGTTAAAAAGCAACTGTTCCAACACAGACCCTTGGGGAACCCCACTATCTACCCTTCTCCATTGCGAATACTGATCATTTAACCCTGCTCTCTGTTTTCTATCTTTTAACCAGTTTTTAATACTACTACTTATCATTTCTATAGCGCTACTAGACATACGCAGCGCTGTACATTTGAACATGAAGAGACAGTCCCTGCTCGACAGAGCTTACAATCTAATTATCACCACTCTCAATCTCACCAATCACACTTCAAATTTAATTTTCAGCTCATAATAATTGTTTCCTCATAATACTTATCCCCCTATCAACATCCACACAAAACAGTAATCCACAATAGTACACTACCTCCTATCCCATGACTCTCCAATTTCCTCTGGAGTCTTTCATGAGGTACTTTGTCAAACGCCTTTTGAAAATCCAGATACACAATATCGACTGGCTCACCTTTATCCACATGTTTGTTCACCCCCTTCAAAAAATGTAATAGATTGGTGAGGCAAGACTTCCCTTCACTAAATCCATGTTGGCTTTGTCTCAATAATCCATGCTTTTGAATATGCTCTGTAATTTTGTTCTTTATAATAGTCTCTACCATTTTGCCCGGCACTGACGTCAGGCTCACCGGTCTATAATTTCCCAGATCAGCTCTGGAACCTTTTTTAAAAATCGGCGTTACATTGGCCACCCTCCAATCTTTCGGAACCATGCTAAAAGACAGCATCATTATTTAATACATATATAATAATGCAAAAGCCTTAAAGAAAAAAAATCTTCAAGAAAATAATTGTGATAAAGGTGAGAGGTGCTCAGTGAATTGCTTAAACTCAATAAAGAGATAAACTAGCAATGCTCAACAACCATCATTGCACCTATTTGTCCAATTGTATAAGATAAACATTCAACCAGCAGAACTTATCTTGCTCTTACTGATAGAAATATTGCAAGTCCAAAAATGCTGCTACTTGAAGAATGATGACTGTAACTGCTAGGTCCAGAAAATTGTTATACAAGTATGAACCGAAGAACACAGGTGCTTGGTTGCTGGCACTTCAAATCAAGTAGTCTATAAATAGAAAAATGTCTCTTCTATCTTGACACGAAATCTCAGTTGCTTCTTCAGGAGGAAGGATTTCAATTGCTGCAAAATTCATTCATTAATCAAATGAGCAATATACTTGAAAATATAACAAATTGCCTAAAAAATGTATCTCTCTCTCTATATATATATAAATATATTTAAACCAAAATGTATCCCTTAACTGATATATTTCCAACAACTACAACTTAAACCTAATAAAGTAATAGCAACCTTTGGGGTGGTGGGGTTCAACTGGTGGCAACAGAACTTGCAGATATAACTGTCAAAAAAAGCTGTGAGCTCATAAGACTTCCAGAGGAAATTACATCATAACACTGAAAAATAATTTTTTGTTCCTTGTAGAACAATTGATGCAGAAAAAAGGGCCCTGTTCTAGCAGCGGGGGCTGTTTTTTCATGTGCCAGGGCCCTTTTTACTGCAGCAGGTAAAAAGCCCCCAACATACATGGCCATGTGGTGGGAGAACTCTTACCGCATGGCCATGAGGCAGGAAGCCCTTACCATCACCCACTGAAGTGGCGATAAGCAATGCCCAATTACCGCTGGGTTATCACTGCGCAAGCCATTTCTGGGGGGTTTCTTTTCCCTCAGAAATGGCACGCGCTGGGCCAGTGGTAGTCCCGGAAGAGTGAGAGGTAAACCCACGATGGACTTACCGGCACTCTGTAAAAGGGCCCCATCATTAGAAGAACAGCATCAGGACAATAAACACGTTGACTACAAGAAGAATGTCCACGTTGGGGAATAATCAGTGACATGTTGTTCAGAATTCCAAGAACGTAATTTTCCTAAATGTCTACCTCTTTTAAAGGCAAATTTAGGTATCTGAGTAAACTGAGGATGATAACTAAGAATATTCCAATATTCACAGATAGTTTGCC
This sequence comes from Microcaecilia unicolor, assembly GCF_901765095.1. Lineage (NCBI taxonomy): Eukaryota > Metazoa > Chordata > Amphibia > Gymnophiona > Siphonopidae > Microcaecilia > Microcaecilia unicolor. The sequence continues at coordinate 138,246,603 of NC_044031.1, read as the reverse complement.
ATATATGAAAGGTTTCAGGTGAAAAAGGAAGTACAAGGCAGACGATCTACAAACTCCAAGATGGAAACACAAACAAAGCAGATCAATAGAAGGAAAGCATAAATTTATTGAACGAAAACCAAATAATCAAATCAGTCCGACACAGGCCATGTTTCGCCCAGCAGGGCTGCGTCAGGGGCTACACAGTTCTCTTTTATTGTCAATGTTGAGTAAATGTATGTATTGGTGTAAACAATGTATAGAAGTTTTCTAAAATGTAATTAAAAAAACAGCCAAATACTCAAAAAGGTGATCCCTCGAAAAGACCTTTTAAGCTGCATTAATCACGTGCTGGTTCTTACTGCAGCTTTGTAAAGGACCCCATAGAATTTAAATTACTGTGTCTTTCTTTTTAAATTGCACTTATTATTTGTTGACTCATCTAGAAGTGCAGTCATATTCTCATATCCCACATTCATCTGTAAGAGATCGAGTTTATCTTCCTTCTGCTAACAGTGTTAGAAAATAGTCAACTAGTAAGCAATTATTCTTAGAGGTCACTCTGCTGTTATGGAACTCCTTACCTATTGCATTAAGGACTTATTGTGACTTTTTACTGTTTATAAAACTCCTTAAAACTTATTTAATATCATAAATGTGTTAAACAGTAAACATTGTAATTGCCATTTTTATGCTGAATATTCACTGATGTAATTGCTTTGTTATGCTGTATTTTAATTTTGTGTCCCCAGTTTTAAAGTAATTTTTTAAAATCTTTTGGTAAACCATTCAGAGATTCAGGTTTGAATGGGATATAAATAAGCAGTTGTCTATGATTATTATTGTTATTTTATGTGTATGGGTTGCATGCATAGGTATCAGGTTGGGATATGTGGGAGGCTGTGTGCAAATGTGTTCATGTGTATATGGTGTGTGGTAGGTAGAGTTTGTGAGTGTTTCTGTATGAGAAGTGTATGGATAGGTGAGAGTAGGAAATGTGGGTGTAGTGTATTATGTGTTTGGAGGCCGATATTCAGGACACGGGGTGTAGTTGGGTTGTCTCCCACAGCCGGCACTTAGCCCACATATTCAATGCCAGATATTCTGGTGACTGGCTTTGAATATCCAGGTGTTTTTTGGCCAGTTAACCGGTCAAGCCAATATTCAGTGCTGGCTGATTACGTTTACGCCAGCCAACGATATACCAGCTATTTTAGTGGCCTAATTTGGCCGCCAAACTTAGCTGGCAATGCGCTGAATATTGGCGGATAGCCAGTTATATTGCACGATATAACCTGCTATCCACTAAGCGATAATTGACAATATTCAGTGGGAGATAGCTAGTTATCTCCTGATGAATATTTCCGGAAAGCCGGTTAAGTGCCATTTACCTGGCCAGGAGTCATATCTGGCCGGTTAAATGGTTTAAAAACTCATCCAGCTGGCGTTTATAGGGTATGCAAAGGCAGTGTAGAGTATATGCAATGTGCAAGATAGATTTGATAGTGCCATTTGACACTATACTTCACTAGCTGCTTTAAATTAGGTATATTTTTTTCTGGCACCAGCACCTACTGTTGATGGTTTGTCCATCTCTCTGTCCTTCTGTCCATCCATGGTTTGAGTTTCAAAAGAACATGCAGTTTATAAATTAAAATCAGCAAATAAAGCAGCAAGTAGTGAAAGCATCTGATGCTGGAGGGTTTTCAAGCCCCCGTTGACTTAAGAACAGGTCTAGCGTTGGCTGAATCATCTAACTTAAGCCGTGCCGCAAGAGCTGTTTGTCAGGCTCCAACCTCATCAGAGTTCTCACCTGCTGGAACCTGAAGCAGCCACCCTGTAGCCAGACTACCCTGTTTGAAGCAGAGACACCTCCCCCTCCCCCAACAGCCTCATTGTCTAGCAGCAGGACCCATGGTACCAGTGGGTCTCAAAAGTTTCACCACTGAAAGAATGTAGCTGGACATGTGAAATCACCACCATCAGCTGAGATGCATATGGAGCTCAAAATCTCAGTCAACAGAAAACAGTTATAAGAGTTGGCCAGGTAAGAGGAAATGGAATAGAAAGTGTTGTATTAAATGCTGGCCACCTTGGGCTGATTTAGTCCCAGATGTTCTGTGCCAGGCCATATGTGGCTACTGGCACTGAGTATTTGGGTCTTGGGCAGCTGCCAGAAGTTATCTGGGTATTATCAATATTCAGAGCCAGTACCCAAATAGATATCTATACCTATGAAGAAAGACTAAGGAGGCTAGGGCTTTTCAGCTTGGAGAAGAGACGGCTGAGGGGAGACATGATAGAGGTATATAAAATAATGAGTGGAGTGGAACAGGAGGATGTGAAGCGTCTGTTCACGCTTTCCAAAAATACTAGGACTAGCGGGCATGCGATGAAACTACAGTGTAGTAAATTTAAAACAAATCGGAGAAAATATTTCTTCACCCAACGCGTAATTAAACTCTGGAATTTGTTGCCAGAGAACGTGGTGAAGGTGATTAGCTTGGCAGAGTTTAAAAAGGGGTTAGACGGTTTCCTAAAGGACAAGTCCATAAACCGCTACTAAATGGACTTGGGAAAAATCCACAATTCCAGGAATAACATTTATAGAATGTTTGTACGTTTGGGAAGCTTGCCAGGTGCCCTTGGCCTGGATTGGCCGCTGTCGTGGACAGGATGCTGGGCTCGATGGACCCTTGGTCTTTTCCCAGTGTGGCATTACTTATGTACTTATGTACTTATGTACTTATCTGGGCAAGTTAAGACTACCATTTCTGTGGTCGAACTAGCACTAAATATCAGTAACGTCCCACTCCACCTATGCTCCTCTCACAGACCATGCCAGCACTCATTAGATAGTGTCATAGAAGTTAGATACCACTAAATATCATATCAGGACACTCAATGAAATTGCATGGAAATACCTTTAAAACAAATAGGAAGAAATATTTTTTTCACTCAAAGAATAATTAAGGTCTGGAACTCGTTGCAAGAGGATATGGCAGCAGCGGTTAACGTATCTGGGTTCAAAAAAGGTTTGGACAAGTTCCTGGAGGAAAAGTCCATAGTCTGTTATTGAGATGGACATGGGGAAGCCACAGCTTCCCTGGGATTCGTAGCATGGAATGATGTAACTAATTGGGTTTCTGTAAGGTATTTGTAACCTGGATTGGCCACTGCTGAAAGCAGGATACTTGGCTAGATGGACCATTGGTCTGACCCAGTATGGCTATTCTTATGTTTTTATGATCCACTCCTGCCCCATTAACTCCTGCTAAATATTGATCCCATTGTGTCTATAGACAAACAGATAGATGGACATAGATACTTTTCCATAATTCTTTCCAATAATCCAGTTGCTGGAAAGCATAAAAATCTGTTCTAATAGTCAAATACATAAATCTTTACAATTTACTGGAATATTAAAAAAGGGGACAGGTGGTGTAAATATATCTATAATTATATAACTAACAGTTTGTATTATAACTTAAATCTCAAGAGTGTCAGTGCTTACTATTTGTCCACATTTAGTTGGTTTTCAGATGTATAAGGTAGAACTCATGGATGGGTGAAAGTGGTACTTTTCACTAATGCATCTGTTCTCAGGAGGACCAAAAGGAAAAGGTTTGACTGGGACTTGGCAGAGTTCATCACACCAGGTGCTGTCATTCTGACTCCTTCAGACTGTGGCAGCAGGTGAGAGGAGACAAATGAGTTACTATAGCACTCCTCCATCTTCACCCACCCACCCACTGCCGTGGCCCAAAGGAATCATAGCAGCAACAGGGCAGTTTCAAGCCTGAGAACATTAATAGAGAGCATATTCCCAATCCCCATGGCAATCTCTCCCCTGCCCCCTTCCCTCTGCTGTGTGCTTCTTGTCAAAACAGAAACACACATGAGATTTGGGAAGTTGCCAGAGGGGCTGCGAACATGTAGGGAACTTGTCTTGGCACTGCCTGACTGCCCTGCTGCAAACACTTTGACTTTCAAGAGGCATGAAGCTTGAGAGAGAGAGCAGGGAAAGGAAAGACAGGACCAATACAAGGGGATTAGGTGCCATAGGCAAATCTTAAATATTGTACCTCCTCCCCCTCCCCAGTTAAATTTCAGGCCCCTAGTTTCCTCCCCCCCCCCCCTCCCTTAGAATTTACTAATTAAACTCAACAATCATGATCACAACAGCAACCCTCAAAAAATATTCCTGTAAAAAATGCATAATAGGCCATCATGGAGATAATTTCATAAGGCTTTTTCTATATTAAACTCTCTCTCTCTCTCCCTCCCTCCCTCCCCCATCCACCCACCTCCATTTCCATTCCTCTGAAAGAGACTGAAAGGGGCTTTTATAAAATCATGCAACAGGTCTATGTATGCCAAAAGTACACACATGGAATATGTGTGCCTACGTTTATGTGATCTGAGCACAGACATTAACTGGGGTGCAGTTTTGATAGAGGAGATGTGGAGTTATGATGTATAGCGAAAAGAAAGTGGATCCAAAATAAACAAGGTCTTCATTGACCTTTAAAGACCTTGTTTAAGAACACCATTTGAGAGAGGAGTTTATTTTGGATCCACTTTCTTTTCGCTTGGCATTCACTCTTTTGTGGAGAGGTCACCTTCTGTTGGAGTTATGATGTATGCCTGTATTTTATAAATTATGCAGGTACCTGCCTCGAGTACAAGCACAAATTTGCACCGTCATTGCAGCAGGTGTAGATTTGTGTGTCGGCGTTTGTACACTATTGGAGCTGGATTTGTCATCTTATTTTATAAAAGCACATAATTACCTACGTTACCATGATAAAATAGGTGCCTTTTTGATTCTCACATAAATATCCTGTTGTAAGCTTTTACATACTAACTTTTTTGTATAGCTAGATATGTGCATATATAGAAATAAAGGCAATTTCCCATAACTGAAAACTGTCCACGCTCCCTGAGGGTAAAAGTGTGCGCTGATGCTGGCTGTAAGCAGTGGCGTAGCCACAGGTGGGCCTGGGTGGGCCAGGGCCCACCCACTTAGGGCTCAGGCCCACCCAACAGTAGCACATGTTTAGCAGTAGCTGATGGGGATTCCAAGCTGTACCAGCTGAAGACTTCTCCCTGATGGTAATGAAAATGGGGTGCTCCACGATACTGGCACCTGCGAATGCTCTGTTTTCAGCGCATGCCTGCTGAAGACTGCCAAGGTGGAGAGAAGCATTTTCCCACCAGCTTAGATATTTTTTTTGGGGGGGAGAACACTTGGTACCCACCCACTTCTTGCCTAGGACCACCCAAATTCTGCTGTCTGGCTACGCCTCTGGCTGTAAGGAGCTATTGTTTTGCCTTGACTGCATCTGCTCTTTGCTGCTTCCCAAAAACTGCCACGCTATGTGATTGCCTATTTGAGTTAACCCTGGGACAGGAGAAACTTGGAAAGGTAAATGAAGAAGCAAAAGGCATGAGCAAGAATTAATAGAAAGACAGAAGAGGATGAGAGCGAGAAGAGCTTGAAATTCCTAGTTCCTCTCTAGCTCCTCCCTTGATAAGAATGGGAAAGGCGAGAAGGAGTGAGAACTTGAACTGAGAGAATGGAAAGCAGGGAACTTTAAGTCTCTGACTATTATAATTCCCAGAAATGACTGGCTAATACTCTTCTGTAAATGTTTCTGTTAATTGCCATATAGAAATGCTCATATTCTATTGTACTTATGCCCAATTCCAGGCATGTATGATTGCAGGGTTCTGGAAAGATCCATGATGCATGACCTCCACTTTAGGAACTTTCTACAATTACCAGACAATTTATATTTGGTAGGTGGGTAGCAGGAAATAAAATAAGAGAAACTATCCCTACAGAGTAATAAATAAATAAAGGGTCATGGTGCCCGATAACTGTCTTGGTTCGGCCAGGTTCCAATTCAACTGGATGCATAAAAGAGTAGGAAAAATGGCAGGGTGAAATAAAGTTAGTGTGAAAGGATTATATGGTAATTTGTTCATCATGAATATTTGTAAAGGGGGAAAGGGAAATGGGACTTGTATACTGCCTTTCTGAGATTTTTGCAACTACATTCAAAGTGGTTTACATATATTCAGGTACTTATTTTTGTACCTGGGGCAATGGAGGATTAAGTGACTTGCCCAGGGTCACAAGGAGCTGCAGTGGGAATCAAACTCAGTTCCCCACGATCAAAGTCCATTGCACTAACCACTAGGCTACTCCTCCACTCAAACTGGGAGTAAATTTATAATGGCCTGCACTGGTGAACAGTATGAGCATACCTTTCACTCCATGGACTTTGCAGGATTTTCAAAGTGAAATTATGAGAACACTTTCACTTTTATAATTTGTGGAGATATTTTCTGAGTAAAAAATGTGTGCATACTTCTGCAAATATAAACATATATGCGAAGTTTCAGATCCCACCCCCTGGATGACCTTCCCCTTCAAAAGGTAATGTACATATGGAATGGCGCTGCATACATACGTTTGCCCTCACATAGGGCAGGCATTTTATCACAGCCACAATTTACACACAGACATAGGCGCCCCGTATAAGAGGCTTGGGGAGGCTAAGCCTCCCCAGCCAAGCTGTGACCTTTCCTCGCCTTTTCCGCCGTCGCCCACCCCCCCACTGAGCCCGCCCTCATCTCCACGACCTTTCCATACCTGCCGTGGCCGTCTGGCGTTTAAACCTTTTTAAATTGCAGCAACGGGCCGGCTCACCTCCGCTCCAGCCTTTCCCTTCTCGCTCAGTGTCCCGCCTTCCTCTAAGCGAGAAGCGAGAAGGCAGGGAAAGACTGGAGCGGAGGTGAGCCGGCCCGTCGCTGCAATTTAAAAAGATTTAAACACCGTAGTTCCAGACCAATTAACTTGTCTTTACTTCGTTTCCATATTATGTGCGACGTGCAAGCTGGGAGAAGTTGGCGTGAGATAGGAAAAAAAGTCTTGTTAATTTGCAACCGCGCAAAAGAAAGAGCAGGGGAAGAGGAGACAAAAATCCTGGCGTTCCCTCAAATTCACGCAGGGGCGCTCTGCTTTGTAAGCAGGAAACCTCTTTGTTTGCTCCAGCGCGACAAGTGCCTTTCTTAGCAGGGAAACAGAGGGAGGATGGCTCGGCACTCCCGATGTGAAGATCCTGAAGAGCTTCATTACCAGGACACAGACTCGGATGTTATGGATCAGCGAGAAAACAGAGTAAAAGTAAAGTGGACCCCAGCAGAGGATGAACGGTTGAAAAAACTGGTGAAACAGTTTGGACAAAATGAGTGATAGCTGAGTGAAGCTGATAGCCAGCCTGTTCCCTAACCGTAGTGATGAGCAATGCCAGCACCATGGCTGAGGGTTTTGCACCCTGAGGGACCTTGGACCAAAGAGGAAGATCAGAGGGTCACTGAATTGGTTAAAAAATATGGCACAAAACACTGGACCCTTATTGCTAAGCACCTGAAAGGGCGGCACCATGATCAAGAAAACAAAGTCACCAGACAACGAAGGTAGAAAAGATCATTTTATTTTCATTATAGTGTTTGGAATATGTCCACTTGAGAATTAGGTGCTCAACATTAAAAGTTTATATTTATTTATTTACTTATTTATGGCATTTTATCCTACATTGAACATGAATTAGGGTGTTTTGTGGCTCTACATGAGAATTGTGATGATATGATCCCTTGTTTCATATTGTTGACGGTCTGCATTTTCCGTATGGGTGGTATATTGGTGTATTAGGTTCTGCCCAGTGTAATATTTATGGTATAGTAAGGTTCTGAGTGTGTTTTTGCACAAAGTTGTGCATAGTGTTTTGCAGTTGAGCGATTGTGGTTAGTATATGCTTTGAGCAACCACTTTATTCTTTGACATATGATACATATCTAATATCTAACTTTAATAAAAGGTATTAATTGTGAGTTTTATTTTTTTTTCTGTGTTATCAGACAATTATGGATTTAAGCTCCACCCCGGCCCCGCCCCTAAACCCGCCCCCTTTAGCTTTCCCAAACAGTTGGGCCACCGACCGCCTATGCACACAGAAGTGGCTTTATATTGTAAACGACCTCATTTTGGGGTCCTTTTACCAAGCTGTGCTAAAAAGTGGTTGGCACTGGTGTCAGCACAATGGTTTTCCGTGTGTTGTGGCCACTTTCAGCACAGCGCTAAAATGGCCACCATGCTACACTTTTTTGTAATGGCCACATGCTAATTTCCCCATTAGCGCATGTCCATTACTGTATGAGCCCTTACCGCCACCTATTTAGGAGGTGGTAAGGGCTCCCGCACTACTTCCGTAGCATACAGTAGTGTTCCCACACTACCCGATTAGCGAAGGCATGCCTAATCTCCATCCATGGGCATGCCTCCTACGCTGGAAAATAAACAATATTTTCCAGCATGGGATTAGCGCTCACTGGGGCCCTTTTACAAAGGTGTGATAGCGTCTTTAGCGAATGCTAAAAATAAGCACGTGCTAAACGTTAGAGTCACCCACATATTTCTATGGGCATCGCTAGCAATTATCATGAGCTAATAATTAGCACATCCTAAAACTGCTAGCGCACCTTTATAAAATGACCCCACTGAACAGGAAACTACCACGGGATGCCTCATGAGGCACATCCCCCATAGTACCCTTTTAGCGCATGGTAGACCTACTGAATGAAATATAAAGGAAACGTGAATTATAACTCTAATGATATGACATCAGATATTTTGTGGCTTAAAATAGCTTTTTCAGTCATTCCCCCTTTTTACCACCAAATGCCAATGTGTCCCAAATAGTCCAAAATTTCCCCTAACATAGGGGCCCTTTTACTAAAGTGCGATAAGCACTTAACGTTCAGTAAACCATGCGATAACTGCTAGTGCACAGCCACGTTAAGGGGGTTTGTGTTGTGTGGCATACTGCATGTTAAGGGGGTATGGCTTAAGCAGAGGCTGGGCATGGAAGCTTAGGTAGCATACTACACTGACCACGTGTTAACTAGCTAACACACAATTAATGTGGGAGCACGTACCCAGGGTATTTTTGAGGGGGTACTGAGTATCGACACCTTTCCCATCATCTGCTAAAATTGACCCATGGACCCCAAGTTTTAATGAAAGAGTTCAGGCTCTACACACCAATTCTGCCTTGTCATATATTCTGTGGCAGGGGGCCTGGCTATTATGGGGTGGGTTCCTTAGTGATCACCCCGCCCCTGTAAAGTGGCCGAGCATTTGAGTACCGATATCTTTTTTGCTAGAAAAAAACGCACTGCACGTACCTCTACCTAAATTGGAGAGGCTTTGTACTCCTGAGTTAACTGCGGCCAAGTACCATGCACTAATTTGTACTTTAATGTAGGACCAGAATAAGAAAATGCCAGTTCTGCCCCCACTGGTTGCAGCTATCATGTGGTATAGTCACACATGTGCTAACTACCAATTTTACCACAGTTTAGTAAAAGGGCCCCATAGTGAATATTCTAGTATTAAAGTCACTCCTAGTAGCTCCAAACCTTCAACGCTACAGGGAAGATTTGTTGGCAAGTGCACAGTAAACAATCAGTTTCAACATGTGCTGTGTTTCTCTTGGCATGGGCTGCCTTGACAACCAATGATGCAAGCAACCCACAACAGGAACATCTGAGAACAGAAAAAGAGGTTTTAAAATGTATTTTTATGTCAGGACTAGGTATTTAAGCAGAACGGTGCCACCGAGGTGGAGGAACAGAAGAGCCACTGCAGATGCCTCAGAAAGGATGGAAAAGGAGAAGTGGAGTTGGAGATACACCTTCCAAACACACACAAAGAAGACTGCCAGAACTATTTATTGGAAAATTACCACTGACATGGAACCGTGTTTTGGCATTACCGCCTAACACAGGAGTCTGCTGGTATAACTAACTGAACAACTTTCTCTTCTCTTAAAAAAGAAAAAATAAAGTAACTCAGAGTAAAACCTTGGAGTACTGTGATCTTTTAAATAATCTTGTGAGTTTTGGTGAAAAAATCAAGACGCTAAACATCAGGACGTCAAAAGTAAAAAGACTAAGGACTAAAGGGCCGATAAGCAGTCCGTAGGAGGCAGCCCGGCTAATTCCCGTGATCGGTGGTGAGACCAGATTCAATGCTGGGCCGTTTCCGGTAAACAGCATTGAATATCTGATTTATTTTTGGCTGGTTTAATTTTAACCGGCCATGCCAATATTCAGCACTGGCCGGTTAAGTTGCTATTTCGGTGGCCCGATTTGGCCACTGAACTTAGCCAGCGATACGCTGAATATTAGTGAATAGCCAGTTATATTGCATGATATAACCGGTTAGCTGCTAAGGGCCAGATTCTATATATGACACATAAAAAATGTATTTATTTATTTATTTGTTACATTTGTATCCCACATTTTTTCACCTATTTGCAGGCTCAATGTGGCTTACATAGTACCGTAAAGGCATTTGCCAAGTCCGGTAGAGGAACAAATACAATGTGATGTTAGGGTCGAATAAGGTAGATATGTTTCAAGCACATTAGGGGTCGAAGAAAGGGAGGGTTATATAATGTCCATTTCCACCTAAGTATATTCTATAAGCAGTGCTTAGATTTAGGCATGGTATATAGAATACTCTTAGATGATATTCTAGTGCCTAAAGGTACGTGTCTCCATTTACACCAACAAAAATGTGACGTAAATCCTCGGACATAGATTTAGGTGCAGAGGGCCATATTCTACAACAGTTGTGCGTAAATTTTGGAATGCCCATGGAACTCCCATTTCCCCACCCATAACCCTGCCCCTTTTTGACTACGTACTTTAGAATTTAGGCGCAGTGCATTACAGAATATGCTTGGCTAGTTATGCGTGTAAATTCTAATTATTGACAAGTGGTGCTCATTATTGCTTGTTAAGTGCAGTTAATAATGCTGATTAGCTTATTAAGCCAATTAAGTTAAGCGCTTTATTTATTGATTTATTTATTAAGATTTATTAACCGCCTTTATGAAGAGCTGTTATAGAATATGCTTGGATTTTGGCGTGGAACTCTAGGAGCGCTATATAGAATCTGGAGGTAAGCGCTGACAAGGAATATTCAACAGGAAATAACTGGATATCTCCCTCTGAATATTTGCCAAATATATGTTTCAGTTCAACTAAGCTTGTGATTGCTACTGAATAGCCTTTGTATGCTTTTTGGCTTCATAAAGTGTGTCATACACTGTGATCACCTGAGATTCTATTATAGAATATTTTGGGAGTTGGCAGAATTTCCCTGTCCTCTTATTGTTTATTTATTTATTTATTTATTTATTTATTTATTTGTTTTAACGTGTGTTAACTTTTTGAGAATCCTGGACAGGGAGGTTTATTATCTCGTTTCTATCATACCCAGGATGTAGGGCGTTTACGATGATTTTTTTTCAGGTTCAGAGCTAATGTTTGCATTAGTATGTGCTACCTGAAAAAGATTAACCAGGGAGTACTTACTTAACTCCTAGTTAGGAGGTGCTAAGGGCTAAAGTGATAAGTCAGAGTTAACCAGATAACGTGTGCTCATGTTGTTAATGTTTCCTGTCTCATTTACCACCCATGCCATGCCCCCTGCAAAATCAGAAAAAATAAATAACGCACGCTCAGTATGCACTAAAGGTCATCTACTGTAAAACGCTTTAACATGTCTTGCAGCAAGTGTTTTAATGCATGCTAAGCACACATTAACAACCTTTAGTGTCTGTTGTGTATTGGATGTTGAGTTCTGCTCTGTTGTAGCAACATGACTCTACACGCTTCAACCTGTTGTGTTGCTCACAAATAGTTGTATGATTTAAGGTTTTTCTGTATTTGTGCTTTTGGTCTAATAAAGGACTTCAAAAAAATTAAAAGAATAACATACACTAAATAGTTAAACATAATCGATAGGCTGATTTTCAGCAAACTAGCAGTCACATAAATATGAACAGGTACATAAGAACATAAGTGTTGCCATACTGGGACAGACCGAAGGTCCATCAAGCTCAGTATCGTGTTTCCAACAGTGACCAATCCAGGTCACAAGCACCAGGCAAGATCCCAAGGAGTAAGGTAAAACAGATTTTATACTGCTTATCCTAGAAATAAGCAGTGGATTTCTTCCAAGAACAGGTTATTTCCACTGAATTTAGCACCCTCAGTCATGTAGAAAGGTTAGTTCCCATGCCTCACAATATCATATGAGTAGACGTTGAGTTGCCTGGTCAAAAGATATTCATTAGCCATCCCAAAATTATTTTGAAAACTGATGTATGAGTTGTTGTTTTTTTAAATACTCTGCTGTTTCCTCCTGTTCCTTGGAGCTTCCAGCTGTATTGAAACAAATACTGTGATCCTATCACTGTGAACCATTATTTGTAAATGGCTGGGGAATTTTTATTCTAATAGGCACATGCATGCAGAAATATTTGGTACAGTTCAAGGTCAAATCAGTCAGCCTTGCAAGTCATTTTCAGATTATGAAAACTTCATTTTAAATGGATCAAGCAATTTGGATGCTAACATTAGGTGTTTCCATCCATCTTCTTTAAAATGTATCTAAATCTTGATGATAGGCATCTGCACCAAAATAATAGCACTCCAGGGCATCAAGGGACCCTTTTACTAAACCACGCTAAAAAGTGTGAGCACATCTTTTGGGTGTGCTGGGCCACTTTTTACCATGTCTAGGAAAAGATCTTTTTTTTTAATGGGCCTGAAAATGGACGTGCGCTAAAATTGAAATCAGCGCATGTCAGGGGTGTAGCCAGACTTCAGCGGGAGGGGGGTCCAGAGCCCCCCCCCCCGGTGCCGCCGACCCCCCCATTGCCGACCCCCCCGCCATTGCTGACCCCCCCTGCCGCCACCACCACCACCACCAACAACAACAACAACTTTGACCTCCCCTGCCGACGACCCTCTCAACCCACCATCCTGCTGCCAACCCTCTCCCGCTGCCGCCATCTCCTACCTTTGCTGGCAGGGGACCCCAATCCCCGCCATCCAAGGTCCTCTTCTTCCGGCACAAGGCTTCGTTCTGTTTCTGAGTGAGACGTGCAGGATGTCAGACTCACAGAAACAGAACGAAGCCTTGCAGATCAGCCAGCAGCGTGCAGGACGTCAGACTCAGAAACAGAACGAAGCCTTGCACCGGAAGAAGAGGACCTTGGCTGGCGGGGGTTGGTGTTCCCCGCCAGCAAAGGTAGCCCACGGCGACGGCAGCGGCAGGAGGGGGGTCAAGAGGGTGGGGTCCAGGCCCAAATCTACGGGGGCCCAAGCGTATGTCCATTTTCAGTCTGAGAACTTACCACCACCCACTGACCTAGCAATAAGGTCTCACACGCTACCTGCACGTGTCAACTGCTTTTTAGCACCAGTTAAGTGGCCCACAGTAGAAAATTATTTTCTACCACGGGATTCAGTGCGCACCAAATTCAGAATTGTTGCTCAGCTCACACACTAGCCAGGCAGTAGTACTGATTTGGTGCACACTATACATGCACAGGCCCTTATGCAGCTTAGTAAAAGGACTCCCAAGAGTGGCATGAAGACCCAACATCCCTAAAATACGAATAGCAGGCACTAATATTGGGACTAAATCTCCAAGGCACAGGGAGAAAAGCAAAACAGCGAAACATGCAGCGGGTAAAAGGGAAGTCTCTCTTTTCTGCAGGAAATGGCCATGCAGCAAGTAAAGCACTTGCCATGCGGCCATTTCGGGGGGAGCCTATACCACCACCCATTGAGGTGGCGGTAAGGGCTCCGATGCTAACCCAGCGGTAACTGGGCAGTGCGTGGCAGTGCCCGATTACCGCCGGGTACACTCCAGTGCTACAAAAGTAAATATATTTTTGTAGCACCGGATATGACGGCATGCTAAGGGTAGGAAGTACCGCCAGGCTGCTGTGGTAGTCTGGCGGTACTTCCTGTTTAACGAGCATTAATCCTGCATTGGGCTTACCACTGCTTCGTAGAAGGGTCCCTAACAGGAGCATTTTCGAAGGAGAAGGGCGCCCATCTTCCGACACAAATCAAAAGATGGGCGTCCTTCTCTCAGGGTTGCCCAAATTGGCATAATCAAAAGCCGATTTTGGGCGCCCTCAACTGCAGTCCATCGCGGGGACGACCAAAGTTCACGGGGGTGTATAGGAGGTGTAGTGAAGGTGCGACTGGGGCGTGCTTAAGAGATGGGCATCCTCGGCCGATAATGGAAAAAAGAAAGGCGTCCCTGATGAGCATTTGGTCAACTTTACTTGGTCCACTTTTTCACGACCAAGCCTCAAGAAGGTGCCCAAACTGACCAGATGATCACCGGAGGGAATTGGGAATGACCTCCCCTTACTCCCCCAGTGGTCACCAACCCCCTCCCACCCTAAAAAAAAAAAAAAAAAAATTTTCAGCCTCTATGCCAGCCTCAAATGTCATACCCAGCTCCATGACAGCTGGAGCAGTTTTAGTGGGTGCAGTGCACTTCAGGCAGGCGGACCCAGGCCCATCCCCCCCTACCTTTTACACTTGTGGTGGTAAATGTGAGCCCTTCAAAACCCACCCGAAACCCACTGTACCCACATGTAGGTGCCCCCCTTCACCCCTTGGGGTTATGGTAATGGTGGACAGTTGTGGGGAGTGGGTTTTTTTTTGGGGGGTGGGGGGCTCAGCACCGAAGGTAAGGGAGCTATGCACTTGGGAGCAATTTGTGAAGTCTACTGCAGTGCCCCCTAGGGTGCCCGGTTGGTGTCCTGACATGTGAGGGGGACCAGTGCACTACGAATGCTGGCTCCTCCCATGACCAAATGCCTTGGATTTGGTCATTTTTGAGGTGGGTGTCCTCGGTTTCCATTATCGCTGAAAATCGGGGACGACCATCTCTAAGGTCGACCATCTCAACATTTAGGTCAACCATCTCTAAGGTTGACCTAAATGTTGAGATTTGGGCGTCCCCAACCGTATTATCGAAACAAAAGTTGGAAGTCCATCTTGTTTCGATAATACGGGTTTCCCCGCCCCTTTGCCGGGACATCTTTAGAGATGGGCGCCCTTAGAGATGGTCGTCCCCGTTCGATTATGCCCCTCCACGTGATTTAGGTGCACTATTTATAGTACAATGCAAAACTGCCAATTATTGGCACCAATCATGCATGTAAGTGCTACTATTCTAAAAATTACATGCATTATTGGTACCTAAACTATCATGGATCATGGATTTGATATACTTTATTTCTATGGTAGAACCACAGCAGTTTACATATTTGGGAGAATTCTATATATGCTGGTCAAAGTTGCATATACAAATTTGGGTGCACACCTGCTTTGTGTGCACAATTAAATTGATTAAGTACATAAGTGCTGCCATACTGGGACAGACCGAAGATCCATCAAGCCCAATATCCTGTTTTCAACAGTGGCCAATCCAGGTAACTAGTACCTGGCAAGATCCCAAAACAGTACAATACATTTTATACTGCTCATCCTAGAAATAAGCAGTGGATGTTCTCCAAGTCCATCTTAATAATGACTTCTGGATTTTTGCTTAAAGAAGCCATTCAACCCTTTTTTAAACCCTGCTAAGCTAACTGCTTATACCACATTCTCTATAACGATGTGCACCAAACTTCTAACGCCCTGAGGCAAAAAGGGGCATGGTTATGGGTGGTGAAATGGGTGTTCCAAAATGTAGGCGCCTAGTTATAGAATGTGGCCAAATGCGCATAAATCTATGTCCTGAGATTTACACCAGGTTTTCATTGGCGTAAACGGATGCACGCCGATATCGGCGCTGAAATATCAGCTAAGCATATTCTACAATCGACGCCTAGATCTAGGTGCCGATTATAGTATACACTTAGTCAGCACTGATTTTAGCGCTGATTTTTTTAGGTGCCATATATAGAATCTCCTCCTTAGCATGCAACTGAAAAGGGGCTTGGCTATGGGAGGGGCATGGGTGTGTCAGGGGCATGTACTAAAGATGCACGCACTATTGTAGAATTCAGGGGATCCACACCTAATTTATGCGTGAGGATTTACACTAGGTTTCAGTTGATGTAAATCCTTCTGCCCAAAGTTGGGCACAGATCCTGGCGCTATGCACTATTCTATAAATGGTGCCCAACTCGGAGTGCCATTTACAGTGGTGTAGCTACGTGGGGCCTGGGGGGGCCTGGGTCCCTGTAGATTTGGCCCTGGACCCCCCTGCTGACAACCCGCTGACAACCCATCATCGTCGTCGCCTGCCTTTTCTGGTGGGGGACCCCAACCCCCGCCAGCCGAGGTCCTCTTCTTCTCGCAAAAGGCTTCCTTCTGTTTCTGACGTCCTGCACGTACGTGTAGGACATCAGAAACAGAAGGAAGCCTTTTGCGAGAAGAAGAGGACCTCGGCTGGCGGGGGTTGGGGGTCCCCCGCCAGCAAAGGTAGGCGACAGTGGGTTGTGGCAGGAGGGGGGGGGTCAAAAGAGTCGGCGGCAGGGGGGGCAAAGTTGGCAATGGTGGGGGGGTCAGCGGCGCTGGGGGGGGCTAAAATGTGCCCCCTCACCTTGAGCTCTGGACCCCCCCTCCTGCCAAAATCTGGCTACGCCCCTGTTATAGAATAGAGCTCAGTGCTTTTTTTTTCCAGCACTCAAATCTGGGCACCATTTATTGAATCTAGTCCATTATGTACAGGCACTTTCTCTGTCCCTAGTGGGCTCACAATCTGTTTTGTACCTGGGCAATGAAGGGTTAAGCGACTTGCCCAGGAGCACAAGGAGCTGCATTGGAAATTGAATCCAGTTCGCCACTTCTACACTAAGCATTAGACTATTCTGCCAGCTTATAGAATTGCCTTTAATGTTTTTAAAGGTCTTTCAAACTACTTTTAACTTCTTTATCAGCATTAACAACAATATCAGTAAAAGCATGTTTAATTGCTTGCATATGTAAAGAAGCAGGATCTCTACAGCCGCATACCACAGTCCATTTTGTGAATGCTTAGCTAAAACAAGTCAGTTTGATGTTCTTATATGGACACAATACCTTGCTACAGTCATTAAGGTGTCCTTTTACTGCTCTCTAAAAGGGAACTACCACCGGGCTACCGCAGCAGCCCAGCGATAGAACCCACCCCCAGCGCTCATCATATCAGCGCTGCCCGGTTACCACCGGGTTAGTGCGGGAGCCCTTATCACCATCTCAGTGGGTGGCGGTAAGTGCTCCCCCGAGAAATGGGCACGTGGAAAGTGCTTCACTTGCTGCATGGCCATTTCCTGAAAAAAAGAAACACCTGCCTTTTATCTGCTATGGTAAAAATGGACCTCAGCGCAAGTTAAAAACATGTGCTGATGCCAACACAGTCCCCCTTTTGCCACAGCTTCATAAAAGGGGCCCATAAGTAGAACAGTAGCTTTTTCTTTCTTTCTTTTTTTGGAAATTTTCAGTTACATAACTTTGGCAAATATACACTTCCATAATAAGCAAATTAGAATACTTGCAAGAAAATTAAATGGAAATATAATTACCATCATCCACAATAACAGGCAATGTTGATTACAAGAACCAAAGAAAAAAATTTTTTTTGAAAAGCCTGAAGAAGGTTTGGACTGCTTCCTAAAGGAAAAGTCCATAGACCATTATTAAATGGACTTAGTGAAAATCCACTATTTCTGGGATAAGCAGTATAAAATGTTTTGTACATTTTTGGGATCTTGCCAGGTACAGTGGGGGAAATAAGTATTTGATCCCTTGCTGATTTTGTAAGTGTGCCCACTGACAAAGACATGAGCAGCCCATAATTGAAGGGTAGGTTATTGGTAACAGTGAGAGATAGCACATCACAAATTAAATCCGGAAAATCACATTGTGGAAAGTATATGAATTTATTTGCATTCTGCAGAGGGAAATAAGTATTTGATCCCTCTGGCAAACAAGACCTAATACTTGGTGGCAAAACCCTTGTTGGCAAGCACAGCGGTCAGACGTCTTCTGTAGTTGATGATGAGGTTTGCACACATGTCAGGAGGAATTTTGGTCCACTCCTCTTTGCAGATCATCTCTAAATCATTAAGAGTTCTGGGCTGTCGCTTGGCAACTCGCAGCTTCAGCTCCCTCCATAAGTTTTCAATGGGATTAAGGTCTGGTGACTGGCTAGGCCACTCCATGACCCTAATGTGCTTCTTCCTGAGCCACTCCTTTGTTGCCTTGGCTGTATGTTTTGGGTCATTGTCGTGCTGGAAGACCCAGCCACGACCCATTTTTAAGGCCCTGGCGGAGGGAAGGAGGTTGTCACTCAGAATTGTACGGTACATGGCCCCATCCATTCTCCCATTGATGCGGTGAAGTAGTCCTGTGCCCTTAGCAGAGAAACACCCCCAAAACATAACATTTCCACCTCCATGCTTGACAGTGGGGACGGTGTTCTTTGGGTCATAGGCAGCATTTCTCTTCCTCCAAACACGGCGAGTTGAGTTCATGCCAAAGAGCTCAATTTTTGTCTCATCTGACCACAGCACCTTCTCCCAATCACTCTCGGCATCATCCAGGTGTTCACTGGCAAACTTCAGACGGGCCGTCACATGTGCCTTCCGGAGCAGGGGGACCTTGCGGGCACTGCAGGATTGCAATCCGTTATGTCGTAATGTGTTACCAATGGTTTTCGTGGTGACAGTGGTCCCAGCTGCCTTGAGATCATTGACAAGTTCCCCCCTTGTAGTTGTAGGCTGATTTCTAACCTTCCTCATGATCAAGGATACCCCACGAGGTGAGATTTTGCGTGGAGCCCCAGATCTTTGTCGATTGACAGTCATTTTGTACTTCTTCCATTTTCTTACTATGGCACCAACAGTTGTCTCCTTCTCGCCCAGCGTCTTACTGATGGTTTTGTAGCCCATTCCAGCCTTGTGCAGGTGTATGATCTTGTCCCTGACATCCTTAGACAGCTCCTTGCTCTTGGCCATTTTGTAGAGGTTAGAGTCTGACTGATTCACTGAGTCTGTGGACAGGTGTCTTTCATACAGGTGACCATTGCCGACAGCTGTCTGTCATTCAGGTAACGAGTTGATTTGGAGCATCTACCTGGTCTGTAGGGGCCAGATCTCTTACTGGTTGGTGGGGGATCAAATACTTATTTCCCTCTGCAGAATGCAAATAAATTCATATACTTTCCACAATGTGATTTTCCGGATTTAATTTGTGATGTGCTATCTCTCACTGTTACCAATAACCTACCCTACAATTATGGGCTGCTCATGTCTTTGTCAGTGGGCACACTTACAAAATCAGCAAGGGATCAAATACTTATTTCCCCCACTGTATTTGTGACCTGGATTGGCCACTGTTGGAAACAGGATGCTGGGCTCGATGGACCTTTGGTCTTTCCCAGTATGGCAATACTTATGTACTTATGAATTACTCAAGGGCGATATAACATTGGTATCGCTCCAATTGAAGTGTATGCTTTGTTATTAAGGATTTCCTACAAGTGGGTGGTATAGGGTGGAATGTAAAGAAAAATTAGGAGTGGTTAAGAGCATGGGAATTTTATTTAAAATAATTTCTTGTGAAAGAGGAAGAATTTAATAGAGGGGTGGGAGGGCTAGAGTAGTGTTATTAAATTAATTATTTTGGTGAGAGCTGCTGGGAATTATATTTAATTCAAATTAAAACATTACATTTAAAATGAGTGAAGAGAACTTTTGCTGTGGTATTTAGATTATAGAAGCAGTGGTGACAGGAAGGGGTTAGCTGGTGGATTGTTTGGAGTTTTGAGAAGGTGAGGAAATGGAATGTTCAGTCTGTGGAGTTATTTTGTGAGGAAGGGCTAGGATAGTGGGAGGTAGGAGTGTGGATGAGGGTGATAATTAAAAAAAAAATTGCTCCTTCCTAACTCATCCCCTTTTTGTCGGTTGTTCTAATTTTGCCTTTTGAAATGTTTGAAGGGGATAATCTTTTAAAGTTTTTTTTTTGTTCTATGTTTTTATATTTAGATTTTGTGTTTGGGTTATTAATATGGGGTTGGGCTATGGGGTCACAGCTGTAGAAAAACAATGAATAATTGGCAAGCAGCCTGCAGTTATGATTGACTTATTATTTTCTTTGGCTATGAAATGCTGGTGTGTGAGACCGCCACAAGCTGAGGTGAGGCCTTGTCAACACCTCAAGTCTCACTGGAATATATATGAGATGAATATTAAAATATATTTAAGTGAAATTGGGGCAGCTATTTTGGCACCAACCAGCAACGTAGATAAGTAATGTAAATTGAAAGTCGCTTGATATTTAGTTGTAATTATTTCTTAGTGGTTGTTAATGAAATAGCCAAATTTTCTTCCATTTTAAAAATGATTGTTGTTTGATTTAATTTGTGAGTGAATATGAAAGTGGTTGCGAGTGCCAATTCTAAAGAAGAAATATAAGATTAATAACCTCCACCATCCTTCAGACTATCTGACAGTGATTCATTGCTCAAGAAACTTTAACTCCAACTTCAGTCTTCTCTCTTGCTTCTAAGAAAGATATTAAGGGGTCATTTTACAAAGCCACGGTAAAAAGTGGCCTGCGGTAGTGTGGGCGCATCTTTTTGGTGCACGCTGAGCCAATTTTACCATGGCTGGTAAAAAGGCCATTTTTTAATGGGCCGGGAAATGGGCGTGCACAAAAATTAAAACTAGCATATGCCTATTTACAGTCTGAGCCCTTACCGCCAGCCATTGACTTAGAGGTAAGGGCTCACATGCCACCCATGCGGGGTAACCATGTAGCGCGCACCAATGTGTCCACACTGCCGATTACTGCTGGGACCCCCCCCCCCCCCCCCCCACACACACACACACAGTAGAAAATAGAAAAATATTTTCTACTTTGGAATCTGGTGCACGCCAAACTCAGAATTACTTGCCCCTAGAACCAAATCTCTAGTGTGAAGAATCAAGAAATTGTGGCGTCCTTTTTGTGAAAATTTAGAAAGATCAGGAAAGACGAAATATATTGTTTTGGTCCATCTCTAATGCAAATGTTGCACTCAGTGTTCTTCTTTGTCTCACTATCTCTAAAAAAGATTCCAAGAATCCTGTCAGATCCAAAGCCAGGTTGACCTATTGCTAACAATCTTCTACAGCCTCTGTTCCCCTTAATATTAAATAATAAGCTCATTCAATAGGTGGTAGGGATTCTGATGGAATCTTAAGAATTTCCATAAAATATTTCTTTAACCATATCTATAGGCATCACCAAAGGTGATTTAGGAAAGTTCATCTAACCATGTTCTCCATATATTCAACTTTTCTTTTTTTTAGAAAAGATTGTGTCTAAGTAGAGCTTGTGTCTGATGTAATTCTTCAAAACTTCCTTCCATGGAAACAACTTTAGTACTGACAGTAGACAGCTCTTGAGAATGTTCCATAAGTGTCTGAAAAATAACTCCTATATCCTCATGCTCATTAACCAACAATTTTTTAATGGAAGCATTCAAGTCATGCATAATATCCCATAGTACCTCTAGGGTTATGGCTGCCAGCCTTTCTAATTCCTTCAACAATTTTCCAGAAGGCTCCTGATCCAATTCAAGTTACTTCTCTCCGAGGATGGCTTCTGTAAGGGGGGAAGAGGTTCCAACCACTTGCTTAGGGATGTCACCATTCCTCAGGGTAAACACCACAAGCAGCAGAGTTCCAAGCAGAGAAACAGAATACTGACCCATAGTTCCTGTTTTGGGACACTGCCCTGCCTCCGAGGTAGCACTTACTGGTTGAAGGGTGCGGTCTGTTGCTCAGAGCCAAGTGAAGCCCTGTCATCACTGTTGCTCAAGCTCAACAGCCCAAGTGGGACAGAAGAAGAAATGGTTTTGGATCCAATGGAAGCCCAGAAATTTTCCAGGGTCGTCTGCCATAGTACTGGTGACAGTCCCAGCTTACTGACAGCTGCTCGGGATGCCCCTATCCTATACCCCATGATGGGAATTGAAAATACTCGACCTGATGCTTAAAGAAAAAACAAGCATCCAGCGGTATGTCTCACAACGGTACCCATCTCAGAATTACTCATTCCATCCATCTAACTTCTAGGCCTCTCTCCAGCTGAGAATTTGAACATTAAACAGAACGATCCTAGTAATCACTGCAATAACACCCTCTGATAATAAACAAAAGACCCCAGTGGACACAGAGAGTGCTGGGGCACTTGATCATGCTGGGCAATAGCAACTTGAGTGGCATAAGCAGACCAAAGCATAAAAAAGGTGGGGTAGAGAACAACAAATATGCTGCATGCCTTTATAAAATAGCATTAAGCTCCTAAATTAGGTGCCTAAGGGGTCCTTTTACTAAGCTGAGGTAAAGTGGCCTTAGTGTACCCTTGCGCAAGTTTCTCTAGTGTGCTAAGGCCATTCTTACTGCAGCCATAAACTGCCAGATTCTATATAGCGTGCCTAGAGATCTGCAAAATCCAGGTGTATTCTGTAGCAACACACATAACTCAATTGGCTTAACAAGCTGATCAGCGTTAATAATAGCACTTAACAAGCAATAACGAGCACTAATTGACAATAATTAGAATTTAAGCGCACTACTCGGTAAGTGTATTCTGTAATGAACTGTGCCTAAATTCTAATGTGTGCAGTTCAAAAGGGGCGTGGCTATTTGCATTTCATGGGTGTTCCAAAATCTAAGTGCGTAGTTATTGAATATGGCCCAGTGCATGTAAGTCTATGCTCAGGGATTTACGGCACGTTTTCACTGGTGTAAATGGAAGCCCATAGTTTTAGGCACAGGGATATCAACTAATCATATTCTATATACTGCTCCTAAATCTACTACTACTACTACTTATCATTTCTATAGCGCTACTAGACGTACGCAGCGCTGTACACTTGAACATGAAGAGACAGTCCCTGCTCGACAGAGCTTACAATCTAAATCTAGGCACCATTTATTTATTTATTACATTTGTACCCTGCGCTTTCCCGCTCATCGCAGGCTCAATGCGGCTTACATAGTAACAAGAGAATACAATCAATAGTAACAGAATCAACAAAGGGGTATGTGATAGGACAAATGAACAAGGAGTAAATGGGATATAAGAGGTATGAGAAAAAGGATAGGGATAGGTAAGGCGGTAGAGCGATTAAGGAGAAGATGGGAAGAGCATGGAGGGTAAGAAGGTTAGCAGAAGATGTTTCTGAGTCATTGTAGATAGTGGTTATTTGAACCGGTAGATAGATGATTTGCTTATGTTTATGATAGGTCAAGTCACTTGGGTACACCTGTTTGAATAGATGGGTTTTCAATTGTTTCCTAAAGGGAAGATATTCATTAATTGACCGAATGTATCTAGGTAGAGCATTCCAGAGTTGGGATCCCAGGAAGAAGACATTAGTTGCATGGTAGGCTTTGTACTTTAGTCTTTTGCAGTTGGGAAGGTAAAGGTTAAGGTATGATCGTGAAGATGTTGACATGTTTCTGTATGGAAGGTTTATTAGATTGACCATGTAGTTTATAGAATACGCTTAGGTGGAAATGTTAACCATGTGAATTTTTTAGGTGTCTTATATAGAATCTGGCCCAAAATGGTATTTTTCTATTTTTTACATTAATGGTTGTCTGCTAATGTTGTCGTTAGTGTGTGGCCATTGAAAAATATATTAGCATGTGTGCACTTATCGCCATCTATTTTGTTGGCGGTAAGGGCTCCCTTGCTAATCCTGAGCTAACCAGTTAACTTGTGGTAATGTAGCTGTACTAACTGATTAGCACAGGAATGCCCCCTCTCTGCCCCTCTCTGCCCCCAGATACACCCTCTCCTAACAAGTTTTAAAAATATTCTTTTAGTGCGCTGTTAGCGCATGCACATTTGACACACCACGGAACACCTAAGTGCATTCTGCGGTATGCTATTTTAAGCTGGATTAGGTGTGCATTAGCTTAGTAAGAGAGCCCCTTAGTCTGTCTCTTATTTTCAGTCAAATATGGTAGCTTCATTTTTCTGCTGAAAGTTAATCTAAATTTAGGAGCTTAAATGTTTGAAGTTTTTGATGTTGACTGCACCAACGGAGTGATACTGTGATTAGGAGAATAAAGATGTTTTGTAAGTCTTCTGCAAAGTAAATGGTGTCACTTGTACTGCGTGCATTATATTTTGTGCTGTGAAATGTGAGGGAGAAGCGACTAGGGTGGAAAGTGCCTCTGGGCAAGGCTGGAGCTTGTGTTGCCCTTGTGTTTGTGTATGGAAACCACAGCTGAGTGCACAGCAGCAATTCGTTTTGGCAGTTGGGATCAGTACTGGGAAGTGAAAGCAGCTACAAGGATCACTGATGTTAGGAAAAGATGGTTATGCTGTGGAAATTTGATTCAACTCAATTTTTTTTTCAGCTTGATTTAGGCAAGGGTTTCAAAAAAATGAAATTAATGAGTAGAAGCTGTATATTTGAGATCTGAGGGATTGTATTTGTTAAAAGGATATTAGAGTTCAAAGTTGGTTCATAGCGTGTTTCAGAAATAGATACAGGAATCCAATTCATAGAGCAAATTAACTCTAAGATATTTGCATGAACGTTTACTACTACTACTACTACTACTATTTAGCATTTCTATAGCGCTACAAGGCGTACGCAGCGCTGCACAAACATAGAAGAAAGACAGTCCCTGCTCAAAGAGCTTACAATCTAATAGACAAAAAAATAAATAAAGTAAGCAAATCAAATCAATTAATGTGAACGGGAAGGAAGAGAGGAGGGTAGGTGGAGGCGAGTGGTTACAAGTGGTTACGAGTCAAAAGCAATGTTAAAGAGGTGGGCTTTCAGTCTAGATTTAAAGGTGGCCAAGGATGGGGCAAGACGTAGGGGCTCAGGAAGTTTATTCCAGGCGTAGGGTGCAGCGAGACAGAAGGCGCAAAGTCTGGAGTTGGCAGTAGTGGAGAAGGGAACAGATAAGAAGGATTTATCCATGGAGCGGAGTGCACGGGAAGGGGTGTAGGGAAGGACGAGTGTGGAGAGATACTGGGGAGCAGCAGAGTGAGTACATTTATAGGTTAGTAGAAGAAGTTTGAACAGGATGCGAAAACGGATAGGGAGCCAGTGAAGGGTCTTAAGGAGAGGGGTAGTATGAGTAAAGCGACCCTGGCGGAAGACGAGACGGGCAGCAGAGTTTTGAACCGACTGGAGAGGGGAGAGGTGACTAAGTGGGAGGCCAGCAAGAAGCAAATTGCAGTAGTCTAAACGAGAGGTGACAAGGGTGTGGATGAGGGTTTTGGTAGAGTGCTCGGAAAGGGGCGGATTTTACGGATGTTGTAAAGAAAGAAACGACAGGTCTTGGCAGTCTGCTGGATATGAGCAGAGAAGGAGAGAGAAGAGTCAAAGATGACCCCAAGGTTTCGAGCTGAGGAGACGGGGAGAATGAGAGAGCCATCAACAGAAATAGAAAACAGGGGGGAGCGGGGAGGTGGGTTTGGGGGGGAAAATGAGAAGCTCGGTTTTGGTCATATTTAATTTCAGGTGGCGTTGAGACATCCAGACAGCAATGTCAGACAAGCACGCTGAAACTTTGGTTTGGATGCAAGGTGAGATATCAGGGGTAGAAAGGTAGATTTGGGAGTAATCAGCATAGAGATGGTAGGAAAAGCCATGGGATGAGATTAATGAACCAAGGGAAGAAGTGTAGATAGAAAAGAGGAGGGGACCAAGAACAGAACCCTGAGGTATGCCGACAGGCAGAGGGATAGAAGTAGAAGAGGATCCACCAGAGTGAACACTAAAGGTGCGGAGGGAGAGGTAGGAAGAGAACCAGGAAAGGACAGAGCCCTGGAATCCAAGTGAGGACAGGGTATCGAGAAGTATGCTGTGATCGACAGTGTCAAAAACAGCGGAAAGATCAAGAAGAATGAGGATGGAATATTGACCTCTGGATTTAGCCAGTAATAGGTTGTTTCGGTTGAGTGGAGAGGGCGAGTTTAGGGGTCAATTCAGTAAATGGTGCCCAAAAAGTTAGCACTGAAAAACACCCACGTATGCGTTATTCTATAAGTCACACCTAAAGTTGGATGTGGTTTACAGAATAACACTTAGGCATTATGGTTATGTGTAAAGTTAGGTGTGACCATTCGCACCAACGAAAACACGGTGCAAATGCCCATGCCAACATTTACGCGCATGTAATTAGGCATGTAACTCAAAGCCACATCCCTGTTCCGCTCTGAAACATCCATGACCATCCCCTTTCCATTTCAGGGGGGGAGAACCTACTGCCACCCGTTAAGGTGGCAGTAAGGGCTCCTGCACTAACCCGGCAGTAACCAATTACTGCTGGGTACACACCGGCGCTGCAAAAATCGAAATATTTTGGCAATGCTGGAAATGGCGCGTGCTGGGGGAGGGAACTGCTGCTGGGATGCTACGGTAATCCAGCAGTACTTCCCTTTTAGCAAGCAGTAAGCTTACCTCTGCTTTGTAAAGGGGCCCCTGTGTGAGGGGATCAGATCTAAGGGGGAATCAGGAAGGAGGGAATGTGTGAGGGGGGGGGGGTGGCATTTGCTGCCACATTTTGGGTTCCTTTATTTATACATTTATGGTCTTGGCCAGGTTACATGTAGTGCCTGATAGTGTGGGATCCACCATGCTATCTGGCACTGCAAGTGATACGGTGCCTCTGTGGTAATCCTCTGCCCTGTGTGGTAAATACCAGGCAGATGATGGCCACCACCACCCCCCCTGAATTTACTGCAAAGGCTTTGCACGTACTGCATGTTAATTTTTTATGTTAATTTGTGGTAAGTGCAAAATCTTACCACCCTTTAATTAATTAATTTATTTATTTATTACATTTGTACCCCGCACTTTCCCGCTCATCGCAGGCTCAATGCGGCTTACATAGTAACAAGAGAATACAATCTGTAGTATCAAAATCAACAAGGATGTATGTGATACTACTACTACTACTACTATTTAGCATTTCTATAGCGCTACAAGGGGATAGAGATAGGTAATGAGGTGGAGCAATAAAGGAGAAGTTGATTAAGAGCATGGAGGGAAAGAAGGTTGGTAGGAGATAATATCTGAGTCGTTATTAATGATTAGATGAACCGGTAAGCAGATGGGTTGCTTATGTTTGCTTATGATAGGTCAAGTTCGGGTAAACCTGTTTGAATAGATGGGTTTTCAATAGTTTCCTAAAGGGAAGATATTCACTAATTGACCGAATGTATCTGGGTAGAGCATTCCAGAGTTGGGATCCCAGGTAGGGGAAGTTAGATGCATGGTAGGTTTTGTATTTTAGTCCTTTGCAATTGGGAAGGTGCAGGTTAAGGTATGGGGCCCTTTTACTAATGGGCAGTAAGAACTAAATTCAATAAATGGTGCCTAAAAATTTGGCACCAAAAAACAAGCTATTAGTTCTATTCTATAAATGGTGCTCAAGTTAGGTGCCATTTATAGAATAACGCTTAGTGCCAAGAACCGTGGCCACTTTTAGGTGTAACCATTTATACCAATGAAACTGAGGGGTAAATCCCTGTGCCTATATTAGGCATGGATCCCCTTTATTCTATAACAATGCACATAAGTTATGTGAAAACCCATGATCTACCAATGACCCTCCAATGGCCACGCCCCCTTTTAGGATCCATGCGTAAAAATTACTCGTGGATTCCGGCCCCATAAATTTGCACGTGTAAGTTTTAATTAATGCCAATTAGCATTCAATTATTGGTGCTAATTGGCTCGTTTAATTAAATTGCATATGCAAATTGGGCATGTGCCTAAATTTGCACACGCAATTTTCAGCGACTTTGATAGAATTCAGAGGTAAGCCCTTAACGCAAGGTGAGCCATGAAAACAGGCACCTGAACAAATGCATTAAATCATTTTACAGTAGTTTTTCAGTTTCCACGCAGTAAGGGGCCCTTTTGCTAGGCTGTGGTAAAGAGTGGCCTGTGCTAGTTTGGATGCTTGAAATTAATGCACACTGAGCCATTTTTTTAGTGCAGTGGGTAAAAAGACCTTTTTTGAATGGAGCAGTAAATGGCTGTGTGCTAATATTAAAAGTAGCACGCAGCAGTTTACTGGCTGAGCCCTTAACGCTACTCCTGTGGTAATCAGTGTTTGTTAATGTGGCAGTGCTGCCGATTACCGCCAGGAACACCACCACTGTAGAAAATGGGAAACAGCGTGAGCTAACTTCAAAACTACCGCAGGGCACTCACGTTACCCCAGCGGTAGTGTCAATTTAGGGTGCGCTACCCGCTCGTTAGCCTTGCTGCGGCTTAGTAAAAGGGCCCCTATACCATTTTAAGAATTTTTTTTCCTGACAGGGTGAGGCATGGACAGAGCATGGGCATGGAAGTAATAACCAGCAAGTGGACTATAATTATCGTGTGCTAACTAACGCACTTACTGCTCACCTAAATAGAAGGCACTAAAAGTTCCCATGTTAAATTTCTACAGGTACAGTGCACTAATGTTTCTATTAGTACACAACCTGCAACTAAAAAGGATACCCCCCCCCCCCAAAAAAAAAAAAAAATCTGGTAGAGTCCCGCATTATAACATGCTAAGCCCAGATTTTCTAACACTTTAGTAAAAGGGCCCCTAAGGGGGGGGAGGGATTCACCGAGTGGTATTAGGGTGATAAAGCACATCATACTATTATCATGTCTTATCATTATCATGTTACCAAAAATTTTGTGTAACACTAAATGCCTATTTTTCTATTATATTTCCACTATCCATGATGTATTGTAAGCCACGTTGAGCCTGCAAAGAGGTGGGAAAATGTGGGATACAAATGCAATAAATAAATAAATATTTGGCTCGTACCATGTGTTATTAGAATCTAACACCACTTCAATTAAAATATTGTGGCAATATTTATGTCACTGTGAATTAGATGGTAATGAGATGCACAATATACAAATGAATGTTTTGCATCTAAATACTGTACAAATACCCTAACATAATTTGCAGTTCTACATCATAGGTCGTGTTAGAGCACAAAAACCATGGTAAAATAACCCCAGCTTTTTTCTAGGGTTATTTTATTGTCTGGGAGCATCAGGCTGCAAAACAGTGGCCTGATGCTTCCAGGACACTAGCTCAGGGTCCCCCCAGACCTCTGGCACCTCCACTCAAGCACCCCCCAGAGTTGAAGACCCCCATTACCCCTCCCCCACATGAAAAGTTGCATTGGTCATCTAGGGTGGGGATCCTCCAGGGATCTGGGAGTCTTCTGGAGTCCATGGATCCTCCGCGGTCCTGGGGGGTTCTTTGGGCAGGTGCACTGCCCAGTCTCTCCTGCCCTGCCTTCAAACTGGCACCCCTAGAGGTAGTCTCATGCAGCTACCACTAGGAGTCATATATTCTATAAAAGGAAATATTTCCTTATGTGGAATTATTATTATTATTATTATTATTTATTGCATTTGTATCCCACATTTTCCCACCTTTTTGCGGGCTCAAAGTGGCTTACAATACATTATGAATGATGGAAATTACATTTTGTTACAATTCGGTTATGGATTACATTGTGAAGAGTTATACGAGACAAATCAAAGTATCGTTAAGGAATATATCAATGAAAAAGAACATTGAAACATTGGAAGGAAAACAACGAGAAACTAGAGGGTCTGAGGACAATATATAGAATATAAAAACGAATAACCTATGGTATACATTTTCTGTGATTAAAGGTATGAGTGTGGTGCGATTTCAGGATTGAGAATTCATAAGTGGATGTGTTGATGTATAACGGATATATGACCCATAGCTGTAGTTGCCTGAGACTACCACTAGGGGCATCATTTTAAAGATGCATAGGACAGGGCAGAAGTAACTCGGCATTGCTTCTGCCTGGAAACCCCCCACCCAGACCTCGAAGGACCCCCAGACACTGGAAGACCCCCCAGATCCTCAGAGAACCCCCATTCTGGACCACCAATGCAACCTTTCAGGTAGGGGGGGAGGAGGAGGGGGGCTTCAACTCTGGGGGGTGTTTCAGTGGGGGTGGCCAGAAATCTGGTGGGACCCTGAGCTAGTGGCCTGGGAGCATCAGGCTGCTATTTTGTGGCCTATGCTCCTGGGCTATAGGAATAACGCAGCTTGTGAGGTGGCTCAAAGTGCGGAAAAGGGCAATCTTTTACCACATCTTGATGAATCCCCCACCCCCCCCCCACCCCAAGTGTCCTTATTTGTGTTTTTTGTCTATGGTTTCCACTCAAGATTTCTTCAAGTTGCAATAAGATATATTTAAATTAAAAAAAAAAACTTCCAAGGAAACGGTGAATTCAAAGTCTTTATTATTAATGTTTGAGTTTTGGATTTTTCATGCCTTCAATTATGGTTTTGATAGATTTTTAGTTAATATTTTTTAGACTACCAGAATATAAAACTTTACAGAAAAAAACTAGTATATCTCACTTTTAATGTAGTTAATTTTATGGGATTGTAAAACAGGCATCAAACAGCCCTTGAATCATAAATACTCTCCCACTCCTTGTGTATTGCTTTAGTTGATAGGTTTTTCAAATTCTGTTCTAAAGTACCTTCAATGGTTTCTCTTTTCTGAATTTCCACAAAGAATATTCATTAGATACAACTTGTTGCAGTCTAAAATCCAAGTAATATGCATATTTTGATTTCCCAGCAAAGCAGGCCAGCTGGCCATTCTCAAGGACCAGATTAGAAAACCACTACTATAGGGCATTATTAAAGTCTGGGATGGCAGCTTTTCAGTTCAAATTAGTTAACAAAAAATACCCTGTACAACCTGGTTTCTTGAAGCTCCTCTCAAATAAATGGCACAGATTTCCTATGAAATGATACTTTACATAAGACCTAGTCTTCAGTATTTTGGGGGGCGGGGGATATTGTCAGTGCAAAAATGGACATTTTTTTCTTATGAAATCTAAAAATCAAACTGACTGACAAATAAATATCAGGCTATTTCAGACACAAGATGTAATACCCACTGCTGAAAAATGGAAGCCCCCTTCAATGTTTTGCTGACCCTCACAGCAGACCTTTGGCAGGTTTTGAGGTATTCCAGTGACCTTTAATTTAGTGAAATTATTACCAGTTAGGAAAACAGGTTGGTCATAGGCTTATCTAAAAAAAAAAAAAATGTGTGTGTGTGTGGGGTGGGGGGGAGGAATCAAAATGCACACTATCCAGACCTGCTTTAGCTCTGAAGTTGCTTTGTGCCGCAGAAGCAGCTGTTCAAATAAGTAGCTGCCCTGAGGAAATTTATTTACAAATGACTATGTAGTTTCTGCTCTCTGTGCCTCTCAGCTAAAACCCAGATGCAAGCCATGTAGGACTCCCAAAATAGGTGCCCTGTGGTAGATCATTATTATAATTATTGGAAAAAAAATATGATCTCTGTGTGTGTGTGTGTGTGTGTGTGTGTGTGTGTGTGTGTGTGTGTGTGTGTGTGTGTGTGCGTGACTCCAGTGAGTGAGAATACAGAGGTTCTTCCAAACAGTTTGTTTGTGTCAGACATGATGTGCACCTGAGTTTCAGATCAGAAATGTCCCTACAGGCTTTACAGGGAAGGTGTTCCCAGGCAATCACTGCATATGTTACCTTTGCTTTTAGAACCTGAACTGGAAAAAGTCTAAACAACATGTATTCTTTCTAATAAAGTAGTCAGACATATGCAACATCAGCACCAGGGTGTTGGGGCAGGTTGATCCTCTTACTATCCAACCTTTAGAACTTGATTCTAGAAGTTATAGGTATCTGTGGAACCTCCATTTTAACAACACATGACAAATGCTGCACTGTAAATAGTCAATTATTTTATTTTTATTTATTGCATTTGTATCCCACATTTTCCCACCTATTTGCAGGCTCAATGTGGCTTACAGAGTCATGTCATGGCTTTGTCATTCCAGGATGTCAGATACAGTTAGTAATGTACCAGTATTAAATAAGGGAAAGAAGAAAAGATTTAGGCGGATAGAAGTAGACTTTCATAACTGGGTGGGTTGTCAAGGTGCTTTAGTAAGGTTATGGGTTCTCTTTGTAGGCCTTGTTGAAAAGATGTGTCTTCAAAGATTTACGAAAGTTGGTTATTTCATCAATTGTTTTCAAGGTAGTAGATAACGCATTCCACAACTGCGTGCTCATGTAAGAGAAGGTAGTTGCATGCATCAGCTTGTATTTTAGTCCTTTACAGCTGGGGAAGTGTAGATTCAGAAATTTATGGGATGATCTTTTGGCATTTCTGGGAGGCAGGTCCACGAGGTTTAGCATATAGGTTGGGGCGTCTGCATGGATGATTTTGTGGACAATCATGCAGATCTTGAATGTGATTCATTCTTTAAGTAGGAGCCAGTGAAGTTTCTCTCTTAGGGGTTTTGCACTTTCATATTTAGTTTTTCCAAATATGAGTCTGGCAGCGGTGTTTTGGGCTGTTTGGAGTTTTTTTTATAGTTTTTTTTTTAATTTGTACCCTGTGCTTTCCCACTCATGGCAGGCTCAATGCGGCTTAGGTACTTATTTGTACCTTGGGCAATGGAGGGTTAAGTGACTTGCCCAGAGTCACAAGGAGCTGCCTGTGCCTGCAGTGGGAATCGAACCCAGTTCCCCAGGACCAAAGTCCACCACTCTAACCACTAGGCCACTCCCGCGTACAGTGCATTGCAGTAGTCCAGGTGACTCAGTACCATTGACTGTACCAGGGTACGGAAGATGTATCTCGGGAAGAAAGGTTTTACTCTCTTGAGTTTCCACATGGAGTGGAATTTCTTTTTCATCGTATTCTTAACTTGGTCATCGAGTGTGAGGTTTCGGTCAATCGCAATTCTGAGAATTTTCAGATTTTGTGAGACGGGAAGAGAACAGTATGGTGTAGTTATGGTGGTGAAGTTGTTTGTGTTATGTTGTGAGGTGAGTACAAGACATTGTGTTTTTTCTGCGTTGAGTTTTAGCTGGAATGCATCCACCCAGGAGTGCATGATTTGGAGGCTTTGGTTGATCTCGTTGGTGATTTCGTTTAGATCGTGTTTAAACGGGATATATATCGTGACATCATCTGCATATATGTAAGGGGTAGAGGTTTTGATTGGCTAGAAGTTTGGCTAAAGGTATCATCATTAGGTTAAAGAGGGTTGGTGATAGGGGGGATCCTTGGGGGACTCCCCATTCAGGTATCCATGGGTCTGATATGTCCGCTTTCTTTGTTACTTGGTATGATCTTGTGGTCAAGAATCCTCTGAGCCATTTGAGAACTGTACCCTCCTATTCCAAAGTATTCTAGTATATGTAATAGTATTCTGTGATTGACCATGTTGAAGGCACTGGACATGTCGAATTGTAGTAGGAGTATGTTGTTGCCAGTTGCAATTGTTTGTTTGAATGCGTTCATTGCAGACACTAGAACAGTTTCTGTACTGTGATTCGACCGAAATCCTGATTGGGACTCATGCAGAATTGAGTATTTATCTAGGTATTCAGTGAGTTGTTTCATCACTATGCCCTCCATGAATTTGGTTATGAGCGGGATAGATGCTACTGGGCGATAGTTGGTTAGGTCCATTGTGTTTTTCTTAGTATCTTTAGGTAGGGGGGTAAGTAAGATGTTTCCTTTGTCCGTGGGAAGAGACCATTTTGAAGCCTGTAGTTTATATGGTTCATGAGGTCTGTTTTGTATTGTTTAGGGGCAGATCTAATTGAACTTTATAACTTGCGTAAGCTGATTTTTTTAGACCATTTTAGATAAAGAGAGCAGCTTTCTTTATACATTGTTGTGATGAATGCAAGGAGGTACCTTAACTTCAGTGAGAAGTCTCAGGTGAGTATGATAGTTCCTCCCTTCACCATGAAGAAATGATAAACATCATGATATCCCATGGCTACCCATTATATATATATATATATATATATATATATATATATATATATATATATATATATATATATATATATATATATATATATATATATATTCCTCCCGTTCTGTCTATATCTGTCCCCTTCCCCACCTCCCCTGGTACATTGGCCCATTGCTAAACCCATAGTCACTTGCACAGCTGAATCAACTCCTCCTCCTCGCTCCACTGTGATTGCACTTCTGCCATCTGTAGCCCAGAAGGACATGCATGCAATATAATCAGCACAACGGAAGAGGCAGACTTTAATTTTGATGGAATTTAAATCTGTCTTTGCATCCAGATTTGGGAAAGTCATAACAGCACCCATAGTTGACTTTTATCCTCTTTTTCTCTTTTTTTAATACACTTTAAAGGCAATTCTATAAGCTGGCACCTAAAGATAGGGGCCAATCGTGCATCTAGTTTATAGAATGGTAGTGCTTACATATGTGGATGGTGACCAGTGCTTTTTTTGTAGAAAAAAAGGTGCCGGTACTCATTATGGGCGGGGTCACCACATATGGCTCCACCCCTATGATAGCCACACCCACATTAACCACACCCCCTATACCAGCCATGGCGCAAATAAACAGACATCATTGAAAATATTATAGTACTATAGGAGAAAAAAATAACGTGATTTTTTTTCATGATAAATAATCTCTGTAAGCTCTTACAGCTCCAGTATACCCAAGTGCAAAATAAGACAGCCAATGTAAATTCTCAAATTGGACATATTACAAACACTAAAATGAAAATAAAATGATTTTTTTCTACCTTTGTTGTCTGGTGACTGTTTTTCTTTCCATATTGGTCCCAGTCTGTGATTCTGCTTTCCTTTGTTTTCGCTTAACTCTTCTGTGCCATTTCTCATTTTTGTCTCCTTTTTCTTTGCTTTCTTCAATATTTTTCAGGCTCTCTCTCTGTCCAGATTTAATTCATTCTTACTATCCATTCTTTAATTTCCTTCATCTACCTGTGGCTTTTCATCTTTTCCTCACCCTTGTTCTCCCCATGCCCCTTCCTCTTATTCTCCAGTCTTTCTCTATTCCCCTTTTCCATCCAGCAGCTCTGCTTTCTCTCCCCATCCTTCCAGTGTCTCCCCTATTTCTTTCTGCATTCTTTCATCCAGCGTCTTCCCTCTTTCTCTCCCCATCCTTCCGTTTTCCCTCTCTCTCCCCATCCTTCCATCTGTTTTCCCCCCTCTCTCTCCCCATCCTTCCATCTGTTTTCCCTCTCTCTCCCCATCCTTCCATCTGTTTTTCCCTCTCTCCCCAATCCTTCCATCTGTGTTTTCCCTCTCTCTCCCCATCCTTCCATCTGTTTTTCCCCTCTCTCCCCAATCCTTCCATCTGTTTTTCCCTCTCTCTCCCCAATCCTTCCCTCTGTTGGTTTCCCTCTCTCTCCCCAATCCTTCCCTCTGTTGGTTTCCCTCTCTCTCCCCAATCCTTCCCTCTGTTGGTTTCCCTCTCTCTCCCCAATCCTTCCCTCTGTTGGTTTCCCTCTCTCCCCAATCCTTCCCTCTGTTGGTTTCCCTCTCTCCCCAATCCTTCCCTCTGTTGGTTTCCCTCTTTCCCTCTCTCCCCAATCCTTCCCTCTGTTGGTTTCCCTCTTTCTCTCTCTCCCCAATCCTTCCTTCTGTTGGTTTCCCTCTTTCCCTCTCTCCCCAATCCTTCCCTCTGTTGGTTTCCCTCTTTCCCCAATCCTTCCCTCTGTTGGTTTCCCTGTTTCCCTCTTTCCCCAATCCTTCCCTCTGTTGGTTTCCCTCTTTCCCTCTCTCCCCAATCCTTCCCTCTGTTGGTTTCCCTCTCTTCCCAATCCTTCCCTCTGTTGGTTTCCCTCTCTTCCCAATCCTTCCCTCTGTTGGTTTCCCTCTCTCCCCAATCCTTCCCTCTGTTGGTTTCCCTCTTTCCCTCTCTCCCCAATCCTTCCCTCTGTTGGTTTCCCTCTTTCCCTCTCTCCCCAATCCTTCCCTCTGTTGGTTTCCCTCGTTCTCTCTCTCCCCAATCCTTCCCTCTGTTGGTTTCCCTCTTTCCCTCTCTCCCCAATCCTTCCCTCTGTTGGTTTCCCTCTTTCCCCAATCCTTCCCTCTGTTGGTTTCCCTCTCTTCCCAATCCTTCCCTCTGTTGGTTTCCCTCTCTTCCCAATCCTTCCCTCTGTTGGTTTCCCTCTCTTCCCAATCCTTCCCTCTGTTGGTTTCCCTCTTTCCCTCTCTCCCCAATCCTTCCCTCTGTTGGTTTCCCTCTTTCTCTCTCTCCCCAATCCTTCCCTCTGTTGGTTTCCCTCTCTCCCCAATCCTTCCCTCTGTTGGTTTCCCTCTTTCCCTCTCTCCCCAAACATTCCCTCTGTTGGTTTCCCTCTTTCCCCAATCCTTCCCTCTGTTGGTTTCCCTCTCTCCCCAATCCTTCCCTCTGTTGGTTTCCCTCTCTCCCCAATCCTTCCCTCTGTTGGTTTCCCTCTTTCTCTCCCCAATCCAACCCCCCCTCCCCCGCAACACTCCGGGCTTGTCCTGCACTTAGTTTTTTTTGTAAGACTCAGAACGTGCGAACGATGCAGCCGGCAGCGATTGAAAGAGGCTGGCTGGGCTGGCGTCTGCGTCGGAGCTTCCCTCACCCTCTGCGAGTCCCGCCTTCGTTGTTACAACTTCCTGTTTCGCGGGACTCGCAGAGGGTGAGGGAAGCTCCGACGCAGACGCCAGCCCAGCCAGCCTCTTTCAATCGGCTGCCGGCTGCATCGTTCGCGCTTTCTGAGTCTTAAAAAAAAAAAAAATAAGTGCAGGACTCACCCGGAGTGTCGCGGGGCGGGGGACGGGCAAAAAAAGGTGCCGGTACGCCGTACCGTTGCGTACCGGCACAAAAAAAGCACTGATGGTGACAGTAATTGGCAATGAAGTGCTTAATTGCTAGGTGCTATTTTACAAACAATGCACCTAATTGGCGTAGCATGCAACTGACAGGGGGCGTACACATAAGTGGAGCATGGGCATTCATAGGCATTTTGCCAAGCGACATGCATAACTTCTAGAATGCTATCAGTTGCTACTATTGCAAGGTGCTCTTAGGCATGCCCACTTATGCCAACCATTACCCTGTCATAAGTAAGTGTACATAACCTTTGGTGGTATAGCAAATTAAATACATAATGAATGATAAACTACCATTCCATGCAATTTACCCCAATACTTTGTAGCCCTTGTCTCTTCCGCTAGGGATCTCCAGTTTTTCCCAAGCTTTTTTTTTTATTCTGTTGTAGTTTTTCTCTCCACCATCTAATATGAAATTTCTTTCCATGTATTTACTATGTTTTGCGGTGGCTGTTATTGATGTCTAACATATGTTGCCTGTTGCTTTGTGTCTCCCTATTCCAGTCTTCTGAGGTCACAGTCTACCAGCTATTCAACAGCCTCTGTTCAGACCTTTGGTAAGAACAGTCCTTCAAATTCCCTTCACTGCTTTTTCCTCTAAACCTAACCATGCTCATACCACCACTTTGCAAACAGACTTTGCAAACAAGCAAGTTTCACTCCCTCAGATGTAAGCACCACTTCATAAATGATCTTATTAAGCTTCATAATCTAAACTTACTATGCCTCACAGAAACCTGGCTCACTGCTACCAATGCTGCCTATGTGAATCAAGCCACACCCCCTAGCTACTTAAACTACATCAGCAACCGGTCTACACATTGAGGTGGAGGGTTCACTATAATTTATTCCTCTCACCTCCACTTATCAGAATTCCAACCATAACCATACCCTTGTTCTTTAATCAAATCTCTTAGCTTCACGATACATACTTCACCCTCCGTGGACTTTCATTTGATATACCACAATCCTCCTCCTACAGCAAGTTCCCCTGCTTTTCAATCTAAATTTGACTGATCACAGCTTGCAATCCCCTCAACTAATTATATACTAGGCGATTTTAACTTGAACCTAGACGATCCCTCATCCACTTTGCAAAACATTTCTCTCAGCTCATCTATGAGCTTAATCTCATGCAATATGTTACTGGATACACCCATGTAGGTGGACATACAGTAGACCTTATTCCCTCCAATCCTACTTCACTTCATTTGCTAAACAACTTTTCTAAACTCCTTTTACCATGGACAGATCATTCCCTCTTTCTCTTTAATTATTCAACAGCCATTCCAATCACAAAACACCTAACACACTCCACTTTTAGAGACCTCAGTAAAATCACTCCTGAATCTCTGCTCCTGCTGTCCAATTTTGACCTGCCAAGTTTCTCTATACTTGCACTGGATGTTAGAATAGACACATTGAACAAATCACTCCATGATTCCTTCGATACTCTTTCTCCCGTTATGCTGGACTCCCAAAATTATTCATCCAGGTTCAAACATCTTTGGTATACCTTGGATTTGTTCCGCCTTAAAATGGAACTTAGGCAGGCAGAACATAAGTGGATATGCTCCCCAACCCACTTCAATAGCCATTTTCAAAAGCACTGCTCACTTCTACAAATTAGCTCTCCGTAATGCCAAACAAGCATACTATACTAAGATAATAACTAAGGCCCCCAACACTGCTACATATCAATATAAGAATAGCCATACTGGGTCAGACTGATAGTCCATCTAGCCCAATATCCTGTTTTTTTTAACAGAGGCCAATCCAGGTCACAAGTACCTGGAAGAAACCCAAATAGTTGAAAGATTCCACGCTACAAGTCCCAGGGCAAGCAGTGGCTTCCCCATGCCTATCTCAATAGCATTTTCCTCCAGGAACTTGTCCAAGCCTTTTTTAAACCCAGATACACTAACTGCTGTTACCACATCCTCCAGCAATGAGTTCCAGAGCTCAACTATTCATTGAGAGAAAACATATTTCCTCCTATTTGTTTTAAAAGTACTTCTATGTAACTTCATTGAGTGTTCCCTAGTCTTTGTGCCACGGTCCTACCATGCGACATCCAAGGACTAGGCGGCCTGCGGCAGCATTGATGAGTGTGGCGGAGGAGTCTGCAGCTGCATCCACCGGCGCACTCTGCCGGCATGCATAGAACTGATTTCAGTGATTGGACGGGCCAACGTCTATTTTGGATGATGTCAGATGCCAGACCCGATTTAACCCTGCCAATATTTCAAACAGATGCTCTAGCATCAAAGTCACCCTAGCTTATGGTTTTTCGGTCAGCTGTGGGTCTTGAGACATCTTGCTCTTTGTGTCTATGTTGGCTTGCCTTTAGCCTTCTGCTTGTGAGTGATTCCGACGCAGCGTCTTGCTGCTTGTATCTGTGTGGGCTTGCCTTTAGCCTATGCTTTGTGAGTGATTCCGTCACAGTGTGTTGCTGCTTGTGTCTGTGTGGGCTTACCTTTAGCCTTCTGCTTGTGTGTGATACCAACTCAGCATGTAGCTGCTTGTGTCTGTGTGGGCTTGCCTTTTGCCTCTGCTTGTGAGTGATTCCAGTGCAGCATGTTGCTGCTTCTGTTTGTGCACGCTTGTCATTCACCCTGTGTTTTGCTTCAGTCCACATGCTTCTATTTCCTTTCTTGCTTACTGATTGGGTTCCAGTTCGGTCTTGCAGCCCAAATGACTGCACTCTGTTACGCATGGGTTCCAGTTTGGCCTTGTGGCCCTTATGAGTGTTTTG
Source organism: Microcaecilia unicolor (assembly GCF_901765095.1). Classification (NCBI taxonomy): domain Eukaryota; kingdom Metazoa; phylum Chordata; class Amphibia; order Gymnophiona; family Siphonopidae; genus Microcaecilia; species Microcaecilia unicolor. The sequence continues at coordinate 138,207,210 of NC_044031.1, read as the reverse complement.
CCTCTTCCTCCTGTATCTTGCTTTCTGGTCCTATTGTGTGGGGAGGGGGCCTTGTGGCCTTTTAGTTTCCTTTTGCTGGCATGGGTTCAGTCTGACATAGGCCTCAGCCTTTGTCCAGGGTCTCACTCCCAAACTTAACACTTTGTAGTTTTTGAAAGAGTACAAAATCAATTCACTTCAACTTCTTCCACACCACTCAGGATTTTGTTGATCTCAGTCATATCTTCCCCCAGTCATCTCATTACCAAGATGAAGATCCATAACTTCTTTAGCCTTTCCTCGAGAGAGCAGTTCCATCCCCTTTATCATTTTGGTTGCTCTTCTTTGAACCTTTTCTAATTCTGCAATATCTTTTTGAGATAAGACAACCAGAATTGAACAAAATCCTCAACATGAGGTCACACCATGGTGCGATACAAAGGAATTATAGTATTCTTGATCTTATTTGCCATTCCTTTCCTAATAATTCCTAGCATCCTGTTTGCTTTTTTGACCGCCACCACACACTGGGCAAAAGATTTCAGTGTATTGTCTACAATGACACCTAGAACCTTTTCTTGGGTATTGACCTCCAAGGTAGACCCTAGCATCAGGTAACTATGATTTGTATTATTCTTTCCAATATGCATCACTTTGCATTTGTCCACATTAAATTTCATCTGCAGTTTGGATGCCCAATCTTCCAATTTCCTAAGGTCTTCCTGCATTTTTTCACAGTCTGCATATGTTTTAACAACTTTGAATAGTTTTTAATAATCTGAAAATTTAATCACCTCACTTATTGTTCAAATCTCCAGATCATTTATAAATGTTAAATAGCAGTGGTCCCAATACAGATCCCTGTGGCACTCCAGTATTCACCTTTCTCCATTGGAAAAAAAAAGACCATTTAACCCTACCCCCTGCTTTCTGTACAATAACCAATTCCTAATCCACAATAGAACATTGCCTTCTGTTCCATGACTCTTTAATCTTCTCAGGAGTCTCTCATGAAGAACTTTGTCATAAGCTTTCTGAAAATCTAGATACACTACCTTAACCAGCTCACCTTTATCCACATATTTATTCATGCCTTCAAATAAATGAAGCAAATTGGTGAAGCAAGACTTCCCTTGGCTGAATCTATTCTGACTCTGTAACATTAAACCATGTTTATCTATGTGTTCTATAATTTTATTGTTTATACTAGTTTCCACTATTTTGCCCTGCACTGAAGTTAGGCTTACCAGCCTGTAATGTCCTAGATCAACCCTGGAACCATTTTTAAAAACCAGTGTTACTTTGTCCACCCATCAATCTTCAGGTATTATGGAAGATTTTAACAACAGGTTACAGATCTCTAACAGCAGATCAGCAATTTCATGTTTGAGTTCTTTCAGTACCCTAGGATGCATGCCATCTATTCCAGGTGATTTACTACTTTTTAGTTTGTTGATTTGGCTCAGTAAGTCCTCCAGGTTCACTGAGATTTCTTTCAGTTCCTCTGCATCATCACCCTTGAAAACAATTTCTGGTACAGTTATATTTCTTATATCTTCTTCCATAGAGATTGAAGCAAAGAATTCATTCAGTATATCCACTATGTCCTAGTGCTCCCTGAGTGCCCCTTTTGCTCCTTCGTGATCTAACAATCTCATGGATTCCCTCTCGGGCTTTCTGTTTCTGATGTACTTGAAAAAGTTGTTACTGTGAGTTTTAGTCTCTGTGGCAAGTTTCTCTCCATGTTCTCTTTTAGCTGCCTGTATCAATGCTTTTCATCTAACAGGCCAGTGCTTATGTTGCTTCTTATTTTCTTCATTTGGGTCCTTTTTTTCCATTCTTTGAAGGATGTTCTTTTGGATCTAATAGCTTCTTTCACTTCACCTTTGTACCATGCTAGCTGTCATTTACTCTTCTTTCCACCTTTGTAAATATGTGGAATGCATCTGGTCTGGGTTTCCAAGATGCTATTTTTAAAAATGCCCATGCCTGATTTAAAGTCCTAACCCTTGCAGCTGATTCTTTTAGCTTCTTTTAAACCATTTTCCTCTTTTTATCATAGTCACCCCTTCGAAAATTAAATGCTGCTACAGTAAATTTCCTTAGTGACTTCACTCCAGATATTAGCTAAAAATTTCACCACTTAATGATCATTGTTTCCCAGCGGACCAAACACCATTATCTCTCATACTATGCCCTGCCTTCCACTAGATCTAAAATAGCTCTTCCTCTTGCCAGTGTTGGTCCAAAAATCAGTCATTTATTATGTCTATGAATTTTATCTCCCTAGCGCTCCCTGATGTAACATTTATCCAGTCAATATTGGGATAATTGAAATCACCCATTATTATACTGTTGCTCAATTTGCCAGCTTTTCTAATTTCTATAAACATTTCTTCATTTGTCTGTTCATTCTGTCCTGGTGGATGATAGTACAGGCCTTCCAGAATATTTCTTCCCTTCACACATGGAATTTCCATCCTTAAAGATTCCACACTGCTGTTTCATGTAGAATGTTTATTTTGTTTGACTCAATTTCTTCTTTCACATATAGTGCAACCCCCCTCCCCTTCCAATTTCATTCACTCTATCATTGCAATAGAATTTGTACTCTCTTGACACAGTGTCCCATGGATTGTCCTCCTTTCATCAGGTCTCTGAGATACCTATTATATCTACCTCATCATTTAGTGCTATATATGCTAACTCTTCCATCTTATTTTTTAGGCTTCTAGCATTTGTGTACAGATACTTCAAATTGTGTTTTTTCCTTGCATCTACAAGCTGCTTAGAAGTTGATGGGAATAATGTGCATCCTTTACTCTGTTCTCCCCTCTAACACTCTTAACTTTTATTCACCATAACCTCTCTATTGTGATTTCTTAAATGTCTTGTTTCAATAGTATCCTTCACAGATACTCCATGCCGAACTATGCATCCTTGGATACTGTCTGCTTTCCCTCCTATTTTAGTTTAAAAGCTGCTCTATCTCCTTTTTAAATGTTAGTGCCAGCATCCTGGTTCCATCCCGGTTAAGGTAGAGTCCATCCTCTCATCATAGGCTCCCCTTTTATCAGAATGATCCCAGGGCCTAAAATATTTACATCCCTCATCCCTGCTCCATCATCTCAACCACATATTGAGACTGCAGAGCTCTGCCTGCCTCTTGTGTCCTGCATGTGTAATGGGGAGCCAGTTATCCCCCTCTGAATATCAGCGGATAATTGGTTAAGTGCTATTTAATCAGTCAGCAGCCGTTCTGGCCAGTTAACTGCGCTGAATATTGGGGGGTTTGTTTCTGTGTGTCTACATTTACATGTTTATACCCATACACAGTTTTATAAGAAACATTTTTTGCTTGTAAAACATGGTTTACACATGAAAAATTACCCCATGTTACTACATAGGTCAACAAAACATGGACCTGTTTATCATTTGTATGTGCCTTTATTAGTAGCACCCAAGTTGCATGGAATAGGCACGTCCCAAAGTGCATAGATATGAATGGATAACATAGAGGGCATGAGCAACGGACTCATATGTATATTAAGGAGACCCAAGGGCTTACGGGTATTCCCAAGGAGAAGGCATTTTCTGGACAGCCCATCTAAAAACAGTATATATTTACAGCAGGCCATATTTGCAAGTAAGTACTGCAATTGAATTTACAAATCAATACAACTGGACATTAATTCACTTTTCTAACTAAATATAAGCCATATGTTTATACGTTGCCAGTTTGTTTGTACAAAGAAGACCTTTCTGATATTACACAGCGTTGTCTGAGCCACAATCTAAACAAATATGTAAATGTGTGTGGTTAAAATCAACATTTGTGCTTGCAGCTCAGAAATGTAGCACCACTATCCAGTCAGCTCAGCCCCTTTTTAAATGCATACATATGGGAAACATTAATTCAATGAATTATATCCATGAATTTGCTTTCTAAGTTATGGATACAATCCAGGGAAATTCCAATTTCAAAACTTGAATAAAAAAACACCCCTTGTTTTCTGAGCAAGATTTTGTCTAAGGTTACAAAAGTGCTTGTATGAATTAGTTGGAATTAGGGATTATAACTCATTTAAGAATTAAAAATCCAGCATTTCTTGTTATAATAGTCTTGTAGCATGTAGTTATCATCCTAAAATAACTGCATTTAATGCTGGCACACATTCAAGAGGCTTGGGTGGCCAGGCAAAATAAAAAATTACTACATGGGTAGGGACCATTAAAAAAAACTAGAATAACTTGTGAAAGCTGAATCACATTAAATGGCATGTGAAGGCATCACTTCCACTAAGATAAATCCTTGATATAAAAAACGTCAGATAAAGATGGTCATTTTAGAAGCCCCTATCATGTTTTAGATGTGCATAACCCAGTACTTAGATGTATATGTTGCATGCACATCTAAATCAGCTGGGATACACATGTCTAAAACTCAAAAATATGCATATAGTATGGTCTGTCTATCAACAACAACCAAACACTCAAATTAGAACTTTATGTCAAAAGATGGACGTCCATCTCTTTTGAAAATGAGCCTGATGACCTCTTAAATATAATAGTAATCTAATCTAATCTAATCCGGGCATTTATACACCATTGAATCCGAGCAGGTCCTTAGCAGTTTACAATATTAAAAATAATGCTTAAACAGAATAAACATATAACAAAATATAATGAAACGCAATAACAATTACATTATGAGAAAACTTCTTCAAAAAAGTACGTCTTCAATTTGTCCCTAAAGCAAAGATATGAAGTCTCTAAAATAATTGCCAGAGGAAAATCATTCCAAAGTAAAACTGAAGAAACAGAAAAAGAAGCTTTCCAGTGTCTGCTATATTTTAAACCTAACGAGGAAGGAGAAGACGGTAAACAACAATTCCTAGATCGGAATATATTTTCCCTATAAAAGGAAGTGCAATTTAATTGATTAAGCAAAAAAAAAAAAAAACAGAGGTAAAATCATAAATTGCCTATTGGATGAAACATAAAATTTTAAAACAAACTCCAGCAGATATTGGGAGTCAATGCAAAGTCCACAACAGCGGAGTTACTCTATCATACTTAAGGGCCCTTTTACTAAGCTGCGTAAATATCTATATATGTGAAACGTGTGCCAAAATGGAATTACCACCTGTCTACCACATGGCTTTTGCAGTAATTTCATTTTTGGCACGCGTCCGATGCACTCATCTAAAAAATATTTTCTATTTTTGGGCACACGTAATGGATGCAAGCCAAGTGGCATTTGAAGCGCATAGGTCATTGCCACCCGGATTCTTTACCACTAGGTCAATGGCTGGCAGTAAGGTCTCAGACCCAAAATGGATACGTGGCAATTTTCATTTTGCCACACGTTCATTTTCGGCAAAAAAGGCCTTTTTTACAGGTGCGCTAAAAAATGGATTGGCGCGCACCCAAAACCCATGCCTACACTACCGTAAGTCATTTTTCAGCGCACCTTAGTAAAAGGACCCCTCAGTACAATGATAAATCATCTTAGCAGCCATGTTTTGAAGCAGTTGCAATTTAGACAACTTCTGAGGAAGAGCAAAATATATAGCATCACAATAACTTAGGCTGGACAATACAGTTGCTTGAACTATTAGTGCAAAATATTCCTTTTTAACCATATTATTATCATGAGCCTCAAAGGACAAAGTCAAGTCTAAAATATCTCCCAATACCTGTACTTGATGTGATACTGGTAAAAATACTCTATTTTGTAAAGAAACTGAAGTATGAATATTGGAGAAAGAATTACTGAACCAGAGAATATTAGTCTTCTCTGCATTTAGTTTCAGTAGACGTTCACGAGCCCACGATCTTATCAATATAATATATTGTTCTATAATTGAAAAAGTCAACAGTTGATCTGAATATACTGGTGCTAGAACAAAAATATCATCCGCATACGAAAATAGAAAGGCATCCTCAGGTAAGACAATAACACCCAAATCCAACATACAAAGATTAAAATAATAATGGCAAAAGTGGGGAACCCTGAGGAACACCACATACAGGTATCCAAATATTACAGCAGCACCATTTTTCAGCACACAGTAGCTACAGTTCTTTAAGAACCCCTGAAACAAGCCAATCACAGAACCACCCAACCCCAACTGACTAAACTTCTCAAGAAGTTTAAAGTGGTCTACAGAATCAAATTGTAGAAGCACCATCTGTTTTCCAACACTCAAAGCTCTTCAAATTTTATTAATCCAATTCTTGTAACTTCTATCAAAACTTATAGGGGCCCTTTTACTAAGCCGCATAGGCGCATACACACGTCCTATGTACATCAATTTTGAACTACCACCCGGCTGTGTGGCCTGGGTGGTAATTTCATTTTCTACATGCGTCAACTATGCACCCCAGAAAATTTCTGGCATATGGCGCTAACCAGGTGGTAATTTGGCTTTGTACGCATGCTGATGATTACCACCTGGTTAATGTGTGCAACCTTACCGCTAAGTCAATGGGTGGTGGTAAGATCTCAGGCCCAAAATAGATGCACGCCAATTTTCATTTTGCTGCACGTCCATTTTTGGCCAAAAAATGACCTTTTTTGCAGGTGCACTGAAAAATGGACCTGCGCGCATCCAATACACGCATCTACACCAGCGCAGGCCATTTTTGGGCGCACCTTACTAAAAGGACCCCTTAGAAACTTATCTGAGTCATATTCACTGAACCTAAACCTGTGCCAACCCGGACCTGGGCCATGTTTTACCATACTGCTTCAGGTCAAATGATCTTAGAAACACAACATTATCATTAGGAACTGGTATCAAATTTTACAATTTTCCCACATCGTCTACTAAAATCCACTTTAACAATGATTATATATATATATATATATATATATATATATATATACACACACACACACATACCTTACATAAGACTCTGCTCTATCCCGGCATCCACATTATATCCTCAATATGACATAAAACAACGCTTACACGATTACATAACTCTATTGGCTCAAAACTCCCGTCACCTGACCCACAGCCACCAATCACATTTTGTTTTACATTAGGGATGCCCAATCTATTTCCTAATTTAATCCCTTAGGGAAAATCATTTTCAAAGAAAAAATCCAAAACTGTTCTTTAAAATGTAACAGCTTCTCCATGTCCCCACCTTCCCATCTTATCTGTTCCAGCACCCTCCACTTCAGATCTCTAGGTGTGTGCCCCTTTTCTAACCAAAAGGTTACTAAGGGAGCCTGTTTATTCCTGTACGAAATTCTAGACTGGTGTTCATTCAAACATAATTTTATTTGCCTGGATGTTCTGCCAACATATATTAAATTGCATGGACAATGTATAATATAAGTAACATTACATGACTCACAGTTAGTATTGTCTCGTGTGGTGATGACTCTGTCCTGCATTGTCAGATGCCAGGTCAAAACCACCAGTGCTAAATCGTACCACTGACAACTCCCACACCTTCCAGGGCCCAGAATGGGAACCATGGGGAGGGGGTAATCCAGTGGCGACCCTACTATTAGGCCAACTGAGGCGAGGGCACTTTCCCCTTTCCTTCTCACCCTCTTCCTACATTTACCTTATTTTTTTTTCTTTTCCAAAAGGCAGCAGTGGCAGCAATTCCCATAGGCTGCTCTGCCGCCGGTCCCGTCCTCTTCTCCCTACTGTGGCCCACCTCTTGTTGTAACTTCCTATTTCATCAGAGGAGGGATGCAGTAGAGCAAAAAGGCCATTGCCGGCAGTCTATGGTAATTGCAGTCGCTGCCGCTTTTTGGAAAAGAATAAAATAAAGTAAATATAGGGAAGAGGGTTGAGGAGGAAAGAGGGGGAGAAGCCAAAATGGGAGAGGGCAGCTGGGGCAGCATCTCTGCCTTGGGTGGCATATTGTCTTGGGTTGCCCCTGGGGTAATCTAATCTAACTTCCTATATAATAAAACACACCTCCAACATTCTGAAGCTGACTGCATGGCTGAGGCATTCCTGCTCTCTGTTTCCATCTCCTGAATTGACATCACATACTTCCGGGTTCGTCACAAGCAAACGTGACCAACCACACAAGGTTTCTCGGCTTCAGAATGTTGGAGGTGCATTCTATTAAATAGGATTGGTCAGTTCCTTGAAGCACAGCCAGAGCTCAGCGTCCTGCACAGTAATGCTCAGACACCAGAGAGAGGGGGGGGGGGGGGGCTGACACCAGAGAGAGGGAGGGAGGGGGCCTGACACCAGAGAGGGGGGGGGAGGTATCTCTGTCACACACACACTCTCTCTCTCGCAGTCAATGTCTTTCTTTCTCTCACTCTCACACACTGTCTCTCACACACTCTTATGTCTCACACGGTATCACATTCACTCTCTATGTGTCACACAGTCACTCACACACTCTCTTGGCCTTATACATTCAGTCTCACAGAGAGTCTGTGTCTCACACACACTCTCTCTCTCGCACACACTGTATCTGTGTGAAACACACTCTCTCTCTCACACTGTGTCTCACATATGCACTTGCACATACTCTCATTCTCACACCAGAGAGAGGGAGGGAGGGAGGCCTGACACCAGAGAGGGGGAGAGGTATCTCTGTCACACACACACTCTCTCTCTCACACACTGTGTCTCACATACGCACTTGTACATGCTCTCATTCTCACACACACACTCTCTCTCTCTCACAGACACACTCGCACATTCACTCTCTCTCTCTCTCTCTCTCACACACAGTCACTCTCACATACACTCTCTCAAACATACACACTCCGAGGAAAACCTTGCTAGCGCCCGTTTCATTTGTGTCAGAAACGGGTCTTTTTTACTAGTCTTATATAATAATATCTCTCCAATAGTGTATCCCCTTTGGTAAGCTATCAAAGACTTCTCAGAACATTCATGAATGGCCAAACAGCAATGATGTCACTATTGAAATATGTGTGGTAAAAGGAAACACCCCCACAATTCTATCACTAATCCAAGTACTCTGATATTGAAACAGTGCCTCCCTCTATACGAACTTGGATCTACAATAGGCTTACTTAATAACTGAATCAGGATAACCCCTCCCCTTCAACCAATACTTCAAAGCACCAGCATAATGTTCAAACTCAATGGACGATGAACATATCCTCCTAATCCTCAAAAACTGGCTCACAGGGAGACTGGATCTTAAATTGTAAGGTGAAAGCTCCCAAACTGAAGCAAAGTGTTTTCTAGTCATTGACTTTCAATACAATGTAGTTTGAATGCTATCATCCTGCCTAAATAATCTCACATCCAAAAAATCAATTTGCGGTTTACTAAACATTGCTGTAAATTGAAGGCTCCTAATTAAAGAATTGAGCTAATTAAAAAAAAAAAATACTGTATTGCTCACTCACCCTCCCACAGGAAAAGTATGTCATCCAAAAAATGTTGAAACCAAACAGAGCAGATCAAATATGATTATAAGTTTTATATTATTTATATGGAGGAGTGGCCTAGTGGTTAGGGTGGTGGACTTTGGTCCTGGGGAACTGAGGAACGGAAGTTCGATTCCCGGCACAGGCAGCTCCTTGTGACTCTGGGCAAGTCACTTAACCCTCCATTGCCTACCGCATTGAGCCTGCCATGAGTGGGAAAACGTGGGGTACAAATGTAATAAAAAAAAATATTATTTATTGTTGTAGAGCCCCTGACGCAGCCCTTCTGGGTGAAACACAGCCTGTGTTGGACACTTTTTATTGAGGTGTCTACCTTATCAATAAAGTTTGTTTATTCAATTTGCTCTGTTTGGTTTCCACATTAGATTTTGCAGATCATCTGCCTTTTTGCTTTTTGGATCCAAAAAAATGTTTTCAGAACTTAATATTTTTAAAAACAAAAATGAGGGGTAGATGTAAAACTTATCAAATTCAGCTATTCCTAAAGTTGCCACTGATGGAGCTAGAGTAGCTCACATGGCAATCTCCCTGTGTTGCTCAAAATATTCCCCCCTGGAAATAAAAGTAGTTATTCTGTACTACTTTTGAACTAATTACATAAGAAAACCTGTTGACATGCGCTGAGGGGAGGACTGCAATTCCAAATTATTTTGTATAACTGACAAAGCCACATGCTGAGGGATACTAGTACATAATGAAGTCACATCTAGGGACACAAAGACAATTAATCTCGAAAAATGTGCAGTATCCTGAATGTATGATCGCACCAATTTAGCCCTAGGTTGTAAAAAATAATTTAACAGCTTATTAAGGGCCCCTTTTACCAAGCTGTGGCAAAAGGGGGCCTGGTTAGGCAGTATTCTACAATTCTACACAAACATTTTCAGAATATCCCAACAAACCCATAGCCATGCCCCCTTTTGAGATATGCGCCAAAGGAATTAGGCACTGTGCCTTATAGAGTAGCGCACATCCAGATGCATGTGCATATTTTAACGAGTGATAATTCACATCAATAATTGGTCGTTAGTACCCAATTATTGATGGTTCAGAGCTCATTATCCAATGTATTTGCACGCATCTTGGAAGCACGCCTAAAGTTGGGCGTTCAACTTTGGGCACCATATATAGAATCCATGAGAAAATGTATGCATTATACCTGTTTTTATAAACCTCATGCCCCCACCCCCCCCTGCATACTATATGCATGGGCGTGCTATGCCAATGTATTTTTACTGAGACACACTAATTGCAAAATTAGTGTCTGCCTTGCTGATATTCAGCACTATTTAACTGGCCAGGAACGACTCCTAGATGGTTAAATACAGTAGCATTTAGCCAGCTAGCTGCTAATAGTCACTCGGAGGTAGCCGGTTATCTCCGCTGAATATTCACAGTTAGCGCATACTACAAGATTCTATATAGCATGCCTAGAGATCGGCACCAAATCAGCGCAGATTCTGTAACAATGCGCTTAATTTAAGATGCTTACAAGCTAATGAGCACTGATAACTGAGTGGAAGAGTGGCCTAATGGTTAGTGCAGCGGGCTGTGATCCTGGCTACCTGGATTCAATTCCCACTGCAGTTCCTTGTGACCTTGGGCAATTCACTTAACCCTCCATTGCCCAAGGTACAAAAAAATTAGATTGTGAACCCTTTAGGGACAGAGAAAGTACCCGCTGCACTGTGTACATCCAGTAGCACTACAGAAATAGTAGTATAACAGCACTAATTGACACTGATTAGAATTTAGGCGTACAACTCACTAAGGGGGCCTTTTACTAAAGCGCCTATGTGCATCCAACGCATATCAATTTAGAACTACCACCCGGCTATGTGAGCCCCGTGCTGTAATTCCATTTTTTATGCTTGTCCTATACGCACAGCTGAAATTATTTTTTATTTTCTACCACATGTCGCTAACTGGGTGGTAATATGCAGCATACGCACACTGATGATTACCGCTCGGTTAACACATGAGACCTTAGCACTAAGTCAATGGGTGGCGGTAAGGTCTCAGGCCCAAAATGGATGCGTGCCAATTTTTATTTTGCCGCACATCCATTTTCGGCCAAAAAAGGCCTTTTTTGCAAGCACGCTGAAAATGGACCTGCGTGCGTCCAATACACATGTCTACAACAGCGCAGGCCATTTTTCAGTGCACCTTAGTAAAAGGACCCCCAAGTGTATTCTGTAACAATGTGTGCTGAACTTCTAATGCATGCAGGCAAAAAGAGGAGTGGAAATGGACATTCCGTGGGCGTTCCAAAATTTACGCACCTAGTTATAGAATATGGCCCAGTGCGCCTAAATCTACACACTGCGATTTATGCCACATTTTTATTTGTGTAAGATTTAGGTGCTGAAATATCAACTAAGTGTATTTTATAATCGGCGCCTAAATCTAGGTACCGATGATAGAATACGCTTAGTCAGCACTGATTTTTTAGGCGCCATATATAGAATCTCCCCATATCGGCTAATGGCTATATTGTGCAAATATTCAAATGCTGGCCAGCTAAGTTTAGTGACCAAATTGGACCACCTAAATATCAATCCTATCTTTGGCTGCTATAAACTTAACTGGCCAGCACTGAATATTCACTTAGGGGTCCTTTTACAAAAAGGCAGTAGAGCTACCCCCACTTTGTCACATGCCAATCCATCACTACCGCTGGCTCACTGCAGGAACTAGCGTTAAGTGCTGCTCCCACCGTGCACCATTTCTGGAACACCACAAATTATTTTCTATTTTTCCATTGGCTTAGCGCAGGAGCCCCTACCACTTCCTAACACTCCCCCAAGAAATGGCCATGCAGCAAGTATAAAACAAAAGAGCAGATCGGTAGTTGATAAACACCAACTTTAATAGTAGAGTTGCAAACTAAAATGTTGCCCAACGCAGGCTGTGTTTCGCCCAGCAGGGCTGCATCAGAGGCTACAAAGTAATAAATAAATAAAATTACAAATAAAAACATACAAATTACAAAATACAACAATAACAGTACATTCAGCTGATAATGCAATTAAAAATAATTAATAATAATAAAAGAATAAAATAAAGTAATACCATGACAAAAAGCAAATCTATTCAAAAAATATACACATATTGTATATAAAATTGTATATAAAGCATATACTTACCATACAGTCATTTCCTTTTTTTCATGAAAACCCTGCTGCAGTAAAAGGGGCCTCGGGTACACAGTAGGGTCTCTTTTACCGCAGTGTACTAAAAAAGCCCCTTAGCCGATTAAGTTTGAGCCAGGCATTGAATATCCAGGGACAGCTCCAATCGCAACACTTATGCAGGCTGCCTCCTGCGGGCCCTTTGTTTTTAAGGCTTTTTCTTTTGGTTTTTAGGTTTTCTTTTTTGCAGGTTTCATGCACTAATAATGCCTGCAAGAACCTAAAAAGAAAAGCCGGTAAAAACAAATGCATTAGTTTTGTAATTAGCATGTTTTCAAAAATAAACTGGTACAGCATGCTTTATAAGCGTGGCCATGTTATGTCAGTTTATTTTTATATAGAAACACAATTTTTACACATTCTCTCCCAAATTTTATATATGACATTTAAGATTGTGTTTGCAAATTTGGGAGCACACCCAATTTAAGAGTGCAATTTAATTAAATAATGAGTGCTAATTGGCACCAATTTAAATTTACACATGCATCTTCCTAGTCTGTATTTCAGCACAGATCTGAAAAGGGGGTGTTGCTATGGGAGGGGCATGGGTTGATCAGGGACATTCCTAGAATTTGCATGCAGTGTTATAGAATACAGCAGATCTGCACCTAATTTAGGGGTCCTTTTACTAAGATGCAGCAAAACGTGGCGTGCAATAGTGTGGGTGCATATATTTGGCACACGCCAGGCCAGTTTTTACCACATCTGGGAAAAAGGGCTTTAATTCAATGGGCCGGGAAAAGGGCCTGCGGTAAAATTGAAACCAGCGTGTGCCTTTTTATGGCCTGAGCCCTTAATGCCACCCATAGATCTAGCGGTAAGGGCTCACATGCTACACATGTGGTGAATGGTCAGTGCGTGCCAACTGTTGATTAACACCAGAAAAGCAATGTGTGGTAGGAAATAAAAAAATATAATTTCTCACGGCTTTATGGGTGTTCACCAAATCCAAAATTACCACCAGGGGGCGTGCTAGCCTGGTGGTAGTCTCATTTTGGTACGCGCTGCATACACATAGAGCCTACCGTGTCTTTGTAAAGGGCCCCTTAGGCACTAAGATTTACACCAGGGTTCAGTTGACGTAAATCTTGACACCCAAATTTGGGTATGGATCCTGGCTCTAAGCACTATCCTATAAATGGCATCCAACTCAGAAAGCCATTTACAGAATAGTATTTGGAGTCAATTTTTTTCATTGCCCAAATTTAGGCACCATTTACTGAATTTAGCCCTCTATGCATGTGCGTGTTATATGCATGGGCACATATTCCCCCAGATCCCACATATGATACTTTGAGTTGCACATGTAAATTTGGGCACTTGTCTAATTTGCGTGTGCACCTTAATTGAATAACGAGCCAATCAGCACTGATAATTTGGCAATAACAAATCGGCACTAATTAGAATTTACATGCATATCTTTTTAGGCACATTCGATAAAAAGATACGCATAAATTCTAGTGTGCGGACCCAAAAAGGGGGCATGGCCATGGGAGGAGCATGGGTGGGTTGGGGGTGTTCCTGCAATTTATGTGCATTGTTATAGAATTAGGAGGATCTGCACCTAATTTACACACAGGGATTTACAGCAGGTTTTCATTGATGTAAATGGTCGCACCTAAATGTAGTAGAGGTTCCCAGCACTAAGTATTATTCTACAAACCACGCCTAACTTTAAGCACGGTTTATAGAATAGCACTAAGCACTATTTTTTCATCTTTGGTTTTTTTAGGCACCATTTATAGAATCTACTTTTATATGCATAAATCTGTGGTACACTTGCTATCCAGGATTTCTAGATTTGAGAAAAGTTATCATTTTGAGCAGCACTCCACTAGAAGGATTATGCAAGCGCACGTCCTTTGGAGTAGCCTAGTGGTTAGTGCAGCAGACTTTGATCTTGGGGAACTGGGTTCGATCCCCACTGCAGCTCCTTGTAACTGTGGGCAGGTCACTTAACCCTCCATTGCCCCAGGTACAAAATAAGTACCTGAATATATGTAAACCACTTTGAATGTAGTTGAAAAATACCACAGAAAGGCAATATATCAAATCCCATTTCCCTTTCCCTTCCCTCCACTGGTTTATGTCCCCTCTCCCCCAAAGGGAAACTAGCAAAAAACACTGGAATCTGTGACAGCTGTGGGAAAATTACATGATTAGGTTTCTAATTGGTCAACATAAATGTGTGTGTGCCGACACATTCATCTTTGTATGCCTATATTGTCCTATTGATATTTTAGATGTTTATGGTTATAAATTGGATCCTCCTTGCCACATGAAAGCAGTATATAAAATTTATTTAATTATTTATTATTTTGTATTTTATTTCTATCCTGCCTTTACCCAAATTGGGTAACAAAAGAACATACATATAATTAATGAAAACACCAAAATATAATAAACAACAAAAATCATCAACCCAAACAACAAAAATACATCAGCCCAATTAGCTAAAAAACAGTTATTTCGATGCACTTCATTCTACTAGAAAGGCCTTTAAAAAAGAGTGAGTCTTCAAGAATCGTTTAAAATGCTGAACATTATCACACAGTCTTAAATGCCCAGGCAAACAATTCCAAAGCAAGGACCAGCAATCAAGAATGCTCACATTTTAGAATATGCTCTATGAGGCAGACGATCAAAAGCCCCGCGCTGTTCCAAACAGCGCTCTAAAATAACGTTGGAACAGCGCGGGGTGCTATTAGACCTATGATCTAAATTTAAGCAGCGCAATTATCTCTGATAATGGGGTAGAAGTGCGGACGAATTGTGCCTGAGCATGCGCTCAGCACAATCCTCCTGCACTTGTTTGACAGATCTGGGCTGTCAAAAGCCCAAACCTGTCAAACACAGAGGCTACAGGTCCATGGGACCACCAGGCCCTGACTACTCCTGCCCCGAGCAATGGGGGCTGGAGATACGGCGGACTTCCGGTCCCCCCCCCCCAATGATTCCCCCCAAACCCCCAGAAAATGGTCCCTGGTGGTCCAGTGGCCACCGGACAAACCTCCCTCCCTCCCTCCCAGTGAACGATGGGGGGGGGGGCTCCCCACCCCAACTCCCCACCCCAACTCCCCCCCAACATTGTCTGCCGAATCCCTGGTGGTCCAGCGTGAAAAAGAACCCCATCCCGGCCCCCTACCTTAGTTGGAGGAGGAAGGGAGGCTGCCTCTCTCCTCTTCCTTGAATTGATGCCGCAGCAAAATGGCAGGGCTGGGCTGGGCACCGCCATTTTGCGGCAGCATCAACCCAAGGAAGAGGAGGGAGGCAGGCTACCTCCCTCCTCCAACTAAGGTAGGGGGGCCGGGAGGGGGTTCTTTTTCACGCTGGACCATCAGGGATTTGGCAGACAATGCTGGGGGGGGGACCTCCAGCCCCCCCCATCGCTTGCTGGGAGGGGGGGTTTGGCCGGCGGCCACTGGACCACCAGGGATTCAGCAGACAACGCTGGAGAGGGGGGGAGTTGGGGCGGCTGGAGGTCCGGCAGACCTCCAGCCCCCCATCGCTCACTGGGAAAGGGGGTTTGGCTGGTGGCCACCATTTTCCAGGGGTTTGGGGGGGGCTGGAGACCCACCGGATCTCCAGCCCTCCCTGAACCTGGGGGAGGGGTCGTTGGGGGGGACCGGAGGTCTGCCGGACCTCCAGCTTTGGGGGGGAATGGGGGCCTGCCAGCATGCAACTGCATGCTGGACAGGGCTCACCATTCCTCCCCAATGATATGCAAACCCTAACGCCAGCTCGGAGCTGGCTTAGGGTTTTCCACGGCCAGCGACCTAAATTTTTGCGCGCTGACCGCTGATCATTGGCGATGAATGCGCTAAGCCCTGTTTAGCATTCATTTGCATGCTACTTGCGCAAAGAGCCCTCGAGCACCTTGTTTCACGTGCTTGAGGGCTCTGATCATGGGGCGGTAGCAAACAGCCTCTAGTGCTGGAGTTTGCTTTTGATCATCTGCCCCTATGTCAGCAGATTCTAATCTAAAATGCTAGTGGAAATTAAGCCACCCAATCTGGTTATTTGAATTTCAGTTTGTATGTCCTTTCTAAAATCTGCCTCCACATGTCTAGGGCCAGTTTTAAGTTTTAGATAAAAGTAAAGCAAAAAAAGTAGAAAAAAGGCAGCCACATAACCATTGTTTGCAAAAGCTTTTTGAATGAGAATTTATGGGCAATTTTTGATAGGCAGCCAGTGCATCCCTGAAGATAATTTTAAAATTATCTTCAATTACACATGGCACAAATGGCACACATACTTTCTACTTACTGTTTCCCTTTGCATAAATGTCTTCCTTAATTGCTGCATTGTATTTTCTTCAGCTTCATTCTACTTATGATAGTATTTTTATCCACCAAGAATGATTTCTTCCACATGCCAATTTTTCTTTTAAACAGATAGAAAGATGTAGATATAGATATATAGATAGACATTTATTTATATAATTATTTTATTTATTTATGATGTTTATACTTCACATTATCCCAAACTGGCTCAGGTTCAGTGTGGCTTACAAGCAATAAGCATTGACAAACAATAAAAAGTTACGTTAGCAGTAAGCGTAGATTATTAAATCACACCAAAGGTCATACCCCCTGTAAGCCGCATTGAGCCTGCCATGAGTGGGAAAGCGCGGGGTACAAATGTAACAAAAAAAAATTCAGCTAGTGGTGGTCAGCGTTTTATTAATTGCTTATCGTTGCTGGCTAAATTATCCTCTGATATTCATTGTCGGACCATGTCCAGACACCGGCACTGAATATTGGGGGATAATTTGGGACGGGCAGGCTACCGGAACTTACGTGGGCCTGGCCGATATTCAGCCAAGGCCGCATAAGAATTATGCAGCCCCGACTGAATATCGGGCCAGAGTCGCATAACTTTTTTTTAAATAAAGCCCCTGAGCTCCCTCTTGCCCCCTGATAATGACTCTTTTTCCTTCACTCTCCCCCCAGCCCACAGCATGAACACCCCAGAGGGTCTCCTTCCTACCTGAAGCCCTGGTGGCCATGGTGGTTGTTGGGGGCAGGAGCGCAGGCCCTTCGCTCCTGCCCCTCATAGCCAATGAGTGAAAATGGCTGCTGCAACTTCTCATGGCAGCTTACAGTATTATATACTACCATGGTACTACACAGTACCACAAGCTGCCATGAGTGGTCATGGCAGTCATTTTCATTCAGTAGCCACAAGGGGCAGGAGCAAGGGACCTGCGCTCCTGCCCCCAGCGACCACCACAGACAACCAAAGCTACAAGTAGGCCCGGGGAGGGCCTCCCTGGATGGCTGGGTTGGCAGGGGGACCTCTAGAGTGGTCATGCCATGGACTGGGAGAGGGGGAAAGGAAAGAAGGTCATTGTCAGAGGGTTGGTAGGGGGCTTGGAGCTTTTTTTTTAATATAAAAAAATGTTATGCAGCCCTGGCTCAATATTCAGTGTTGGGACATGCATAGCTAGGCCAGCCAAAGTTAGGATAGCTTTTGAGCTGTCCTAAATTTGGCTGCTTAGCTATGCGGGTCCCGGCACTGAATATTACCAGCACCTACAAAACCCTGACTCCTCCCTAACGCCGTCCCTCCTGCTTCCCCTGGCTTGTCCCTCTTTTTTGACAGTGGTCAGAAGCGATATTCAGTGGCACTGCCCACTTTAGTGCTGCTGAATATTGGGGGGGGGGGGTTGGCAGCAACAAGTGATTTAAGAGGGCAGGAGCCTCTCCTACCCACTTAAATTGCTTTGAATATTGGCCCCATAGATTATTACTATCAGAGAAATGTTGAAGACAGATAATATTGTTAACAGCTGAATCATATCTTTTATTTTGTAACCAAACAGTATATAACATGAACAAATAGGAAACTTGGTACAGTCTCAAAAACACAGTACAACAGCACTATTAGCTAGATATAAAAGCAGCAGCAACAAACTCCCCACCTCATCCCCCCAAACAAAAAACTAAAGGGGTTATGCATGTAATACCCATGCATGCAGCCATCTCCAACATAAAGGAGGGTCCAGCTATCCAGAGAAAAAGAAAATTAAGTGTTAATTAGTCTGCTTCTAGCCAGAGGCATTAAGGTTGTCCAGAAAGGCCCCCAAACCAAACTGAAACATTGGACAGGAAGGGATGATCATCAATGATCATCATTGGCCCAAAACAAGGGCCTCATCCAGTAGCCAGCATCGAAGAATAGTAGCACAGGAGCCCTAAGTAGGTGGCAGTAAGAGCTTCTGGTGGTAATGGCCATGTGCTAATGGACAATGGCCATTTTTTTTTAAACCTGAACATGGCTATTTTTCAGCTGAGATAGAAAGTGGCCAGATCATGCTGCAAACCCATGAACTAACTACAGCACTGGCCACTTTTTTTTTTGTTGTTGTTACATTTGTACCCTGTGCTTTCCCACTCATGGCAGGCTCAATGCGGCTTACATGGGGCAATGGATGGTTAAGTGACTTGCCCAGAGTCACAAGGAGCTGCCTGTGCCTGAAGTGGGAATTTAACTCAGTTCCTCAATTCCCCAGGACCAAAGTCCACCACCATAACCACTAGGCCACTCCTCCACTCCACTTTCTAGTACGGCTTAGTAAAAGGACCCCTATAAGATTTACACACAGATCTTTATAGAATAGCGTTTAGCAAGATCCAAATTGTTCCCCAATTAATGCCAATAATTGATTGCTAGCACCCAATTATTAGAGCTAATTGGCTTGTTAGTTACATGCACATCTCAGGATAGCATGCAATTTTGCTCACAGAAATGTGCTTACAATTTATAAAATCTGGGGGTTAATGTAGTCTAACAGAATTTATTTTATGCATTTCAAGACAATTATCCAGGAGTGGGGAATGCTATCAAAGGCTTTCTTATAGTCAATTCATACTACACTTAAGGGCCATTTTACTAAGCAGCGGTAAGCCCACCGGGGCTTACGGTGCGGCAATCTGTAACTACCACCAGCCCAACGCGGGCACCAGCAGTAGTTCCACATGATATTTCTGGTGCTAGGTAAAATAGGTACCTATTTTTTTACCGCAGCAGTTACCTGGCAGTTACCACCAGGTTACCACAGGAGTCCTTACCGCCATCTCAATGGGTGGCGGTAAGTGTCCCCCTGCAGATCTGAAAAGTCAACATAAAAGCTAAGTAGCATAAGTGACTTTTATAGAAGTTTAAATAAATGAATGAAGGTTGTGAAAATTAATTCTGACCGATGAAGAGGCAGTCGAATCATGAGTTGTATACTCATGTGGCACGAGTCACTGCTGAGGTCATGAATATATGAAGAGTTATTAGAGTGCTAAGTATTTGTTGGATATACTTATGAGACGTTCCCATTTGCATATACATGTTTGACCTATTTAATTGGATTCTAATCAAACTTTGGGTTCTAAATTTTTATCTGGTATCATTCATACTTAACAAATACCTTATATTTATACCATTCACATTTCTTACAATAATAATTTGAATTTAATTTGTTTTTAATTCATTTTTTTTAGTACTTGGTGTATATGAAGTGCCAAACCACCACTTGCCAAGGTACCAGCATATAACACTCCAATCTCATACCATCATAGCACCGGATCCCTCTCTCCCTGCCCTATCTGTATTGTCTTATTGTGATAAGTAGTAGTTTTCCAGTTGGTATGTCAAGCAACTTCCCCAAGTTCCAGTCTGCATTATATCTTGTCACACATCATTTCTCTGTAGCAATTTCTAAAGTCTTTCATTCTGTTGTACTATCTTATCAATGAATTGTTTGTCTCTAAAACACTTATCTCAAAGCAGGTGTCCGGTTTTGGAGTGTTGCTGGCATCCTGTAGGCTAAATCTTGTGCAATCCGTGCTGTGAATCCATGCTTTATATCCTTAACGTCGTTCCCAACGCGGAACCATGTTTCGCCAGTCGGCATCTTCAGGAGAACAAGCTATAAAAACAAAAAATCATTATGCTAATAGCTCTTCTTAGATTGCACATTAGCACTTTATCTGCAACTAAGTCTCACTTTATATAACTAAAACCTTGAACAGATTTTCTACTCGGCTCCTCCCGGTGGGAAATCAAACACACAAGCTTTTCGCCACAGCCTGAATGCTGGTGAATGCTCCATAATACCATATTAAAAAGTCCTCCAGTGGCAACAAACTTAACTGATTGGTCCATCACACAACCAGTCCTATCAAGTTATCCAATCTATTTCCTTGGGGGCAACTGTCCCCCAATCATATATAAATTGCTGTTCCTTCTGAATGGCACTTCATATACACTGAGAACCAAAAAAAAAAGTTTTTTTAATTAAATTCAAATTATTATTGTAACAAATTTGACTGGTATAAATATAAGGCATCTATTTAATTGGATGACAATATTTCATGGCATATTGGGAAGAAGTAAAGTGTCTGTCTCATAAAAATGACAGAGGCCAATGGCATCCTATGGGCTAATATATTTATAGAGGCATTAACTTTCAAGGATAAGAGTCCACTTCTTCTCTGCTGGTTACTATGAGGGTAATTTTATACCTAAGACCACATATAAATAGTATGAACATATTTTTCCCTGTGCGGATACCTGAAAGTTTTCCAAATTGAAGTTTATAATACTTCCATTTTACATAATTTTCTCAGCAAATGTATGTGCTTACCCTTTAGAACTCTGTCATGCACAAATTTTCTGGTTTAATTTATATTGTGTTTCTGGGCAAGTCACTTAACCTTCCATTGCCCCATGTAAGCCGCATTGAGCCTGCCATGAGTGGGAAAGCGCAGGGTACAAATGTAGCAAAAATGAAAAAAAAATAAAATATGTGTATTTTCAACAATATGCATATAAATGAAAAACCCTCTCTCAAGCCCACTTCCAGAGATGCCTCCTCTCAGTATAGTTGTATATGTACAGACTATACATTAATAACATCACATGCATATTGGGTGTGTAGTTTTATAAATGCCTATTTCCATGCAGAAACCACCACTTTACATAGCAGAAATGGCTTTTCAAACTGTGCTCCATGCATCTGAGAATGCATAAACAGCATGCTCAGTGGGTCTCTTAACCAAATTATATCCATCACACAATGCCAATCGTTCCAAGGAGGCACACAGCTATAAGTTGGCATCATTTGACCATAATAATGTTACATAAGAACATAAGAATAACCATCCTGGGTCAGACCAATGGTCCATCTAGCCCAGTATCCTGTTTCCAACGGTGACCAATCCAGGTCACAAGTACCTGGCAGAATCCCAAATACTAGCAACATTCCATGCTACTAATCCCAGGGCAAGCAGTGGCTTATCCATGTCTGTCTCAATAACAGACTATGGACTTTTCCTCCAGGAACTTGTCCAAACCTTTTCTAAACCCAGATATACTAACCACTGTTACCATATTCTCTGGCAACAAGTTCCAGAGCTTAACTATTTATTGTCTGAAAAAAATATTTCCTCCTAGGGTCATTTGTGATACCTGCCTATCATCTTTGATATTTTATAGATAATTATTCCTTCCTCCATCTATAAATGGTACGTACAAAAATACAATAAATATTACATGCATTCTACCCTGAGAACAATTAATCTTTTGATTTAGTAGACAAATCCATATGAGTGAGCACATTTTTGCAACAATAAGTCATATAATAAGCCCTGGATAGACAGTATTGAATGATTGAAAATTTGTTATAGAAATCTGGTAGCTGCTCCATGTAATCCTGGAGCCTAATCAAAAATATAATGTATTTACCATTCAACTACTGAATCTTTGCTCTTCTACAAATTTTTGACACAAGTTCATTTCACTATAATAATGCTAATGTATACGCAGGAAATTGTTCTGAGAACTCTTACATCATTAACATATTAACTGCTGTCATTACCAAATGCATGATGGCCACCTGCCAGCGTTCGCAAATACCCATTTATTCATGCTGGACCATTGGTCACATGATCAAAGAAAAGTAACCAGACAGCAAAATCTGTGAATTTTTCATTACAAGCTCCTGCACACATTTGTCTGTTGAGTGAAGGTCCCAAGGTCACAAATATCCAGTCTCATTGTTCTGTATTTCCTTTTTTCCCCCCATATATCTCAATTCTATAAAAGCCTGAAAAAAAATAATGAAATAAAAACCTTCACTCATGGTTATCTTCCTTTCACTCTCCCCAAAGTAGGTTCTGGAAGCCAAATTTAGGGCCCTGTTTACTAAGCTGTGCTAGCGTTTTTAGTGCGCGTTAATAATTAGCGCATGTTAAATGCTAGAGACACCCATAGGAATATATGGGTGTCTCTAACGTTTAGCATGCGCTAATGTTTAGCACGCACTAAAAATGTTAGTGCACCTTAGTAAACAGATAACTTTCTGATGTAGGTGTCATCGCTGAAACACAGCCATGTTGAGTCTTTCCTATAAACTATATCGCTGTTACATCTTAACATAGTAGATGACAGCAGAAAAAGACCTGCACGGTCCACCCAGTCTGCCCAACAAGATAAACTCACATGTGCCATTTTTTATGTATACCTTACCTTGATTTGTACCTGTCTTTTTCAGGGCACAGACCATATAAGTCTGCCCAGCACTATCCCCACCTCCCAACCACCGGCTCTGGCACAGACCTTATAAGTCTGCCCAGCACTATCCCCACCTCCCAACCACCAGCCCTGCCTCCCACCGCTGGCTAAGCTTCTGGGGATCCCTTCCTTCTGAGGAGGATTCCTTTATGTTTATCCCACGCATGTTTGAATTCTGTTACCGTTTTCCTCTCCACCACCTCCCGCGGGAGGGCATTCCAAGCATCTCCGTGAAAAAATACTTCCTGACAGTTTTCTTGAGTCTGCCCTCCTTCAATCTCATTTCAAGTCCTCTCGTTCTACCGCCTTCCCCTCTCCGGAAAAGGTTCGTTTGCAGATTAATACCTTTCAAATAATTGAACGTCTGTATCATATCACCCCTGTTTCTCCTTTCCTCCAGGGTATACATGTTCAGGTCAACAAGTCTCTCCTCATTCGTCTTGTAACGCAAATCCCATACCATTCTCGTAGCTTTTCTTTGCACCAATTCCATTTTTTTTAACATCCTTCACAAGATACGGCCTCCAAAACTGAACACAATACTCCAGGTGGGGCCTCACCAACGTCTTATACAGGGGTATTAAAACCTCTTTTCTTCTGCTGGTCACACCTCTCTCTATACAGCCTAGCAATCTTCTAGCTACGGCCACCGCCTTGTCACACTGTTTCGTCGCCTTCAGGTCCTCAGATACTATCACCCCAAGATCCCTCTCCCCGTCTGTACCTATCAGACTCTCACTGCCTAACACATACGTCTCCCGTGGATTTCTACTCCCTAAGTGCATCACTTTGCATTTCTTCGCATTGAATTTTAATTGCCAAACATTAGACCATTCTTCTAGCTTCCGCAGATCTTTTTACATGCTTTCCACTCCCTCCGGGGTGTCCACTCTGTTGCAAATCTTAGTGTCATCCTTTGGCAATATCACTCACAAATATATTGAATAGAATCAGCCCCAGCACTGATCCCTGAGGCACTCCACTACTCACCTTTCTCTCCTCCGAGCGAACTCCATTTACCACCACCCTCTGGCGTCTGCCCGTCAACCAGTTCCTAATCCAGTTCACCACTTCGGGTCCTATCTTCAGCCCTTCTAGTTTATTCAAGAGCCTCCTGTGGGGAACCGTGTCAAAAGCTTTACTGAAATCTAAGTAGATTACGTCCATAGCACGTCCTTGATTTAATTCTCCGGTCACCCAGTCAAAGAATTCAATGAGATTCGTTTGGCACGATTTCCCTTTGGTAAAACCATGTTGTCTCGGATCTTGCAACTTATTTGCTTCCAGGAAATTCTCTATCCTTTCCTTCAGCATGGCTTCCATTACTTGGATTCTTTGTTTCATTGGACCTCACTTCTTTGTCTTCTTCTTGCTTACTTATGTGCTTATGAGAACTTGTTGCTCCTTTATCTCTGATTTCAATTACCTCAATATTGACTGAATAAATGTAACATCAGGAAATGCCAGGGAAATAAAATTCCTAGATGAAATAAATGACTGCTTCATGGAACAGCTGAGCCAGGAACTGACAAGAGGGAGAGCTCTTTTAGATCTAGCCATTAGTGGAGTAGTACTTAGTGCAAGAGATAAAGGTGTTGGATTTTCTGGGCAACAACAATCATAGTATGATCAAATTTGAGTTAATAACTGGAATGAAGACCCTAAGGAAATCTACCGTGGCAGCATTTAACTTTCGAAAGGGCAACTATGATAAAATGAGGAAAATGATTAGGATAACTAGAAAGGTTAGGAGTTTAAATCATATATGAACACTGCTTAAAAATACCATCTTAGAAGCCCAGACTAGATGTATTCCATGTATTTGCAAATGTGGAAAGAAGGGCAAACATCAGCATTTCTATTCTATTCTATGATTCTTGTTTATACCACTTGCACTCCAGAAGGATCCATAACAGTTAACAAACAAATAGGCCATCATAATACGAAAGTATATTTAAAAGAATATAATCTGCACAATAAAACCATGTTAATTTTCAAATAAAAATGTTTTCAAAACCTTTCTAAAGGATAAATATGAAGGAAAGCATTTTAGTACCTGAGGAAGCATATTCCAAATTCTTGCCATCTGAAGTGGAAAACAATATTCAAGAATAGATTTGAAACGTATATTTTTAGAAGCAAGGTAGCCTATTTGAAAGGTATAAGAGAAACAAGAGCTACAATTAGAGAAGGGAATTCTGACAATGAAGTGCTTTAAAAACTGAAGAAAGCCATTTTAAATGTAATTTGTTGCTGAACCAGCAGCCAGTGAAATTCCAACATGAGAGGAGTAACACTATCAAATCATCCTCTACTACAAATTAATCAAGTGGCCGTATTCTGCAACAGCTGTACTCATTTCTGCAATTTGATTGGAATATTACTATATCCGATCTATCAGCGACTATCTACCCTTCCGGAAGTCACTAAAAACCCACCTGTTCAAGCAAGCCTATCATAATGACCCAAACTAATCCTATGAACTCTATAACCCAACATATATCCAGGAAACTACGACAATGACCAGACTACTTCTCCCACCAAAATTCCCTATGCTTATCCCGTATCCCATCCCCCTCCCCCTCCCACCTCCTTTTCCCCTCCTCCAGCGCTCACCTACCCTTGCTTATACCTCTCCTACTCCCTTCACCCTTGCCCTTCTCTACCTATCTTTTTTTGTTATTTGGCTAAACTTATATTTTCTCTATCGATACTCTGTAATCCCTATTACTGTGTAAATCGCATTGAACCTGCTTTGAGTGGGAAAGTGTGGGGTACAAATGTAATAATAAATAAATATATATATATATATATATATATATATATATATATATATATATATATATATATATATATATATAAAGAATTACAGTAATCGTCTGTGCTAGAATCCTAATGTAATCCGTTGGGTTGGTCGTGAGCCCTTGGGCCCTGGCCGAGGCCAGCAGGGCGCCGACCCAGGCCAAGGGGAGACCGACCCACCACCGCACACCCCAGCTACACAATACCCCCTAAGCTACCCCTCCCCCAGTCCCTCAGGAAGAAGGGAAATAGGCATACAGGCGGGCCTCGCGGCCGAACCGGAACCCACGCAGACAGAGCCACTCATGCGAGCCTCACGGCTGAACTGGAACCCAATCACACACAGGGAGGGGTGAAAGAACCCAGAGGGCCCCAAGATGCCAGACACGCGCTGAACACCAGCAATAGGGCAGAGGGGGAAACAAAGGACCAGAGCGGGCCACGCCCACGCAGGGGACTAGCGCAGGACAGGGGAACTAACACAGCAACCCCCTCCCCACCAGGGTAGGAGCCCCAGGCAGAAGCCAGAGGAACCAAACACAAAGGAAGGCAGAAAGCCTTTGCCTCAAACCCACTGTAGACAGAGGCACACAGAACATAAAGGGTTAAGCTTGTAGAGCCAGCAGAGAGAGAGTGCCATAAATCAACAAACAATCAGAGAGAATGCTTCCCCTCCCGAGAGGGAGTGGGGCCCATCCAAACAAACACACTGGCAGAGGCAGGAATACAATACACACAGTACACAAAGGGTTAAACTCACTGAGCCAGCAGGCCAGGACACTGGGAAGAGAAATCCTTAAAACAAACAAACAAAGGAGAACGCTCTCACTCAGCCCAGAGCCCCGGAGGCTGAGCAATGCCCAGCCCCCACTAAACAAACGAGCAGCTGACCCTGATTACAGAGCTACGCACACACACACACACAGCAGCAGCAGCTAACCCAGAGGGAAGGAAAAGAATACTCTAAATCAACACAGATCCCTGTCAGAACCTAGAGCACGTTCTGAGAGAAACCTATCAGGCTTTCCTGTTACCACCAGATAAGTAACGCAAAAGCAGAGAAACTCTTCAGCTGCAGGCTAAAGTACTATCCCCTGACGTCAGCACAACCCCTGGCAGCCAATCAGAAGAGACGTCCCCCCTCCCCCTCAGCCAAACCGGCAGAATCATAACACCTAAAGTGGTCTAGAAGTAGTGAAGTTCTAATGACCCTGAGCTGTCTAAGTTTAAACAAAAACTTTTTACCCAATGCATTAATGTGTTTTTCAAAAGTCAGTTTTGAATCTAAAATAATCACTAAGGGGCCCTTTTACTAAGCTGCGTAGGCACCTGGGCGCTCACAACGCACGTCAATCTGGAACTACCGCCCAGCTACCACGTGGCCAGGGCGGTAATTCCAATTTTTACACGTGTTTGCTAAGCGCATATGAAAATATTTTTTGTTTTCAAACACGCAGCACTAACTGGGAGATAATCGGCAGTGATTACCGGTTAATACGTGAGACCTTACCACTAAGTGACTGGGTGGCGGTTTTTTAAAGGTGCGCTGAAAAATGGATCTGTGCTTGTCCAAAACATGGGCCTACACTAGCGCAGGCCATTTTTCAGCGCGCCTTTGTAAAAAGACCCCTAATACTTTGGTTACATGGTTAAAGTGTGGGGTGAAAGAGGCTATTAGAGTCACAAGAAGAACTTTCAAAAAATAAAAACGCATCTAAATGAAGAAAACAGAAGCAACATAAGCACTGGCAAGTTAGATAAGGAAGGCTAAAAGAGAAGTTGAAAAGAAACTTGCCATAGAAGCAAAAACTCATAGTAAATCTTCAAGTATATTAGAAGCAGAAAGACTGTGAGGGAGGAAGTTGTACAGTAAGGTTATCATAGAGGAAAGGGGGGGGGGGGGTCTCAGTGAGGACAAGGCCATAGCAGAGAGACTAAGGGGTCCTTTTACTAAGGTGTGCTACAGTGGCGTAGCCAGAAGTCAATTTTTGGGTGGGCCAACAGGTTGGATGGGTGGGCACTAGACAGTGGTGTGCTGGTAAATGTCTCTCCGGTACTCCCCCCCCCCCCCCCCCCCCCCCGTCCACCTGTGCATCCCAGATTCCGATCTAATTCATGTTTAATGTGGGATACAATGCCATAAACAAGTAAATAAATATACACTTTTAATGTTGAGCACCTGATTCTCAAAGTGGACATATTCCAAACACTATAATGAAAATAAAATGATTTTTTTTCTACCTTTGTTGTCTGGTGACTTTGTTTTTCTGATCATGCTGGTCCAGTATCTGATTCTGCTGCTATCTGTCCTCTTAACTCCGTTTCCAGGGATTCCTTTCCATTTATTTCTTTACTTTCTGCCTTTCTTCTTCATTTCTTGCTCTATATCCGTAAGTAAAAGCTGGGTCCTCCGCAGACTTGACTGTCCAGTGGATCCAGCTTCTGCCTATTTTCTTCATCCATGTGCAGGTTTTCTCCTCTCTTCCTTTTCCCTCATCTCCTTCCTCACTCTTCCATCCCCTCCATCCATGTACAGCATTTCTTCTCTCTCCCTTCCCTCTCCTCCAAACATCATGTCCAGCAATCCTCCTCTCCCCGGCTCCCTATGCCCAAAGGAGTAGCGCTGTAAGCAGGGGCGTAGCCAGCCTTCCGTGGGGGAGGGGGCAGGAGCCCGGGGGGAGGGGGCACATTTTAGCCCTCCCCTCAGTGCCGCCCCCCCACCACCGATATTGCCGCCCCCCTCCTGCCGCGAACCCGCCGCCGCTGCAGCCTACCTTTACTTTTGCTGGCGGGGGATCCCACTCCCCGCCAGCCGACATCTTCTTCTCAGTCGCTTCCTGCTCTTCAATTTGTTTGCTGACGTCCTGCACGTTGTACGTGCAGGACGTCAGACTCAGAGAACAGAACTGTTCTCTGAGTCTGATGTCCTGCACGTTCAGGACGTCAGCAAACAAATTGAAGAGCAGGCAGGACTGAGAAGACGTCGGCTGGCGGGGAGTGGGATCCCCCGCCAGCAAAAGTAAAGGTAGGCGGCGGCGGGGGCGGGTTCGCCGGGAGGGGGGTCCTGGGGTGAATCTGCGGGGGCCCCGGCCCCCTCAGGCCCCATGTAGCTACGCCACTGGCTGTAAGCACCCCGCTTCATCCTTTCAGCTCACGCCACTCCAGCCACCATGCAGCGAAGTGGAGGAAGAACAGCTACCACGTGGCCGCGCGGCGCCCCACAGCCTACTACTACTACTACTATAAATCACTTCTAACAACCTCCGGTTGCTGGTCCCGCTGTGAAGGAAGAACACGCGGCCTCCATTCGGCTGCCCTTGCTGCACGTTGCCTCACAACCTCGCTTTTCACCTCTCATCCCTCGCTGCTCCGCTTAACATGCAGCGGAGTGAAGGAAGAACACGCGGCCTCCGAGGTGTACAGCCTCATGGTCCTGCACCCTCTTTGCTTCGCCACCCGCCTCGCCTAACTCCCCACGCCGTATCGCCTCCGTTCAGTTGCCCTTGCTGCACGTTGCCTCACAACCTCTCCATGTCTCCTCTGCCACGTCCTGCCCCAGCAGAAACAGGAAGTTCTGATAATGGGGGCGGGACGCGGCAAAGGAGACGCTTCCGGGTTAGAAGGAGGCAGCGTGAATCGCTACCGCTGCTACTGAGACGGAGGTAGGTCGTGCGATGTGGCGGCGGTAGGCAGCGTCTGGGAAGCGTGTGAGAGAGAGGGAGGGAGGCAAATGCCTGCTCCCTCTGCTCCGCTGCCTCCACTGCTGGGTGGGCCTGAATCCAAACTGGGTGGGCCTAGGCCCACCCAGGCCCACCCATGGCTATGCCCCTGGTGTGCTAACAGATATAGCACGTGCTAACGATTAGCGTGTGCTAAATGATAAGACGCCCATAGGAATATAATTGGCATCTTATCATTTAGCACAAGCTAATCATTAGTCGCGCTAAATTACTACTACTACTACTTATCATTTCTATAGCGCTACTAGACGTACGCAGAGCTGTACACTTGAACATGAAGAGACAGTCCCTGCTCGACAGAGCTTACAATCTAATTAGGACAGACAAACAGGACAAACAAGAGATAAGG
This sequence comes from Microcaecilia unicolor, assembly GCF_901765095.1. NCBI lineage: Eukaryota > Metazoa > Chordata > Amphibia > Gymnophiona > Siphonopidae > Microcaecilia > Microcaecilia unicolor. Next base: position 138,177,165 of record NC_044031.1, on the reverse strand, counting down.
GAATATTAAATATTAAATCCTTTAGCGCACCTTAGTAAAAGGCCTCCTACATGAATTCTTTGCTTCCTTCTTGACTAAGGAGGATGCAAGAGATCTACCTGTGCCAGAAATGGTATTTAAGAGTGACAATACAGGGAAGTGAAACAAATCTTGGTGAACCTGGAAGATGTAATAAGCCAAAGTGACAAGCTAAAGAGCAATAAATCACTTGAACTAGATGATATACACCCTAGGGTAGTGAAAGAACTGAGAAATGAAACTGCTGATCTACTTTTAGTGATCTGTAACTTGTCATTACAATTTATCACTGTCTAATCTTGATTTTGTGTTGAGTTAACCTGCTTCTTGTATTGTGTTACTGGGTGTTTACTGCTCAGTGCTCAAAAAAAAAAAAATCCTTCTTCTGCCTTACTTCTTGTTGCTTGGCCTTCTCTACTGCTTTTTTGAGATTCTTTTGCATAAGACCATAATCATTGCCATAGTGGAACAGACCGAAAATCCATTAAGTCCAGTATCCTATTTCCAACAGTGTTCAATCCAGATCACAAGTACCTGGCAAGATCCCGAAAAAGCAGAACAGAGTTTGTGCAGCTTATCCTACAAATGAGCATTGGATTTTTCCGAGCCCATCGTAATAATGGCTGTAACTCTGGTCTCACCACACAGTTCCTGGTACCAGCTAGCTCTTCAGATCAGCACCCAAAACCAGGGTCACAGCAAAAGTTTTAGTTCTATAAGAGCTGGGCGCAGGCCGGGTCCTTATTCTGGTAGGCCGTAAGGTTTTAAGTCACACTTTTATTCTTTACTTTTCTTTGTTAGTCCTGGGAGTAAATAAACTTTACTCTCACTCAAAGAAATACTCCAGTCCAGGTTTTAAACACGACTTTTACTTGAAGTCTGCAACAGGCAGTTTATCCAGACTTTATATTTCTGGTAACAGTAGTTCTTTCACTAACAAACACTTCAAATTATATCCAAACGGTTAACTTGCTGAAATGAGGTTTAAGTGCCAGTTCAAGACTTTGGTGAAAATTTAATAGTCCATTTGTAAATCCTAAGCTATATACATATTTACAGCTCCTGCAGTCCCATACCCATTCATTTGGGCAGAATAATCCAAGGCTATGCTTACAATACTTTTGCAACAAGCTGTCTCCACTTAGGACCAGACCTCCCTGTCTGTCTTCTTTCTTCCAAAGGTACACTTCACGGGGTTGCTACCTTTGGTGCCGAACAAGCTCTTCACTGTTCCTGCTTCCAGGCTCGGTTACCTCTGCTTCCTACCTGGAACATTCTTCACACTCCCCACAGTTAATGCTTTTATTAGCAAAAACATCATTTTAGTTCAGTCTTAGGTTATTGGGCCTATCCAAGACATCCCCTCTCCACACGACTCCTGGTAGGGATAGAGGCAATCAAAGACCATGTGCTCTGCACAACAGCAGCTTTTATTAACTCTAAACTCCACCCCTCTTGTCATTAAGGGTCACTTTTACTAAGGCGCACTCAAAAGTGGCCTGCGCTGGTGTAGGCATGTTTTGGATGCGCACTGGTCCATTTCCTCAGCACGCCTGGAAAAAAGGCATTTATTTTCTGTGCTGGAAAATGGACGTGTGGCAAAATAAAAACCAGCGGGTATCCATTTTCGGCCTGAGACCTTACTGCCACCCATTGACTTAGCGGTAAGGTCTCATGCGCTAACCGGGCGGTAAGCGTCCAGCGCATGTCAACTGCCGATTACCGCCATGTAAGCGTCACGCGGTAGAAAATAGAAAATATTTTCTACCTTGTGTTTTGGGTGAGCATCAAAAATGGAATTACTGCCTGGGGGCAATGGTAGTGCCAATTTGACATACATTGGATATGTGTAGGAGCCTACGCACATTTGTAAAAGTGCCCGTCAATAATCAGAAACATTTCCCTCAGCACTTCCCATAAACACTCCCCCTTGGGGCTGGGCTTTTCAATCTCCCTTTCCAACCAGTAACTCTGGAGAAGGACTCTCATCAGTTTAGCAATCCCCAATATAATGGGGGATTACATGGTTTATGGACTTTTAAGAAATTGTACAAACCTTTTTTAAACTTTCCTAAGCTAACTGCTTTAACCACATTCTCTATTATGGACTCTGATCGATATATAAAAGCAGTGAGAAAAAATAACTGAGTAATACAGAAGTATTAACGCATAGTATCTGAAAAATTATACTAGTCTTTAAAGGTAATCTGTGTATGAACACGAAGCCAATAAACTTTTTTTACAATAATCAGAAACTGTTCCCCACGGAGAAGTAGCCTAGTGGTTAGTGCAGCAGACTGTGATTGTGGGGAACTGGGTTTGATTCCCACTGCAGCTCCCTGTGACTATGGGCAAGTCACTTAACCCTCCATTGCCGCAGGTACAAAATAAGTACCTGAATATACCACATAAACTGCTTTGAATGTAGTTGCAAAATACCACAGAATGGCACTATATCAAGTCCCATTTCCCTTCCTCAACTGGAAGTGATAAATTAAGGCCTATCAATTTTCCTAAATTATTGTCTCTATTACCTAAAGAGATGTTTAGGAAATATCTTGTAGAGATTTTAACGAATCCTCAGCAACCTATTCCCTTTCCTTTAAGAATATGTTATTTACCTCTGGGTAAGAAAGTTACAGATTAGTGAACCATAGAAGGAAAAATCTACTTCAGAGGATTTGGTTCCTGCAACACTTTTGGTTACATTGGCCTTGTCTGTGGATAGGACTGATTGCTCCATATGTAATTTCACCATCATGATACTGCTTTTCCAAACTTCAATATTAGAATGTTTCCAGATGTCACCAAAGCAACTCAGAAGAAGTCAAAGCAATTTCTTTTTAGACCTAGAGTGTTACAATTGGGAAAAGTATTTTATTTGAAGTTTCCCTCTATTATTAAATACAGGGGAGTTAAATACTGTTTCTTCTTTTTGTCTGTGCATCTTTCTTCTTTTCTTGTTAGAGCATGGTAACTACTTCAGTAGTTACTTCCCCACTCCCACCCCCACACATATTATATAATCTTAAAAGTCACTGTATATAAACCACGCAAAGTTTATTCTTTTTCTTTACAATACTGAGTATAGTCATTCTTTTCTTTTCTAATTTGCCCCCCTCCCTTATTATCGACTTGATTCAATGTGGGCATTGTTTATTGATTATATCATTGATTATTTTTTATCTCCCCAATCATATTTCTATATGAATGTATACTTGATCATTATAATTGAAAACATATAATTAAAAGAAAAAAGAAGGGAAGAAAAGGGATTTTGGATTTAGCTCATGCCTTTTTCATTTGTAGCTCAAAGAGAGTGTATAAACCTGAATATAAACCTATCGGAGTATAACCCGATATAAGTTTTCCCCCTCAAAAAAGGAGAGAAGACTATAAGTACATAAGTACATAAGTACATAAGTAGTGCCATACTGGGAAAGACCAAAGGTCCATCTAGCCCAGCATCCTGTCACCGACAGTGGCCAATCCAGGTCAAGGGCACCTGGCACGCTCCCCAAACGTAAAAACATTCCAGACAAGTTATACCTAAAAATGCGGAATTTTTCCAAGTCCATTTAATAGCGGTCTATGGACTTGTCCTTTAGGAATCTATCTAACCCCTTTTTAAACTCCGTCAAGCTAACCGCCCGTACCACGTTCTCCGGCAACGAATTCCAGAGTCTAATTACACGTTGGGTGAAGAAAAATTTTCTCCGATTCGTTTTAAATTTACCACACTGTAGCTTCAACTCATGCCCTCTAGTCCTAGTATTTTTGGATAGCGTGAACAGTCGCTTCACATCCACCCGATCCATTCCACTCATTATTTTATACACTTCTATCATATCTCCCCTCAGCCGTCTCTTCTCCAAGCTGAAAAGCCCTAGCCTTCTCAGCCTCTCTTCATAGGAAAGTCGTCCCATCCCCACTATCATTTTCGTCGCCCTTCGCTGAAACCTTTTCCAATTCTACTATATCTTTTTTGAGATACGGAGACCAGTACTGAACACAATACTCCAGGTGCGGTCGCACCATGGAGCGATACAACGGCATTATAACATCCGCACACCTGGACTCCATACCCTTCCTAATAACACCCAACATTCTATTCGCTTTCCTAGCCGCAGCAGCACACTGAGCAGAAGGTTTCAGCGTATCATCGACGACGACACCCAGATCCCTTTCTTGATCCGTAACTCCTAACGCGGAACCTTGCAAGACGTAGCTATAATTCGGGTTCCTCTTACCCACATGCATCACTTTGCACTTGTCAACATTGAACTTCATCTGCCACTTGCACGCCCATTCTCCCAGTCTCGCAAGGTCCTCCTGTAATCGTTCACATTCCTCCTGCGACTTGACGACCCTGAATAATTTTGTGTCATCGGCGAATTTAATTACCTCACTAGTTATTCCCATCTCTAGGTCATTTATAAATACATTAAAAAGCAACGGACCCAGCACAGACCCCTGCGGGACCCCACTAACTACCCTCCTCCACTGAGAATACTGGCCACGCAATCCTACTCTCTGCTTCCTATCTTTCAACCAGTTCTTAATCCATAATAATACCCTACCTCCGATTCCATGACTCTGCAATTTCTTCAGGAGTCTTTCGTGCGGCACTTTGTCAAACGCCTTCTGAAAATCCAGATATACAATATCAACCGGCTCCCCATTGTCCACATGTTTGCTTACCCCCTCAAAAAAATGCATTAGATTGGTGAGGCAAGACTTCCCTTCACTAAATCCGTGCTGACTTTGTCTCATCAGTCCATGTTTTTGTATATGCTCTGCAATTTTATTCTTAATAATAGCCTCCACCATCTTGCCCGGCACCGACGTCAGACTCACCGGTCTATAATTTCCCGGATCTCCTCTGGAACCCTTCTTAAAAATCGGAGTAACATTGGCTACCCTCCAGTCTTCCGGTACTACACTCGATTTTAGGGACAGATTGCATATTTCTAACAGTAGCTCCGCAAGTTCATTTTTTAGTTCTATTAATACTCTGGGATGAATACCATCAGGTCCCGGTGATTTACTACTCTTCAGCTTGCTGAACTGACCCATTACATCCTCCAAGGTTACAGAGAATTTGTTTAGTTTCTCCGACTCCCCCGCTTCAAATATTCTTTCCGGCACCGGTGTCCCCCCCAAATCCTCCTCGGTGAAGACCGAAGCAAAGAATTCATTTAATTTCTCCGCTACGACTTTGTCCTCCTTGATCGCCCCTTTAACACCATTTTCGTCCAGCGGCCCAACCGACTCTTTGGCCGGTTTCCTGCTTTTAATGTATCTAAAAAATTTTTACTATGTATTTTTGCTTCCAACGCTAATTTCTTCTCAAAGTCCTTTTTTGCCCTCCTTATCTCCGCTTTGCATTTGGCTTGGCATTCCTTATGATCTATCCTGTTACTTTCAGTTGGTTCTCTTCTCCACTTTCTGAAGGATTGTTTTTTGGCTCTAATGATTTCCTTTATCTTACTGTTTAGCCACGCCGGCTGACGTTTAGTCTTTTTTCCCTTTTTTCTAATACGTGGAATATATTTGTCCTGAACCTCCAGGATGGTGTTTTTAAACAGCATCCACGCCTGATGCAAGTTTTTTACTCTGCGAGCTGCTCCTTTCAGTCTTTTTTTCACCATTTTTCTCATTTTGTCGTAATCACCTTTTCTATAGTTAAACGCTAGCGTACTTGATTTCCTAGTTTCACTTCCTTCAATGCCAATATCAAAACCGATCATATTATGATCACTGTTATCAAGCGGCCCTCGTATCGTTACCCCCTGCACTAGATCATGAGCACCACTAAGGACTAAGTCTAGTATTTTTCCTTCTCTTGTCGGCTCCTGAACTAGCTGTTCCATGAAGCTGTCCTTGATTTCATCAAGAAATCCTATGTCCCTTGCGTGTACAGATGTTACATTAACCCAGTCTATATGCGGATTGAAATCCCCCATTATTATTGTGTTGCCCAGTTTGTTTGCGTCCCTGATTTCCTTTAACATTTCCGCATCCGTCTGTTCGTCCTGGCCAGGCGGACGGTAGTACACTCCTATCACTATCCTTTTCCCCTTTGCACATGGAATTTCGATCCACAGTGATTCCAAGGAGTGTTTTGTTTCCTGCAGAATTTTCTATTAACTTGAAAATAAACCAAAGGTTTTATATTCAAGTGTTTCTCTCCTCCCTTGTGGTGTCCTGCATATCTCCCTTCCTCCCTCCCCCCTCCCCATGGTATGCAGCATCCTGCCCCCCCCCCCCCCCCTCCATGGAGAATGGCATTTATTTTCTTACTGGTATCTCCTTGCTGCTGTTGAAAGGGAAGTTAAAGCAAGCTGGGACAGAGGGTCAGTGAGGGGCCTTGAGCATATGGGAAGGGAGGAAGGAAACCAAAGAGAAATGCCAGTCTCTGCAGTGGGGGAAGGAAAGAGAGAGAGGCCCAGATGCACTAAACGTTTTTCATCATTAAATGAGCCCTTAAGGAAGAATTTCCTATCCTTTCCATGCACTAAAGCCTATTTTTTGACGTCAGTAGCAGCTAATGAAACTGGAATGCAAATGAGAAACTACCATTGAAATGTAGACAATTCGGAATGCACTAACCATACCGACGATAGCAACGATTCACTTACCGCCAGAAATTTAACGTCAGCTCAGACCTGTCGTTAAAGCCTGAGCTGTCATCTCCCCACTGCCCCCTGCATGATGAAAAACCAAATTGCTGGCATGTTTTAAAAGAAAAGTGGCTCCCTGCTTCCCTGTGCCTAAAATAAAAAAGGAAACTAAATTAAAAAAGGATCGGGAGGGGGCAAAGGCGCTCATCAGCAGCATCCTGTATGGATGGCCTTGCCTTGCCCCCCCCCCCCCCCCCCCCCGAAGTCCCCGCTGCTCCCCGCTGCTCCGTTTGTGAAATAAAAGCTTTTAAAAATGAAACCTTTGCAGTTGCTGGGCTCCCCCTCCCTTCCTGTTTCTCTCTTCTTTAGTCGGCAATGCTCCGCCTCCTGCCCTCCTCCACCTCCGTGCCCCGCCCCCCGATTTCGTCCCCGCTGCTCCCCCCCCCCACCGGACCCCCCCTCCACCATAATGGCCGGTGCAGCGCCTCTCACCTATGTTTGAAGGCGCTGCACAGGATGGATCAGCTATTCTTTAGCTCTTCTGTCTCCTCCGATGTCTCCTTTTTCTTCCTGTGTCCGCCCTCCTCTGACATCAGTTATCTACACAGGAAGAAAAAGGAGACATCGGAGGAGACAGAAGAGCTAAAGAATAGCTGATCCATCCTGTGCAGCGCCTTCAAACATAGGTGAGAGGCGCTGCACCGGCCATTATGGTGGAGGGGGGGTCCGGTGGGGGGGGGGAGCAGCGGGGATGAAATCGGGGGGCGGGGCACGGAGGTGGAGGAGGGCAGGAGGCGGAGCATTGCCGACTAAAGAAGAGAGAAACAGGAAGGGAGGGGGAGCCCAGCAACTACAAAGGTTTTATTTTTAAAAGCTTTTATTTCACAAACGGAGCAGCGGGGAGCAGCGGGGACTTCGGGGGTGGGGCAAGGCAAGGCCGTCCATACAGGACGCTGCTGATGAGCGCCTTTGCCCCCTCCCGATCCTTTAATGTTTGTGGAGACATGCAGGGGAAAGTGGGGAGCCACGTGTTTGTGTTTTCTTTTTTTTCTTACGTTTCTGGCATGCGCAGAGCAGCCAGCATAACGCCTGGCTGCTTTGCGCATGCTTTAGGAGCCGATTACCGACGGGGATTAGTGCATCGTTCTTTCTAATACCGCACCAAACTTTTTGGGGCTGTGTTTTTGGAGCATGCTTCGTTATTTCAGATTCGGTAAAGGTTTTTACGTTTCTGATTTTTTTACGTTTGCTTGATGCATCTACTCCAGAGAGAGAGAGAGAGAGAGAGAGAGAGAAGTGCCAGACACTGTGGAGGGAGGAGGGGGAAAAAGAGAAAGAGAGAGAAGTGCTGGAATATCGTTTTGGATATTGGCCAGATTATACTATGAGATTAGTTCTTTCCCTCTTTTCTTTTTTCCTTTAAATATCATGTATGTGTATTTATCTTAACCCTGCCTCCATTCCACCCAAACTTCACTCCAGGGAACATCTTCATGTGGATCATTTTAAAATAGGTGCATTTTTATGCAGATGTGTGATCCTGCAATGTTATAAAAGCTCTTTTCTGCATGGAAAACAGGCTTTACAATTTGAAAAATCTTGTTAAAATTACCCTCAAAGCAACCCTCCTCCTGCCCCTCAGGACTCACAGAAGGTAGAAAGTGTTAGACAGTTACCCAAGAGTAACTTAGCGGAGAATCTTAGTGGAGATTGGGTGGCGACGCCGGTATTTGGAGAATAAATCCGGTGCAGGGCAGACTTCTACGATCTGTGCCCTGATCATGACTGAATAGATATGGAGTGGCTGGAGTGTAAATTTTATGGGGTTTCAACGTTAGCTTCAGAACTTTTAGTACAGGAACAGTGCTGGGCAGACTTTTGCAGTCTGTGCCCTGAGAAAGGCAGAGACAAATCAAACTCGGGTATACATATCGAGTATTACATATCATGTAAAATGAGTTTATCTTGTTGGGCAGACTGGATGAACCGTTGAGGTCTTTATCTGCTGTCATTTACTATCCCATGTTACTATGTAAGAGGTCTGCTATAGTACTTTTCATTGGATTAAGTTATTACATTTGTGATTAGTTTTCAAGAGCATTAGGTTGTGTTGTCTCATTTATCCAGACATTCACTTTGAATAAACCTGAAAGATTATGATATACTCCAAAGTTATACAGGTTAGTTCTTATAGAAAGATCTAGCTAGTTGCATTCACCTGCTCTTTGCCGGCATCATAGATTTTACATATGGAACCATATATTACCTTTGTAACTAAGCAATTACCTGAGTAAATCTAAGTGCTGAAAATTGCTCTCCTCCCCCCAGTAAATGAAAGTACCCAAACTGTTTCATATTATTGCTTCCCACAGACCATGGCAAGGGCTACAGACAGTGTACAGGGATTTCATTTGAAAATCCCTTGCCTCTGATTTACAGCACAGACTTTGTACCTGAGTATCTTCCAGCAAGATATTTTCAAAAGAAAACCCCATGGGGAGTTTTTCAATGAAAAAGTGCTTACAGGTCTGTGAGAACAAAGTTATCTATGGACCTGCAAGCAACATGGAGCCTTTAAAAACTGTCTCCCATTATGTAAAATATCTGCTAGGGAATGGCAATCACATTCCAAAAGATTCTCATCTGAATTACACCGCTTTCATATGGAATCAATCAGTTCTGTGTATGGGTCAAAGTGATGTCAGTTGGGTACAGTATAAAGCAGCAAAGAATCTTGATATGAAAATTACTTGGCTAGTGCCACTGTACATTTTTCATAGTCTAGGTATACTATGATATCCATTTCTAATAGTCAGTTGTTCCCTTGTGAATTGCTACACCATTTTTATGCACTGATATTGTCACATGATGTATAAGTGTCCTAGTGTGTGTTCAAAAATGCATTCTCTATGCCCATGATAAATACTCCCAATAAACAAATAACAGTTGTCACTTTCAAAATATGACAGTCTCCACTTGTCCATGCTCAAAGCGAATGACATGCCATTTACCCTAATAGATTTGAATACATGCATAGCACATTGCAGTGAGACACACCTAATTCTTATTCCCCTCAGACTCAGTCTCAGCTGGGGGCAACTGCTTCTAACAGTGTTGGGATGGATCAAATCACAAGCAGAAAATTCTTGGTCAATTAGAGAAGCCTTGGGCTAAACGGGAGGTGTCTTTTTATTCCCTGTCAGAAAACAGAGGATGCCCCTCCTCCTCTCTGGTTTAGTAAAGAAGCAAAGCCTAGCCAGCCTCCCATCTGTGGAATTTCTGGGAGTATCTCGCCCCCTGTAATTTAACATGAGTCAGTACTTCTCCAACCTGATAACACAAGTGGTGATAAACTCTCTTAATCCCATTGGTATACCCTCTTGTCAGCACCTCTTTATTTCGCTGCTTTAAAAGCTCAACTTGTTGTGATGCACAGAAAGGATAAAAGAACTGCAGGTGCCCCCTCTCAAGCAAGGTTAACTCACCTGAGATGAATTCTTTCTTCCAAAACAAAAGCAATGCAAGAGCAGGAAGCACAATTAATGCGGACGCTTCCACAAGACTTAGCACATACATACCACTTGTCTTGCCAAAGAGAGAGGGAAAAAAAAGAATAAAGAAAAAAAATTGTGACATCCTTATTAGATAAACTGGCCCTGCCCAGAGATTTGCTTTACATTAATTCCATAGATAAAGGTTGAGGGTAAAAATGCATTTAATTAAAATCTGATTGCATCTAAGGTAATTTGCAGCTCTCCATGATCCCTAGTGTTCTTGCATAAGTGAAATTAGTGTCTTGTTACTTAAACCAAGAATTTGATGGCAGTATTAACCAAAATTAGCAGAAGCCCTAAGTACTTCCAGATGATGAGGTGTAAACTGTGATTAAATTAAGACAACTAAGAAAGCCTGAAGATCCTTTCCTTCTACATAATAGATCTTATCCGTTCTTCACAATGATTCTGGCTTTATTACAGGTACTTCTTTCATCCTGCATTTTTAACCAGTGGGTGACAGGTGCTCTGGGAAACAAAAACAAAGGTTTTAAAGGGTATGCAGCAAAAATGATCTAACAAGAAAAGTTTTCTGCTCAAGAACAAGAAGACCTACGTGCTAAAGTACCCAGTTTTACATACACAATCAGGAATTTTTCTACATTTGCAAATGAACAGTATAGAAAATGAGCAGGGAAACATGCCATGACGTTTTTGGCAAAAATAATAATTATTACTATTATTGTTTTTTTTTTTTTGCATTAAACACTCTGTGGGGACTATTTCAGGATGGAAGAAACAGCACCATCACCAAAGAATCAATGGAACATTTTGTTTATTATAAACAGTCAAGTCTAAACAGGAAATCCAACATGGCCATTTCCCAAAGATGGCTGCATCAGGGCTTCTACAATTTTTTTATTGTTGTAGTACATTGATAAAACACTACAATAAAACAAAAGTCATCTTTGGAGAAATACAGGGATGTCAGGTTTCCTGTTTAGACTTGACTGTTTATAATATACATTGCATCCCTTTGGTTGTGGTGTTGTTTGTTTCATCCTACGGAGGTCTTTTACTAAGCCATGGTAGCACTTTTAGCTCATGGTAGAAATCATCTGGTGGTAAATGCCGAGATACCCATAGGAATTTAATGGGCGTCTCGGCGTTTACCGCCAGCTGATTTCTACTGCAAGCTAAAAATGCTACTGTGGCTTTATTAAAAGACCACCTATGTTTGTTATCCTCTCCTCTTTAGACGTGTGGAGACTATTTCTCATGCATTTTTACACCACATTCATAGCTAAGAAACAGCCTTGATGATTTTGCATTGCAGCAGCTCATTAACTTGATGGACTAAAACCTTTCACATAGGGGTCCTTTTGCTAAGCTGCGCTAAGAAATGGGCTTAATGCATCCTTTGTGGGTCGTTCCCACGCGCTAAGCCCATTTGTAGTGTGGCCATAAATTTGGCCTATATCTATATTTTTTGGATGCGGCTATTTAAGAAAATTACTGCAGGAGCACTTCCCATCTCCTATTTATGAGGCACTAAAGGCTCATGCCGACCAGTTAGCGTAGCGGTAGTGTAGGCATGCTAGCTAAACAGCATTTCCGTGTCCGTTTTCCGCTTCTGAAATGCCCCCTCCCAAAAAATAAATACCGCATGCTTAGCGCATGCAGATTGTAAAATGAATGCAGAACACTTTAGCATGTATTGTGTTAGGCCATTTTTACTGCATTAGGCACAATTTAGCACCTAACAACCCCTCCCCCCCCCCATTTACTAAGTCCGACACAGCCCATTCAAAGTGAATGGGCTATGTCAGCATTAGTGCACGGTAGCCGTTAGCGCGGTTTAGTAAACAGAGAGGACAGCTTGGTCAAAGGGCCCCAAGTGAGTTATGCCCAAAATTTTCCAATTTGTAAGTGTGCAAAATTTGGCAAAGGGCACATCACATGAAATGCCATTTGTAAAATATTCTGCACATTAGTACAGACCAAATTTTTACTTTTTGATAACAATCCTGACCCTTTAGTAGACCATATAATGGTGGCTCAAACTTGGTATTCACTTTCTTCTGTTATAAAAATACTGGGGATTTATGTTGACCAGAATTTATGCCTTGACTCTCTGCTCAATGCTCTGACTAAGAGCTCCTTCTTTCGTTAAAGGAATATAAGATGCATAAGAAAGTATTTTGAATTTGAGCAGTTTAGATTATTAGTACAGATGTTGCTTTTGTCCAGGTTGGACTATTGTAATCTTATCTATTTGGGTGCACCTAGACAAGTTATCCAACAATTGCAAACAGTCCAGAAAACTTCAATCCAATGAATTTTTTCACTGCAGAAGCAGGATAAAATTTCTTCATATTTCGTTGAATTACATTGGTTGCCTATAGAAGTGAGGATTACATTCAAATTCTTTTACTTTCTATATAAGATTCTATATGGCGAATACCCAATTTCTATAAGGGTCATATGGAATTTATTTCCAATAATAGAGATAGAAGATCATTTCACAATTCACTTTTCATCCTTCCATCTATTAAGGGAGTAACGAGATATAAAATGTTTGATAGACTTCTTGCAGTTCAAGCATCGAGGTCCTGGTGTGATTTAATATTTGTTTTGCTGCTCAGTTATCTTTTTCCTTATTCAAGAAAAATGTAAAAAAAACTATCTTTTTTTTATTTTTTATTTATAAGTTTACATCTTTAAATCAAGGATTTACACTTGTACAGAAAAGGGTTATGGAAGTCAAAATATATATAAACTGCTACTACTACTTATCATTTCTATAGCGCTACTAGATGTACGCAGCACTGTACACTTGAACATGAAGAGACAGTTCCTGCTCGACAGAGCATTTATCCTCCTAATGATCAAGAAAATTTTGCTGTTGTAGATCTGATATTTTCTTTGGCAAATAATACGCTTGAGTGAAAGGAGGCATATTATCTTCTGATATTCCTAATATTTCTTTTAGGTAATGTTTTAACATTTCCCTTGATGTATCTGCTCTGTTGGACACTACTGACTCAGATTTAGCCACGGGAGCTACTTTGGTAGCAACCGTGGCTCTGCTGCCTGATAAACAATGGTTATTCCGTTTGTTCTTTAAGAATAAAGAGAAGTTATTTCTAGGTTTTAAATTTTTGCTATTTCCTGATGTTTCAAGGGAAACTCAGCGAAGGCGGAAACAGTTTTTGATATTGAAACCTGCAGTTTTGCAAATAGGGGGCACATTTTTCTTAAGATTCCCCTGTAAATGTATAATCAGATATAATGCAGTTAAATATGTCTTTACAGAGTCCTCTCATTTGTCATCTTTTGTTGCGTCCAAATAGGATAAATAGGCTCATTTAAATAATTACCAGCCTCAATTCTTAGGTACAATATTGCCTTACAGATACTTTACTTTACTTTCCTCATTTGTGTTATTTAATCTTGGATTCCAATAATGCGGACTTGAGTGTTTATGCTATATATAATGTTTACATATTATTTAATATTGTTTATATATATTTTGATTTCCATAACACTTTTCTGTACAAGTGTAAATCCTTGATTTAAAGATGTAAACTTATAAATTTTTTAAAAAAACTATCTTTTAAGAAGTTTGTTATAATTAGTTCTTGAATAAGATTCTCTTTTTTTTTTTTTTGCTGCCCAAGAGGCTATCTTAGTTTTTTAATTATTGTATACAGCTAAGAACCTGAAGATATCAGCGGTATAGAAGTATATTGTAATGTAATGAATAGAAAATGTGAGGACAGATAGCATGTGATAGAATGAAACTTGTCCAGTTGTGCTTGTTTGCTATCTTGGATGATCCAATATTTAAGAAATTACACATTTGAAATCAACATTAACAAATCATCAGTCAAAGATACAAAATAACATTATATCATGAAGGTGCTTATCAGTATGAATCATTAATAGAAGGAATAAACATCACAAATTCTCCTGTCTCCAGTTTCTTCCTTCTTCCCCACCCCTCTCATCCTATTCTCCTTGAAAATCTGCCTGTTCAGTTGTGAAGTTCTTTTTACCTTGTGAAGTCATGTAAGTATCTGGCTGATTCCAATAGTTTTACCTGGACGGTCCTGCCCATTCATCCATCTAACCTGTGAGACTTAATATTAACTGACAGCACAAAAGAGGCCAGAAAAGTCTCCTTTTGTTCCAGGGCTCTGCTTATATGCACAATGCCCACAATTCACATCCTTTCAAAGCTGCACATACTCAATGACAATGAGCTCCCAGGAATGACAAGATATCAGGTCTCTCTGTAGGTTCAATTCAGCCTTCACATATTTTGTAGACACTATGTAAAACTGTCATTTCTGCCATAGTTTGACCATACTAAAGATCAAAGCCTGTAAAAAAAATGTCATGTACTGGTGCTGATCTTCCCAGGACAAAAGCAGGGCTCAAAATTTCTATATATCAGAGCATTGGCATAGTTCAAAAACTTTGAAGAACTGAGCCAATAGGGCTCTGTTCATCCAAAATTAGGATGTAGAAACCATTCTGTTAAAATGATATTCAAGAAATAAAAAGGCTGAAGTCCTAATTTAAAAAAAAATGCAGCTCAGAGGTCAAGAGTTTTTATTATAGTGGTGAATTTTCCTACAAATAAATATCTTGTAGTTTGAAGCCCAGCTCTTCTAGCTATTCTGGGAGCTCTCTGTGCTGCCAGCGCCCCGCCCCCTCTTGCCTCTTGCAAGCTCACATAGTTTTCCCAGCTCAGATCCTGTAGCTAGATCAAAGGCATCACAATTTTGACATGCCCCCTCCTTTTCTTCCTCTCTGCTCCTCTAAACAGCTGTAGTGCAGTTAGGGGTCCTTTTACTAAGCCAGGCAAAAAGTAGCCTGAGGTAGTGTAGGCGTGTGTTTTTGGTGTGCCCTGGGCCAGTTTTTACTCCGTCTGTTAAAAAGGATTTTTTTCAATGGGCCGGGAAAAGGGCCTGTGGTAAAATTGAAACCAGTGCACCTATTTACGACCTGAGCTCTTAATGCCACCCATTGATCTAACAGTAAGGGCTCATGTACTACATGCGTGGTGACCGGTTGGCACATGCCAACTGCCGATTAGTGCTGGAAACACTGCATGTGATAGGAAATTAAAACTAATTTGTACCCGCGGTATGGGTGTGTGCCAAATCTGAAATTACCATCAGGGGGCGTGCTAGTCTGGTAGTAGTCTCATTTTGGTGCATGCGCATACAGCCTACCACGCCTTTGTAAATGGCCCTTTGGTAGGGTGCTAGTGAATGCATTCCTGGCTCTCATGGCTGCTATTCCTCCTTTCTTGATAAGAAAGGCTAGGAGGGACTTCGGAAAAAAGATTGTGTTGGAGGCAAAAACACATAGTAAAATTTTTTTAGGTATATTAAAAGCAGGAAGCCGGCAAAAGAATTGGTTGGACCGCTAGATAACCGAGGAGTAAAAGGGGCGATCATGAAACACAAAGCCATAGTGGAGAGATTAAATGAATTCTTTGCTTCAAACTTCACCGAGGAAGATTTGGTTGGTATACCGGTGCTGGAAATGGTATTCGAAGCTGACGAGTCAGAGAAGCTTAATGAATTCTCTGTAAACCTGGAGGATGTAATGGGGCAGTTCTACAAACTGAAGAGTAGCAAATCTCCTGGACCGGATGGTATTCATCCCAGAGTACTGATAGAACTGAAAAATGAGCTTGCAGAGCTATTGTTAGTAATATGTAATTTATCCTTAAAATCGAACCAAGACCTGGGGAAAACATAGGATTATATAACAAGGGTGTAAACCTAGAAAGAACCAAATTTGGTTTATCAAATAAACCATCCCAGTAATATAAAGTTGTCATGATGGAAGTACACATCACTCTAGGCAGATAACGTGGGAGCCATATTAAAGAACATAAGGGACACAAGCCCACTGAAGCCTGCTCTAGTCCTACCCACCGTTTCTGAGAAGAAGCAAGAAACCATTCAAAAGCAGTCACTGCTTGTGCAGCTTTATAATACCAAAAAAGATTAGGCACACCTAACCCACCACTTTTCGGATCACCATACAACAAGGAACGGGAAAGGTGTGGCCGTTTATTTGACCATATAAATTTGAGTAAGCGATTCTGTAAACCCGAAAGAAACTCGCGAGATAAACGGAGAGGCAGAACCTGAAAAAGATACAACAAGTGAGGAAGCACATTCATTTTCACTGTACTAATCCTTCCAAACCAGGACAACTCAATAGAACCCCAAGAATCCAAGCCTCTGTAAATATCCCATAAACGAGGAGGATAATTAATCGAAAATAAGTCTGAAAAATCCATTGAAAGTAGAACTCCCAAATACTTAATTCCCCGGGTTACCCATTTAAAAGAAAAATGAGCTTGCAATGACCGTAAAACAGGATCAGGAATATTAATAGCCATTGCCTCCGATTTGGACATATTCAGCTTAAAACCCGAAGCAGACGAATAATCCCCCAAGAGCCTGATTAAATTAGGCATTGAAAGTAGAGGTTTGGTCAAGGAAAGTAAAATATCATCCGCAAATAGTGCTAATTTGTACTCCTGATCCCCTACAGTAATCCCTGAAATATCCAGATGAGCCCGTACAGCACAAGCAAGAGGCTCCATGACCAAGGCGAACAGCATAGGAGAAAGGGGACACCCCTGCCGCATGCCCCTCGATAAAGGAAACACAAAAGAATTCCCACCATTGATGCGCATACAAGCTGTAGGGGACTGGTAAAGAGCCTGAATCCAACTTCTGAAACCATCCCCAAACCCCAAGCGCTCTAAAACACTGAACAGGAAAGGCCAATGCACACGATCAAATGCTTTTTCTGCATCTAACCCCAACAAACATAAGGAAATATCTGTTTTTCTAGCAACATGTAACAAATTTACCATGCACCGAACATTATACTTTGCGTGCCGATGCTGGACAAAACCCACCTGATCAGGGTGAATAAGATCCGGTAGCACCCGAGCTAAATGGTTAGCCAAAACTTTAGTTATAATTTTAACATCTGAGTTAAGGATTGAAATAGGGCGATAAGAAGCACAATTTACTTTATCAGAACCAGGCTTTAAAATGACAGCTATCCAAGCCTCCATCATGGAAGGCAGTAAGGCATCACCGGCCTGCACTGCATTCTAAATTTCCACCAAAAGTGGGGCAAACTCCCTGCGAAAGGCTCTATAAAATTCGTTTGGCAACCCATTATGCCCAGGAGCTTTTCCAGCAGGCAAGTCCTTAATTACCTCATCCACTTGAATAAGACCATCCAACATATCACTTTGCTACACAGTCAGAGAGGGAACCCCTTGGGATGTCAAAAAATTCTTTATGGCCCCAGGTTGCAACGCAGGGTCAGCCGTGTATAGAGTTTGGTAGAAGGTTTGAAATCTCTGTCGAATCAAGGAAGATGTTGTCAGAATCCTGTTCTTTTCATCAGCAATCCGCAAAATAGTACAGTCAAACCTACGTTGCCGCAACTTAAGAGCCAACAAACGACCAGGTTTATTACAATACATATAGCATTGTTGCTGCTGTTGACCCCGAATAAAGGCCAACTGTTCCAAATAGACAGCATCAAGTCGTAATCACAACGATTGGATTTGCCGCAAAACAGAAGGTGACTGTGAAACCTTATGAATCTCCTCTAAGTGGGACAGTTGGGAGACACAATCTGCAACTTCCTTACACCTAGCCTTTGCCCGGGTACTGGCCAGCTTCAGGAAAAACCCCCTCGTAACTGCCTTCAAGCAATCCCACACAATTCCCAAATTCGGACCTGAATCCAAGTTGAACTCAAGATAGTCTTTCAGAAGAGAATGATAGTCAGCTAGAATTTTATCCTCTTTTAATACAGAAACATTCATGGTCCACCTACTATCCCGAACAGCCTCACCCAAGGACGAAAGCTGTACCCAAATTGGTGAATGATCAGAAATAGTTATAGGTCCAATTTCAGAAGAACAGCCTTCCTGTATTAAGGAGACATCAAACAACAAGTGATCAATGCGGGAATAAGAACCACGAGGATGAGAGTAAAAGGTATAATCCCGATCTGCAGGATGATGCAAACGCCACACATCCAGCACAGCCAATAATTGAGCCAGTGCTACAAGAGCGGAAGAAACCTTAACATCCGAACTAGACCCTCCAGCTGACCTATCCAAGGCCGGATCAAAACACGCGTTAAGGTCACCCCCTATAACCAATTTACCATATGGATCTGCTTGAACAATTTTCCCAAGCCGGGCAAAGAATGCCCTCTGGGAATCATTAGGGGCATAAACGGCTACCAGGGTGAGAGCTACATTATTTAGTAATACCTGCAGAATCAAATATCTACCCCCAAAGACACGCCTAATTTTCAATACTTGAACCTGCAGAGAGCTATGAAACAGTATCGCAACCCTCCCGTTTCTTGGACGCATCAGCAGCAGAAGCGCAATAATCATGTGGGTAATTATGATGAGTCAAATACTTTTCGTAGTCCCTTTTTAAATGAGTCTCCTGCAGGAAAATCACATGAGGCTTGTGAAGCAGAAGTTCCTGAAAAGCTTGTACCACTTTTGAGGAGAGTTCAGACCCTTTACATTGTAAGACAAAAACTTCCTGGTCTCAGCGCCCCTGCACAATGAGCCCACTCAAGTGCAATAGGTGATGCACACAGGTCCGCCCCCAGCAGAGATACACATAGCGATTGAACAATGGCCTGCACGTCTTCCGTTGCCCCGTCCTCTGGCACACCCCTAAAACGGAAGTTGTGACAATGACCCCTGTTTTCCAGGTCGTCCATCTGCAAGAGGACGTCAGCGTATTGAGAGTCCATCACTTTAAACTTAGCCTTGTGGGACGCGAGGGAATCAGCGTGGTCCTCCAGCCTGTGCTCCAAATCTTCAACCCGACCACCCAGGTCTCGAAGATCCGCACTTAGCGTCTCGATCCTATCCAGGATTTCTACTTTGGAAGCCTTGATGTCCGCTTGTATAACGGAAAGGAGTTTTTGAAGCTCGGCAGAGACCCCTCACTTTGACTTAGAGGTAGGTATTTTAGCGTCAGTTGAGAATGCCAGGTCAGAGTCGGAGTGGGATAGTTGTGATGGCAACGGTGATGTGTGACCAGCCTGGGCCTTGCGTGCCATTAAACGGACGCCCTCTCTTCGCCCCCCTCCTGCTGCCGACTTACTCATCACAACTGCTTTCACTGTAACCAGAATGGAAGATAAGTAAGGGAAGCCTCACCAGAACTGAGTGTAGAGCTGAATGAAAGCCAATAATTATGTGAGTGAGTGAGGAGCACAAGATCTAGGCTGCCATTAGAGATGATGACGTCACTTCCTCCGAGTTGGGGCTTTTTTTTTTATCATGTTTTAAGAAATTGTGCACTGATTTTCAGTGAGCATTCTTAATGCAGAGCTTATTTATACTGGCTCCCATGTATCCAAGTGGACTATCACTGCAAACACTCCACTTTAAAATAAATATTTATATTTATAATGTTTATATGATATATTAACCTGACAAAACATGTATCCATGCAATTTATGAAGAAATTTTCCCTTTATTGGGATATATGATTTATGAAGTTTGTTCACCCATTGAGATTGAACAGCAGCCAGAACCATATCTTTTGGGGGGGAAAAAAAATAAAAGCATTTGATATTCAAAGGCAATGCAGAAGCTGCAAACTAAGTCCAAGATGGCTGAATAGAGAAACAAAATTGAGCATTTAGGGCCCAATTCACTAAAGGGCCCTAAAACGTAGGAATCCTTTTACTAAGGTGCGCTGAAAAATGGCCTGCGGTAGTATAGGCATGGGTTTTGGGCGCGCACAGAATCATTTTTCAGCGCACCTGCAAAAAAGGCCTTTTTAAAATTTTTGCCGAAAACGGACGTGAGGCAAAATGAAAATTGCCACATGTCCATTTTGGGTCTGAGACCTTACTGCCAGCCATTGACCTGGCGGTAAAGTCTCACGCGGTAACTGGGCGGTAATGACCTACGTGCGCCAATTGCTATTTTGCACGCATCCGATACGTGTGGCAGAAAATAAAAATTAGTTTTCAGCCGTGCATATCGGACACATGCCAAAAATGAAATTACCGCAAGAGCCACGTGGTAGTCATGCGGTAACTCAATTTTGGCGCACAATGGATGCACATAGACGCTTATGCGGCTTAGTAAAAGGCTCCCTTAGGTGCCAAAAATATGGGCGCTAAGAACAAATTCTATTATGGCAATATTGTGCATAGTTGCTGTTGGATTTTTCCTGACCTCTTCCGAGGAAAGTGTTAGAGGGAGTAGATCTGGTGACCCAGACCGTACCACAACCTGGTGAAACATTAAAAATAATATAATTCCCAAATATGTCTATAACACATGAACCTCATTCTACCTCAATATCACATTGTATTTGTTCTTACCGGATCTGGCAAAAGCCTTATGGTACTATGTAAGCCACATTGAGCCTGCAAATAGGTGGGAAAATGTGGGGTACAAATGTAACAAATAAATAAATAGAAAACTAGTGTGTCCACATTCTGGCACCTAACTAGGGACTCCTTTTAATAAGCGGCGGTATTACTGCTATTATACAGGAAGTACCGCCGGGCTACCGCAGTAGCCTGGCAATACTTCCTACCTCTAGTGCGTCGCCATTTCTGGCGCTACAAAAATTTATTTTTGTAGCGCCAGAGTGTACCCAGCGGTAATCAGGCAGTGCCGCACACTGCCTGGTTATCACCAGGTTAATGAGGAAGCCCTTACTACCACCTCAATGGGTGGAAGTAAGGGCTTCCCCCTGAAATGGCTGCACGGCAAGTGCATTATTTGCCACCCGGCCATTTCCTGTAGGAAAGCGAGATTTCTCTTTTACCAGCTGTGGTAAAAGGGGGGCCTCAGAACGAGTGTAAAACACATGCAGACGCCAGCAACAGCCCCCTTTTGTCGCAGCTTGGTAAAAGGGGCCCCTAGGTGTGAGCACTGATGCATTGTCAAGGGCAGATGTATATGCTCACACATAAAAATTAAGCACTAACCCCCGAATTCTAGATAGTGCTCCTAGAGATCCACGCCAAAATCCAGGCGTATTCTATAACAGCATGCATAACTTAAGTGGCTTAACAAGCTAATCAGCATTGATAATAGCACTTAAGCAAGCAATGATAAGCACAAATTGGTAATAATTAGAATTTACATGCAGAACTCAGTTGTTTACTAAGCCACGCTGTAGGTGTGCAAACTTATTAATGCACGCTAATGATAGAGACTCCTATTATATTCCTATGGGTGTCTCTATCATTAGCACGAGGTAATTTTTAGCCTTCAGCGCGGCTTAGTAAACAGGGCCCTAAGCATATTATGTAATGAACTGTACCTAAATTCTAATTCACACAGTTCAAAAGGGGTGTGGCTATGGGCGGAGAAATTGGCATTTTGTGGGCATTACAAAATTTACATGCAGAGTTATAGAATATGGCCCAGTGCATGTAAATCTACGCGTTGGGATTTATACCATGTTCGCAATGGTGTAAATGGAGGCATGTAATTTTAGGTGCTGGGATATCAGCTAAGTGTACTCTATATACTGTGCCTAAATCTAGATGCTGCTTATAGAATATGCTTAGGCGGAAATGTTTACCACGTGGATTTTTATATAGCATCTGGCCCTAAGTTTATAGAAGAGAGGTGTAAGTTGTGGACCAAGAACTCAAGAGCCTAGTGAAAGATACCATAGTAAGAGAGAGGCCAGGGTGGTATTCTGAACTCTTTCAGGCATACATCAAGATCCTCAAGGTCAGTAAAGTCAGCACACTCCAATCTATCCACAGTAAACATAACTTCTACTGCTACAAAGGCATGTGTTCATTTTCATAAATGAGAGGTCCCTTGAAGAGTTTGATGTATGATTGGAAGAGTTGGAATGCTGGGGTTATTATACCATGCTGGGAGCATTAGGGCTCAAAGCCATGGCCCATTGCTCCCAGGCTGGAACGTAAAAGAGCTGGTGCCATTCATAACCCTCAATCACACCCCTTCCTCCACCCCGATCACATCCCTCCACCATATAAGGAAACATTACCCGCTAGTGGTAGTATCATGAGACTATCGCTAGGGGGTGCTACTTTGGAGGTAGAGATGGCACTGGTAAGCCCAAGAAGATGGTGAAGCCCTTTGGTGTGGTGAGGGGATATCATCAGAGATGGAGGCATGAACAGGGGAACAGCACCAGTCCCTTTAGGCTCTGGACAGAGACATCAGGTTGCGGCTTTCAGGCCTGATGCTCCTGAGCCACTGGAGTACTACTGATTTTGAGATGGCTCACAAGCAGTGTTATTCACTTATTATGGTAGTCAGCAACCTGTGTGACTGTTACACTCCATGTTGGTTACTCCAGTGGTATCAAGATGCAGTAAAAGATCACCTTTTACCACACCTTGATAATTTCCCTCCAAAATCTGCAGTTACTAGTGATTTAATGTTGCAATTGTCTTTTGTGTTTATAAAACATTGAGTCAGGCACCATTATTCTCTCTGAAGTATGCCCTATGGGATATATGGCTTTTTCATATCCTGAAAAAAAAGTAGAGAGGAAGAAGAGGAATTCTAATTCATATCAGGATGAAAAAGGTTTCAAGGCATATTTTGTAAGTTTGCTTGGCTGTGAAGCTCATAGTGATAGTGCATTGATGTTACTCAATTTATTATTGTGGGTAATATTTTATTGCTGGGTGATTTTAATTTGCATATCAATAAACCATTGAATGATTACACAGCCAGCTTTCTTGATTGATTATTGACTTTGGGATTCACCTAATGGTTGGGTTTGGCAACACAGGTTAAGGGTCATAAACATGGCTTTATATTCTCAGTGAACCTAAGTGGAGTAAAGCTGAATATAGAAAGTCCAATAACACTTACCAGATTCACATTGAGCAATTTTTGGAAGTTGTAAATCAGGGTAGCCTGGCAGAGAATACAGGCTTTTGAGAGAAGCAAATGCTCTCTTTGAACCATCTGTTAGTTGCTAATATGATGAACTTATCCCAGTAGGAACAAGTGCTGTCAGTACTAACATTACCGCTTATTGGCTTCTGCTGAGATTTAGGACTTCCAGGGAGTAATTTTATCAAGAGCGCACAATGACAAAATTGTAGCTACTGTACTTTGATATGACTCTTCAGTAGAACTTTTCTTGAACAGAATTCGGGTGAAGCATGGGCAGAATCACAAAGCATACACATTCGTTATAAAATAAGCATAGTCACACAGGTGTACAAATGTCTACAGCTTCAGTCTAGTGGCAACTTCCTGTCAGTTTAGCCTTAGTATTTTATAAAGACACAAAGGGCCCTGTTTACTAAGGTGCGCTAGCCTATGGGTGTCTCTAGCATTAGCGTGCACTAATTTTTAGCGTGCTAAAAATGCTAGCGCACCTATAGCATGGCTTAGTAAACAGGGCCCATAGGTATCTATGTGGTCTTATAAAATAACTAGTGAAAAAGGCCCATTTCTTAACGCAAGGAAACGGGCATTAGCAAGGCAATCCCCCACTCTTCCTTGCTGTGTCGCTCTGTCCCCTCTGAGTTCCAGACCCCCCTCCCTCCCTCCAAGTTCAAGGCCTCCCTGCCTGCCGGCCTCCCTGCCTGCCTCCCTCCCTCCCAGTTCAAGGCCTCCCAGCCTCCCTGGCCTCCCACCCACCCAGTTCAAGGCCCCCTCACGCCCCTCCCACCAAGTTCCAGACTCCGTCCTCAAGGAAGGGGGGTCCAGGGGGCCGTAACACAGAGGGGGGATGTTGAATTTGGAGGGAGGCTATGCTTGGAACAACCTTCCTGAACCCTTACGCCAAGCCCCCTCCCTGCCCTTCTTCAAGTCTTTGCTTAAAGCCCACCTCTTCAATGCTGCGTTCGGCACCTAACCCTTACCGTTCAGTGAATCCAGACTGCCCCAATTTGACTGCCCCTATCGGGCCGTCCGTTCACTTGTCTATTAGATTGTAAGCTCTTTGAGCAGAGACTGTCTCTCTTTGTTAAATTGTACAGCGCTGCGTAACCCTAGTAGCGCTCTAGAAATGTTAAGTAGTAGTAGTAGTGTGGAACTCAGTGGGAGGGGCATGAGGGGACACGGGGTGTTGATGTTCTTCGGGTGGGGGGTGGTTTGGTGATGCGCCGAGGGGGGGGTCTGTGTTGCTTCACTCCCTGCCACTTGCTCCGAAGTGGCAGGGAGCGGCGCACTGACAGCTGTTTCCCAGGCAGGGGGAGGAGTAGGGAAA
This sequence comes from Microcaecilia unicolor, assembly GCF_901765095.1. Classification (NCBI taxonomy): domain Eukaryota; kingdom Metazoa; phylum Chordata; class Amphibia; order Gymnophiona; family Siphonopidae; genus Microcaecilia; species Microcaecilia unicolor. The sequence continues at coordinate 138,152,742 of NC_044031.1, read as the reverse complement.
CACGTTCCGCGTGTTTCCCTACTCCAACCTTTGCCTTGGAATCAGCTGTCAGTGACGTCACTGACGTCAGTGCGTTCTAAGCTGCCTAGCAGACCACCTCCGAGGGAGCCACGGTCCCAGTCACATTAGAACGTTGGAGGTGAGAATTATTATATAAGATAGGCTAAAAATAGATGCCGTTTTACCCTCTTAACCTAGGCAACATGTTATACAATTATCCCCTAAGTTCTTGATATGTTTTTTTTTATTTTGAGGTATTGTATTTTTTGTTTTTTGCATTCTGCTATTTATTTTATTATACTCCACTTCGGGATGTTTTATCTACAGCAGATTATCAAGTTTAGTAAACTAAAGGAAAACCAGTTTAAAAAATCTCAATATGGTCTCTTAGTTGCTAATATGATTTTGAGAAGTCAGCTGTCTCACTGTAATAGGCAGAGCTCTTCAAAAGGATTTACTTTCAGCAACTTTCATGTGATCATATTTGATCTAGTAAATATCAGATTATTGTTACCAGGAGACCGGAATCTTCCCTGAAGCTGCTATACAAGCAAGTTGCTGATTGCTGTGATAATTTGAATTGTATTGCTTAGCCATAATTTTACATTACTAACATAAATCCCTGTAATCAAACAAGTCTGTTCAATTCCAGGTAACATGATACTATTTCTGTCCTCTTGGTTATTAAAATTTATCCTGGAATGGAATGCGCTCAGTCAATCAATGTTCACTGATACCAAACACAGTAATTATTCATTCCCAACCCTATCCTGGTTTCAATAAATGTACAATATGCAAATCCTTCTGCTGTGATTCACCTCAGCCTTCAATCAGGATTTTGTCAGTTCCAAATTCTCTCCAGAAATCTGACCCCTCAACTGATCTCTCAGAAAGTGATATCCTCTTTCCAATAACCAGTTTGTAAATTCACGCATACATGTATTTCAGATGTTCACTTTGACCTTCATAGCAGTATTCAAATCCCTGCACTCTAACTCATTACAGTTTCAACATCTGTCAGTATTTTGTGCATGTCTGCAAAACACAGGACCATCTCCTTCAGCTTTAGCAAATGGAAAACTGTGCTGTGTCTTCTGTTCAAAAGCTTTCTTGTTGATTAAATTGTCAGAGGCACCTCAGTATGTTTGATCTGCAGAATGCATTTGATTTCTGTCTGCAGCTAATAAATATATTTGAGATCTTACTATCAAGGATTTGTACCTCTGGTAAATACCATTGATAGATCAGACCCAAGGCCTTCAGTCCTCATGGACTTATTTCTGCATGGACTGTTTACTCCCTGAAGTTTCATTTACCTTGACTGCTAAGTTCAGATGTTGTAGAGTTTGTTGCTTACCTTGTGATTTCCCTTCTGCAAAAAAACATAGTTGCTTCCTGTAACAGATGTTTTCCATAGACAGCACACTGGGTGATGTCATCTGACGGCACTAAGATGGAACTGGTCTCCCACAGCTTGGAACTTACCCCCAAATTCTATATATTTTTTATTACATTTGTACCCCGCGCTTTTCCACTCATGGCAGGCTCAATGCGGCAATGGAGGGTTAAGTGACTTGCCCAGAGTCACAAGGAGCTGCCTGTGCCTGAAGTGGGAATCAAACTCAGATCCTCAGTTCCCCAGGACCAAAGTCCACCACCCTAACCACTAGGCCACTCCTCCACTGGCCAAATTGCACACAAAACTTAATTAACAAGTTAATCAGCACTGATAATTGGCACTTACACAATTAGCATTAGTTAGTCATAATTAGAATTTATGCACACAACTTTCTAGGCGTATACTATAAAGTGCTTTGCATCAGTTCTAATGCACATGGGGCGTGGCCGTGGGCATGTGTTTCTAAAAAGTATGCACACTATTATGGAATACACCCTATCTGTGTCTAATTTAGGCTCAAGCATTTAGTCCTGGTTTTAGGTGGCCAAAATGGGTATACCTAAATTTCAGGTGCAAGAGCAACCTCTAAGTGTATTCTATAAACTATGCCTAACTTTAGGTGTATTTTATAGAATCGCACTATGCGCATGGTTTATCGGTGATGATTTTGAAGCACCATATATAGTTCTGAGCAGGCATAGTCCTATCCACACACTGTAGTTTCTTCAGTTCCTCTGTTAGCTCTAAAGCTGTAGAAGGAAAGAAACAACTTTCAGAGTGGTGGGTGGGATTGTGTGTTTTATCAATCCTGCAGTCTACAGAAACCATCTGTTACAGGTAGCCAGCATTGCTTTTTCTGTCAACAAGCAGTATGGAGTCAGGCACACAAGTGGGTGATTCCCTAGCTTAGGGATATCCAGAGTTTTTTTTTTTTTTTGGGGGGGGGGGTCATTATTATTATTGTTTTAGTCTTTAGAGTAGCCCACATTAGACCATTGTGAGAGTTGTTAGATCATTGCATTGGATTGGCAAAAGTTACCTAACCCAAGGCAGTATCTTTTGCAGAGGGCTGGCTGAAACTATAATAGGGAACAAGGGAAGAAGTGATGACAACGTAAGTGCTGCAGTGGCGTAGCCACAGGTGGGCGAGGCCCACCCAGTTAGGGCTCAGGCCCACCCAAGAGTAGCACACATTTAGCTTGGCCAGACTTCCTCCTGATGGTAACAAAAACACTGCTCTCCTCAATAGTTTTCAGCGCACGCTTGCTGCAGACTGCCAAGGTGCAAAGAAACATTTTTCCACCAGCTGAGATATTTTTTTGGTGTTGGGGGGAGAACACTTGGTGCCCACCCACTTCTTGCCTAGGCCCACCCAAAATCTGCTGTCTGGCTACGCCCCTGAAGTGCTGTGTAGTTGATATGTAGCACTGCACGATAGAAAAGTGCCCTCATTGCTATAGTTGGCTTAATTTACTGTGAACTGATATTGGAGCTGAGAGGAATATGTATTTAACTACAGCAGAATAGTCACTTATCCACATATAGGGCTGGATTCAGTAAATGGCACTCAAAATACAGCACCAGAAAAAATCAGCACTAAACACAATCCTATATAGGGCATGCACTGACTTATTGCCGATTCCTGCACCTAAATTTAGGTGCCAGATTTACACCTGCTGGAACCTGGTGTAAATGCTGGTGCCCAAGTTAGGCACACTGAGGCTGTATTCTATAATTCTGTTTGCAACTTTTCAGAATGCCCTTGACACACCCGTGGCCACGTCCCCTTTTGAGTTACATGCTAGTAGAGTTAGGCGCAATGCGTTATCGAATCACGTGCAGCCAGATGCATGTGCAAATTTTAATAAGGGCCAATTAACATCAATAATTGGTTGTTAGCACCAAATTATTGATGTCAACTGGCTTACTATTCAATTAATTTATATATGTGTCTTGGGTACGCATACAAATTTGGGTGCGCAGTTCTGGGCACTATATATAGAATTCAGGAACTAACATGAATAATGATGGTCAGAAAGAGCTCAGCATGTTCGGTTCAAAACATCTGAAAACAGAAGTACATGATGTTGGTAAAGTGGAAAGTGCGCTTACAAAGTATTCTAGCTCTATAAGTTTAGCTAATTAGTTAATTAAGCTGTACCGCATGGATATTGCACAAGCGTATTTTTAGATGTGATAGGATATGGGTAATGTGGGAATAGGTCATAAATGTTACAAATGCTATAAATGAGAAAATATACATTGCCAATATTGTTAGCTTCTGCTGTACAGTATAGACATATTATATGAATGTATATGTATTCTTCATAGATGGGAGGATATGAGAAATGCTAGTGTATGTTAGGCATGTCATAAATGAGTATGTGATGTAGTTATTATGCAGTCAAGGTTAGCTTTTTCAAACATTTTCTGTTTACAGTGCATGGCTTAAGTGGGAGTACTAGGAAATATAAAGGCATTTTGGAGCACTGGGTGTGCTTACATTTATATAAAAGAAGAACGATTGAAACATTCTTATAATAAGGAGATTTTCAATGATTGAGAAGCTTATCCACCCTCTAAGAATAGCCTTTGACCTTAGGGTGACATTCTGCCTGGGTGAGTTATTACTCTGAGAATTTCTTCTAATGTTCTCCATGACATTTGTTATATTTTTTTGTATTTTTTTAATTTTGAATTTATCCATAGCCATACACTGTTCTAAGTTTATTATATATTTAATATTGGGTATAGAAGAATTATCTTGTGTCCTTCTTGACAGTTGGCATTGTACTCCCTTGTTTGTGGTTGTTATTGTATCTTCAATATACCAGTGGTATTATTGGGAATTATATTGGACTGTTTAGTAAAGTGGAAAGAGCATACCAACTGCTAAGATGGGGATGTGCGATCACTACTACAATACATGGATAGACAAAGAGAATGAAAACCATGTTTCCCTCTTTCCTAATGCAGTAGAAGGAAAGACTTGAACAGTCATTGTACTATGGAGCATAGTTTGTAAATATGGTCTGGCTGTAACACTGAGCTCTCATTGAATGGCAGAAGTTTGGACCATAGTAGTCTGAATCTTACATCTTGGAAGAAAGGATTTGGATTCAAAAGTACTTTAATGTATTTATATAACTAAATGATGTTGTTTGTAAAAATGGGGAGTCTTGTGTGTGAGACATCTGAAAAATACCATAGGGGGTAAATGAATTAAAAAAAAAGTGATGATATAGGGTAAGTCTGACATAGTCTTGGGAACAAATCTGTAATGGAATACTTTTATCTATCTTGTCAAGATGAAGCATGCACACACCATTCTACATAATGAACCAAAGAGGAAAATTGAAGGATGTAGGACTAGACTGTATATATTATACCTAAAAAATTAGCACCAAAACAAAATACGCCTAGGTGTATTCTATAAAGTATGCCTACATTTCTGCATGGTTTATAGGCTACACCGATTGCCCATCCACGTGACTAAGTTTAGTTGCGGACAGTTATACCAAGTAAAACTTGGTGTTGCTGATGCCTAAATTACATGCACATCATGTGTGTTCTATAATAATACATATAGATTTGAGAAACACTTACAATCCGCCTATTCTGGGACAAAATTGATCCCTGGGGTACACCATAAGTGAGGGAGTAGAATTTGGAAGAACTAATATTGGTATGTACTGAGAAAGATCGTGACAACAGGAGAGAAACCATTATGCACAGTTCCAGAAAGCCCTATATCAGCCAAACTAGATAGTAAGCGTGAATGATCAATAAGATCAAAAGCAGCAGAAACGTCCAACGACACCACAAATGCAATATTACCCTTGTCCAAAGTTGTATAGTGCCTGAGTATCAAGAAAACAAAAATGTATGGAAACCTGGTACCTGAAAAAAGAGGGTTCCACAGAAAACACTGGTCCACAAAATACAAACTCAAAGTTTATTTGTATCCAGCAAATAACATCTAACAGATAAAAAAAGGAGTTGCTGGATGTTATTTGCTAATAGAATTTGAACTTTGTGGACCAGTGTGTTTCAGATGGAATCCTCTTTTTTTTTTATATCAGGTTTCCATTTTGGTCTATCCCTACTCCCTTCTTTACTGTGACTGAATATCACCACTTAGGAGAGTAGTTATCATTGTGGGCTGCCATTACAATGTGTTACTTTAATACAAACCCATGCTGGTTTAGCCCAGGTCCCACTTTATGTAATGAGAACTAGTTACTAATAATTGAGATTAACAGTAAAATAACATGTATTGAAGGTAGCCCATGTTGATAACTTCCTCCATTAAACGTATAAGCATACAATGAGCTGCCCCTGGAATGCCCCAAATCCTGCTCTCTTTTTGGATGGATAATTTTGGGCATATAACAATTTATAAATCAAAATTATCTATTGAACTGCCTTGGATTAAATAAAACATACTTCTGCGGTCAACACCAGTGTTGACCACGTAAGTGTTTTTAAATATCAACCTCTAGATGTCTAAAAGATAAGTACATAAGTATTGCCATACTGGGACAGACCAAAGGTCCATCAAGCCCAGCATCCTGTTTCTAATCCAGGTCACAAGTACCTGGCAAGATCCCCAAAAAGCTGATATTTAAAAAGTGGTGAATCTCTACTTCCTTGTTTACTTTAATGTAATAGATTAGTCATAGTTGTTGGCACGCTTTAAAATGCCAGCCAGTCATGTCCATGAAAATCATGTTAGAAGGCCCTCAGTATTCTAAGGTGAACTATGACTAATACCACTTTAAAATATTCCCTATTCACTTCGGTGCTGCTGGATGAGAAATCGTCTTCTTTGTAGTTCCAACCGATACTTTACTGGAAAATAAATTAGTTAAGTTGGCACTCCCTACATTCCAATGGGAGACAGATTAGTCATTCTGCCAGTCCAGGAGCAAAAGCAATGTAGCTCTTGGTTTCTTCTCAGCGTATCATGGTCTTAAGTGTGAAATCCTCTTCCTTATCCTCAAATAGAATGTACAGATGCAAAATGTATTAGTCAGGCAAACTACCACACCTGTCAACAAAAGAAGTACCAATTTTAGTCATTCTTCTACATATTACTTAAGATACTGCCTTAAGAATGTATTGTGTTTCTTCATCCTTGACCTAGTATCCCTGCCTGAACTGCAGCAGGTATGGTTTTTCCTTTGCAGCATTCAAAGCTGGTAGTACAGTACTGCCATATCCCTATGTTTCAGGTGAAAATCTGTTGCAGGAAGGTTTTAGAGGCAGGAATATGAAAGGAATAGAGCTCTGTAGAAGTTGAAAAGAGATGCTAGTGATGTCACCATGGCAGGATCATTAAAGTAGTGTGAGATACACTTGCTGCTAGAAGTGGAATACCACTGAGACAGGGACACTCAGGTAGATGTATGAATCAGACTGCGTAGTATTATGGAGAGTAGGTTAACAGCCACCTAAGAAGCATGTGTTAGAACCAGACAAAGACTGAGGATCTCTATCTAGTTGGAGAGACAATAGTCTGACTAGAAGAATATGATTTCCACATGTATACTATTAGAGGGTAATTTTTATAAGGAACGTCCTACTTTTAGTTGTTAAGAATGTGCACAAATGCCAGTATTCTAGTCATTTACGTACATTAAGTGGCCACTTATGTGCATTAATGACTTCTTATAAATGCATAGAAGTTTCATGGCATGCACTTTCACTGGGCATACAAAGGGGCAGAATCTGGATGGAGCATGGGTAGGGACTGCATTTCTGAACAAAAATTTCAAAATTTTTTAATAGACAAGCATATAGGTATAAAGTATGCGCTAGTATTTACTTCAATCATAGAGCTGGTATTAAGTGCTGGCAACTACATCTACATGCATTCTTTCACCCCTACACCAGTATTTTATGAAGCCAAACAGGCATTTATTTGACTTTTTAATAGGCATAATTAAACATATGTTAATTAGGTGCAATTTTATAAAATTAATCTCTCGACATAGAAGTGTACTTTTCCTACTTATTTTTCCCTCTTCAATCCATAATTTGGAAGGGCTTTTTTATCATTTATTTACAATTTTTTATTCTACAAGGGTCACTTGCAAACAGTAATACAGAGATGACTGTACAATAATACAATATTAGAAGAAAACAACTAGATAAATGGATTATATACAATCTTTCTCTTTCTTAGACCACAAAATAAATAGGGAGAGTGAAACAAGACAAGGAGATCAATTAAACAACAGTAAACAAAGAAAACGTGGCATTAACCTGATTATCCCAATTTGGAAGGGCTTTAATCATCCTCATAAGTACATAAGTATGGCCACACTGGGACAGACCAAAGGTCCATCAAGCCCAACATCCTGTTTCCAACAGTGGCCAATCCAGGTCACAAACACCTAGCAAGATCCCGAAAAAGTTCAATACATTTTATGCTGCTTATCCCAGAAATAAGCAGTGGATTTACCCCAAGTCAATTTAATAATGGTCTATGAACTTTTCCTTTAGGAAGCCGTTCAGACCTTTTTTAAACCCCGCTAGGCTAACTGCCTTTGTCACATTCACTCTCTCCCTGCTGAAGGAATTTCAAAATCATAGAGGGTCAGAACTAGTCTTAGATGTTATGATGGTGGCACTGGTTGGTAAACTCCAAGCCTACAGTTTCTACTGCCTAAGCTTAGACTAGCAAAAGACCATGAACAAATGTGATCTGAGCTATTAAACCTCTTTACCATAGAGAAGCACTCTATTGCTGAACCCTCTGGCTCTCCCTATCCCTCTTCTATCATGGGCATTAGGAAAAGTTCACATCAGATTATTTAAAAAATGTTATTTTAGATAATTACACCCTATATATAAAAAAAGAACTTCCACATGCCAGAATTTCAAAAATGTCATACTTATTTACAGATTTGTCACACTCCTGTATACGCCAAAATATTTCCTGTAGAATTTGCACACTCTTTTGTTGACAGAAATTTTACATTTCTCACCTACAGAATATTCCTGTCTCACCCCATAAGAGGATTCTCCCATCAATTATCTATAAAACTATAAATGATAGTGGGTATATATACTTCACCAATAGAACTTCCATATACATAACTTTTACATATCTCACTTACTGAACTTTCACAGTCCTTACCTAAAATACTCCAATTGTCTCCTCTTCCCCTCACTTTACCAGTTTTTCAATTTACAGTATTTACAGTTTACAAATTATTGGAAACTTGATATACCACTATTACCGCGTCAAAGTGCCTTATAAATAATTCTTAAAATTTAAATAGTATTGGAAATATTGTGATTATGGTTTAAATCTTTTTTTCTTTAAAAATGTATTATATATGATCAGTGATATCGTTCCTGCATCCAATCTTTATATTGTGAGAATGAACAGATCTCAATATCCCTGTGAATGCATCTCTTAACTTACTAAAGAATCCTTGACCTAGAGAATGACACGGGGATGAGGACCCGCAGAAACCATCGGGATGGGGACAGGGATACATCCTGAGGGGACCCGCAATAACTGCAGGGATGGGGACAAGGACAGATCCCATGGGGATGGGGCAGGGATGGGGACAGAGCCCATGAGGATGGGGACAAACTTTGTCCCCGTGTCACTTTCTACTTTGAAGCCTGTTAATGAACTGGACTGTTATTTATGTTTGATTGATGCAGACAATATTTTTATTTTTTGGAAAAACAAGCAAACATGCTGGCCACAGCTAGCAAAATTTGCATGGGGGATCCTGTACATTCGTCTTTTGCAGGAGGGACTGTGGAAGACAGGAGAGCTAGACTGAATCCTGAGATAGTTCATAACTTCTAATTCATCCACAGATTAAAAAATCATAACAGTGCTTCATAGGGCATATTTCTCCCCTCTAGGGCATACAGAACGGGTTGTATTTTGTACCCCTGGACATTTTATCAGGGTGGATTAGGATTCCTTGGGGTAGTAGAAGTAAGCTATTGTTGGGGTTGGAAGGGTAGAAGGTGGTAGTGGTAGGAGAGTTTATTATAGCTGCTCATTGTTATTATTGTTTTCTATTTGTAATTTATACACAACAGTTGCACAGCATATTGTTCTTTTTTATACTTTAATAAAAAGATTTAAATATAAAATCATAAGTGTTCGAGGTTTCTGCAGATGAAAACAGAGCCCACAGGGATGGGGTGGGGCGGGGATAGAACCTGTGGGGTCGGGACGGGGACGGAGACAGGGCCTGCGGAGACGGGATGGGGATGGAGATGGGGCCTGCGGGGACAGGGTGGGGATGCAGACAGAACCCACGGGGACAGAACGTGGACAAATTTTATCCCCGTGTCATTCTCTGCCTTGACCTTCTAAAATGCATGAGAAAAAAGGTCACCCCAGCAATGCTAAAGAAGCAGACTTTAAGTGTGGGGAATCTACTTCCTTGGTCTAACCTGTAATAGATGTTTTCTGTAGACAAACAAGTGGGTGATGTCATCCGATGGCACCAGAACAGAACTGCTGTCCCTTCCCGTGCAAAGTGGTGCCATCAGCTCTTTAGTTAGTTTCCAAACTCAACAGTGAGACAATTGTCAGGTGGAAGCAATTGTATGCCTTATCAACCTACTGTTCCTAGAAAACATCTGTTATAGGTGAGTGATTTATACTGCTAGCAGCTGCTGGCAATAAAGCTTAGCTCTTTTGTGTTTCTGTACAACATGTGCGAATATGCAACATAGATCACACATACACACAGAAATCAGATATGATATATCTTTTATTGCAAGCGGGAGAAGTAATCAAATATAGAAGCTACTCACACCGCAATCACTAATCAGCAACAGTTCTTTTGTGTTTCCGTATGACATGTGTGAATCTGCAACACAGATCACAGATACACATAGAAATCAGATACGATATATTTTTGATTGCAAGCAGGTGAAATAATCAGATATGGAAGCAACAATCACTAATCAGCAACAAGACAGGTTACAACACAGCAACAGATTCTAGGCAAAGTGGGCATGAAGGGTCACCCAGATACAAAAATTACAGATCCTCTCTCTTATGTGTACAGATGTTCCTAAGCCAGTGGTTCATGCAAATCTCTCTAATGAATATTCATTGTGGATATCCTGAAAACCTGACTGGCTGGGGTGCCGCCAAGACCAGGTTTGGGAATCACTGTCCTGAGCTAAACAAAAACTAGTACATTTTATATTTTCTGTGCTCGAGGGATGATGACCACTGAAACCAATCAGAAAGCACAAAACATATGAAAAACATGTTTATCACAGGTGCACAGGCTGGGAGAGAAGATGGCGGGGCTGATGTTTGGATGGTGGGGCTAGTTCTGGGCAAGACTTCTACGGTCTGTGTCCTGAAAATGGCAGATACAAATCAAGGTAAGGTATACACAAGAAGTAGCACGTATGAGTTTATCTTGTTGGGCACACTAGATGGACCGTGCAGGTCTTTTTCTACCGTCATCTACTATGCTACTCTGGATATGTTTTCCCAATTTGGTGTCTAGCAGTGTCTATCTGTAACTGATTAAGGAAATATGCAGAAAAAAAACATGTTGGGGTCGATATTCCAAGCGATTTCATGGCCAGAAATGATTCCTGAGTGGTTAAATCGCTTGTTCTGAGCTAATGTAATATCGTAGATGACAGCAGATAAACACCTGCAATGGTTCATCCAGTCTGCTTAATAAGATAAATTCATATGTGTACTACATATATATACATGATCTAGATTTGTCAGCTATTTTGTGTTTCGCCAACTATGAACAATCCATCATTTATATGATAAAGACTATTTTCATGCTCTTGTTCTCTCATTCTTTACATCTCATCTAGATTATTGTAACATTGTCTATGCTGGCCTACCACCCACCACGTTGAAGAAGTAACAAACTTTTCAGAACACAGCAATTAGATTACTATGTCGTGCTCGCTGTACTGATCATATAACTCCCCTACTGAAACAATATCATTGGTTACCAGCAGAACAACAGATCATTTACAAAGTAGCTATACTAACCTTCAAGGCTTTCAAGACAGGTATTCCTAGTTATTTATCCAGACTTACAATTACCTACTCACCTAGTGGGATCCTTTGTTCCTTAAACGACCGCCATCACTCCTTGGAATCACTGTGGATTGAAATTCCATGTGCAAAGGGGAAAAGGATAGTGATAGGAGTGTACTACCGTCCGCCTGGCCAGGACGAACAGACGGATGCGGAAATGTTAAAGGAAATCAGGGACGCAAACAAACTGGGCAACACAATAATAATGGGGGATTTCAATTACCCGCATATAGACTGGGTTAATGTAACATCTGTACACGCAAGGGACATAAGATTTCTTGATGAAATCAAGGACAGCTTCATGGAACAGCTAGTTCAGGAGCCGACAAGAGAAGGAAAAATACTAGACTTAGTCCTTAGTGGTGCTCATGATCTAGTGCAGGGGGTAACGATTCGAGGGCCGCTTGATAACAGTGATCATAATATGATCGGTTTTGATATTGGCATTGAAGGAAGTGAAACTAGGAAATCAAGTACGCTAGCGTTTAACTATAGAAAAGGTGATTACGACAAAATGAGAAAAATGGTGAAAAAAAGACTGAAAGGAGCAGCTCGCAGAGTAAAAAACTTGCATCAGGCGTGGATGCTGTTTAAAAACACCATCCTGGAGGTTCAGGACAAATATATTCCACGTATTAGAAAAAAGGGAAAAAAGACTAAACGTCAGCCGGCGTGGCTAAACAGTAAGATAAAGGAAATCATTAGAGCCAAAAAACAATCCTTCAGAAAGTGGAGAAGAGAACCAACTGAAAGTAACAGGTGTCAGACTGCTGCTCCTCTCCGGCTGTCTGCACTCTAGTTGCACCTCTCCGTGCTGTCTGCAATCCAGCCGCACCTCTCCGTGCTGTCTGCAACCCAGCCGCACCAATGTCAGACTGCCGCTCCTCTCCGAGCTGTCTGCGCTCGAGTTGCACCTCTCCGTGCTGGCTGCAATCCTTGTAAGTTATGCCAACCTCCCTCAGGTTAACTCAGTTGCGTTCTCTCCAGCCAGTAGCCCACCCCCTTGTTCAACCCCTACCGGCTACTGGCAAGTATACGTCTCCGGGTGGAGTCCCCCTCCTTGTAGCCTAGCCGCCTAGATTCTTTCCAGTCCGGCTATTAAGTCCCCCACCCAGGCCTCTGGACCGGGCCCTGTTCCTGGCACAGGCCCCTTTCTTTAGAGCCTCTATTCAGAATCAAATGCTTATCACACAGTTCAGCTTTTCTCAAGCAACACTATAAAGTTCCAAAGTTTCCCCTATGGTATGAATTCCTCTAGGTTTAGCACTTCCTACTGGCTACACCTAGAGACCCACCTCCCTCATTTGTCAGCACTAACTCCTGACAACCACCCACTGGGTTAAGGAATTCATACCTTTTGTTATCCAGTACACACAGCACTCTTTCTCCTTTCCCTCTGGCCCTGAGCAAAGGCTGAGATATCCATTTCCTCTGATTCCCCTCCCCCTTCCCCCCCTTGCCAATCCATCTGTTCCACCACTCCCCTCTCCCCCAGGTGTTCCTCATCCCCTTCCTCTGACTTCATCTCCCAATCAACCCCCTCCCCCTTTTCCCTCTGAGAGGACTTCTCCTCCCACTCCTGTTTCCTGCTCAGCTCGGGCTTCTGGGACTTGTAGTTCTTATAGCCCCACTCTTTCTTCTTTTGATCCCCGGCGGGCACAGGTAGTCCTTTCCTCCCCCACCCCTCCGGTTTGCCACCCCCTTTCTCACATACCCCCCTCTTTAAGCGATTGCTAGCCCATTTCTCCAACCTTCCCTCGTTCCCCGGGCTAGCAACCCGACTCAAGACATCTACATGAGGCAACAACTTCCCTGCTTTATGCTCAATGTGATATTGAAAGGGTTGCAATGCCAGATACCACCTCATCAATCTGGCATTGCTATCTTTCATCCGGGCCAACCACTTTAAAGGGGCATGGTCTGTAAACAACTTGAATGTCCGTCCCTCTAGATAGAACTGAGACTTTTGTATGGCCCATTTGACAGCTAGACATTCCCTTTCAATAGTGGCATACCTCGTTTCATGAGGGAGCAATTTCCGGCTCAAATACAATACTGGGTGTTCCTCCCCCTCAAAAACCTGCGACAGCACGGCCCCCAACCCGGTGCCCGAAGCGTCCGTGTGTAGGATAAATTCCCTGTCAAAATCAACGGCCCTAAGCACAGGTTCCTCACACAGGGCTTGCCGTAGGGCCACAAATGCTCCCTGCTCCACCTCCCCCCACCTTAACCGGTTGGGCCTATCCTTCTTTAACATCTCCGTCAAAGGAGCGGCCAATGTAGCAAAGTGAGGAATGAATCTTCGATAGTATCCCACTAGTCCCAAAAAACCCCTCATCAATTTCTTGGTCTCCGGGTGGGGAAATAGTTGGATACTCTCGACTTTACCCTGTAACGGTTTTATCTGGCCATTTCCCACTTTGTAACCCAAATATTTCACCTCTTTCTGCGCAAAATAACACTTTTGGGGATTCAGAGTAAGCCCCGCTTTCCGAAAAGCGTTTAATACCTTCCCCACCTGGAGTAGATGAGACCCCCAGTCTTGGCTATGTATGATGACATCATCTAGATACGCGGCGGCGTATGCCTGATGAGGTCTCAATACCTGATCTAACAGGCGTTGACAAGAGGCCGCTGCCGAATTCAAGCCAAATGGCATCCGCTTGAACTGGAACAGGCCAAGAGGAGTACAAAAGGCTGTCTTGGGCTTAGCTGCAGTAGAGAGCGGAATCTGCCAATAGCCTTTTGTTAAGTCAAGCGTTGACAGAAACCGGGCTGACCCTAGTCGGTCTAGCAGTTCCTCTATCCTCGGCATCGGATAAGCATCCGGGTCCGATAGAGCATTAACTTGCCGAAAATCAATGCAAAACCGCCAGGTTCCATCGGTCTTGGGCACCAGCACTACCGGGCTTGCCCAGGAACTGTGTGATTCCTCAATCACCCCATATTCCAACATTTCCTTAACCTGCCGATTCACCTCTTGCTGCTTCATGGGGGATAACCTGTACGGTCTTTGCCTTACTACCTTTCCCTCCCCCGTTACGATATCGTGCGTAATCAATCTCGTTGCCCCTGGGCAAGGAGTGAGCACATCCTTAAATTCCCCCAAAAGAGCCCTTATCTGCTCTTTTTGAGTTCCCTCTAAATCCTCTCCCACCTGCAACCCCCCTTTAGAATCCATCTCCGATATCTGAGGACCTAGATCCTCCTCCGTTAAATCCTCTGCAGTCGCCCAACAAACCTCCCGGGCCTGCCAAGGTTTGATCAAATTTATATGATAAGTCTGCCTCCTCCCCCGTTCATTCCTCACTTCATACGTGACTGGGCCCAACCGCCTCGTAACTATCATCGGGCCCCTCCCGTAACAGTAGGTTCCTAAATCCCCTCGGCATCACTAACTGGCTCCGTTCCCCCTCCCCTCCGTTTCCTGCAGGTCTCCGAAACAGAAGGCCCTGCTCTATCACAAACCCGGGTCCCTGCACCTCCCTGTCACCCTCCCTTGCCCGCGCCCAAGCATATTGCAGAGTAGGGTCGGTTTGCTGCTCCCTCCTAAAAGAGGGGAATTGTTCCTGCACCTCCCCTGCCTTCTCAGGGAAATCCGCCGCCTGCTCTAAGTCTTTCATAGACCGAGCTCGCTGACGCTGCCCCGTCTTCTTATGCCCCCCCGAATCCCTGGTTTTCCCCGGGTTCCCCAATATCTCCATGTGAAACGGAAATATCTGGGCTAAAGCCTGCTCCTGTTCCGTCCCCTCCGCCCCCCGTTGGGACCGGGTAACCACTAACCCCTCTCTCTCTTTCAAATATTGCGAAAATGGGGGCCAATCCCTTCCCAAGATAAGAGCCTGAGGCAACCTAGGTAGTACCGCCACCCAGACCCAATGAGCCCCCAAAGGGCCTACGATCCTCACCTGCCGCAACGGGTATCTACTGGAAGCCCCATGCACACACTGTATGGTGACCTCTCGCCCTTTCTTCCCCCCTCTCCCAACTCCCTTCTCCCTGATCCTCTCCCACAAGGACTGGGCAAGCATAGTTTGGTCCGCTCCCGAGTCCAACAGCCCCTCCACCCCCACCCCCATCACTTCTACCCGTTGGCAGAACTCCCACCTGCCCCCCCTTCCCCCCTCTGGCCACCAATTGTAACTTCACCACACAGTCTCTCCTCACATGGCCCTTCCGCCCACAACGATAACACATTCTTTCTTCCCCTTTACTCCCCTCCCAAACTCTCATACCCCTACCTTCGGGAACCTGATGCCCTTTTGGACCTCCCAATCCCCCTCCCGGCGGGGTTCCCCTGTGGGCACAATGCTGCGATTCTAGGAAACAATCCATGCTCTGGATTGCCTCCTCGAGGGTACTGCAGCCCCGTTTAATCAAGTCCACCTGAAGCCCTCTAGGTAAGGACTCCAAGAACTGTTCCAGCACCAGGTCTTCCATTACCTGCTGCATGGAACGTCTTTCAGGCTCTAACCATTTTCCCGCCAAATCACTCAGTTTCTGAGCAAGAACCCTAGGTGTCTCTCCCTCCACCCACCTGAACTCCCGAAACCTCCTTCGGTACGTATGCTTGCTTAGCCCAAACCTATCCAAAATAGCAGCTTTCAGCCTCGTGTAGTCTGTTATTTGTCCCGTAGGAAGGGCCCGAAAAGCCGCTAAAGCTTCCCCAGCCAGCGCCGGAGCTAGTCTTAGGGTCCATTGCTCCTGAGGCCATCCTGCTGTCACCGCCACCCTCTCAAAGGCCCCCAGATAATCTTCGATATTATCCGCTTCAGTTAATTTTCCCCAAGGTAACCAGTTCACCCCCACAGGTCCTACCAGTCCAGCAGTCCCTTCGCCCCGCAAGGTTGTCCCACTTTCGCTAGGTCCGGACATTCTTCCTCCGGCCCGCAGAAATTCCTGAAATAGGTCCAAAAGTGGCTGCTGCTGTGCTCGGGAAGCTGCCAACGTAGGGTTACCATTTTGTGTCCTCTGAAAAAGAGGACACATGTCACGCCCCCTACCCCGCCCCGCCTCATACCCCGCCCCCGCCACGCCCCCTTCGGGTCCTCGTTCCGCCCCTCTATTCCCCGCCCCCCGTCACATGGTTCCCCCCCCCTCACATATTCCCCCCCTCACTTACTATCTAGCCCTGGTGGTCTAGTAGGGTCTTCTCTTCGGGGCAGGAAAGAGCCCCCTCTTTCCTGCCCGGAGCGCTGCCTGTCCTTGCCTGCTGCATCCTCCTCGGTCTGGCTGGAGATTCAAAATGGCCACCGAGAGTTGAAGTGGCCTCGCGAGAGTTCAACTCTCGGTGGCCATTTTGAATCCCCAGCCAGACCGAGGAGGATGATAGACAGGGGAGGCAGCGCTCCAGGCAGGAAAGAGGGGGCTCTTTCCTGCCTCGAAGACGTCACTAGACCACCAGGGAACATGGTAAGGAAGGGGAGGGGATGGGAGTAGGGTTACCACGGCGCCGATCGCCCGCCCACACGCACGCGCCTGCCCGCACCCGCGCCCACGTTTGTCCAGAAATCCGGACAAACGTGGGTGCAGGCAAAATCCGCCGGACGCCCCGGACATGCCCTCAAAAAGAGGACATGTCCGGGGTAATCCGGACGAATGGTAACCCTAAAACCCTATGCCAACGACTCCTCCATAAGTTTATGGGCCATCTCTTGTTGCTTTTGAAATTGGTGAGTCATAAAGGCAAACATCTCTTTCGGATCCATCCCGATAACTTTAATCTTCTTCCTATAAGAAAACACAAGAGAAAAACAAAACCCAAGTGTGGACTTTCACAACACTTCCACTTCGCACTCCAATCCCCCCCCTGCTCCCAATATGCTCACCGGAAGCAGGAGGTTTGTTCGCCTCCGGGTTCAAGCTCCCCAGCTTTCTGGTCTGCCAGCTCCTCCGTCCTCCTCCTCGGCTTACTGGAACCAGGGCTCGACCGATCCCACCACTGCCACCAAATGTCAGACTGCTGCTCCTCTCCGGCTGTCTGCACTCTAGTTGCACCTCTCCGTGCTGTCTGCAATCCAGCCGCACCTCTCCGTGCTGTCTGCAACCCAGCCGCACCAATGTCAGACTGCCGCTCCTCTCCGAGCTGTCTGCGCTCGAGTTGCACCTCTCCGTGCTGGCTGCAATCCTTGTAAGTTATGCCAACCTCCCTCAGGTTAACTCAGTTGCGTTCTCTCCAGCCAGTAGCCCACCCCCTTGTTCAACCCCTACCGGCTACTGGCAAGTATACGTCTCCGGGTGGAGTCCCCCTCCTTGTAGCCTAGCCGCCTAGATTCTTTCCAGTCCGGCTATTAAGTCCCCCACCCAGGCCTCTGGACCGGGCCCTGTTCCTGGCACAGGCCCCTTTCTTTAGAGCCTCTATTCAGAATCAAATGCTTATCACACAGTTCAGCTTTTCTCAAGCAACACTATAAAGTTCCAAAGTTTCCCCTATGGTATGAATTCCTCTAGGTTTAGCACTTCCTACTGGCTACACCTAGAGACCCACCTCCCTCATTTGTCAGCACTAACTCCTGACAACCACCCACTGGGTTAAGGAATTCATACCTTTTGTTATCCAGTACACACAGCACTCTTTCTCCTTTCCCTCTGGCCCTGAGCAAAGGCTGAGATATCCATTTCCTCTGATTCCCCTCCCCCTTCCCCCCCTTGCCAATCCATCTGTTCCACCACTCCCCTCTCCCCCAGGTGTTCCTCATCCCCTTCCTCTGACTTCATCTCTCAATCAACCCCCTCCCCCTTTTCCCTCTGAGAGGACTTCTCCTCCCACTCCTGTTTCCTGCTCAGCTCGGGCTTCTGGGACTTGTAGTTCTTATAGCCCCACTCTTTCTTCTTTTGATCCCCGGCAGGCACAGGTAGTCCTTTCCTCCCCCACCCCTCCGGTTTGCCACCCCCTTTCTCACACAGGATAGATCATAAGGAATGCCAAGCCAAATGCAAAGCGGAGATAAGGAGGGCAAAAAAGGACTTTGAGAAGAAATTAGCGTTGGAAGCAAAAATACATAGTAAAAATTTTTTTAGATACATTAAAAGCAGGAAACCGGCCAAAGAGTCGGTTGGGCCGCTGGACGAAAATGGTGTTAAAGGGGCGATCAAGGAGGACAAAGTCGTAGCGGAGAAATTAAATGAATTCTTTGCTTCGGTCTTCACCGAGGAGGATTTGGGGGGGACACCGGTGCCGGAAAGAATATTTGAAGCGGGGGAGTCGGAGAAACTAAACAAATTCTCTGTAACCTTGGAGGATGTAATGGGTCAGTTCAGCAAGCTGAAGAGTAGTAAATCACCGGGACCTGATGGTATTCATCCCAGAGTATTAATAGAACTAAAAAATGAACTTGCGGAGCTACTGTTAGAAATATGCAATCTGTCCCTAAAATCGAGTGTAGTACCGGAAGACTGGAGGGTAGCCAATGTTACTCCGATTTTTAAGAAGGGTTCCAGAGGAGATCCGGGAAATTATAGACCGGTGAGTCTGACGTCGGTGCCGGGCAAGATGGTGGAGGCTATTATTAAGAATAAAATTGCAGAGCATATACAAAAACATGGACTGATGAGACAAAGTCAGCACGGATTTAGTGAAGGGAAGTCTTGCCTCACCAATCTAATGCATTTTTTTGAGGGGGTAAGCAAACATGTGGACAATGGGGAGCCGGTTGATATTGTATATCTGGATTTTCAGAAGGCGTTTGACAAAGTGCCGCACGAAAGACTCCTGAAGAAATTGCAGAGTCATGGAATCGGAGGTAGGGTATTATTATGGATTAAGAACTGGTTGAAAGATAGGAAGCAGAGAGTAGGATTGCGTGGCCAGTATTCTCAGTGGAGGAGGGTAGTTAGTGGGGTCCCGCAGGGGTCTGTGCTGGGTCCGTTGCTTTTTAATGTATTTATAAATGACCTAGAGATGGGAATAACTAGTGAGGTAATTAAATTCGCCGATGACACAAAATTATTCAGGGTCGTCAAGTCGCAGGAGGAATGTGAACGATTACAGGAGGACCTTGCGAGACTGGGAGAATGGGCGTGCAAGTGGCAGATGAAGTTCAATGTTGACAAGTGCAAAGTGATGCATGTGGGTAAGAGGAACCCGAATTATAGCTACGTCTTGCAAGGTTCCGCGTTAGGAGTTACGGATCAAGAAAGGGATCTGGGTGTCGTCGTCGATGATACGCTGAAACCTTCTGCTCAGTGTGCTGCTGCGGCTAGGAAAGCGAATAGAATGTTGGGTGTTATTAGGAAGGGTATGGAGTCCAGGTGTGCGGATGTTATAATGCCGTTGTATCGCTCCATGGTGCGACCGCACCTGGAGTATTGTGTTCAGTACTGGTCTCCGTATCTCAAAAAAGATATAGTAGAATTGGAAAAGGTACAGCGAAGGGCGACGAAAATGATAGTGGGGATGGGACGACTTTCCTATGAAGAGAGGCTGAGAAGGCTAGGGCTTTTCAGCTTGGAGAAGAGACGGCTGAGGGGAGATATGATAGAAGTGTATAAAATAATGAGTGGAATGGATCGGGTGGATGTGAAGCGACTGTTCACGCTATCCAAAAATACTAGGACTAGAGGGCATGAGTTGAAGCTACAGTGTGGTAAATTTAAAACGAATCGGAGAAAATTTTTCTTCACCCAACGTGTAATTAGACTCTGGAATTCGTTGCCGGAGAACGTGGTACGGGCGGTTAGCTTGACGGAGTTTAAAAAGGGGTTAGATAGATTCCTAAAGGACAAGTCCATAGACCGCTATTAAATGGACTTGGAAAAATTCCGCATTTTTAGGTATAACTTGTCTGGAATGTTTTTACGTTTGGGGAGCGTGCCAGGTGCCCTTGACCTGGATTGGCCACTGTCGGTGACAGGATGCTGGGCTAGATGGACCTTTGGTCTTTCCCAGTATGGCACTACTTATGTACTTATGTACTTATCTCACATGGCCGCCGAGAGACAGAGCCAGGCCTTCACAAGCCCCACCCCCTACCTTCCTACATCAGTACTTCTGCTCCTTCCTGGCCTCCAAGAGGGGCCCGGTGCCAGGGTCTGTCTCTCTCCTGCACCTGTGTGCTGGGACAGGGTTATCGCATTAACGCAATCACTTGGGTCCTGATGGGAGCAGAAGAGAGACAGACCCCAGCACCAGACCCCACCTCCCCTTGGAGGCCAGGCCTACCACTGGGAATTGAACCCAGGTTGTCAGGAACAAAGCCTGCTAAACTAACCATTAAGCCACTCCTCCACTGGGGAATTTTGCCACCCCCTTCTCCTCCACCTCAGCAGCCCTGCCATCTCACCCTTCCAGGCCCCAAGCTTGCACACTTTGAGTCTACTAGATGTAACGTTTTCTACTTCCTCTCACCCCATATCTGGAACAATTTACTCTTTCTTTTTCATAGTAGTTTAGTGTTTAAGAGCTTTAGAGCTGATTTAAAAACCTGGCTTTCTAGCCTGCCCTTCGGAGGTATGGCCTGATGAGGTTTGCAGGGTAGAGTCTCTTACTCCTCCATTCTACTGCCTCTCTCTTTCTCTTTCTTTTTCTTTTTCTTCTCCTTCTGTGACTGTAGTACTTTACTATTTTAAATGGAATTTCTTTCTCTCTGAAATTTTGTTGTAGATTGTACACCACTCTGCTCTGTTTGATCAGTTAGACTGGTTGTCATAGAAGCCCCACTCTAGCTCATCCAAATCTGTCCAGCCACAATCAGGGCACAGACCGTAGAAGTCTGCATGGCACTGACCTTGATCTCCAGCTACTGAAGCTGAATCTGTCCAGCCATGATCAGGGCACAGACCGTAGACATCTAACCAGCATTGGCTTTGCTTCCCAATTACTGGTGTTGCCATCTAATCACCGCTAAGCATGTTTGGTTCCATGCTTTCTATACAGCATTCCATTATGTTTATCTCACGCATTTTTAAATTCCGTTACCATTTTCATTTCCACCGCCTCCCACTACCCTCTCTGTGAAAAAGTACTTCCTGACATTATTAGTGAGTCGACCCACCTGCAACCTCAGTTCCTCTCCTCTGGTTCTACCACCTTCCCATCTCTGGAAAAAGTTTGTTTGTAGATTGATACCTTTCAAATATTTGAACGTCTGTATCATATCACCTCTGTACCTCCTTTCCTCCAGGGTATACATGTTCAGGTCCACAAGTCTCTCCTCATACGTCTTGTGACGCAAACCCCATACCGTTTTCATCACTTTTCTCTGAACTGCTTCAAATCTTTTTAGGTCCTTAGTAAGATATGTTCTCAAAACATAGCATTTAAACAAAACCAGCTATTTGGGGGGCATTTGGGGGATGGAGTCAGCACTTGGCCGGTTAAGTGCCGATGTTCAACACTTAACCAGCCAAGGTCACTGCATAAATAGAACTGTATATAAGTCAATCTTATCTTTATGCAGTGCCCTATAGCCAGATAAGTGCTGAAAATCACACTTAACTGGCTATGGTTAGCTGGCTCCAGAAACCCAGAAATTCAATTATTATTATTATTACATTTGTACCCCGCGCTTTCCCACACATAGCAGGTTCAATGCGGCTTATATAGTAATTAGAATTACAAAGTCTTGAAAGAGAATGTTACAAGTTGTAGTAAACATAGTAGTAGTGGGGTTTTGAGGATATGTAAATTGAGCATGGAGAGGTAATCAAAGATAGGATGAGCAAAAGGAGAAGAGATTGGGAGTAGGAAGGATAAAGAGGAAGAGATTGAGGAATGAGCATAAGGAGATTGTGAGAAATGGTCAAAGGTATAATAATTGTCGGGGCAGGAATCATGTGGGTGGGCTTAAAAAGTTAAGTTGGGTCATTAGGGTAAGCTTTCTTGAAGAGATGGGTCTTCAACATTTTTCTGAATGGTAGATGGTCGTTGATTGTTCGGATGGATCTTGGCAGAGCGTTCCAAAGCTGGCTGCCCAAAAAGGAGAAACTGGATGCATATGAGGTCTTGTATTTAATACCTTTGCAGTTGGGAAGGTGTAAATTGAGGTACGTATGAGAAGACGATGATCTATTTCTGGTTGGGAGGTCGATGAGGTTATTCATGTAGTTAGGGGATTCTCCATATATGATCTTATGAATCAGAGTGTGGACTTTAAAATTTATTCTTTCTCTGATGAGGAGCCAATGAAGCTTCTCTCGAAGAGGTGTTGCGCTATTGAATCTTGACTTGCCAAAGATAAGTCTGGCTGCTGTGTTTTGGGTAGTCTGAAGTTTCTTCAGGATTAGGGTCTTACATCCTAAGAAAACACTGTTGCAGTAATCTGCGTGCGTGAGTACTGTGGATTGTACTAGGTTCCGAAAGGTGTTTAGGAAAAGGTATGATTTCACTCGTTTCAAAATCCACATTATGTTAAACATTTTTTTGTGATGAATGTAGCATGGTTTTCGAATGATAAATGGTTATCAATCGTTACTCCAAGTATTTTTAGGTTGTCAGATTTGGAAAGTTTAACGTCTGGGGTGCTAAGAGTAGTTGGGAGAAGTAGAGAGTATTGAGATGAAAGGACTAGACACTGTGTTTTCTCTTTGTTTAATTTCATCTTGAAAGCGTTAGCCCAAGAGGTTAGGGTGGTCAAGCCTATATTTATTTTATCAGAGATTTGAGATAAATTGGATTTAAAGGGGATAAATATAGTGATGTTGTCATCATAAATGAAGGGATTAAGGCCATGTTTGGCTAGTAACTTGGCTAGGGGAATCATCATGAGGTTGAAGAGTATCGGGGAAAGCGGAGATCCCTGCAGTACCCCGCATTCAGATGACCATGGGGAAGATATGTTTGTAGTTCCTTTGACTTGGTAAGATCTTGTGGTAATAAAGCATTTTATTTAGTTGATGATATTGCCACCGATCCCAAGTTTGTCCAGAAGTTTAGTTAGGATAGTATGATCAACCATGTCAAAAGCGCTGGATAAGTCAAATTGTAGGAAAAGGATGCGGTTTCCAATTGCTATTTCTTGTTTGAATTTGGATATTAAGGTAAGAAGAACCGTTTCAGTGCTATGGGCTGAACGAAAGCCCGACTGTGATTCGTGCAGGATGGAGAATTTCTGAATATATTAGTTGAGTTGCGAGGTCACTCTGTTTTCCATCAGTTTTGAGATTAGAGGGATGGAGGCAATTGGACGGTAGTTGGTAATATCATTTGCAAGTTTGGGGGTTTTTTTTTGGTATAGGTGTTAGTATTATATTGCCATGTCTGGTGGGGAAGGAGCCTTGCTGAAGTAGGAAGTTTATGTGGGTGGTGAGATTTTATTTATTTTATTTATTTATTGCATTTGTATCCCACATTCCCCCACCTATTTGCAGGCTCAATGTGGCTTACATAGATTTGTTGACATTATCATAACAAGAAATCAGATACAATTAGTAATGTGTAGCGATCAGGTAGGGAGGAGGGAAGAAGGAAGGAAGGAAGGGAGTGATTAGGATAGTTGTATAAGGTGAGCTTTCATAATTGAGTGGGTTGGTGAGGTGACTTAGTGAGATTATAGGTGTTCATCGTAGGCCTTGTTGAAGAAGAATGTTTTCAGAGATTTTCGAAAGGTAGTTGTTTCGTTGGCATGTTGGAGCACCTTTCAAAAGATAGTTGGGACAAGGGTCAAGTTGGCAATAAGACCTGGAGAGTTTAGAGATGGCTTTAGTGACTTCTTCAGTGGTAAGGAGGGTAAAATTGGTCCAATATCGGTCTGCCAGGGTCCAGTTCGTCAAGAAAAGTGTCTGCAGTAGAATTGTCTTGAGAAATTGATTTGCGAAGATTGGTGATTTTGTCATTGAAGTATTTAGCAAATTGTTCAGCAGAAGGACGGCTTGAAGGTGAAATTGTTACTGGATCTGTGTTTAGGAGAGTTTTTATAATTTGAAATTGATTTTTATATCTGCACCAGTCATGGTGATTTTTTGTGTATAATAGTCTCTTTTGGCACGTTTAATGGCATATTTGTAGTTCCTTTGTGATTGTTTCCATGCATTAAAGTTAAGGCTATCCTTTGATTTGCTCCATGCTTTTTCAAGTTTTCTGGTTTGTGACTTCAGGTTTTTCAGTAAATCGTTGAACCACGGTGAGGGGTTGCGTTTACGTAAAGTCTTGGAGTGTAGTGGTGCAATTTTGTCCAAAATCATTTTGCATCTATTATCCCATATAGTAAGGAAGAGATCTGAGTTAGGTTGTGTTGACCAGTTATTGGCGTAGATATGTAGCCAGAAATTATCATTATCAATCCGTCCTCTGGTGAAGATCGTTATAGGGTCATGTGATTTGGACTAGCCCTTTTTACGCCATTGTAAGGTTAGGAAAGCTTTGTAATGGTCGGACCAAGGTGTAGGAGACCAATTAATATTGGATATAATGAAGTTATGGTCAGTGAAGAATTTATAAGAGATAACATCTAGCGAGTGACCCTTGATGTGAGTGGGTTGTGATGGAGGTAGGATAAGGTCACATAGGTCAAGAAGATTCATACATTCTCGGGTGTTGACAGACTTGGAGTCCTCTAGATGTAGGTTTAGGTCACCTATTAAGATTACATTAGGGTTGTTGATGCACGAGTTAGATATAAAGTCCATGAAGGTAGAGTGGTTGTGGATCCAGTTACAAGGGGGTCTGTAAAATAAAATACAAGTTAGGTGATCACATAGTGAAGGGCTGTGGAGTTTTATTGAGGCAATTTCAAGTTGTGGGGTAAAGCTTTCTGAGATGGGTTCAGAGGAGAAGTTGGATCTAAGGATTAATGCTATACCTCCTCCAATTTTCTCTTTTCTAGGCCCATGTAAGATTTTGTAGCCAGGAGGGCAGAGGTCAAGTATGATGGGATCTTTGGAGTCAAGGATCCAGGTTTCTGTGATGAAGAGCAGGTCTAGATTGTCAGACTTAATCCAGTCAGTGATAATTTCAGTTTTATTGACTGCTGATCTGGCATTGATATATCCTACATGGACGCAGGGCCGGTCTTAGCAAGTGCGGGGCCCTGTGCAGACCAATTTGATGGGGCCCCACCCTATCTCTGCCCCTACCCTAGCTCCACCCCCACCCTAGCTCCAGGCCCAGCCACCCCCTCCAAGCTCCAGGGCCATCCCCCCTTCCTCTGAGCTCCAGGGCCCGGCCCCCTTATGAGCTCCAGTGCTCCTCCCTCCTTCTCAGCTCCAAGGCCTCCCTCCTAGCTCCAAGGCCTCCCTCCCTCCCTGCCAGCTCCTGGGGCCTCCCTCCCTCCCTGCCAGCTCCAAGGGTTCCCTCCCCCCCTCCCTGCCAGCTCCAAGGCCTGCCTCCCCCCCTCCCTGCCAGCTCCAAGGCCTGCCTCTCTCCCTCCCTGCCAGCTCCAAGGCCCCCCTCCCAGCTCCAAGGCTCCCCATCTTCTGAGGCCTCCCTCCCCTCCCTCTGAATTTTAAAAGTTACCTCGTCGGGTTACAGGCAGCGGCAGGAGTGAAAAGCATGCGAGCTGCTTGGCGGTGCTTCAGGAGCCTTCCTTTCCCTCTCTTAGCTCTGGTCCCACCCTCAATGGAGGGGGACTGGAACTCGGGCGGTTGGGGGTGGGGCGGAGGCACGCCGCGTGGGGCCCCCTTGAGCGTGGGGCCCTATGCGGTCGCCTCGCCCTAAGACCGGCCCTGCACTGACGGATAAGTAAGGTTCTGTTGCATGAGATGACGGGCGAATATTTATAATTTGTCTTGTTTTTTGTATATTAGTTTTAGTTGTTTAGTTGTTTCAATGTAGGAGCCTGTACATGGGATGGTATTTAATTTGAAGACATAATGCTGTCAGTGGTCAGCAGTCAGCAAAATGTGAGCATGACCAGCTGAATATATTATTAATAGCTGCACAGGCTATGAAAAATTGGGTTATCATACGTCCGGATTTACCCGGACATGTCCTCTTTTTGAGGACATGTCCGGGCGTCCGGACGGATTTGGCCAGCCTGCCCGTTTGTCTGGATTTCTGGACAAACGGGTTGGCTGGCGGGGGCGGGACTCCCCTCCCCTCCCCTTACTCTACTATCCCTGGTGGTCTAGAGGTACCTCTTCATCTTCGAGGCAGGAAAGAGCCCCCTCTTTCCTGCCCGGAGTGCTGCTGCTAGCTGCCCTGCATACTGTGAGTCCGGCTCTTGGCGTTTCAAAATGGCCGCCGAGAGTTGACGCAGCCTCGCGAGACTTCAACTCTCGGCGGCCATTTTGAAATGCCACGAGCTGGACTCACTACAGGATCCAGGGCAGCTGGCAGCAGCGCTCCCGGCAGGAAAGAGGGGGCTCTTTCCTGCCCCAAAGACGAAGAGGTACCTCTAGACCACCAGGGATAGTAGAGTAAAGGGAGGGGAGGTGACGGGGGGAGTGGAGATGACAGGGGGAGGCAAGGTGATTGGGGGAGGAGGGGAATATGTGTCAGGGGCGGGGCGAGGGTGTGGAGGGGGCGGGGCGTGAAGGGGTGGGACAGGGCGTGAAAGTGGCGGGGCAAGTGTCCTCTATTTATGAAGACAAAAAATGGTAACCCTAGTGAAAAAGGAATAGGTGTTTTAACCTTAGCCCATGGGAAGCAATGCCTCTAACTATCTGATAAGAAAGGCTTGTTTTGCTTTGCAAGCTTGGGAAGTTTGAAAAATATATGCAGTGAGAAAGAAAAGGATAAAACAGTAGATGCAGAGTCATATTAACCTTTAGCCTAGGCCCTAAGCCTAACTTTCACTAAAATAGCCATGATTGTCCCAGCACAGAGCAACATAAATTTTTCCACTGACAAGCAAGATTGAGGCCCAGATGCACAAAACCTAACGAGCCCACAACTTGCGTTTTAAACTGGTTCCAGCCAGTTTAAAACGCAAGTAGTTCACCCCGGCATGTACTAAGGGCATTTTCCCTGCCACGGTAGCAGGCAACGAAAACGGAATGCAAATGATTGAAAAGCTATTATAATGAGCTGCACTACCGTTGCAGCCCATTATAATGAGATGCACTACCGTTTTTTCCAATTCCCTTACCGTAGGAACCCTAACGAGATGTCTGACCTCTTGTTAGGGCTCCTGTGAGGGAATCGGAAAGGAAAAGGGCCCCCAAAAAAGGTAAAAAAGAAAAAAAAAAGCAGGGAGCGCATGTGAGGGGCGTTCTTTAAGGACGTACTCTCCCTGCGCTTGTGAGAGGCGTCTTTTTTTTCGCAGTTTTTTACTCTGCCGGCGCTCGTGTTTTTTTCCCCCCTTCTATTTAGTCTTCGCCGTGCCACTTACCCCTCCAAAGCGAAATTTTTCTATTTTCCTGGTTGCCGGAGAATCGGGACGTCCCTTTAGATTAGGCTCCTCTTCCTGGTCTCTTCAGCCAATCAGAGCGCGTTTCGCTGACAACAGCCAGCTAAGCCTGCTTTGATTGGCTGAAGAGACCAGGAAGAGGAGCCTAATCTAAAGGGACGTCCCGATTCTCCGGCTCAGGTACCGAAGGACTAGAGAATGCAAGTGAGCTACAACGAGTAGCTCATTTGCATTCCCTATCATTGATGCATTCCCGTTCCCTACCGATTCGCTATGGAATCGGTAGGGAACGGGAATTACCAATGTCTTTAATGCATCTGGGCCTCAGTCAGTCAGATGACTCCAAGCTTATGGCTGCTCAGCAATAAATTGTCTTAGTCCTTGGAGCAGCCACACAGTTAAGTGAGAGAGTTGTCACTATAGGTGACAAATGCATACATAGTAGATGACAGCAGATAAAGATCTATGCGGTCCATCCAGTCTGCCCAACAAGATAAACACATTACATATGGTATGTGATACTTCATATGACAAAATGAGAAGAACCGTGAAAAAAAAACTTAGAGGAGCAGCTGCGAGGGTCAAAAATTTACAACAGGCTTGGATCAAGTTTAAAAATACCATCCTGGAAGCCCAGGCCAAATATATTCCGTGTATTAAAAAGAAGGAAGGAAGACCAAACGACAGCCGGCATGGTTAAAAAGTGAGGTAAAGGAAGCTATTAGAGCTAAAAGAAAATCTCCTTTCCTCCAAGGTATACATTTAGGAGTGTAAATTTAGGAGCACAACCTTTATAGAATAAGGCCCTAAGCGCTATTCTATAAAGGGCATGTGCCCTCTATAGATTACCGCATAGCGCCAATTCCCACGGCCAACTATAGGCACTAGACTTACACCTGATGAAACCTGGTATAAACACTGGTGCCCACATTAGTAGCGCTGATCGAGTATTCTATAACTACGCATGCAACTTTGCAGGACATCTTGACATGCCCATGGCTGCAACCCTTTTTCAGTTACACACCAATAGAGTTAGGCGCCCTGCCTCATAGAATAACGCACAACCAGATGCATGCGCAAATTTTAATGAGTGCCAATTAACATCAATAATTGGTTGTTACCACCCAGTTATTGATAGTTAAGGGCATGTTACTCAATTAATTTGCAAGCACACAAATTTGGGTGCGCAAAATCTAGGTGTCAAGTATAGAATCTGGGAGTAATTGTATAATGTAAAAGTGAATGTTTGAACTGTTCATATTACCGATTTGTAAGCTTCTAACTCTCTTCCCTATCGCCGGGAAATTCTTTAGCTGTGTTGGCACATTTCATATCTGCATCTTAAATTACACAGCCAAGAGATGGAGTTATTTATGTAACCCCACCCAACAGACAGATCGCTGCCAAAATATTGGTAACTGAAAATGTGTAACATCTTTCCTTAGCCTACGGTCTATCAGATGGGAGTGGGGAGGGAAACAGCACTCTTCTTTCTGTGGGTATTAGTTATCAGTATAGGGCAGGGTTTACTCATCTTTGCACATTGTCATATATCAGTAATTGCACCGTTATAATATTCTGAAATACAGTGATTTCTAATGTCCTGGGAATCTTTACTATGTTACTGTTTCCTTCTTCAGTTACTATCTTTGTCTGCCTTTTTGCTTTTTATCCAGAAAACATAGAAACAGAGAAAAATGTAGGCAAAGATCATATGGCCTATCCAGTCTGCCCATCCATGCCATCTACTACTACTACTACTACTATTTAGCATTACTCTCCCTATCACTCCCATAGAGATTCTATGTACTTGTCCCAAGCTCTCTTTAATTCAGCTACTGTTTTTATCTTCACCACTTCCATCGGGAGGCCATTCCATGAATTCAACTCCTTTCCTGTGAAGGTTACTTCTGAGTCTATCTCCTTTCACCGTCATCCTAAGCCCCCTCATTCCAGAGCTTCTTTTCAATTGAAAGAGACTCCATCATATCTCCCTTCTCTCACCTTTCTTCCAAAGTATGCATACTGAATTTAGAGCTTTAAGTCTGTCCCTATACGCTTTATGATGAAGACCACTGACCATTTTAGTAGCCACCCTCTGGACTGACTCCATCCTCTTTATATCGTTTCGAAGTTGCAGTCTCCAGAATTGTACACAATATTCTAGATGAGGTCTCACCAGAGTCTTATACAGGGACATCATCACCTCCTTTTCCTACTGGCTATTCCTCTCCCTTTGCACCCAAGCATCCTTCTAGCTTTCATCATTGCCTTTTCTGCCTGTTTGACCACCTTAAGAGTACGCAGTTCTGGAATACACTGCCGTGCAACTTAAGAACAATCCACGAGCAAGCTTCCTTCCACAGATCATTGAAGACCCATCTTTTTGAAAAAATCTACGGAAAGAGCCAAAATACATAAAATCCACACTTACTGTCTAGTAATGCAATATAAATCCACTTCTGATCTCTCATCCCCCGTAATCCCACATCACCCATACCCTTACTCACAGAAATATGTATACCATATGTCTTTACGCCTTATTATTGCCCCTCAAGCTCCCATTGTCTCCTTCCAATGTTCAATGTTTGTGTTCCACTGTTGCACTCCTTAACGACACTTCGATTGTCTCGCATAATTCTGCACAATGTAATCCATAACCAATTTGTAACAAATTGTACTTCCATCACCCATTTCTTATTGTAAGCCACACTGAACCCGCAAAAAGGTGGGAAAATGTGGGATACAAATGCAATAAATAAAATAAAATAAAAAATATAAGATCACACATACGATCACACCCAAGTCCTGCTCCTCTTTTGTGCACAAAAGTTATTCACCCCCTAAACTGTACCATACCCTCAGGAATTTTGCAGCCCAAATGCATGAAAAGTGCATGCCTTAAGCCAGGGGTTCTCAATCCAGTCCTTGGGACACACCAAGCCAATCAGGTTTCCAGGATAACCACAATGAAATTGCATGAGATAGAGTTGCATACAATGAAGTCAGTGCACACAAATTTATCTCATGCCTACTCATTCTGGATATGTTGACATCTAGACTGGCTTCAGGTGTCCCGAAGACTGTGGGCAGTGCTGGTAAGGAACCATGAGTTATGTGGGTACCAGCGACATTCAGCACCGGCACCCAGTAAGCAATGCAGTTGCCAGTGCTGAATATCAGCCCGCACCCACATAACTCTGATTCCATTAAAAAAGCCCCTCAATCCCCTCCTGGCCCCCCCCCCCCCCCCCACAAAAGATCCCACCCCTCCTCCCCCCATCTGGCCAGAATCAACACCCCATTCCTCCACCTCCAAGAAGGCCCCCTGAGATGTAGGTAGGCCCCCAAATTCCATGAGCTGTCGAGAGATGGTCACAACAGGCATTTTAGCCCAGCAGCCGCAAGGGGCAGGAGTGAGAGAGCTCTACTCCTGCCCCCAATGACCACCACTGGACCACCAGGGCTAGATGTAGGCCTCGGGGTGGGCCTACCTGGACAGTGTGGGGGGGTCTTTCTATGTTCATATTCCCATCCCTTTAGCTGGGAGCTTTGATCTATATATATGGGGCCCAATATTCAGAGTGATTTAAGCGGACAGGAGACTCTCCTGCATGCTTAAATTGCCTGTTGCCATCTAAGTGGGGATATTCAACAACACTTAACTGGAGAGTGCTGCTGAATATCCCCACAGACCGCCCGACTGAAAAGTGGACAGGTTAGGGGCAGCTCTGTGGGGCGGTGCTAGGGAGGAGCCACAGGTTATGCAGATGCTGGTGTTATTCAGCGCCAGCACCCACATTGCTCACTGGGTTAAATTAGGACAGCTCAAAAGCTCTCCTAATTTAATCTGGTGGTGCTGAATATCAGCCGGTACCCACACCCGTTCCTTTCCTGCCCCCCCCCCAAAAGCTCCCTGCCCCTCCTTCTTATGCCTTCCTCCAGTCAGCCAGACCCAACACCCCATCCATCCACTTCCCGGAAGGCCCCCCTCTCCCAACCCCCCCCCCCCCCCCAAGGTTTAGGTAATCCCCCAAGTACTACAAGCTGCTGTGAGACGTCATGGTAAGCATTTTAGCCAAGGAGCTCAAGGGGCAGGAGTGAGGGAACTCTGTTTCTGCCCCCAATGACCACCACTGGATCACCAGGAGTACATGTAGGCATGGGGGGCCTACTTGCACAGTTGAGGTTTTGGGGCAAGGGGCAGCCTTCCAGAGGAGGGGGAGGGGAGGCTGGTTGCTGCCAGCAAGCTGAGGGGAGGGAAGGAGGGGACATTGTTGGGGGGGCTGGAAGGGGCATCAGGGAATTTTTTAAAGCCAACCAAAGTTATGCAGATCCCAGCACAATATTCAGCTAGGGCCCACATTACTGCCTTATGCAGGCTTTGCTGAATATCAGCCATGACCACATAAGCTCCTGGTGGCCAGGCTACCCAAACTTATCCCCTGATATTCAGTGCTGGTGCCCGGACATGGCCCGGCATTGAATATCAGGGGATAATTTAGCCGGCAACGATCATCATTTTAAAAAATGCTGATCGCCGCTGGCTAAATATTGGGGGCATAATGTTTAAGATAGAAGCCCCATTTTACATAGAACGTAGAGATAGGAATTAGAATGTCCAACAAGCATCCTGGTTGCATCTTGATGACATCACTGTTACTTGCCTTTAAAATGTCATCTACCTGAAGCTTTTTCATGGTGTTTTTCATCTGGATACCCTCTTTGGACTATACTCAAGCCGATAATCAATAGGTAGCTGCAGTAGCTTTTTTAAGTGATTTTTTTTCAACAAAATTCCTGGTCGCACCTTGATGACATCACTAGTGTTTAGTATTTATAGGTCTCTTACCACTGTGCCTCATTCTTTGGAATTGCTTTTGTGACCATCTGCAGATATGCTGGCTCAATTTTTTGTTTTTAAAATTATCACTTTGCAGGACTCTTTACGTCCACTTCAACATTCCCCATTACCCTTTTCTCAGTCGACTATGTTCACAGGTCAGGGTCAGCCAGGTGGGATTCATTTAAACCACTTAGTCTGTCTTCCATCACCCAATCAGTTAAACATTTGAAGCCATCTGCTTGCGAGTTAGATTCATTACCACCAGTGGTGTGCTGGAGCCGGCTCGGTCTGGCTCGCAAGAGCCGCTTGTTAAATTTTGACAGCTCTTGCGAGCCGGTTGTTCTTGGGGGCGAGCCGGCTCCATTATGGGAGGTAAGCATGGCAGGAGGTCGCCATCACAGGCCATGCTTACCTCCCCTCCCGCTCTCAAACATGTTCAGCGATTGTCCATCGCCCCCACCGTCCCCTCCCGCTCCCATCCATCTTTTTTATTACCTCTCCGTTGAAGCGTGCGTTATTTAAAGCCCTGCTGCCTGTCTCCAGCCTTCCCTGTTTGCTTCGATGAGTTCGTTCGTGCCCTTAGTCCCGCCTTCTGACAATTGCTGGGTATGGATGGATAGAGGGGGGCAGGGGAGAGAGGAGAGTTTCAGGACATGGATGGAGGGGAGGGAAGGGAGAGAGAAGAAATGCTGGACATGGAGGGAAGATAGAGGAAGGAGATTAGATGAGGGAAAAGGAAGTGAGGAGAGAAGCTGCACATGGATGGAGAAAATAGGCAGAAGCTGGATCCACTGTACAGTCAAGTCTGCGGAGGACCAGAAATGAAAAAGAAAGGAGGAAAGAAAAGAAATAAGTGGAAAGGAAGCCCTGGAAACGGAGTCAAGGGAACAGATAGAGAGCAGCAGAGTCAGATACTGGGCCAGCATGATCAGAGAAACAAAGTCACCAGACAACAAAGGTAGAAAAAATAATTTTATTTTCATTATAGTGTTTGGAATATGTCCACTTTGAGAATCAGGTGCTGAACATTAAAAGTTTATATTTATTTACTTATTTATGGCATTTTATCCCATATTAAACATGAATTAGATTGGAACCTGGGATCATTTAATTTTTTTTTCCTCGAGAGAGTAATGCATTGCCCCCCCCCCCCCCCCCCCCCCCCCCGGCTATAGCCAGCTCTGCAATTTGGGGGGGGCGCAGAGGTGGATGGGGGGCACAGAGGTGGATGAGGGGACGCAGTGGTGGACGGAGGGGCGCCGAGGTGGACCGGGGAGAGAGCCTGTTGTTAAAAATTTACCAGCACACCACTGATTACCACCCTCCTGGCTTTCATGTTCTATTCTTGTTTTTCATCCTTTAATTCTACCTATACTTAATCTCAGTCTTTCTACTGGTGAGTTTCCTAGTCTTTAGAAAAAAGCCATTGTATGTCCCATTTTGAAATAACCTACCCTAGATCCAGCTAACCCTACTAATTATTGTCCTGTTTCTAATCTTTGTTTTCTGTCAAAAATTTTAGAGAAAGCTGTGTTCCTTCTACTTTCTGATTTTGTGGAGAAAACTTGTCAGTCAGGTTACCCCAATTTCTATAGCAGTGAAGGAGTTTTGGCCAGTGTTATTAGTGAAATTCATTCTCATCTTGACAACAATCGTTGTGCATATGTCCTTAGACTTAATTGACCATTTTCTTCTCTTGGCTTATCTTCAGTCTATAGGCCTTTCTGGTTTGCTTCATTTCTTTTTGCCCATTCCTTCAAGGTCACTTCATCTCAGTGGCATACCAAGGGCAGGGCGATGGGGGCAGTCTGCCCTGAGTGCATGCTGCAAGAGGGTGCAGGGACCAGCTGCACAGCTGTCGGCTCCACCGGTTCCCTGCTCCCTCTGATGTTACTTCCTGTTCGGAGCAAGGAACCAGTGAATCTGACAGCCATGCAACTGCTCCCTGCACCTCAGGAGGTAAGAGTGATTCATATGGGGGGTGGAGGTCTTATGATATCCGCCTCTTGTTCTATGCAGACTCTTTCACTTCTAGTATTTCTTCACTTCAATCCTGCCTCGATGCAGTAGCTCACTGGTTATTGACACACAAAATGGTTTTCTCAATCCAAAAAAACAGTTGCTTGCTGGATTACTGGATATTCTCTTGGCTCAGTTGAAAACCTTTTTCTTTTGGGAACTTCTATTACACCAGTACAATCTTTTTGCTACCTAGAAATAACACTTGGCACCCAACTTTCTTTTACTCCACATATCTCTTCTTTGTGTCAGTCAGGTTTCTTTGTACTGAGAAAACTATGTTGTATAAGGAGGCATCTGGATCATGATTATTTTCATTCCCTAGTTCTATCTTTACTGGTCACAAAAATAGACTATTGCAATATTATCTTTGCAGGATTACCAAAGTTTTCCTTGAAAAAGCTTCAAACCTTACAGAACACTGCTCTGTGTCTTATTGGCTGTACCAGTAAATATGATTCAGTTTCACCACTTTTCCAGAAGCTTCATTGGCTTCCCGTTTCTTATCAAATTCAATACAAAATACTTCTTCTGGCTTTCAAAGCTTTCAGAATGGGTTCCCCAGCTTATCTTTCATCCCATACTATCCTTATTCTCCTACCATTTACTACATTCAGTTAATGATCATCATATGGTACTTCCAGGCCTGGAGGGGCATAATCGAGCGCGAACGCCCATCTCCATGGGTGTCTATGTCAGCGAATGGGTACGTGAAGGGGCAGGACAGAATGTATTTTCAAAAAAAATGGGCGCCTATCTTCTTTTTCGATAATACGGTTTGTGCCCGGCAAATGCATCTGATTTGTTCAGATTTCAGCTGGGCGGTTTCGTTTTTCAGAGAGAATGGAAACTGAAGGCACCCATCTCAAAAACGAACAAATCCAAGGCATTGGGTCATGGGAGAGGCCAGGATTCGTAGTGCACTGGTCCCCCTCACATGCCAGGACACCAACCGGGCATCCTAAGGGGCACTTGTAACAATTAGGAAAAAAATTAAATACCTCCCAAGTCCATAGCTCCCATCCCTTGGGTGCTGAGCCCCTCAAATCCACCCAAAACCCACTCCCCACAACTCTACACCATTACCATAGCACTTATGGCTGAAAGGGAGCACCTACATGTGGGTACAGTAGGTTTTGGGGGTGGTTTGGAGGGCTCCCATTTACCACAACAAGTGTAACAAGTGGGGGGGGGATGGGCCTGGGTCCACCTGGGTGAAGTCCACTGCACCCACTAACAACTGCTCCAGGGACCTGCATACTGCTGTGATGGAGCTGGGTATGGCATTTGAGGCTGGCATACAGGCTGGGAAAAAAGTTTTTAAAGTTGTTTTTTTATGCTGGGAGGGGGTTAGTGACCACTGGGGGAGTCAGGGGTGATCATCCCCGATTTCCTTCAGTGGTCATTTAGGGCACTTTTTTGTGACCTGTTCGTGAAAAAAAAAGGGTCCAATAAAAATGACCCAAATTTGCGCTAAAAACGCCTTTCTTTTTTCCATTATCGGCCGAAGGCGCCCATCTCTCCTTGGCCGATAAACACGCCCCAATCCCGCCTTCACCACACCTCCAACACGCCCCCGTCAACTTTGCCCGTTTCCACGACAGATTAGAGTTGAAGACGCCCAAAATCGGCTTTCGATTATACCAATTTGGGCTCCTTTGCGAGATGGGCGCCTATCTCCCGATTTGGGTCAAAATCTAGACGCCCATCACTTTCAAAAATAAGGCTGATAGTGTTTTCTATTTTTTGGCCCCTGCTTCTTGGAATAATCTTCCGTTTGTTATCGGTAGTGAACTTTCCCTTCCTAAATTTAAAACTGCAGTCAAGACCTGGTTGTTTAAGCAGGCTTTTGGACTGTGATGGTGGGGTGGTAATAGAGTCCTGGAGCCCTGCTTCCTTTCCCTTTTTAGCTCTTTTCCTCTATGTTTCTAATTACCCTACTGGATTTTCTGTTGTCTTTTTGTTTTTGAGCATTGTCTGAATGTTGTCTCTTTCCTAACTTTTATTGGAGTTCTTTTCTTGTCCTTTTATGTTTAATATTTTATGATATAATTAATCGAGGGGGGCCACAATACACATAAATCCGACCCTGGTTAAAAATTGAAATGTGCATTAAAACATGAAAATGAATGTCTAAAATGACCTGAATAATGCTTGGAAATTGAGAAAAATCCAAACAACCAAAAACAAACTGAAAATGTTTTGCCTCTGCATATCCCTTGTTGAGCCTGTTTACCAGGCAGCTTTCATTGTTTAATAGGGGAAATGCACATGGTGCCATGGTAATGTTAACTGTCAGTATAAAAATTGTGATTCAAGTGGGTGGAAAATGGAAAAGTTCTGTGCCTTGAAATTAAGGTTGTTATAGCAAATTAACTGCTAATGGCACAGATAGCAAGATGCTGTTAGCTTCAACAATGAATCTAACTGCATTCCGCAGTGGAGGAGTGGCCTAGTGGTTAGGGTGGTGGACTTTGGTCCTGGGGAACTTCAGGCACAGGCAGCTCCTTGTGACTCTGGGCAAGTCACTTAACCCTCCATTGCCCCATGTAAGCCGCATTGAGCCTGCCATGAGTGGGAAAGCGCGGGGTACAAATGTAACAAAAATAAATTATCAGGGGAATTCAGTAAAGGTTGCCCAAAGGAGGGCAAAGGGGTGTGGCCATGGGAGGGGCATTCCCAAAATGCGCACTAAGCTAGTATTCTAACACATCCCAACACTCTTCACTCCTCCCAACTACTCTTAATACCCCTGACGTCACTATCCCTATATCCAACAACCTGAAAATTCTTGGAGTGACACTAGACAAGCATCTATCATGCAAAATACATTATGAAGAAAATGTTCAACATGATGTGGATACTGAAACGTATTAAACCGTATCGTCCCCTGAAAACATTCCGCAACTTGGTACAATCCACCGTATTTACCTATGTGGACTACTGCAATAGCATTTTCATAGGCTGTAAGGCCCAAATCCTGAAAAATCTTCATACTGACCAAAACACGGCAGCCAGACTCATTTTTGGCAAATCACGATTTAAGAGTGCATCACCCCTTTGTGAAAAGCTTCATTGGCTCCCTATTAGAGAACGAATAAACTTCAAGGTCCACACACTGATTCAAAAGATTATCCATAGAGAATCTCCGAACTATATGACTGACTTGATTGACCTACCCACCAGAAACATGTCGGAATCCTCTCAAAATTACCTCAACCTGCACTACCCTAATTGCAAAGGACTCAAGTATAAAGCCTCGTATGATTCCAACTTCTAATTCAAAGGCAGTCAACTCTGGAACGCCCTTTCCAGATCCATTCCTTCTATTAAATACTACCTACCCTTCAGAAAATCACTGAAAACCTATCTATTCAAGGAAGCTTATCCAAACGCCACGACCTAACCCTATGAACCCACCTATTCATCACCAATTCCTGTGACAACGGCAATGACTCAGACCACGCCTCCTCCAATTTTCCCTATGCTTATCCTGACCCTATCCCTGATTATATCAATCTAACCTAATACTAACACCTCCTCCTACCTCCTCTACCCCCTCTCCCTTATAATATTATCTATTCACACATCCCCATTACTCCACTAAGCTTAGCCTGTTTTTCTCTGCATTATACTTTGTAATTCTACTACTTTGTAAGCCGCATTGAACCTGCCATGAGTGGGAAAGTGCGGGATACAAATGTAACAAATAAATAAATAAATATTCTGTAAAGGGTGCTGTGTAGAATACTAGCTTAGCATGGATCACCTTGGTGCCTTTGGTAGCCATTTATTTTATTCCCCCCTTTATGCCATGCCGCTAACATAGGGTAGTACATTTTTCTGTATTAACTGCTTGGAATACCCCAACAGTTATTACATAGATACCTAACAGTTAATACATGTTAGGTGCAAACCATTAGTGCATCTAAGGGGTAGTTATTAAAGTGCAGTAAAAGTCAGACTTTTATCACACCTTAATTTACCACCAGAGTGACTTATCTGTGGTAGCTCAGTGCCACAGATTGGTCACTCCTGTGATACAAGAATAACACTGCTTGTGATTAACTTTGCAAGCAGTGTTATTTTACCATTCCAAGAGCATTGGGCTGATAAACTGTGACCTGATGCTCCTGGGCACTTTTAAAGGGGTTCGGCATGCAATACACAGAGCTGTCCCCTCCCCTTCCCGAATAGACCACTAGGGTCAGACCCTCCCCTGATGATCCCTCCAATCAAGACACACTCCCCAACACCTCACCAATTCCATACCTCTCTAGGAAGTCCCGACTTGCTGAAGCCCCCTCCCCTCAGCCTATCTGAAAGAATCCCTGTGGCTAGTGGACTTGGGGCAGGACCAATCCCCCACTCAGTCCTGCCTCTTGCCAACATCGGGTTCAAAATGGTACCAGCAAGCCCTAGTGGTAGTTAATGCATATCCCATGTTGAGCTTATTTACTATTTACTGCTAGGGGTCATATATGGGCAAAAGGTGTAGTGGTTGTATTAGCTCTGTTCGGGTGTTTTAGAACATATGCATTGCTGTACTGGGACAGACCGACGGTCCATCAAGCCCAATATTCTGTTTCCAACAGTTGCCAATCCAGGTCACAAGTACCTGGCAAGATCCCAAAAGAATAAAACATATTTTATGCTGCTTATCCTAGAAATAAGTAGTGGATTTTCCCAAATCCATCTTAGTAATGTTTTATAGACTGTTGTTTTAGGAAATTATCCAAACCTTTTTTTAAACTCCACTAAGCTAACTGCTTTTAATACATTCTCTGGCAGCAAATTCCAAAGTTTAATTACACCCTGAGTGAAGAAATATTTTCACCGGTTTGTTTTAAATTTACTGCTTAATAGCTTCATTGCATGCCCTCTAATTCTTGTATTTTTGGAAAGAGTAAACAAGAAATTCATGTCTACCCATTCCACTCCACTCAGTATTTTATAGAACTCTATCATATCTCCCCACAGCCATCTCTTCTCCAAGCTGAAGAGCCCTAGTCTCTTTAGCCTTTCCTGATAGGGAAGCCACCCCACCCATGTTATCATTTTTGTCGCTTTTCTTTGTACTTTTTCTATTTCTGCTAGACTCTTCCAACATATCTTGGTGTTATGTTGGCACTCTTCATGTGCTTTAAGGCCTCCAGCTGATCTCATTGTTGTGTTGGCCCATTTCCAAAACATTAATGCCTTCCTGACACATTTTCAGGTGTTTTAAGGCCTTCCAGCCTATCTTGTTGCTGTGTTTGTCCACTTTATGTGTGCTGGGCTCTTTCATCCAGTACTGCCACCCCTTCAACTCACTTGCACTATTTTTGGGGCCTTCATGACAGTGCATCCTCTGTTTTCTATCCAGATCCCAAAGGAGATTACCCAAGGAGTCTATGAATTGTTCCCCTAGCCCAGAGGATCTTCACCACACATTCTTGTGCTAGGAAGAAGTCCTCAGTGAAAAGACTATAACTTAAAGGCATATACTTGTCTGACCTCAACCCCACTCTCACTGCCTGGGCTCTTCTAGCCTATTGTTGCCCCTTTCCAGTGTCTTCTAGCCTTCCAGCCTATGTTGGTGCTGTGTTGATACTGATAGTCTGATAGACTGCTAGTCCCTTATGCCCCTTTTCATGCCTCATGGTCTCTGGATGCGCATCAGCTAATCCTTCCTGCTCCATCTTCTGCCTGCTAGGAGTCCACCAGGTGGTCAGCATTTTTTTTTTCATTGCTTCTAAATTATGGAATCCTCTTCTTCCTTCCAGTGTTTTAAGTGTTCAAAGACTTATTATTTTGAAGCTGCCTTTGGCACCTAGCGGTGACAGTGCTTTGGGGTGAAAGTATTTGTGGGAATTCTGTGCATTCTCTTTACTGTTGCTGAGTGCCTGTGTGTGTTTTATTTCCTGTATCATGATGGTGTTCCTTTCTTGTCTGATTTTTAGCCTATAAACCGCTTTCGTCTTTTGCTAGGTAAGGTGGTATAGTAAGAGATGTAATAAACATAAACATTAGGAGCTACTAGCCAATCCGGGTGCCCACTTGGCCCTCTTCTGTTGTTCCTTCACCTTCTAGCCAATGTTATGCTGCTTTAATTCACTCAGTCATGTTGCTTTGAGGTCACCTGGGCAGTGTTTTTGCTGCTTTACGCCTCTCAAAGTTCCTTAGTATGATCAATTTTGTGTGTTTTACCCTCTATTAATACAGTGAACCTTTGTTCTACTCTTAGTGCTGCTTTAACCTTCTGATGGCGGCTTAAAGTCTTCCTGCAACTGGTAGTGACTTTTTTCCCCTTTTTAATGTTGGGGGGAGGTCTTTGTGACACTTACCCCCTTGTCTACAAGTTATAGAATTACTAGAACTTATGCTCGTAATTGTAACAATTATGCACCTAAGTGTTAGATGCACGCTCAGTGGTATCCTATAACTTTAGTGCACAATTGCCTTAGGAGTCCTTTCACTAATGTATATTAACCGTAGGTTAAAAAGCACTACTGCAGGGCACGCTCAGGCATCCTGTGGTACTTTTTACATGTGCACTTGCTACCCACGTGCTAAAAATAGTTTTTTATTTTTTAGCACTGGGTTGGGTCTGGGTATGGACAGTAGGCGTGTTCTGCGCTAATTGGGTGCTAACCAATTAGCATATGGTTAGCATGTGAGCCCTTACTGCCTAGAAAATAAGTGTTGGTAAGTGCTCACACACTAATAGCCACATGCTAATGGGAAAATTAGCTCATGGCCATTATTGTCAGAATAGAAAAATTGGCCTTAGCACATGGGAAAGAACCGTGCTGGGAATAGTGCAGGCCACTTTTTAGCACTGCTTAGTAAAAGGGCCCCTCAGCATGTAAATGCAAAGGGGTGTTCACAGGAGGAGGAGGAGCAGCATATGTGGGCCATGGGCATATCTACCACTTACCTTACATGCGCAACTTACAGAATACTTAAAGTTATGCACATTGGTGCTGATTTTGGACTTGATTCTATATATCATGCCTAAAAGGTCAGCGCCAAAATGAATACGCCTAAGCATATTCTATAAAGTACGGCTTAATTTAGGTGTACGTTATAGAATAAGCCTAAATTTCCACGCAGTTTATAGAATACGCCAAGTTCCTGTCCGTACAACTAAATTTAGTTGCAGGCAGTTACACTACCAGACTTAATTTCGAAAGTGATGGGCGCCCATATTTCGACCCAAATCGGGAGATGGGCGCCCATCTCACAAAGGTGCCCAAATCGGTATAATCAAAAGCCGATTTTGGGTGTATTCAACTGCAATCTGTCGCGGAAACGGGCAAAGTTGATGGGGGCGTGTCGGAGGCATGGTGAAGGCGGGACTGGGGCGTGTTTATCGGCCGAGGAGAGATGGGCGCCTTTGGCCGATAATCGAAAAAAGAAAGGCGTTTTTAGCCCAAATTTGGGTCACTATTTTTGGACCCTTTTTTCACGAACAAGTCCCAAAAAAGTGCCCTAAATGACCAGATGACCACCGAAAGGAATCGGGGATGACCACCCCTGACTCCCCCAGTGGTCACTAACCCCCTCCCACAAAAAAAAAAACAACTTTAACAACTTTTTTTTCCAGCCTGTATGCCAGCCTCAAATGTCATACCCAGCTCCATCACAGCAGTATGCAGGTCCCTGGAGCAGTTGTTATTGGGTGCAATGGACTTCAGCCAGATGGACCCAGGCCCATCCCCCCTACCTGTTACACTTGTGGTGGTAAATGGGAGCGCTCCAACCCACCCCCAAAACCCACTGTACCCACATGTAGGTGCCCCCTTCAGCCATAAGGGCTATGGTAATGGTGTAGAGTTGTGGGCAGTGGGTTTTTGGGGAGATTTGAGGGACTCAGCACCCAAGGGATAGGAGCTATGGACTTGGGAGGTATTTAACTTTTTTAAAATTGTTACAAGTACCCCCCCTAGGGTGCCCGGTTGGTGTCCTGGCATGTGAGGGGGACCAGTGCACTACGAATCCTGGCCCCTCCCATGACCAAATGCCTTGGATTTGTTCATTTTTGAGCTGGGTGCCTTCTGTTTCCACTACCGCTGAAAAACGAAACCACCCAGCTCAAATCCGCACAAATCCAATGCATTTGCCGAGCACAAACCGTGTTATCGAAAAAAAGATGGGCGCCCATTTTTTTTAAAAATACGGTCTGTCCCACCCCTTCACGTACCCGTTCTCGGACATAGACGCCCATGGAGATGGGCATTCGCGTTTGATTATGCCCCTCTAAGTAAATTAGGCACATAGATTTTACAAACGCCCACGACCTGCTCCCTTTTCAACTATGTGACTTAGAATTTGTGCACATCACGTTACAAAATGTGCTTAGACAGAATATTTTAATTTCTATGTAATTAGTTTACTGATTTTTATATCACTTGTGATCTGCTGAGTTAGGTGATTAATATATAGAAAATATAGATTTCTAAACTGATTTCTGGATTTAGCATACACTTTTTCAGTGCTTGAAGGTGAGTTACATTCAAGTACAGCAGGGAATTTCCTGTCCCCAGAGGGCTTACCATTACCTGAGTGTAAAGTGACTTGCCCAAGATCACAATTTGCTGCAGTGGAATTTGAAGCTTGGCTGCCCTGGTTCTCAGCCTGCTGCTCTAACCATTAAGTAACTCCCTAGGAATCTTTTCTAAATCAGAACCCTAGAAGGCTCAACCCAAATTTTTCTATAAATCCTAAATGAACACTTTTTAAGTCCAAACCATGAACTGCATGCCTGTAGTTACTAGTTTTCTCCATAAAGCTGTCCTACATATTACAGCACTGTCTGTGCTTCTCCATTTTTCTGCATTGCTAAGGATATTATAGATACATGTCACACAGTTCATTAATCACCAGTGAATGTTACACTTTGCCTGTATATTTGAGGTCAGGACTTTCTTGGGTGGAGTGTATGATTCAGTGGTCATTCTGTAGTAAGATATGTGTTTTCTGGCTTATTCCCATAATCATAGGTTTGGTTTTCCAGTGAACTGCTGAATCATAACTTTCCATTAACTGTTATGCTTTAAATACTTACATGTACACCTAACAAGACATACAGAATCTCACATAGGCATTGGAATGGGGGGAGTCACAGATGCTATAGCATCCCTCTCTCTGCCATGAGGTGTTTAGCTTCTTACTCCCCTTGCCCCAGGGAGCGACACTACCCAACAGTCAGCATTACAGAAGATGCATCGTGGCTGGCCAAAATGAGGCCTTGAGCACCTGCACATGCTCAAGGCCTAATGACTTCCACCTCTCCAAAACAGGAAGTTCAGAAGGGGCAGGAGCTGGAAGGCCTTGAGCATACGTATTGTGATAAGTAAGAGGGTGTCCTGTACGGTGTAGGCCACTAGAGGGCGCTAGAAGAAAGTGGAGGTCGCTAGGACCGGGGAGAGCCCTGGGAGGTCCACAGGTGCAGGCGGTTATGGGCTGGGTCCTGTGTAGCTAATTAACCACTTTATACCCCACCTGAGTTGTGAAAGGAAAGGAAGTGAGCTAGCAGCAGAAGAAGAGAGAGCCCCTGAAAGATACTGGCTAACCTTATGGACTTGGGGTGGACTGGGTATCCAAAGGAGATCAGCAGGCTGAAAGTCCTGGGGTAGGAAGTCCCTAAAGCATTAGTGTTTGACTGTGTGTCCTCAGTACTTATAGGAACTGTGTGTTCAGTGGAGGGACTGTGTGTCCGGAACTGTGTGTTCAAAGAGGGGACTGTGTGTCCAAAGAAGAAAAGACTGTGTGTCCATAACTGTGGGTTCAAAGGAGGGACTGTGTGTCCAAAGTACTGAGAGAAGCAGGCTGCAAAGCCTGGGGTTGAGAATCCCCAAAGTATTGGTGTAGTACTGAGCCCATGTATCTGTGTGGGGAGCCTCAGTGTGAAGATCTATGAAAGTATAAAGTATTAAGCTAGAAGAAGTGTGCCCAGGGGCTGGAATAAAGAGTTGCCTGAGAAATATGCAGTTGGTGAGACCTGTTTAATTTGCTTAGTGGGAACCAGGTCACCCTGAGCGAGAAGGGGTAGCACACTAATTTGCATATGATCTGCA
This sequence comes from Microcaecilia unicolor, assembly GCF_901765095.1. Classification (NCBI taxonomy): domain Eukaryota; kingdom Metazoa; phylum Chordata; class Amphibia; order Gymnophiona; family Siphonopidae; genus Microcaecilia; species Microcaecilia unicolor. The sequence continues at coordinate 138,108,119 of NC_044031.1, read as the reverse complement.
TATGGAGAACCAGGTCACCCTGAGTGCGAAGGGGGATATCACAGTGTGCAGATGCTCAAGGCTCTGTGCCAGCCAACTGCAATGTGTCTTCTGTAATGCTGATTGTAGTGTTGATGCCCCAGGAGAAGGAAGGTAAAATGTTGAACACCTTACAAGGGAGGGGAAGGTGGAAGAAAGGATAGATATGCTGGAGTCCAGGGAGAGATGCTGAGGACCATAGGGGTGTAGGGCTGAGAGGTAGGAAAGGAGAGAGATACTGGATGCCATAAAGGCTTCATTGGGGGGGGGGGGGGGGGGGGGGGAAGTGATGCAGGACTATGGAATGGTAGGGAGGAGTTGCTGGGGTTGTGGGTAGAGCTTAGGTCCCCCAAACAAAAAGCACTCTACTGCCCCTGGAATCTTGTAAGAAGATTGATCAGAAGCATGTCAATTTGTTTAGCTTGTATTTTATGTAGGGCTGCATTTTAAGTGCAGTTGACTTTGTGATTAATGCATTAATCATTAATCACAATTTTTAAAATGAATCACATTAGAGTCTCCTGTCTCTCCAAACATCTCTTCTGCTCTCTTCAACTCCCAAACCCTGTCCTCAGTGCAATACGACATTTTTCCCCCATCCACAATTCAACATCACCCCCCACACACGCACACACACCAGTCTACTTTAAAGGCAGTCTTCTGTTAATCTGTAAAACTTTGGAGTAGACCACAGGCAGCATATGTGCAATGCTGCCACCTCTGGGGACCAACAGAAGACACGTTTAGAGTAGACTGGTGGGGGGAGATTGAGAGGGGGCAGATGCTGAACCCCAGGTGGGTGGAGTGGAGTGAGCTGCAGACCCACAAGCAGACCTGGATGTGCAGTGTGGGGCCCTTATTCTATAAAGGTTAGGCTCGTAAATTTATGCTCTTAAATTTACGCTCCTAAAATATAAGCATAATCTATGCTCCTAAATTTATGCTCCTAATTTAGGGCCTATTAGGAATGCCTCCTATCCACCCATGACCCTCCTATGGCTGCGTCCCCTTTTTGGACTCGTGTGTAAAATTTACACATGGATCCTGCACTCAAATTTATGTGCATAAATTTTAACTAAATCCAATAATTGTTAAGAAGCCAATTATCAGTGCTAATTGGCTCACTTTGCCCAAATTTGCATGTGCAAGTTTTAGCGACTTTTATAGAATTTGGGGGATAGTGATTTACTTAAGAACTTAAGTGTTGCCATAATAGGACAGACCGAAGGTACCTCAAGTCCAGTATTCTGTTTTCAACGGTGGCCAATCCAGGTCACAAGTACCCGGCAAGATCTCAGAAGAGTAAAACAGACTTTATGCTGCTTACTGTAGAAATACAATAACTTCTTAGTAGAGGTGAACATGGGAGAAGAATAACAAATCTGTTACCATTTGTCATACACAGGGAAAGTCTCATACAGTCACCGGTGTGTTTAGGCCGTTTGGTTCCAGTGTATTTAAGTGGTAGATCCAAAAAGTCTCTCGTAATAATTTTCTATTCCTGGCTCTGCCCCTAATGTTGAGTGTGACATGATCTATGGCCATACACTTCAAAGTGTCTGCCGTGTGTTTGTTCCGGACACAGTGCTGCACTAATGGTGCCCCTAGATGCTGTGCTGCGATCCGTGACTGATGTTCTATCATTCTAGCGTTCAGTGATCTGCTCATTTTCCAAATGTATACTTTATTGCATGGACAAATGATGTAATATATAGATCTTAAATATCGGAAGGAGGGGGTCAGTCTATGATTATAAGCGTCACTAAATAGGGGCTCACCTGAATTGGTGTCAAATATCACCCCATAAGTACATAAGTAATGCCATACTGGGAAAAGACCAAGGGTCCATTGATCCCAGCATCCTGTCCACGATAGCGACCAATCCAGGCCAAGGGCACCTGGCAAGCTTCCCAAACGTACAAACATTCTATACATGTTATTCCTGGAATTGTAGATTTTTCCCAAGTCCATTTAGTAGTGGTTTATGGACTTGTCCTTTAGGAAACCGTCTAATCCCTTTTTAAACTCTGCTAAGCTAACCGCCTTCACCACATTCTCCGGCAACGAATTCCAGAGTTTAATTATGCGTTGGGTGAATAAAAATTTTCTCTGATTTGTTTTAAATTTGCTACACTGTAGTTTCATCGCATGCCCCCTAGTCCTAGTATTTTTGGAAAGCGTGAACGAATGCTTCACATCCACCATACTTATGTACTTATGTACCTCTACTAAGAAGGTATTGTATGTTGTAGATGATATAGTAGAGTATTGCCACCAGTAGTTGACAGTTTTACTGTAGAAATAAGCAGTGGATTTTCCCAAGTTCATCTTAATAATGGCTTAAGAACATAAGAATAGCCATACTAGGTCAGATTGATGGTTCATCTAGCCCAGTATCCTGTTTCCAATAGTGGCCAATCCAAGTTACTATTTGATTTTCCTGTCAGAAACCTAAATAGTAGCAACATTCCATGCTACCAATCCTAGGGCAAGCAGCAGCTTCCCCATGTTTGTCTCAATAGCAGACTATGGACTTTTCCTCCAGGAACTTGTCCAAACCTTTTTTAAACACTAACCACTGTTACCTCATCCTCCAGTAATGAGGACTTTTCTTTTAGGAAAGTAGTCAAACCTTTTGCAAACCCCACTAAACCAACTGCCCCTACCACACTCTGTTATCAAAAGTTTATTACAGAAATATAACATTAATACATAGTAAATAGTATACTTATAGGATTATCCCCTAGTAAAATTAGTTCCTTATGAAGCAAAAAAACAGGAAAGTGAAACTGAACCAACCACTAGTTTAGCCTGATCTGCACTTTCACAAACAAAAGAAGTCCTCTGTCTTACCCCTATCATAAGATTGTAAACCACTGGCCCGCCTTTACTGTAGCATAGTGCTGTAACATAGTTCTAGATCCCAGTCCAGTGCTCCACTCCAGGTATTTTGGTCACTCTTCTGATCACCAGCTGAGATTCTGCTTACTTAGGTATGTCTCTGATATAATCTCATGGTGTTCTGTGCATCAAACTTGCTGCAACATCTGCTTCTCTTCTTCCATTATATGTGTATATTTCTCTCTGTGAAGGTGAAATTGCATATCTGGAATCCTGATTAAATGAGTTGGGCTCCCTGAGTCTGGCTGAGCCAATGGAAAACTTGCAATCATATGGCAAGATAGAGGAACCACAATTACAGCTGACGATTGACTCAACAAAGACAGATAGTGATGATACAAGTCTAGTCTGAGCTGGTATACATACCGTGTTGCAAACTAAGGCCATCCAAGCTATGTTTAGCTGGGAAAGTCTCTCTCCCCCATGTTCACAGCAGGGAACAATGAACAAAAGTATCATTCAGTCTTCACACTGTAGCCTCATATCCTTGATTGCAAGTACAGAGTCCAGCATGAAGTGCAAAGGAACCCATACTAGTATGGTTTAGTGGTCTAAGTCAGGCCTCAGATGCATACAAAATGATAGTACAGGTATTAACCCTACAGTCATGGTGTCATGAAGGCCAGGCAGGTATTGTGCTAAGGCTCCTGCTTTCCATCAGCAATACTATAAATGACATTGCTACAGCCAAAGCTTATGATCAACTGTTGTGAATCTTCTCTCAGCTATTTCTTGGCCAGCAGACATTTACTTTGTCACACCTCTATTCTTACAAATGTCGTACTTATCTTTATCCTGCAGAGGCTGCAACAGTGCATCTCACCGGTGCAGAAGGAATCAGGGATGAAGAGACTGGTACCTCCTATTCTTGTAAGTTCAACAGGTAACAGTATCACCTGGTACCATTGAGGAACCAAGCCGAAGGGATAGGCATTTGCAGTCCCAGCTGATTTCCGTGAAGAGGAAGATGGCAACAAAGATGCAAGTGACAACATCAAAGCTGTGGTGAAGGAGGTGGAGGAGATACAAGAGATGTCACCAGAGGAAGAGGAGGTGCAAGGCCAGGAAATGCATGCAAGGGACAGCCCAGAACATTATGAGGAGGTTGAAGTGGACTTTTGGTCTTCTTCCAACTGGTTTCACAGGTGTACTATTGTCTCTTTATCAGATCCTAAGCCACGCCATTGAACTGTGTTCTGGGCCTGTATTCCCTCTGCATAGGGGTTGTCCTTTTCCTCTGTTGACTCTCTCTCTTGTGAGCCAGTATACATAAGAGCAACAACTTGCTTCTACTCATGCTTGTATCCACCACTAGTAACACCCAGACATAATCAGACAAATAGGGGTAAACACTGATAGAATAGACATAGACAGGCAGTGATAAATGGTGTAACAGGTAGGAGTTCTCCACTAGCCATAAGGGTCTATATACTTGCAGGGTCCACACAATAATCTTACATCACCACACTCCATCAAGAAAAAGGATCCTTCATCCTACCAGAAGGGTTTGCAAGTTTGGACAGCCCAAAAGGGCCAGTGTCCATTGTATCCTGCTGTCTGCTCACAGGGTCCTGTTTCTAGGACTCATCATTCAGGGTGAACAACAGTTTACATTCAAACATCAGCAAAACACTGTATATACTAGAGATCAGTTTGTATAAGACCATGAGGTAAATTCCAGCCCTGGAGTCCTCTCCCAATAATTTGTAATCCAGGGATTATAACAGTCCACAAATCATATTCAAATAAGGGTCAAAAAAAGCTCCAGTACCTTCCTTTCGGTGTTTTCCTTGGTTTGGGATCTCCCAGCTTTAAGAGTTCTAAGATCCCTGACAGTTCCTCCCCTTGTGATAGTTTTACCCACTAGGCACTATCCCCTGCCCCATAGCTGCCAACCAGAATGTTATAGTTGAGTCTCTCCTGTATAAAAGAATTCCCTCTGTCTCTTTTATATTTCCTTCTCTTGTAGTTCTATGAAATTGTCTGCATTAGTGCAGTCCATAAATTCATCATCAGACAGTTGGTCCTCTTCCCATATCCCAGGGACCTCCAACTCCATAGGAATGGGTTCCTCAAACCTCTTAGGTCTTGATAATATCTCCCCCTCTCTAGGTTTTCTGAAAGCCATTACATATTGCTTACAAATCCAGGAAGGCTCATCATCCTCAGGACTCTTCTATTGTCTAGCTCTTTCCTTACACAGCATCATATGCACTGGTGACCTCTCCTCCCTTCCTCTCCTACCCTGCCCGGGAATTCCTCGTTCCCTGCTATATCCTGTGTTTCATGATCTATTGCTTTGTGTGGGAAATGGATTTTGAGGTCAGGTTCAAAAGCTGAAGCATGGGCACTCTCCTAAATATGACAATGGACACATTGAAATGCACACTCACTCACAAACACACATGCACACACACACACACACACTCACACTGGATGTTGAGTTATTTTAGTTCCGGGTCTCATTGCATAAAATGGGACCCTGTGCTACAATAACCCAACTTGTGGTAAAATAACCCAACTTAACAGTAGCTCACATTGATAACTTCCTCCTTAACAGCTTGTCCTTCTTGGGGATGTGCACAGAACTTTATTTTTCCTTTCTTTTTTTTTTTTCTTCCATTTTGTTTTTTATTTTAGTTTTTTTTATTTTGCTTTTTTCATTTAATTTCTTCAAAAATGTGAAACAATATTTTCAAAACCACCACAAAATGAAAAACAAAAGCTTGACATAAATTTGGGCCCCAAAACCTCCCCATGCTGCTGCCAAAGTATAAACCCTTATGTGCTTGGTGCCAGCCCACCTCCCCCACGTCCTCTGGCAGTTGCTACCTACCCTGTTCACAAGTTTAAAGGAGGCAAAATTGATCCCAGATTCATCCTGTCTTGCTACTGATGTTTCTAAAATGACACCAGTTAATCCATGCCTGACAACGTTTTGAGATATAAATGATTCTCCCACACAGCATAATGGCACCAGGTTGACTGGTGGAATTTTCAAAAAGAGCAGCAGAAGGTTAGGTGTGACTACAGATCTCTTCTACAATTTTTAAACCTGCAGATGGAGAAAAGAGCGGTTGTGTGACATTGAGTTGAGGAATGGGCTTTTTTGGATGGCAGAATTATTGTTTTCAGAGGGTAGTTGGTTACAACTGCCAATTATTTAAAAAGAAGAAAAGAAAATCTTGTTGATTTTTCAGTATTTAATTTTGAAAATGAAATGAAACAGGAAATTCATTTCAAACAAAAGAACATCCCTAGTTCTTTTGTGGTTCTCAATCCAATTAATTATTCCATACAAAAGCCTTGATGTAGTATGATTACTTTCTGGCTATAGTTAGCTATGATTTAGTTGCCAAGACAACACAGAGTACTTGTAAGTATATCTACATATAAAATCAACGCTAACAGAGCTAAGGAGAACTTCACAAGGACAAAGAAATCTCTGATAAATTGCATTGTGGAAAACCAGGATCACCATGTAATTTTTTCTCCTGTATGTATTTATTTTGTCTTTTTCTTCCAAGATAAAAGTATGATGTAAATATTGTTATTGTTATTATTATATTATGTTTCCTCAGTTTCTGTACAAGTCTCATTAGGTCGCAACAATGAGCATTCTAGGAGACAATCTTCAGTGACAATAGATGCCCCAAATTAAAGGACATCTCTGGAAGGAGCAAAGGAAATTACTGTTGGTTTTATACTGTTACATAAGCTACAGAGTGTAATTCTAAAAGGGATGCCTACATTTAAGTGCCTATTATGCACCTACTTGTAACCTGTTCTACAAAGAAAAGGACACACATCAGTGGTGGCCCTACCATTAGGCCAACTGAGGTGGGGGCCTCAGGCAGCACTCTTCATGGAGCAGCATCTTGCCACGGCCGCCAGCCGGCTAGTCTAACTGTTTGCATCTCTCCATCCTTCCAGGATGGCATCGCTTCTTTCCATCCCCCATCCTGGCTGCAGTCTAGCTTCTCCCACCTTCATTTTTCAACCCCCATTCCCTGAGTCAAAAGTCAGTAGCAGCAGCGATTCCCATTTGCTGCCTTGCTGCCAGCACTGGCTTCTTTTCCATACCGTGGCCCGCTTCTCTTTCAAAACTTCCTGTTTTCTCAGAGGTGGGCTGCAGTAGAAAGAAGAAGATGGTGCCGACGGCACAGCAGTGAATGGGAATCCTTGTCAATCAGAGGCGTAGCCAGACCTCGTTTGTAGGGGGTCTGAGTCCAAAGTGTGGGGGGGGGGGGGGCATTTTGCCCCGTCTTCCTGCTGCTTTCTGCCCCTGCCGTAGCCCTACATACATGTGCTGGTGGGGGTCCCCAAGCCCCGTTAGCAGAAGGCAGGTTACTAGGAATTATCAAGAAAGGGATGCAAAATAAGACCAAGAATATTATAATGCCTCTGTATCGCTCCATATTGTGACCTCAATTTGAATACTGCGTTCAATTCTGGTTGCCTTATCTCAAAAAAGATATAGTGGAATTAGAAAAGGTTCAAAGAGCGACCAAAATGATAAAGGAGGTAAAACTTCTCCCATGTGAGGAAAGGCTATTTAGGTTAGGGTACTTCACCTTGGAAAAGAGACAACTGAGGAGGGATATGATTGAGGTCTATAATATCCGGAGTGGTGTAGAATGGGTAAAAGTGAAATGATGATAATATTCAGCATATAGCTGAATATTATCATTTATATGGTTGATATTCAAAATTATTTAACCAACCAGAAATGGCTGCTGGCTGGTTAAGCTGTTTGTTCAGGGGTTATCCTATAATTTTCAGCGGCACTTAAACAAAAAAACACAGTCCTATCTTTATGCAGCAACTCATGGTCACTTAAGTCCTGAACATTGACTTCAGCGGACCTGTGTTAGCTGGTGCTGCATAAACCGGATATTCAATGCCAAAACCCAGACATGGCCCTGCATTGACTATGCAGTAATGATGCCGGTGGTGGTTAGCAAAACATGCACTGCCAGCAGCTGAATATTTACCACTATGTGCATATGTGCACATTTACGCACATATATGATGGTATTCTGATCATATATGTGTGCATATATATGATCAGAATACTGTCATGTATGTGCATATGTGTGCACATACATGACATGAAGGTGCCAAGAATTATGCACATATCTGGTACCTAATTCTTGGCACCTTCCTTATAGAATTACTCCTTGTATAGGTACCCAGTGGGCACCTATGTGGCACCTTTTCTTTATAGAATACCACCATAAGAGGTTAGATATGTGTCTACAGTTTAGGTACAAGTACTTATGCTAGCCATAGAGTTGATGAAGTACATATGCCTAAACACCAGAGATATTCCTGTAGTTTTTTGTGTTCTATAAATTACTTGTGTAAGTGTGCACCTTACTAAAGTCCACCCATACTCTACCCATGTGTATACCTACTTGTTGTGGAAGATATAGTTAAGTATATAAGAATATTAGTATTGCCATACTGGGACAGACCAAAGGTCCATCAAGCCCAGCATTCTATTTCCATCAATGGCAAATCCAGGTCACAAGTACCTGGCAAGATCCCAAAACAGTACAATACATTTTGTGCTACTTATTCTAGAAATAAGCAGTGGATTTTCCCAAGTCCATTATAATAACGGTCTATGGATTTTTCCTTTAGGAAGCCATCCAACCTTTTTAAAACCCTGCTAAGCAAATTACATTTACTACATTCTCTGGCAACGAATTCCAGAGTTTAAATACACATTGAGTAAAGAAATATTTTCTGTGATTTGTTTTAAATGTACTACTTTGTAGCTTCATTGTGTGACCCCTAGTTCTAGTATTTTTGGAAAGAGTAAACATCTACCCATTCCACTCCACTCAGTATTTTATAGACCTCTATCATATCTCCCCTCATCTGTCTTTTCTCCAAGCTGAAGAGCCCTAGCCGCTTTAGCCTTTTCTCTTTCTCTGTACCTTTTCTAATTCCACTATATCTTTTTTGAGATGCGGCAACTAGAATTGAACACAATATTCGAGGTGCGGTTGCACCATGGACCAATACAAAGGCATTATATCATCCTCGCTTTTGTTTTCCATTCCTTTCCTTATAATATCTAACATTCTATTTGCTTTCTTAGCTGCTGCCGCACACTGAGCAGAGGGTTTCAATGTATCATCAACTATGACACCTAGATCCCTTTCCTGGTCAGTGCCTCCTAATGTGGAACCTTGCATTACGTTGCTATAATTCAGGTTCCTCTTTCTCACATGCATCACTTTGCACTTGCTCACATTAAACATCATCTGCCATTTAGATGCCCAGTCTCCCAGTCTCGTAAGGTCCTCTTGTAAATTTTCACAATCCTCTTGTGATTTAACAACTTTGAATAACTTTGTGTCATCTGCAAATTTAATTACCTCACCAGTTGTTCCCATCTCTAGATCATTTATAAATTTGTTATAAAGCAGCAGTCACAGCACTGACCCCTGGGGAACCCCACTATCTACCCTTCTCCAAACAGCTTTGTTGTATCTGTTACTGGACAATATGGTTATTCTCCACATTGCTGATAGCTACCCATCAAGTTGTGACCCCTGAAGAAGGCACAATGCCGAACATGGACCATGTAGGGTTCTGAACGGTGTATGTTATTTTTATTAGAGAATAAATTTTGACTTTGAACTTCCAGTTGTACTTGGAACTATTTCTTCCACTCTTGTTTTTTTTTTCTTGACTTTTGTGGAAGTTCTTTCCAGCTTTTGTTTGGCTTCATCTACTTGTCGAACATATGCTATGTAAGCTATGCATATATTTACAGATTCACAATGCATACAGTGTCCCAAACAATACCCTTTAGAATAGTATTATGAAATTCTTTAACTATATATAACATTTAGCATATCAGAATTTCTTCATATCAATATAGATGAGTGCAATCAATTTTTTGAAGGGGATCTTCAGAGTCTGCTGCAGCACACACCATACAAACATTGCGTTCCTTTGAGACAATGGTTGTGGCGCAAATCGTCATTGATCCACCTATTTTTACTAATCGTCATTGATCTACCTACTTTTACTAAGTAAAAATAGGTGGATCAATGACATTTGTGCCACAACCGTTGTCTCAAAGGAATGCAATGTTGTATGGTGTGTGCTGCAGCAGACTCTGAAGATCCCCTTCAAAAATTGATTGCACTCATATATATTGATATGAAGAAATTTCTGATATGCTAACGTTATCTATAGTTAAAGATTTTCATAATACTATTCTAAAGGGTATTGTTTGGAACACTGTATGCATTGTGTTGATATTGGGTCCCCACATAATAAATATATGGTCTGTAGAATTGGAGTTTCTTGTATATTTATAGATTAGCACTTAGGTGGACTTTTGGCATTTACATGCGTATGTGCATAAATATTAGCTCCTATTTATAGAACTATCCTTTTAATGTCCATTGTATTAAGTAATGAAATGCAGATTGCAACTTAATATCTCTAGAAGCCTACATTCAAATCTACACGTACCTGGCATTATTTTGATTTGGTGCTGGGGACAGCAGGAGGGACAACATCTTTGTCTGCCATTATCTAAGATATCCAACGGTTCAGCCATCTGAATAGGTAGTATCAGGAGTCCTGTTAAAAGGGTTAGGAGTTGCTAGCCTTGAAGGTCCTTGCCAGTTTCAGAGGGACTGTGATTGCTCTGTGGCTTGGAGGTCTATGAGACAGCCATGACTAGACTATAATCTGGCGAGATCAGGAGAGTATAAGAACATAAGACATGCCATGCTGAGTCAGAACTAAGGTCCTTAGAGCTCAGCATCCTGTCTATGACAGTGGCCTATCTTGATCTCTAAGGAAGTATTTGGCAGATACCAAAGAATAGCAAGTTCAGTTGAGTTAGTTTTCTCCATGATCATTAGGGTTGTGTAATGCAAAATTTTTTGTTTTCTTTTCTTTCCCATGTTATTAACAGGAATTTTTGTTTGCTTTTTTAATATTTGTTTTAATATTTTTTTTTCATTTTGGGTGCAATGTTTGTAAATAGAGTGCACTCTTCAGAAACAGTGTGCATTCTTCGTGAAGGACACACACTATCTGTGAAGAGTAAACAATAGTGCATGCATGTGCGTACTATTTTCCAATAGTGCGCTCTTCAGAAAGAATGTGCAGTCTTTGTGAAGAGCACACACTATCTGTGAAGAGTACATACATCTTGGAGGGGAAGAGAAAGGAAATGGGACATGATATACTGCCTTTCTGTGGTGGTGGTGGTTGTTGTTGGGTTTTTTTTTTGCAACTACATTCAAAGCAATCTACGTGGAGGGGCATAATCGAATGCAAACGCCTATCTCCATGGGTGTTTATCTCCGAGAACGGGTCCGTGAAGGGGCGGGCTATAGGCGTTTTTCTCTTTCGAAAATAAGCTGGATAGTATATTCAGGTACTTATTTGTACCAGGGGCAATGGAGGGTTAAGTGACTTGCCCAGAGTCACAAAGAGCTACAGTGGGAATTGAACTCAGTTCCCCAGGATTGAAGTCCACTGTACTAACCACTAGGCTACTCCTCTGCAGGGATGAGGAGCGGATCTATCTTAGGTGTCTGATCTTCAAGGGGGTTCAGGAAGTGGGGGTCTATCTTGGGGGTGGATTTGGGTAGGTGGGGTCAGGTAGAGGCTGAATATCACACCTGCACCTATATGTATTCTGGTCTGGGACAGAGGCCAGCCAGAGCCTATGTAGCTCTGAATATCAGGGCCTAATTGAGCACACAGCAGTCAGTGTTTAAAAAAAATTATGACCACTGCTAACTGAATATTGACTGATTAGAGTGCATTAATCTATGAATTTATGCAAACATGGAACACCATTTAAAACAAAAGAGCAAAAGGGGCACTCAGGGAGGACAAGACCATAGCAGAGAGATGAAATGAATTCTTTACTTTGGTTTTTTATGGAAATGGTTTTTCATGGGTGATTATGTGGCGGAACCGAAAGAAATCTTGGTGAACCTGCAAGACATACTGAGACAAACTGACAAGTTAAAGAGTGATAAATCACCCCCACCAGATGGTATATACCCCAGGGTACTGAAAGAACTCAGACATGAAATTGCTGATCTGCTGTTAGTAATCAGTATCCTGTCATTAAAATCGTTGTAGTACCTAAAGACTGGAGGGTGGCCAAAGTGACACGATTTTTAAAGGTTTCCAGGGGTGGTCCAGAAATTACCGACCAGTAAGCCTGACATCAGTGCGGGGAAAATAGTGTAAACTATTATAAATAATAAAATTATAGAGCACAGACAAACATGGTTTAATGGGACAAAGTCAGCATGGGTTCAGTCAAGGAAAGTCTTGCCTCACCAATTTGTTTCATTTCTTTGAAGACGTGAATAAACATGTGGATAATGGTGAGCCAGTTGATGTAGTGTATCTAGATTTTCAGAAAGCTTTTGAAAATGTTACTTGTGAGAAACTCCTGAGAAAATTAAAAAGTCATCGGATAGGAGACGTGGAGGGGCATAATCAAACGCAAACGCCTATCTCCATGGGCGTTTATCTCCGAGAACGGGTCCGTGAAGGGGTGGGGCGAACCGTATTTTCGAAAAAATGGACGTTTTTGAGCTGGGCGTTTGTTTTTATTTTGCGATAATGGAAACTAAAAACGCCCAGCTCAAAAACGTCCTAATCCAAGCCATTTGGTCATGGGAGGGGCCACGATTCGTAGTACACTCGCCCCCCTGACATGCCAGGACACCAACTGGGCACTCTAGAGGTCAGTGCGGTGGACTTCAGACAACGCTCCCACATGCATAGCTCCCTTACCACGGGTGCTGAGCACCCAACCCCAACCCCCTCCCCCAAAACCCACTACCCACAAATGTACAACACTACCATAGCTCTTAGGGATGAAGGGGGCACCTACATGTGGGTACAGTGGGTTTTGGAGGCCTCCCATTTACCAGCACAAGTGTTACAGGTGGGGGGATGGGCCTGGGGCCACCTGGCTGAAGTGCACTGCGCTACCCACTAAAGTGCTAAAGGGACCTGCATACACGCAGGCCTCTAGGACTTGTTGCTGCTGTATAACATTGGCACACCAGTTGACACCTGAAGACTAATCTCTCTGAAAACGTCCTTTATTGGAATAACCGCGTTTACTCACAGTTAACTGCAGATCAGAGGTTGTGCCCCACTGGCAACGAGTCTCCCTGGTACTGAGATTAGCAGTAGGTCAGAGCTGGCAGAATGGTGTACAATGCCCTCTTTCAGCAACATTCAAGGTAAGAACTAAGTTCTCTAACGTGGCTACCACAGGAAAGGGAACTAAAACTGGCTTACAAAATGGCCACTACTGCATGGACTACAACAGGAAACACAACAGGGCACACTCTGACCCAGTAGACAGGGGGAAAAGCACCATGGGAGAAGAGCCTGCCAACTACCAACATCGTGAGACTGTAACACAAGCTAATGAAATCACGGAGCCCAATACCCCTCACCCACCACAATGCAATGCTGATGTGACCCTGTACTGCACCCGAGAGCCACATCTGACCCAGGGAAAGGCTGTGAGAGGATCAAACACATTCTGCTGTCATGGAGGTGGGTACGGCATTTGAGGCTGGCATACAGGCTGGAAAAAAAGTTTTTAAAGTGGGGGACTTTTGGTGAGAGGAGGTTAGTGACCACTGGGGGAGTTCGGGGAGGTCATCCCCGATTCCCTCCAGTGGTCATCTGGGCAGTTGGGGCACTTTTTTGGGACTTGTTCGTGAAAAAAAATGGTCCAAAAAAAGTGACCCAAAATCGCGGTCAAAACGCCTTTTCTTTTTTCGATTATCAGCTAAAGATGCCCATCTCTCCTCGGCTGATAACCACGCCCCAGTCCCGCCTCCACCACGCCTCCGACATGCACCCATCAACTTTATTCGTTTCCGCGATGGAGTGCAGTTGGAAACGCCCAAAATCGGCTTTCGATTATACTGATTTGGCTGTCCATGGGAAACCGACGCCCATCTCCCGAACATGGGCGTTTTTCTCCTTTCGAAAATAAGCAGGATAATCCTTCTGTGGATTAGGAATGGGTTATCGGACAGAAAATAGAGGGTAGTGTTAAATGAACATTTTTCTCAATGGAGGAGGGTGAATAGTGGAGTGACACAGGGATCTGTACTGGGACCAGTGCTATTTAACATATTTATACATGATCTGGAAATCGGAACGATGAGTGAGGTAATTAAATTTGCAGATGACTCAAAACTATTCAAAACACATCCGGATTGTGAACAATTGTATGAAGACCTTAGAAAACTGGAAGATTGGGCATCAAATGGCAGATTTAATGTGGACAAATGCAAAGTGATACATATAAGAAGATAATCTGAATCATAATTACCTGATGCTAGGGTCCACCTTAGGAGTCACCCACATCTTTTTCTTGAGTGCTGTCATTGTAAACAATATGCTGAAATCTTCTGGCCAGTGTGCGGTGGCAAACAGGATGCTAGGAATTATTAGGAAAGGGATGCAAAATAAGACCAAGAATAGTATAATGCCTCTGTATCGCTCCGTGGTGCAACCTCACATTGAGTATTGCATTCAATTCTGGTCATCTTATCTCAACAAATATATAGGGGGAGTTAGAAAAGGCTCAAAATGATCAAGGGGATGGAACTCCTCCCATATGAGGAAAAGCTAAAGAGGTTAGGGCTCTTCAGCTTGGAAAAGAGAAAGCTGAGGGGAGATATGATCAAGGTCTATAAAATCCTGAGTGGTGTAGGATGGGTAAAAGTGAATCAATTTTTCACTCTTTCAAAAAGTACAAAGACCAGGAGACGCTCAATGAAATTACATGGAATACATTTTAAAATAAATATGAGGAAATATTTTTTCATTCAAAGAATAGTTAAGCTCTGCAACTCACTGCCGGAAGATGTGGTAACAGCGGTTAGCATATCTGAGTTTAATAATGGTTTGAACAAGTTCCTGGAGGAAAGGTTTATAGTCTGTTATTGAAATGGACATGGGAGAAGCCACTGCTTCCCTGGGATTGGTAGCATGGAATGTTGCTACTAATTTGGGTTTCTGCCAGGTACTTGTGACCTGGACTGGCCACTGCTGGAAACAAGAAACTAGGCTAGATAAACCATTGGTCTGACCTAGTATGGCTATTTCTATGTTCTTATGAATGGAACTGAGGTCAGCACATGCTCAATTGTGCATGCTCAATGGTGATGTTTTAGAAAATAACCTGCTGATTCAGAGCTTTTCTAACATACCTACAAGAGTGCGTTGTGCATTTAGCAATATGTGCATTGGGAGCATCCATTTTAACATACACATGGAAAAATGACCAAAAGAAACTCAGCAGATCACATATGTAACTGCACTTACACATGTATGTTAACCATTTTTGGAAACTACTTAAGTGAATGCTGTTAATTAAATATAGATGCCACCATTTTTATTTAGTTTCAGTTCAGAAGGGGAAATAAACAAAAGGGGATGAAACAGGATATCTCCCTTAATCTCCCCTATATAGGGCTTGCTGAAAGAAGCACCTTTTAAAAACCTATATGTTCCAGGGACTAGCAGTAAATCCCTACATGGAAATATTAGGTCTCACATGTGCGCTCCTTTTATGAAATGAGGAATGCATGAGTAGAATTCTGACCCACCCTTGCCAGTATGTTTCTATGATTTTCAGGTATTGGTTTTATTTATTTTATCAGTAGCTTCTAGCCCCTGAAGCAGGCCGTGCTGGGCTAAACATGGCCATGTCAGGTGTTCCATTTTTGTTAGGTTTTTAAATTTTGTTTATCAATAAAGTCTTCTGTGTCTGCTCAAACGTCTTCATTCCTTTAGGAAATTGTAGACCGCTTGCCAGTCTGTTTTCTGAGTATTCTCTAATCTATACACGTTAAATGTGCCACCCACATCCCTCCCTTGTGAATGTCCCCTTGTATTTGCATGCTACATTGATTGCACACTCACATTAACATGAATTGCACACTCACATTACAGAATACTACCGAGCACGTATATAGCACTTTCATACAGGAAAATGCCAGTATTTGATAAATTTAGGACACAAATGGCACTATAATTATAGAATTACTACTGCTACTAACTATTTCTATAGCACTACTAGATGTACACATTATGTGCAGGTACTTTGTCCTTAGAGGGCTCACAATCTAAGCTTTTGTACCTGGGGCAATGACTTGCCCAAGGTCACAAAGAGCTGTGGTGGGAATCAAGCCCAGATCACTAGGATCAGAGCCTGCTGCACTAACCATTAGGCCACTCCTCCACTCATTAGTGGGTGAGGGGGGGTTAATTCTCTGCTGCCTCAGGTACAACTTAAAGGGCAATTCTATACAGGCTGCCTAAATTTAGGTGCAAATTGCACGCACTAATTTATACCATTGGTACACTTACACATGTGAATGACATCACAAATTGGCACTTACGCATAGACATGCTAGGCACTATTCTACAAAATTGGGTTGTACAAGTGAGTGGGGCTTGGGTGTCCCATGAGAATTCTGCCTAACAACTCACACACCTTATAGCGGGAGTGGGCAACTTCGGTCCTCGCGGGCCGCAATACAGTCAGGTTTTCAGAATTTCCCCAATGAATAGGTATGAGATCTGTTTGTACACACTGCCTTCCACAATGCAAATAGATCTCATGCATTTCATTGTGGAAATCCTGAAAACCCGACTGGGTTTTGGGCTTTGAGGACTGATGTTTTCCACCCCTGCCTTATTTATTTATTTATTTATTTATTTATTTATTGCATTTGTATCCCACCTTTTCCCACCTATTTGCAGGCTCAAAGTGGCTTACATAGTTTTGTAACACAATTATTCTTGGATGTCAGGTACAGTTATTGTAGTACAGAGGTTAGTTAAGGGAGAAGTAGAGAGTAGAAGGGAGGCGTTTATTAGGTATGGTGAACAGTAGGTTTTCAGCAGTGGATTAGTAAGGTTCTAGGTTTTCATTGTATGCTTTGTTGAAGAGATATGTCTTGAGGGATTTACGAAAGGTAGTTGTTTCATTGATTGTTTTCAGGTTTCTAGGTAATGCGTTCCACAACTTTGTGCCCAAGTACGAGAAGGTGGTATCATGCATCAGCTTGTATTTTAGTCCTTTGCAGCTGGGGAAGTGCAGGTCGAGAAATTTTCTGGATGATTTTGTGGCGTTTCTGGGAGGTAGGTCCACCTGTCTTTTAGATTGTACACTTGTCTTTAGATTGTACACCTGTCTTTTAGATTGTAAGCTCCTTGAGCAGTGACTGTCCTTCCATGTTAAATTGTACAGCGCTGTGTAACCCTAGTAGCGCTTTAGAAATGTTAAGTGGTAAGGTTCAACATGTAAGTTGGGGCGTCTGCTTGGATGATTTTGTGAACCAGTGTGCAGATCTTAAATGTAATACGTTCCTTAAGTGGGAGCCAGTGGAGTTTCTCTCTTAAGGGCTTTGCACTTTCATATTTAGGTTTTCCAAATATGAGTCTGACTGCAGTGTTCTGAGCAGTTTGGAGTTTCTTGATGTTCTCCTCTTTGCAGCCTGCGTATAGTGCATTGCAGTAGTCAATATGACTTATTACCATTGACTGTATCAGGGTACGGAATATGTATCTCGAGAAGAAAGGTTTTACTCTTTTGAGTTTCCACATGGAGTAGAACATCTTTTTCGTCGTGTTTTTCACGTGGTCATCAAGAGTAAGGTTTCGATCAATAGTGACTCCCAGAATCTTCAAGTTTTGGGAGACAGGCAGAGAACAGTATGATGTGGTTATGGTGGAAAAGTGTTTTGTGTTATGTTTTGAGGTAAGAACAAGACATTGTGTTTTTTCTGCATTTAGTTTCAGCTGGAATGCATCTGCCCAGGAGTGCATTATTTGGAGGCGTTGGTTATTTCCTTTAAGTCCTGTCTGAACTGGATAGAAATCGTGACGTCATCTGCATATATCTAGGGGTTGAGGTTTTGATTTGCTAGTAGTTTAGCCAAAGGTATCATCATCAAGTTGAATAAAGTTGGTGAGAGGGGGGATCCTTGGGGTACTCCGCATTCAGCTGTCCATGGGAGTGATCTGTCCGCGTTCATTGTTACTTGGTACGATCTTGTGGTCAGGAATCCTTTGAACCATTTGAGAACTGTGCCTCCTATTCCGAAGTATTCTAGTATATGTAATAGTATTTCATGGTCTACCATATCAAAGGCGCTGGACATATCAAATTGTAAGAGGAGTACGTTGTTGCCCATTGCAATTTTTTGTTTAAATGAGTTCATTGCAGACACTAAAACAGTTTCGGTGCTGTGATTTGATCGAAATCCTGATTGAGGTTCGTGGAGAATTGAGTGTTTATTTAGGTATTCAGTGAGTTGTTTTGTTACTATGCCTTCCATGAGTTTGGTTATGAGTGGGATAGATGCTACTGGTCAATAGTTGGTTAGGTCCATTGTGCTTTTTTTAGCATCTTTCGGTAACGGAGTGAGTAGGATGTTTCCTCTGTCCGTGGGAAAGAGTCCATTTTGAAGTCTGTGATTTATGTGATTCGTGATATCTTTTTTGAATTGCTTGGGTGCTGATCTTATTAAACTGCTAGGGCAAATGTCTAGTTTACATTGTGATTTGGCATATTTTCCAAACCAATGTGAAATTTCATTTGATGAGAGTGTGTCGAAGTCGGTCCATGATCGATCTGCTGGGTAGTCCCCTGGTTTTGGATCTAGACATTCAAGGATATTTGTGTAATTTGTTTTATTGGTGGGTATCATGAGTCGAAGCTTTATGATTTTTTCCCTGAAGTAGTTTGCAAGGTTAGTTGCTGATGGGATGTCTGTGTTATTAGAGGTGACCGTAGTAGTATTTAGGAGGTGGTTTACGAGTGTAAATAGTTTGTGTGTGTTGTGAGAATCAGAGAAGCCACAGAGCCCAGAATGAAGGGGGGAAGAGAGAAAAGCCAGAGTGGAAAAACTACAGATCCCAGAATGCATTGCGGGAGGGGCGGAGGCAGGAGCGTAGAGAACACAGATTTCAGACTGCCTGGAAGAATAGGAGAGAGGAGGACAAACGAGTACCTGAGCCACATGAGAGGAAAGGAGAGGGGGCTGATTGGGAGATGGAATCAGCTGAGGAGAGGGTGGAACACCTGAGGGAGGGGGTGGAGAATGGGGGGATGGAATGGGAGGAGTTGGAGCAGATAGGAGGAGGAGGTGTGGAAGAGGAAATGGAGGTGGGAGAGGAAGTGGCTGGAGAAGAAGAGTGACTTCGGGAGGAGCCCAAAAGTATCAGGAAAGAGTAATAGTCAGGAGAGATCCGGCGGGTGGTTGTCAAGAGGTAAAGTGTTGACAAGTGAGGGTGGTGGATCTGTAAAAGCCTGGCTAAGCTGTGCTGGGGAAAAAAGCCTAGCTAAGCTGAATAGTTTTGAGGCCTTGCTGAAGAGGGCGTTGTTGGGAGGCCTGGCTAGCAGAACTGTGGTTAAAGCCTGACTAGCTGAACTTTGTGGGAAGTCTGGCTAGCCGAGCTGTGTTTGAAGCCTGGCTAGCAGAACGGTGTTTAAAGCCTGACTACTGAACTTTGTGGGAAGGCTGGGCTAGCCGAACTGTGTTTGAAGCCTGACTAGCAGAACTGGGTTTAAAGGCTAACTAGCTGAACTTTGTTTAAAAGACTGGCAAGCGGAACTGTGTTGCACCGCTTTGCTAGCGGAACTGTGTGGCAGTGAGAGCGAACTGCACGGACGAGTGTGGAGTCGGAAGCGGACAGCACGGATAAGTGAGAGAGACAACTACGCGGCCGGGAGGAGCGGCTGACAGTGTCCTTATACAGAATAGTGTCAGATGTGCACATTGCAAGGTGTACTTAGTTGCGCCAGCTTATTCCTGCCACTTACCTGGCGTAAGCTGTCATGGTTAAGTTATGGTGTGCTAAAGCGGCTTTGTGCTACTATTCTAGAATGGGTTATGCATACTTTAACACTGTTATAGAATTGGTGTTAAGCGCAAATTTTTGTCATACCTATATTTAGGCACCACCTTATAGAATTGCCTCCTTAGAATGCAAGTCTTCTGGCAACAGGGAAATACCTAGTTTACGTAAATGTATCTCACCATGTACTAACATAAGAACATGTCATACTGGGTCCATCTAGCCCAGTACTCTGCTTCCAACCGTGGCCAATCCAGGTCACAAGTATCTGGCAGAAACCAAATTAGAAGTACCATTCTATGTGGACTTGTCCAAACTTTTGTATGCTCAGATACGCTAACCATTGTTACCACATCCTCCAGCAATAAATTCGACATCTCAACTATTCCTCGAGTGAAAAAATATTTCCTCCTATTTGTTTTAAAAATATTTCCATGTAAAAGTATTTCATTGAGTACCCCTGATTTTTGTACGTTGTGAAAGAGTGAAAAATCGATTCACTTTTATCCGTTCTACACCACTCAGGATTTTATAGACCTCAATCATATTAGCTGTCTCTTATCAAAGCTTAAGACCCTTAACTTCTTTAGCCTTTCCTAATGCCATCCCTTTTATCATTTTGGTTGCTCTTCTTTGAACCTTTTCTGATTCCACTATATCTTTTTTGAGATACGGTGACCAGAATTGAACACAATACTCAAGGTGAAGTCACACCATGGAGCAAAACAGAGGCATTATAATATTTTTGGTCTTATTTTGTATCCCTTTCCTAATAATTCCAAGCATCCTGTTTGCTTTATTGGCTGTTGCCACACACTGGACAGAAGATTTCAGCATATTGTCTACAATGACACCCAGATCTTTTTCTTGAGTGCTGACTCCTAAGGTGGACCCCCGCATCAGGTAACTATGATTTAGATTATTCTTCCCAATGTGCATCAGTTTGCATTTGTCCACATTAAATTTCATGTGCCATTTGGATGTCCAGTCTTCTAGTTTCTTGAAGTCTTCCTGCAATTTTTCATAATCCTCATGTGTTTTAAGAACTTTGAACTACTACTGAAAAAGGTGTGAACCCAACCCAAATAAATCAGAAAGTCAGCACAGCATGTTCTGTGTTTTCTTAGCACCTTAAGCAGCAAACAACCAGTCAAAATCCCTTCTGTAGCAGAACTCCACATACAAAGTCAAACATGCCTGCTTTTTTGTGACATTTATCATTTTGTTGTGAGAAATTGCAGTATTGTTACATGAATGAGTAAGAATCAGATTTCCCTGACCTAATGTGATTCATCCAGATACCACTTTACAAGCCCAGCCATCAAATCAGCAGAACCACAACAAGCTCTGGAATAAGCCAAAGGAGAGAGTGCCATTGTCCAACTGGAAACAGCTGCTTCTATTATAAGACTAATTGCATATCGCACTGCAGAACTAAATTGGTAGTGAAAACAGTTATAAAACCAACAGTGAAGCATGACTCACTGAGGAATGGTTGCCAGAGAGCAGGCTGTTACTGGACACACTATAGTGGCCCACACCTGCATTTTCTGAATGGTACAGATAAAGCAAGGCATAATTATTAGGAAAAAAATAACATGCAGCAATCAAACCAGGGCAATATAATGCTATGCTCTCTGTGACAGTGACATGAGGCTGTGCCTGGAGTGCTTCTCGTGCCAGGGTCAGGGCACAGACACAGCATGCTAGGAGCATATTTAGTGGCAAAAGCAACATGAAATGATCTAAGTCTGAACAGAATGAATATTGTTGAAAAATAATGGGACTGGGTAAGGGGCGGCATGGTTAGCACAATTTCAAGGAAAATAGGACAGCATAGGTTATACTGCAATACTGATCTCAGTGAGCATTGGAAATGGGTGGATTCAACCCATAGGCACACAGTAGTTTAAAACTTGCAATTCTAGGTAGGGAAAGAGAATTTGATATACTATCTTTCTGTGTTTTTCTTGTTTTGTAACTACATTCAAAGTAGTTTATATGGTATGTACAGGTACTTATTTATACCTGGGGCAATGGAGAGTTAAGTGACTTGCCCAGAGTAACAGGTAGTGGCAGTGGGAGTTGAACCCAGTTCCCTAGGATCAAAATCTACTGCACTAACCACTAGGCTACTCCTCTGCTCCTAATACCTAAGGATGTAGATTAAAATATTAATTTTTACAGTAAACTCTCACTCATGAATACTTTTTCTAGGAGTTTTGCATGTCAGAATCCATGAGTCTGTTGCAGATGTTTGCTCTACTTTAAAATATGTTGTTAAAAATTGGCAGTTTTGCCTCTAAGGTAACCCACATTGATAACTTTCCCCTCTGTCACTTCTGTCTTCCTATATGGGGATAAATAAATTCTAGAAAACGGAGAGATAGAGCCAGGAGGAATTTTGAAATTTCAATAGCATATGTTTTATACTTCTCCAGAGGCAATATCACCTGAATATATGAACAATAATACAAACACACATTGCATCTTCTTAATACATTTTCCAAATTTTCTAATTTGCTGTGCAGATAAAGATTGCTGGAATAACAACTTCCTGGTTGCTCTCAGCCTTCTTCAGTTTACCCTCCCACTCTGTCAGACTGTCAAAGTAATGCTTTGATGTTTCTCTTATATATACTATCTGCTACCACATTTGCTTATTTCCGATCTGACGAAGAAGGGCAACCTTCGAAAGCTAATCAAGAAATGTATTAAGTTATGTCCAATAAAAAAGGTATCATCTTATTTTCTTTTCCATGTTTTATTTTGTTTGATTTCTATTGATAACCTTTAAGAGTGGACTAACACGGCTACCACACCTCTCAGTTTACCCTCAAAAGTCCCACTCTTCATGACAAATTGTCAATCTGAGATTTACGATACCATACTAGTTCTAATAAACCACAGTTACCCTACCAATTTAGTTTGTTGCAGAGTATAAATAAGTAAACTAATAAAATACACCAGTACGTAACAATAAATAGAATCCTACAATAAAAAACAGTAAACACAAGTAATTTAAAAAATCTTTGCAATATTGTCTTGTTTCCTCCTAAACTGAATTTCTTATCTCAGGTCTGCTGGTAAATCATTCCAACTTCTGGAAAATGATAAGGTACAGAAAATATAAGGAAGGTTTTCATCCTAACCCCCTTTTCAGATGGAAAATGAAGTATCATATGCCTAGATGTATGACTAAAAGTACTCAATGAGGAAACTTCTATTAGATCCATCATATATTTATTTATTTATTTATTTATTTAAACATTTATAGACCGTCTTATAATTTAAGACAAACTTATATGCAGGAGCCAGACCATAAAGAATTCTAAAAACAAAAGTATGCAACTTAAATATTAACCAAGCCTCCACAGTAACCAGTATAATCCAATCAATAGTAGGGATGCTCTATCATATTTCTTCGCTTTACAATTTAATCTTGCAGCCACATCTTGCAATATTTGCAGTGTTTATTTTATGCTTAGCTAAACAACCTATCTCATTTAAGTAAATTATTCAATTAGCAGGACTCACCACAGACATACAAATTCCTTCAAATGATAATGAAGCAAGTGAAATGGTTGGAAACAGTACCTTTGTTCCTGCCCCTCTGCTGCAGTGGGGCTGTTAGCATACATTACACATTTCATTTTTATTCTATATAGCACAAATCTTAAAATAACATCTAAGAGGTTAACAATTCAAAGTGAACAGGGATAAAAACAGGGCAGACAAAAAATAAACCCATAAAGGAAGACTTTCAAGGAAGTAGACCAGGGAAGTGGCAAATGCATATGTACAGCGGGAAATACAAACTGTTATTCCACAAACCATTCATGGATCAAAATCAGACACATGATTGGTTAAGGAGAGGTGAACTGATACCTAAGGATGAACAATTGATAGTTTCAGCACAGATAGTGGATTACAGATGAGATGATTTATTGCAAGCATAGAAAGAAACTGGTGCCGCAGACAAATGTAGATTCTGTAAGAAGGAACTGGAAACAATCACACATCTTGCAGCTGGCTGTGAAGTTCTGATGGCAGAAAATCTCTATGCAGAAAGGCACAACAAGATGGTGTGTCTCATCCATTGATTTTTGTAAACACTATAGCATGACTACCAGAAAAGCACTGGGATCATGACCCAAAGAGAATCACGGAGAATGAAGAGGTTGTGATCAACTGGGATATCCCCATCCCAACTGATAAAAAAAATTGTGTGCCAGGAAAACAGACATGAGGGGCATTTTCGAAAGGGACGTCCAAGTTGCGATTTGGAGGTCCTTGCAAAATGGCGAAATCCAGGGGCGGGGAAACCTGTATTTTCGAAACAACATGGACGTCCATCTTTCGTTTCGAAAATACCATCAGGGACATCCAAATCCTTAAATTTGGTCATCCTTAGAGATGGGCATCCCTAGACATGGGCATTTCTGACTTTCGGCGATTTTCAAAACCAAAGACGTCCATGTCAAAAACGTCCCAATGCAAGCCATTTGGGCATGGGAGGAGCCAGCATTTGTAGTGCACTGGTCCCCCTGACATGCCAGGACACCAACCGTGCACCCTAGGGGGCACTACAGTGGACTTCATAAAATGCTCCCAGGAACATAGCACCCTAACCTTGTGTGCTGAGCCCTCCAACCCCCCCCCACCCCAAAAAAACCCCCCACAACTTTACACCACTACCATAGCCCTTACGGGTGAAGGGGGCACCTATATATGGGTACAGTGGGTTTGTGGTGGGTTTTGGAGAGCTCACTGTTTCCTCCACAAATGTAACAGGTAGGGGGGGATATGGGCTTGGGTCCGCCCGTCTGAAGTGCACTGCAGTACCCACTAAAACTGCTCCTGGAACCTGCATGCACTGTCATGGACCTGAGTATGACATCTGAGGCTGGCATAGAGGATGGCACGACATATTTTTAAAGATGTTTTATGAGGGTGGGAGGGGGTTAGTGACCACTGGAGGAGTAACGGGAGGTCATCCCCGATTCTCTATGGTGGTCATCTGGTCATTTCGGGCACCTTTTTGTGCCTTAGTCGTAATAAAAAAAACAGGTCCAGGTGAAAACATCCAAGTGTTCGTCAGGAACGTCCTTGTTTTTTTCGATTTTGGGTCAAGGACGTCTAAGTGTTAGGCACGCCAAGTCCCGCCTTTGCCTCGCCTCCAACATGCCCTCTTGAACTTTGGCCATCCCTGCGATGGAGTGCAGTTGGGGATGTCCTAAATCGGGTTTCAATTATACCGATTTGGACATCTCTGGGAGAAGGACGTCCGTCTTCAAATTTATGTTGAAAGAAAGGACATCCTTCTCTTTTGAAAATAAGCCTGATAGTGATCACAGAGAAAATGGTTTTGATTATAGAGGTGCTAATCCTTAGCAATTACTTGATGAATCATGTAGGGAGAGAGAAAAGATCTACAGTATCAAGAAATGAAGTCTGAAACCAAGAAATGTGGCAGAAAGATACAGAAATATTCTTCATTGTTTTGGGAGCCCCAGGCCTCATTAAAAAGAATTTCCAAGTGTACCTGGATAAATTGCCTATAAGCGTAACATCATATGAACTCCAGAAGGAAGCTCTCTTGAGAGACAGACACTCCACATACCCTACTTAAGAGTGAGGTTCAGTCCTGTCATGGTATGTGCAAAACTAACTTATTTGGAGAAATTTCCCCTGAAGAAGACCTCAATGAGTAAGAATGGGAGGAACTAAGTTACAATTTTAAAATATCTAAGAAAGACAAGGAATAGGTGTGACCATAATAATAATAGATAAGCTCTATTGCAGCCCACTGCAAACCTAAACACAACAGTCCACAACTGGCAGTTAGCCAATTATGTCATTCCTGGGGACAGCCTGATTAAAATAGTAGGCTTTTATAGAGGCTTTAGATTTCTTAAAAGAAGATTCAAGTTGGAGATCCAGAAGTAAGCTGTTCTATAGAGCAGGGGCTAAAATGAATTATGAATAAAGTCAAGTCGAATTTTGAGATGGGATGAGATAGTTAGCAATTTACACCAAGAGGAGCAAGGTGTTCTCTTAGGTATATAAGGGATAAGCAGGAGAAATAGAAAGAATGGAATGCCAATGTAAAAGACTGAATGGGTAATGGTGCATATTTTGAATGAGATCCGATATTTAATTGGGAGCCAGTGCGGAAAAGTGGGGTGACATGATCAAATTTATTCTTATCAAACAGCAGTTTAATAGAAGTATTCTGGACAGTTTGGAGCTTCCTCTTCCCTGGCCCACTTAAGCACAAGGAAGTGCAATAATCTAAAAGAAAAAAAAAGAAAAGAATACGTAAATAAGAAATATTAAGTATATAACAGACTGAATGTATTTTTCTATTTCTGTTGATGGCTCTCTCATTCGCCCTGTCTCCTCAGCTCGAAACCTTGGGGTCATCTTTGACTCTTCTCTCTCCTTCTCTGCTCATATCCAGCAGACCGCCAAGACCTGTCGTTTCTTTCTTTACAACATCTGTAAAATCTGCCCCTTTCTTTCCGAGCACTCTACCAAAACCCTCGTCCACACCCTTGTCACCTCTCGTTTAGACTACTGCAATCTGCTTCTTGCTGGCCTCCCACTTAGTCACCTCTCCCCTCTCCAGTCAGTTCAAAACTCTGCTGCCCGTCTCATCTTCCGCCAGGGTCGCTTTACTCATACTACCCCTCTCCTCAAGACCCTTCACTGGCTCCCTATCCATTTTCGCATCCTGTTCAAACTTCTTCTACTAACCTATAAATGTATTCACTCTGCTGCTCCCCAGTATCTCTCCACACTCGTCCTTCCCTACACCCCTTCCCGTGCACTCCGCTCCATGGATAAATCCTTCTTATCTGTTCCCTTCTCCACTACTGCCAACTCCAGACTTCGCGCCTTCTGTCTCGCTGCACCCTACGCCTGGAATAAACTTCCTGAGCCCCTACATCTTGCCCCATCCTTGGCCACCTTTAAATCTAGACTGAAAGCCCACCTCTTTAACATTGCTTTTGACTCGTAACCACTTGTAACCACTCGCCTCCACCTACCCTCCTCTCTTCCTTCCCGTTCACATTAATTGATTTGATTTGCTTACTTTATTTATTTTTTGTCTAATAGATTGTAAGCTCTTTGAGCAGGGACTGTCTTTCTTCTATGTTTGTGCAGCGCTGCGTATGCCTTGTAGCGCTATAGAAATGATAAATAGTAGTAGTAGTAATTTCTTGACAGCATTAGTGATTTGGAGATTAAAGTTGAGATGTTTATCATTCCAGAGACTTTCAGGGGAAGTTGTACCCCGTTAATAGAAGGAAGAAGTGGAACCTGAATTGATGAACATCATGAAAAGATGTTAGCATCTGTTTTGTTGATATTCAGTTTTTATTCATTTCTAGCTAATCTCTCAAGCAAAAACAAAGAAAGCACACAAGGGCCTTCAAGACTGGGAGAATACATGAAAATTTATTCAGAAAATGACCTGACACGGGCCGTGTTTCTGTGAGAGTCCGCCTGAATCAGAGGTCATAAACGTCCCAAATTCCTTGTTATGTCTTGCAAGAGAATAATGAGTAAGCCTGACAAAAAGTCAGTATTGCTATGATCACCTGTGCAATCACAGAGTGTATCACCACTGTCTTAATTTAGAAAATGTCGTCGGTAAAGATGTGTGTGCATTGTTTTGTTTTTGCTTTGGTTGATGTACTCTTGATTCCTCTTTATTTTCTGCTAGCTAACCTCTCAGAAATCTTATCAAATTTGACAGAAATAGAAGGCAGAGAAGTAAATGAATGTGTATCTAGAATACAATGAAACTGAATATCATCAGCATATATGAAAAAGGTTTATTTATTATGCACTATGACCTCAGTTCTAGGTGGAACACAAAACCAACCCAATGATTGAATGAGTAAAGAAAGGTATAGGACCCAAGATAGAACCCTGGGAGACACCAAATGATAAAAGGCACAGGAAAGGAAAACATCTGAGACCAATGTGGACATTCCAGGGGCAAAGTCAGCACTTAGTTGGTTAAGTGACGATATTCAGTTCTTAATTGGCTAGAATAACCATATACTAAGGACTTATAAAACCCAGTCTTATCTTTATGTGGTTCATTGTAGCAGGTTAAATGCAGAATATCGCACGTAACCAGCTGTGTTTTAGCCAGTCACATATGCCCAAATATTCAATAACAGTGCCCAGACATAGCCCAGCATTGAATATCAGGAAATAAAGCTGGCAATGGTCAGCAAACCCCTAACTGTCGCCAGCTGAATATTGACCCCTGAGAGAATATAATTTTTCAGCCAGCTTTGCCACCAAAGGTATAAAACTGGAAATTGAAGATGTATCATATTAGGGTACTTCAAATGTGTGTGAACAATTGCTTGTTTCTGCTCAAGAGGAACAAGGCCAGAAGTGAGACTGGTGTTGATCATAGAATGCAGGAATGGTAGGAGAGGATCAGAGACATGCTTTAGTGAATGAGCAGGTACAGGATCAATGACAGAACATGAAAACTTCATTGTGGTTAGTCTTAAATACAAGGAGGGGGGTAATAAACAGATCTTAGCTTACTCATCTTAATAGTAAAGGTAAATGAGAAGTGATCAGCAATAAGGTTTAAGTACATGGAAGTAGGAACTATATTATTCAGACTATCAATGATTCTAAAGAGTCCCTCTGAAAAAGAGTAGAAAAAGATTGCTTCTTTGCAGTAAAAATTTATGATTTACAGAATCCAGCCAATTCCTGATAAGAAGCCTGATTAGAAACAGAAGGACTTTTGTGCCAACGCCTTTTCAAACCATGTAATTGTCTCTTAAGGAGTTGTAAATCAGGAATGATGTTGCCTTAGTTTATAGATATAAACATGCTCAGTTGCCACTCTACCTAAAGCAGTTTGAAAAGCAGTATTCTAGGGCTGAATCTGCTTAGGCTGGGACAAAGAGTATGCATAGTTAGCTGGAAAAACATCACACACTGGGATATAAAGGTGTCAGGATCTAAATCATATGATTTCCTAGCCTTCTGAGTGATGATTACAGAGGGATAGAGATAAGGGGTGGGACCCTTCCAAATACTGTCTGTTGACTCTCTTAAATACTTTGGTGTGACGTTTTACCCTCAGCTTTCTCCTCTCATATCTCATCCTGCTTCTTTTTGCTTCTTTTTTCTCTGTCAGATCTGCTATCTTCGTAGTTAACTTGACAACTCCTCCAGTGCTACACTCCTCTCCTCAATGGTCACCTCCCGTCTAGACTATTGTAATGTTGTTCTTGTTGGTCTCCCTGAGGTTTTTCTATCTTGCCTGCAGACAGTCCAAAACATTGCAATCCATGTACATAGATCTGATCACATCTCCCATCTTCTTGCACACCATCATTTGCTTCATTTCTTCTTCCAGATTCAATTCAAGCTTTTCACTCTGTCTTTCAAGGCTTTGTACCTTGGTTCCCCCACTTACATTATATCCCTCATTTTTTCATCCCCCCCCCCCCCCCCCCATCCACTCCACTCCCTTTCTGCTTCCAGTCTCTCTTTCCACTGGACCACCTGTCCTGCTTGGAATCCACTCATCACTCTGCTTTTTCTACCTGTCCCTTTGGAACGCCCTCATCATTAGCCCCCCACTCAGAACAGTCCTTTTGCTGTTTTAAATCTCTTCTGAAAGTTCACACTTTTAGATTTGCGTTCCCATTTGCCACCCCTCTTGATTATCCTGGCCAGGAGCAGGCAGCCTACCTGATTTGTTTTCATTCTTCCTCTTTCCTTTTTGCAATATGTAGTTCCTTTCCAACCTATTTTTAATTAGCTTTGTACACCACTCTGATACCCCTGTGAAAGACGGTATATTACATTTTCAATAAACTAAACTAAGACATGGTCAGATCAGGGAACTTGACAAGTAGACAGGCTCTTAACTTAGGATATGAAGTAATCATGAGAATGAACAAGATCAAGTGTGTGTCCTGCAATATAAGTAGGAGATGCCACAAACTGGACAAGAACAGTGTCCTGAAGAAATAACAAAAAAATCATGAGCCACAACATTATCAGGATTACCTCCCATCACAAAGAAGGATGAACAGCTCAACATCTGAGAGGAAATGAGCTCAGAGTGCTGATTTTGACAACAGAGGAACAGGTAGAGGTTGGTATACCACTGAAAAATTAGTAGGGAAGGAACCATGGAGTCTAAAGGCCAATGCCTCGACAGAAGAGATAACATAAGAGCCTATGAACTGAACGGAAAACTTACTTGGGAATATCACAGCCAGATTAATAAGCCAAGGGACATGAATAGTATAAATAGACCAGTTCCAGAAAATATCAAACTTAGAATTCAAAATGAGATCTATGAGTCTTAGAGTATATGGAGCAAACATGCAAATATCTTACATGCCTAGAACAGGATGGAGGAGTGGCCTAGTGGTTAGGGTGGTGGACTTTGGTCCTGAGGAACTGAGTTCAATTCCCACTTCAGGCACAGGCAGCTCCTTGTGACTCTGGGCAAGTCACTTAACCCTCCATTGCCCCAGGTACAAATAAGTACCTGCAGGGCTTTTTTTTGAGGGGATACTGAGTACCGGCACCTTTTCCACTGTCTGCTAAACTTGACCCATGGTTCTCGTATTTTAATGAAAGAGCTCAGGTTCTACATACAAATTCTGCCTTGTCATAGATTCTATGACTGGTTGCAGGGGTCCTGGCTATTGTGGGGTGAGTCCCTCAATGATCACTCCACCCCTGAAGGGTGGCCTGGTATTTGAGTACTGGCACCTTTTTTGCTAGACAAAATGCACTGAGTACCTGTATACAATATGTAAGCCGCATTGAGCCTGCCATGAGTGGGAAAGCGCAGGGTACAAATGTAACAAAAAATTTAAAAAATGGACACTTCATAGGCAGAGGCCTATGACCACAGTGAACTGGGATCTGATATGGGGAAGGAGATATTTTTCAGTACAAAAGTGGTGAAGGGGTGGAATATGTAGAAGCTGATAAGGATAAGGTGAAATTGCTTAACAAATATTTCTGCTCTGTGTTTACAGATGAAAGGCTGGGAGTAGGACAGCAGAAAACAAACACAAATAGAAATGAAAGTGTGGTAGACCTAGAACAATTTTCAGAGGACTTCGTTCATGAGGAGCTACCTAAACTAAAGGAAGACAAAGTGATGAGGCTGGTTAGCATACATCAGAGGTACTGAGGGAAGTTCTGGCAGCTCCACTGTATGACCTTTTTAATGCTTCTCTAGAGTTGGAAGTGGTCCCAGAGGACTGGAGAAGGACAGATGTAGTTCTTCTCCACAAAAGTGAAAGTAAGGAGGGGGTTAGCTAGTTAGTTTGACCTCTGTGGTAAATAAATTAATGGGAAAGCTTCCAAAACAGAAAATAGTAAGGTTTCTAAATCCAATGAATTGCAGGACCTGAAGAACCATTTATTTATTTATTGCATTTGTATCCCACATTTTCCCACCTCTTTGCAGGCTCAATGTGGCTTACAAAACATCATGAATAGTGGAAATATATTGGAAAATAGACATTTGGTGTTACAAAAAGATCTTGGGCAACATGATAGTGATAAAACATAATGGTTGTATAACAAGCAGGTATTATAAGACAGTTCTAAGTATATGTGGAGGAGTTGTACAGTGGGGGAAATAAGTATTTGATCCCTTGCTGATTTTGTAAGTTTGCCCACTGACAAAGACATGAGCAGCCCATAATTGAAGGGTAGGTTATTGGTAACAGTGAGAGATAGCACATCACAAATTAAATCCGGAAAATCACATTGTGGAAAGTATATGAATTTATTTGCATTCTGCAGAGGGAAATAAGTATTTAATCCCTCTGGCAAACAAGACCTAATACTTGGTGGCAAAACCCTTGTTGGCAAGCACAGCGGTCAGACGTCTTCTGTAGTTGATGATGAGGTTTGCACACATGTCAGGAGGAATTTTGGTCCACTCCTCTTTGCAGATCATCTCTAAATCATTAAGAGTTCTGGGCTGTCGCTTGGCAACTCGCAGCTTCAGCTCCCTCCATAAGTTTTCAATGGGATTAAGGTCTGGTGACTGGCTAGGCCACTCCATGACCCTAATGTGCTTCTTCCTGAGCCACTCCTTTGTTGCCTTGGCTGTATGTTTTGGGTCATTGTCGTGCTGGAAGACCCAGCCACGACCCATTTTTAAGGCCCTGGCGGAGGGAAGGAGGTTGTCACTCAGAATTGTACGGTACATGGCCCCATCCATTCTCCCATTGATGCGGTGAAGTAGTCCTGTGCCCTTAGCAGAGAAACACCCCCAAAACATAACATTTCCACCTCCATGCTTGACAGTGGGGACGGTGTTCTTTGGGTCATAGGCAGCATTTCTCTTCCTCCAAACACGGCGAGTTGAGTTCATGCCAAAGAGCTCAATTTTTGTCTCATCTGACCACAGCACCTTCTCCCAATCACTCTCGGCATCATCCAGGTGTTCACTGGCAAACTTCAGACGGGCCGTCACATGTGCCTTCCGGAGCAGGGGGACCTTGCGGGCACTGCAGGATTGCAATCCGTTATGTCGTAATGTGTTACCAATGGTTTTCGTGGTGACAGTGGTCCCAGCTGCCTTGAGATCATTGACAAGTTCCCCCCTTGTAGTTGTAGGCTGATTTCTAACCTTCCTCATGATCAAGGATACCCCACGAGGTGAGATTTTGCGTGGAGCCCCAGATCTTTGTCGATTGACAGTCATTTTGTACTTCTTCCATTTTCTTACTATGGCACCAACAGTTGTCTCCTTCTCGCCCAGCGTCTTACTGATGGTTTTGTAGCCCATTCCAGCCTTGTGCAGGTGTATGATCTTGTCCCTGACATCCTTAGACAGCTCCTTGCTCTTGGCCATTTTGTAGAGGTTAGAGTCTGACTGATTCACTGAGTCTGTGGACAGGTGTCTTTCATACAGGTGACCATTGCCGACAGCTGTCTGTCATGCAGGTAACGAGTTGATTTGGAGCATCTACCTGGTCTGTAGGGGCCAGATCTCTTACTGGTTGGTGGGGGATCAAATACTTATTTCCCTCTGCAGAATGCAAATAAATTCATATACTTTCCACAATGTGATTTTCCGGATTTAATTTGTGATGTGCTATCTCTCACTGTTACCAATAACCTACCCTTCAATTATGGGCTGCTCATGTCTTTGTCAGTGGGCAAACTTACAAAATCAGCAAGGGATCAAATACTTATTTCCCCCACTGTATATCTTCACATTGGTTGGTCTTTGTGGTATGCTTTGTTAAAGAGATGGGTCTTCAGTACTTTGTGGAAGTTCGTTAGTTCGTAGATCGTTTTTAAGTTGTGCGGAAGTGCATTCCATAACTGTGTGCTCAAGTAGGTTTAATTAGAGACAGGCTATGTCAGACAAATGTGATTAATTTCTTTGACTGGGTGACCAGAGAGGGAGAGCACTAAGGGTGTGTTTCACAAAAGCGCAGTAGCACTATTAGCGCATGTTAATGATTAGTGCACGCTAAATGCTAGAGATGTCCATAGGAATATATGGGTGTCTCTAGCGTTTAGCACATGCTTATTTTTAGCGTGCACTAAAAATGCTAGTGCAAGTTTGTAAAAGGACTCCTAAATGAGGTATACTTAGATTCTAGTAAAGCCTTTAACATAGTTCCTTATAATTTAAAAATAAACTAAGTACCCTTGGTATGGGCCTTAAAGTTGTTGGATTATTTGTAGTAAATAATTAGCAGATTTTAGTACACACAGCTTCAGCTTTAGAAATGTTAATTTCTTTTCTTCATCTCTCTCTCATTCACCCCAGAATAATTCACTGCTGAGTCACTTTAAAGTTGAAGTAACAAAACATCTGTTTACTCACAGTTTGTAGTTAGATTATAATCAGACAGGCTTATATATACATATTACTATACATTTGTATTATCAGCTCCTTCCATGTGCTTAGATGGTAATGGATGCTCACACCACCATAGATCCTCTCAGGTTAGGAGAGATCATGAGCTCCATGTGCTCCATGTGCTGCATCTGCTGTGTCTACTGTATCTAATCCCCACAGGAAGTTGCATAGCAGTGTGACCTCTCTAAGTAATTCACATCAGAGGTCACAGAGTAATCACAGAGAAATAATAGGTGACAGGCAATGCATGTAAAATACAATTACATTCCAACAAACCCCTTCTCATGCATAACTGTCATGCAATTATTTATTCATACAAAGTCCAAGCTTTATACGCAGATTCACAAAATGTTCTCTGGGTAACGGTTTGGTCATGATGTCAGCTGTCATCTCACTGGTGTGACAATAGTGTAGACTGATGACCCCTTCTTTCGCCAACTCTCGCACGTTGTGGTATTTCGTTGCGATGTGCTTGGTGCGTGACTGAACCTTGTCATTCTGTGACAGTCGGATGCAGCTCTGATTATCTTCCATTATCTGGATTGGTCTCTTTTCAGCTATTCCAAAATCCAGTAAAAGTTTTTCAATCCACATCAGTTCTCTGCACGCTTCCGATACAGCCACATATTCAGCTTCTGTAGAAGACAAACTCACAATACTTTGTTTATGACTGGCCCATGAAATTTGTACATTTCCATACATAAACACATATCCACTTGTGGATTTATAATCAGAATGATCCCCTGCCCAATCTGAATCACAGTAACATATTAGTTTTGGATTACTATTGGCTGAAACCTTTAATTTACAATCAATGGTACCCTTTAAATACCTTACCATCCTTTTAACTGCAGTCCAATCTGATTTGGTAGGTGAGCTGACCCTTCTGCTCAAAATTCCTACTGCATTTGCTATATCAGCCCTGTATGTGGTAGCTAGATATAAAAGCTTACCTATGGCTGATCTATATTGGATGTTATCTGGTAAAGGTTCTCTTACTGTTTCATCCTTCAGAAAATCAGTGATCATGGGAGTGCTTACAACTTGGGCATCTTGCATACCTAAACTTTCAATAAGCTCATTTATTTTCTGCTTCTGGCTTAGAAGATAAGAACCATCATTTTGTTTCTCAATTTCTATACCAAGATAGTATGACACATTACCAAGTTCTTTTATCTCAACATTGTGGTTTAAACATTTTACAATGTCCTTGTACTCTTGCTCACTTTTGCTTGCAATGAGCAGATCATCAACAAAAGCTAAAATGTATGCATATTGTCCATTTGTGCACCTAGTGTACAAGCATTTATCTGCTTCACCTTGCTTAAATCCTAAATTTGTCAATATTTCATGCAATTTTTCATTCCAACATTTTGCACTTTGCTTTAATCCATAAAGACCTTTGTTTAATTTACACACTAGCTTTCTTTGTTTTGTATTTATGAAACCTGTTGGTTGTTCCATGTACAAGTCTTCAGTTATATCTCCGTGAAAAAACGCTGTTTTCACATCAATGTGGTTGACTTGCATGCCTTTTGAGACTGCAATGCTCAGAAGTGTTCTGATTGTCGTGTGTTTCACTACAGGTGCAAACACTTCATCAAAATCTTCTCCATATTTTTGAAGATATCCCTTTGCCACTAATCTGGCTTTATACCTTTCAACTTTTCCTTGTGCATTCCTTTTTAACTTGAATACCCATTTGCATCCTATAGCTTTCTTGCCAGGAGGTAATTTTGTAAGAATCCAAGTATTATTTTTATCCAATGCATCAATTTCTTCTTGTGCAGCTTTATGCCATTCAGCAGCTTCTTCTGCTGGCATTTTCTCAATCTCATCCCATGTTAAGGGCTCTTGAGCTTCTGCTGACTTTGTTAGGTAAGACAGTCTTGGGGGTGGAACACCTTTGTTTTCCCTGGATGAGCGTCTGACAACAGGTTGGTCTGACCTTTCTGCATCCTCTATATCTGAGAGTACTTCTCCAATTGATTCCCCTTCTCCAACTGTACTGTCTTCTTCAATGATCCTTTCTGTGTCTGCTTCCTCTGCCTGTTCCTCGTTAGATACAGGTGAGTTGCTTTCAGACATCTGCCTTGGTATGGCATTTATATACACTGGCATGTCTATTATTGTTCTAGTTTCATATTCTGGATGATAAGGCTCATCTGGGATAATCCAGCCTTTATCAACCCTTTTGTTTTCATCAAAATATGTAACATGTCTTATGCCAACAATGCCAGTTTTCAGATTCAAAATTCTATATCCTTTGTGTCCTGGAGCATAGCCAACTAAAATGCCCCTTTCTGTTGTGGAATCCAGCTTATGCCTTCTTTGCTTTGGTACATGAGCATATGCTGTACTTCCAAATGTTCTTATGTGTGACAGGTTTGGCTTCCTACCATGCCATGTCTCATGTGGTGTGCGCTCAGCGCCTTTAGTTGGCATTCTGTTTTGTAGGTACACTGCTGTGAGAATGGCTTCCCCCCATAGTCTTTTAGGGAGATTGCTATCTGACAGCATACATCTGGTCATTTCCACAAGTGACCTAAATTTTCTCTCTGCAACAGAATTTTGCTCTGGTGTGTAAGCTACTGTTGTGATATGCTGAATGCCTTCTTGTTCTAGAAATGTGCGCATGCTTTGTGAAGTGAACTCACCACCATTGTCGGTCTGAAGAACCTTTGGTTTTCTTTCAAATTTATTGCTCACCATGGCTACGTATTTCTTCAGCATGTCTGTGACTTGACTTTTTTCTTTCAGCAAATAGGCCACACAATATCTAGAGAAATCATCCAAGAATATTAGCACAAATCTGTTATTTCCCAATGATGGGATATTAAACGGTCCACATAAGTCACTGTGTATTAAGTCCAGCACTTTATTACTCCTATTTCCTGTGTATGCAGGAAATGAGGGTCTTACACCTTTTTGAGTAACACAGTCTATGCATTTCTCCATTTTACCAGCATCTGCACTTATCTGAATGCCGGTGGCCAGTTGCTTACTGTAAAGATCCTGGATCACCTTAGAATC
Organism: Microcaecilia unicolor; assembly: GCF_901765095.1. NCBI lineage: Eukaryota > Metazoa > Chordata > Amphibia > Gymnophiona > Siphonopidae > Microcaecilia > Microcaecilia unicolor. The sequence goes on along the minus strand of NC_044031.1, from coordinate 138,071,332 downwards.
ACGATGTCCCAGGCGGCGGTGCCAGATTTCCAGACTACATTTACCATCATTCTTCCCCACTTGCGCCAGATGTGAGGCTTCACCTGAAATGCTCAGTTTATAAACATCATTATGCATAAAAGCTTCAGCATACACTTCATCATTTTTAGAGATTGTGCACTTACTGTTTTCAAAATGAATCACAAATCCCTTCTTATCTAATGTAGATACACTAAGCATATTGCAAACTGCTTGGGGAATATACAAGACATCACTTACAGGAATTTCTTTAACTTCATTAGACACTTTGCATTTTAAGAATCCAATACCTTTTGCTTGGATCTTAGCAGTCCCTGCGTTTGCAGTTTTAAGAATACCTTCCTCTGGACACATTTCCTGAAAGAAATTCTTACAATTGGTTAAATGGCATGTGCTCCCTGAATCCAAAATCCAAGTACTTTCATTTGAATTATTATTTACCATAGTCAAAGATTTTTCTGCCATTAGAAAGCCCTTGTGTTTATCTTTGTCCTTCATACATTTCCTGGTTTGAAAATTCTTTAGTTCCATTGGCTTAGGTGAGCTAGAGGGAGTGTTTTGTGTTTCCTTACACCATTTAGATACATGTCCCTCCTTTCCACATGAGTAGCAAATCAGCTTGCCCTTGGGTGGAGTTTTCCCATAGCTCCGCCTTCCTCTGTTCTTTGCCAAGAAATTTGTTTCATTTCTCTCTCTGACTTGCTTTGAGAACACATCTCCTCAGAATCATTTATTATGCATTCCTGCCTTAGTTTTGATGTTGCCTGTTCAAAAGATTGCCCTTCAATGGCCTCATTTACAGACCTAAAAACATCAAACTTCTTTGATAGTGAGGTAAAAAGAAATGCTCTTTTCAATGCATCACACATGGGAATTCCTGAAAGTTCTAACTTTTGAAATGAAGACATAAGATGCATAATGTGATCATTACATTTACTTTTATCCCTTAATTTGGTTTCATTCAACTCTGCTAACCAAATTGGTTGCTGCTTTGCATATGTAGTTGCATACATAGTTCTCAGTTTATATAAAATGTCCTTTGGTGTATCTTTTCCCTCCACTAATATGGCTTGTTTCTCTGAGAGAGCTTCCAAAAGCATGCACTTCACATAATAGTTTGCATTGTCCCATTCAGCCATATTTTCAGCTGTTCTGTCTTGGTCTAAGCATATATTTAATCCTTTTGCTCGAAGGAGACATATGAATCTTAGTTCCCACTGCCGATAATTAAACTCAGTTAATCTAGGCACCTTGAGAAAATAGAACAATGGTGAATTTCTTCCCTCAGCCATTTTCTTAGCCTTCTGTCTGCTGTGTGGGGGGGGGAGAGAGAGACAGACTGAATCTTTCCTTTAAAACTTAAGAGAAAAATGTGGCCTTTTTTTCTGCCTGGTAATATTTCTCTTCTTTTTCAATTCCTGGACCCTGGGCCCATAACCCTTTTGTTGGATTATTTGTAGTAAATAATTAGCAGATTTTAGTACACACAGCTTCAGCTTTAGAAATGTTAATTTCTTTTCTTCATCTCTCTCTCATTCACCCCAGAATAATTCACTGCTGAGTCACTTTAAAGTTGAAGTAACAAAACATCTGTTTACTCACAGTTTGTAGTTAGATTATAATCAGACAGGCTTATATATACATATTACTATACATTTGTATTATCAGCTCCTTCCATGTGCTTAGATGGTAATGGATGCTCACACCACCATAGATCCTCTCAGGTTAGGAGAGATCATGAGCTCCATGTGCTCCATGTGCTGCATCTGCTGTGTCTACTGTATCTAATCCCCACAGGAAGTTGCATAGCAGTGTGACCTCTCTAAGTAATTCACATCAGAGGTCACAGAGTAATCACAGAGAAATAATAGGTGACAGGCAATGCATGTAAAATACAATTACATTCCAACAAAAGTGACCAATTGGGTTAGAAAACTGGTTGAATGGAAGGCAACAGAAGGTAGTGGTAAATGGAGCTCAATCTGAGGAATGGGAAGTTACCAGTAGTGCTCTGCAAGGTTCAGTTCTTGGGTCAGTATTTTTTTTAATATGTTTTGCCAAAGGGCTATCAAAATCTGCAATAGGATAGATACCACTGATGGTGTGGATAATATGAGAAAGAACCTAGTGAAGCTTGAAAAATTGTCGAAAATTTGGCAGCTAAGATTTAATGCTAAAAAATTCAGGGTCATGCATTTGGGCTACAAAACCCCAAGGGAGTAGCACAGTTTAGGGGGTGAAGTACTTTTGTGCACGAAAGAGGAGCCGGACTTGGGTGTGATCATATGTGGCGATCTTAAGGTGGCTAAACAGGTAGAAAATGTGATGGCAAAAGCCAGAAGGATGCTTGGCTGGATAGGGAAAGGAATGTTCAGCAGCAAAAAGGAGATGATAATGCCTATTTATACGTCTCTGGCGAGACTACACCTTCAAAAAGATATAAACAGGATGGAATCGGTCCAGAGGGTGGCTACTAAAATGGTCAATGGTCTTCATAATAAAGCAGGAGTATGGAAGAATTGCTCCTACCACATTCCACTACACCACAAGGGATGACCTCCAGGTAAGTCCCAGGTGTGGCTGGAGGGTCCAAGGATGTGTGTCGTGAACCTCTTCCAGATTAACTGATTTGCTGCAGTTCCTCTGAATTATAACCTACAAAGAATGGGTCCAGCACGAGTTTCTCCCAAGAAACTGAAGCAAAGAATTTGTATTTAGTTTTCAGCTATGGCCTTGGCCTTATCCTTATTCTCAATGAGTGTCCTGTTTACCCTCTGGTCATCTCATGGCTCAACTGACTCTCTCACAGGGCTCTTCTTCTTGTACTGGAAAACATTTTTAGCCTTTGCTTCTTTGGAAAGTTGCTTCTCAGATTCTTTCCTGCCTGTTTAATAATTTTTTGCATCTAATTTACCAGTGGTTACATGCCTTCCTATTGCTCCTTATTTGATCCTGCTTTCCATTTTTAACGGATGTCTTTTTGGCTTGTGTAGCCTCTTTCACAACACTATTTAGCCATCCGAGCAGATGCTTGTTCGTTCTTTGACCTTTTTTTAACTTCTGGAATATATTTTATCTGAGTCGAAGTTGAGGGAATAGGATATTTTTTTCTTTCCAATCCTTTTGATCTACATGTAGTAGGTCCAAATCCTAGGTTAGAAGCCTGGTTTGGGGTGAAGGATTTACTGCTAGGTCATAACCAGTGGTTAGGAGTTATTTATTTCTGGGAGCATTTTTGTTTGGAAGGAAGTTTTATCCACCCTTCCTTTCCACAAGAAGAGAACTAAAAGCTGCCAAGATCCATAAGACCTCAGTACTAAGGGGACTTGTCTCTTGCAAGGATGATCTTTTTTAGCATTTTGGTTTTGGAAGCAAGGAGGGTTTTTTGTGGCTGGAGGTTGCTCTAAGGTTTTTGGAACCTTATCAGTCAACCCTGTGTCCCTAAATCTGAGAGACTCGGCATCAACACTAGATACTCAGCCACTATCACATTTAGAGGAGTGGTGTGGTTGCCAATTTGTTGAAAAAGGAAAACTTGTCACTTGCCCCTCCCTCAGCCTATACCCACTTCTTCACTTCTTCTACAACCAATCACTGTGCTGATAGAGTCTATGGTGTGATCTGCAGCACCTTCAGGTCACATCAAAGGGAAGGCAAAGGTGATTGCATTCTTCAGCCCATATGGAGGCACTGTTCCCACCTAAGTATTAACCTATGACTCACATTAAAATTATCTGCACTGTATAGTACTAAATAAACCCCACAGCTACACACTGTACATATTTAAAAAGTATAAAAACACAAACTGAAATAATCTAAACTTTGAAGCTACCTAAAGAAATATATAAAGTGAAAATAAAATCTCACTTTTACTCTGTTGTCTGTTACTTTTCTCCACTCTGGTCGTGACTGTCTTCTGCTTACTGCTTTCCATCCTATGCATAATATCTGGATCCCTCACGTATCACTTCTCCTTTTTATCTTTCTCCATCTTTTGCATCTGACATCTTTTTCTCTTGCCTCTTCTCTCTCTCCCTTTTCTTTACCTCATTCTGTTCACTCTATCACTACCTCTGCATATAATCATTCTACTACTACTAGTTAACATTTCTAAAGCGCTACTACGGTTACGCAGCGCTGTACAATTTAACATAGAAGGACAGTCCCTGCTCAAGGAGCTTACAATCTAAAGGACACGTGAACAGTCAGTCTGATAGGGGCAGTCAAATTGGGGCAGTCTAGATTTCCTGAAAGGTATAAAGGTTAGGTGCCGAAAGCACCCAATTTAAAAGCACCCAATTCAAGATTCAACACACTTCAGTACTATAAAACAAAACAAGACAATCTCAATTGACACATAAATTAAATTCTAAACTCAAGTATTAAAATAAATCTCTTAGCAAAAACACATTTCAAATCCAATTAGCCTAGCAGTGTTGAACTGTGACTGGTGGCTGATAATTCTTCTGGGTGCCTTTTCTGATTTCTTACTTTCTAGAAAAGGGAGACTGAACCAATGTTGGATATCATTCAAAACCTGTTGAAAACCAGTTCTTCTGTTACATTCTCAGGGTCCAACCTTGGGAATGAAATTCAAAACGGCTGTGTGCACAGCTGGTGAGACACAGTTGTTTTAAGCCATTCCATACTTTAAGGGTTGTTAAATGAAATGATGTCCAGCCCTCCTCTACCTCTCTACACTTACTTCACACAGCAGTACAGAACAGGTCAAGGGCCTCCTACTTTGAGCATTTGGGGCCTTATTCTATAAAGGCCATGCTCCTAATTTATTAGCATAATTTATGCTCCTAAATTCACTATGATGTTCATGACTATTTCCTTCATTTCTCCCTCTCTGTCTCACTTTTTGTCTTTTCCCTTCTAATGGTCTTCCATCTTCATCTCTCACTCCTCTGTCTCTCTCATAGCCATCCATCTGTCTCTCCCAGTCCTCTACTACCTCCTCATCCTCTCCCTTCCAGCTTCACCTCTTCCGGTTTCTCTATGCTGCCTCCTGTCACTTTTCTCCTACACTCTGTTCTCTTTCTTCTTCCTTGCATTCATATGCTCTTAAATTCTGTACTTGAGCTGCCTCATGCAGTCTTTCCTCTATCTTCTCCCCTCTCCTTTCCATTTCTGTCATTTCTTGTTTTCTCCCCTTCCTCTCTCTTTCTCTGCTTCATTTTGTTCCAATTAACTGCCTGTTTTGTGTTGACCTGATGAAAGGAGCAGATACAGCTAAAATGTTCAGAGGCTACATCTAGCCTAAAAACTCATTTTCCCCATTTTGAGTGCATCTATATTGAATTGATTTAAAGTTCTCAGTTATATTTTACAAATAATTGAAAGGAATTTCTGCTTGTCACATATCACATATTGCATCAACAGTGATTATGGCAAGGAGTAATAAGCACAATTTCTATTGGCTAAAAGCAACAGCACTAACTAATGTCTTCCATATATTAACTTTTTTTTTTTATATATAATCACTTCTGTCTTATGATTGCTTATTGGTTTCCTTTTGTGGTCTAATTGTTTTTGAAGTGGAACAGGGTGGGAACTTTCCATCCTATGCATAAAAATAAAAAAACGAATATGCATATTTTATCATCACACCTTTTCAAAAAACTTCCTTATCCCAGCGTCCTCATCAGTTGTTGGTGCTATATTCACAATCAAGTCTCTGCATGTAGCTTCTGATAAGGATCAGTACAGAGCCTCTCTGATTTACAACAGGTAGATTCCCAATAGGTGAAGCAGCCAAGTAGATGCAGATTTCAAAAGCTTTACACGTGGTTCGTTTAAATATCGAAATTAATCCAGTGGTTGATTGTTTTGCTGAAATGTTTTGCTCTTATTTTATCAGCTGAATTTCAATAAGCTTTCTTTAAACTGAAAAAAAATACAGAAAGGGTGAATTTTAACTATTTTTACCTGTTTAGGTTTAGATTTATTACTTATAGTTTGCCTTATCCCGGGTGGAGTACAATAAGAACATAATAATAAACATCTAACACAATTCAATTCTGAAAAAGACAAACCAGGCAAGATCCAGTAGTATCCTTAGGTACTGTACATAATACTGTACACCATCTTAAGTGAATTCTTTCAAAAAGGAGGTAAATAAATCCTAATGAATAAATAAATAATAGGCCAGACATAACGAGTGGCCCTTTAACAGTTGCTTAAATGCAACCAAATCAGACTCTTCCTTTACCCTAAGTGGTAATTTGTTCCATTCAGTTGGTCCAAAGACCAATAGCCTAATGATTAGTGTAACAGGCTTTGATCCTGGTGACCTGGTTCGAGTCCCATTTCAGCTCCTTGTGACCTTGGGCAAGTCGCTCAACCCTCCATTGCCCCACATATAACAAGCGTAGGGGTACTTTTACAAAGCTGCGGTAAATGATTACAAAGGCGCAAAAATAAGTGCAATAAAAAACAAGGGGCCCTTTTACTAAGCTGCGGTGAGCACTAACACATGCTTACTGCAGGTTAAAATCCACTACAGCGGGGTACGCTTAGGCATCCCATGGTAGTTTTATGTACAGCGGGCTCCACCCACGTGATAAAAAATAGAAAATATTTTTTAATGTAGGGGGTATGTTTGGAAGTGGAGAGTAGGCATACTCATCACTAATTGGTTAGTGCAGCTGCATCGTTACATACTAACCAATCAGCGTGTGGTTAGCGCAGGAGCCCTTATGGCCTAGAAAACAGGTGTCAGTAAGGGCTTCCGTGCTAATGTCCATGCACTAATTGAGAATGTGGGAAACAGGAAATGTGGCCATTTTACAGTCACACTAAATTAGCCTCAGTGTGCGGGGAAAGCCCTGCACTACTGATACCGCAGACCACTTTGTAGCACAGCTTAGTAAACAATTCCCCAAGTTACCAACATTATGCACTCTATTATAATTATATGATATCACAATAGGTATACATAAGAGCATGATCATAAACAGCACAAATCAAACAAAACCATTCTATACTTCTATTTTCCAGGTCTATTGATAATGTAATTTATATATTTGATATTTATTCTGTATTAATTTGGCTTTATTGAAAATTTTGTTTTTTATATTTATCATATTTTTATGTGTGTTTCATACATACAAATTTTACTCCAGTTTAGGCATTGTGCCAAAGCATGTCTACACTGGATTTTCTTTGTGCGGTTCATGACTACATTTTTATGTTTATTTATTCTTTGTCAACACAGTAATCCAGCACTGAATAAACATCAGTTCAAATTCACATAGTGGGCACAATTTATTTTTTCTTCTTTTTAAACCTTACAGACCTCAGTGATGACTCGTCTCACATGAGAAAAACACCTCATGACTCACCTACATTGTCACAGGTCCTAAGATCAAAAGATTTTTAAAACTTCCACTACTTTCATTTCATAAATTGTATCTTATAATTCATTTAAAAAATATTGAACAATAAAAAGGGCCCTGCAGTAGTGGCAGGGGTAGTTTTTGCCGCACATCAGGGCCCTTTTTTCCACAGTGGTTAAAAAGTCCCTAAAAAAGATATGGCCATGCGGTAAGATTAGGACAGAGCATATACCACTGAGGTGGTGGTAAGGGCTCCCATGGTAACCCAGCAGTAACTGGGCAGTGCAAAGTGCTATTCGATTACCTCCGGGTTAGCGCCATGCTAGAAATTACATAATTATTTTCTATAGAGCTGGAAATGGCACACGCTCGAAGTGGGATTACTGCCGGTGGTCACGATGGACCAGAGGTAGTTCTGGGTTGCTGCACGGCAACCCTTTAGTAAAAGGGCCCCTGAGTACTTAATTCAAATGTAGGACCCATAGCTTATGGGGCTTTTTGGTGGTGTGAATTATAAGATAAGATTTATTAAGGTGCCCTTTTTACTAAACTACACTAAAAAGTGGGCAGCGCTATCCCCAGTACAGGTCTTTCCCGCAGGCTGAGGCCACTTTTAGTGCGGCAGTAAAATGGTCCCATTTTCCTTCATTCCCATTGTGTAATCCTGTCCCTTGTCCCTGGAGAAAGGAAAACACTTCAGCACTAGAGGCTGGAATAAGAGAGGCAATCAGACTTAGGTATAGGCGCAACCACTAAGCCAATACAAAATAATTGTTCTTTCTGGAGCAGCTTGTCACCCAGTAGCCAGACACACAGACTGAATAACAAAATCTGCTCGGCAAACACGTTTCTCAGTTATCATATATATACTGTTGTAAGCTTCGTTTCTCCTAAGTCATGTGATTTCTCCAAAACTAACACGATCATATATATATTTTGTTTTGTTACATTTGTACCCCGCACTTTCCCACTCATGGCAGGCTCAATGTGGCTTACATGGGGCAATGGAGGGTTAAGTGACTTGCCCAGAGTCACAAGGAGCCTCCTGTGCCTGAAGTGGGAATTGAACTCAGTTCCTCAGGACCAAAGTCCTCCACCCAAACCACTAGGCCACTCCTCCACTATATATGGGTTTTCCTATTTCCTTCCATTACATAATATAGTAATATACAAAAATGGCAATTTCCTCTATTCTATCATCCTCTTCTGCTTGTGTTCACATGCACACTCTGTGGCCATTGGCTAATGCCTTATCAGTAAAGCGTGATCACAGCGTGCCAAAACCATGTAGCAAGCTAGTATGAAACACCTGGAGGGGCATAATTGAACGAAAACGTCTATCTCCATGGGCGTTTATCTCCGAGAACGGGTCCGTGAAGGAGCAGACCGAACCGTAGTTTTGAAAAAAATTGACGTCCATGTTTTATTCGACAATGTGTGAGCTGGGCATTTTTGTTTTTCAGTGATAATGGAAAATGAAAGCGCCCAGCTCAAAAACGAATAAATCCAAGGCATTTGTTCGTGGGAGGGGCCAGGATTCGTAGTGCACTGGTCCCCCTCACATGCCAGGACACCAACCGGGCACCCTAGGGGGCCCTTTTACAAAAACAAAAAAAAAGGTAAAAGAGCTCCCAGGTGCATAGCACCCTTCCCTTGTGTGTTGAGCCCCCCAAATCCCCCTCAAAACCCACTGCCCACAAGTTTACACTATTACTATAGCCCTAAGGGGTGAAGGGGGTCACCTACATGTGGGTACAGTGGGTTTGGACGACTAAGCATTAAGCAGCACAATTGTAACAGGTAGGGGGGGGGATGGGCCTGGGTCCACCTGCCTGAAGTCCACTGCACCCCCTAACAACTGCTCCAGGGACCTGCATACTGCTGCCAGGGAGGTGGGTATGACATTTGAGGGTGAAAATAAAAAATTGTGAAACATCAGTTTTTGTGGTGGGAGGGGGTTAGTGACCACTGGGGGAGTCAGGGGAGGTCATCCCCGATTCCTTCCGGTGGTCATCTGGTCATTTAGGGCACTTTTTGGGGCCTTATTCGTGAAAAAACAGGGTCCAGGAAAAGTGTCCTAAATTCTAGCTAAAAACGCATACTTTTTTTCTATTATCGGTGAAATGCGCCCATCTCTGTTTGGCCGATAACCACGCCCCAGTTCCGCCTTCGCCACACCTCTGACAAGCCCCCATCAACTTTGTCCGCATCCGCGACGGACTTTAGTTGAAAACGTCCAAAATCGGCTTTCGCTTATACCGATTTATTCGTTTTTGGGAGATAAACGTCTATCTCCCGATTTGGGTCGCAATATAGGCGTTTTTCTCTTTCGATTATAAGCAGGCTGGTGTCCTTCCTCTCTGAACACATATTTCTGTTGGAACATCATGGACTTTGCAGGGTCCTCAGTCTCTCATCACCATTAAGGTTATATCCATTTGTATCTGCCATATATGGGCCGCATAGCCTCATTTCCTCCTGGGTTTCTCTTGGCATGTGATATGTACTTTCCATTTACTGATAAAGCACTCTTGCTTACATGCAGCTGCACGAAGAAACTAAATGTAGGAAATCTGAGGGCTAGCAGGGCCATTTTACAGGCCTCGTATAGGGAGAAATATACACCATTAATGACCACACGCTAATTTCACTACTTACTGACACCTGTTTTCTATGTGGTAAGGACTCAGGCATAAGAGAGTAGATCCAAATTCAATATATAAAATGTGTAATATTCATGCACATAAATGCTAGTACTCTATAATCTGAGCACACAAATGGCTATAACATTTAGGCAGTCATGTTATAGAATGATGAGGTCAGTATACTAAAGGTTAATACATGACCATCAATGGCATGACAATGGCAGTCCACTGATAATGCAAGGCCTGATGAAGGCCATTATAGTCTTCCATCACTGAATCAGAATGAAGACTCCCACTCAGGTTTATCAATTCCCAAGCAAATACAGCAGTATTGACTTCCCCTGAGAACAGCAGGCCCCTCACTAGATGGCTGCAATCCTTAAGGGGCCCTTTCACTAAGCTGCGGTAAAAAGCTCAGAATTCAGCGGTCAATGCTAATGTATAAAGAGCACTCATCCCAGAGAGCCCTTTATAGAATAACATTGAACGATGATTTTTATTAGCGCCTAATTTTTTAGCATCATTTATAGAATCCAGCCCTTTACGAAAAGAGGACACACTGTTTCCGAAGGAGTTGCACACCCTTTCCTGATAGCAGAACCATCATGTATGTGCAAATCATTGCGCGTACACAAACTATCAGGAAAAGAGTGCACCCTCTTTCCACATAGTGCAAATGATTTCCAAAGACTGTGCATTATTATTGAAACCTGACAAAATGGCCAGAAAGATCTGAATACAACAAAAACTCCCATAACTGTCTTTTGAAATAATACAAAACAAAACTTTTCTGGCTGTCTATTCCAAGTCCCAAGTACTGAACTAGGCCCAGAGCAACGAGAGGAAATGGAAGTTTGCCCATCCTTTCACTGAAGAGAGAATGAACAGAGCCTATGACCAGGAGAACAGGGCTAGCAGTTTGAATTGTGATGCTGAAGGCCTGTGACCAGCCAAGAGTCAGAGGAGAGGACATCTGGCAAGGATTTGGAGTCAGGAGAGCTGGGGCTATTTTTAGCTAAAACCCCTGTTAGGGAGATTACTAAATAGGGTCTTCTGGGTTCAGGGAACCTGTTGTTCTGAAATAGTACATGGAGAGGCTTATTTTCAAAGCACTTAGCCTCCCAAAGTTCCATAGAAACCTATGGAACTTAGCCTCCCAAAGTGCTTTGAAAATATGCCTCGGAGTGTCTTACAGCCCCCAACATCTTATGAACTCCAAAAAGAATATCTCTTTGGCACAACAATGGTGAGCATTAGCAGTAAATGTGAGAGCCTGAGATTGTACTCCACATGCCCTAATTTAGGAGTGAAGTTCATTGCTGTCATAAGAATATAAGAATAGCTATATGGAGTCAGACCAATGGTCCATCTAGCCGAGTATCCTGCTTCCAACAGTGGCCAATCCAGTTAACAAGTACCTGGCAGAAACCCAAATAGTAGCAACATTCCATACTACCAATCCCAGAGCAAGCAATAGCTTCCCCCATGTCTATTTCTATATACAGACTATGGACCTTTCCTCCAGGAACTTGTCCAAACCTTCTTTAAATCCAGATACACTAACCACTGGTATGTGCAGGGGCATAGCTAGGTTGGGCCACGGGGCATGGGCCCCCACAGATTCAGCCTTGGCCCCCTCTACATTTGACCCCCCCCCCACCCGCCGCCGACCCTCTCTCGCCACTTTTAATCCCCCCTCCCGCTGCCTCCCCCGCCGCTGCCAGGTACCTTTGCTGGCGGGGGTCCCCAACCCCCGTCAGCCAAAGTCTTCTTCAGCGCCGGTCTCCGGCACCTTCCTGATCTGTTTCTGTCAGTCCTGACATCCTGCATGCACGTCCTGTATCTAGCCCCGTGCTGACAACACAGAGTTATTATATAAGAACATAAGATCATAAGTATTGCCATACTGGGACAGACTGAAGATCCATCAAGCCCAGCATCCTGTTCCAACAGTGGCCAATCCAGGTCACAAGTACCTGACAAGATTCCAAAATAGTACAATATATTTTATGCTGCTTATCCTAGTCCTACTATTTTTGGAAACAAGCAATTCACATCTACCCGTTCCACTCCATGCATTATTTTATAGACCTCTATCATATCTCCCCTCAGCTGTCTTTTCTCCAAGCTGAAGAGCCCTAGTCACTTTAGCCTTTCCTCATAGGGAAGTTGTCCTATCCCCTTTATCATTTTTGTTGCCCTTCTCTGTACCTGTTCTAATTCCACTATATCTTTTTTGACATGCAGTGACCAGAATTGCATATAATATTTGAGGTGCGGTTGCTCCATGGAGCTTTACAAAGGCTTTATAACATCCTTATTTTTTTTACATTCCTTTCCTAATAATACCTAACATTCTATTTGCTTTCTTAACCACTGCCACACACTGAGCAGAGGGTTTCCACGTATAATCAACGATGACACCTAGATTCCTTTCCTGGTTGGTGACTCCTAGTGTGGAACCTTGCATTATGTGTACTTAGTTTGGGTTCCTCTTTCCTACATGTTCACATTAAACATCATCTGCCACTTGGATGCCCAGTCTCCCAGTCTCATAAGGTCCCCTTGTAATTTTTCACAATCCTCCCGTGATTTAACGACTTTGAATATCTTTGTGTCATCAGCAAATGTAATTACCTCACTAGTTACTCCCATCTCTAGGTCATTTATAGATATGTTAAAAAGCAATGGTCCCAGCACAGACCCCTGGGGAACCCCACTATCTACCCTTCTCCATTGAGAATACTGACCAATTAACCCTACTCTCTGCTTTCTACCTTTTAACCAAGTTTTAATCCACAGTAAAACACTACCTCCTATTGCATGACTCTCCAATTTCCTGTGGAGTCTTTCATGAGGTACTTTGTCAAATGCATTTTGAAAGTCCAGATACACAAGAGGATTGTGAAAAACTGCAAGATGACCTTATGAGACTGGGAGACTGGGTGAATAGGCATCCAAATGGCGAGTGAAATTTAATGTGAGTAAGTGTAAAGTGATGCATGTAGGGAAAAGGAACTCAAATTATAGCTACATTTATTTATTTATATGTTGCATTTGTATCCTGCATTTTCCCACCTATTTGCAGGCTCATTGTGGCTTACATTATGCCTTAGTGGTGATTGCCATTTCCAGACTGAAAATACAAAAAGGTACTACGTTACAGTTCTTGAATGACAAAGTAAGTTAAGCTGTCAGTATAGAGCAGTGATGGCGAACCTTTCAGAGACCGAGTGCCCAAACAGCAACCCAAAATCGAATTATTTATCGCAAAGTGCTGGTACTCATTATGGGTGGGGTCACCACATATGACTCCACCCCTATGATAGCCACACCCCTTACACCAGCCATGGCCCATATAAACAGACATCATTGAAAATATTATACTAGTATAGGAGAAAAAAATAACATGACTTTTTTTCATTATAAATCATTTCTGTAAGCTGTTACAGCTCCAGTATACCCAGTGCAAAATAAGACAGCAGATGTAAATTCTCAAATTGGACATATTCCAACACTAAAATGAAATAAAATGATTTTTTTCTACCTTTGTTGTCTCTGATTCTGCTGCTCTCTTAACTCCATTTCCAGGGCTTCCTTTCCATTTCTTTACTTTCCTCCTTTCTTCTTCATTTCTTGTCCTCCATCCATGTCCAGCAACCTCCTCTCCCCTCCAGCCACAAATGTCCAGCCACCCTCCTCTCCCCCCTGCCCTCCCGCCCGCCCTCCCAGCACCAGGCCGCCCTCCCACTCAGCACCCAGTAGCACCCAGCATCAGGCCTCTCTCCCTCCCAGCACCAGGCCTCCCTCCCACCACCCAGTAGCACCAAGCCTCCCTCCCTCCCTCCCATCCACCCACCCACCCACCCAGCACCAGGCCTGCCTCCCTCCCAGCACCAGGCCTGCCTGCCTCCCTCCCAGCACCACCCAGTAGCACCCAGCACCAGGCCTCCCTCCCTCCCAGCACCCAGTAGCACCCAGCATCAGGCCTCCCTCCCACCCAGCACCAGGCCTGCCTCCCACCCAGCACCCAGTAGCACCCAGCATCAGGCCTTCCTCCCTCCCAGCACCAGGCCTCCCTCCCACCACCCAGTAGCACCAAGCCTCCCTCCCTCCCACCCACCCAGCACCAGGCCTGCCTCCCTCCCAGCACTGGGCCTGCCTGCCTCCCTCCCAGCACCACCCAGTAGCACCCAGCACCAGGCCTCCCTCCCACCACCCAGTAGCACCAAGCCTCCCTCCCTCCCTCCCACCCACCCACCCAGCACCAGACCTGCCTCCCTCCCAGCACCGGGCCTGCCTGCCTCCCTCCCAGCACCACCCAGTAGCACCCAGCATCAGGCCTCCCTCCCCCCAGCACCCAGTGGCACCAAGCCTCCCTCCCTCCCACCCACCCAGCACCAGGCCTGCCTGCCTCCCTCCCTCTTCCAACCAATGAGGCACCAGGCCGCTCGCCCTCCCTCCCTCTTCCAACTAACGAAAAGCCACCAGGCCGCCCGCCCTCCCTCCCTCCTTCCCTCTTCCAACCAACGAAAAGCCACCAGGCCGCCCGCCCTCCCTTCCAGTACCTCCCAGCACCTCTCAGCACCAGCACTCACGCTCCTCCTCTGAAATTGAAAAGGCATCGGCAGCTGCAGCGAAACGCGTGGTCTTCGCTCGGCGTGCCTTCGGTCTTCGCTTGTGTCTCTCAAGCTCTGGTCCCGCCCTCATAGGCGGGACCAGAGCTTGACAGACACAAGCAAAGACTGAAGGCGCGCCGAGCGAAGAACACGCGTTTCGCTGCAGCTGCTGACACCTTTTCAATTTCAGAGGAGCAGGGCGAGCGCTGGTGTTGGGAGGTGTTGGGAGGGAGGGCGGGCGGGCGGGCGGCCTGGTGGCTTTTCGTTGGTTGGAAGAGGGAGGGAGGGAGGGCGGGCAGCCTGGTGGCTTTTCGTTGGTTGGAAGAGGGAGGGAGGGAGGGCGGGCGGCCTGGTGCCTCATTGGTTGGAAGAGGGAGGGAGGGCGGGCAGCCTGGTGCTTCGTTCGTTGGAAGAGGGAGGGAGGGAGAGTGGGTGGAGCGGACCACCGACGGCGCGCGTGCCAAAGGAGAGGGCTCTGAGTGCCCTCTCTGGCACGCGTGCCATAGGTTCGCCATCACTGGTATAGAGAGTTCATTTCCGAAATAAGAGGTAAAGTAGTAAGGTGTGGAGAATTCGGTTTTGTCCAATTCTGGTATAGGTTTCGATTTTTGGTATTTAGGATAGGTCATTGTGATATGCTTTTTTGAACAGGTTAGTTTTTAGTAATTTTCGGAAGTTTGTTAGGTCGTGCATTGTTTTTATGATGTTTGGTAGTGCATTCCATAGTTGCGTGCTTATGTAGAAAAAGCTGGATGCATATGTTGATTTATATTTTAGTCCTTTGCAGCTGGGGTAGTGGAGATTCAGGAATGTGCATGCTGATCTTTTTGTATTTCTGGTTGGTAGGTCTATGAGGTCTGACATGTAGACCGGGGTCTCGCCGTGAATGATTTTATGAACCAGGGTGCAAATTTTGAACACAATGCATTCTTTAAGTGGGAGCCAATGCAGTTTTTCTCTTAGGGGTTTGGCGCTTTCGTATTTCCAAATATGAGTCTGGCTCCTGTGTTTTGGGCAGTTTGGAGTTTCTTCATGGTTTTTTCTTTGCATCCAGCGTAGATTGCATTGCAGTAGTCTAGGTGGCTTAGCACCATTGATTGTACCAGGGTGCGGAATATTTCCATTGGGAAGAAAGGTTTTAATCTTTTGAGTTTTCACATTGAGTGGAACATTTTCTTCATTGTGTTTTTCACATGGTTTTCTAGTGTAAGATTTCGGTCAATTGTAACTCCGAGAATTTTCAGGCTATCTGAAACAGGGAGGGTGTAGTCTGGAGTGTTTATAGTGGTGAGTTTGTTTGTGTTATTTTGTGATGAGAGGATGAGATATTGTGTTTTTTTCTGCATTGAGTTTTAATTGAAATGCATCCACCCAGGAATTCATGATATGGAGGTTGTGTTTGATTTCATTTGTGATTTCTGTTAGATCATGTTTGAACGGGATGTAAATCGTAACATTGTCTGCGTGGATGTAGGGGTTTAGGCCTTGGTTGGATAATGATTTGGCTAGGGGTGTCATCATTAGGTTGAAAAGGGTCGGTGAAAGCGGTGATCCTTGGGGTACTCCACACTCAGGTTTCCATGGTGATGATGTGTTCGAGTTTGATGACACTTGGTATGTTCTTAGTATGTGCAAGGTTCCACATTAGGAGTCACAGACCAGGAAAAGGATTTAGGTGTCATCACTGATGATAAGTTGAAACTCTCTGCCCAGTGTGCAGCATTTAAGAAAGTAAATACAATGTTGGGAATTATTAGAAAAGGAATGGAGAATAAAACTTAGAATATAATAATGCCTTTGTATCATTTCATGAGGTGAATACCTGGAATATTGTGTGCAATTTTGATCACCACCACATCTCAAAAAAATACAGTGGAATTAGAAAAAGTTAAAAGAAAAGAAAAGGTAAAGAGAAGGGAAACAAAAATGATAAAGGGGATGATGCAACTAAGACTCTTCAAATTGGAGATGAAATGGAGGTCTATAAAATAGAGTGGAATGTGTGGAAGTGAATAGCTTGTTTACTGTTTCAAAAAAATATAAGCACTAGGGAGCATATACTAAAGCTACTAAGTAGCATAATTAAAATAAATCAGAGAAAATATTTCTACACTAAAATAAGGAGAGATCTCCCCTCTACTCCTTGTGTAGCTCAGGAGCTGCTCATGCAATGATCTGAGCGCCAGCTACACATGGAGGAGCATTTTCGATATGATATCTAAGTGCAACTTTGGGCATTTTGCTAAAAACATCCAAAATTCAACAGGAGGATATAGCCATTTTCAAAACAGAAAAATGTCTTTTTAAAAATGGCTATTTGCTAGATGTTTTTATGTTCTGCATTTATCTTTTTGGTCCATTTAAAAAAAAAAAAATGTCCAAGTGAAAAACTCACCAAATCAAGCCATTGGGATTTAAGAAGAGCCAGTATTCTTAGTAAACTGGTCCATCAGACACCCCAGCAGAGCAATGGGGCACCCTAAAGGGCACTCCAGTGGACGTCAGATAAATGCTCCCAGGTACACATTTCACCGTTTCTCCCTTATTTTGTTTGCTGAGCCCCCCAAACCCACTACCCCCAACTGTACACCACTATAATAACCCTTATGGGTGAAGGGGGCACCTATATGTGGGTACAGTGGGTTTCTGGTGAGTTTTGGAGGGCTCACAGTTTCCACCACAAGTGTAACATGTAGGGGAGGTATGGGCCTGGTCCACCTGTCTGCAGTGTACTGTACCCACTACTAGACTACTCCAGTGACCTGCATGCTGCTCTAATGGACCTGAGTATAACATCAGAGGCTGGTATAGAGACTGGTAAGTAATGTTTTCAATCCAATTTTGGAAGTGGGGGTGGGAGGGGGTTAGTGACCACTGGGGGAGTAAGGGGAGGTCATCCCTAATTCCCTTCAGTGGTCATCTGGTCATTTAGGGCACTTTTTTGTGGACTTATTCATTAATAAATACAGGTCTAAACCAAAACGTCCAACTTATAGCCCTGAATGTTTTTGTTTTGTTCCATTATGGCAGAAAAATGTCCAAGTGTTAGGAACACCTGGAGTGGCCTAGTGGTTAGGGTGGTGGACTTTGGTCCTGAGGAACTGAGTTCGATTCCCAGCACAGGCAGCTCATTGTGACTCTGGACAAGTCACTTAACCCTCCATTGCCTGCTGCATTGAGCCTGCCATGAGTGGGAAAGTGCGGGGTACAAATGTAACATAAAAAAAACACTCCCCTGACACACACCCTTGTGGTTTTAACGCACTTCTGACAGACTTAATAGAAAAATGTCTAAAAAGTGTTTTAGGTAACAATATATAAACGGGGAGCTCCCGCTTGGAAAAATGGTCAAAACAACAAAATTACAAGCGGGTTTTTCAAACTAGATTCACTGCTTAAATGAGAAAGGCGGAAAGGACCTCAGACAAGTGACATACAGTGAACACGCTGAAATATTATGCTCATATGAGCGTCACATGAGCGTCATTACATATCAATCATTGGTCACTCTCCAACCTTCCTCCACTGTGCTGATACCATATCAAAAAAATCTTTAATATCCATAATATCAAGCTCCATGCTACTTAGCTGAATAGCGGTTGCAATCAGGCAGCCCTGCCCAACGGCCCGTTTCACCCCACAACCGGGGCTTCTTCAGGGGAAACAAACAGGGGAACCTACAGCATACCCCGCTGGAGCAACTGGACAATCCATCAATTGGTGTCCCCGCAGCAAACTCCACCCACGGGAACTAAAGCAGCTTGATATTATGGATATTAATTAAAGATTTTTTTGATATGGTATCAGCACAGTGGAGGAAGGTTGGAGAGTGACCAATGATTGATATGTAGTGACGCTCATGTGACGCTCATATGAGCATAATATTTCAGCGTGTTCACTATATGTCACTTGTCTGAGGTCCTTTCTGCCTTTCTCATTTAAGCAGTGAATCTAGTTTGAAAAACCCACTTGTAATTTTGTTGTTTTAAAAAGTGTTTTAGAAAATACCAATTTGGAAGTTTTTATGAGAAATACATCCAAGTGCAGATTTATGCCACTTTTTGGACGTTTTTCTCTTTTGAAAATGAGCCCCATAGTTTATAAAGTAGATAATGGACTTCTTTGTACTAACTGATAGCCTGGGATGAAAGGGCGATTGGAAAGTGATGAGTGAACATTTAGCAACCTAGAGCCTTGAAGAGTGATCTTCCCCTGCTCTTCCTGTCCACAACACAAAAGGCCTCCCTCTTCATAATCTGTAGGCCCTTGAAGCTGCAGTACACAATCCATCCAGGAACCAGCTACATAATCTGTTTTACATAAGTACATATGTTTTGCTACACTGGAACAGACCAAAGGTCCATCAAGTCCAGCATCCTGTTTCCAATAGTGGCCAATCCAGGTCACAAATACCTGGCAAGATCCTAAAAAATTTCAATATATTTTATGCTGCCTATCCCAGAAATAAGCAGTGGATTTTTCCCCAAGTCCATTTTAATAATGGTCTATGGACTTATCCTTTAGGAAGCCGTCCAAACCTTTTTTAAACCCCGCTAAGCTAACCGCCTTTACTACATTCTCTGGCAACGAATTCCAAAGTTTAATGACATGTTGAGTGAAGAAAGATTTTCTCTGATTCGTTTTAAATTTACTACTTTCTAGCTTCATTACATGCCCCCTAGTCCTAGTATTTTTGGAAAGAGTAAACAAACAATTCACGTCTTCCTGTTCCACTCCACCCATTATTTTATAGAACTCTATCATATTTCCCCTCAGCCATCTTTTTCTCCTGCTGAAAAGCCCTTAACAAACTGATTTGCATATATTTGCATCTGATACAACTCATTCACTTTTATCCCATGGTTGCTCTGTAATGATACATGGTGCCATAGAAGCCAACTTTTCAAAATGATTGGGGTGCTGAAATTTTTTTTTACTTTTATTTTTTACAGGTGGTGCATTCCTCCCTCCCCCCTCCCTCTCCTCCTCCCCCTCCTCCCCGCCCTCCGAGTTCCAGGCCCCCATCCCCCCTCCCTCCCTCCCTCCCTCCATCCGAGTTCCAGGCCAACTCCCTCTGAGTTCCAGGCCCCCTCGCCCCCTCGCCCCTCCCTCCCTCCCTCCAAGTTCCAGGCCCCCTCGCCCCTCCCTCTGAGTTCCAGGCCCCCTCGCCCCTCCCTTCCTCTGAGTTCCAGGCCCCCTCCCTCCCTCCCTCCCAGTTCCGAATTTTAAAAGTTATCTTACCTCGGGGTCCCGGCGGCATCAGTGAAAAGCGAGCAGGTTCGGCGCTTCAGCCTTCCCTTCTCTCTCAGCTCTGGTCCCGCCCTTGCAGAAACAGGAAATGAGGGCGGGACCAGAGCTGAAAGAGAGAGAAGGGAAGTCTGAAGCGCCGAGCCTGCTCACTTTTCACTGCTGCCACCGAGACACCGAGGTAAGATGACTTTTAAAATTCTGGGCAGCACGCAGTAAGGCAAGGGCGAGCACCAGGCAGGTCGGGCTGGTGAAGGGAACTTCCAGTTCCAGCGGGTGAAATATCGGGGGTGCTCGAGCACCCACAGCATCCACGGAGTCGACGCCTATGTATGGTGGGCTTTGGCTCTTCTGACATGAATTTGGAAAACATTGGAGAGTGTATGTGGGTTTGGTTTTTGTATATAGTATGATTTTTTCAGGACACTTCATCTTCCAGTGTAAAATTCCAACTTTTATATTTTTAAAACTTCCTGAGATGTTAATACCAAAACTTAGCTTCAGCTACCTATTCACCATTATGCAGATGCTGACCTGCCTGCCATCATAACATGCAGAACAATAAGAATCAAATCCACAGTGAGACCACAAATTAAGATGCTTATTCTATAAATGCAATTAACCCTCTACTGCTCTTTCTCCAGCAGTTCACCCTTATAAGAACTGAATTGTGACTACTTTTTCACTTTTTTTTTCTTCATTTTAGCCTGTGCAGTTTATTTTACCTTGTAAATTATTTTAAGACCGAGTGGAAACAGATTAATGGTAGCAAAATGAAATAAGAAGTATGCAGTTTCTGCTGTGCACACACGGTATCCATGCAACTCCGACGCACAAAGGACTGGTGTGCATTTCATGCTCTATGCCTGCACTACATCACTGAAGCAGCAGAAATTAGGGATGACATTGTCTGCCAGGGGTCTGTGCCAGGATTTCTTTTTTTCCTTCAGAACTTGCAGCATATTGGTTCCATGATATCATGTGAACCTTAGTTTAAAAAGGCACAAAAGAACATTTTATTAACTAAGGAGGTATCTTTCTCTGTTATGCATGTGTACTGTAGCTCCTGTATGATAGCTGATAAAATCTTAGATGCTAACATTTTTAAATAAAGAGTCCCTTCATTTATGCAAACTGCACAATGTTACCTTAAACCCGTTAATCTGTTGATTTTTTTTAAATGCATCATTGTGAATTATTACTTTGCAGCAGGAAGAATGCTGTGGTCAATTTTGAGTTTTTAGTTGAAAGGGGGTAGCAAGAAAATAACAATCTTTTTTTTTTTCTTTTGCTTTCCTTTTTTGCTTTTAAGAGGGAGCGATTGTCACTGAAACTGATACATGTGTGTGATAACAAAAACTGTCATTGCCTCACATGGAACAAGTGCCCTCAGGACAAAAAAAGAACAAAGAAGCCCTTGGTGGGGAACTTCCAGCATATGCATCCTAGCATCTCAGTGGCACCAGTCACAACCCCTAAACAATTTTTCTCAGAGGCTATTTTAAAAGAGAAATGAAGAAGGAATTTTGTTCACCTAAGGACGGACTCAACTACTTTACCTTGGGGTTTTTTTTTTGTACTTCCCTTTATATTCTTTCTTTTGCTAAGGAGACAATAAGAAAATAGAATTCTATTGGTAAATGTATTCCTCTCTCTCACTTTCTCTCTCATTCTCTCTAAATTTTTCCTTACTCATTGTGCTAATTAAAAATAAAACAAAACAAAAGAAAAAAAGATGATGATGCCTTTTTTATTGGAGTTAATACATTTTTGACTAGCTTTTCAAAGCCAGGGCCTTCTTTCTCAGGTCAGGAAAGAAGAAGGTCTGGCCTTCCAAAGCTAGTTAAAAATGTATTAAGCTAGTCTGATTTAAAAAAAAAAAAAAAAGCTGTCATCTTGTTTTCTTTTGTTTTAATTCTATTTATTACTGGTCCCTTTAAAGAGGATAACTTGACAACCATACTACTTCTTTCTCATTGTAAACTTTAAACTCTTCCAATAATTGGGATTCATGGTAGACTTATGTGTGGAAAAGATATATCAGTCTAAGGAACCATTAGGTCTTGCAGAAAGCAGTCAAGACACTGAAAATGAGTAATGATGCTGTTCCAGCCAGAGATTAATAATAAACTACAAATCCCTGTAATCTTGTAGATCCCTGTAATAGGCTCTTTCAGAGCACATGTCCTGTTCCCTGTGTCTTTTGGGACTCTATATTGGCTTGCCTTTTTCTCTGTGCAGGCTGGGTAAATTGCTCCACCCCCTTTCTCTCACCATCAGTTCTGTTGTAGAGTTAGTCTGCAATACATCTCCTCTGTGAACTGAAACTGCCTATGCTGTTTTGCTGTATTTTGTAAAAGGGGGGTTAGTATAATCCACTTTGCAGCTGTGGTTAAAAGTGGAATACAAATGATAGAAATAGATGTAAATAGAAATAAAGTTTGGCCCTGTATATCCAAAAAGTTAAACCTGGGGCTGCTTGTTACCAAGAATTGACTCCAATCCTTAATCCCATTCTTTATTTAGTACAGTTGATGATAAAACAAATCATTCACTTACAGATGCATTGACATGATTTAGGGATTCAGTACACACAGAGTGAGTTCTTGTCTATGATCTGTCTACAAGGAAGAACTGGCAGTGCCTGGTAATTTGGACACTGAAATCTAGTACATAAGTATTGCCATACTGGGATAGACCAAAGGTCCATCAAGCCCAGCATCCTGTTTCCAACAGTGGCCAATCCAGGTCACAAATACCTGGCAAGATCCCAAAAAAGTACAAAACATTTTAGACTGCTTATCCCAGAAATAGTGGATTTTCCCCAAATCCAATTTAATAATGGTCTATGTACTTTACCTTTAGGAAGCCGTCCAAACCTTTTTTAAACTCTGCTAACCTAACCGCCTTTACCACATTCTCTGGCAACGAATTCCAGAGTTTAATTATACATTGAGTGAAGAAACATTTTCTCCGATTCGTTTTAAATTTACTACTTTGTAGCTTCATCGCATGCCCCCTAGTCCTAGTATTTTTGGAAAGCATAAAAAGGCGTTTCACGTCTACCCATTCAACTCCACTCATTATTTTATAGACCTCTATCATATCTCCCCTCAGCCGCCTTTTCTCCAAGCTGAAGTGCCCTAGTCACTTTAGCCTTTCCTAACAGGGAAGTAGTTCCAACCCCATCGTTTTCATCGTCAACAGGAACAGCAGCCACACAAATATGAAATCACTATGGCTTTCTACCCTGAAAGGAAAAACAAGCAGCAGTAAGATGAAGGGGGGGGGGGGATTCTGCTCCTCCCAGCATGCCTAAAGGTAAGCAGTAACAAAGCTCTAAAAGACACTAAGTGCAAAATGCAAGTGTTAATAAAGGCTAATCACAGAGGACTGCAAAAATGCAGGGACCTGTCCATATACACAACTTAATAATAAGCAGATATATAATCTGTCACAAGCAGACAGCACAAGCTGCACCATTCAATCGGGGCAGAACATCACAACTCATTTTGTAGGTGGTAAAGGTTCACACACTATCTGTGTGTTAACCAGTTAGTTCACGGTAATGTAGCTGCACTCTTTAGCGCAAGAATGCCCACTCTCCGCCCACTGACATGGCCCCTCAAAAAAACAAATTAGCACTCGGTTAGCACATACACATTTGGCAGTTACTGCAGGGCACCTAAGCGCATCCATGGCATGCCGTTTGACACAGCTTAGTAAAAGAGCCCCTTGGGTGTTTATTCTCAAGCTAATTAGGGTTCCATAGAGGGTGTGTAAAACTGCTGTTTACTGGTGTTTGTAATGCAGGTAATGTTGATGGTTACTTTTTTCAAATTGAATCAAATACATATATTTGTGCAGCTGAGGAGCTGCCAGTGCAGAAAAGGCACAGAATTAGAATGATCCAAGGCAGAGAAAGGATGAGGGGAAAGAGACTTGCAGAAGAGATGTTTTTCCAGTGGCTTTGCAATAAACACCTTTTTTTTTTCAACACTCAGAGGAGGGACAAAAGTGTTAAACCTTTGAAGCATGGATAGTGCACAAAAAAGGCTTGCCACAAAACGTTGTGATTTCTCT
Organism: Microcaecilia unicolor; assembly: GCF_901765095.1. Taxonomy (NCBI): domain Eukaryota; kingdom Metazoa; phylum Chordata; class Amphibia; order Gymnophiona; family Siphonopidae; genus Microcaecilia; species Microcaecilia unicolor. The sequence continues at coordinate 138,047,377 of NC_044031.1, read as the reverse complement.
GCATACACTAAGCATGCATTAACTCTTTATATATATATATTTTCAAAAGTGTTAAACCTTTGAAGCATGGATAGTGCACAAAAAAGGCTTGCCACAAAACGTTGTGATTTCTCTGCATACACTAAGCATGCATTAACTCTTTATATATATATATTTTTTTTTTTTTTGGGAGGGTGTTTGTCATGGGTGGAGCATGGGCATTCCCACATTATCCAGTTAGAGCATTAAGATTACTGTGTGCTAACGGGATAAAGCTTGGTTAGTGCAGTAAGTGTTCCTGCATTATTTTTTGTAGGTGCTGCATGCTGATAGGAACATGAGCACATGCCCAAAAGGAAAAAGAAAATGTCCAACTTGAATGCCAGAGTAAATCCTAGCTTAGCGCATAGTAAAGTCCTGCATTAGAAGCGCTAAGCCCAGATTTCACCGCACCTTATTAAAAGAGGTCCAGGGTGTCTTATCAATGTTAAAGCCTGAAATCAGAAGCCCTAAATATAATTTAACTGGGTTATTGCTAGTACACAGAAACACAGACCATTCCCTAAACAGCTTTTTCCAATGAATGTTTTGCATCTCTACAGACAGTGCAGTTCTGATCACTGATTGTTTCATATGTGATTCATGTGTTTTGATGACTTCTGTATTTAACAATCTGCCACCAGCAGCAAATTCCTTCTTGTAAAGAAGCTCCTTAATTCCATGTGAAGTTTCATCATGCTGCCTGGATGAAGTTTACAGACACCAAATGGAATTCATAACATATGTGCATCACTGCATGAACAAAGCTGAGTCATATAATGTGGAAGCTTCATCACACAAACTACTGCTGCATCCTTATGCTTTTCCTGTAAATCCTATTCAAGTTCAATAAGCATCAAACCTCCACTATCCAAATGTCAGAAGACTGTGTTCAACTGGTAAACATTAGAAAGGAGAAATACAGAGATATTCTGCTTAGGCTAGTGGAGGAGTGGCCTGGTGGTTGGAGCGCCGGTCTTGGGGGGGGGGGGGGGGGGGGGAGGGGGTGCTGGCCAGCTCAAGTCCCACTGCTGCGCCTTGTGTTCTTGGGCAAGTCACTTAACCCTCAATTGCCTCAGGTACAAACTTAGATTGTGAGCCCTCCTGGGACAGAGAAATATCCAGTGTACCTGAATCTAACTCACCTTGAGCTACTACTGAAAAAGGTGTGAGCAAAATCTAAATTAATAATAATAAATAATAGACACAGCTTATTTGTGAATAGAAGGTACACAGGCAATTACATTGGTTCAGGCCATGTGCCAAAAAGGGCAGAATCAGCATTCCTTTCTTCTTTTAGTATGATGTCCGTGACCTCTGTGACTCAGATGTTCTAACCTCTGCAAAAAGCTGAGGTGGTGGTGATGAAGAAGATCGCTCCTCCAGAATTTAGCAGAAGTATAGAATGTCAGTGGTTTATGACGTTCCAAGGAACAGTAGTTCTGCATCATTCAAAACAGAAATAAACACAATACTGGATAAAACTGGATGTAGATCCCCTCAAACACAGCAAGACACAGAGGTGCTATGCCATTTTGCATAGGAATAGTATAATACATCTTTCTTTGCCAACCTTTGTGTAGACACTCAAATACAGTCACCACTTTGGCACATCCTGGTTTTAGAGTCAGAAAGGCAATTCATAAAAAGCTTAAGTAAACAAAATAAATAAATACTGAATAGTGAAGTTATAGAAGACTCGTTCTATTTAATATGTGTACTTCCGTGTATGAGAACCACATAACAACTTTGAATATTGAAAACAACCTAAGGGGTCCTTTTACTATGCACACCCAATGCACATCAATTTTGAGTTACCACCTGGCTACCGTGTGGCCCTTGCAATAATTTCATTTTTGACGCACGTCCGCTACGCACGCCAGAAAATATTTTTATTTTCGTGCATGCGTGTGGTAATTGGCATTTTACATGCATAGACCATTACCACCTGGTTACCTTGTGAGACCTTACCACTAGGTCAATGGCTGGCGGTAAGGTCTCAGACCCAAAATGGACACACGACAATTTTCATTTTGTCGCATGTCCATTTTCAGCAAAAGTTTTAAAAATGCATTTTTTACAGATGCATTGAAAAATGATTCTGCACGCACCCAAAACATATGTCTACACTACCGCAGGCCATTTTTCAGTGTGCCTTATTATTATTATTTGTTACATTTGTACCCCACATTTTCCCACCTATTTGCAGGCTCAATGTGACTTACATAGTACCGTAAAAGCATACGCCAGTCGGTTTATAACAAATACAGGTTATATTGTGGTCGAAATGAGGTAGGTGTGTATCAGGCACCATGAGGATGAAAGGGATGAAGATTGTATATTGTCCAGTACGATCATTGGTTATGTTGTGTTGCTGGGTGTGAGGATTTACGTTGGATCAGTGGAGTAAGTCTTTTTGAAGAGGGTGGTTTTTAGTGGTTTCCTGAAGTTTAGATGGTCATGGATTATTTTCACTGCTTTTGGGAGTCCGTTCCATAGTTGTGCGCTTAAGTAGGAGAATCTGGATGCATAAGTTGTTTTGTATTTCAGTTCTTTGCAATTTGGGTAATGTAGGTTTAGGTATGATCGTGATGATCCGATTCTGTTTCTGGTTGGTAGATCTATGAGGTCTGTCATGTATCCTTGGACTACACCGTAGATAATTTTGTGGACCAAGGTGCAGATTTTGAAGATGATCCGTTCTTTGATTGGGAGCCAGTGTAGCTTTTCTCAGAGGAGTTTAGTGCTTTCGACACGTGTTTTACCAAATGTCAGCCTGGCAGCTGTGTTTTGGGCGGTCTGGAGGTTTTTTGTGAGTTGTTCTTTACATCCCGCATAGATTCTGTTGCAGTAGTCTGTATGGCTTAGGAGAATTGATTGTATTAGGTTTCAAAAAATTTCCCTTGTGAAGAAAGATTTTATTTGTTTGAGTCTCCACATTGAGTGAAACACTTTCTTTATTACGAAATTTACTTGGCTCTCAAGGGTCAGATTGCGGTCGATTATGATGCCGAGTATTTTTAGGCTGTCTGAGGTAGGGAGCGTGTGTTCTGGGGTATTTATGGATGTGGGTTTGTACTTGTTATGTTGAGATGAGAGGGTGAGGCAGTGTGTTTTTTCAGTGTTCAGTTTCAGTTGGAATGAGTTTGCCCAGGAATCCATGATGTTCAGGCCGTCATTGATTTCATTGATTATTTCTGTTAAGTCATGACTGAAGGGAATGTAGATTATGACATCATCTGCATAGATGAACGGGTTGAGGCCTCGGTTGGATAGGGACTTTGCCAATGGGATCATCATCATGTTGAAGAGTATTGGTGATAATGGTGATCCTTGAGGTACTCCACAGGTAGCTTTCCACGGTGGTGAAATGTTTGAGTTTGATTGTACTTGGTAAGTTCTGGTGGTTAGAAAACCTTTTATCCAGTTAAGTACATTTCCATCAATCCCGAAGTGGCCAAGGAGTCTTAGTAGTATATTGTGGTTGACCATGTCGAATGTGCTCGACATGTTGAATTGGAGAAGTATACTTTTACCTGTGGCTATTTCATGCTTGAATTTGGCCAAGAAAGTGACTAGGACAGTTTCAGTACTATGGTGGGGGCGGAATCCTGATTGTGAGTCGTGTAATATTGAGAACTTGTCCATGTAGTCCATAAGCTGTTTGGTCACCAAGCTCTCCATCAGTTTAACTACTAATGGGATAGACACAACTGGGCAGTAATTGGTTAGGTCGTTTGTGTTTTTCTTGGCGTCTTTAGGTATGGGGGTGAGTAGGATGTTACCATATTCCTCGGGGAAGAGACCTTGATGTAGCCTGAAGTTTAGGTGAGATATGAGGTCTGCCATGAAGCGGTCGGGGGCGGATTTGGGTAGATGATTGGGACATACGTCCAGTTTGCAGTGGGTGTTGGCAAACCTATGAGTTGCTTTTGTAACTGATTCAGTGGTGAGGGGGGTAAATGTTGACCAGATACGGTCAGCTGGGCATCCACCAGGGATTAGGCCCAGGTCGTTGAAGTTTTCGATGTCGGTGTTGTGCTGAGGAAGTGTGCTGGGTAATTTTATTATTTTTTCATTAAAGTAATTAGCGAGTTTGTCTGCGGGTGGGATGTCTATGTTGGTCGTGGTGATAGGAGTGGTATCTAGTAACTTATTTACGAGTTGAAATAGTTTCTTCAGGTCTTTGTAATCCGGTCCTATTTTAGTTTTGTAATAGGACCTTTTGGTTTGTCTTATTGCATATTTGCATTTTCTATGTGTTTGTTTCTGTGCATTGAGTGTGTGTTCATCTTTTGGTTTTTTCCATGCTCGTTCAAGTTTCCTGGATTGTGTTTTGAGTTTTTTAAATTTGTCATTATTGCACTGCTAGATATGATCACTAGCAAAATTAATGTTATACCTATCTGATCTTATATCTATAAATTAGTATGCACATTATATTCAACAGCAGACAGCAATCTATTGGATTTATCAGTATTTATTTATGTATTAACCACCTTTATGAAGACATTCACCCAAGGCAGTATACAGCAGGTACAGTTTAACATAAAACTTACAATTTAGTTAACAGCATAACAAAAGTAAAATAACCAAGAATAAACTAAATACAATAAATGAGGTAAACTTGAAAACAGTAAATTTAAACCTAATAATAGAACTACCGCAAAACAGTATAAAAAATACATACATTTAACAGTACTGGAATTCAAATACCAGAGATATAATACAATGTTAGCATAATACTAATGATACACCTAATAAGCATGTATTAGAACATTCAAGTAACATAAATATGATGCTAAAGGTTTTCTACAGTATGGCTTACAATATAGCTGAGGGACCAAGAGTAGATATATGATGGGAACAAGATGCGTGGTACAGAGTCAGTTGGGATAATTTGATGGTTAGCTAAACTAAAGGTATTGTCCTCTAAACTATTATTCAGATGGTATGAAGTAGACTACACACAATGTAATGATGGTCTGTCAGGAAACATACTGTATGCTGTTGAGCTGTAAATCTTTCTTGCGAACAAAATAATTTGGATTACTAACAGGCTCATTTTCAAAGGAGAAAAACGTCCAAAAAGTGACATGTCTGCATTTGGACTTTTATCTCACAAAAACATCCAAATCAGTATTTTCAAAACCTCTTTTTAGATGCTTTTCTCTGAAGTCTGTCAGAAGGATGTCTAAATCTCAAGGGAGCAGGCCCAGGACATGTTCAAGGCGAGACTTGGGCGTTCCTAAGACTTAGACTTCTTTTAACCCTAATGGAACAAAACGTCCAAGACTAAAACTTAGATGTTTTGAGCTAGATCTGTTTTTATAACAAATAGCTGCAGTGGTAATTGAACCCAATTCCCCAGGATCAAGGTCTGCTGCACTAACCACTAGGCTACTACTCCTCTACTCCACACAACAGGTGCCCCAAGTGACCAGATGACCACTGCAGGGAATCGGGGATCACCTCCCCTTACTCTCCCAGTGGTCACTATCCCCCTCCCATCCCCCCCCCAAAAAAATGTAATTAAAAATATTACTTGCCAGCCTCAGATGTTATACTCAGGTCCATTAGAATAGCATGCAGTTCCCTGGAGTAGTCTAGTAGTGGTGCAGTGCACTGCAGACAGGTGGACCCAGGCTTCTAATTCCCTCTACTTGTTACACTTGTGGAGGAAACTCTGAGCCCTCCAAAACCCACCAGAAACCTACTGAACCCACATATTGGTGCTCCCTTCACCTGTAAGTGCTATGGTAGTGGTGTACAGTTGGGAGTAGTGGGTTTTGGGTGGGGTTTGGGGGGCTAAGCAGACCAGGTAAGGGAGCAATGGTGAGATGTGTACCTGGGAACATTTTATAAAGTCCACTGCAGTGCCCCCAAGGATGCCCTATTGCTTTCCCGGGATGTCACTTTTCCACTACTCTGTCAAGCTTTCTATAACATCTGAGCCTCATGTCTATTGTTTATCATTAGATTTGGGCTTTGAATTCAGATCTATAGATGAAAAAGGAGGTCTCAACATATATATCTAAATACCAGAGTGCTATTTTTCCATACTTCATAGCAAGAGTGTACATTCCCTAATTACCTGTCCCAATGCAACTGAAGCTTTTACCTCCTCAGTGCATGTAAATGGTTTCAGCCCTGTGTGGATTCTCTGATGCCATGTGAGGCCTTCTTTCCAACCAAAGCTTTTACCAAATTCAGGACATGTAAATGGTTTCACTCCCGTGTGTATTCTCTGGTGCATTGTGAGGTTTACCTTCTGACCAAAGCTTTTACCAGACTCTATATATACAAATGGTTTCTCTTCTCTCTGATGCATTTTGATATTTACATTACAATCAAAGCTTTTACCACACTTAGAACATGTGAATGGTTTCATTCTATTGTGGATTTTCTTGTGTGTTTTGCACGTTTTGCATTTGGATGTTTTTTGTTTGAAAATGGACCAAAAAATAAAACATCCAAATCACAAAACATTTTTCCAAACAGCATTTTCAAAAGGAAAAGATAGACTTTTTTGTAGAAAATGACCTTTCCTGTTCTGATTTTGGATGTTTTACAGAAAACGTCCAAATGCAGACTTAGATGTCATATCCAAAAATGCCCCTTGTGCATTTGACTTGCCCAAAGTCACAAGGAGCAACCCCTGTTGCCTGAATCAAAGCCTACTACACTAACCATTAAGCCACTCCCCCTCTGTTTCGGACGTATTGCATTTGGACGTTTTTGTTTGAAAATGGACCAAAAACAAAAACGTCCAAATCACAAGAAGTCCATAGCATTTTCGAACATAAAAGATAGACGTCTATCTTTTTCGAAAATGACCTTCTTCCCTGTTCAGAATTTGGACATTTTTGTAAAACGTCCAAATTCTGATTCAGAAGTTCTATCGAAAATGCTCCTCTAAGTAGTTTTAGAAATGTTTCTAAAACTGAAGCAATCTGAAAAGCTAATGGTGGTTATATGGGCCTATCAGCACTCACATGGATTGGATGCATATATTTAGAGCTCATTTTGATAGCCACTGCGAGTGGATCAGAATATTTTTCTATTAATAAATAGGTGAAGAAATTTGTATCAATATTATCATTAGTGTCTTAGGTTGATAACTCCTAATTGTAGTCATGATTCCAGCTGCTTCCTTCTCCACATTCCCAGCAAACTTCAGCAAGGAATCCAGAGCTAAGTCCAGTTAAAGAAATTCAGCACCCCTCCAACCCCTTCAGCAATGGCAGCACAGTCTGCATCTGTGGCATTCAGCAGTGCTTCAGCAATACCAGCACTTTTTAACTTTTATTTCAGGACTTAATATGCTGCAAGTGATCCCTGAAGCAACTAAGAACACAAGCACTGCCATACTGGGACAGACCAAAGGTCCATCAAGCCCAGCATCCTGTTTCTAACAGTGGCCAATCCAAGTCACAAGTCCCTGGCAAAATCCCAGAACAACAAAACCAACTTATTGCTGCTTATCCTAGAAATAAGCAGTGGGTTTTCCCAAGTCCATCTTAATAATGGCTTATGGGTTTTTCTTTTAGGAAAGTATCCAAACCTTTTTTAAACCCTGCTACGCTAACTGCTTTTACCACATTCTGTGGCAATGAATTCCAGATTTCAGTTACTCGTTGAGTAATTAAACAATTTCTACTACAGGTTCCACAAATCTACAGCTCATTTTGAATATATTCAAAAATATTTCTGGAAAATCATATCAAATACATTTAAAAACAGGAATGGAAGGCGCATACTAATGGTACAAAATAACTATAGCATCAATCTCTAGTCACTTATCACTACCTTCTCTAATAAAAAAAAAAAAAGCAATTGCAAAAAATAGTCCAAATAATTATTCAACACTGTGGTAGTATAAGAAAGTGTTGAGTCTGGCCGTTCACAGATACACCCAGACAAGAGTATAAACTCTTTACTAACACAAAATATGCTGAAGCCTGTTATATAACAGGTGAATAAATTAGAAATAAAGTCTCTTGGTATTCAGGTGTAATCTTTATACAGGCCTGCTACTGACAGGCCCTGAAGTTACAGTGTGCACACCCTGGTTGTAGTGTTACATAAGTCCTGGCTTGGCTCAAGCCAAGCAAAAAAACAAGGAGGACACACTGCAGTACAACAAAACCAAGCAAAAAAACAGCAAAGCGGATGATGGATGGCAGAAGATTCTTTGTTAAACATGCAAATGACTCCACATAGACCATGTTTCATCCTGAAGGCCTGCATCAAGAGTCAAATGATAACTGGACCAAGTCCAGTACACTGTATCACTAAAATCAAAAGAATTTCAGAACCTCTAAGCACATATCAAGATATCTTCCTTCTGACTCAAAAACAGAATATAGAAACTGGAAAAACTCTTGCATCAAAATGGTGTCAAGCAAAAGTACCAATGAAGTGATTCTCCCACCAAACACATGTTCTAGAATTGGTCCAGATATCATTTGACTTCTGACGTTGGCCTTCGGGCAGAAACACGGTCCATGTCGAATCATTCGCATGTTTAATAAAGAATCTTCTGTCTTCCATCATCCATTTTTTTTTGTTTGACTCAAGCCAAACCTCAAATACAGGAGTCTCACAAGATACAAGATAAAGCTTGGCTTACCTTAGCCAGATTTCTGATAGCTTATACAAAGCAGTGATAAAGAAGGTCAAAAGAGAATACAAAGAGAAACTTGCCTCAGAGGCAAAAATTCATAGTAATAATTTTTTCAGGTAAATCAGGAGCAGAAAGCCTGTGATGGAATTTGTGGCACACTCAAGGAGGACCGGGTCTTAGCATAGAGGCTGAATGAATTCTTTGCCTTGTTCTTTACTGAAGAAGATGTAAGAGAGATATCTGTACCAGAAATGGTTTTCAAAGGTGATGATGCAGAGGAACTAAAATAAATATCGGTGAACCTGGAAGATGTACTGAGCCAAATCGTCAAATTAAAGAATAGTAAATCACCTGGACCAGGTGGTACACCCCAGGGTACCGAAAGAACTCATATATGAAATTGTAGATCTGCTGTTACTGATCTGTAACCTGTCATTAAAATCATCTATAGTACCTGAAGATTGGAGGATGACCAATGCAATGCCTGTTTGTGAAAAGGGTTCCAGGGGTGATCTGGGAAATTACAGACTGGCAAGCCTGATGTCAGTGCTGGGCAAAACAGTATAAACTATTGTAAAGAATAAAATCACTGAACACATAGACAAACATAGTTTAATGGGACAGAGTCAACATGGATTCAGCCAAGGGAAATCTTGCATCACCAATTTGCTTTATTTCTTCGAATGCATGAATAAACATGCATACTTTGTAAGCCACATTGAGCCTGCAAAAAGGTGGGAAAATGTGGGGTACAAATACAATAAATAAATAAAAATAAAATAAAGGTGAATCAGTTTATGTAGTGTATCTAGATTTTCAGAAAGCATTTGACAAAGTCCCTCATGACAAACTCCTAAGAAAAGTAAAAACCCATGGGATGTGGATTAGGAATTGTTTGATAGAAAACAGAGGGTAGGGTTAAATGCCCATTTTTCTCATTGGAGGAGGGTGACTAGTGGAGTGCTTCAGGGATCTGTACCGGGACTGGTGCAATTCAACATATTTATTAATGAGCTGGAAAAGGGAATGACGAGTGAAGTAAATAAATTTGCTGATGACACAAAACACATGCAGATTGTGAAAAATTGCAGGAAGACCTTATGAAGTTGGAAGACCAGGCACCCAAATGGCAGATGAGATTTAATGTGGACAAGTGCAAAGTGATGCACATTGGGAAAAATAATCCAAATCATAGTTATTTGATGCTAAGTTCCACCCCAGGAGTCAGCACTCAAGAAAAAGATCTAGATATCATTGTGAACAATACACTGAAATCTTCTGACCAGTGTGTGACAGCAGCCAAAAAAGCAAATGGAATGCTAGGAATTATTAAGAAAAGGATAGAAAATAAGACAAAGAATATTATAATGCCTCTGTTTGGCTCCATGGTATGACCACACCTTGTGTATTTTGTGCAATTCTGGTCTTAAAAAAAGATATAGCAGAATTTAAAAAGGTGGCTGGAACTTCTCTCATATGAGGAAAGGCTTAAGAGGTTAGGGCTCTTCAGTGGCTGAGGAGGGATATGATAGAGGTCTAGAGAATACCTGTGTGGTGTAGAACGGGTAAACGTAAATCAAATTTTTACACTTTCAAAAAGTACAAAGACTAGGGGACACTCAAGAAAGTTACATGGTACTACTTTTAAAACGAACAGGAGGAAATATTTTTTTCATTCAACAAATAGTTAAGCTCTGGAACTTGTTGCCTGCAGGAAAAGTCCATAGTCTGCTATTGAGATAGACATGGGAAAAGCCACTGCTTGTCCCTGGGATCAGTAGCATTAATCATGATACCATTTGGGATTCTGTCAGGTACTTGTGACCTGAATTGGTCACTATTGGAAACAGGATACAAGGCTAGATGGACCATTGGTCTGTCCCAGTATGGCTATTCTTAAGTTCTTATATGTACTGGAGGCATATGCTGTACGGCTGCTGCTTCTTTCTTTCCCAGGTCTCCCTGGTTTGACTGTTCTCAGGAGTTTTATCTGGCTGCCTGAACCAATCCCTTCCTACTCTGCGCTGTCTGCCACACTCTCTCTCTGCTCTGTACTGTAGGATCTGGCTTCTTAACCTGGCTCTGTATGGAAGTATTGTTAAGGGGAACTGACAATTTCTTATACCCTCCATCACACACACACACACACACACACACACACACACACACACACACACACACACACACACACACAAAAGTGCCTGTAATTTATATTGGTGTCTTCTTCATCCAATATAAAGCACCCCAAATGTAAAAAAAATAAAAAATACAAAAAAACGTCATATCTTTCACTAATTCTACAGTCCAACAATCTATCCTGCATGTGGCTCCAAGGCTTCAGATCTCCCATGTATTGCTCCAACTTTCAGCCAAAACAGGTTTCTACAGGGAGCATGAAGAAACTCTGCAAAACTGGATATATAAGGACATCAAAATATGTAAAAAGAGGGTCAATATATAATTATCCCACAACATGTCACTCACTAACAACAAGGAGCATTGCCTACAAACAGTGGTTATCTCTCCCTCCCCCTCCCCCTCAGAAAAACCCCACTGATACATGCGCTAGAAGGTATGTGAAAATGCTTTAGAGAACACTACATTTAGACTTCCTTTTACCAAATTTTTATAAGTTGAAAAGTTCACCAACTGGTTTGTATATGCCATTATGGACCCCTGTCCACTATCATTCTGGGTTTTTTCCCCCATTGATTGCTATATGCATTTGGGCAACCTATGTATCTCCAATGGGTGTACTTGGGATTGTAGTATGGATACATGTTTATAATTTTATAACTGAACTTCAAACACATGCCATCATCTAAACATGCAAAGTGGGGTTCATCTGCCTTCTTGCAGATGGTGATGTCATAAAAATTATGGCAATATTTTGAACAAACAAGAAAGAAAAGAAACCGTCTACAACCTTGAAACAAGGCAAATATACAGAAATAAAACCACTTGTGGGTTTATATGATTATCCACAGATATTTAGAATTTTGTAAGCTCATGTTTTAAAAGCAAGATACAAACATTTTTTATCTCATGAAGTTACACAAATATCTTTCTCAGTAAAGGTTTTCTAAATTCCAAATTTATCTGAATTGAGCCCTCAGTTTTAACTAAACACATTTGGCCTTATTCAAAAATGGTATTTTCTCTTTCTGTACCTACAGAAAAAAGTATTGAATAAGGTCCTTAGAGTGAAAAATAATTACAACATTGTTTTCTTTATCCCCCAGTTGGCCTGACAGCCCTGAAATCCAGTCTTCTACCAACCATCTCTTTTTCCCCTTCCTTTCCTTTTTGATTCCAGACACTCCCAAAGCCACCACTGTCACTCCCATTTGAAACCTATCCAATCCGATTTCTGCAATGAATGCATGTTGCAACTGCCATTGCTAAAGCATTAACAGCCATTGCTAAAGCATCATATGATCTTTTGATGAATCCTCAAGGTCATTTCTCTGTCTTTCTCACCCCTGTCACTTCTCCACTCACCCTACACTCTTGGCTATCTTTTATTCCTCACTCTTCTTCACAGTCTAGAACTGGACATCTCTAAGCTCTCTTAGTTCTTCTCCTATCATTGATTCCCCCCTCATCTCCCTTTACTAATCTAATCTAATGTTTGCTTATATTCTGCCACTCCCCATAAGAGCCCAAAGTGGATTACAAATAATGAGGCTGGTACAAATATTATTTATTCAGGAATAAAAACCATGTAAACCATTTACCAAATAAAAAAGTATTCACATGACAATAAAAGAATAAGAATTTTTGGACTTTAGATCTATAGATAAATTATTCCAAGTTATAACAGCTTAGTAGCTAATGGATCTTTCTAGTTATCTCTTAGAGCATGCTCTCTTCTCAGAAGGAAAAATTACAGTATAATTATTCCTAGCCCAAGATGTTCTGAGAAGAATGGGGAAAGAAAACAAGTAAATTAAGGATTCAGTACCAGATCCCTCAAGCATTTTGTAAATTATACAAGCTTATTTAAATATAATTTGTGCATGCACTGGTAACCATGGTAGACAGATCAACAGAGGAATAGCTCTATCATATTTGATTGAATGATAAATCAGTTTAAAATCCCTCCAAGACTCAGTTTCCAACATACTTTGCTTTATGTTTTTCTAGTTCTCCCTGAGCATCATCACCCAGTTGTTTGGCTTCAGATCTCTAGGCTGATGATGCTCAAATCCTTCTCCCTACCATGGACTTTTGCCTGTCCAGGGCCAAGCTTCCAAGACTCAGGAACAACATGAGCCCCTGGACTGCTGTCGACAAGCGGCAGCAGCAGGCAAAACCCTCCAACCAGGACTGGACTAAACAAGCAAGACTGAAGCAGCAGGACTGGAACTGAAACTGAGGGCAGGCAGGGACTGGAGCTGAAGCTTTAGGCAGGCAGGACTGGAATAAGCAGGACTGCAGCTGAAGCTGTAGGCAGGCAGGACTGGAACAAGCTCTAGGCAAGGCAGACTAGGCAGAGCTCAAGGTGGACAGACTAGGTAGAGTTCAAGGCTGGGCCATATGGCCACACAAACACACAAGAGAACAAATAGGCAAACCAAAACAGAAGTGCTAACACCAACACACAGACAAGCTGAAGAACTAAGGCAGAAGTGCTAACCCTAGCACACAGACAGACAGAAGAACTAAGCAGAAGGGCTAACCCTAGCCCACAGACAAACAGAAGAACTAAAGTTGAAGTGCCACACAGGCACACTAACTAGGAAACAGGACAGAAGTGCTAAACAAGTTCACCAATTGGGAAACAGGGCAGAAATGCTAACAAGGACACCACCGACAAACCTAGAGACCTTTGGCTTTGCCCTGAATGAATGTTCTCAACTCCCTTATAAAGGCCCTCGCTGATGATGTCACAACTACAGGACAGAGGCAGGAAACACACTGAACACCGGAGTGAGGCTTGGAACAAATAGGAAGTAGAAGCACTACAGGAAAGAGGCTTGAAACACACTGAACACCAGAATGAGGATTGGAATACACAGGAAGTGGCAGCAAGGGCAACAATGCAAAGGAAAAGAACAGACTGGAGCTTCTTCTGAAGCTGATAAGGTGAGACTGAAAGTGGAGTCATGACCACAGTCATGGCACTCTGAACAAATTCTGGTTCCTTAACTCCTCTTGCTAAATATTCTTGGATTTGTAATCTTACTATTATGTTCATCATATGATATCTCATGATGTAACATAATTTGGTTGACCATCATTTAAGCAACAGAACAGGAGAAAAATGCTCCGCTAAAATGACAGAAGCAGCAACAAACAGCAGAGGTAGTCCCAGGAAGCAGAAGACAATCAATGATTCGCCACATATAACTTTATTTGGGAAAGACCCGACTTGGCCAAGTTTCGGCACCACATCTTCATCAGGGGTCTTAACAGCAATCTGTTCAATATGAATTACAGTAAGTGACACATATGAATGTACTTCCAATAAAGACATAATCACTACCACATGCAGTTTTGAGAATTGGCTGCTGCTGACCATTGTTTGAGCCATTCATTTAGGTCACTCAGGGGCCCTTTTACTTAGCCGTGTAAGCATCTTTATGCGCCCAATACATACCAAAGAGGAGTTACTGCCTGGCTACCATGTGGCTCTTGCAGTAATTTCATTTTTGGTGGCATCTGATATGCGTGCCTGAAAAATTATTTTCAGACGCACGTATCGGATGCGTGCCAAGTGACATTTGATGCGCATAGGTCATTACCGACCGGTTACCACGTGAGACTTTACCACTAGGTCAATGGCTGGCAGTAAGGTCCCAGACCCAAAATGGATGTACGCCAATTTTGATTTTGCCGCACATCCATTTTCGTCAAAAAATTTAAAAAAGTCTTTTTTGCAAGTGCGCTGAAAAATGGATCTGCGCGTGTCCAAAACATGCACCTATACTACCGCAGGCCATTTTTCAGTTATTTTCAGTTATTTTCAGGACCCCTCAGTTATTTGAACAATTTATGCAATAGTCATAGCTAAAAGACATCATATGAGTACAACGATCTAGCATGATCTCTTCATTTAAATATTTACAATATAATTTCCAAGGTTTGTTTTTTAAAAGTTTAAATGTTGGCTAATATGGATATTCTTGTTTCGACAAACTGGATTATGAATGTAAAGCTCTGAATGAAAAACACATTGTAAAGAGTTTACTTTTAAGTGTATATATAGTTGTTTCCTGTAGTTTGAATAATTTAGTTATGTCTACTATGAAAATAAAAACGTAATCATTATAGATTTCAGTTGGGTGCAATAATAATCATGGTACCTGTACAATCATCACTCACAACTCCGTGAAAAGCAGTTTTGACTTGCTAACAGAGTGGTGGTTGAGAGGGAGAGGGAAAACTGCAAAACATTTTGATGTCTGCATTCCGTCACCCAGTGACATTAACAGGAAAATACTCAAAACTAGATGGACCACAAAGGGGTCTATTCTGACCAGACCTATACCCCAGGTAAATCCAGGCTTTGCATAATGTACTGTAGATGGGAAAATGACAGAACATGTTGTTGTTTTTTTCAGATTTACAGTAACACTTCAGTTTTGTATATAGACTTCTCAGTTCCTGGCTACATTTAAAATACAGGTCTTGTGTGTATCCCAAAGAAGCAAGATGAAAAAAATGGAGAAGCTGGCCCCATAAAAGCAGGGTTCAACAACTTAGCTCTTTAAGGGGCCCTTTTACTAAGCCGCATAGGAGCCTACATGTGCCCAACGTGTGCCAAATTTGAGTTACCGCCCGGTTACCACGTGGCCCTTGTGGTAATTTCAATTTTGGTGTGCATCCGCTACATGCATACAAAAAATATTTTTTATTTTCTGACGCACGGCAGCTACGTGTGGCAAGTGGCATTTTATGAGCATAGACCATTACCGCCCGGTTACCACGTGAGACCTTACCGCTAGGTCAATGGGTTGCTGTAAGGTCTCAAACCCAAAATAGATGCGCAGCAATTTTCATTTTGCCGCAAGTCCATTTTCAGCAAAAATTTTAAAAAGGCATTTTTTGTAGGTGTGCTGAAAAATAATTCTGTGCGCACCCAAAACACGCGTCTACACCACTGCAGGCCATTTTCAGTGCATCTTAGTAAGAGGACCCCTTCAGTATGCTTTAAGCATTATCTGATCTGGCATGACAAAGTCAGCCTATAGTAGTCATTCTGGGTTTGATTGTGCAAAATCTAATGTTAAACAAAATATCATGGACAGGGATAGTTAGGGGGATCAATGAATAAGAACCCTTGCATTCCAAGTTCAAAAAAAAGGACCATGGGATTGTGGCTCATTGACAGTGTTATGACCTGCCAAAATATTTCTTCATGGAAAGATTCTTGAATGCACCAAATAGTATCACAGTGAAAATGGGTGAATGTAAAAAAGAATGTCTGGGATAAGCACAGAGGATCTTTGGTTACAGAGAAGTGAAGATAAAACCAACTTACTTACCTGTAACTGATTTTCTCCATGGACAGTAGGATGCAAGTCCTCACCTATAGCTGATGTCACCAATGGAGCCCAACACAGGAAAGTTTATCTAGCTTTGATGAATCCAGAAGCCTTTGAAATATTGGCCATGCATGCACATCTTTTCCTGTCTACTGCTGTTGCATGAATGTTGCTCTCTATATACAGCTCCCTGGGTAGAAGGGTGAGTATGTGGGGACTTGTATCCTGCTGTCCTGTAGCTTGATAAACCACTAATTGCACTAGGATGCTGCTAAGTGATATACAGATTATATATATGAAAGTTGAAGAGAAAAATGAAGAAAAAAGAAAGGCAGCCAGGTCTGAAATAATTGAGATAACTGAACTGAGTGGAGGGGGAAAGGAAGGTAGAACATGGATACTCTGGGCAAAGATCACTTTAAGATGTCTGTATGTTAGTTGGAATAGCTAAGTTTTGATCTTTTTTTGAATTTAGAAAATGAGGGTTCCAATTGGGTTTCTAGTTCAAGAGAGTTCCATAGCCATAAGCCAAGGTAATAGAAAGCAAATCACAAGATGTCAAGGTGGAGACAAGGGGGACAGAAAAAAGAACCATTTGGGAAGAGCCGAAGGTGTACGTCGTGCCTGTTGAAGGCTCATTATTTTCTGATGGCATTTGTGATTTCACTGCCCAAGAACCAGAGGGGAGTTTTTAAATCTGGAATCCTATGTGATCTGGTTTGATCTGTTTTGTTTTATTTCTGCATTGATTTTGTTTTTTATGTCTTGAATGGTCTTGTGTAGATGAGTCTTTCCTATCTTTTAAATGGCGATCTCTTCCAGTTTCTTGTGATTTTATGATGTACATTGCTGTGATCTCGCTTTTGTAAGCCAAGCAGTATAGAAAGCGTAATAAACTATGGGGTCCTTTTACTAAGGTGCGCTGAAAAATGGCTTGCGGTAGTTTAGGCGTGGGGTTTTGGGCGTGCATGACCCATTTTTCAGCACGCCTGTAAAAAAGGCCTTTTTAAAATTTTTGCCGAAAATGGACGTGTGGCAAAATCAAAATTGCCACACATCCATTTTTGGTCTGCGACCTTAACACCAGCCATTGTCCTAGCGGTAAAGTCTCATGCGGTAACCGGGCGGCAATGACCTATGTGCATCAAATACCACTTGGCGCGCGTCTGATACGTGCGTCTGAAAATAAAAATTATTTTTTGGCAGTGCATATCGGACGCGCACCAAAAATGAAATTACCACAAAAGCCATGCAGTTGCCAGGCAGTAACCTTTTTGGCAAGCGTTGGGCATGTGTACCCACTTATGCAGCTTAGTAAAAGGGCCCCTATAAACCATAAACTATAAGTAGGTTAGAGAGATAATCAGGCGCAGAGGGAATGTAGCCTTTAAATACTAAGGTGAGGATCTTGAATTTGAGGAGCTGAAACCAGAAGCTAGAATTCAGAAACCTGTGTAGTAGCTTAACTGCTATAAATTTTATAAGTAAAAGGTGTTTAAGAGTGGTGATGGGTAGACCACAATAAATAGCACTGTAGTACTCTAAACAGGATATAACAAGGGGCAGGATTAATGTCCATATGAGTGGCAAGAAATGCTTTACTGAGTGAATTATGTAATGTGAAGAAAGAGGATCATAATAGAAAGTCTATTTGGGATTTAAAACATAATTTAGCATTGAAGATGACACATTGTCAATATAAAATCTCACAGAAAGAGAGGGAGTAGCCATTGATGGAGGATGGTGTAGGAAGGGCTAAGTGAGGATTAGGAAAGTGAATGGCTTCACATTTTCATATTTAAGAAATAGGCTGTTGCCTCTGAGCCACATACAGTAGAAACTGATTGAAGATGTGTATTGATAGTAGTGGTATCAGAGGAAGAAGGTAATACAGAAAAAGGAAGGCGATAATGCCTTTGTCTAAGTCTCTGGTGAGGCCCCATTTAGAGTATTATGTACAGTTCTAGAGACCACACCTTCTAAAAGATATAACCAGGGTGGAGTCTGTCCAGAGGGTGGCTACTAAAATGGTCTGTGGTCAGAGACTCATAGATCTCAAAATGTATACTTTGGAAGAAAGATGAGAGAGAGAGAGAGAGAGAGAGAGAGAGAGAGGAGATATGATAAATGCACAGGAGGTAGGTCTCTTTCAACTGAAAGGAAGCTCTGTTGAGAGGGCATAAAATGAAGTTGAATCTAAGGAAATACATTACAAAAAGTGTGTTGGATGTGTGGAATGACCACCCTGTGGAGGTGGTGGAGATGAGGACTGTATCTGAATTCATGGGACAGGCATGTGGGATCTCTTGGGGGGGGCGGGAGGAAGAGATAGTAAATGATATGGATGGGCAGACTGGATGGGCCTTATGGCCTTTATCTGCCATCATTTTCTATGTTTCTCTATTTCTGTAAATTATTTCAACATCAGCTGCATAACAATAGGGAATGCAGCCTTTGGACTGAATTAAGAGAATATGTTGCGCAAGAAACATATTGAATAAAGAAGGTGCAAGGATAGATGCCTGAGGGACTTCAGAAGTGATGGAGTAAAAAGAGGATAGCAAAATGTTTGTGTGAGATCTGAAAAAAGTGCTCTCGACAAAGATTTAAACCAGGTGAATAAGGTTAAATGAAAAGGAAAGGTCAAGAGAGACTAAGATGACAGAACATTCATAATCCTATGCTGTCCTGATTTCATTACAGAGGGCAGTTAATATTGATTCTGTGCTATGACCCTGCTGAAAGCTGGCTCCGAGTGGGTGTAAGGCTATGGACTTGTCCAAATATGGGAAAGGCTTTTTTTCAGAAGTTTGGATAGAAAGTGAATGTTAAAGATTAATCAAACACTAGCTAGATTAGCAAGTTCCAAGTATGGAACTTGGTCCTTGGGCTGTGGTGCATTATGCCCATGGTAGAAAATCAATTTCTAATTTTTTTCATTTATCATTGTCAAGAATAAGTGTAGAAGGAGCATTTTTGAAAGGGCATCTAAATCCAATTTTGGATGTTTTGCAAAAACACCCAACTTTTTCTTTTGAAAATGGCCATTTGCTAGATGTTTTTGTTCTCAGGGCATCTATCTTTTAGGATCATTTTTGTATGGAGGGCCAGCATTCCTAGTAGATTTACCTCACAGACATCCCAACAGAACAGTGGGACACTGCAGTGGACTTCACATAAAATGTCTCAGGTACACATCTTACCTTTGTATTTTATAGGGAACCCTTCAAAACCCGCCAAAAACCTACCATACCCAACTATACAGCACTACAATAGCCTATATGCCTGCAGGTGTCACCTATATGTAGGTACAGTAGGTATTTAGTGTTTTTTTGAGGGCTCACACATTTTACCACAACCAGTTAGAGTGAAATATGGGTGTGGGCCTCCTTTTCTACAGTCCACTGCACTGACCACTAGGCTACTCCAGGGACCTGCTTGCTGCTCTAATAGGAATGGCCATCAGATCTGAAGCTGTCATAGATCCTGGTATATACTGTCACTGTCACATCTTAGGAGGCTGGAAGGGGATCAATGCCCACTGAGAGATCAAGGAGAGTTATGCCTTAATCCCTCCAGCGGTCATTTGATCATTTACGGCAACTTTTGGTCACTTAATCATGATTGAAACAGGTCTAGCCAAAAAAAAAAAAAAATCTTAATTTTGACCCTAGACACTTTTATTTTGTTCCATTATTGCAGAAAAAAAAGCCCACCCTAAACTTACCCCCTTTAAATTTGCATGAACTGTGAAGCAAAACTTCTTAAATCTTGATGCTGAAAATTACAACTTGGACTTTTTTTGAGAGAAAAACTTCCTCCTTCTGACACCTTATGATTTATAATTTATGTGGTTAGTTATTTTATTTATAATCCCGATTTTGTCCAAAGCCAGTAACAAATAAACATGCACAAAAAATAAAAACATGAATATACATAATAGTCATGATGTTTTTTGGACTTTTTTTTTCTTTTGAAAATGAACCCCTTAATGTCCTCTACCTTCCCTCATTCCTCGGTTTAAATAACCAAATTTAAAGACTGCTGAGGCATGATTTCTCCAGGGAAAACAGACCCAGATGTGCAAAGTTTTTCTTTAAAATCTTTTCTTAATTTAGTTACTGAGTTCTGCACCTTTTCAGTTTCCTTAATATCTCATTTGAAGCAATGTGATCAAAAGTACATGTGGAGGCAATTCTATTAAAGTTGCCCAAATTTGGGCACTAAAATGCCAGGTGCTGAATACGAATTCTATGTCATCATTTGGGAACCCAGATTCCATTATAGAATAGGATGTAATTTGGCATTTGTGCACCAATATTTAGAAACTATCATTTATGCCACTAACCCCCGGATACCATATAGCCTAGAGATCCGTGCTGAAATCCAAGTGTATTCTGTAACAACGTGCTTAACAAGCCAATTAGCATTGATAACAGCACTTAACAAGCATTAATGCACAACTCACTAACAGCGGCATAATCAAAAGAGAAGGACACCCATCTTCTGACACAAATCGGGAGATGGGCGTCCTTCTTTCAGGGTCGCCCAAATCGCATAATGCTCACCTACCCCTTGCTCATACCTCTCCTATTCCCTTCACCCTTGCCCATCTCTACCCACCTATCTCTTTTATTATTCTGCTATAAATAACTTACATTTTCTCTATCAATACTCTGTAATCCATATTATTATGTAAGCCGCATTGAGCCTGCTTTGAGTGGGAAAGCGCACGGTACAAATGTAATAATAATAATAATTTAAAAAGTGCTAGCATTCTACAATCTTAGTGTGCAAATGATTCTTACATTTAGGTGCTAAAACTAGAATTGGGAAGCTTATGGTTAGAAGTAAAAGGGATGAAATTTAATAAGGACAAAATCTGTACATAAGAGAATAATGTCTGTTGATGAAATGGTTGTATCCACTGGATGTGCTGCACAATGCACATATAATCAGGCACATCCTTACACATATTTTACAAAAGCCTCTGCATTCCGTAAGCCTTTTGTAAAATACCTTAATGTCTCTCCGCCTGCGGGATCCTTGGTATTAAAAGATTGTTACATTTTTTTGCTTTCGTGCACATTTAAAACATGCCTAATCAGGCCCATTTGAAAGTATACAGCCAGCCAGTTGATCACTACAAACAAAAATGCAGGCTAAGACCTGGTGATTGCAAGTGCAGTCTCTGATAGGTGCCAGGAATATAATTACAGTGTTGACTTTAGAAGGTAATGTCAGCTTTCTCAAAAGTGCAGCGAGAGTGGCAAAATTAAGCGTAGTTATAGACTCACCACTTCCTGACAGAAGAATTCATAGACTTTCAACTCTCTTGAGGTTTTGGACAGAATTTCACTTTATGCCCTCAACTCACCTAGCAGCTGGCCGGCACCGTAACAAGGGTTGAGCAAGCGATACGACTACACAAGGCACAAATATGGAGGGGTGCAATATTGTTCCCAATCTACTGTCTCCTTATATTGGCAGTGGGCAGGTCATACAAGGCACATCTATAATTCAGTAGGCCCTGCAATTGGCTAGCTCTTCCTAGGAGGAGTAGCCTAGTGGTTAGTGCAGATGACCTAAGAACCTGGGAAACTGGGTTCCATTCCCACTGCAGCTCTTTGTGAGCCATTTAAGCCTCCATTGCCCCCAGGTACAAAATTAGGGGCCCTTTTACTATGGTGGGTCAATTTGGAGTTACCGCCCAGCTACTGCGTGGCCCTTGCGGTAATTTCATTTTTGACGCGTGTCTGCTACGCGCGCTGGAAAACAATTATTATTTTCTGGTGCGCAGTAGAAACTGGGCGGTAATCGTAATTCTATGCATGTAGATGATTATCGCATGGTTAATGTGTGAGACCTCACTGCTAAGTCAATGGCTGGCGGTAAGGTCTCAGACCCAAAATGGACGCCCGTGCTAATTTTTATTTGGCAAACATTTTTTAAAGTCCTTTTTAACAGGTGTGCTGAAAAATGGATCTGCGCGTGCCCAAAACATGTGCCTACACTAGCGCAGCCCATTTTTCAGCGCACCTTAGTAAAAGGATCCCTAAGTACTTGTATATAATATGCAAACTTCTTTGATTGTAATCACGGAAAGGTGGTATATCAAGTGCCATTCCCTTTCCCTCTCCCTCTCTAACTCCTTGTGATACAGTCAGCAACTCTATTTATCACTCTCAAAACAGCTCAGTGCTGACAGCCTTTTCAATGTCCGATTAAAAGAACAAGGTTTCTCCTGGACATTTTCATCTGTGGCTTCTGAGATTCAGCTCACTCCTTCTTGGTCAGTTTGATGAAAACTTTTTCCGTCTCCAGATTCTTGTGCTCTTTCTTGTGCTACAGTTGGATCTCAGAGTCACATAGGAAAGGATAGAGTACATTTCCATGAAGCAGGGACCAGCTGAAGCAACCGGTTGTAGCAGATCTGTAAGTGTCCTGGGACCATACCTCTACAATATCCCAACTGCACCTACTGGACAGGCACAAATGTGCGAAGATACTGCCCAGAGGTAAAGTAGGAAAATTTTACAAGCCCAATATTCACCCGGTGGCGATAAGCATACAGTTAACTGCAGTCGATGTTATACCAAAAATTTAATGCTGGGTCATGTCCAGGCTCCAGGATTGAATTTCTGGATATATGGAGCCGGCGAAAACATAGTTAATGCGATATTTGGCACTTAACTAGCTATGAAGAACTGCATAAAGACAGTCCTACTTATGCAGTTATCTTAGCCAGTTAAGTGCTGAAAATCAGCATTTAACCAACTAAGTGCCCACTCTGCCACCGGAACGCCCCCAAAATAGCTGGTTTCTTTCCCAGCAGGATGTCATACTGGGCATGATATGGAATCTGCATATTCAAGATAGCATCTTACAACATCTAAAGCAGCGTTTTTCAACCAGTGTGCAATGGCACATTGGTGTGCCACGGGAGTTGGGCCAGTTTAATTTGTGCCAGAATGGAGTAAGTTTTCTTGTCTCTAGCGGTCGGTGGCAGGGAGCAGTGATTCATACAGCCTGCTCACAGCAACCCTGGAGCCTTCTATCTGATGCTTCCCGCCTATGTGGAAGCAGGAAGTTACATCAGAGAGAAGACTCCAGCATTGGTGTGAGCAGGTTGTATGAATCACTGCTCTCTGCCAAGGACCACTAGAGACAAAACTTTTAAAAAGGTACACGGAGGGGGGGGGGGGGGGGGGTCAAAAGGTACAAGGGGAGATGCCTGGTTGCTAACTGTAGAAGGGGTCAGGAGGGAGATATGCTGGACTATTTTTATGGGGGTGGGGGAACAGAAGGTAAATGCTGGACTATTTTTGTGAGGGTGGGGGGAGGGAAGGTAAAATGCTGGACTCTTTGTGAGGGGGGGGGGTGCCTTGACAATTTTAGTGCCATATAAATGTGCCATGAAACAAAAAAAAGTTGAAAATCTCTGATCTAGAGAAAGAAGAACATGTGTGCGGATGATTTTGTTGGATCTATCCTCAGCTTGTGACCTGATTATTTTACTCTTTTCGATGGTTTTATACTCGTACACTGAGAGTTCTGCAGTGGTTAATATCTCCTCTGACTCATTTGCTGTTCACAGTGGGCCTGATATTCAGCCGGCGGCATGCAGCACTTTTGCAATCTGCTGCCAGCGTTAAACCCGGATATTCAGTGCTGGGCTGTTTCCATGCTAACCAGTTAACTTTTAAGTGGATAAAGATAGAACTGACGTAAAAACTTTCTTATTTGAAGACACATTCCCTTGAATTATCCTACCCCTTTATTAGGTGAGGGATAGGATCACGGATGTGGCGGGAAGTCCTGGACAACACTATTGTAACTTTGTTCTCTCTATCTTCTTTTTCAACTATCCTATCGAAATGGAATTCATTTTGCTACTTCTCCACTATAATATATATATATATATAGTGTGTGTGTGTGTGTGTGTGTGTGTGTGTGTGTGTGTGTGTGTGTGTGTGTGTGTGTGTGTGTGTGAATAATAAAGAAACCTGGAATATCAGTGCCTAACTGGATACGTCACGCAATATAGCAGAGATAATCTGTTATCTGCCACTGAATATTAGTGGTTAGGTGCTGATATGCTATTTAACCAGCTTTGAATATCGGGAGAAGTGTCTATTAATGATTATTTATCTCAGTCAGTAACATTTCCTTGTGGGGTGCTTATCTTCCATGTTGTTTAGTATACTATTATTATCCTTTTGTAATTTTGACTTTAAAGGTTTTATATATACTAATGACATCCAAATTATGTTTTCAATGGGTAAGGATTGATCTAAGCACTCTGCTTTTTTGAATCAAGGCCTAATGGAAATTTCAGATTGGCTTTTGACTAATAAGTTATGGCTAGAAACTCAAGAGATGGAAATTCCTAATATTGGGAGGTTTGATTGGATGTCTGTCCCCATCTGAGCTAACCTAGATATTGCTATGGTTACCTCCTCCAAGGTGGTGAAAATCTTAGAGCTTATTTTTCACCCTTTATTTACTCTAAATCAGGTGTAGGCAACTCCAGTCCTTGAGTGCCACAGGAAGGTCAGGTTTTCCACAATTAATATGCATGAGATAAATTTGCATGCAGTAACTCCATTGTATACAAATCTATCTCAAGCATATTCATTTTGGATATCATGAAAACCTGACCTGTGGCAATCGAGGACCAGAGTTGCCTATCCCTGATCTAGATGCTCTCACTGCTCAAATGGTCAGCACAGCTATTTTTAAAACAATCATTGGTTAGAAAGTCCATTTTTGGATTCAAATTAATTTAGAATCATGGTATAGTCTGAGGTGACATCACATTTGGCCCACCGTAATGGTCTGTGTGTTGGTATTTCAGAAAGTCTAATTTACATTCAGGTAGCAAAAAAAAAAAAAATTACACCTGGTTCTAAGGCAATCTAGGTAAACCCAAACTTCTCTGTTTCAGTTCCTTCATTGGCTCCTCATTAAGGTTAAATCCCAAATTATGGTCTGGCTTGCGTGAGAGTAGGTCTAATTATCTGATGGAAACGCTGTCTATGTTTTAGCCAAGAAGCATTGCTATTAATATCTATGGGAAAAGGATTAAAAAGTACGGTTTCAGAGCAAAGACTTTTTCAGTTGTTGCTTCCATTTTATGGAACAAGTTGTCAGAAGGGATCAGGTTTGAAGTAAACTATTGGCACTATTAGAAAATGATGAAACCTTTGCTTTGTTCATGCTAGATTTAACCTATCAGTAAACTAGCAATATATTAGTTAAAATAAATACATTTAGAGCCTATTGATTATTATTGCATTCCATTGATATTTTTAAATTTTGTATTGAAACTTTATGATTTTACCTGTGTTGTACGTTTACTTGTTTCAACTCTATACTACTGCTAACAGTTCATAAATATTCTAATAAATAAATCTTCAACAAAAATAATTTGGAACAATGTACATTTCTCTCTTGTGACACTAAGTTATTGAATCTGTGTTCCATTTTTCGTCCCTTTGGGGCCATCTCCATTCACTTCTGCACCTCAGGTCTGACCCTAGACGGAATAAAAAGGTTCTTCATGTCCTCATGTCTGACAATGTTTTCTCTCAGTACCTGAGATTCATTGCTTGATCTCAGTTGATTATCTTCTCTCTTCACTTCCTTGATGTACCATTTGTCACCACATCTCTCTCTCTCTCTCTCTCTCTCTCTCTCTCTCTCTCTCTCTCTCTCTCTCTCTCTCTCTCTCTCTCTCTCTCTCTCTCTAGCACTGGAAGGGTAGCTTGGTCTTCCTCTCCTCCTACCAACTGGGCATTTGCTTATTCAACAAATTCTACTAGTTTCTTTCCCATGAGCAAAAATATCGCTAGAGCAGTGCTTCACAAACAGTTTTTCAATATGACCCTATTTTAACACATGACCCCAGATAAAGAAAATAAACTAGCATGTGAGTCCATTCCGCTCTCCTTTGTCATTCTTCTCCTTCTCCACCTGTTTATCCAAAGCATGAAGGCAGCAGAAGTGGTGGTAAGAGTAGCAGAAGTCAGGACAGAACTCTGTGTCACTGTGTACTCACAGTCCCCAGTACCCTGCATAGGTTTCTAGTCTAACAGGAAACCACATAAGAGGGAAAGGTAGGGCCTATGAACAGTCACTGGCTCACAGTCCCCATATTTACTGCCACTGCTGGTCATAGGTCATAGTAGAAATCCGGAGAGTGGGTAAGCAGCCCTGTTTTTATGACCCCCATCTACTGATGATGTGAATCCATTTGTGGTCCTAATGTACCAATTGGGAACCAGTGCCTAGAGGAACTGAAGACTTCTGTTAGGTCTTAGGCAATATCTGTCCTTCATTTCCCTGGGGAAGAAATGATAGAACAAAATACCTTTCAAAACAAAAATACAGAGAAAATAGGCTCACAAGTCATTGGATGTGAGCCAAGTGCTGATATCTAAATCAGTGCTTCTCAGCCCTCTCCAGGAGGCAAACCTAGTGGGTCATTTATGTAGGCATGCTGGCGTTTTAGCGCACGTTAAAAATAGATACATGCTAAATGCTAAAGACGCCCATAGGAATACATTGGCATCTTTAGCGTTTAATGTGTGCCTATTTTTAACACGCGCTAAAAACACCAGCGTGCCTATGCAAAAGACCCCCCTAGCCAGTTGGGATTTCAGGATTACCTCAATGAATGCACATGAGATAGATTTGTATCCAATATAAGCAGATTTTTTTCATGCATATTCGTTGCAGTGTTCCTAAAAACCTGACTGACTGAATACACCTCCAGGAGAGGATTGAGAAGAAATACTCTAAATGAACATGTGAACTAAACACCAAGGTATTCAGGCTGCAGATTTACTGCAGTGAAGAAGGAGATAGCAAGCTTCTGCCATCTCAAAATCCAAATCAGAACGCCACAAAAAAATCACTACTGGATGGGCCATTTGGCCCTTATCTGCCATCATGATTCTATGTTTCTATTATAAAATAGACCCCTGTTCTAAAGGTACCCTCCTGATATCGATTTTGCACCATGTTTCAAATTCTCCTTTGTCAATATGATATTCCAGATTAGGTCTCACTAATGACTTTGTAGAGGCAGTATCATTGCATTTTTTCTACTCATCATATCTCCCTATGCCTGTTAAAATGCTTCAGGCTCTAGCTTTCCCCTGTTGCACTTGAGATGATAGACATTATGAATCTCAAGGTCAATATCCCACCTTCCATCATGCACTTCTCCTTTCAATTTCCATACCCAAAGTACATGATTGTAATTTATTTCGGCTGAATATTAGCTGGCAAACACGTGGCCAATCCTCAAGTCAAGTTGTAGAATGAATAATCATAACCCTTAATTAAATTCTTGTTTGGTTTATTTTTTTTTTTTCTGAACAGAATCAGATCCACTTAGTTTTACAGACCATTCTTATAAATTAAGATCATTACCAGACACCTACAAATATGTTTTCTAACATCAGAAATGTTTTAGTGTTATTGTTGTACAACAGGCAGTCAGAAATTTGTTATAGCTATAACTAATGTTCTTAGAATGCATGATACACACCTAATGATAAAAGTTGGGAAACAATCTACATTAGGAAACACTCACCTAACACAGAGGCCATAGATAACAGCTGAAGATGAAAATCTGTAAATAGGCACTGCATAGATTCTTCAAACATCACAGAATCAAAATGATTAACACATAAGAACAAAAAAAGTAAAATAGCACAATCCTTGCTTTTCCAAATTCAAGCTCCAGGTGACTTACATTCATGTACAAAATTATTAACCTGCCAAAGTGAGATTAAAATTTAATTTGTACCCAAGGCAAGGGGTGATGAAATGACCTACCCAAGAGCGCATTGGGAGAGGCAAGATCTGTACCCTGACTTCCCGGCTTCACCACCTGATTCTCTGAGCACTGTGCTTCTCCTCCTCACAGGCAAGGGACTTGGAGATGAAAAATAGCACTTAAATACAGTTCAAGGAACTAAAAATACATTCCATCCTTCTCACCTGAAGAATTAAGTGACACTTTTTAAAAATAAGATTCACTAAGCATTTTCCATAAGCATAAAACAAGGGGGAAAGTGATCCTTTTACTAATGCTTAGCACCTGCTATCTGCCATCTAAGCCCATTTTATTCCTGTGGACTCTGCAACATTTCATGTACACTAATGTCCATTAGAGTGTGTGAAGTGTTAGTAAAATGACACTAATGTCCTTTGGTTCTTGACTGTCTTGCCATATATACACATATTTGATAGGTATGGGGGGGGAGGAGGGTTGTAGTTTTCAGATAACCTGGGTAGCTGTTAAGTACACATCCATTTTTAGTGCTCATACGTTATGCTAGTTTTTGGAGAGAAACAACATGGGTAGCCTCATTTTGAAAATTAGTGTAGAGTCCACAGAGCAGTCACACAAAGGGCAATTCTAGAACTGGGCACATGTAGTTATGAATGCCTTGTGCACATAAGTTCACAGAATAGGAGCAGTTATACATACAAGTACACTATACACTATTCCATAAGGTAGCATGTAAGTGCTTTAGTGTATAACTACAAGGGACACATGGGATGGACAAGGGCATGTCTTCAATTTACACCTGTAACATAGACTACTAACAATTATGCTCTTAGGTGCACCCATTTAGGCTTGCCATTGATCTGGCATAAATGACCAAAGCTAATTTTAGATGCACCAATCCAAACTTATACTTCTATTCTATAACATAAGAATGTAGGAATAGCCATTCTGGGACATACCAATGTTCCATCTAACCCAGTATCCTGTTTCCAAAAGTGGCCAATCCAGGTCACAAGTACCTGGCAGAACCCCAAATAATAGCAACATTCCATGCTACCAATCCTGGGGCAAGCAGTGGCTTCCCCCATGTCTATCTCAATAGCAGACTGTAGACTTTTTCTCCAGGAACTTGTCTAAATCTTTTTTAATCCCAGATACACTAACCATTGTTACCACATCCTCCAGCAAAGAGTTCCAGAGCTTAACAATTCATTGAGTGAAATATATTTCCTCCTATTTGTTTTAAAAGTATTTCCATGAAACTTCCTTGAGTGTCCCCTAGTCTTTGCAAAGAGTACAAAATCTTTGAAAGAGTAAAAAATTGATTCACTTCTATTCGTTCTGCACGACTCAGGTGCACAGATGCTGTTGTAGAATTGGTGCTCTGCATGTGGCATCGGGATTCATAACTGGAGGCACCTATGTAAAGAATTGCCCCCAAAGTTTGAAACTGCTCTTTTGTGCAGGTAGCTGAGAAATGTAAAATGTCATGTAGAAAAAAATATATATATATACTATTTCCACCGTAACCTTCTGGGAATACCTCCTCATAGTCCAACTAAAAATGCACATTTTTAAAAGTTCCTTTTACCTTCATAATGTAATGGAAAGGGAAAGGGAACTGGGACTTGATATATTGCCTTTCTGAGGTTTTTGAAACTATATTCAAAGCAGTTTACATATATTCAGATACATATTTTGTACCAGGGGCAATGGAAGGTTAAGTGACTTGCCCAGAATCACAGGGAGCTGCAGTGGGAATTGAACTCAGTTCCCCCAGCTCAAGGTCCACTGCACTAACCACTAGGCTACTTCTCCACTAGCAACAGTCCATGTAGAAGCCTAGCCTTGTAGATCAGCAGTGCGGCAGCGCAGGCTTCTGTTTCTGTGAGTCTGACCTCCTGCACGTACGTGCAGGACGTCAGACTCACAGAAACAGAAGCCTGTGCAGCCGCGTTGCTGATCTGCAAGGGCAGGCTTCTACATGGAATGTTGCTAGTGGAATAGCAACATTCCATGTAGAATCTGAAATAGGGAAAGGGAATTGGGACTTGATATACCACCTTTCTGACGTTTTTGAAACTACATTCAAAGCGGTTTACATATATTCAGGTACTTATTTTGTACCAGGGGCAATGGAGAGTTAAGTGACTTGCCCAGAGTCACAAGGAGCTGCAGTGTGAATCGAACTCAGTTCCCCCAGATCAAAGTCCACTGCACTAACCACTAGGCTACTCCTCCATGTAAAAGTAGGTTAATATAGAGGCAATTGTCAGTTTTCAGATTCACAGGTACTTTCACAGCTGGGTTGGCTTGGTTTTACAGCTCATGTTGCATGCAGTCCTGGTGCATCACAGCCTTAGGATTGTTGCTGTAATGATGACCAGAGTAAGAACAGTGGGAGGGGAAAACCCCAGGTAGTTGCGAATGGAGGTTCCTGGTGTCAGAATCTCCATACGGAGAAGACAAGGAGAAAGGAAAAATTATCCAGCTAAATGAAGATCCAGAAAAGACTATTGTAGAGAGGTTTCTTGCCACCGCTCTTGTTCTTCCTAGCACTGACTTCTTTTTTTAACTTAGGTTAAGGATTCAGCCATAATCTTAGAGCTACATCACACTTGTGGTTGTAGATGACTTGAAGAACGAAGAGCTTTAAAGATCCTGTAATCCTCATTTAGTGGAACAACTTTGAGTAGTGAAAACTTTTCAGCTCACATCAGGACAATATTTGACCTGAATAAATGGGACAAAGTGGCTTTTATTCAGGGCCGGTGGAACACAGAAAACAGGGTATGCAAGGCAGGGAGGGCGCCAACATTCGGGGACGCCTGGCTTTAGCCCTCCCAGTTCGTCTGCTCTTTTTCACTACCGCCGCTCTGCCTCTAGTCAAATGGTCTGGTGTGTTGGCACCATGTATTCCTCTGAGTCCCACAATTTAACTACTTCTGGTTTCATGAAACCAGAAGTAGTTAATCTGTGACTCGGAGGAGCATGCATTGCCGGCACTCCAGACCCGTTTGACTAGAGGCAGAGCTGGAAGTGGGAACCTATCCAGGGAACGGGCGAGAGAATGGAGCTGGAACTGGGGCTGAAAAAGGAGGCAGGTAGGAGAAGAGGGGAAGGAGAAGAGAGAAAGGAGATGCTGGGCTGGGGTGGGATGGGGTGACTAATAGTTTGCAGGGGGTGCCAGAGACCCCAGCACCAGCCCTGCTTTTATTAGAGGAAAAAGAGCCAAAGCTGAATCAATCTCTACGTAAAACTGTACTGCAGAAGCATTCAAAACAGAAATGCAGAGAGATAGATAGATAATCCAGGAGTTGATGGAGGTATAGTCATTCAGTATAAAACACTGAGAAAACAAGAGACTGAAACTAAGATTGACAAGTAATTTGTAAGTATACTGTAGAATAAGAAAACAGCCAATAATCTATTTGTCATTCCCTGTACTTTCATACAGAATTGGAATTATAGACTCCCCTACCCCGAAAGACCTCAACCAATTAAATGTAAGAAGAAGAAAAAACTTTCATGTCCACCAGCTAATCTATAAGTGCCAGTGTATTCTGAGACTACACATTGTAAGACCTAGTAACATAGGGACCCTTCCACTAAAGTACGATAAGTTTTTTGTGCTTACTGCACTAAAAAGTTCTTTACCATGTGTTATGATTATTCAGAATTAAAGCAATGTAGGCAATAATCCCTGGATTCTATAAAGGTCATCCAGATTTGGGCGCAACTTAATTGATTAACAAGGCACTAACAAATGATAATTGGATGCTAGCAATCAACTAATGACATTAATTGGCACCAATTAGGAGTTGCACATGGATCTACTTGGACACTATTCTATAACACTGGATGGAGATGCATTGGATGGTCAAGGACGTTCTGAAAATTTGGGCATAGTGTGATAGAGTACTGGGGATGTGCGCCCAACTTGCATGCCAGGATTTACACCTAGTTTCAACAGGCATAAGTCCTCACACCCAAGTTGGCCATGGAAATCAGTGCTATCCTCCAGATTCTATACAACGCCTAGACATCCGTGCCAAAATTCAAGCGTATTCTATAACACCACGTGCAACTTAATTGGCTTAACATGCCAATCAGTATTGTTAACAGCACTAAACTAGCAATAATGAGCACTAATTGGCAATAATTAGAATTTACGCGCAAAACTCCCTAAATATATTCTATAACGCACTGTGCCTAAATTATAATGCACGCAGGCAAACAGGGATGTGGTTATGGGCAGGAAAATGGTTATTTCATGGGAGTTCTGAAATTTACACACATAGTTATAGAATATAGACCAGTGTGCATAAATCTACTCACCGAGATTTACGCCACATTTTCATTGGTGTAAATAGAGGTATGTAGTTTTAGGTCCTGAGATATCAACTAAGTGTATTCCATATACCGTGACTAAATCTAGGCACCACTTATAGAATACGCTTAGTCAGCAATGTTTTCTATGCGGATTTTTTAGGTGTTGTATATAGAATCTCCCATATACACTACTCTATAAAGGGCGCTCAACTGGGAGCATCCTTTCTAGAAGAATGCTGCTGATTTTTTTTCTAATGCTGCTTTTTGAGTGCCATTTACTGCATTTGGCCCAAAGTGCACCGTCGCTAACTGGATGTGACAGATAGCACTTGGTAAAAACCATGTAGTAACTGGAATATACAGTCCATGTCCATTCTCAGCCCATAACCCACCCAGTTCCTGGCCCCAAATACATCATTCAGTTAACTAATGAATTAGTATGCACTGTCATGCCAGTGAAGTATTAATAGTTCATTGGTGCTAATTCATGTCTTAACTGTTTAATGTTCTTTAATAAAAGGGCCTCAGAGTAGTGTAAAGAGCCATTGGATCCTACATTCCTGGGTCTGAAGGAGGCCAACCAGGCATTGTGATATCAGTAAAAATAGGAAAGGAAGGTTTTAGTGTTCTGATCAGGGCACATGTAAGTGGCCAAAGTCTGGATTCTATAAATGTTGCTCAAAATGGGTGTTAAAGCAATCGGTGCTAAGAGCTTTTCTATGATGGGTGTAAATGCTGGCACCAAAGTTGTTTGCATTGGCTCATTATTATGTAACTAGTGCGTAACTCTTTGGAACGCCCTTGACTCGCTCATGCCCTTCCAGGCACGCCCCCTTATGAGATATGTGCTATGGGAGTTGGGTGTCCTGCCTTATAGAATAGTGCAAAGCCAGATGCATGCACAAATTTTAATGGATGCCAATTGGCCTCAATAATTGGTCATTAGCACCCAATTCTTTATTATTCAGAGCTCATTAATCCATTAATTAGCGCTCCTCCCTGTGAATGCCCCTCTAACAGTTCACACTATGGGCCAGCTTTCATATATGGTGCATAAAAAATCCATGCGGAAAACATTTCCTTCAAAGCATACTCCCCTAAGCATATATATATATATATATATATATATATATATATATATATATATATATATATATATATATATATCAAAACTCTATCAGAACCAGATAAAATTGAATTCTTTACACCTGGTTGCTTCAATCAACTTATCACCAATGAACTGTTTATCCAACTTACTTTATAAATTACTGTAACATTTATGAACTTTAATGTAATACTACTTTGTATTTCTCATTCCGGAAATGGCGATCGCCATGACGGCATAATGTAAGCCACATTGAGCCTGCAAAAAGGTGGGAAAATGTGGGATAGAAATGCAATAAATAAATAAATAAATAATATATATATATATATATATATATATATATATATATATATATATATATATATATATATATTATATATTATATATTAAAGCCCTAAATATTGCCACATTAAATCTAGGTTTAGCACATGGGAAATTCCTGCATTAAAATGTGTTAAGCCTTGATTTTAATGCATTTGAGTAAAAGAGCCCTTAAGTTTGCACCTGAGGCAATGGAGGTTTAATTAAATGACTTACCCAAGATCATAAGGAGCCACACTGGGATCTAAACCGAGCTTCCTTGGTTCTCAGCTTGCTGTTTTATTCAGCTATTCCTCTCCACTGAGTTGAATAGAAATAGCACCAAAGCTGCATGCAATCCATTGCCTTTTTCATGTACTAGAATAGCGTTTCCCAAACATGTCTTGGGGGACTCTAACCTAGATGAGTTGTCAGGATATGCTCAATGAAGGGCTGTTATAGAACTGTGCACAGATATACATGTGTAAAATGTAAGTGCACTGAAATAGGGCACCCACCTTTAGGCACACTGGGGGAGATTCTATATATGGCACCTAAAAATTTGGCACTGACTAAATGTATTCTATAATCTGTGCCTAGATTTAGGCACCGATTGTAGAATACGCTTAGGCGATATCTCAGTGCCTAAAACTACACACATCCATTTACACCAATGAAAATGTGGCATCAATCCCGGCGAGTAGATTTACAGACACTGGGCCATATTCTATAACTACGTGTGTGAAATGCCCATTTCCCCGCACATAACCACACCTTTATTTGCCTGTGTGCATTAGAAGTTTGTCACACTTCGTTACAGAATATGCTTAGCGAGTTGTGAGTGTAAATTCTAATCAGTGCCAATTAGTGCTCATTTTTTCTTAAGTGCTATTATCAGGGCTCATTAGCTTGTTAAGCTTGTTGAGTTATGCACACTGTAATAGAATCCACGCCAAAATTGGCGCACATCTCTAGGTGTGCTATATAGAATCTGGTGGACTGTGCACAGGCATTCCCAAGGGCATAGTTTGGGTGGTGCCGTGGTGGACTTTCAGTCAGTGGTGTTCCTAGGGGGGGGCGGTGGGTGCGGTCCGCCCCGGGTGCACTCCACTGGGGGGGTGCCGCGCGCGCCTGTCCTCCGTTCGTTTCCTGCTTCTTCTCTGCCCCGGAACAGGAACAGGTTCTTTTGCGGGAGGTGTCCTTTTGCCAGGGGGGGTCGCTCTGCATCTGGGGGGCGCTGCACCCGGGGGTGGGGCGCATCGGCAATCTGCCCTGGGTGTCAGCCCCCCTAGGAATGCCACTGCTTTCAGTGTACACTTGCATTTTATGAAAATACCCAGGTACACATATAGAACTAAATTCTATAAAGAGCGCTGAAAAATCAGCACCAAAAAAATAATGCGCTAAGTACTAGTGCCGCCCTCTCATGTTAGAACTTCATTGGTTCCTGATCCAACAACACATCAACTTCAAAATGACTTGCTTAGTCTTTAAAGCACTTTACGGCCAGAATTCAGAGGACCTTATTAATTTATTTGAGATTCCTTCCATTGGACGTAGCTCTTGTTTTTCTCGTACTTCATGTATAGGCTACCTACTCCTAAAAGTATGCATTATGGGCTTTATTCTATAAAGGTTATGCTCCTAAATTTATGCTCCTAATTTACGGCCTATTATGCTCATAGATTTAGCATAAATTTAGGAGCATAACCTTTGTAGAATAAGGCCCTATAAGTATATTTTTTGAATATTCTTTTCCATTTCAAGCAGCAAGAATCTGGAACATGCTTCCTTTGGAATTCAAATGCTTGCCATCATACTTATCATGTAGAAAGACTTTGAAAGCATTTCTATTCAAAAAGTAATATGATTTTATTTTGTTGATTGTATACTTCTGTGATTGTATTTGCCATCTCTTGAGGGTTTGTTTGTTAACCACTATGAATCCTTCTGGAGAGCAGGCAGTATACAAAGCAATAATAACATAGAGTAGGATATTCTATAAACAGCGCTGAAAGTTAGGCACTGTTTATAGAATACGGTTAGGACTAAATTCTATGGTGCCCAAAAAATTGATGCCAATGGAAAATGCGCAGTTTATAGAATACACGTCGTGCTGTCCACATGACTAAAATTTAGGTGCAGCCATTTACACCAATAAAAAGCTGGTGTAAATGCCCATGCCAAAGTTAGGCGCAGAACATGTTGTTCTATAACACTGTGTGTACATTTTAGGTACTCCCATGACCCACCCATGCGCCTCCCTTGTCCATGCCCCCTTTGAGATCCACACAGTAGAATTTACATGGATTACTTTATAGAACACACTTTGTGAGTAGTACACGTAAATTCAAATTAGTGCCAATTAGTGTTGATAATTGCTTGTTAACATCCAATTATCGGCATTGATTGGCTCGTTACTCAATTGTGTAACTCTAGGTGCCATATAGAATCTGGGAGTTAGTGCCTATCTTTAGACGTGAGGATTCACACCAAGTAAAACCTGGTGTAAATCCTCACATCT
The DNA here is from genome assembly GCF_901765095.1 of Microcaecilia unicolor. Lineage (NCBI taxonomy): Eukaryota > Metazoa > Chordata > Amphibia > Gymnophiona > Siphonopidae > Microcaecilia > Microcaecilia unicolor. Next base: position 138,011,176 of record NC_044031.1, on the reverse strand, counting down.
AAATTAGGCGTGGATCCCTCTTATTCTATAACAGCCGCATAAATTCTAGGAATGCCCCTGATCTGCCCATGACCCTCGTGGATCCGTGAGACTAAAAATGTGTGCCAAATTTCAATTAAAGCAAATTAGTGCTGATAATTGATTATTTATAACACAATCAGTTTTCCCAGCAAGCCTTCTCAAAGTACCAATTTTTCAACACCACCAGACTTGCAAGTATATTCCTTTTCGCACAATAACATTTTTTTTTTTTTTTAAATGGGATCCTCAGGACTCACAATGCAAGTGCTATCAGCAGTCAATTTTTTGATGTAGAACTTCATACTCCCCACTGGTCCTTTATTTTTTATCTTTTTATATCAAAAATTAAAAAGCTACTTAGCTTAGAAAATGAATGGAGCCTCTGCCAACATGGCCAGGTTTTGCAATCATCTTCAGGGTAGTGCATCTGCAGTTTTCTTATATATCTTCAGAGAGTATAGCGATGTCTATACGGTGCTAATTGGCTTGCTATTCAACTAAATTGCACACGCAAATTGGGTGCGCACCTAAATTTGCATGTGAAATTTTGAACTCCATTTATAGAATTTTGGGTAGAGGAGTGTGGTAGCCGTGTTAGTCCACTCTTAAGGTTATCAATAGAAATCAAACAAAATAAAACATGGAAAAGAAAATAAGATGATACCTTTTTTATTGGACATAACTTAATACATTTCTTGATTAGCTTTCGAAGGTTGCCCTTCTTCCTCAGATCAGAAATAAGCAAATGTGCTAGCTGACAGTGTATATAAGTGAAAACACTGTCAGCTAGAATTTTGGGGTAAGTGCTATTTTATAAACAGTGCTCAAAGTTTATAGAAAAGCGCTAAGCACCAGGAGCCGCATTTAGGCAAAACCATTTATACCAATAAAAATTTGGTGCAAATCCCTATGCCTAAATTAGGCTCAGATCCCGTAAATTAAAGGAATGCCCTTGATCTGCCCATGAGTCTCCCATAGCCGTGACCCCTGCTGTGATCCATGTATAAAAGTTACATTTTATTTATTTATTGCATTTGTATCCCACATTTTCCCACCTCTTTGCAGGCTCAATGTGGCTTACAATATATCATGAATAGTGGAGGTAAGAGAGAATAGACATTTGGTATTACAGAAGGATTTGGGGTTACATGATAATGTGAATCCGAGCCCATAAATTTATACATGTAGAGTTTAATGAATGTTAAATGGCATAAATAATTGTTAGGGCCCAATTATCAGCACTAATTGGCTTGTTATTCAATTAAATTGCATGTGCAAATTGGACATGCACCCAAATTTGTGCTCGCAATTCAAAGCGCCATTTATAGAATTTGGGGGTAGAGTTCACTCATAGTTTGACACCTGCCTTGGAACAAGTATAACTTTGTATGAGGGCTTTTGTGTGCTAATGGGGCTGGTTCTAGCTGCCTATATTATGAAGGTGTCTATTGGGCTCATTTTTGAAAGAGAAGGGCGCCCATCTTTTGACTCAAATCGGGAGATGGGCATCCTTCTCCCAGGGTCACCCAAATCAGCATAATCAAAAGCGGGGACGACCAAAGTTCCCAGGGGCGTGTCAGAAGCACAGCTTAACACATGGGTGTCCTCGGCCGATAATGGAAAAAAGAAGAGTGTCCCTGATGAGCACTTGGCCGACTTTACTTGGTCCATTTTTTCTTGGGACCAAGCCTCAAAAAGGTGCCTGAAATGACCAGATGACCACCGGAGGGAATCGGGGGTGACCTCCCCTTACTCCCCCAGTGGTCACTAAACCCCTCCCACCCTCAAAAAAACTTTAAAAATATTTTTTCCAGCCTCTATGCCAGTCTCAAATGTCATACCCAGCTCCATGACAGCAGTATGCAGGTCCCTGGAGCAGTTTTAGTGGGTGCAGTGCACTTCAGGCAGGCGGACCCAGGACCATTCCCCCTACCTGTTACACTTGTGGTGGTAAATGTGAGCCCTTCAAAACCCACCAGAAACCCACTGTACCCACATGTAGGTGCCCCCCTTCACCCCTTAGGGCTATGGTAGTGTTGTACAGTTGTGGGGAGTGGGTTTTGGGGGGGTAGGGGGCTCAGCATCCAAGGTAAGGGAGCTATGCACCTCGGAGCAATTTGTGAAGTCCACTGCAGTGCCCTCTAGGGTGCCCGGTTGGTGTCCTGGCATGTCAGGGGGACCAGTGCACTACGAATGCTGGCTCCTCCTACAACCAAATGGCTTGCATTTAGTCATTTTTGAGACGGGCGTCCTCGATTTCCATTATCGGCGAAAACCGAGGATGACCATCTCTAAGGACGGCCATCTCTAAAGTCGGTCTAAATGTTGAGATTTGGGCGTCCCGACTGTATTATCGAAACAAAAGATGGCCGCCCATCTTGTTTCAATAATACGGGTTTCCCCGCCCCTGCGAGGATGTCCTCAGGAAAACTTGGGTGCCCCATTCGATTATGCCCCTCCATGTTGCCTGCATCAAATAAGTGTATTTCTTGGCATTCTATACAGATAGGGCAACCTTCGAAAGCTAATCAAGAAATGTATTAAGTTATGTCCAATAAAAAAGGTATCATCTTATTTTCTTTTCCATGTTTTATTTTGTTTGAGTTCTATTGATAACCTATATAGATACCAAAATAAAATCCATTGAGGATAACTTTGTAGATGTCAGCTAGGTCGTAAAATGGATGCTCAAATAGTCCATGTGTTCAAAACTATTCTAATACTTTCCTCAAAGTTTGGCAAACATAGATCATTGTGGGGCCCTTTTGCAAAGATGCACTAAAAAATGGCCTGCAGTAGTGCAGACGCATGTTTTGGGCGCACACAGAATCATTTTTCAGTGTACCTGTAAAAAATGCCTTTTTTTATTTTTGCCGAAAATGGACATGTGGCAAAATGAAAATTGTTGTGCGTCCATTTTGGGTCTGAGACCTTACCACCAGCCATTGACCTAGCAGTAAGGTCTCACACGGTAACCGGGCGGTAATGGTCTGCACGCATAAAATGCCAATTACCGCCCAATTACGGCCAGCACCCCAGAAAATAAAAAAATAAAAAAATATTTTCTGGCACACTTAGCGGACGCACATCAAAAATGAAGTTCCCGCAAGGGCCATGTGGTAGTCGGGTGGTAACTCAAAATTGATGCACGTTGGGTGTATGTAGGCGCCTACGCATTTTAGTAAAAGGGCCCCTGTATGAAGCACCTATAGTACTGCCAAAAAAAAGTGCATATATTTATCACCAGGCCAGGGGAATCCATTTAATAAAAAGAACATACTCAAATCACAAACGGTATTACTAGAGGTTCATAGTGTAAGCAGCACTAAGATGCACTTTTGCTGCTTGTAAAAGGCAACAATTTATGCCAGTTGTAAACCTGCAGACGCGTGAGGAGCTGCTTTGGGAGCCATTCTTTGAAATTCAAACATTTTGCACAAGGAGATGCTTTTTCAATGCCAGAAAGGAGAGGACAATTTTTCCCCAAGCACATCTCCAAACCCAGATCCAAATGAGAAGTTAGCTGAGAACTGTATGTATCTTCAAGCGAGTTTATATTGTAAAATATGAAAACTACCCAAACCATTTAATGAGAGCACAACTCATTTAATTCTCTCCATGCTGCCACATTTAATTGTAAGTAACATATTTTCCAAAATTGCTGTATATACGTAGTTGCTAATTTACACATGTAAATCCACTTATTACATGCGTATGTGATGCTGAAGCCTTCTAGAATTCAGTTCAATGAATCACACAATGGATGCAATGGATAAATGTATGAAGGTTTGCAGAGGTCATAGGAAAGAAATCTCTATATAATTATACAGTAACATAGTTACAAAACAGATATAGCTCGGTGTTTGTTTAGTGATACACAAACGTGTTTGAAAGAGAGAACTGCAACCCGTCCTTGTTCCATAACCACTAACTATAGAAAGTGGATGATAAATTCAGGTTTTGTTTCCTATTCGCAGCACCCGATTTGCGTAAAGCAGTGGGAAAGCTGTAAGCCTCCTATTTATTCAGCAATAGAACTGCCATTAAACGTGAGCACATCGTTGCATTATAATAATAACCTTCCAGAGATGAACCTCTTTGCAATTCTGCTCTCCGAAAGCACGTAATTGTTTTGCACATTCCGTACAGAAGTGAAGACAAATGATGTCTTCTTTTTTTCTTGGGGGGATCTTGAGACCACTGTTCTCCTGCTTGTTGGAGAGCTGTGATTTTATCCCTGTCTAATAGTCTCTTTGTGGCTGGCTAGCTCACTGGTGTGGAAAAACTGAAAATTCTGCTGATTACCAGATTTCATATCGTCCCAGCTCCACCACTCTGCATTCATTTTCTTTCATAATGTTACTTAGTTGGCTTTTTTTCCTCTGCATTTCGCTAGAGAGTGTTTATAACAATTGGCAGCTGGTTTAGATGTTATTACCTCCTGTCTTTGTTCCAAGAAATAATCCATAACCCACTATCTCTGGGGCTGCTTCACTTCAGTCAAATCAATCTCTGTGCATCTCTCTGATGTCTCAGTGACATTTCCCAAAAGGAAAATTTTGCTAAAAGCCCAAAAGGGAGTAATCTCGGATTAAGAGATAACGCAGACTTCTCAAAGGCCACCAAGTTTAGAGGATAGGAAGACGGCAACCGGAGAACCCTGGGGCGGTTTTCCAAGATGCCTACTCTGTGTGTGCCAGCCATCTGGGTTCATTTAAAGGGTCTGAGTGCATATATGTGTGTGTGTGTGTGTGTGCGCGTCTGTAAAATGAAAAAGAAAAAAGGGGAGGGGGCTTGTTCTCAGGTTGCAGTCCTGAGTGTGAGCTTTATTGTACAGTGAAACCCCCTGTCTGGACATTCTCAAACTAGGAAGTATCATCTGCTGGTCTCCCAAGAAAAGCAATTTCACAGCCCCAGCTGCAAGGGGGTATGGTCAGTGTATTTTTTATTCAAAGTGAAAGATGTTGAACAGAAAATTTCAGAAGCACTTATTTTGCAGAGGAAGCTGAGGGAAGATTGGGAGAAATAAAAAGGAACTGAACAACATCTACCAAAATTAGCTAAAAATCAAAATCATTTCCATTGCTGATCTGCTCCTGACCGGTTGTCTATCACATGGCCCTTTCCCAGAAGTAACCTAATGGTTTATGTCACACACATCATTGGATTTAGTAAATCATTTTGCAGGCAAAATGTTTCTTAGAAGACAGCATGTGTTAGACCCTAATTGATTAGTGTGGATTCAATATGTGTAAAGCAGTCTGCTGTTTCTGGAAATAACAATATTTTATCTAAAAGGATTTCAAGAGACATCCAGAGCTATTCTGAAATGTTATTGTATGTGCAGTGTATTGATAATTTAGTTATGTATTTATGGCATTTCTATCCCACATTAGCCCAAGTGGAACTCAGGTTCAATGTGACTTTCAATATAAACATAAATGTTTTTTCACTCCTGCGTTTTATGCACTTCTCTCTTTTGTATCTATTACACACTCCCTTTCATTTGTCCTACTTCAGAAAAATTACACTCGAACAGAAAGCAAAGGATGTGGAAACAAAATGTTCTATATAGTCAGCTTGGGTGTGGGCATGAAGCTTGCCTACAGAAGAAACCTGAGGCCAGTATCCGGATGTGTATGCTTTGCAGGTATGTATCCATGGCCAGGAATAAACTATGGGTGTGAGCAAACAGAATGTTGTTGTTTTTTTTTTCTTTTGTCAGGGAAGTGTGTCAGATGTTCGCTGATGGAATCTCTGTTATGTGCAAGGAAGATGAGGCCACGTTTTGCTCAATTTCCACAGTAACAATGCCCTGTTGACACTGTCGGCACAAGAAGATGCAGTGGATAAACAGGACTTTACTATGAGTAGCATCGCAGCTCAAGGGTGAACTGGAAAACCGTGACCATCTGCTCAGATAGAAAAGATTTGCCCAGGAGGTGTCTTGCAAGGATGCCATGTTTCTAGGAAATGAATGTTATCACTGGCGCTAGAAATTAGGGAGTATTTTGCATATGTTTATTAATGAAATTTTAAAAGCTTGTTGATTATCAATAGAAATTAAACAAAATAAAACATGAAAAGAAAATAGATGATACCTTTTTTATTGGACATAACTTAATACATTTCTTGATTAGCTTTCGAAGGTTGCCCTTCTTCGTCAGATCGGAAATAAGCAAATGTGCTAGCTGACAGTGTATATAGTGAAAACATTCAAGCATTACTATGACAGCTGACAGGGTGGGAGGATGATCTTTCACTTGCTTATCTTCCAATGTGGTATTTATCATTCAGTGTAAAAAATGTAACGAAGGATGCTATATTGGAGAAACAGGCCAGATGCTTAAGACAAGATTCAATTTACATAGACATCACATGAACATACTGGTGGCCAGCAGGGTTCCCACGCCTGTTGGTCAACATTTTACAGGACCAGGACACTGTACCAGTGACTTCACAGTGAGAATCCTGAAAGGTAACTTTAAAAACCATACAAGAACATAAGACCTTTGAAGTCAGAATGATTGAATATTTTAACACCCAACAGAAAGGACTTAACAAGGATCTGGGGTTCCTAGCCCATTATAACCATAAAGCTGTATGTCTCTGTTGATCACCCCACCCTCACCTATCCACACCCATCCTGTTAGAATATCAATGATATGCTTTGATGTCCCCATGCATACCTCCCACCCACCCCCATCCTCCCACCCTGTCAGACTGTCATAGTAATGCTTGAATGTTTTCACTTATATACACTGTCAGCTAGCACATTTGCTTATTTCCGATCTGACGAAGAAGGGCAACCTTCGAAAGCTAATCAAGAAATGTATTAAGTTATGTCCAATAAAAAAGGTATCATCTTATTTTCTTTTCCATGTTTTATTTTGTTTAATTTCTATTGATAACCTTAAGAGTGGACTAACACGGCTACCACACTCCTCTACTTAAAAGCTTGTTGAGAAAGTGGAGCAGACCTATTGCTTGCTTCATGTTTTAGCACCAACATCATGCTAAGCAGTGCCAGAGCTGTTATAGGCCGAGCACCACTGTGGAGCGCATTATATTGTGATGCCCTTCTCCCAGTGCAGAACTAGAAGTACCATACAAAGTTCCTTCTAGGTCATGTTTTATTGCTTATTTATGAAAGGTGTCTGTTTGATAGTACTAGATATGATAGAGGCATATAAAATACTGAGTGGAGTGGAAATGGATAGACATAAATCGCTTGTTTACTCTTTCCAAAAATACTAGGACTAGGCGACATGTGATGAAGCTACAAACTAGTAAATTTAAAACAAATCAGAGAAATATTTGTTTCACATCAACGTGTAATTAAAACTCTGGAATTCATTGCCACATAATGTTGTAAAAGCAGTTAGTTTAGCGGGGTTTAAAAAAAGGTTTGGATAGCTTCCTAGAAAAAAAGTCTATAAGCCATTATTAAAATGTCTTGGGAAAATCCACTGCTTATTTCGGGATAAGCATCATAAAATGTATTGTACTGTTTTGGGATCTTGCCAAGTTCTTGTAACCTGGATTGGCCACTGTTGGAAACAGGATACTGGGCTTGATGGACATTCAATCTGTCCCAGTATGACAACACTTATGTACTTATATGTACTTATGAATTTAAGGGCTCTAAGAAAATATGAGGAAATATTTCTTTATCGATGCCTGTCATCATCTACCTGTATACATACAAACAGGCCTGGTGCATGAAATGCTTTTAGCTAAAATCCAAGTGTAGAAATGGAGTCAAAACTTGACTTCTGATCAGTTTATGAGAATGAACTGCATTTACTATTCCCTTCTTATCAAAATCTTTTATTGCCAAAGGAGGTTCCAAAAGTACATTTTCTCATTCCACACAGTATTAATACATGATTTCAGTACTGTTCAGATCTACGGCTAAATCTTTTGAACAAGCAGTACAACCTGGGAATAGTATTTAATTAAAAAACAAACCAAGCAAAGTGCAAAACCAACGGCAATGTATAGTTGAAGCTGTCACATAAAATGAAAGGATCACGGGTGATTCACATGGTGGCAAGCAAGGTGGAAGGTATTTTTCCCAAATGGTTTTCAAGTGCAAAAACTGAAAATCCCTTTCTGCTTTAAAAGTGGAAATATTTTTACAATTCTGTATCTGAAATTCAAAACTGTAGCCTTTTGCTCTCATATGGAGAAAACATTTAAACGTTTACACATTTAAACACTATTGTTTAAAGCTAGACACAAATCTGGCTTTCTATAGTGAAATATAATTTCCCTAGGAGTTTCTGAATCGTACTAAAACAAAGCTTGATTCACCGTCACTCTTCCCGGGGGTTTTGACCTCTCCAAGAAGCAAAAGAGGTCAATATCAGGTTTTCTCAAATAGCTATATTGAGAAAAAAGAATTTGAGGATGCAATTTGTTATGATTCAGGCTCTGTAAAAGTTATTCTCAGAGCTTGAATAAAGATATTTGGAATAATCAGAAGGTTCAGGTTGCTAATACCAGGGTTACAAACCATCAGTAAACTTAGGGCCTCTTTTATCAAGCCATGCAGCAATGCCAACAGGGCCCCTTCAAAGTGAATGGGCTTTGTCAGCATTACTGCACCAGACGCTGCTAGTGCAGCTTGATGAAAGAGACCCTTAGGGGTCCTTTTACTAAACTGTGGTAAAAGGGGCCCCACGCTAGTGGCAGAAACCATTTTTGCCACACACTAGGGTCCTTTTTACCTCAGCGGGTAAAAAGGCCAAAAAAAAGAAATGGCCGTGCGGTAAGTTTGCACTTGCAGTGTGGCCATTTCAGGGGGGAGCACTTTCCGCCACCCATTGAGGTGGCGGTAAGGGCTCACATGTTAACCTGGTGGTAACCCCCCTGCGGTATTAATTTTATAAAAATTAGCGCTGAAAATGCTGCCTGCTGGGGGCTGTACTACCACCGTCAGCCACGGTGTGCTGGCGGTGGTTCCGGGTTGCCGAACGGCAAGCCTGTGGTGGGCTTGCTGTGCTTTAGTGAAAGGGCCCCTTGCTGAAGGTGCCTCAAAAATTGGCAAAAAAAAAAGAGACATCTGTAAAAATAATTTCATGGCTATGAACACATGTGCTCCATGTTACCTTAGCCCTGTACTTTTTTTTATTTTAAATCCTGTGCACATGGTAAAAAGAAAGAATTTCCACAGGAGAGTTGTTAGCAGAGCATGGTCGAAATATTAATTTCTAACAAACAAAATGAACAGAAACAGGTTTGTGGTGCAAGCCTGACATTTGTCTGCTCCTGTCCACATTAGATTACACCCATATGGATACAAGGCTTTTTGGTCACTACTTCAAGGCCTCTGTTTTAACTTGATTTACTTCAGATGATAGCAGGACCAGATCTAAGTTTGCCTTCATTTTACATGCATATCTCGCATAATTTCCTATGAGAGGAAAACCAGATTTTTAATTTTCTTATCTTACCATGGAAAATCCTCCTGTGTCATAGTAAGGGCTACTTTAACTAAAGTGAGGTAAATGTTTGCTCTTACTGTGTCAGGTTTCCACCGTAAACCTGTTTCTGCCCATTTTGCTTGTTGCAGATCAATATTTTGACATGTGCACTCACTGTTGGGTGCATTCGCAGCATCTGCTCAGTTACTGCACAGAAAGGTACATTCCTATGCAATAAGAGTACTTACTGATAGCACAGATGCAATTTCCGCCTGTAATTCTTGCTGTCCCAGTTTTTCACCTTTTCAACTCTCCGTTCCACTGTTTCCTCTCAGGTCTCCATCTTCCCCTCACCATATATTTGGGTCCCTTGTCCTTACCCCTAAATGCTGCTTGCTTTCTATCTCTCACCTCAGCAGCACCCCATCCTCCATCATTGCCAAGCTGACTCTCTTTCTCTTTAGGCTTTCTCAATAACATTCTTTACTTCTCTTTCTTGCCATTTTGCATGTCTTTTAATTTATTGTACACTGTCTCCTTTTTTTTCACCTTACCTTCTTTCGTACCCCCATTATCCCTCTTAGTCTTCACTACTTTCATTACTCAACTACCAAATAGGTTTCTCTCAATCTCATCTCATCTTGGACTTTCTAAATCTCTTCTCTCTCTCATGTCTCCTTTCCATTACTCCCGTTCTCTTTATTCTAACTCTTTACCTAGCCTCCTATTTCCTGCTTTGCTTTTCACCTACTTCCTACTCCCCCATTTCCAGCCTCTCCCTTGCCTTCCTCTATTTTCTTCTGCTTGGCTTCTGTCACTCAAACTTTCTGTGGACTCCAATCTCTTCTTTCTGTCATCCCAGGTTCTCTCTCAATCTTTATCCCTTCCATTCCTAACTCCTTCTCCAGCTCCATCCCCAGGTCTCCCTAGTTTTCTCTCTCTTCCCCACCCCCTCTCTCTCTCTCTCTCTCTCTCTCTCTGTGTGTGTGTGTGTGTGTGTGTGTGTGTGTGTGTGTGAATATACACACACTAACACAGTCTGCCTCATCCCTAATTCCTTTTCTGCCCTACTAGCTTCATTTCTCTCCCTCCTACAGTTCTCTCTCCTCCTATTGTCCTCTCTCTCCCTCTTACTGTCTCCTCATCCTGGATCTTCTCCCTGTGGTATGGATCCTCTCTCCTGCTTTATACCTCTCTATCTCTTCCTACCCCCTTCCCCAGAATCCTAACCCACCTCACCCCTTATACCGTCTCCCTCTCCCTATTGCCACCCTATATAGTTCTTCCTCTCCCTGCCCTATCGCTACTCATGTGGGCATATCTTTTTATGACCCCTTCACCATCTCATATAGATTCCCCCTAATTTCTAATACTTCCAGTTTTCTTCCCCTACCCCTAACACTGTCATCTGATCTCCATATCTAGTCCCCCAACAACCAAGAGAAGTAGCACTGTATAGTGCATCAGCTATCTCTGCCACAGAGAATCAATATTGCAATATGAGCCACAAGATCTCATGGTTCATACCATAAGATTGGGCACATATGGCAAAGGAATTAATAGATTCTCCTCCTGTAGGTCATGCAGGTAGTTGTGACTACAAATGGCCTGGAGAGAGACCCGATCCACCAAGCACTGTGGAAATTTAGCCAACTCATGCCTCTTATACCAAGTGCCTATGAGCACAACTACCCCAGTGACTGACCAGCCAAATGGATGATGTTGACAATGCCTGAGTCATCCCTCATCTCATGATGCCCCCAAGTAACCCCCTAGCTCACCTTACCCAAAGACTGGCCCCGATTAATTTGAAAGTTCAAGTTCACTAGATGATGTAAACATTCTGTTTTTCTATAATTTAATATTTATTTCTCAAATTTCTTCTGTAATGACAACAAATATTTCCTTTTGTATAGTTTAGTCATATGTGCTTTATGCCAAGGGTTATTCATTGCCGATAAGTACAGTTATATATTTTAAAATAAAATGCATTTATTTAAAAGGGTGCTACTATTTTGTGAGCACTTCTGGTCCATTAATAGATTTAATCTTTTTTTTATTGTTTATCTTGTAGCCATTCTAGTTATATTTTACTGAACTATCTACTTGTATTCAGCACAGAATAAAGTAGTTGTCAAAATCTGAACTTTCTTAAAAGGGTTTCCATACAAAATACTCCTTTTTTAAGGAACTATGATTAATGCTTATTTATGAAAGGTGTCTGCTTGATAGGACTAAAATTTGAAGGCTCTAAGAAAATATGAGGAAATGCTTCTTTATCAATGCCTGGCATTGTCTATCTGTATACATATGAATAGCCAAAAGAGCCAATCATGCTTGGGATGGTAAAAAAAATAAAAGGGGGCAATAATAAGGATAAAGGATGGAGATCCTACTCTCTTGACAACTACTAAAATGGTACAGCACAGTACAAAACACAGCAGCAGGAGCATGTATTGATTCTTATGTGGCTTACCAGATTTTGAAGGGCCCTCTTCAAAATGTCACTCCAGACATGTAACACCCCAAATTAAAGATCATCCAAATCTATTCGCCCTGATCATCTTTGGAGTCTTCATGTCTTGATCTAGAAAAGTACTTCCACCTACAAAGAAACTATTTTGTTATGCTACCAAGGATGCTAATTTTGACTCCTGGGTGATATTTAGCTGTTTAGGTGCCTCCTCAGATGACCAGAACACTAAGCTTTGACCCAAGCCACTGACATCATCAGTATGTGGTGCTTTTTTCACCATAAAACTGCCTCTAGCAGTGGCAATTTTGACTTCAGATATTCCTGGTATAACACATTTTGACTCCAGAATGAGTATAAGAAGCTGTTTGGATACTATTGGATGGGCTGGCTTCGAACCAGAGTCCTTCAGGGCTATGTCTTCTCCAAAAATATCTAAGTCCAGTTTGCCTATTCATTGTGTTGCCCAGTTATATTTCTGTTTCCTGATTAGCCCTGCGGGAACCAGCCCAAAATGGGCTTGAGAATTTTACCCTGCCCCTGGTCTTGCCCTCCACTGGCTCACTGAGTGGGTTTTTCTGTCTTGCTGTGTTTCCTGAGGTTTCAATTTGGCAATGTTCTGTCCAGAATGTTGTTCACCATGTTTCTGATTGCCTATACACAGTGTCTGGAAAATACAGGACCCCTTAAATAGTTTCAGAATACTTTGCTATTGTTTAAACATTTAGCATGACCTTTAAAAATACATTAGTGTAATGGGTTTCTTTTTCTTTATTAATTCATAATTTGTGTTCAAAGTGTCTTCCTTCAACCTTGACACATTCACAAAGTGGCTCAATGAATTCTGGGGTTTCATTAATTAAGAGTTCCATCCTGTTGAAAAATAAAGTACTCAAAAATGTCTCAAATCTCAGGCAGAAATTTCTGCAGCAGTAGGATGTGTTGGGGTTATTTGGAAAGATGTTGTAGGTCTCCCATTTTTTCCAGTCACTGTACAGATTTCCATACCATGTAAGCTTTCTGTTCCTGTATCATTCCTGCCTTTGTGCTAGATTTAACTTATGGAGGTTATAGTTATTAAACTTGTCTTAAGCATTACCATTGTGTCCTATTCTGCCTATTGGCTAGCCAGTCACCTCCCAGCTATGGATCCATCACAGGTTACCTCCTTTCAGGAGTGAGGTTCATTCCTATCATGGTATGCCCAAAACTATCCCATTTGGAGAAATTGCCCTGAGGGCCAGGATGGTGAACTCTGCTCTAAGCCATTGATGTCATCAGTACATGCTCCATACAGCTGACTCTAGCAGTGGTACAGTTGACGTGCACCATTTATAAACCAGTGTGTTCACTTTAATTACTTCTATAAGTTGTTAGCACCAAGTCTAATATTGTAACTAGTCATAAACAGCAGAGTCCTCTCGTTATTTTTAACATTCCTGTGCTTACAGGGATTGTTTGGGTTTACATCTTTTACTTGAGGCCACCAGTGCATGCCATGCTCCATGTTTGGTTAACATACCTTTAGTTAGGTCTCATCTTCAAACAGAGCTTGTGAGTCCTAAAATCATGATTTAATATTTGAGTTACAACCTGATTTATTTTATATTACGGAGACTTCGTTATTAGCTAGTGATGTGGTGGCATTGAATCCTAAAGGGTTTTTGTGTAAGCATGTTCAAAAAAGGAAGAAAGAGGGCAAGGGGTGAGTAATGTGTATAGTGAAGGTGATATGAGTTCAGCTGGTGCAGAAGTGATCACTACAACAGCATGAACATGGGGGGGGGGGGTGCTTATGTTACTGTCCCCCTAACATCTCTGAGTTGGACTTTTATTACCAGAGACCCTTCATACATGCAGTTTGGATGCTTCAAAATTGATAGTGTTCTTTGTTTGTTTGTTTTAATGTGATTCAATGATTACACGCTTTCCAAAAATACTAGGACTAGGGGGCATGCGATGAAACTACAATGTAGTAAATTTAAAACAAATCAGAGAAATTCTTCTTCACCCAACGCATAATTAAACTCTGGAATTCGTTGCCAGAGAACGTGGTGAAGGCGGTTAGCTTAGCAGAGTTTTAAAAGGGGTTAGACGGTTTCCTAAAGAACAAGTCCATAAACCACTACTAAATGGACTTGGGAAAAATCCACAATTCCAGGAATAACATGTATAGAATGTTTGTACGTTTGGGAAGCTCGCCAGGTGCCCTTGGCCTGGATTGGCCGCTGTCGTGGACAGGATGCTGGGCTTGATGGACCCTTGGTCTTTTCCCAGTTTGGCATTACTTATGTACATGTCACCTGAAAAACATACATGGACACGATAGAGCACTTGGGTTGCAGTAGATTGTTGTTTCGCCTACCCGTACTAAAGGTTATAGTTTGGATCTGGTTTTTGCTCCCGAGCAACATAAATGTTGAGTTTCCAATGTGCAGTTTGGAAAGGTCCTGGGGTCAGACTATTTTTATGCTTTCCCTTTTATTTGACATCCCACATCATTGTAAATCTAGGAATGTGAGTCCTTTCAGAAAAGTTATCATGGGGATATTACTACTACTACTACTATTTAGCATTTGTATAGCGCTACAAGGCGTACGCAGCGCTGCACAAACATAGAAGAAAGACAGTCCCTGCTCAAAGAGCTTACAATCTAATAGACAAAAAATAAAGTAAGCAAATCAAATCAATTAATAGATATAGATGCTGAACATTCTGTGCAATTGTAGGAAGCAAGGTATAATGAGGTTTGCATGGATGACATAGTTCCTGGCATTTATTAATGGCAGATCTATGAAGCAGATTGCTCCCATTAGCATTAGGGAGTTTAAAAGACAGCACTATGCTCCCTGGCATACACCAGCTGTAAAACTTGCTAAAAGCAACTTGAGAAAAGTGGAGCATAAATGACATTGGTCTCATTCCGTCTATGATAAAATATGTTTTGGGGAACTGTTTGCTTCCTATCAGGGTCTGGTTGAGGAAGCTAAAAAATGGTATTATGCTAGGCACATTGATAATTCTATTAATAGATTGTGGGATATTTCATGTGGTCATAAAATATTACGAGTACTTCATATGTAATTTCATGTGACGACTTGGCTAGGTTTTTTAGTGATAAGGTGCCGGTGTTTCCTAATCCCAAAGTTAGATGTGGCATCTACTGTGTCTTCTGGTAAGATTATATGGCCTATTCTCACACAAGTCTTTGGAACAGATTGATAAGATTCTTTCTATTATTTCCAAATGTACAGGAGTGCTGGGTCTATGCCCAGTTCCTATAATTAAGAAGGCCAGGATAGAAAAGCTGCTTAAAGAAATATAGCATGTTTTTCATGTACATCTATGGACCTGAGGAGTAGGGAAAAAAAGACTGCTCATTACTATAATCCTTTCTTTTCATCACGTCTTGTTTATCTTTCTGCCCTCTCCCATATAAACAGTCTCTATAACAGGAAATTTAATCAATAGGGCAAGGGTTTTATTCTACATTGAACCAAATCGCAAGGGGATGGACTATTAGGAAACATTTGTTGCTGTCACTATGCTCCATCCTTCTGATCTTCATGGTCAATACTGTTTCAATTGTCCTCTTACAGAGCAAGCATGATTTTCATTACTCTTAACCAGATTTAAATGTGTTATTTTGGATCTCTTTGTCTGGTATGAAAGGATTAGAGCTGCAGCACTTAACTGTGGTCTTATAACCCTTCATTTTTTTTTAAACAGGGCTCTAGATTTAAAGGCAACTTGACTTACTACCTTCCAGAGCTGGTCTACAACAGAAGCCTGGATCTCTTGGCTTTGGTAAAGAAGACCGGACTGGATGTTCTCCTTCTCCCTAAATATATTCCAGTAACTTATGTGACAACACGTAGCTGGAATACATTCTATGATATTGAGCAAAATCATATTGTATTATATCCAAGCACTGCCATGTTTTCAAACTATAGGCCAGTGGAATATACTCTCTAAATCAGGGATGGCCAATCTCAGTCCTTGAGGGTCGTAACACATTTGGGTTTCCAGGATTTCCCCAATGAATATGCATGAGATCTATTTGCATACAATGGAGACAGTGCATACAAATAGATTTCATGCATGTTCATTGGGGGAAATCCTGAAAACCCATCTGGGTTGCAGCCCTCAAGAACTAAGGTTGCCCACCTTTGCTCTAAATAGTATACAGATCTGTCTCCTATACCAGAGCATGGTCACATGTGCATAGATCCCAGCACTGCTGTATTATCTGTTCCTCGTTTCTTCATTATTAGAATACATATTTACTTGAATCAGGGTCTGTAGCTACACTGCACTCAATAGGGACCAACAAAAAAGCTTTTTTCAAAAAGAGAAATAAAGTATCTGTTAACAGTGCCAAAATTTTGTCATGTTTTCAGTGTAAGGGGTTTACATACTAACTCACAAGAAGAATCACAGGTTACTACCCATCTCTAAAAAAATGTAGCTACAGGATGCAAATCAGCTCATCTATTCCTTACCTAAACTTTCCATGAAATTCCTCATGCATTGACATAGCCAGCAATGCCATGCATTCTGAGTTGTGATAATGCATGAGAAAAATGGAACCATCAAATTAAAAGGCCCACTAGCCCTACTTGGGGGTATTCTGAATTATGGTATTAAATGATGTGACACTTTCAAATGAAAGGGCTCGCCAGCCCAATTTAGAGACCCTAAACACCCTCCCCAAGAGGGACCTCCAGTACCTGGTGGCTCAGTGGGCCTGACATACACCTCCCCAGACCCAGCTCCAGTCCAGACATGGGGCTAAAACATTAGCAAGTTCCTCATTTTCTCAAAGCTCCGTCCTTCCATAAATGAGGGCCAGCCCACTAGCCCATCCCCCTATCCCATCCAGAAACCCAATTTACCCCTAGAGATCCTGGGAGCAATAAGGGCTGGAGTCATCCCTACTTGGTACTGCTCTGGTGGCTACCTTATTCAAAATGGCACAAGATGACCGCCTAGCAGTAGTCTCATGGTTCTACTGTTAAGGGCCATATTTCCAAATAAGGAATAAGAACCAGCCCCATAATAGCTAAAGACTGCCATTGCAATACCTGTAGAGAGCACAAAATCCACTACAGCCTAGCATAGTGAGTTCCAGTGATAGCTTCCTTATTACAGTTTGTGCCAGATAACTGCTGAAGGTTATACAGGACTTCCTCGCTTGGGTGGCTCCCTCTTAAGTTTTAAAGAATGATCCCTCTGCCAGGATGCTGGCTCCTCGTGGGTAACTGGCCTGACTGGTGGAACAGGAAAATCTATTAGCAAGCTTTGGAGGGCACGTTCCAGAGCCCCACCCTAAGGAAGTATCATCTGTTGTAACTTGTCCAGCAGCTTTCTATTTTCTACTGTCTTGTATTACCAATATCACTCTGTGTCATCACTTGTTATATCAGCCAAGCAAGCATTACTGTAGAAGTCTCACAGCTTTCCTGAAGATAGACTGTTGTGATGATACTCCATTCTTATACACAGGCAGCTATTCAAATAAGTTAAAACAACTGTATTGCATATGAAAATTTCAGACCAAGGACATATGGTTTGATGAAAAAATTGCAATGTACATATTAAACTTGGAAGAACAATGTACTCATCACAGACTGTCTCATAAATTACTCCTTGGCCTCTTTTGTGTTAAGATCAAATATAAATTCTGAGTCTTGAGCTGAGGATGGCTCTTTCTGGCTTTCTGCAGGTAATCAATAGAAATAAAACAAAATAAAACATGGAAAAGAAAAATCTGGCTTTCTGCAGATACTAAAAAGCTACTGAAGACGGGGTGAGGGGAGGGGTTTAAGGCCCTGCCACCTGATTTCACTAAGGACAAAAGACTGTTTGGAACCTGGCAAAATCATGAGGAACAAATCTCCTTATGAAAATGTCTTTCTGAATAAATGCTTTTGTATTATTCTATATTTATAAAATGTATGACCCAAAGAGCACCATTTCCAAGAAAAATATTTTTCTGCAAAAAGCAAGAGTGTCATCCCTGGTCTGCAAAACATCAGCCTGTCAATTTTCTGACCATGTGACGTCATTTTTTTTAAACTTATGCCTATCTCTTCGCCTCTTCTTTTTTTTTTTTTTTTTTTTATTCTTATATTTTTGGAGAGTGGTGGAATGTTTCTTTTGAAAATTAGCTGCAAGCACATGGTACAAATGGTGTGTGTACTCTGTAGCCCTTTTTCTGCAGACATCCAGTCAGGGATAGCAGTGTGCATATATGTGGAAAACCACATTATGAAAGCTCAGTCATGCTTTTGAAGGGGGCAATGTCTCCAGACGGGCTAGTTTTGCATATACCCTTACAGTAATGAGCCTCACTCCAGAGCCATGATCTCACTTTCTCAAATCGTCTTTTGTTGAATATAAACAAGATTAAAAAACAGTTTCTCAAATTTACCATTAATGCCCACTGTCACTTTCAACATTGTGAGACTGACAGTATTCAAGTAGGGCAAAATGAGGATGTTATAATGCCTTTGTATAACTCCATGGCGCGACTTCACCTCGAATATTGCATGCAATTCTGGTCACCGCATCTCAAAAAAGATATAGTGGAATTAGAAAAGGTACAGAGAAGGGTGACAAAAATGACAAAGGGGATAGCAAGACTTCCCTATGAGGAACAGCTAAAGTGGCTAGGGCTCTTCAGCTTGGAGAAAAGGCAGCTGAAGGGAGATATGATAGGGGTATATAAAATAATGAATGGAGTGGAATGGGTAGACATGAATTGCTTCTTTACTTTTTCCAAAAATACTAGGACTAGGGGGCAAGCAATGAAGCTAGAAAGTAGTACATTTAAAATGAAACAGAGAAAATATTTCTTCACTCAACGTGTAATTCAATTCTGGAATTCGTTGCCAGAGAATGTGGTAAAAGCAGTTAGCTTAGCGGGGTTTAAAAAGGATTTGAATGGTTTCCTAAAGGAAAAGTTCATAGACCATTATTAAAATGGACTTGGGGAAAATCCACTGCTTATTTCTAGAATAAGCAGAATAAAATGTGTTGTACTGTTTTGGGATCTTGCCAGGTACTTGTGACCTGGATTGGCCACTGTTGGAAACAAGTACCTGGAAAGATCCCAAAAACGTACAATATATTTTATGCTGCTTATCCTAGAAATATCAAACAAAATTCACAGTGTATAAATGCAAATATGATAGTCTTAGATGATTATAGACTAAAGTGAAGGAGAGTCTCATATAAAGTACTCAGTAATATTGCTTTCACTCAATAGGTGAATACATTACATATGTTAATGTCATAATCATTGACTCAGCCTCCACCATCCCAATTGTGATAGCAAAAAAAGACTTGCACTGCTTTTTTATATATATGTGTACTTATCAAAAAAAGCACACTGCACTTATCTTAGGCAGATTGGTGCGCTCTTAAAACCCCGACAGGTTCCCGTTTCATATTGACTTTGTCAAGGGGGAGTGACACCAGTTCTGTCTAAGAAAGAAAAGAGACAACCAAAAAAACAGACGTCAAGTCTCTTATAAATATACCTTAACTCTATTATTTAACTTATCTAAATATTCGCATAAATTTTCTTAAAACGGCTAATGGCTTACCCGATTCCTGCCCTAGGCTTTTATGTGTGCTGGCTTGTATGGTTTGAACTAAACAAAATGGCGACACCGTCTTTTTATTATTAACATATCCACAGCTGATGATGTTACGTCAAACGTTGGTACGTGAGGATCATTACGAGACTCTTAAAGGTATAACCAATCTTAGAAACAGCTTAGAACCAGTAGCTACGACAAGCATTAGAGAACATCGTGGAGAAATATTATAAAAGCTTATCAAAACGTTTGGTTCAGAACTTAAAAGAACCACAGGGGAGATGTACTCGAAAAAACTGTGAGAAACCTACAAGGGATATATTAGAAAAAACTTCCCCATTGGATATATGTATTTAATCCTGCTGGCTCTATTGTTTCTAATGTGAAAATCCAATAGGTTTCACGTTGTAAAATTCTTCTATTGAGATCACCTCCTCTTTTCAGGGGGAGTACTTGCTCAACTACCATGCATTTTAAATCTTCTATAGTATACTTGAGGGACACCCAGTGGTGGACTAGAGGTGCTCCGAAATTTTGGGCATTTATACGTGAGCGGTGTTCAATCAATCTTTCATGTAAAGATCTAGTTGATTTGCCAATATAATATTTGCCACACGGACATACTATATAATAAATGATGCCCACTGAACGACAAGTGGTGTGGCTTTTCAATGTAAATGTTCTATCATTGAGGGTGAAACTTGTACCTTCAATAGTGGCCGGGCATGTTTTGCACCGGGATTTCATGCATTTGTAATGTCCTATAGGTTTCACCTGCCCGTTGTTCCTTGATATAGTCGGCAAAACAGCAGGACTCAAGATCTCTTTAAGATTTTTAGAACGTGAAAATGCAGTTCTTATGTTATAGTCTGCAAACACGGGATGAGATCTAATAATATCCCAATGTTTTCTGACTATCCCTGCTGCATCGCCATTTTGTTTAGTTCAAACCATACAAGCCAGCACACATAAAAGCCTAGGGCAGGAATCGGGTAAGCCATTAGCCGTTTTAAGAAAATTTATGCGAATATTTAGATAAGTTAAATAATAGAGTTAAGGTATATTTATAAGAGACTTGACGTCTGTTTTTTTGGTTGTCTCTTTTCTTTCTTTGACAGAACTGGTGTCACTCCCCCTTGACAAAGTCAATACGAAACGGGAACCTGTCGGGGTTTTAAGAGCGCACCAATCTGCCTAAGATAAGTGCAGTGTGCTTTTTTTGATAAGTACACATATATATAAAAAAGCAGTGCAAGTCTTTTTTTGCTATCACAATTGGGATGGTGGAGGCTGAGTCAATGATTACATAAGTACATAAGTACATAAGTAGTGCCATACTGGGAAAGACCAAAGGTCCATCTAGCCCAGCATCCTGTCACCGACAGTGGCCAATCCAGGTCAAGGGCACCTGGCACGCTCCCCAAACGTAAAAACATTCCAGACAAGTTATACCTAAAAATGCGGAATTTTTCCAAGTCCATTTAATAGCGGTCTATGGACTTGTCCTTTAGGAATCTATCTAACCCCTTTTTAAACTCCGTCAAGCTAACCGCCCGTACCACGTTCTCCGGCAACGAATTCCAGAGTCTAATTACACGTTGGGTGAAGAAAAATTTTCTCCGATTCGTTTTAAATTTACCACACTGTAGCTTCAACTCATGCCCTCTAGTCCTAGTATTTTTGGATAGCGTGAACAGTCGCTTCACATTCACCCGATCCATTCCACTCATTATTTTATACACTTCTATCATATCTCCCCCTCAGCCGTCTCTTCTCCAAGCTGAAAAGCCCTAGCCTTCTCAGCCTCTCTTCGTAGGAAAGTCGTCCCATCCCCACTATCATTTTCGTCGCCCTTCGCTGTACCTTTTCCAATTCTACTATATCTTTTTTGAGATACGGAGACCAGTACTGAACACAATACTCCAGGTGCGGTCGCACCATGGAGCGATACAACGGCATTATAACATCCGCACACCTGGACTCCATACCCTTCCTAATAACACCCAACATTCTATTCGCTTTCCTAGCCGCAGCAGCACACTGAGCAGAAGGTTTCAGCGTATCATCGACGACGACACCCAGATCCCTTTCTTGATCCGTAACTCCTAACGCGGAACCTTGCAAGACGTAGCTATAATTCGGGTTCCTCTTACCCACATGCATCACTTTGCACTTGTCAACATTGAACTTCATCTGCCACTTGCACGCCCATTCTCCCAGTCTCGCAAGGTCCTCCTATAATCGTTCACATTCCTCCTGCGACTTGACGACCCTGAATAATTTTGTGTCATCGGCGAATTTAATTACCTCACTAGTTATTCCCATCTCTAGGTCATTTATAAATACATTAAAAAGCAACGGACCCAGCACAGACCCCTGCGGGACCCCACTAACTACCCTCCTCCACTGAGAATACTGGCCACGCAATCCTACTCTCTGCTTCCTATCTTTCAACCAGTTCTTAATCCATAATAATACCCTACCTCCGATTCCATGACTCCTGAAATTTCTTCAGGAGTCTTTCGTGCGGCACTTTTGTCAAACGCCTTCTGAAAATCCAGATATACAATATCAACCGGCTCCCCATTGTCCACAGGTTTGCTTACCCCCTCAAAAAAATGCATTAGATTGGTGAGGCAAGACTTCCCTTCACTAAATCCGTGCTGGACTTTGTCTCATCAGTCCATGTTTTTGTATATGCTCTGCAATTTTATTCTTAATAATAGCCTCCACCATCTTGCCCGGCACCAACGGTCAGACTCACCGGTCTATAATTTCCCGGATCTCCTCTGGAACCCTTCTTAAAAATCGGAGTAACATTGGCTACCCTCCAGTCTTCCGGTACTACACTCGATTTTAGGGACAGATTGCATATTTCTAACAGTAGCTCCGCAAGTTCATTTTTTAGTTCTATTAATACTCTGGGATGAATACCATCAGGTCCCGGTGATTTACTACTCTTCAGCTTGCTGAACTGACCCATTACATCCTCCAAGGTTACAGAGAATTTGTTTAGTTTCTCCGACTCCCCCGCTTCAAATATTCTTTCCGGCACCGGTGTCCCCCCCAAATCCTCCTCGGTGAAGACCGAAGCAAAGAATTCATTTAATTTCTCCGCTACGGCTTTGGTCCTCCTTGATCGCCCCTTTAACACCATTTTCGTCCAGCGGCCCAACCGACTCTTTGGCCGGTTTCCTGCTTTTAATGTATCTAAAAAAAATTTTACTATGTATTTTTGCTTCCAACGCTAATTTCTTCTCAAAGTCCTTTTTTGCCCTCCTTATCTCCGCTTTGCATTTGGCTTGGCATTCCTTATGATCTATCCTGTTACTTTCAGTTGGTTCTCTTCTCCACTTTCTGAAGGATTGTATTTTGGCTCTAATGATTTCCTTTATCTTACTGTTTAGCCACGCCGGCTGACGTTTAGTCTTTTTTCCCTTTTTTCTAATACGTGGAATATATTTGTCCTGAACCTCCAGGATGGTGTTTTTAAACAGCATCCACGCCTGATGCAAGTTTTTTACTCTGCGAGCTGCTCCTTTCAGTCTTTTTTCACCATTTTTTCTCATTTTGTCGTAATCACCTTTTCTATAGTTAAACGCTAGCGTACTTGATTTCCTAGTTTCACTTCCTTCAATGCCAATATCAAAACCGATCATATTATGATCACTGTTATCAAGCGGCCCTCGTATCGTTACCCCCTGCACTAGATCACCTATTGAGTGAAAGCAATATTACTGAGTACTTTATATGAGACTCTCCTTCACTTTAGTCTATAATCATCTAAGACTATCATATTTGCATTTATACACTCTGTGAATTTTGTTTGATATTGTAATATATGGGACAGAGTGACGGTCTCAACTAATTAATAGTTATCCTAGAAATAAGCAGTGAATTTTCCCCCATTTTAATAATGGTCTTATGGGCTTTTCCTTTAGGAAGTCATCCAACCTTTTGTAAACCCAGCTAAGCTAACTGCTTTTACCACATTCTCTGGCAACAAATTCCAGAGTTTAATTACATGTTGAATAAAGAAATATTTCTCCAGTTTTTAATCCACAATAGAACACTACCTCCTATCCCATGACTTTCCAATTTCCACTGGCTCTTTCATAAGGTACTTTGTCAAATACGTTTTGAAAATCCAGATACACAATATTGATTGCCTCACCCTTTATCCACCATGTTCGTTCACTCCTTCAAAGGAATATAGTAAATTGGTGAGGCAAGCATTTCCCTTCACTAAATCCATGTTTTTAATATGCTCTGTAATTTTGTTCTTTATAATAGTCCTCTTCCATTTGGTCCATGTTCAAGTGTACAATGCTGCGTACATCTAGTAGCGCTTAGAAATTATAAGTAGTAGTAGGAGTAGTTGTCCAGCCACCAACGTCAGGCTCACTGGTCCTTTAATTTCCCGTATCACCTCTGGAAACCCTTTTAAAAAAATCCCAGTGTTACATTGGCCACCCTCCAATCTTCTGGGTACCATTTCTTGATTTTAAAGATATATTACATATCCTATATAATAAAAAGCACTTCCAACGTTCTGAAGCTGACTCCGTAAAAGTGAAGCTTTGAAGGGTTCATGCTCCTGCTGTATCCATCTCCTGAATTGACGTCACCCTTGCGGAAACAGGAAATGAGGGCGGGACCAGAGCTAAGAGAGAGAGAAGGGCCGAGCCTGCACGCCTTTTACCGCTGATGATGGCCGCCATAACCCCGACTTGGTAAGTGAAGATGACTTCTAAAATTCGGAGGGAGGGGTGCTGGAACTGGAAGGGAGGGAGGGAGGGAGGAAGGGAGGGATGACGACTCTGGAACTGGGAGGGAGGGAGGGGGGAACCTGAAACTCGGAGGGACAGTTTGTGTCCCAGGCTATTAAGATAAAGATAAGTAACTCTGTGGCTCTGGGCACTAGATATGAGTGATGTATACGCAATTTGAAAGGACAGTTATGCACAGGTTTTATTTGTATCAAGCACAGTAAAATTTTCAAAACATTTTTTCTCAATGGGGGTTTTTCTGTCTATGATGACTTGTTGTGCGTGCAACCATATTTTAATGTCAATGAATTTCTTAGTTGCCGCACTAGTTGAGATTTTTTCCCTTTTTTTTTATTTTTTGATATAGACAGTATCACTCTGCTATTGAGGTTTTTTGTAATTCGAGGAGACCCACGTATATGTATCCCCCGTTTAAGAAAGCTAAACTAATGGGTGAGATACATTGATGACATTTTTGGTATATGGACCGGTTCAGTCTGTGACCCAGAAGAATTCACAAGATATTTAAATAGATGCCATTTCCCCTTAAGGATGCTGTACAACGGGTGCAATTTTGGATGGGCCTGAGCCCAAAGTGGGTGGGCACAATATTTTCTCTGCCCTACCGCAAAAATTAAATACATTAGCTAATAAGGATCCTCAAGCTCTGTCAGCTGAAGACTTTCTCTGAAGGTGACCAGAACTCCCTTTTACCAAACTTGGCAGGCAGCAGCAACATCCGTAAGCCACTGATGCCAGCACCCTACACGTGCTTAGCTGTCGGTGACTCAAGCATGCTGTCACCGACTGCAGAGCTTGGTAGAAGGAAGTTCTTGCCGGTCTTTGGAGAAAGTCCTTAGCTGGGGAGGCTAGGATCCTACCAGCTATACAGCAAGGTCAGAAATGGTGTTAGACATGCTAGGCTTCCCTCCCTAATCCCCTCTCCTCCCTCCCTTCCCTCCGATTTCCCCACCTGCCATTACTGTCACATCAACAGACCCACACCAAATACCATAGTCAGAAATAAAATATTTAGACAAAAATTGAACTCAGAACCCCAAAAGTTAACTTATCATGTAATGCACACCCCTGGAGAAATAAAAATAGAAATATATTCCTTTCTCCTGAACACGATGCAAACATTTGCTATGTAGCTGTCTGCCATTCCCTTTCATTACCATATTTCTATCCTCTGTAATCACTATCTTTTTATTCATTTCCATGCCACACCCTCTTTCCTCCCCCTCCTGGCCTCTCCCACATGGTTCCCCATCTTCCTGCCTCACCACCCTTCTAGTCCAGATGCTCCCTCTTTCTCCCCACCCCACTCTTGTAGCCTTACATCTCTCTGCCCCTGCTCTCTTCCTCCTGTCCACTCCACCATGTTCCAACATTTCTCCCTCTCTCTGTCCCCAACTCCCACTGTCCGGCATCTCTCCATCACCCTTCTGCTCCTGAATCCAACATCGTCCTCCTTTCTCCCCTCTCCACCCTCTGTGTTTCTCTCGCCTCGTCATTCACCCCCAGGTCCATATATCTCCCTCTCTCCCACTTTCTACCATTTCTCCCTCTTGTGCCATGGGTCCAACACTTATCTTCCCCCCTTCCCCCCATGCAGCATTTCTCTCTTCCTCCCTTCCACTGCCATGTCGAACATTTCTGCCTCTCCCTCTTCCTTGTGCCCCATCCAACACCTCTCGCTTCCCCCTACAGCATCTCTTCCTGCCCTCCACCATCATGTTCAATTTTTCACCATCTTCCCCTCCTCACCACCCCATGTCCAACATTTACCATCTCTCCCTCCCCACTACCCCATGTCCAACATTTCTCCCTCTCATCCCTCTCCCCTCCCCATACAGCATGTCCCTCTCCCCTCCCCAGGGCTGTGCCAAGGGTCTATGGTGCCCCCCTGCAGGAGATCAGTTGGCGCCACCCCCCCCCCTGCCGCAGACTAACAGTTGGCGCCCCCCTCCCCTCCGTGAAAATGATTGCTGCCCTCCCGCTCCCATGTCCCAACTGCCCGCCCTCTTCTCCCGCCCCCCAAGATCCCTTTTAAATTTACCTCCATCCGGCAGCGAAGGCGCGCCACAGCGTCAGTGAAGGAGGCGGCGCTCCCGACATCTCTACTAGTCTTCCCCCTTCGCTTAATGTCCCGCCTTCTTCTGACGTAATTTCCTTGACGTCAGAAGAAGGCGGAACTCTGAGCAAAGTGGGAAGACTAGTAGAGACGTCGGGAGCGCCGCCTCCTTCACTGAGCTGTGGCGCGCCTTCGCTGCGGATGGAGTAAATTTTAAAAGGGATCTGGGGGGGAGAGAGGGCGGGCAGTTGGGACGCGGGAGATGGGGCGAGGTAAGCATGGCGCGGCGGGGCGCCTCCCAGAGGACGGCACCCTCCTGCCATGCTTACCTCGCTTACCGTGTTGGCACGGCCCTGCCCCTCCCCATACAGCATGTCCTCTCCCCTCCCCCACCATATGCAAGATTTTTTCCTTTCTTACCCTCCTATACCTATGTCCCACAATTTTCTCTCTCTTTCCCCTATCCACTCATTCCCCCCCCCCCCCCCATGCAGCATCTATCTTTCGGAAGGAGACCTCCCCCCAACTCTCCCTCTCCGCTTCAATGGGGGCACCACCCTACAGCACCGGTATTGAAGGAAGCAGGCTGAGCTCCCACAACCCTGCATCTACCTCCCTCTGTCTCAGCAGCAGCGACTCATACATGCTGCCTACTGCTTCTAACCCGGAGCGTCTCCTCTGCCGCGTCCTGCCCCTGCAGAAAGAGGAAGTTGTGCTAAGGGGGCGGGACGTGGCCAGCAGAGGAGACGCTTCGGATTAGAAGCAGTAGGCAGAAAGTATGAATCGCTATCGCTGCTGCTGCTGCTGCTGAGACAGAGGGAGGCAGATGCAGGATCGTGGGAGCTCAGCCTGCTCCCTCCACTGCCGGTGCTGTTACGCCCCTGCTCTGCTGGAAACAATTGGGCGTCCTGGCGGATCCTGCAGTCTTTTATGTATATTGGGGGAGGGTGTAGAACACAGGGATTCATGGAGCCTTTTTATTAAGAAATGCAAATTCCTTCTGGGTTATGTAGCTCTTTGCTTAACCCTTCCCTGTTACATGCATATGTGTTGGGTGCTATTCTAAAACAATGCATCTAAATTACTTAGCGCACATCTATAAGGGAGAGTATATGTAGATGGAGCGAATACATATCTCTAAGCAACATACACACATCTTATAGAAAACAACTAGTTGGTACATTGAATTTACCTGGTGTAAAATTGGTGCATCTACCTTTTGGTTGCCCATTAGGGCTCTAGTGTTCGATAACATCATACATCTTGTTGTCAATTTATTGAATTGCCACTTATTAACATTGATCACTACCTGAGAGTTTTACCCATTTTATGAACCTTCCCTCATCAAACAGAGCATTCATAGGGGCTCACTGTTTGCAGTTCCTGTGAAAACCAGTTATAAAGGTAATTTATTATTATTAATAATAATTAGGATTTATTTTCTGCCTTTTTGAAGGAATTCACTCAAGGCGGTGTACAGCAAGAATAAGTCAAACGTAAGCAATAGACAATTACAGCAGTAAAATTATTCAAATAATAATACATAGTATGGCATTGCATGCTACATTAAAATGGCAACACAATACATAATAAAATATTTTAGTATACAGCATGGGGTGTAAGCAAAGATGGAACATATAGATAGATAGTAACAGGAGTAAGAAAATAAGGGACTAGTTTAAAGAAAGTTGCAAATGAGGTCAGAAAGGTACTTGGATGTTATCTTAGCTAGGGTAGGAGTAGATAAACATGTTCTGCTATAGTATGGGCAGCCAGTGTCATTCCGTGTATGTGTGTGGATGATTTGCAAGTTACTTAGTTTCTTCCATTAAAGGCCTGGCTGAAGAACCAAGCTTTCACCTGCTTCCTGAAGCAGAAGTAGTCTTGTGTTAAGCGAAGCCTTTCAGAGAGTGCATTCCAGAGTGTGGGGACTATTCTGGAGAAGGCTCGCTTGTGGGTATCACATCATGTGATGTCCTTTGGAGAGGGTATGGTTAGGGATACTCCTTGGGAGGACCTTAGTGATCTTGGAGGTGTGTAGAAGGAGATCCTTTTCTTCAAGTTCTCTGGGCCATTTTCTTTAAGGGCCTTGAAGGTCAAATATAGAGTTTCTAATTTGGCCCTGTATTGTACTGGAAGCAAGTGAACGTTTTGCAAAAATGGTGTGATGTGGTCACGTCACTTACAACCTTCTATTAGTCTTGCTGCAGCATTCTGAATCAATTGGAGCTGGTGCAGACCCTTTGTAGTCAGGCCAGTGTAGAGTGCATTACAGTAATCCAGTCTTGATGTTATTATGACATGTACAACTGAGACAAGGCTTTGGCTTCTCAGTGTAAGGAGACAGGAAGCGTTGTTGTTGCAGGTGATAGAAGTTGCTCTTGAAGGTTGCTTGGATTTGGTGGATCAGAATAAGTGTTAAATCAAGCTGTATTCCAAGGTTCCTGACTTGTGATTGAGAGTTCATATTTCCCAAAACATTAATGTTGGATGTATGCCCACTTGTGTTAGGGACCCATAGAAGCTCTGTTTTAGTTGAATTCAGGCAAAGTTTGTTGGTTTTAGCCCTTTCTTGAATTGATGCTAGACAGATAGTTTATCAAGGGCTGTGGGTAAGTCAGGTTCAATGGGTATGAGTAGCTGCATGTCATCTGCATAGATGTAGAACTGAGTTTCCATCGACAGACTCAGCTCAGCTAGTGACCTGAAGTAGATATTGAACAGAATGGGTGACAGTATTAATCCCTGTGGTATCCCACAGGTCAGTGCCCATGGTGGCGATGAGGTGCTACTGAACACTATGGACTGTTGCCTGTCTGATAGATATGAACCAGGCAAGCACTGTTCCACAGATGCCTGTTTCTGCCAATCATGCTAACATAATATCGTGATCCACAGTGTCAAAAGCTGGTGAGAAATCTAGCAGTACTGTAACCTGTGGGGAAAAAAAATTGATATATTTCGATTTTTTTTTATTTACCTGGGGGTGCATGTTCAGGGCCTTAGGGGTCTTCTCAGCCAGTTTGGGGGCTAGATGATGTTTTCGGGCCCATTTGTGGGCCAGTGATGGCTTCCGGGAGGAAGAGGAACCTCAGAGGCCGGGAGGAAGAGGAACCTCAGAGGGTGCAGCGGGAGGTAACGCCATTGTTTCTGACTCCCGGGGATGATTGGGCACATCCCTGGGAGAGAAGAGGTGAGCTGGGCATCGGCGTTGTATTCGGGCCGATCGGGGGCAGGGAAGGCGAGGTCAGGGCCGGGAGAGAGACGAGTGGAGGCACTGGATGTTTTCGGCCACGTTCTGGAGGCTCTGGGGGCCGTTTCTGGTGGCCATTTTGGTGGATGGGCTGGGTTCGTGGGGCCGTTTCAGAGGCGGGAGCACTGAAGGAGCGTCCCAGGCGGTCCGATGCTTCGGGGTTTGTTGTGGGCCAGATCCTGGAGTGCGGGGCGAGAGAGCGCAGGAGGAAGAAAGGTGCTGCAGGGAGCAGCGCCGGCTTTTTTTTGGGGCACGGGGCGCAATGTTGGGCCGGAGGCTTGCCAACCGGACGGAGGGAGGACGCAGTAGGTGAAGCTGCCAGAGATGAGGGGAGGAGGAAGTGGTGCAGCGATTTCAGGAGGCCCGAGGGACGTTCTGGGAAAGTCTTCGGGCCTGACAAGGTGAGACTGTGGCTGTCTCGGGGCCGATTCAGGCCCGATCGTGTGGGCGGTTGCTGGCGAGTCGGGGAGGTTGGCAGTGGTTTGGACGCTTCGGGGCTTCGGTCGCGGAGACGCAGGGATTGAGGAGAGACTCTCGACGGTAGTTAAGGGCTGTTTTTGGGGCTGCCCTATCGAGAAGGGAGGGCATCGGATGAGTGTGCGCACGTGCACGTGATGAGTTTGCGTGTTCACATGCACGAATCGGGAGCGCACATTGGAGGAGCTCCGTGAGGCTAGAAGCCTGGGCCTCAATTTTAACTAGGAGTTCCAGCGTTTTCCGTGATTTTTGCGGGTTTTTTTTTTTTTTTAAATTTTGGCTCCGTTTGGGTTGGAGAGAAGCGTGACCAGAACAGATGGCAGACATTGGTGAGGAAAAATTCAGGATCCAGGTAAGGGGTCATTTGGCCCAAATTTTTTATCGGTTTTGTTTAAAAATGTAAATATCGGGGTTTTTATTTTTAAAAATTCGGGGTTTAATGCGATTTGAATTTTGTTTTCAGATTTGTGATCGGGGGATTTTTCTTGATTTTTCTGATGGGTTAAATTTTGAATTTTAAATATTTTTTGGGGGGGTTGAGGGGGTCTAATTTAAAGGGGTTAAGAAAGGGTTAAAATTATTTATTCGACGGGGTAGGTTAAGAAGGGGTTGTTTGAATTTTTGAGATTTATTTTAATTAAATTTGGGATTTTTAGAGGGGTTTTAGATGAGATAATTGTGTGTGGACCTTAAAAATGGGTAGTTTTAAAATCTAAAAATACAATTCAGTAGGGAACGGGGAGATTAACTTTTATTGAAATTTTGGGGTAATTGGGTTAAAGTCTAAATGGGTTTTTGCTTAATTTTATGATTTTCCCATTAAATTCTATGGAAAATCATTGATTAAAATGGAGATTTAGCACTGCTGTTGGTCAGCAGTGAAATTCGGAATCTTGAAAGAAGCTTGGGATTGGCTGAGAGACTTCGGAACTGTCAGCGAAGATTCCGTAACCTAGGATATGGAGTCGCTGGCAGTTGCCAGAAGGATGTGATGAGAGGGGTTGTGTGTGGGTGAGGCTGGTGCTCATTGAGGTGGAGAAAGATATATATATGCTGAGATAGGATTGGGAAAGGGGTGTATGAGTGAGTGTCTAGAGAGGGGATATTAAAGGGGGAAGGGTGATTATCTTGCTGTTTTGGGGAATAAAGGTTTTTTAGGTAGTTCATGGAATGAATAGGGGTTGGGAATGGATTAATGGTTAATTGGGATTGAATGGGTGAATAGTCTAACACCACGGAATTTGTGCATTAAAATCTTAAACCGGTTTTGGGTAATGAATGTACTATATAGCATCAATAGAATTTAGGAAATAACTGTAGAGATAGAATTGGGTGTGAAAGTGTCTACTGAGAGAGGTTGCTTGGGTTCCTGTACACTTCGTGACACTCCTTCTTTAGAACAGGGTACACAAAAACAGTGTAAGGTCTAAAAGAAAGGGTATTTTGGTTATTTTTAGTTTGAGTTAGTGTTGGGCCACAGTATTGATAATTTAAATCCTTATGATCACCGAAGTGAGGGAAATTTGATAAAGGAAGGAAGATAGGGTCTTGCTTCCTTTTAGCTTTTTTAAAGAAAGATGTAGGGAGAAGACCAGTTGTGAAGAGAATCCCTGAAAACTGTACATGTGGAAGGAGCACCAGGGCCCCTACGCAAGAAAGACGGCACGCGGAAACGGCAACAAAGTCAACCTTCAGCTAAGTTGCAACTAATTACAGGACAAAAAGGGAAAAACACATACTTACCTGAGTTGAGGTTGGGTTCACTGAAGTTCTGTGAAAGAAACAGAAAGGGTACACAAAGTATCAGTTCATTTTAACCAAAATAACCTTGAAAGCTGAGAAGAAGTGGAATATTAGAAATTGATAAAGGCTGATACTTATCTGATAATATTCCGGATGGCGATTACTGGAAAAGCGATGCTGTAGAGAAAAAGAAAGATAATTAATAACTTTAATAAATGTGGGGTACTTGACCCAAGCATAAAGGCTGGGCTCATATTAGAGGGTTATGAGGTTGTAATTTTGGGAGACAAGATACACGGGTAAATACAAATGGTACCATTAAATTACAATTGAGTATAAAAGTTGAAAGAAATATACATTTTTATTGTTTACATTCTTGAACTGAATAAACATTATTGAGTTTGGTTTCCAAGTTTGGTGTCATTTGAATTCAGGAGTTGTCCTAACTTAGTTTTTTTCCCTCTTCCAGTCTTGGAGTGGAAGACAAGGTTAGTGTATTTTGCTGCTCCTCCCCCTGTTCCCGGAGTTAACCCAGGGTAACGGCCGACTACTGATTGTGAGTACTCTGGGTATCCTGCTATACTACACCTAGCCAGAACGGAACAGAGGGGGGGGGGGGGAGTCACAGTACTAACACTGAGGCAATTCCTCTATCTCAGTTTCTGTGAAGATCAACTAGTAGGGATACAAGGACTGTTTCTGTTCCTTAACAGGTTCTGAATCCAGATTGACATGGATCTAGCCAGTTTCTCTCTTCTAGCCAATCATTGAGTTGATCACAAACTGTTTGTTCTATAAGCTTTCCTAGAAATGGGATGTTTGGTACTAGCCGGTAACTTTCAAGATTGTCCTGGTCAAGGTTGTTCTTCTTTGGCAAAGGACACACCACTGCCCTTTTTAATGCTGTTGGTAGTTGCCCATTAGAAAGAGAGGAGTTCATGATTTTTGTGGCACCATCTATGAGTCCTCTGCTTGCCTGCTGCACTATCTTGGATGGACAGTGTTCGAGGAAGCAGGTAGTTAGTCAAAGGTGTTTTAGGAGTTTGTCAAGGCCCTCCTCTATTATTAGGTTAAAAGAGTCCCATATGTCTGAGTCAGGAGGGGGCGAGCTTGTGTATTCCTGATTAGCTGATTGTAGACTGGGTGGGACTGCCTGTACATCCTGGCAGAGACTTTTAATTTTGCCAGCAAAGTAAGCAGCAAAATCACTGCAGTTCAGTTGTGACTGGGCAGGCTGGTTCTGTTGTGGGGGTTGCAGTAGGCTGTTTACTATGCTGAACGGGTGCTTGGTTGAATTGGCAGCCTGTTCAATGCATTCAGAGAAATATTGCTTTTTGCTGCTCTTAAGGCTTTGCAGTACTTTGTTATGTGATTCCTACAATTTAGCCTGTCCTCATCCAGGTAAAATTTGTGCCATCTCCTTTCCAGTTTCTGTCCTTCTTGCATAAGGGTCCAAAGTTCTGGAGAAAACCAAGGTAAGTGTTTGTGAGTGGGCCATAAGTCTTTTTTTTTAGTGGTGCCATTTTCTCTAAGGTCTTAGCTAAGTGTGTATTCCAAATATCAACCTGTTATGACGTTGTAGTTGTCTTTTTATCCACATGTGGGTAATCCAAGGCTTCTAGGAAATTCTCAGCAGTCAGCTTTTTTTTCATCTCTGAAATACTTCCAACCTCTGGGAGGTGCTATTTGTTTCAGGTGGTGGTCACTTAGTGAAAACTTAATTAGAAAATGGTCTGTCCTTGATAGGAGTGTTATTTCAATACTGTTATCCTGGTATTCTGGGATATCAACCCCTATGTAGAATATCAAGTCTAGCATGTGACCCTTTTCATGGGTTGGAGAATTGATCACCTGTGTGAATCCTACTGCTGCCATCATATCCAGGAAGACAGCTGTGGTGGAATCTGGGGTTTCAATGTGTAGATTGAAATCTCCCATGATCACCATCCTGGGGTAATTCAGGGTCACTTATATAATCAGTTCAAGGTGTTTTGCATAGATAATTGTTGTTATAAGGTGCCTGGTATACCATGAGCAGCCGGATCAGTTTCTCCTCTTCTAGCTGGATTAAAAGTGATTCTGATTCATTTAGCTGGGGGGTGGTGATTCTGCACAGTTTTATTGTATCCCAAATCAGGACTGCTACCCCTCTACCCCGTCTTCCTGGTCTTGGATGATTTTGGATGTTGAAATCTGTTGGGCATAGTCCAGCCAGTGGCAAACTCCTGCTTTCATCTAGCCAGGTATCACTTATTCCTAAAATGTCAAGATGCTGTTTATGGATGACATCATGGATCACTGAAGATTTATTTACAGCTGATCTGGCATTCAGCAGTCCTATAGTTTCTGAAGGTGGTCTGGGGGTGCTAGGGATAACTTTGGCATGGCAATGAGTTGATCTTTTTTTATTTATTTATTTATAGAAGTCTTTATTAAGTATTGAGAGATATAACATAGAAAAACATCAAGCCATAAACGGCTACTTAAGCAAGTACAATACAACAAAGGAGGAAAACAGCCTCCAAATAACATTAACAATGAGCAGTTAACTCTCAAACCAAGGACAATAAATGCCCATGTACTTCTAAGGTTTCTGACCATTTTTTGAAATTATCTCACAACCCCCTAAGAAGAAAACAAAAACAAAAATCCCCACCCTCCCCCCACACCCTCTACCCCCTCCCTTCCTTTCCCTTCCCTCCCCTCTCCACAGTCTCGAGCTTCCATCAGGAGCAGTGTTTCAAGAAAGGATCCCAAATAGCTTTCCACTTAGTCAGTGTGGCAACGATTTGCCCAGAGTCTCTCCATTTCACATATATACCATAACTTATTTAACCATTTAACTAAGGAAGGAACCAAAGGTGATTTCCATTGAGCAGCCAAAGTGACCCTAGTCGCTGACATAGCATGGCGTACCAGTAATCTTCTAAGTACTGTTACGTAGGTGTTTGACCTCTTGCATTTTTGTCTTCTCTTTGTTAGTGAGGATTATAGCTTCCTCTCTTACACACCTGGGATCCCCATTTTATGAGCCTTCCCTTACAAAGCAGACCAATCATAGGGGCTCACTATTTGCAGTTCTTGTGAACACCAGTTACGAAGGTAATTTATAACAGGTCATTGTGAGGGAGTGGGTGATACAAAGGCAGGCTTCCTTAAGAACACTCCCTCACTGAAACTGAGCCAACTTAAGGTAGATGGAGCTAACTTACAGAGTCTGGGGGCAGAGCTCAGGCAGGCTGGGGGTTAAAGGCTCTGGAGCAGATCAAATCAATGAGGCCTTGACTAAGGAATCATCCAAGGGAGTGGCAAGTGGGATGGCAAAACATGAGTGGAATCTCAAGGAAGGAAGAGCGGCCCCAAGTAAGGACCCTCTCAGCAAGTACTGGCTAGGCTACAGTTCCTGAGGGGAGTCCCAGGGAAGAGGAATGGCCTTAGATCAGTGGTCAGTGGTAGGAAGTAGTCCTCAAGTCTCTAATTCCAGGAGTATGTATATAGGTATTGAGGAAGAATGCCAAGGTAGGAGATACCCTTGACTTATAATTTGGAGAAACTGATTTCTGTTTATCCGGATGGGACCCAAGACTGTGTTATTACATGATTGGGCTGGCCAGAAGCCAACCATATTAAGACTTTTCCTAGGACTACATGAGGTCTTTTTGTTGCCAGAATATTGTGCCTGTGAAGCAAGAGGCTTCTATCTATATTTGATTGCACAAATAAAGCATTTTGCTTTACTGCAAACTGTGGCATAGCTCTATTTGTGAAGGCTCCAGTTCCCCACCCTCAGGTGCTACAGTCACCTTATGAATGAAGTCCAATTAGGCTCCCTATTTCAAGCCTATTTTATAAAGGCATGTAGGCACCCATATGTCTTTATCAAATGACCTCACTGAACCCCCCGGAAATCATGGCTAAAGAGATGCTGTGGACATTTTTATCTGTAAATATGCATAAATTACACACGCAATGCCCTTATTTATATATATTGGAGTTAATATTCAGCATGGGTTAGGTCAGACAGGAGAAGGTCCCTGCCCCGTTAAACCATACTGAACAGGCCGGCTGCTGATATTTAGCAGCACTTAACCCGAATATTGGCTTGACTATCCTGGCACTATCCACAAGCAGTACCAGGGGTGAAGTGTGGTTGCAGACCAAGAAGTTATACTGGCACCCAGCAATATTCAATGCCTATGCCCACATACCTAATCTGGGCAGATAAAGTAGCTTTTCCTTTGCCCAGATAGGTATGCAGGTGCACCTATATAACTTCTGGGATCACCAAAGACTCATATATTCAATGCTGGTGTCCATACATGGCCTGACATTTAATATCTGAGTCTAATTTACCAGGCAGCAGTTTGTGATTAAAACAACAAAGCCAAAAATTGACTCAATTGTTCACAACTCTGCCTGTATCCCACCCAAATTCAGGCTGGTGTTAGACATGCGGGAGCCCAGGGTAGAAAATGGGGAGTGGGTCCCAAAGTCTGCCTGCAGGCAATGCTTTCTACTGCTTGCCCTCTCATTCCAGAGTTTTCCTTTGAAAAAGACTTGCCTCCTGTATATTGACCCCACTGAGGTACTTAAACATCTCTATCATATCCCCTCTCTCCCACCTCTCTTCCAGTGTATGTATGTTGAGGTTCATAAGCCTGTCCCTATATGTTTTAAGATGGAGACTGCTTACCAATTTTGTAGCCGACCTCTGGACCGACTCCATCCTTTTTATATCTTTCTGTAAGTGCGATCTCCATTGCACACAGTAATCTATATGGGGCCTCACCAGAGACTTATACAAGAGCACTATCACCTCTTTTTTTTCCTGCTGGTCATCCCTCTCCTTATCCTTCTGACTTTGACCATTGACTTTTCTACCTATCTGACCACCTTAAGGTCATCAGACACAATCACCCCCAAGTCCTGTTCTTCTTCCGTACACAGAAGCACTTCAACCTCTATATTATACTGTTCCTTGGATTCTTGTAAACCAAGTACATGACCCTGCATTTCTTAGCATTAAATCTTAGTTGCCAATTATTTGACCAATGTTCAAGCTTTGCTAGATCCTTCTTCGTCATCCACACCCTCTGAGGTGTCCACCCTATTACAGAGTTTGGTATCATCTGCAAAGAGACAAGCCTTACCAGATAGTCCTTCCACAATATCACTCACAAAGATGTTAAAAGAGCCAGCCCGAGGACCGATCCCTGTGGTACACCATTGATAATAGCCCTTTCCTCAGAGCAAGCGCCATTTATCACTATCCTCTGTCTTCTTTCATTTAATCAGTTTTTAACCCAATCAGTCACTTTAGGTCCCATACTGAGGGCACTCAGTTTATTGATTTGGGCCTCCTACCACAGGTGGCTTGAAGCCACCTGTGGTAGGAGGCCCAAATCAATTGAGTTGTTTGCCATCCCATAGCTCTGGCCTTGCCCAACCTCCATCTCAGAACTCCCACCCAGTGGTGTAGCTAGGGAGGCTGCCACCCAGGGCAGGGCGGTTCGCCGTTGCACCCCCCCCCCCCCCGGGTGCAGCCCGATGACATACCCCCCCCCCTGGCGCATCGACAGCCCCCCCCCCCCTACCCAGTGCCCCACCCTCTTCCATCCAACCATCTCCCTACCTTTAAAAACATATTGGAATCCGAAGCAAGGCGCAGCGCCTCACGCCTGCCGTAAAAGAAATGTGCACCTTTTCATCGGGCCTTCCCTAGCTCTGTCTGTCCCGCCCTTGCGGAAATAGGAAGTTGCGTCAGCGGAGGGCGGGACAGACAGAGCGAGGGAAGGCCCGATGAGACGGTGCACATTTCTTTTACGTGCAGGCAGGAGGCGCTGCGCCTCGCTTTGGATTCCGATATTTTTTTAAAGGTAGGGAGCTGGTTGGACGGAGGAGGGTGGGCACTGGGGAGGGGGGTGTCGATGTGCCGAGGGGGGGGGAGCTGGTAGGGAGCACCCCCCCCCCCGAGCTGACACCCAGGGCGGACTGCCCCTCCCGCCCCCCCTTGCTACGCCAGTGCTCCCACCTAAAACATGTAAAAGTACATATGTTTTTGTCATCATCTGTTCTTTTAATCCCATAACCCATGACATAATCTTTCAGGATAATTTTTATCTTCAAACTCAGGGGGTTGCAATGGGGGCTACGCTTGCCCCCTCGGTGGCCACCCTATACATAGCTCATTTGGAATCCATGTTGATTTACCCTTCAGAACAATTCAGAGGAGTTTTGTTGTGGAGACGCTTTTTGGATGATGTATTTTTTCTATGGACAAAATCCAAAGAATCATTGAATGAATTTATAGAATGGCTCAACACTTTGGACTCTAATATAACATTCACTAAATCTGCAAGTAGGAAGGCTATTGAATTTTTGGACTTATGGGTATATAAAGATGGGGCGAAGTTATCCACTACTATGTATCGCAAACCGGAGAATCATAATACTTTGCTGCAATTTGGAAGTTTTCACCCGTACCATTTGAAATTTAACCTCCCAGTTAGTCAGTTTCTTAGAGCTAGACGGGTATGCTCCTCTCTGCAAGCGTTTAAAGACCAAGCTAAAGATTTGCAGCAGAGATTTATGATGAGAGGGTACCCTAAAGCAGCTATTAGAAAAGTGTACTTAAGAGCCCGCTTTCCCCACCACCCACTCCTATTGAAAGAACATAAACAGGAGGATCAGGAATATAAAGAAGAGGACCAGGATAGATTGACATGTGTGCTTCCATTTACGGAAATAAGTAAGAAATTAGTGCAATCTATGAGGTCACATTGGCACATAGTCCTATTATATCCCTGTTTTCAGGAGTTCCCTATGGTGTCATTTACTAGGGCCCCCAACAAGTTCCATGAACCGTATGGTATAAGGAGTCAGGGGGAGCATCGCATGTGCGGGAAGTGCCAGTGGTGTAGACTAGTGATAGTGGGATCAGAATGGGTGGCACCGGGTATGGGCAGGCCCCTAAGAGCAAAGGACTTTACAAATTGTGACGCGAATAACATTTATGTAATAGAATGTCCTTGCAAATTAGTGTATGTAGGGAGGAGCACCTGCCCAGTGAAAATCCAGTTGATGGAACATAAGTCTCGCATTACCACGATGAACACCCAAGCCCCACTAGTGGACCACTGGTTGGAGCTAAATAGTAGTAGTAGTAGTAGAACCAACATAAGATTGAGGATATGAGATGGAGGATATTGGAACAGGTGCAAGTGGGCAGGGAGGGGGGTTCCATAAGTAGGCTATTGAATTATAGGGAACAATGGTATATTTATAGTGTACAAACAGTAGCACTGAGGGGGCTGAATGCAGAATTAGAATGGGCTTCCCTGTTGTAAATGGATGATACATAATAGCCTATGGGAGCCAGGGGGAACATGACGTCACAATTGGCAAACGGTTTAAATAAGAATAGATGAACGCCATCGCCATCTTTGCAGAGGGGTGGTCCCTGAAAGTAGTAGCAAAGCTGGTGCTATATATGGCAGAGGGTAAGGAAAATGGAGCTAAGTATTTTATGGGTACATAACAGGGGCAAATTAAGTTAGTAAGCCCATGTAGTACCTTTAATTATGCTATTTCTCATTTTTTATAGGGGATTGTACTTGAGACAGCCCGTGGGAGGGCGAAAACATGCGTGTCGGACGCTTTTAACCCCTGAGCCAGATATATTCAAAAAAGTGCGTATTTAGAGTCATACTTAAGCTTAAGCAAAGTGATGTTTATTGTTAAAAATAAGTACATTTGAAGATAAGGTAATTGGGTGAGCCAATGAAGAGCTGGGTGCTGGATACATTGCTTCTCGCAGGTATTAGCAATGAGCACTGCTGAGGTTCCCAAAAGTTAATGAAATAATAAAAGTGAAAAGTGGAAGAGCTAAGAATAACGTCTGGCGAAAGCGCAAGCGGAAGAACAAATGGCTAGAAAGGTAAGGAGGGGGTGACAAAATGTTCTTCAGGTATATTAGTGAAAGGAGAATGACTAAAAAGGGAATTGTGAGACTAAAAGATACTGCAAACCGCTATGTAGATAATGATGAAGAAAAGGCAAATTTGCTAAATAGATACTTTTTGTTCTGTTTTTACTGAAGAGAGTGTGTATCAACAACTAGAAAAACTAAAGGTGGACAAAGCCATGGGACGGATGGGATCCACCCCAGGATATTGAGGGAGTTCAGAGAGGTTTCTGGCGAGTCCTCTTAAAGATTTGTTAATAAATCCTTTGAAATGGGAGAGGTTCCGAGGGATTGGAGAACGGCGGAGGTGGTCCCTCTTCACAAAAGTGGTGATAGGGAAGAAGCTGGAAACTACAGGCCGGTAAGCCTCACTTCGATTATTGGAAAAGTAATGGAAGCGATGCTGAAGGAAAGGATAGTGAATTTCCTGGTAGAAAATGAGTTGCAAGATCCGAGACAACATGGTTTTACCAAAGGGAAATCGTGCCAAACGAATCTCATTGAATTCTTTGATTGGTGTGACCGTAAAATTGAACCGTGGACGTGCTATAGACGTAATCTACTTAGATTTCAGCAAGGCTTTTGACACGGTTCCCCACAGGAGGCTCTTAAATAAACTGGATGGGCTGAGATAGGACCCAAAGTGGTGAACTGGATTAGGAACTGGTTGACGGACAGGCGCCAGAGGGTGGTGGTGAATGGAGTTCGCTCTGAGGAGGGAAAGGTGAGTAGTGGAGTGCCTCAGGATCGGTGCTGGGGCCGATTCTGTTCAATATTTGTGAAGTGACATTGCCGAAGGGTTAGAAGATAAAGTTTGCCTATTTGCGGATGATACTAAGATTTGTAACACAGTGGACACCCCGGAGGCTAGTGGAAAACATGAAAAGGATCTGAAAAAGCTAGAAGAATGGTCTAACGTTGGCAATTAAAATTCAATGCGAAGAAATGCAATGTGATGCACTTAGGGAGTAGAATCCAAGAGGGCATATGTGTTAGGCCGGTGAGAGTCTGCTAGGTACGGATGGGGAGAGGGATCTTGGGGTGATAGTATCTGAGGATCTGAAGGCGATGAAACAGGTGTGACAAGGCGGTGGCTGTAGCTAGAAGGTTACTAGGCTGTATAGAGAGAGGTGTGACCAGCAGAAGAAAAGAGGTGTTGATGCCCCTGTACAAGTCGTGGTGAGGCCCCACCTGGAGTATTGTGTTCAGTTTGGAGGCCGTATCTTGCTAAGGATGTAAAAAGAATTGAAGTGTGCAAAGAAAAGCTACGAGGATGGTATGGGATTTGCGTTACAAGACAGATGAGGAGAGGACTTGCGGACCTGAACATGTATACCCTGGAGGAAAGAAGAAACAGGGGTGATATGATACAGACGTTCAAATATTTGAAAGGTATTAATCCGCAAACGAACCTTTTCCGGAGATGGGAAGGCGGTAGAACGAGAGGGCATGAAATGAGATTGAAGGGGGGCAGACTCAAGAAGAATGTCAGGAAGTATTTTTTCACAGAGAGGGTGGTGGATGCTTGGAATGCTCTCCCGCAGGAGGTGGTGGAGATGAAAACGGTAACGGAATTCAAACATATGTGGGATATGCATAAAGGAATCCTGTGCAGAAGGAAGGGATCCTCAGGAGCTTAGCCTAGAATGGGTGGCAGAGCTGGTGGTTGGGAGGCGGGGCTAGTGCTGGGCAGACTTATACGGTCTGTGCTGGGGCTGGTGGTTGGGAGGCAGGACTAGTGCTGGGCAGACTTATACGGTCTGTGCCAGAGCTGGTGGTTGGGAGGCGGGGATAGGGCTGGCCAGACTTATATGGTCTGTGCACTGAAGAGGACAGTACAAATAAAAAAGTAGCACATATGAATTTATCTTCTTGGGCAGACTGGATGGACCTTGCAGGTCTTTTTCTGCCGTCATCTACTACTATGTAATAACGTGTGGTGAAATTCATGTGTTGGATTTGGAGCTGTTTGGAAATAGTTAGATAATCTTATAAGAAGCATTTTAAGGAAACAAGAAGAGAATGGGAGGGATTTGGGGTTTAGCTAAAGGCAAGTTCTATTCTAAACAAGGTTTACACGCAAAACTTCCTTTATAAAATTACCTCCACTATATGCACCTTGGGATCGGCCAGCAGGTGTCATTATTGAGTGATGGCCAAGGCTCCCTCCTCCATTGACTGTGAATGTAGTTTTTGCAGGATCTCCACCCCTAACCAGTCAGGCTGAGGCATCGTCTCCTGCATACGAATATACACTACTGCCACCCAACCACCAAGCTAAATTGTAAAGGGCTCAGTTTAAGAACATGTTCGCATTTTTCATAAGTGCAATTCCAAATCTGCACTGTGAACAGCACAGAGCTTACTTTAGCAGGCAAATGCTCTTTCGCAGAAGACAAGCATTAAGCACTGATTAACTGTGTGTACGACTGACAATTCATTTAATTTACACAATTACTCTTTCCTGTGCTCTACAAGGAGCAAAATGGCTGTTTAAAAAAAAAAGCCAGGAGAAATATGATGTGCCAAAACAAAAACCATAAAAAAATGAAATTTTCATTTTCAAATAAATTGTACATGAAAATAAACATAGCTTAATTTACTAATTACACATTAACAGTCAAAAAAATTACAGTTAGAATCCATACAGCTGCACACTCCGCTCATAAGGGCTCTTAAGCGACATGAATGCATTTTTCCTTAATTAGAGCCAATTGAGTTTTTGGAACTCTTACATCTGGGACTGAGCTTAGCAGGCTACATCTCATCTGAAAAGCTTCAGAGCTAGAAGGGAGGGAAAACATGCATGATTAACTCTTCCCCCCATGGATACATTTTATATCTAGAAGTGTAGCTTATGAAGTGAGCGCTATTTCAAATTCTGCATCTGTTAGAAATTCATTCTTTCTAGGGCATATTTCTAATGCAAAATCGCTCCATCAGTAGTTACTGAAAAATATATAATTTTTCTCTAACGTACAGAACATTTCTAGACTTGGAGGTCTATGCACTAAAGCACAGCACACATGCTAAGGTCAGTGAGGATGTAGTACATTAACCCTCTGGGTCTATAAAAGGTCACCTAAATTTAAGTGCCATTTGCACACTTAGGGCCCTGTTTACTAAGCCGTGCTAAAGGCGCCCTAACATTTTTAGCACACGTGTGCTAACCGTGTAGATGCCCATAATATTGCTAAGGTCATCTACATTGTTAGTGCGTGCTAATTTTTAGCACACACTAAAAACACTAGTGCACCTTAGTAAACAGGGCCCTTAAATTTATAGTGTACAGTCATCCATGTGTGCAAGAGCACACTTATGCACATAAACGGCAGATGAGTGCTTAGAAGTGTTTTATAATTTTAATATGCAAATGGCTTATCATATACAGTAAATGCAAGGGGGCATTCACAGAGAAAGGGCATAGATGGGGCTGACATTTAGTTTATAGAATACTGTAATTTATATATGTATATGTCACATTTAGGTGCTCGCATCTACGTCAGTCAAAGACCTAGTATGTGCATCCGCCTAAATGTGGGTACGTCGATACCAGCCTACACTAGAAAGTGCTCCTATAGACTAGGCTCACAGCCTGTGTAAAGTAGATGCCTAAATTGTGATGCCCAATTATAGGATTGCCACCTAAGAGGGTAGTTTTCATTAGGCTGAACAGTCCGTAAATCTGTGGGCACTTTTGCATCTAGAGAAATGCAAGTTAATTTTGAAAGGGAAACTCTTCCTTCTGTTTCCCTTTGAAAATCTGACCAGTTAGGTCCGAGGGCACAATAATACCCCAAAACTTTGTACCTGCCATTTGTGTGTGGTGGGTGGGGGAGGGTCCATGGGGTAAAGTACACTTGAAGATATACAAAGCAAATCCCCATTCATATTTACCCTGGCCTTCCACTCTCACCTCACAATTTGATAAGTGTGGGCATTGGGAGAGTGCATGCACTTTTACCCTCCCTGATAGTCACAGATGTAGTTTAGGCTGGTCATGGGTGGTGGTGGGGGGTTAACACACCCTCAAATATTGCTGGTGCAAATGCAGAATTGGTTCTCTCCTCCCACAGCACAGATGGATAGCACCGAGCACAGTGCTTACTTTTTTGTTGTTGTTGCATCATCACTACGAAACTGGATGCCTGTGTCACTACGTGGTAAACTCGCTCTGAAAAAGTTTAAATCTTCGCTTAAGACCTGGTTGTTTGAGCAGGCATATCCCACTATGAACTCGTGAGTATTGGCAGGCATGGTTTGGCACCAATTGCCTGAAAGTTGTGCTTTGTTTACTTGGTTCCTTCATTTGAATAGTGTGATTCTTTCCTTTTTTTTCTTTTTTTTTTGTAGTTCCTTTCTGTTTTCCTGTTTTAGTAGTCTATTCAAACTCTTGATGTATTGCTATATACTTTCACAACTGTAGTTCCTCTATAGCATACTTTTTTTTGTTACATTTGTACCCCGCGCTTTCCCACTCATGGCAGGCTCAATGCGGCTTACATGGGGCAATGGAGGGTTAAGTGACTTGCCCAGAGTCACAAGGAGCTACCTGTGCCTGAAGTGGGAATCGAACTCAGTTCCTCAGTTCCCCAGGAACCAAAGCCCACCACCCTAACCACTAGGCCACTCCTCCACTTCTAAATAACTTGAGATATTAAGAGAAACAAGTGATTACAAATATTGTAAACAGTAAAGATAAGTGCCTAATGAGGGATTCCCGCATAAATATCGCTGAAAGTAGAGGTAAAAACCTAGCGACATAGCGGGCGGGAGCAGTCATAAGCAAAGAGAACAGCCCCTGGAATCTGAAGCCGCTTTACCTAGATACAAGCTGTGTGTTAATAGAAAGTATGCTATAGAGGAACTACAGTTGTTTTAGTAATCTGTAACCCTGCTAGTCAGTTAAAGTGGTATAGAAAGTTTAGAATAAATAAATATGATTGCCTTTGTTCTCCCCCTTAAGTTAAGCAGGCAAACTATTCCTATGCTAAAGGTGAGCAATTGTCAAAAGCCTACTTTATGTAGGGTAAACATATATTTAGCCATGTAAGAACTTTAAAAATTGTGTTGTAAACCCTTAGAATGA
Source organism: Microcaecilia unicolor (assembly GCF_901765095.1). Classification (NCBI taxonomy): domain Eukaryota; kingdom Metazoa; phylum Chordata; class Amphibia; order Gymnophiona; family Siphonopidae; genus Microcaecilia; species Microcaecilia unicolor. The sequence goes on along the minus strand of NC_044031.1, from coordinate 137,966,279 downwards.
ATGCGAAAACTCAATGACTTTTTAGCATATGTGTGCTAAAACTAGTGCAAACACTTGTACAAATAGCAAATGAGCTGAAAATTGGAGTGACCCTGCGCAATCCTTTCAGGGGTAGTTACTAAATTACTTTCTGCTAACTTTACAAATAGGATATTTTTCACTCAGGGATACCCGTTTAAAGTCTGTTTATGAGCATTTGTTCCCTTTTTTGTTGACATTTATAGAATCGGGGGTATTGTTCTCAAGCTGCTAGACCCTTTCTTGAATAAAAGAATAAATATTACTATCAACAATGTTTTTTTTTTTATTTCAGTAAAACTGAGAAGTTGAACATGGGAACAGTGAATTGGTAGTGGAGAGAGGCTCCCCCTTTGGCGAAAAACTCCTGAGTGAATCTCTATGACACCATGGTGATGTAGCATGGAGATTATATTCTCACTGTTTACCAAGGAAAGGTAAACAAAAATGTTCTGCTACTGAGCACCCTCCATCCAGATGTGCACACTGGAACTGTCAGAAGATACCTGAATCAGTAGCCTTTTAGAACAAGGCAGAATCGGGAGCTGACACTTTGGATCAAATAACTCAAAAGTATTTCATCAAACTGGGAAGTTACAGATGGGTACTTCAGGTTCTCCACAATATCATTGATCTGAGTGCAATCAAAGTAACAGTGTTGCATAATACTGGTACTGGCAAGAAGATCAGTCGATGCAAGTTTATCCTTCAGTTAGTTTGGAGCTTTGACAACATCACATCACCTTGAGAAAGCATAGGCCAAAGGCACATGTTGACCAAGAACAGCCAGTAGAGAGCAAAAAACTATGCAAATGCCAGATTACGATGAGCAATGGAAACAAATCTGTGGAAATCTTATGGAGCCTGCAAGAAGCCTATGTGTGGGAAGTGTACCAGAAAAGTTGAAAAATTCCATGTATTTTTATAGAAAGACTCTCATTTTAGAAACACCTTTGATTTTTACTTCCATTTGTTTACAATAGTGGTGTGCTTGACATCTGTGCATGGCAAAATGGAAGAGACTATTATAAAGAACAAAATTACAGAGTATACACATAAGCATAGATTAATGAGACAAAGCCAACATGGATTTAGTCAAGGGAAATCTTGCCTCACCAATCTACTACATTTCATGGGATAGGAGTTAATGTCCTATTGTGGATTAAAAACTGGTTAAAGGATAGAAAGCAGAGAGTTGGATTAAATAGTTTTCTCAATGAAGAAGGGAAGCTAGAGAGGTTCCCCAGGGGTTCTGTGCTGGGACTTCTGCTTTTTAACATATTTATAAATGTTCTAGAGACGAGAATAACTAGTGAGGTAATTCAATTTTCTGATGACGTGGAGGGGCATAATCGAACGGCGCCGGCCAAATAGATGGCTGGCCATCTTTGGGGCCGACACCACAAGGGGCGGAGCAAACCGTATTTTCGAAATACGGTTGGGGCCGGTTAATTGATCGCCGGGTGTAGAGGAGATGGCCATCTTCGTTTTTCAGCCATAATGGAAACCGGGCCCGGCCATCTCAAACCCGGCGAAATGCAAGGCATTTGGTCATGGGAGAAGCCAGCATTTGTAGTGCACTGCCCCCCCCCCCCCACATGCCAGGACACCAACCCTAGGGAGCACTTCTAAAAATTAAAAAAAATAATAACAATAGCTCCCAGGTACATAGCTCCCTTACCTTGTGTGCTGAGCCCCCCCAAATCCCCCCCAAAACCCACTCCCCACAACTCTACACCATTACCATAGCCCTTATGGGTGAAGGGGGCACCTACATGTGGGTACAGTGGGTTTGGGGGGGGTTGGAGGGCTCCCATTTACCACCACAAGTGTAACAGGTAGGGGGGGATGGGCCTGGGTCCACCTGCCTGAAGTGCACTGCACCCACTAAAAACTGCTCCAGGGACTTGCATACTGCTGTCAGGGAGCTGGGTATGACATTTCAGGCTGGCATAGAGGCTGGCATAAAAGTTTTTTTTTTTTTGTTTTTTTTTTGGGGTGGGAGGGGGTTGGTGACCACTGGGGGAGTAAGGAGAGGTGATCCCCAATTCCCTCCGGTGGTCATTTGGTCAGTTGGGGCTCCTTTGTGAAGCTTGGTCATGAAAAAAAAGGGACCAAGTAAAGCTGACGAAATGCTCGTCAAGAATGGCTTTTTTTTTCATTATCGGACAAAGCCGGCCATCTCGTGAGCACGCCCCTGTCCCGCTCCGTCCCGCCCCTGTCCTGCCTTCACTACCCTACCAACATGCCCCCTTGAAGTTTCGTCGGCTCCGCGATGGAAAGCAGTTGGCACCGGCCAAAATCAGCTTTCGATTATAGCAATTTGGCTGGGTTCAGGAGATCACCGGCCATCTCCTGATTTGTGTCGGAAGATGGCCGGGGATCTCTTTCGAAAATGAGCTGGATAGTTATCCAAAGTTGTTAAAATGCAAGAGGATTGTGAAAAATTGCAAGAGGACCTTCTGAGACTGGGAGACTGGACGTCCAAATGACAGAAGACATTTAATGTGAACAAGTGCAAAGTGATACATGCGGAAAAAAGGAACCCAAACTATAGCTATGTGATGCAAGGTTCCACATTAGAAGTCACCAACTAGGTAAAGGATCTAGATGTCATTGTTAATGATATGTTTAAAACCCTCTACGCAGTGTATAGTGGCAACCATGAAAGCAATTAGAATGTTAGGAATTATTAGGAAAGGAATGGAAAACAAAAATGAGAATGTTATTGTGCCTTTGAATCACTCCATGCTGCAATTCTGATCACTATGTCTCAAAAAAGATATAGTAGAATTAGAAATGATACAGAGAAGGTCAACAAAAATGATAAAGGGGATGGGATGACTTCCCTATGAGGAAAGGCTAAAGCGGCTAGGGCTCTTCAGCTTGGAGAAAAGACGGCTGAGGGGAGATATGATAGAGGTCTATAAAATAATGAGTGAAGTGGAATGGGTAGAAGTGAATCACTTGTTTTCTCATTCCAAAAATACTAGGACTAGGGGGCACACAATGAAGCTACTAAGTAGTGAATTCAAAACAAACCAGAGAAATATTTGTTCACTTAACGTGCAATTAACTCTAGAATTCATTGCAGGAAATGTGGTAAAAGCAGTTAACTTAGCAGGGTTTTAAAAAGGTTTGATTAATTTCCTAAAAGAAAAGTCCATATGTCATTATTAATATGGACTTGGGGGAAAATTCACTGCTTATTTCGAGGATAAGCAGCATAAAATCTGTTTTACTATTGTGGGATCTTGCCAGGTAGTTGTGACCTTGATTGGCCACTGTTGGAAGCAGGATACTGGGCTTGATGGTCCTTTGGTCTGTCCCAGACTGACAGCACTTACGTTCTTATGTTTTGTTTTAACTCTTTTTATTCAAAAAGTGGTCACAGCAGAACAGCACAATCTGGCAGAACAACAGAAAAGCATATCAGCACATTAAAAGAGCCAGAACAGAGAACTCCAATAAACAGGTGGTAACTGAAAACACTGATCAACAGCCCACAAACCTACAAAACCAACCTTACTGTCTGGACATCTCAGCCTCTGCAGCCCATGTCTCCAACTTTTTTTCAGGGGCTGAGCTATTATATGGTGGCTACAGCATGTACCTCCATATTCTCCCATAGGCCTACAAAGATTGGCTGAAGACACTGCTTCTCTCATGGTGGGGGGGGAGGGGGGATGAGAATGCACTCTCTTTATGTGTGTTTGGGGTGTGCAGAGCCTTGATTGTTTCATTGATACATAGGAACCATGGGTCAATTTTAGCAAGCAATAGAAAGCCCCAAGTACCCCCTGAAGAAAAGCCTTGCATGTTAGTAAATTAGGCCCTTACTATTTTACATTTTGGAAGATAAAGAATTTTGTTTACTGAAATGTATAAATATTCTCAGGTTTCCCTAGGTCAAAATAGTCTTAATGTTTTAATGGATAACAATTTTTTGAAAGTCAATTGCTTTACTCCTTTAATGTTTGAAGGACTTTGCATTTAATTTGGAAGCAGTCAAGTACAGCTCTTGTGATCACACTTGGCTAAAAAAGCAGTGAGGGTTGAGGAAACTCTGAAGCAGAGCTCCTGTCATCAAATGAAGTCTTAGGGAAAATGATTAGAAATGTTCACAAATGTGCTTCCTCTTTTTTATTCTATGCAGCTTCTAGTACAAAAGAGGCATTTCTGAGAGCCCTGAAGAATCATATTTTGCTTCTGAGCAATTAGGTTGATTAACATTGTGCAATCATATGAGCTCACAGTAATAACAGTCTCATACATAGATAATATGGAAGGAAACAGGAAAGATACAAAAAAGCCATATATGCTATACCTCAGACAGAAGCAAATGTTATGCTAGGTTATGTAACAGTGGTGTAGCTATCTGGGGCCATGGGGGCCTGCCCCCCCAAGTTCCTCTGGGCCCCTGGTTTTGCTGGCAGGGGTCCCCAATCCCCACCAGCTGAAGCCATGCTCAGCGCCGGTTTCTGGCGCCGCCGTGTTGCCTGCCGTGCTCTGTCTTCCCCTTACATCTGGCACGCTCCTTTTAGTGAAACTGAGAATGCTCGATTTCACTAAAGGAGCATGCAGGACGTGAGAGGAAGAGAGGCAGGGCAGGCAACGCGACGGTGCCAGAGATCAGCGCTGGACAAGGCTTTAGCTGGCTGGGGTTGTGGACCCCCGCCAGCCAAGGTATTTTGCTGCGGCAGTGGGTGGTGAGCAGCAGGGTGGCGAGGCGGCAAGGCGGCGGGGGGCAGCGGTGGGGCAGCAGACCTCAATGTGCCCCACCACCTCGGGCTCTGGCCCCCTCCCACCGCAAGGTCTGGCTACGCCCCTGTTATGTAATGAATAGGTTATGTAATGAATTAGGAGAAAACTTCAGTAAGGAAGATACCCCGATAGCAAGAGAAAGAAGAGACTTTCACACCTACTTCTTCTCAGATGTATGTCAAACAGTACTATACTACTACTACTACTTAACATTTCTAGAGCGCTACTAGGGTTACGCAGCGCTGTACAATTTAACAAAAAGGACAGTCCCTGCTCAAAGGAGCTTACAATCTAAAGGACGAAGTGTCAAGTTGGGGCAGTTTAGATTTCTTGAATAGAGGTATAGTGGTTGGGTGCCGAAGGCGACATTGAAGAGGTGGGCTTTGAGCAAGGATTTGAAGATGGGCAGGGAGGGGGCTTGGCGTATGGGCTCAGGGAGTTTATTCCAAGCATGGGGTGAGGCAAGGCAGAAAGGGCGGAGTGATAGTCAAACAGTACTATCACTAGGGTTAGGCCTTCTATTTACAGAAATTTATGGAAGGCTGATCCCTAACAGTAGTATTGTGAGACTATTGCTAGGGGTCATGGTGGCCATTTTGATTGCTGGAGTTGGAGCAAGCAGGAGCAGATGGGGCACACTACTCCAATGAGCACCTCAGGTACATCCTGGGGTGATGGAGAGCTTGAAGAGGGTTCCGGGGAATAGGGGGAAGGATTCCTTTACAGGTAGTGGGTAGGGATTAAAGTCAGGGAGGGGCATCTCTGTGAGAAGGGATCAGGGGTATTGGGGAATCACTTTGCTCACATCACATATATTGGGGGAAGCATTTTGTCAAAATCAGGGGTATTGGGGAAGCACTTTGGGGAGGTCAGGGGTATTGAAGCAGCACTTTAGGAATATTGAGGATGCTGCAGTAACACATTGTGGTGATTGGGAGTGTTGCAGCAGCACTTTGGACACATCAGTGAGGGCATGGAAGAGTAAGAACCAGGCCAGCAGCAATCAGTCTGTGGCTGTGCTACTGGATTGCCAGTAGCACAGCTGCACTTAGTGCCTCTTGTTGAGGTGACAGTAAGTTCACCTGTACTATGGCCAATCAAGACATTTAGCGTGTGGTACTGACCCGTGCACTAGCTGTCTCAAGTTACCACACCTCCACTCATCCATTTCCTCTCCCACTTCTGCATTAAGCAGCTAATGTGAAATGTTTACCACAAAAGCTACCTTTTTAGTGCAGGAGATGTTGAAATCCCTATGTAATCTCCTGGTAAATTGGGAGTGAAAGAGTGCAAGTATTTCCTCAGGGGATTACTACAGTTTGGTTAAGAGAAACCTCCAGAGTCACTGGGGAGAGGGTAGTACTAATGGGCGGGGTAGAACCTGGCCCACAGAGTGGTATTATGGATTTGAGTGAAAGGGGATGTTACATGGGGGTTGTAGTTGGGATGCTATAAAAACTGTTACATTGCTGAGCATATGGTCTTTGGATGCCCTCACCCCTCACCATGATCCGTGAGGAGAGGGGGTATTATTATTTATTATTTATTGCATTTGTATCCCACATTCCCCCACCTATTTGCAGGCTCAATGTGGCTTACATAGGTTTGAAACATTGTCATTACAGGATATCAGATACAATTATTAATGTGTAATGATTAGGAGAGGTAAGAGAAGAAGGAAGAGAGTGATCAGGGTAGTTGTAGCAGGTAGGCATTCTTAATTGATTGGGTTAGTGGGGTGACTTAGTGAGGCTATAGGTTCTCATTGTAGGCCTTGTTGAAGAAGAATGTCTTCAGGGATTTTCGAAAGACTGTTGTTTCGCTGGTCAGACCGAATAAACTAAGGCTGAATCAAGAGGTAGTTCCTGCTAACAAGAGCAGTAACTGAAAGGAGAGCTCTGGGTGGGTAAAAAGGATACATTCCCTGGGAGCAGAACAGGACGAGCCTGTTCAGAACCAGAAGGGGCAGCTCAAAGAAGTGAACTTCTGGAGAGGAGAGCAGTGGCGTTCCTAGGGGGGGGGCTGTGGGGGCGGTCCGCCCCGGGTGCACGCCGCCGGGGGGGGTGGCGCGCGCATCTGCCCTCCGTTGTTCCATGCTTCTTCTCTGCCCCGGAACAGGTTACTTCCTGTTCCGGGGCAGAGAAGAAGCATGGAACAACGGAGGACAGGCGCGCGCGGCACCCCCCCCCCCCCGGCGGCGTGCACCTAGCGGGGGGGTCCTTCGCGGAGGTGTCCTTTCTCCGGGGGGGGGTCTGCGCTGCATCGGGGGGCGCTGCACCTGGGTGGCGGGGCGAATCGGCGATCCGACCCGGGTGCCAGCCCCCCTAGGAACGCCACTGGAGGAGAGAATGTTCTGGTGGCTGGGTAAAGCCCAGCGGGAAGCTTACCCACGGAAGGCGCAGGAAGCCACAGCCTTGGATTGTTCTACCAGAAAGAATGGGAATAGGCGGACTGGGCAGTATTGTAAATACATAAATACTACAGGATTAAAGAAGTTCATCGACTCAGGTACAAGGAGTTCTACCAATAATATGGACTGTTGAAAATGCCTCTACCAGTAACATGGACTGTTTGTTACTGAACCAAATGAGGTTTGCATATCTGCCTGTTGCAGCATTCCAGTAAAGATATTTTGCATTTAATACAGCTTTCAGCCTAGAGAGAGTTTTTTTTGGAGTGCGAGTAAAGTCTTTTTTTTTCTCAGACAAAAAGAGAATTAATAAGGAGAGAGGCTTAAAACCCTATAGCCTACCATGATTTAGCCCAGTTCCAGACTGCACCAAGCTCAGTGAAACCAGAAATCTTGTCAGTGACCCTGGTTTCGGGTACCCGATCCAAAGAGATAGTCAGTGCCCAGTTACACCTGTGTTAACTACTTAATGCAGCTTAGTAAAAGAGCCTCAGAAAGTATGGCAGCAATGTACTTGCTGTCACAGTTTTGAAGGTGTATGAGTGGAATGACTATTGAGCTGAGCATGCACTGGGATTCATAATGTAAGCTAGGGAATGCAAAAGGGATGTGCATGGCCAGTGCATTTTGTCTAGCAAAAAAGGTGCTGGTACTCAAATACAAGGCCACCATTCAGGGGCGGGGTGATCACTGAGGGACCCATCCCACAACAGCCAGGCCCCCTACAACCAGTCACAGAATCTATGACAAAGCAGAATTGGTGTGTAGGGCCTCAGCTCTTTCATTAAAACTTGAAGACCATGAGTCAATTTTAGCAGACAATGGAAAAGGTGCCCGTACTCAGTGCCCCCAAGTACCCCCTAAAAAAAAAGCCCTGTGCCATGGTCAAAGGTTTCCAGCTCATTATCAGAATTTTTGAACTCATTTCACAAATTCAGTTTAATTAAAAATGTTTAGCACTCATTGGAATTTTAGAATGTGTGCAGATTGATTGTATGTGTATTAATACCTAAGTTAATGCACTTTAAATCAATCTTGCAGGCACTAAATTAGGGAAAGGGAACTGATATACTACTTTTCTGTGGTTTTTGCAACTACATTCAAAGTGGTTTACATAGTATGTACAGGTACTTAGTTGTACCTGGGGTAATGGATGGTTAAGTGACTTGCCCAGAGTCACAAAGATCTACAGTGGGAATTGAACCCAGTTCCCCAGGATCAAAGTCTGCTGCAATAACCACTATGCTACTCCTTTACTCCATAATGTGCTAATGAATCAGGTCCTTAAACTGCAGTGTGTTGGTTACTGTGGTGATAATAGCAGTACCCAGCTGTACCTTTTTCATAGAACTCCAGCGGCATCTAGACCTTATTGAAAGCATAGCTTAGGGAAAGTAGAACAGGGGGACATGAAGACATGCACATGCCAATTGTTCATGATATGCTGTTTGAGCTCCAGCATGTGTTAAACCATGCTAGACTATAAGGATGGAAAAGTTAGATGTGTCCTCTTCTCACAAGTTGCCAAGTGTCCCCAGTTTTCAAGGATTATCCCTGATTTCAGACCCCGGTCCCCGACTCCTTAATGTTTAGAAACTTTCTGTTCTAAATTTTAGTAATAGGAACAGAGGCAATTTGGTATTGCCCCACTTGCCTCCTCTCACGCGGTCCAGGTTCTCCCCTTCTTGTCACTCCCCTCCCTGGGATCAATCCATCTCTTCATACTTCCCTTTGTACCTCCTGGCTCCTTCCTTCTGGTGTCAACATTGCACTGCACAGCATCAGTGCAATGCAATGCAAAGCCGCTCCTCAAGTATGCTGCATGTCTATGCTGAGTCCCACCCCATGACAAAAGGAAGTTACATCAGAGGGGGCATTTCATAATGTCCCTCATGAGAGACTACTGAGAAAATTGGAATAGGCAACAGATACAAGGCAATGATCTATTGTGTATTAGGAATTGGTTGATGGGTATGGTTAAATGGCCAATTCTCTCAACAGAGGAGGGTGCATAGTGGAGTGCCCCAGGGATCTGTACTGGGACCAGTGCTATTTAACATATTTATAATGATCTGGAAATGGGAATGATGAGTGGTGATTAAATTCTCAGATAACACAAAACTATTCAAAGTTGTTTTGTGTCATCTGTAATAGTACAAGAACAGTGCTGGGCAGACTTCTACGGTCTGTGCCCTGAGAAAGGCAAGGACAAATCAAACTCGGGTATACATATAAAGTATCACATACCAAGTAAAATGAGTTTATCTTGTTGGGCAGACTGGATGGACTGTACAGGTCTTTATCTGCCATCATTTACTATGTTACTATACTATGTTTGTTAAAATGCATGCGAATTGTGAAAAATTGCAGGTAGACCTTAGAAAATTAGAAGACTAAGCATCCAAATGGCAGATGAGATTTAGTGTGGACAAGTGCAAAGTGATGCATATTGGGAACAATCATCCAAATCATAACTATTTGATGCTAGGTTCCACCCTAGGAGTCAGCACCCAAGAAAAAGATCTAGGTATCATCGTGGATAATTCGTTGAAATCTTCTGCCCAGCATTTGGTGGCAGCCAAGAAATCCAACAGAATGCTAGGAATTATTAGGAAAGGGATAGAAAATAAGTCAAAGAATATTATAATGCCTCCGTATCACTCCATGGTATGACCACACCTTGAGTATTGTGTGTAATTCTTGTCGTATCTTTAAAAAGATATAGCAGAATTAGAAAAAGGTTCAAAGAAGGGCAACCAAAATGATTAAGGGGATGGAATTCCTCTCATATGAGGAAAGGCTTAAGAGGTTAGGACTCTTCAGCTTGGAAAAGAGATGGCTGAGGGAGGATATGATAGAGGTCTACAAAATACTGAGTGCTACAGAATGGGTAAATGTAAATCAATTTTTTACTAGGGCACACTCAAGGAAGTTACATGGAACAGGAGGAATTATTTTGTCATTTATTGGGAGAAACGGGTGATATGGTACAGACATTCAAATATTTGAAAGGTGTAATCCGCAAACAAAGCTTTTATGGAGACGGGAAGGTGATAGAACCAGAGGGCATGCATTGAGATTGAAAGGGGGCTGACTCAGGAATAATGTCAGGAAGCATTTTTTTCACTGAGAGGGTGCTAGATACCTGGAATGCCCTCCCTCAGGAGGTGGTAGAGATGAAAACAGTGACAGAATTCAAAAATGTATGGGACAAACACAAAAGAATCCTGTTTAGAAGGATCGAATCCAAAGAAGCTTAGCAGAGATTAGGTAGGAAAGCTGGTGCTGGGCAGACTTCTACGGTTTATGTCCTGATTGAGGCTGAATAGATTTGGATGCGCCGGAGTGGAGTTATTCAGAAGCTTTGACAACAACTTCAGAAATTTTGAAATGGGGCCAATGCCGGGCAGACTTCTATGGTCTGTGCCCTAAAAATGGCAAGGATAAATCAAGATCAGCTATACATATGATTGATTGATTGATTGATTGATTGATTGATTTATTGCATTTGTATCCCACATTTTTCCACCTCTTTGCAGGCTCAATGTGGCTTACAATACATCATGAATAGTGGAAATATATAAGAAAATAGACATTTAGTATTGCAAAAAATCTTGGGTAAACATGACAATGATAAAGCATGATAGTAGTATAACAAGCAAGTATCATATGGCAGTACTGGATATATGTGTAGGAGTTCACATTTGTTGATCTTTGTGGTATGCCTTGTTAAAGAGATGGGTCTTCAATAGTTTGCAGAAGTTAGTTAGTTCATAGATAATTTTTAAGTTGCGTGGCAGCGCGTTCCAGAATTGCGTGCTCAAGTAGGAAAAGGTTGATGCATGCATTAGTTTATATTTTAGACCTTTGCAATTGGGGAAGTGAAGATTAAGGAATGTGTGGGATGTTTTTTTAGCGTTCCTGGGTGGTAAGTCTATCAGGTCTAACATGTAGGCTGGGGCGTCTCCATGAATGATTTTGTGAACTAGGGTACATATTTTGAACGTGATGCGTTCTTTGAGTGGGAGCCAGTGTAGCTTTTCTCGTAGGGGTTTAGCACGTTCATATTTTGTTTTGCCAAATATGAGTCTAGCTGCAGTGTTCTGGGCTGTCTGAAGTTTCTTGATTATTTGCTCTTTGCAGCCAGCGTAGAGTGCGTTGCAATAGTCTAGATGGCTGAGTACCATTGATTGTACCAGGTTGTGGAAGACGGTCCTTGGGAAGAAAGTTCTTACTCTTTTTAATTTCCACATTGAGTGGAACATCTTCTTGGTTGTGTTTTTCGCGTGATTTTCAAGTGTTAGGTGACGATCAATGGTAACTTCAAGAATTTTTAGGGTGTCCGAGATTGGAAGATTCAGTTTTGGTGTGTTAATGGTGGTGAATTTGTTTGTGTTATGTTGAGAGGTGAGTATTAGGCATTGGGTTTTTTCTGCATTGAGTTTCAGCTGAAATGCATCCACCCATGAATGCATGATATGTAGGCTCTGGTTGATATCATTGGAAATTTCCTTTAAATCTTGTTTAAGTGGGATGTAGATTGTTACGTCATCTGCATATATGTATGGGTTGAGGTTTTGGTTTGATAGTAGTTTGGCCAAGGGTATCATCATTAAGTTGAATAAGGTCGGTGAGAGTGGAGATCCCTGTGGAACTCCACATTCGGGTATCCATGTGGCTGATATAGTCGAATTAGATGTCACTTGGTATGATCGTGTGGTTAGGAACCCTTTGAACCAATCGAGAATGTTGCCTCCAATTCCGAAGTACTCTAGGATATGTAATAGTATTCCATGATCAACCATGTCAAATTGTAGGAGTAGTACGTTCTTGCCAGTTGCAATCAATTGTTTGAATTTAGTCATGAGAGTAACTAGTACTGTTTCAGTACTGTGGTTAGACCGAAATCCTGACTGGGAGTCGTTATCACTTCATACCACATACAATGAGTTTATCTTATTGGGCAGACTGGATGGACTATACAGGTCTTTTCTACTATATTACTATGTTATATGTTATGCTCCAGAACTCATTGCTAGAGGATGTGGTATCATCAGTTAGTGTATATTGGGTTTAAAAAAGGTTTGGACAAGTTCCTGGAAGAAAAGTCCACAGTCTGCTGTTGAGATAAAACATGGGGAAAGCCACTGCTTGTCTTCTGTCAGGTACTTGTGACCTGAATTGCCCATTGTTGGAAGCAGGGTACTGGGCTAGATGGACCATTGGTCTGACCCAGTATGGCTATTCTTTTGTTCTCATAACCTGGCAGAGATGTGCAGCAAGCTTGAGGAAATTTTCTGCATTGCATCGCACTGCTATGCTGTGCAATGTTGACAATGGAAAGAACAAGAAGGGGCCAGGAGCCGCAACTGGAGGTTTGAGAAACTGAGGAGGTGGAGAATTAGGTGCAAGGCCAGGGGGACTGGAGAATTAGATGTTAGACTTAGGAGGAGAGAATTAGATGCTGGATGGGGTGAGAGGGTGTGAGAGGAAAGAGAAGTACAAGTGCAGGAAGTGGAGAGAGATGTTAAATACCTGGGCTTATGGTAGGAGGAAAGAGAGAGATGAGTATGAATGAGCTTATTAGAAGGGCGGAGGTAGGAGAGAGAGAGTGTGGTGATGGCTGAACTGGAAGGGTGGAGGAAAGATAGATGTTAAGATGGCTGACTGGAAGGGGGAGGGGTGTAGTTGCACTACTGGAAAGGCAGAGGAGAGAGAGAGATGGAGATGCTGGACTGGGAGAGAGGTGAAGATGTTGGACCAGAAGGGGATCAGAGACAAAAAATAGAGGTAAAGATGTTGGGCTAGTAGGTGGGAGGGTGGTAGATGGAAGAGTGTGAGAGTTTGTCAGGGGGGGAGAGACAATGAAAACAAATAGGAGTAACCATAAGAGGAGTGAAGATAATGTGGGAATTAAATGTTGGAGAAAGAAGATGAAAAATGGAAGAAAGCTCATAAGGAGAGAGAAAAGGAATAGGAAGAACAGGAAGGATAGAAAATAGGAAAACATCAAGGGAAAGGGGTAGAAACAAACATAGAGAAGAAAAAATACTGAAATATTCACTGGTAATGAAAGACAAATAAGTACGAGACAGAGCTGAAACTGAAAAGAAAAAGGAGGGTGCTAGAAAGAAAAATAAAAGGAACAGATTACACCAGAGAGGGAGAGAGAGAGAGAGTTACTAAACAATATAACCAAAGTACAGCAAAAAAGCACCAGGAGCCTTCAGAAATGGGACACAGTTCTATTTATTAAGAAAGTAGATATTTCAGTATAGACCCAACACGGGCCGTGTTTCGGCGCACAGCGCTGTGCTGCCGTCGCGGAAACCGGAAATTGCATCAGTGCATGCTGAAAGAGAAGGGAAAGGGCTTAAAGAAGAGGCGAGCCTGCGTTTTCGCCGCCGCTGCAACTTTTTAAATGCAGGGCGGCTGGAAAAATGAAGCTGAGAGCGTCGCAAAGAGGAAGGGAGCGCCAGGAAGCGCCGCAGGACCCCAGGATGTGCGAGGTCCTGATGACGGAGGGCGGGGTGGGACTCCGGCGTCGGGCCCCCCTGGAGGCCCGGGCCCGGGGAATTTTGTCCCCCCTGTCCCCCCCTCTCGGCGTCCCTGTGTCCTACATAATGTTACATGATGAACAGCTGAATTAGGTCAGCTAATTTGGCTTTTCATTGCATAATTCTCTTTTATGCAGGACATATCATCCAGCATAAGACTTTGGTTCTGGATCTTAAATTTTATTTTGTATTTATGTATTTATTTATTTATTCTATTATTTTGCCCATCCTCACAACAGCACCCAAAATGGGTTACAGAATTTCATTCATACTGTTGTTTGAGATATATTTCAATAAACTTTACAAATTAAAAAAAAAATAGTACAACATATAACAAAATTAAATACAATTAAACAACAGCTCCAGCCTGACAATTTCCATTTTAACTCATCAAATTGCTAGATTAAAACAAGTAAGTTTTAACATCCTTATGAAATCCCAAAAGATCATTAATAGATGTCACAGAGGAAGGAACCTTGTTCACAACCAGGTCATAACATGAGAGTAAGCTTGGCAGCGAGCACACTCTAACTGAAAGGATTGGGCAGAAGGTAAAAGAAAACGCCTCTCACTCTGAGAATGTAACGATTGCTTAGGAGTATAAATTGACAGTTTATCAGAAACATATCTAATTTAATCTAATAAAGGATATAATTTACCACACAAATTCCAACTAGTGGTCCGAGATGGTTTACAACACAAGAAACCCAAGCAATACTTATGGGTAGTGACTCCTAATGTGGAACTTTGCATCACGAAATTATAGTTTGGGTTCCTTTTTCCCATCTGAATCACTTTACATTTGTTCACATTAACCCCCCTAATTCTAGCAAACGTGCTAAAAATGTGTGTGAAAATTTGGGTGCATGCTCAATTTGCACATGCATTTTAATTGAATAATTAACTGATTAGTGCCAGATAAATGGCTATTTGACAAGCAATTATTAGCACTAATTAGATTCAATTAACATGCTCACATGTAAATTTAGGCACGGGGATCTGTGCCTAAATTTTATGCACAAGTCAGAAAAGGGGGCATAGAAATGGGAGGACCATGGCCAGATTAGGCTGGATCAGGGGTGTGACTTTTAGTTACACACGTAATTATAGAATAAGGGGGCTCTGCATCTAAATATAGGCATGTGAATTTGCACCATGTTTTCATTGGTACAAATGAATGCACCTAAATGTTGGTGTGATACCTGGGTTAAAGCACTATTCTATAAACTGCACATAACATTAGACACTGTTTATAGAATACCACCATGTGCTTTTGTGGTGCTGATTTTTTAGGTGCCATTTGTAGAATTCCTCCCCTAAACAACATCTGCCATTTGGATGCCCAGTCTCGTAACATCCTCTTGCAATTTTTCACAATCCTTTTGCAATTTAACAAACTTGAATAACTTTGTGTAATCAGCAAATTTAATTACCTCACCAGTTATTCCCATCTGTAGATCATTTATAAATATGTTTAAAAGCAGCGGTCCCAGCACAGACCCCTGTAGAACCCCACTATCTACCCTTCTCCATTGAGAATACTGACCATTTAACCATACTCTGTTTTCTTTTAACCAGTTCTTAATCCACAATAGGACATTACCTCCTATCACATGACTTTCAAATTTCCTCAGGAGTCTCTTATGAAGTCTTTGTCAAATGCCTTTTGAAAATCCAGACACACAGTATCTACTACTACTACTATTAAACATTTCTATAGCACTACTAGACTTACGCAGCACTGTACAAATTAACATGAAAAGACAGTCCCTGCTGATCGATGGGGGCGGAGCAAGATGGCGGCAGCAACATCGAACCGTGGGTGAACCTCTGGTAACGCTGTGTTTAAACCCTTTCCTCCTGGAGTATTTTCTTACTGAAACTTTTACCTTTAAGTTTGCCGCGATGCCACATACCAAGAGGAAGGGTCTTGTAAAAACCGGAGCCCAGCCGGTTTTAACTTCTACTCCAACACAGCCTACCATTGAGGGATTCCTCGCGAGAACCCCTGTAATGACGCCGGGAAGCCCCGCTGAGCTCGTTGCCCGAGGAAGAGCCGAGCTCTTGGCGCAGGACGTCTCGTTGTCCCCCCCGGCGCACCCACCACCACCACTGCAACCGGCTGCGCTCGATGATGGAGGTATAGCCCTATACCGCGAAGACGGGAGAAGAGAGCTACACCTGGGCCCCCACCTCGATGTCGCAACCGAGGCCTCCAAAACAACGATGGCTGAGAGTAAGGCACAGAGACTAGGAACACCTCAGATCTCCTTGCCTGCGGTGACGCTTGAAGCAATTTGGGAAACTCTGCAGACGGTGATGATATCAACGAGCAAAATCGAACCGTTAGTGAGTAATGTAAAGGAATTAACTAATGCATTTTCCTCTATGAAAGAAGAGGTTTCTGAAAAGATTAAGATTTTGTCAAATGAAAATTCTAAATTGAAGGAAACTTCGGTTAAATTAATACAAGATAATAAGCTGATTCATAACAAGTTGGAATACTTTGAAAACTATAACAGGAGGCTTAATTTACGTTTTTTGAATTTTCCACGGACTTCAACATCCACACCACTGGAAACCTTTAAAAGGTATTTGGTGGAAAACTTAAAATTTCCCCTGGAAAACCTGCCTCCAGTAAATAAAATCTATTATCTTCCTACAAAGAAAGTTGGGCAAAGAATGGATCAATTGGAACTAAATGTTTCAGAATTGCTGGAAACTTCATTGTCTGATGTAACCGAGCGACAAACATTGTTGGTTTCATTTGTATTTTCCCAAGATTTAGAACTTGTTAGGAAGATGGCTTTGAAGAATATACAAAATCTATTCTATGGAGAGAAAATCTGGGTATTCCCAGATGTTACTAAATTAACCCAAACTAGGAGGAAAGACTTCTTAACGCTTCGAGCAGAAACTTTGTCTTTAGGAGCCTCGTTCCACTTGAACTATCCGTGCAAATGCAACGTAAAATACCTGGGGGTGAAATATGTTTTCTTTTTGCCTGAACATTTAAAACAATTTATTTCTCAGAAAAAATTATAATAATGCTTGTTGAATTTAAACCGTTATGCTTTGCTTCAAGATTTGGATATTGGGAATTGTGATTATGTTTTTGGGGGGTTATAGTAATCTGCTATTGCTTTATTGCATCTAGTGATTTATTTTTGTTAAAATACTTCTTCCTAAGTTAACGGCTCTTAGCCCCTAATTTGGTGGTCTAAAACAAGTTTATAATAATTTCTTGGATTTGTTTAAACTGATATTTTTTCCTAACTGTTTTTCCTACCCAAGTAGTAAATGCTTGTAAAAATTGTGAAAAATGAATAAATAAAATGTAAAAAAAAAAAAAAAAAAGACAGTCCCTGCTCAACAGAGCTTACAATCTAAATTGGACAGACGAACAGACAGCTAGGGGTGGGGAAATTGCAGTGGTAGGGGTAAGTGAGGGTGTTGAGTAAGAGAGTCATGGTTAGGAGTCGAAAGCAGTAGCAAAGAGGTGGGCTTTAAGCCTAGACTTGAAGACAGCCAGAGACTGAGCCTGACGTACTGGCTCAGGGAGTCTATTCCAGGCATAGGGAGCAGCGAGATAGAAGGAACGGAGCCGGGAGTTAGCAGTGGGGGAGAAGGGGGATGACAGGAGACATTTACCCAGCGAACAGAGTTCACGGGGAGGAGTGTAGGGAGAGATGAGAGCGGAAAGGTACTGAGGAGCTGCGGAGTGGATGCACTTGTAGGTCAAAAGGAGAAGTTTGAACCGTATGCGGAAGCGGATAGGGAGCCAGTGAAGCGACTTGAGGAGAGGGTTAACGTGAGTATAGTGACTCTGGCGGAATATAAGACGTGCAGCAGAGTTTTGGACAGATTGAAGAGGAGATAGATGGCTGAGCGGGAGACCAGTGAATATCGACCAGCTCACCTTTATCCACAAGTTTATTCACCCTTTCAAGCGAATGTAGTAGATTGGTGAGGCAAGGTTTCAAGCTTCTCCTTCTTACCTACAAATGCACTCAGTCTGCTGCCCCTCACTACCTCTCTACCCTCATCTCCCCTTACGTTCCCGCCCGTAACCTCCGTTCACAGGATAAATCCCTCCTCTCAGTACCCTTCTCCACCACCGCCAACTCCAGGCTCCGCTCATTCTGCCTCGCCTCACCCTATGCTTGGAACAACCTTCCTGAACCCTTACGCCAAGCCCCCTCCCTGCCCATCTTCAAGTCTTTGCTTAAAGCCCACCTCTTCAATGCTGCGTTCGGCACCTAACCCTTACCGTTCAGTGAATCCAGACTGCCCCAATTTGACTGCCCCGATCGGACCGACCGTTCACTTGTCTATTAGATTGTAAGCTCTTTGAGCAGGGACTGTCTCTCTTTGTTAAATTGTACAGCGCTGCGTAACCCTAGTAGCGCTCTAGAAATGTTAAGTAGTAGTAGTAGTAGTAGTTGACTAAATCCATCTATGTCTCATTAATCCATGCCTTTGTATATGCTTTATAATTTTGTTTTTTATAATAGTCACTACCATTTTGCCCGGCACTGACATCAGAATCACCAGTCTATAATCTCCCAGATCACCTCTGGAATCCTTTTTAAAAATTGATGTTACATTGGCCACCCTCCAATCTTCCAGTACCATGCTTGACTTTAAATATAAATTATATATTAATAACAATATTTATTTATTTATTAGGATTTATTTATTTACCACCTTTTTGAAAGAATTCACTCAAGGCGGTGTACAGTAAGAATAAATCAAACAAAAGTAATAGACAATTACAGCAGTAAAAATATTCAAATAACAATACAAAGTATGGCATAGTATACTACTTACAATGTCAACACAATACATAATAGAACATTTTAATTGACAGTGTAAGGTATAAGTAAATATTGAACATATAGATAGTTAAGAGAGTAAGAGGAGTTAGAAAATAAGGTGACTAATTTACAGAAGGGTGCACATGAGGTCAGAGAGATGATAAAATGTTATCTCAGCTAGGGTAGAAGTGGATAAACATGTCCCGCTGTAGTATTTGCAGCAATAGCAATAGTAATAGCTCTGCAAGTTCATTTTTCAGTTCTATCACTACTATGGGATGTATACCATCTGGTCCAGGCGATATGCTACTCTTCAGTTTGTTAAATTGCCCCAATTCATCTTCCAGTTTAAGGAGATTTATTTCACTTCCTCTTGACTCAACAGCACTGAATACCATTTCTGGCACTGGTATCTCCCCTACATCTTCCTCGGTCAAGGCCGAGGCAAAAAATTAATTTAATCTCTCCGGTATGGCCTTGTCTTCCCTGAGTGCCCCATTTACCCCTCAGTCATCTAGCAGTCCAACTGATTCTTTTACCAGCTTCTTGCTTCTAATATATCTCAAAATGTTTTCACTATCAGGCTCATTTTTGAAACAGAAGGAAGCCCATCTTTCCACACAAATCGGAAGATGGCCGTCCTTCTCACAGGGTCACCTAAATCGGTATAATCGAAAGCCGATTTTGGGAGTCCCCAACTGCTTTCCGTCACAGAGACAACCAAAGTTCACAGGGGTGTGTCAGAGGCATAGCGAAGGCGGGACTTGGGCATGCCCAACACATGGACGTCCTCGACCCATAATGAAAAAAAAAGGGCGTCCCTGACGAGCTCTTGGACGACTTTACCTGGTCCTGTTTTTTTTATGACCAAGGCACAAAAAGGTGCCCAAACTGAGCAGATGAACACTGAAGAGAATCGGGGATGACCTCCCCTTACTCCCCCAGTGGTCACTAACCCCCTCCCACACTCAAAAAAAATCTTTAAAAATATTTTTTGCCAGCCTCTATGTCAGTCTCAAATGTCATACTCAGGTCCATGACAGCAGTACGCAGGTCCCTGGAGCAGTTTTAGTGGGTGCAGTGCACTTCAGGCAAGCTGACCCAGGCCCATCCCCCCCTACCTGTTAAACTTGTGGTGGTAAATGTGAGCCCTCCAAAACCCACAAGAAACCCACTGTACCCAGTGCCCCCCTTCACCCATAAGGGCTATGGTATTGGTGTACAATTGTGGGTAGTAGGTTTTGTGGGGGATTAGGGGGGCTCAGCACACAAGGTAAGGAAGCTATGTACCTGGGAGCAATTTATGAAGTCCATTGCAGTGCTTCCTAGGGTGCCCGGTTGGTGTCCTGGCATGTCAGGGGGACCAGTGCACTATGAATGCTGGCTCCTCCCATGACCAAAGGGCTTGCATTTGGTTGTTTCTGAGATGGGGGTCCTTTGTTTCCATCATCGCCGAAAATCAGAAATGACAAGTCTAGGGACAACCATCTCTAAGGACAACTTAAATTTCAGGATTTGGGCATCCCTGACCGTATTATCGAAACGAAAGATGGACATCCATCTTGTTTTGATAATACGGGTTTCCCCCCCCCCCCCCCTCTCCATCGGGACATTATGCGAGGATGTCCTCAGCAAACCTTGGCGTCCCTTTCGATTATGCCCCTCTATGTGTTTTTGCCTCCAATACAATGTTCTTTTCAAAGTCTCTCTTTGCTGTCCTTATCAGTGCTTTGCATTAGACTTGCCATTCCTTATTCTGTTTCCCATTATTTTCTCTTGGATCCGTCATCCATTTTCTGAAGGATTTTCTTTTACATCTAATAGTTTCTTTCACCTCAGTTTTTAACCTTGCCAGCTGTCATTTGGCCTTCTTTCCTCTTTTTTTAATACATAGACTATATCTGGTCTGGGCTTCCAAGATAGTATGTTTGAATAACGTCAACATCCAATGTAAATTTTTGACCTTTGCAGCTGCTCCTCTAAGTTTCCTTTTTTTTGTTTGTTTGTTTTTGTTGTTGTTTTTTTGTGACCTCTGAGGGTGTGAGTGACATAGGAACAGGAAATACTCCCTCACGGATACAGTTCAGCCACCTTGCAGCAGGTTGTGCTATTCTGCTGAGGCAGAGGCTGAGCCTGAGGCTGAGGGGCGGGGCTCAGGCCAGGAGGGCGTTAAAAGCCCTGAGGCTGCACAGATCAGGGAGGCCCTATACAGAGGTTTCAAGCAGAAAGAGCGAGCAGGAGGCCCTGGCATAGAGGTTTCCAAGCGAGTGAGAAAGCAGGAACCTGAGTGCGGAGTATTCCAAGAAACATGCAGTTATCAGCTGGTCAAGTCAAGGAGGTAGGAGAAGTGTCCTTGAACTTCAGAGTTAAGAAGTGACTATATATGTGACTATATATTGAAGCATAGGCGCCCGGTATAAGAGGCTTGGAGAGGCTAAGCCTCCCCCCTGCTGCAGCAGAATGGATCAGCTGTGGAGTCCAGCTGCTCTGAGGGGATTAAATTGTTGATTTACCTCCATCCTCACAGCAGGAGCTGCAGTGAAAGCCCTCTAGCAGTTGTAGAAATTGGTTTATGGTTTGTTTACCTTACTGCTGGGGAAAGCAGGGGGGGGGGGTTGGCTGGAGGTGTCCTGGGTTGCCAGGGAGATATTTAACGAGGATGACTTCCTGACCTGCACTGAGGACAGATAGCAGCAGAACGGATACTGGGCCAGCATGATCAGAAAAAGTCACCAGACAACAAAGGTAGAAAAGATCATTTTATTTTCATTATAGTGTTTGGAATATGTCCACTTTGAGAATCAGGTGCTCAACATTAAAAGTTTATATTTATTTACTTATTTATGGCATTTTATCCCACATTAAACATGAATTAGGGTGTTTTGTGGCTCTACATGAGAATTGTGATATTATGATCCCTTGTTTAATATTGTTGACAGTCTGCATTTTCTGTATGGGTGGTATATTGGTGTATTAGGTCTGCCCAGTGTAATATTTATGGTACAGTAAGGTTCTGAGTGTGTTTTTGGACAAAGTTGTGCATAGTGTTTTGCAGTTGAGTGATTGTGGTTAGAATATGCTTTGAGCAACCACTTTATTCTTTGACATATGATACATATCTAATATCTAAATTTAATAAAAGGTATTAATTGTGACTTTTATTTTTATTTATTTATTTTTTCTGCGTGTTATCAGACAATTATGGATTTAAGCTCTACCCCTGGCCCCACCCCTAACCCCACCTCCTTTAGCCTCCCCAAACAGTTGGGCCACCAACCGCCTATGTATTGAAGTATGGAACCCATTGGGGACAAGGTTCCAGGACTGTGCTTGACAGACTTTATTAAAAGTGAGAAGCCTGTGAGGAAACAGGCATGTTTATCTTTCCTATGCTACAGAATACAGTCTTTCATTTGGACCTTTATCCTTAAAATTGAGCGTGGTACCGGAAGATTGGAGGGTGGCCAATGTAACTCCAATTTTTAAAAAAGGTTCCAGAGGAGATCCGGGAAATTATACACCGGTGAGTCTGACGTCTGTGCCAGGCAAAATGGTAGAGAGTATTATAAAGAACAAAATTACACAGCATATTCAAAAGCATGGATTAATGAGACAAAGCCAACATGGGTTTAGTGAAGGGAAATCTTGCCTCACCAATCTATTACATTTCTTTGAAGGGGTGAACAAACATATGGATAAAGATGAGCCAGTCGATATTGTGTATCTGGATTTTCAGAAGGTGTTTGACAAAGTACTTCATGAAAGACAACAGAAGAAATTGGAGAATCATGGGATAGGAGGTATGGTCCTATTGTGGATTAAAAACTGGTTAAACAGAGAGTAGGGTTAAATGGTCAGTATTCTCAATGGAGAAGGGTAGTTAGTGGGGTTCCCCAGGGGTCTGTTCTGGGCAGTGCATTTTTTCTAGCAAAAAAGGTGCCAGTACTCAAATGCTAGGCCACACTTCAGGGGTGGGATGATCACTGAACAGCCAGGCCCCCTGCAACCAGTCACAGAATCTATGACAAGGCAGAATTGGTGTGTAGAGCCTGAGATCTTTCATTAAAACGTGGGGTCCATGGGTCAATTTTAGCAGACAATGGAAAAGGTGCCGGTACTTAGTACCCCCAAGGTTACTTCCTGTTCCGGGGCAGAGGGAGTAGGAGCCAGTGGAGCCGAGAGCCACGCGGCTGCTCCCAGCAACTAAGTATGCACCCCGGGGGGGTGATGCGCCAGGGGGGGTGTCATGCTGCACCCGGGGGGGGGGGGGTGCGCATCGGTGATCCACCCTGGGTGGCAGCCGACCTAGGATCGTCATTGCCAGTATGGCAATACCTATGTACTTATTGACCTTTGTACTGCCCTCCATGTGTTTTATGAGGACTTCATGTCCTGCCTGGGCATACTTTATCACATGACCATTCTCCTCATTTACCATAGTCTCATTTTTGAAAGTTAAATGCTAATATATTGGATCTCCTGTGTATACTTACTCCAAAGATTATATCAAATCAGACTATTTTAGAATCACACTGTTAATCAAGTGGCACCAGCACCATTACCTCCTGCATCAGATCATGAGCTCCACTTAAGCCCTAGGTCTAGAATTGTTTCCCCCTCTTGTTGGCTCCTGAACCAGCTGCTTCATAAAGCAGTCCTTGATTATATCAAGGAATTTTTACCTCTCTAGCATGCCTTGATGTTACCTTTACCCAGTTGATATTGGAGTAATTGAAATCACTAATATATGTTGCAGGATAAGTAGAATATATATCAAAAATCATCTACAGATTCTACTATTTAAAACCCTGTATTGCAGGTGTAAATTCACGCATATTTATGAAAATATGTGGAGAAAAAAAGACTTCAGAAACCACAGGACAATTCTCTTTAAAGGAACGCCTTTCAAAATTAAGAGAACTCCGTTCTTCAATCACTAGTCTTCACAAAAAAAACTCCACTCTTCTTATTCATAAAATACTTGTGCACACACCTTTGACAATACAAAATGGTAGAGGCTAATTACTAAGCCATAAATGCGGTGAAATATACTTTAAATTGTAACTTAGCTTGAATCTTCTTGATATCGATAGTCCATATTCTCTTCCATAATGTCCATTAATCAAAAGCCCTTTTTGTATTGTCAAAGGTGTGTGCACAAGTATTTTATGAATAAGAAGAGTGGAGTTTTTTTTGTGAAGACTAGTGATTGAAGAACGGAGTTCTCTTAATTTTGAAAGGTGTTCCTTTATAGAGAATTGTCCTGTGGTTTCTGAAGTCTTTTTTTCTCCACATATTTTCATAAATATACGTGAATTTACACCTGCAATACAGGGTTTTAAATAGTAGACTCTGTTGATGATTTTTGGTAATTGAAATCACCCATTATTATTGTGTTCCCCAGTTTGTTAGCCTCCCTAATTTCTTAGTTTAGTAAAAGAGTCTCAAAGTGCATTGAATTGATTACATGAAATTGAATCATCTGACCACACCTTGCCAACCATTAAGCACCAGGGTGGATCTATTATGCTTTGCAGTTGCATAACAGTGATAAGGAAATATTGTCTGGGTGGATAGAAAAATAGATTCAACGAAATATCCATATTTCCTAGAAGTAATATCCAATAGTCAGTGAATAAACTGAAGCTGATGTTTCAGCAGGATAGGAATCTGAAACATACCTCAAAATCAACCATGAACTATATAAAAGAAAGACAAGATAGATAGAAAGATAGTGGTTTGGAAAAGCCTTCACAATTCACAGAGAGCAATATAATTGAAAATGTTTGGGGAGATCTCAAATATATAGAGTCTTTCAGGTGGCAAAATTGTGGAGAATTCTCTCAAATAAACTTAGGAGTATCCTTGACTATAGAAGATATAAAAGGGGATTAAAAACCTTTTTATTTCAAAAATTTGTTGTATGTTAATTGAACTTAATTGCAGTGCCAATAAGTGCTCATTAAGTGCTGTTATCAGCGCTCATTAGTTTATTAAGCCAATTGAGTTAGGCACGTTGTTATAGAATCCACACCAATTATGGCGCAGATCTCTAGGCGCGCTATATAGAATCCAGGGGACTATGCTGTGAACACTTATTCTCAGTGCTTTTTAACGTAATCTGCATTGAGCCTGAATTTTTTCAGGCATATGCAAAATAGAGCAATAAATGCTAAATGCTAAGGAATAATCCCAAATTCAAAAATATATAATCCCAAATTGAAAAATATGCTGTCAGCTATCCTGAGCCCAGCTGTATCCAGCATTCTGTCTCTGATGGTGGTCACTACAGTTCACAAGGATTTGGCAAATCCCCAAAATACACATCTATTTCTCATAGCTCATTTCCAGAGATAAGCAATGGCTTTTCCAAATCTAACAATTTTTTATGGAATTTTCCTCCATGAAATCATCTAAAACTCTTTAGAATCCCGCTGTAGTACTCGCCTTGACCATGTATTCTGGCAACAGAATTCTACACCTTAATTATGCACTGCATAACATTGAACTACATCCACAGGGTAAATAGAACAGGTTCACAGATTTCATAATAAAATTACCAGCTTCCTGTAACTTACAGAACAAGAAAAGCAAAAAATAAGGTGGGACCTTGGTAGGCCCTTCATTTCTTTTTATCCACAGGTACAAACAACTCCTGCACTTGAAATCTGACAAGGAAGCATTGTACTCCAACCTGCAGTTGGGAGCATGTTGGGGGCGGGATTTGAATGTTTTGAAAACTTGGATGTTTTTCTGCCATAATGGAACAAAGCAAAAACGTCTGGGCCAAAACGTAGTTACAAAGTAACATAATAGAGGACGGCAGCGAAAGACCTGCACAGTCCATCCAGTCTGCCCAACAAGACAAACTCATATGTGCCACCTTCTGTGTATACCCGACCCCGACCCATATCTGCCATCCCCAGGTCACAGACCGTAGAAGTCTGCCCAGCACTAGCCCCGCCTCCCAACCACTAGCCCCGCCTCTGTCTAGACCTGCTTCAATCACACCTTAGTCATAAAAGATGCCCTAAATGACATGATGATCACTGGAGGAATTAAAGTATGACCCCATTACTCCCCCAGTGTCACTGACCCCCCCCCCCACCCTCCCCCCAAAGAAGTAAAAGAAACAGTACTTACCAGCCCCTATGACAGCTTCAGATGTTATAGCCAGTCCTATTAGAGCAGCAAGCAGGTCCTTGGAGTTGCCTAGTGGTCAGTTCAGTGGACTGTAGAGAAGAGGAGTCAGGCCCATATCCTACTCTAACTGGTACAGTTGTGGTGAAAAGTGTGAGCCCTCCAAAACCCACCAAAAACCTACTGTACCTACATATGTGTGATACCTGCAGACATAAGGGCTAGTATAGTGGTGTATAGTTGGGTACAGTAGGTTTTTGTTGGGTTTTGGAGGGCTCACCATACAATATAAGGGGATAACAGTGAGGTGGGTACCATGGACCTTTTATGTGAAGTCCACTGCAATGCCCCCTAGGATGCTCCCCTCCCTCTCAGCCATCTCTCTCCTCTTCAATCAGTCCAAAACTCTGCTGCTCGACTCATTTTCCGCCAAAGTCGCTATGCACACATTAGCCCCCTCCTTAAGTCACTTCACTGGCTCCTTAACCATTTCCGTATTCAGTTTAAGCTTCTCTTATTGACCTATAAGTGTATTCACTCTGCTGCTCCCCAGTACCTCTCCACTCTCGTCTCTCCCTACGCCCCCCCTCAGGTACTCCGTTCTGTAGATAAATCTCTCTTATCCATCCCCTTCTCCTCTACTGCTAATTCTAGACTCCGTTCCTTTTATCTTGCTGCACCTCATGCCTGGAATAGACTTCCAGAGCCTGTGCGCCTAGCTCCGTCTTTGGCCGTCTTCAATCCAAACTTAAAGCCCACCTCTTTACCACTGCTTTTGACGCCTAACCTCTACTCACTTGCCCTGTCCTTTATCCTCACCTCTTTATTCCCTTACCCTTAATTTTTTCTGTCTGTTTACCTGTCTTATGTAGATTGTAAGCTCTTTGAGCAGGGATTGTCTTTTTTGTGTATGGTGTATAGCACTGCGTATGCCTTGTAGCTCTATAGAAATGTTAAATAGTAGTAGTAGTAGTAGTAGGATGCCCCACTGCTCTGCTAGAATATCTGTGTGGCCAGTGTACTAAGAATGCTGACGCCCCCCTCCCCCCCCCCCCCCCCCCCCCCCCCCCCATACATCACAATGGCGTGTTTTTGTGTGTTTTTCCCTTGGATGTTTTTTCTTTTTTTAAAATGGTACTGAAAGATAGATGCACTGAGCATAAAAACATATAGCAAATGGCCATTTTCAAAACAAAAAGTTGGATGTTTGCTTTCAAAATGACTATCCTGCTTATAATCGAATGAGAAAAACGCCCAAGTTCCGACCTAAATCGGGAGATGGACGTTTATCTCACAAAAACGAATAAAGCGGTATAATCGAAAGCCGATTTTTGGACGTTTTCAACTGCAATCCGTCGCGGATGCGGACAAAGTTGATGGGGGCGTGTCAGAGGTGTGGCGAAGGCGGAACTGGGGCGTGGTTATCTGACGAACAGAGATGGGCGCATTTCACCGATAATGGGAAAAAAGTATGCGTTTTTAGCTAGAATTTAGGACACTTTTCCTGGACCCTGTTTTTTCACGAATAAGGCCCCAAAAAGTGCCCTAAATGACCAGATGACCACTGGAGGGAATCGGGGATGACCTCCCCTGACTCCCCCAGTGGTCACTAACCCCCTCCCACCACAAAAAATGAAGTTTCTCAACTTTTTATTTTCACCCTCAAATGTCATACCCAGCTCCCTGGCAGCAGTATGCAGGTCACTGGAGGAGTTGTTAGGGGGTGCAGTGGACTTCAGGCAGGTGGACCCAGGCCCATCCCCCCTACCTGTTACAATTGTGCTGCTTAATGCTTATTAGTCGTCCAACCCCCCCAAACCCACTGTACCCACATGTAGGTGCCCCCCTTCACCCCTTAGGGCTATAGTAATGGTGTAGACTTGTGGGCAGTGGGTTTTGAGGGGGATTTGGGGGGCTCAACACACAAGGGAAGGGTGCTATGCACCTGGGAGCTCTTTTACCTTTTTGTTTGTTTTTGTAAAAGTGCCCCCTAGGGTGCCCGGTTGGTGTCCTGGCATGTGAGGGGGACCAGTGCACTACGAATCCTGGCCCCTCCCACGAACAAATGCCTTGGATTTATTCGTTTTTGAGCTGGGCGCTTTCATTTTCCATTATCGCTGAAAAACAAAAACGCCCAGCTCACACATCGTTGAATAAAACATGGGCGTCTATTTTTTCCCAAAATACGGTTCGGTCCGCCCCTTCACGGACCCGTTCTTGGAGATTAACGCCCATGGAGATAGGCGTTTTTGTTCAATTATGCCCCTCCATATTTGCTACTGGATTTTTGGACATTTTTCGTAAAACATCCAAATCAGATTTAGACGTCTTATCAAAAATGTCTCTCCATATGGTTTTCTTGCATATTTAACAACATTATACCTATTGTGTTAAATTTTAACAAGTTATAGGTTGTATTTTATGTTTTCTTTGAATTTACAAGATCTTTATACGTGGGTTGGGTTCCGGGATGAGAAGGAAATCTATGGGGATGGTGCAGGAATGAAAAAGAATTGACTGGGGATGGTGAGAGGGTGGTAGCAAAATAATAGGGATGGGGACCAGATTAAGTCCTCATGCACACCTCTACTAAGGACTACAGCTGGTGGAAAGCTTGGGAGAGGCTGCTAGTGTCTAAAGTGGGTACTGGAATGGAAAGCTGCAGGAAGGCAATGAGAAGAGGGAGAGCAAAGAGTGGGAGAGAAGATAAAATGGAGTGGAGAGATCAAGGTGAAAATATGGCTCCCGTCTCCCTAGACACATGTCATATGTATCCCTCACTCCCTCCCACACACACTTAAACCCTCTACACATGCACTACCATGTATTCATAAATCCACAGTCTTTACAGCCCACTGATATGCATGCAACTGCTCCATCCACATCTCACCATAGGCACTCCGGTACTTCCCCAACAAACAGTCTCCTCTATGTTTCATGGTCCATCAAGCAAACCTCACTCACAGTCTCACCAATACTTCAGGGGTTATGCATCAGAAAAGTACTATTCATTTTCATGTTTTGGCCATTTTTCACATTTTTGGACCTTTTTACAGTTCATTTCACACATGCGTGTTGATAAAAAATGTTTCATGCACACTAGAACATTTTAATGTATGCAAATCCACTTTCCACACATTAATTCATCACTAACATTAAATCAATTTTGCTAGTACTAAACTTTTTAAGGCATGCTAATGAATGGATATCCCTAATTCTCACATACCAATAGTGACCCACAAACATGCTCACACTTCTACTTCTTCAAATACCCCCATCAACCCCTCACACAAACATATCCTTGAGTTTACTAACTTCTCACACACAGTCTTCCACCTTCCTATATGCAGCTCCCAAATGCATCACACTCACTCCATATGCATAGGAATATGACTTGTTCACCATATTCTGTGTACCTTCCCCGCTGCCATGGGCAGTATATTGTATAATTTAGCGAAAGTTACGTTTTCATAACATGTGGCCTTTTGAGTTCCTATGCATTTAAGACATGTTTGCAGCAAAACTCCTGTGTTTATTCATTGCCCTATTGATCTGCTAATGTCTTGCCCTCCACAAGTGCATCCATGACCTTTTCTGTGAAAAAATAATTCTCCATTGCTCCTGTGTCTTTCCCCTAAGAGTCTGATATTGTGACCCTTTGTTTACAGGGGATACACAAAGCCCATAAAAAGTATTTCAGAACCATCTCCAGAGAAAGAAGATGTACACACTAAAGTAGACAAATGAAGGAAAGAATAAATCAGAGTCATTTTATTTGTCATACTTGGCTTCTGAGAAGCTGGCAAAGTGTTCTGGACGACGACCGTTGTGTTAGACTTTCATCACTCATGATCTCTGCAATGCCAGAAAGGATGTCAAAATTGTGTCCTTCAGATTAGGAGTTCTAATGTGCTCTTGTTTGCTCTAAACACGGCTGTTTGGTTATACGATAAACAGTCAGATACCAGTATACTTAATGTAAACAGCAAATGAACGTCTTGTTCCCTAGAAAAATCTTCCTTTCTATGGGATCAACTAACTAACTCTCCCTATGGTATGCTCTGAGATTAGGCCACTGTCAGGATCCCTGCTTCTTAAGATGAATGATGATAGTTAAATGCAGACTGCTCAGTGTCATCTGTGTCACACATGCTATTATAGTGCAGAGGGTGATGATTTTCATATCCATTTAGGCAAGGGACAAGCATTTTACTCAAATTAATTATCTATCTGAAAATTGACCTCCTTTGATGTAGCTAAAAGTATGCAATGTTTCACATGTACCTCAGCTGCATTTGGAGGAGGCATTTCTTGGGGGGAAGGGAGCATTTAGGTCAGGGGATTGAATTTTCAAATCTATGCACCTAAAGATCAATTCTGTGGCAGGACACTAACGGTTATGCACCTCTTGCATGTGTAAATGTACAGAACACTGTCCCTTACGCACACAAGTGGCAGTGAATTGACTGGGTGTGCATGAGCAGTATAGCGTTTAAACAGGGATGGGGTTCCCAGTCCCACTTACAGAATACTCTTGCTACATTTAAGCGCCCACAATTACATCAGATCTATGGTCAGATAAATGTCAAGTGCACTGATACTGAGTTATGCTTGTATTCTCTAACAGAAACTGGGCAACAAGATGCCATTATAGAATAGGCTCTCACAGTGGTTTAGCTATGAGGGCCACGGGGGCCTGGGCCCCCCAAAACTGGATCTGTGCCTCTGGTTTGGCTGTCAGGGGTCCCCAACCCCCGCCAGCTGAAGCGTTTTTTCCAGCACTGGTCTCCGGTGCTGCCAGATTTCCTGCCATGCTCTCTCTTCCCCCTCACATCCGGCACACTCATTTTAGTGAAACTGAGCATGCGCGCACACTCAATTTCATTAAAACGAGCAGGCCAGACATGGCATGAGGGGAAGAGAGAGCAGAGCAGGAAATGCGGCAGTGCCAGAGACCTGCATTTGAAAACGCGCTTCAACTGGCGGGGGTTGGGGACCCCCGCCAGCCAAGGTATGTGCAGCAGCAGCAGCAGTGGCGGCGGTGGATGCGTGGGGGCGGCAGGGCAGTAGTAAGGGGTGGCCCAAAATGTGCCCCCTCACTTTGGACTCTGGCCCACTCCCACCTCGAGGTCTGGCTACGCCCCTGAGTTCTCACCACACCGCATCAGGAGACCTAAAATAAGGCTACTACATAGAGAATTGCCCCAGTTTACATGAGAAAGCACATTTCTACAAAAAGGAGTTGTCTAAAGCTATCCGGCTTACAGCAAGTTTCAGAGTGTAAGCTTTGAAAACTGGTGCATAGTCCCTAGATTTATTTATTTATTTGTTACATTTGTATCCCACATTTTCCCACCTATTTGTAGGCTCAATGTGGCTTACATAGTACCAGAGAGGCGATTGCAGACTCCGGTGTAAACAAATACAAAGTGATATTGTGGTTAGATAAAGTTCATGTGGCACAGACACACTATGGAATCGTACAACAGAAGAGTTGTCTTATGTCCATTACGTACTTTAGTTTTGTTGTGTTGTAGAGATCAGGCATTTATGTTTGATTGGTAGGGTATACCTTTTTAAACAGGTTAGTTTTTAGTTTTTTCCGGAAGTTTAGGTGGTCGTACGTAGTTTTCACGGCTTTTGGTAATGCGTTCCACAGTTGTAGCTTATGTAGGAGAAACTGGATGCATAAGTTGATTTGTATTTGAGTCCTTTGCAGCTTGGGTAGTGCAGATTTAGGTACGTTCGTGTTGATTTGGATGTGTTTCTAGTTGGTAGGTCGATCAAGTCTGTCATGTATCCCGGGGCTTCACCGTAGATAATTTTGTGAACCAGAGTGCAGATTTTGAAAGCTATGTGTTCTTTGACTGGGAGACAGTGTAGTTTTTCGCGGAGGGGTTTTGCACTTTCAAATCGCATTTTTCCGAAGATAAGCTTAGCTGCCGTGTTTTGAGCGGTCTGAAGTTTCTTTAATGTTTGTTCTTTGCATCCCGCATAAATTCCACTGCAGTAGTCTACATGGCTTAGTACCATTGATTGTTCCAGGTTGCGAAATGTTTCTCTCAGGAAGAATTGTTTCAAGCGTTTGAGTTTCCACATTGATTGGAACATTTTCTTTGTTGTAGAGGTCACTTGGCTCTCTAGTGTTAGGTTGTGGTCCAATGTAATGCCGAGGACTTTCAGGCTGTCTGAGATAGGGAGGGTGTAATTTGAGGTGTTGATAATTGTGGGGTTGTCCGCGCTGTGTTGGGATGAGAGGATAAGACAGTGAGTTTTTTCTTTGTTGAGTTTTAGTTAAAATGCATTTGCCCAAGAGTCCATGATGTTCAAGCTGATCTTGATTTCGTTGGTGATTTCTGTCAGTTTAGATTTGTACGAAATGTATATTGTGACATCGTCTGCATAGATGAAGGGGTTAAGGTATTGGTTGGATAAGGACTTGGCTAGTAGGGTCATCATTAGGTTGAAGAGGATCGGTGATAGCGGTGATCCCTTTGGTACTCCACAGTCTGCTTTCCATGGTGGTGATATGTTTGAGTTTGATTTTCCTTGATATGTTCTTGTGGTTAGGAAACCCTTGAGCCAGCTTAGTATGTTTCCACCTATCCCGAAGTTATCTAGTAATCTTATTAATATATTGTGGTTTACCATGTTGAATGCACTAGACATGTCGAATTGGAGGAGGAGGATGTTTTTGCCTATTGCTATTTCCTACTTGAATTTGGCTAGGAGAGTGAGTAGTACTGTTTCTGTGCTGTGGAGGGGGTGAAAACCTGACTGTGATTCGTGTAATATTGAGAATTTGTTTATATAATCTGTAAGTTGTGTGGCTACAATGCTTTCCATCAGTTTGACTGATAAAAATCATTCTTGATTTTGTCCCTGTGTTGACAGTTGGCAAATTGCAACCATAAGTTAATAGAGTCTCTTTCAGTGAAATGATGTAAAAGGGATATATTGGCTGCAGACATTGAGACCTATTTATCAAAACCTGTTAATGCACATTGTTGTTAAATTACCCCCGTTAATTAAATACACACGTTAATGCATTTTGATCGCTGGGCTCCTTTATTGGTATATAGCAAAATATCTATAACATTGTTAAACATTGTACAATTCTTACATAAAAGGCAATTCCTTAAGGTGTGCCTAAAGTTAAGCACCAGTTGCACGGCAGTTTATAGAATGGTTGCACTTATGTGCGGGATTGGTACTATTAATTGGCTCACACACAATTAAGTACTTGGTGCTATTTGATAAAATTAGCACACATCCCTCTGGATTCTATATAGTGTGCCTAGAGATCCATGCTTAAATCTAGGCGTATTCCATAAGAATGTGCATAGCTTAATTGGCCTAACAAGTTAATTAGCATTGATAACAGCACTTAACAAGCAATAATGAGCACTAATTGGTAATAATTAGAATGTATACGCACAACTCGCTAAGCGTATTCTGTAGCACACTGCACCTAAATTCTAATGTGCACAGTTCAAAAGGGGCATGGCTATGGGTGTTCCAAAATTTACACGCACAGTTATAGAATATGGCCCAGTGCACGTAGATCTACAAGCAGGGATAGGCGCTAGGATTTCCACCTAAATGTATTCTATATACCATATCAAAATCTAGGCATTGGTTAGAGAATACACTTTGGCAGAAATCTTTACCGCATGGATTTGTTAGGCACCATATATAGAATCTGGCCCAACTTGTACAGCGCATAACCAAAAGTGGGCTGTACCTGTGGACAGACCAGGGCTGCCGAGAGGGAAGCAGGAGGAGCAAAATTTCCCAGGCCCAGCTTCCAAGGGGGGGCCTTGCACTGGGCCCAGGGGTCTGTCTCTCCTGCTCCTATTGGTAACCAGTCCCGGCACACTGGAACAGGTGAGAGACAGACCAAAGCACCGGGCCCCACTTGGAGGCTGGAGAGGAGCAGACGCACTGATGTAGGGGGCGGGTGTCCCCACATCTGTGCATCAGTGCATCTGCTCCTCCCCGGCCTCCAGGGGGGCCCTGTGCTGATATCTGGTGGCAGCTTGAAAGTGAGTGAGGGGCAGCAGTGGTGGCTTGCATTCCAGGTTGGGCCCACAATGACTATGGGTGGGGGGCCTGGCAGCTCCATCCTGAGTGGGGGGAGGCCAGCAGTGGTGGCCCTATCCTGGACCTGGCTCTGTCTCTTGGCAGCTCTAGGACAGACCATGGGCATGTCACTATGCAACATGTGTAACTTCTAGAATACTGTTAGTTCAGCACACACTTAGAGCAATTTATGCCAGTCATTGACCTGGCATAAGTGGTCACACCTAAGTTTCAGCACACCAAAGCCACTTTGCTCTTGTATTCTGTAACAGGTTAAGCGCGCTTCAGTGCCATTACAGAATTGGCACTAAGCGCACCCCATGTGACACTTTAATTTAAACGCCACTTTTTTGAATAATCAAATACACAATTCATTCATTTAAATATTTATATACCACTTAGACCTAAGCAGTTTAAAGCTTCACTTTACAGGTATTATTGGGCTCATAGTCTAGGTAGTACATTGTACTACTGTTGTACCTGTGGCAACTGAGGGTTAAGTGACTTGTCCAGGGTCACACGGAGCTGCAGAGGGCATTGAACCTGGTTACCCAGGATCTTAACCCACTGCCAACCACTAGGCAGCAGCAGTAGGAATCGAATCCAGTTCCCCAAGTCTACAACCCGCTACAATAACCATTAGGCCACTCTTCCAGCCTGAATGTGAGTTTCAGATCTACAGTAAGCCTTCATCAGGCTGATTTATTCTTATTGAGGCCCACAACTTGCTGGTTATGGGATTGAATTTATAACATGACAACTATGTGAGAAGCCAAAATGGCACTTACTGTAAGGCTATTTTATAAAGGTAATGAAACAGATCCCAAACCAAACTCAAAAGCCTAGTGGTTAGTGCAGCAGACTTTGATCCTGGGTAGGGTTACCATATGTCCGGTTTTACCCAGACATGTCTTCTTTCTGAGGACAGGGCCGGGCAACCAGGCGGGTTTTGCCAGCCTGCCCATTTGTCCGGATTTCGGGCAGGCGGGCGGGCCTAGTGGTGTCCTATCCTCCACTCCCCTTACCTTACTATATTGCCCTGGTGGTCTAGTAACCTCTTTGGGGCATGAAAGAGCACCCTCTTTCCTGCCCCCAGCGCCGTCATACTGTTCCTTGCTGACGGTCCCAGTGCTGATTCAAAATGGCTGCCGAGCGTTGCAGTCTCACGGATCCACTTCAACTCTCGGTGGCCATTTTGAATCTGTGCCGGGACCAGAGTCAGCAAGGAATAGTATGCAGGCGCTCCGTGCAGGAAAGAGGGGGCTCTTTCCTGCACCGAAGAGGTCACTAGACCACCAGGGCAGTATAGTAAGGTAAAAGGAGAGGAGGATAGGACACCCTTAGGGATGTGTGATGGGAGGAACGGGGGGGGGGGGGTTGTGTGAAAGGGGCGGGGAGGTATGTGACAGAGGCGGGGTGGGTGTGAAAGGGGTGGGATGGGGCAGGTGGGCTGGGGTGGGGCATATGTCCTCTTTTTGGGGCTAGCAAATATGGTAACCCTAATCCTGGGGGAACTGGGTTTGATTCCCACTGCAGCTCCTTGTGACTCTGGGCAAGTCACTTAACCCTCCATTGCCCCAGGTACAAATATGTGCCTGCATATACTATGTAAACTGCTTTGAATGTAGTTGCAAAAACCAGAGAAAGGTGGTATATCAAGTCCCATTTCCCTTTCCCCTATTATAACCAAACAAAAACACTTGAATATCATTTACTAAGCCTTTTACATAAAACATTTTTTGACCATCATGTAGGAAGCCTTTCTTGAATATCCGTAGGAAAAGCTTCAAATGATATAATCATCAGTCCTCAAAAGGTAGTGAAAACATATTCAATATATCTTCACAAATATATCTTCTATTTATGGAAACAACAAATATTCAGTTTGTAAAGTAATGTCTTCTGTGCAAGAAGCCAAACGATCTTAAAATAGGTACCAAGACATTACTTAGCTTGAAAATAAGTAGTGCTGCCATTAGCAAAATAACAATTTCAGCCGTCTTCCACTTCACAAAAATGAGATCGCCGACGCAATAGTGTTTCAAGCAATTAATAGCTCTACATCAGAGCACTATCACTGAAAATAAAACATAATTGCCAGGCACAATGTTTAAAAAAACACACACACATATTTTTCAAAATAGATCAGCTCACACCTCACTTACAAAACATACTAAGTAGTAGGTCAGTGTCTGCTGATTCCACTGATTCAACATGGCATCTAGGTATAAATATAAACTTAAACAAGTCTACCAATCAGATACACAATAACAGATCATATGATAGCAGGCTTAACCAATTACAATAAAGGAAGCCATTCCACTTCCTCATTCAAGCTCTACAGTTGTAAAGTGTTCAAAGTGCATATTCAATATTGTTTACGGTATGCTGGCTGATATTCACAATCACCACCCAAAATAAATAGGGGAATAACATCTATCATTCTCCATCTAATATCTTTAATTATGTGATGTTTCTCCATCTAATGGGCTACAAAAGATCCAGTATTAGAACTAGCATTAATGCGGCTCTGATGTTCATTGGGCCACAGAAGAATCTGTCTCTTCATATGTCCAATATAGATCTTAGAGCAAGGACATGTGAATGGTATAAATCACAAATGACAAATTGTGGGTAGAAACATAGAAGCTGTAATTGTAAAGTTCTTATTAGTAGCAATCCATGATAAACGTTCAATAGTTGTAATATGCCATGTAAATTTCCACTTAAATTAAATATCACCCAAACAGCACACTGTGGGGACTAATGATCAAAACAAATAGTTAATGTCCCAAACATTTGTGTCAAGAGCAGGATTTTACAACACACCGTCTGGTGCATGGGGATAATCAGATTAACTGCTTCTCACAACCATATGAACAATATTGTTCTCTCGCACAGGCGAAATGGTGTGGAGCAAATCCTCATATAGTCCCCTTACTTCTTTTATCTATGTTCTTACATCTTTTGTATACCAAAACTGTGCAAATTCACATGAATAAATATGTGCATTGTTTCCAAACATTCACTTATCTGTAAAAGGCAGCGATTTAACAGTAACAGGGAACCCCCGCCGACATGGCCAAGTTTCGCATAATGCTTTATCAAGGAAGAGGCTCTCTGCAACATAAATCATATAAACATTACTATTCGCACTTAACAAAAGTAACCATCAGCTTTCTCACATTAAAATAACATCATTACCGTTTCATCCTGCATATAACCCTGTATATCAGAAAATGGCCGCGGCGTTTCTACGTGAACCTTGCTTTTAAATGAGCTACAGCTAATCAGGAAAAGAGCAATGCGATTGGATCATCAGTCCAAACCAAACAACCAATGAGACCGCAGCCCATACAGTTACATCATCGACCACCAATCAATTTCCAAATTAAGCCCGTCAGGAGCTAACGTTTGTAACTTAAATATCCATTTCTGCTCCCTAAAATTTAAAAGTTGAGCAGTATTGCCACCCTCCCACCCCATACTAATGTGATCAATTATCCTCCATCTAAGATCAGAGAGTAAATGCTCAATACTGCTCAACTTTTAAATTTTAGGGAGCAGAAATGGATATTTAAGTTACAAACGTTAGCTCCTGACGGGCTTAATTCGGAAATTGATTGTGCGAGAGAACAATATTGTTCATATGGTTGTGAGAAGCAGTTAATCTGATTATCCCCATGCACCAGACGGTGTGTTGTAAAATCCTGCTCTTGACACAAATGTTTGGGACATTAACTATATGTAAATTTCCACAGCATCGATAGCCAAAAGTGACTTCCTTTAAACAAGTGCTTATGTTTGTTCTAACATCCCCACCTTAAGTAATTCCCTTATCCCTTATTTGTCCTATTTGTCTGTCCTGATTAGATTGCAAGCTCTGTCAAGCAGGGACTGTCTTCATGTACGTCTTGTAGCACTATAGAAATGAAAAGCAGCAGTAGTAGTAGTAGTATATTATGACCTCCTTGATATGCAATAGTAGGGAACTTAGCAAGGATTGAATGTCTAGATGTTATTGGCCAACAATTCCTCAGAATTTTCACCACTTGCGAAGCATGGTGAATAATATTCAGGCGGTTTTGTTTTGTTATTTTGTAAAAATAACATAAGCATCCTTGTGCCTTTATGAAATAAGCTCCCAGAGCCAGTTCCAATAGTGCATAAATGCCAACATCACTTTTACACCTGCTCCAAAGCTGGTGTAAACATTTGTTTGCTTATTTATTTATATATTTGGATTTAACTGACATCTTAATAAACCACCAACAACTAATCAAACATTTCACCTCTCACCACATCAACTTCCACTACACCATAGGAAGTACACACACACTTGGTCTACACCAACAAAATGGAATGAAAGGTCAAAACACAAACACATTGACATACACAAACCACCCTACCAATGGAAGAACACCCACACCTGGACCATACCAAAATGGAATGAAAGACCAAAACACACGCAAACGCACCAGGGACCGACAACTCACGAAAATTCACACCTCTCCAAATTTAGAAGCCCCATTCCACAACATTCATGTGGGCTACATTAACGCCAGATCTGTAGTAAACAAAATAACAACAATAACAGATTGGATCATATCAGATAACCTCGACCTACTTTTCATCAACAAAACCTGGATCCACGATCAGAAAGATCCCATAATCCCTGACCTATGCCCTCCAGGATATAAAATCACTCATTGGATCAGAAAGGAAAAGAGAGGTGGAGGCCTAGCTCTAATCTACCGCTCCCATTTCATCACCGAAACTACCGCTGAGTCCATAACACCCCAATTAGAAATTGTATCAATCAGATTACACAACAAATCCCTGACTGACTATCTAAACTGCGTCTTATTCTATAGACCTCCTGGCAACTGGAACGATTGCCAGCTCAACCTTATGGACTTCATCTCAAACAGCTGTGTATCCAACCCTAATACACTGGTACTAGGTGACATAAACCTCCACCTTGAAGACATTAACTCTTCCAATGCACGAGACTTTAAGGATTTCCTCCACTCATGGGCTCTCAAATTTCCACAAATGCAAGCTACCCACATTAAAGGGCACACATTCAACCTCATCTCCTACAAACTATCCACAAACCACAACATATCAATGACAAATATCAAATGGTCAGACATACCCAGGTCCGACCATCACAAGCTGCACCTATCACTAAATTGGCGAAAAGGGACCATACCAAACACCAAACAACATAACCTACAGCACAAGAGGCAAAATTGACCCAACAGTATTCTGGCAACAGATATATGACAATGAATGGAATGATCGAAAAGACTCCACACATTATCTCTCTGATTGGGATGAAAGATGCAAGAGCATACTAGATGAAATAGCACCCCTAAGAACCAGGACATCACATAGACAGAAGGTGGCCCCATGGTTCAACGACGAACTAAAAAAACTCAAAACACAAACCAGAAAACTTGAACGAGCATGGGCAAAAATAAAAGACGAGCACACACAACGCATGGAAACAAACAGAAAGAAAATACAAATATGCAGTAAGACAAACCAAAGTATCCTACTATAAAACTAAAATAGGACCAGACTGCAAAGACCTGAAGAAACTATACCAACTAGTAAACACGCTCATAGATACCACTGCTATCACCACAACCAACACCGTCATCCCATCTGCAGATGATCTTGCCAACTACTTCAAGGAAAAAATAATAAAACTATGTAAAACACTTCCTCAACAGAACACTGATATTGAACAATTTTTCAACCTATTGGACCCAAACCAGGAAGAATACCCCGCAGACCGCACCTGGTCAAATTTTGCTACTCTCTCCACCGAATCAGTTACCCAAGCAATTCACAAATTCTCCAATACTCATTGTAAACTGGACACCGGCCCCAGCTACTTACTTAAATCAGCACCCTATTGCTTCATTGAAGACCTCACATCCTACCTAAACTGCATGCTCCAACAAGGCCTCTTCCCCAAGGAACATGGCAACATACTACTCACTCCACTACCAAAAGACACAAAGAAGAAAATGAACAACCTTACCAATTATCGCCCAGTTGCATCCATCCCACTAGTAGTTCAAACTGATGGAGAGTATGGAGACAAAACAGCTTATGGATTACATTGACAAGTTCTCATTATCGCATGATTCACAATCAGGATTTCGCCCTTCCTACAGCACAGAAACTGTACTAGTCACTCTACTGGTGAAATTCAAGCACGAAATTGCCACAGGTAAAAGCATACTCCTCCTCCAATTCGACATGTCGAGCGCATTCGACATGGTAAACCACAACATACTTCTACAGCTCCTAGACCATTTCAGGATTGGAGGAAACACAGTTAACTGGATCAAGGTCTTCCTAAGCACCAGAACAAACCAAGTTAAATCAAAAACAAACATATCACCACCATGGAAAGCAGACTGCGGAGTACCTCAAGGATCTCCAC
The DNA here is from genome assembly GCF_901765095.1 of Microcaecilia unicolor. Classification (NCBI taxonomy): domain Eukaryota; kingdom Metazoa; phylum Chordata; class Amphibia; order Gymnophiona; family Siphonopidae; genus Microcaecilia; species Microcaecilia unicolor. The sequence continues at coordinate 137,926,028 of NC_044031.1, read as the reverse complement.
TCTCACCAATACTATTCAACATAATGATGACCCCACTGGCCAAATCCCTATCCAACCAAAACCTTCATCCGTTCATATATGCAGATGATGTCACAATTTATATCCCTTTCAAACACGACCTAACAGAAATCACCGATGAAATCAAGTGTGGTTTGGACATCATGGACTCATGGGCAAATTCATTCCAATTGAAATTAAACACTGAAAAAACACACTGCCTTATCCTCTCATCCCAACATAATAAATATAAACCCACAACCTTAAACACCCCAGATCACACCCTCCCTATCTCAGACAGCCTCAAAATACTAGGTGTTACTATTGACCGCAATCTTACACTTGAGAGCCAAGTAAACTCCATCATAAAGAAAATGTTTCATTCAATGTGGAAGCTTAAACGTATAAAACCTTTCTTCCAGATAAGTTTTCTGTAACCTAATACAATCAATGGTAATGAGCCTCGCAGATTACTGCAACGGAATATATGCGAGATGCAAAAAACAACTCATAAAGAAACTCCAGAAAGCCCAAAACACGGCAGCCAGGTTTATATTCGGTAAATCACATTTCGAATCTGCCAAACCCCTCCGAGAAAAACTGCACTGGCTCCCTATCAAAGAACATATCATCTTCAAAATCTGCATCTTGGTCCACAAGATTATCTGTGGCAAAGCACCAGGATGCATGGCTAACCTGATTGACATTCCAGACAGAAACAGAACTAGTGTCAGGCTTCTCACGGAAGCACAGGGTTTGTGAGCCCTTAGACCACTGCCGTGGAGCGGCAGTGGCAGGCAAAACCACCCCCAAACCAGAGGCAAGGCAGAACAGGACTGGAACCCCGGACTGGAGTTGCAGCAGAGGCAAACAAGCTGGGACAGGCAGAGCAGGAACAGCTAGACTTCACCTGCGCTTGACCGCCCATCCCCCGGAGTTGAGCCCCTGGGTGCAGGCGGCCGGCAGGACTTACAGGACAAGGCAGAAACTGGATACCAACAGGAAACACACAACAGAGTCAGGAATAAAAGCTGCCAGGCAGCCACTAAGACAGAAACACAGACAGGTGAGAGTCAGGACTGAAAGCTGCCAAGCAGCCACTAAAAAGGAACACAGACACAAGACAAGGAAATGCAGACTAGAAACAAGACTAGGAACTAAGCAATAAAACCAAAGCTAACTACACACAAACAAACTAGAAGCAGGCAAGAAACTCAGACTAGAATTGGACTAGGCAGAAGTGCACAGAGCACACCCACATACCAGGGACCTTAGACAATGCAAAGGCAAACACAGAAGTTTCCAGGTGGCTAATAAAGCCCATCAGCTGCTGAAGTTCAGCTGCAGGAATCACAAGGCAGCTACGAGTGCTGTTCAGGCACAAACAAGAAAATTAAGTCTGGCAGCCTGGAAGATCCGCACCGGACTGGGCTGAAGTCTGGAACGTGTGACAGTTCATAGCAGCCACCGGTTCAGGCCACCAGAGGGCGAGGTGAGCACAAACAAGGAAACAGTCACCACCGTGACAACTAGAGCATCATGCACCTACCTAAATCTCCACTACCCGAGCTGCAAAGGTCTCAGATACAAATTAACCTATGCATCAAACTTCTCCTACATAAGCACACAATTATGGAATATACTCCCAAAGACTGTGAAATCAATTTATGACCATCTAGACTTCAGGAGATCATTAAAGACCTACATATTCAGAAAAGCATTCTCCACCAATCTAACCTAGATGCCTCCAATCTGCAATACAGCAAACCACAAGCTGTACTGGACACTACATATTACTTCCTATCCTTGATCCCTAGACACCTGAATATACTAGTTTTACCTGACCCTAACATCAAATTGTATTTGTTTCCATACCGGTCTAGGTGGTCGCCTTGACCGGTAAGATGTAAGCCACATTGAGCCTGCAAATAGGTGGGAAAATGTGGGATACAAATGCTACAAATAAAAATAATAATAATAATCTCTTTTCAGTAGTAGCTCAGTGTGTTACATATCTCCGCCACAAATAGAAAATCTGAACAAAGATCTAGTAATAGACATCCAAAGGCTGGGAATGAAAGGTGAGGTGCTGTTGCTGGAAGATTTCAACCTGCCAGATACAGATTGAAGTGTTCCACCTGCAGAATCGGAAAAAAGTAGAGAGATAGTGGATGCTTTCAAAGAGCTCTCCTCAGAATTCACCACAGAAAGGTCGATGCTGGATCTCATGCTCACAAATGGGGAAAATGTGTCTAATCTCAAATCTATCCTGCTATAACTGTATTCCTGTATTCCTGTTAGTCACTTGTTCTATCAAAATAACATGTGTTGCTGAAGAAGATACAACTCTGACAATGATCTCGAATGGAAAATTTCAGAGAAGTCCATTATACATGTATGTTACCTGTGACTGACAGAAGCAAATTGCAGAAATGACATAATTAATGAAAAAAAGACAACAGAACGTTGCATTCATTATTATCACCAAGAGTCAACATGAGCACAGAACTCCCTACTCATTCTGGCCAACTGCTAGTAGTACTTCCAAGGATAATAAGCAGAAGCTCATCTCTTTATTAATTTCTCCTAAGATTCCAAGTCAATGAAAATATTTACATTCCTGTGTAAATATACACAATAATCTGATTGGTTTTTGTACATGGTAGCTGTCATTATAATAAAATATTAATTATTTTGATGACTTTCTGGTCTTGAGAATTATTTGGATTTATTTCAAGCCTTATTGCTTATTTCGGCATTACTGCTAATCCCCCTAACAAACTCACAATAATTAATTGTTGGAAGATGGGCAAAAGGAATACTGTACACAAAACAAAGTTCTTAGTAGCAAGTAATATTAGGAATGGTGTAACAGTTTGGGTTTTGAGAACTAATTAAGAGGCCATTTTACTAAGCTGCGCTAAAAACTGGCCTATGCTACCACTAGCACAGGGTTTTCCCACGCATTGAGGCCACTTTTAGCGAGGCTGTAAAATGGCCGCATTTTCCATTTCCTCTATTAATGGCCACGTACTAATTTCCCCATTAGCGTGTGGCCATTAGTACAGGCACACTAATCAGTTGACGTGTTTCAATATATCTGTGCTGATTAACGCAGAACACACCTACTCTTTGCCCCCAAACACACCCCACTGCTAAAAAAATAAAAAGTAATTTTTAGCACATGGGAAGCACATGACGATCCAAAATCTACAGAGGGATGCCTGAGCGCACCCAGTGGTAATGGTTTCTAACCTTCAGTAAGCATGCGTTAGTACTTACCGCAGCTTAGTAAAAGGGCCCCTTAGGATCCCAATTCATGAGTTTGAGAAATTAAAGATTCAGTCTTCTCAGTTGTTCTGTAAAGCCTGCTTTGATTTATACAATAACATACCAACTACATCTGAGGAGCAATAGCTGGTATATTATTTTTGGTTTTCCCTTTTTCTTGCTGTTGATTTACACAATGATTTATTGTTCCCATATCCTGCCCTGACACATTGCAGTGGCACAGGTTTATTTCTCAATGTTCTGTGGTTCAACAAAAAGCACACCTCTGGTAATACAATAATATTAGGTATAAAGGACTAGATAAGATATATCACACCTAAAAAATCTGCACTGAAATGAAATACGCCTAGGCATATTCTGTACGCCTAAATCTACTACATTTCTTTGAAGGGGTAAACAAACATGTGGATAAAGGTGAGCCAGTTGATATTGTGTATCTGAATTTTCAAAAAGAATTAGACAAAATATATCATGAAAAACTCCTGAGTAAATTAGAAAGCCATGGGATAGGAGGCAATGTCCTGTTGTGGATTAAAACTGGTTGAAAGAAAACAGAAAGTAGGTTTAAATGGTCAGTGCTGGGACCACTGCTTTTTAATATATTTATAAATGATCTAGAGGGGAAGTGAGGTAATTAAATTTGCTGATGACACAAAGTTATTCAAAGTTGTTAAATCATAAGAGGATTGTGAAAAATTGCAAGAGGACCTTATGAGACTGGGATTCTGGGCATCCAAATGGCAGATGACGGCGGCTAAGAAAGCAAATAGAATGTTAGGTATTATTAGGAAAGGAATAGAAAACAAAAATAAGAATGTTATAATGCCTTTGTATCACTCCAAGGTGCAACCACACCTCAAATACTGCATGCAATTCTGGTCACCGTATCTCAAGAAAGATATGCCTGCTTATAATCGAACGAGAATAACGCCCAAGTTCCGACCTAAATCGGGAGATGGGCGTTCTTCTCACAAAAACAAATAAAGCGGTATAATCGAAAGCCGAACGTTGGACGCTTTCAACTGCACTCCGTCGCGGATGCGGACAAAGTTGACGGGGGCGTATCGAAGGCATGTCGAAGGCGGAACTGGGGCGTGGTTATCGGGCGAACAGAGATGGGCGCCCTTCGCCGATAATGGAACAGTTTTGAGCTAGAATTTAGGACACTTTTCCTGGACCCTGTTTTTTGACGAATAAGGCCCCCAAAAGTGCCCTAAATGACCAGATGACCCCCAGAGGGAGTCGGGGATGACCTCCCCTGACTCCCCCAGTGGTCACTAACCCCCTCCCACCACAACAAATGATGTTTCACAACTTTTTACTTTCACCCTCAAATGTCATACCCTCCTCCCAAGCAGCAGTATGCAGGTCCCTGGAGCAGTTGTTAGGGGGTGCAGTGGACGTCAGGCAGGTGGACCCAGGCCCATCCCCCCCCCTACCTGTTACAATTGTGCTGCTTAATGCTACTAGTCGTCCAACCCCCCCAAACCCACTGTACCCACATGTAGGTGCCCCCCTTCACCTCTTAGGGCTATAGTAATGATGTAGACTTGTGGGCAGTGGGTTTTGAGGGGGATTTGGGGGGCTCAACACCCAAGGGAAGGGTGCTATGCACCTGGGAGCTCTTTTACCTTTTATTTGGTTTTTGTAAAAGTGCCCCCTAGGGTGCCCGGTTGGTGTCCTGCCATGTGAGGGGGACCAGTGCACTATGAATCCTGGCCCCTCCCACGAACAAATGCCTTGGATTTATTCGTTTTTGAGCTGGGCGATTTCATTTTCCATTATCGCTGAAAAGCAAAAACGCCCAGCTCACACCTTGACGAATAAAACATGGGCGTCTTTTTCTTTTAAAAAATACGATCCGCCCCGCCCCTTCACGGACCCGTTCTCGGAGATAAACGCCCATGGAGATAGGCGTTTCTGTTCCATTATGCCCCTCATGGTGTAATTAGAAAATGTACCGAAAAGGGCAATGATAAAGGGGATGGGACAACTTCCCTATGAGGAAAGGCTAAAGCGGCTAGGGATCTTCAGCTTGGAGAAGAGACAGTTAAGGGGAAATATGATAGAGGTCTATAAAATAATGAGTGGAGTGAAACGGGTAGACGTGAATCGATTGTTTACTCTTTCCAAAACTACTAGGACTAGGGGGCATGCGATGAAGCTACAAAGTAGTAAATTAAAAACGAATCAGAGAAAACTTTTCTTCACTCAATGTGTAATTAAACTCTGGAATTCGTTGCCAGAGAATGTGGTAAAAGCAGTTAGCTTAGCGAGGTTCAAAAAAGGTTTTGATAACTTCCTAAAAGAAATGTCCATAAGCCATTAATAAGATAGACTGGGGAAAATCCACTGCTTATTTCAAGGATAAGCAGCATAAAATGCATTATACTGTTTTGGGATCTTGCCAGGTATTTGTGACCTGGATTGGCCACTGTTGGAAACATGATGCTGGACTTGATGGACCTTCAGTCTGTCCCAGTATGGCAACACTTATGTTCTACTGTAATGTTCATAATAAGCCTATAGTTTCATGTGGATTATAGAACACGCCAAGTACCTGTCCACACGACTAAATTTATTCACATGCAGTTAAACCAAATAAAACTTGGTGTAAATGCTGACACCTAAATTAGACATGGACTAGATGTATTCTATAACAACATGTATAGAGTTTAGAAGTGCCCACAACCTGCCCATGGCCACGCCTCCTTTTCAACTATGCAAATTAGAATTTACGTGCATCACGTTATAGAATACGCTTAGACAGTTGTGAGTGTAAATTCTAATTAATGCCAATTAGTGTCAATAATTGCTTGTTAGTCGGCAATTATTTATTTATTTAAATAATTATCCAACCAAGGCCTTAACCCTTTCTTCTATGCAGACGATGTCACAATATACATTCCTTACAAACGTGATCTGACAGAAATCACCAACTAAATCAAGCTCAGCTTGAATATCATGGACTCATGGGCAAACGCATTTCAACTAAAACTCAACACAGAAAAAACACACTGCCTCATCCTCTCATCCCAATACAATACAAACAAACCCACAAACATAAACACCCTAGATCATACCCTCCCTATCTCAGACAGCCTGAAAAATCTCGGCATTACAATCGACCGTAACCTTACACTAGAGAACCAAGTGAAATCTACAACAAAGAAAATGTTCTACTCAATATGGAAACTCAAACACGTGAAACCATTCTTCCCGAGGGAAACATTTCGCAACTTGATACAATCAATGGTACTAAGCCATGTAGACTACTGCAACGGAATTTATGCGGGATGCAAAGAACAAATGAGAAAGAAACTTCAGACCGCTCAAAACACGGCAGCCAGGCTTAAATTTTGGAAAAACACGATTCGAAAGCGCCAAACCCCTCAGAGAAAAACTGCACTGGTTCCCAATCAAAGAACATATTGCTTTCAAAATCTGCACCTTGGTTCAAAAAATTATCTACGGCGAAGCCCTGGGATACATGACAGACCTCTTAGACCTACCAACCAGAAACACAACAGGATCAACACGAACATACCTAAATCTCCACTACCCAAGCTGCAAAGGACTCAAATACAAATCAACCTATGCATCCAGCTTTTCCTACATAAGCACACAACTATGGAACGCATTACCAAAAGCCGTGAAAACAACTTATGATCACCTAAACTTCCGGAAATCATTAAAAACTAACCTGTTCAAAAAGGCATACCCTACCAACCCAACTTAAATGCCTGTACCCTGCAACACAATGAAACCAAAGCTCGTAATGGACATATAATAACTCTTCCTCGCTACGATTCCCTAAAGTGTCTGTACACACGAACCTTATTCTACCACAACATCACTGTATTTGTTCATACCGGAATTGGCGAACACCTTTACGGTACTATGTAAGCCACATTGAGCCTGCAAATAGATGGAAAAATGTGGGATACAAATGTAACAAACAAATAAATAAATAAAATTTATTTGTTACATTTGTATCCCACATTTTCCCACCTATTTGTAGGCTCAATGTGGCTTACATAGTACCAGAGAGGCGTTTGCAGACTCCTGTGTAAACAAATACAAAGTGATGTTGTGGTAAGATAAAGTTCATGTGGCACAGCCACATTAGGGCATCGTATAACGGAAGAGTTGTGTTATGTCCATTACGTACTTTAGTTGTATTGTGTTGCAGATATCAGGCATTTATGTTGGATCGGCAGGGTATGCCTTTTTAAACAGTTTGGTTTTTAGTGTTTTCCGGAAGTTTAGGTGATAGTACATAATTTTCAAGGCTTTTGGTAATGCGTTCCACAGTTGTGTGCTAATGTAGGAAAAACTGGATGCATAGGTTGATTTGTATTTGAGTTCTTTGCAGCTTGCGTACTGCAGAATTAGGTACATTCGTGTTGATTCGGATGTGTTTCCAGTTGGTAGGTCAATCAAGTCTGTCATGTATCCCGGGGCTTCACCATAGATAATTTTGTGAATCAGAGTGCAGATTTTGAAAGCAATGCGTTCTTTCATTGGGAGCCAGTGTAGTTTTTCGCGGAGGGGTTTTGCACTTTCAAATCGCGTTTTTCTGAAGATAAGCCTAGCTGCCGTGTTTTGAGCAGTCTGAAGTTTCTTTAAGATTTGTTCTTTACATCCCGCATAGATTCCACTGCAGTAGTCTACATGGCTTAGTACCAGGCTGCGAAATGTTTCCTTCAGGAAGAATTGCTTCAGGCGTTTGAGCTTCCACATTGAGTGGAGCATTTTCTTTGTCGTGGATGTCACTTGGCTCTCTAGTGTAATGCCGAGGACTTTCAGGCTATCTGAGATAGGGAGGGTGTAATCTGGGGTGTTGATACTTGTGGGGTTGTCCGCACTGTGTTGGGACAAGAGGATGAGACAGTGTGTTTTTTCTTTGTTGAGTTTTAGTTGAAATTCATTAGCCCAAGAGTCCATAATGTTCAAGCTGTTCTTGATTTCGTTGGTGATTTCTGTCAGGTTAGATTTATAAGGAATGTATATTGTGACATCGTCTGCATAGATGAAAGGGTTAAAGCCTTGGTTGGATAAGGACTTGACTAGTGGGGGGTCATCATTAGGTTGAAGAGGATCTGTGATAGCGCTGGTCCTTGTGGTACTCCACAGTCTGCTTTCCACGGTGATGATATGTTTAAGTTTCATTTTCCTTGATATGTTCTTGTGGTTAGGAAACCCTTGATCCAGCTAAGTATTTATCCACCGATCCTGAACTTATCTAGTAATCTTATTGATATAGTATGGTTTACCATGTCGAATGCACTAGCCATGTCAAATTGGAGGAGGAGGAGGATGTTTTTACCTATTGCTATCTCCTACTTGAATTTGGCTAGGAGAGTGAGTAGTACTGTTTCTGTGCTGTGGAGGGGACGAAAACCTGATTGAGACTCGTGTAATATTGAGAATTTGTTTATATAATCTGTGAGTTGTTTGGCTACCATGCTTTCCATCAGTTTGACTACCAACGGGATGGATGCTACTGGACGGTAGTTAGTGATTTCATTTGTTTTTTTTCTTGGTGTCTTTTGGTATCGTAGTGAGTAGGATGTTGCCGTTTTCCTTAGGGAAGAGACCTTGTTGAAGCATGTAGTTTAGGTGGGGTGTGAGGTGTGCTACGAAGCAGTCAGGGGCAGATTTCATTAGGTAGTTGGGACAGGTATCTAGTTTGCAGTAAGTGTTGGAGAACCTGCTGATCGCCTGTGTAATAGTATCGATGGTAAGGAGGGCGAAGTTTAACCAGGTTCGGTCGGCTGGGTATTCTCCAGTAGTTGGGTCCAACTCATAAAGGAAGTTTTTGATGTCAGTGTTATCATGAGGTAGCGTGTTGCATAGGTTTACAATTTTTTCATTGAAATACTTAGCCAGTTTATCTGCAGATGGGATGTCTGTATTTATTGTAGTGACCAAGTTGGTGTCTAGGAGTTTGTTCACAAGTTGGTATAATTTCTTTGTGTCTTTGTCCCTATTTTATAGTATGATCTTTTGGTTCGTCTTATTGCGTATTTGTATTTTCTTTGTGATTGTTTCCATGTGTTAAGTGTGTGTTCATCTTTTGATTTTTTCCATGCTCGTTCAAGCTTCCTGGATTGTGTTTTTAGCTTTTTCAGTTCATCATTGAACCATGGTATCGAGTTACGCTTTCGTGAGGTTCTTGATCGCAAGGGTGCTATTTCATCTAGTATGCATTTGCATCTTTTATCCCTTTCAATGAGGAAGTAGATGGAGTCTGTTTGTGCTGACCATTCATTGTTATATAACAGTTGCCAGAATGTTTTCGTGTCTACTTGATCTCTTGTGTTGTAGGATGTGTGTTCTTGTATTTGGTGTAATCCCTTCTTCCGCCAGTGTAGGGATATGTTTAGTTTGTAGTGATCAGTCCAGGGTGTTTCAGTCCATTTAATATCTGTTATCATTAAGTTCTGGTCTGTTGAAAGTTTGTGTGAGATGAGGTCAAGTGTGTGCCCTTTGACGTGGGTTGCTTGCATTTGTGGCCATTTGAGATCCTATAAGTGGAGGAGTTCCTTACATTCCTGTGTGTTGATTGAGTTTGGGTCTTCTAAGTGAAGGTTGATGTCTCCTAGTACTAGTACATTGGAGTTGGTTACACATGTGTTTGAAATGAAGTCCATGAAGTTAGCTTGGCCTTCGTTCCAATTACCTGGAGGTCTGTAAAACAAGACACAATTCAAATGATCGCATAGGGTTTTGTTGTGGATTCTGATTGCGACAATTTCAAGTTGAGGTGTTATGGACTCGGCCATAGTTTTGGTAGTAAAGTGGGTTCAATAGATTAGTGCTATGCCTCCGCCTCTCTTTTCCTTTCTGGCCCAGTGTGTGATTTTGTATCCTGGAGGGCAAAGGTCTAGGATTATAGGGTCCTTTTGGTCGTGGATCCAGGTTTCAGTGATGAAGAGTAAGTCAAGGTCTTCTGCCATGATCCAGTCTGTTATTATTGCTGTTTTGTTTACAGCGGATCTGGCGTTGATGTAGCTCATTTGGATTGTTTGGAATGGGTCTTCTGTGTTTGGTGTTGTGTGGACTTTTATTAGTTGTCGTTCCTCTGTTGAGTTTGTTTGGACCCTTCTTTGCATTTTGTGATTGTTGCATGATGGTGTTCTTCCTTTGTTTAAGTTGTTGTCAGTTTGATGAGATGTGGTGTATCTGATCAATATTTGATGATTGTATAGTATGCGTACACTGTTACTTTCTGTGAGAGGGGTGGTTAGTGTTAAGTGGATCAGTGCTAAGGAGTAGATTATTAGGAGTAGTTTGAAGGTATTCATTTTGGTTTCTATCCACTGTGGACTACTAATAAGACCGTGTTCTGATGACTGGATGCTTGGTAGGACTTTTGTTCTTTGGTGGCCATTTGAGATCCCATAAGTGGAGAATTGGCTTGTCTGATTGGCTTGTCAACTAATTAAGTTGCGTGCACAAATCCAGAATACGACTGGATTTGCACACACAACTTAAATCATGCTGTATAGAATTTGGGGAAAAGTGTCATTCAGTTTTACTTGATTTTTAGATGTCAAAACCTTTTTCCTTCAAATGTTTTTTTTGGTTGGTCCTAAGCAATGTTCCCTCTAAGCGGAGTGTATGAGTGATTGCTCATATATTTTAGGAATGTCGCTTACAGATTTTACAAAGGATGCTCACAAAAACTTTTTTTTTTTGTGCTATATATAGAAATGCACTGCTAATACTGGCGCTCAAAAATGTTGGCTTTTAAAACTTGTTGCTAACGTGAAAAAAATTTGCACACACCAGGCCACTCCTTAGAGGAAACATTGGTTCTAAGCCAAAAAGTCTGGTGATGGGTGCCCTGCAAAATAATACCCTCTGACACAGTTGTTATTTACCGTTGTTTGGCATTCAGAGGCTTTTCTGGCAACAGTTTTTATAGCAGAAACTGTTCTAGTTTTTAACTTCTCAGAAAGGGAGAACAGTGGGAGGGTTTGTGTGATTGAAAATATCCTGGTAGGTGCACAGAAAAAATAAGTTTTGATATTTATTTGTCACTTTCTTTGCTTAGCAAGCTGGAAAAACAATTTCATATTTTCTCCTCAGCTGTCTTGTTTCTTGTTTTGTCTATCTAAATAACAAAATTGTTTTCCTTCTCACTGAGACTTTTTATCTCTTGCCAATTTTCTTCACTACTCTGTGTCTATCAATTGCTCAAAATCTTTCTCTCTGTTCCTTAAGGACAAAGCTATCAACATATGGAAAACAAAGAAACTATAAAGTATGTGACAAGAGGCTGACAAACTGTCACTTTGGGGAAAGTTAGTGCTATGTTCATATATTGTCTAAAGGATGCCAGAGCAATCTTGTATTTTTTTACTCAGGCCCAGATGCACAAAACTTTAACGACCCTTTAACGAAGAAATTTTCAACCGTAGCATGCATTAAAGGCCATTTTCCGACAACGCTAGCAGCTAACGAAAACGGAATGCAAACGAGTCACTTCCAATTGAAATGTGAACAATTCACAATGCACTAACCATACCGTCGATTGCAACGAATCATTTACCGTGATATATTTAACGTGAGGTCAGAACTGTTGTTAAGGCCTAAGCTGTCATACAGACACTGCTCCCCGCTTCTCCCTGCAGCATAAAAATCCTAGCTGGCATGTTTGAAAATAAGAAAACCCACACAAACAAGTGGCTCCCCGCTTCCCCCTGCATAAAATTGAAAAAAAAAACCCAAAAAGCAAAAAAAGATCGGGAGGGGGCAAAGGCGCTCGTCAGGAGCGTCCTGTATGGACGCCCTTGCCACCCCCCCCCCCCCCCCGCCAGAGGTCGACGCTGCTCCCCGCTTCCCCCTATATTAAATAAAAAATCAAAACAAAACTCAAATCTGTAGCAGCCACGGCCCCCCTCCCTTCCTCTCTCTCTATTTCTCCTTCTCCCACAGCTCCGCCTCCCGCCATCCTCCGCCCCCGTGCTCCGCCCCCTGAGGTCGTTGGGCAAGAACAGCTATCAGCGATCGGTGAAGCCTCCTCCGACGTCCCTCCGTTCTTCCTGGGCCCGCCCTCCTCTGACGTAAGTTACCTACGTAGGTTACTTACTTCAGAGGAGGGCAGGCCCAGGAAGAACAGAGGGACGTCAGAGTAGGCATCACTGATCGCCGATCAGCTGTTCTTGCCCATGCAGCACCTTCACACAGGTGAGAGGCGCTGCGCGGGCCCAGTAAGGCGGAGGGGGGGTCCGGTGGAGGGGGGAGCGGCGGCGACAACCTCAGGGGGCGGGGCACGGGGGCGGAGGATGGCGGGAGGCAGAGCTGTGGGAGAAGGAGAAATAGAGAGAGAGGAAGAGAGGGGGGGCCATGGCTGCTACAGTTTTGAGTTTTGTTTTGATTTTTTATTTAATACAGGGGGAAGCGGAGAGCAGCGTCGACCTGGGGCGGGGGGGGGGGCAAGGACGTCCATACAGGATGCTCCTGACGAGCACCTTTGCCCCCTCCCGATCCTCCGCTTCTTTGACGTTTTTTGGCATGCGCAGAGCAGCCAGCATAATGCTTGGCTGCTCTGCGCATGCTTTACGGGCAGATTAACGACGGGGATTACACTTCTTTAATGCATTCGACTTTCGTTTACCGAACAGAACATGTGGGACTTGTTTTTTTACTGCATTCTTCGTTTTTTCAACTTCGGTAAGGACTTTTATGTTTTTGATTTTTTTACGTATGGTTGATGCATCTGGGCCTCAGTGAGGGACAAACATCAGAGTGGACAGGCACAAAATTTGTATCTGAGAGATCTTATGTTTCCTCTGCCTAAATCCAGGTCAAACTGTCATCAAATGACAACACTACAAAGACAAAGCAATAGGGAACAGGAGGGAAAATGTATACCAGAAAATGTACCCAATCTGTAAAGGAACCCTGGAGGAAAGGAGGAACAGGGGTGATATGATACAGACGTTCAAATACTTGAAAGGTATTAATCCGCAAACAAATCTTTTACGGAGATGGGAAGGCGGTAGAACGAGAGGACATGAAATGAGATTGAAGGGGGGCAGACTCAAAAAAGATGTCAGGAAGTATTTTTTCACGGAGAGGGTGGTGGAGATGAAAACGGTAACGGAATTCAAACATGCGTGGGATATGCATAAAGGAATCCTATGCAGTAGGAATGGATCCTCAGAAGCTTAGCCGAAATTGGGTGGCAGAGCAGGTGGGGGAAGAGAGGTTGGTGGTTGGGAGGCGAGGATAGTAGAGGGCAGACTTATACGGTCTGTGCCAGAGCCGGTGATGGGAGGCGGGACTGGTGGTTGGGAGGCGGGAAATACTGCTGGGCAGACTTGTACGGTCTGTGCCCTGAAAAAGGCAGGTACAAATCAAGGTAAGGTATACACATATGAGTTTATCTTGTTGGGCAGACTGGATGGACCATGCAGGTCTTTTTCTGCCATCATCTACTATGTTACTATGTATGTATGTTCCTACTGTAGTAATATGGAGAAAGGATCTCAGTGAAATACAAAACATATTTTCTCCATATTACTAAAGGAGGAACTCTACAAAGGTGACATTCTGTGTGACACTGTTCTTATGCACTGCTTGAAACAAGGCTCCACACAATAATGTCCCTGAAAAAAAGTTGCCCATACCTTTACCTCCTGAAGTATCTGAGCAGCTCTAAATCACTACAAGATACCCCTGTTGTAACAACCAACCTTCTTCTGAAGAGCCCTTCCCCCCTGGGATGACTTTCCTATGAGGAAAGGCTAAAGCGGCTATGGATCTTCAGCTTGGAGAAAAGACGGCTGAGGGGAGATATGATAGAGGTCTATAAAATGAGTGGAGTGAAACGGGTAGACGTGACTCGATTGTTTACTCTTTCCAAAACTACTAGGACTAGGGGGCATGCAATGAAGCTACAAAGTAGTAAATTTAAAATGAATCAGAGAAAACGTTTCTTCACTCAATGTGTAATTAAACTCTAGAAATCAAACAAAATAAAACATGGAAAAGAAAATAAGATGATACCTTTTTTATTTTCTTTTCCATGTTTTATTTTGTTTGATTTCTATTGATAACCTTAAGAGTGGACTAACATGGCTACCACACTCCTCTACTTAATTAAACTCTGGAATTCGTTGCCAGAGAATGTAGTAAAAGCAGTTAGCTTAGCAGGGTTTTAAAAAGGTTTGGATGGCTTCCTAAAGGAAAAGTCCATAGACCATTATTAAAATAGATTTGGGGAAAATTCACTGCTTATTCATAGGATATCACACAAAAATCACAGAGTGTATAAATGCAAATACAATAGTCTTAAGTAATTCTAGACTAAAGTGAAGGAGAGTCTCATATAAAGTATTTAGTAATGTTATTTTCACTCAATAGGTGAATACATTACATGTATTCATATGATAATCATTGACTCAACCTCCACCATCCCAATTGTGAAAGCAAAAAATGACTTGCTCTGCTTTTTTAATGTACTTATCAAAAAAAGCACACTGCACTTATCTTAGGCAGATTGGTGCCCTCTTAAAACCCCGACAGGTTCCCATTTCGTATTGACTTTGTCAAGGGGGAGTGGCTACAATTCTGTTGAAGAAAGAACAAAAACAACCAAAAAACAGACGTCAAGTCTCTTATACATATATCTTAACCCTATTATTTAACTTATCTAAATATTCGCATAATTTTTCTTAAAGCGGCTAATGGCTTACCCGATTCCTGCCTCCGGCTTTTATGTGTGCTAACTTGTATCATTGGACAAAATGGCGATAGTGTCTTTTTATTCCCATATAAACAGCTGGTGATGTTACGTCGAACGTGAGTCCGTCAGAACCATTACAAGGCTCTTAAAGGTATAACGGATCTTAAAAATAGCTTAAAGCTAATGTCTACGGCAAGTGTTAGAAAACATTATGAAAACTTAATGAAACATTTGGTTCAAAATTTCAAGGAATATCTGCCTAAGATAAGTGCAGTGTGCTTTTTTTGATAAGTACATTAAAAAAGCAGAGCAAGTCATTTTTTGCTTTCACAATTGGGATGGTGGAGGTTGAGTCAATGAGTGAAAATAACATTACTAAATACTTTATATGAGACTCTCCTTCACTTTAGTCTAGAATTACTTAAGACTATTGTATTTGCATTTATACACTCTGTGATTTTTGTGTGATATTTCAATATATGGGACAGAGTGACGGTCTCAACTAATTATTAGTTATTCATAGGATAAGCACTATAAAATGTAGTTTTTTGGGATCTTGCTGGGTACTTGTGACCTGGATTGGCCACTGTTGGAAACAGGATGCTGGGCTTGATGGACCTTCGGTCTGTCCCAGTATGGCAATACTTATGTACTTGAACCTAGCAAGGTCTGAAATTCTTATAGCCCATAAAATGTCATGAGTAACATAGTAAATTATAGTAGACTAGTAAAAAAGGCCCATTTCTGTCAGAAATGAAACGGACACTAGCAAGGTTTTCCTTGGGGTGTATGTTTGAGAGAGAGTGTGTGTGAGAGATGGAGAGTGTGATAGACAGAGAGTGTGTCATAGAGAGTGTATGTGAGAGACAGAGAGTGAGTGAATGCCCCTCCCCCTCCCTTAATAGTCTGAGGCCCCCCTTCCACCCCCACTTCCTCTCCCCTGTTTTCCCCCTGCAGCCACCCATGTCCAGCTACCCTACTCTCCCCCTGCCCCCCCTCCAGCCAACCATGTCCAGCAACACTACTCTCCCCCTGCACCCCACCAGCCACTCATGTCCAATGACCCTGCTCTCTCACCTGCCCCTCCTTCATCCACCAAGGTTGTGTAAACAATTCTTTGGGGCAGGCAGGAAAGATCCCCGGTCCTGCCTGCCTGATGCTGGCGCTTGTGCTGGCACTGACGCTCCCCCGTTGCCGGATCGCTGTTCAAAATGGCCACCGAGATTTCCAATGGCGGACTCGCGAGACTTCTGCTGAAGTCTTGGAGGTCGCCCTTGTAAGTATCGGCGGCCATTTTGAACAGCGATCCGGCAGCGGGGGAGCATCAGCGCCAGCATCAGGCAGGCAGACACATTAGAACGTTGGTGGTGAGAATTATTATATAGGATAAAGACCAACATGGCTGATCCAGTCTACCCAGAAAGGTGGCCAGGGTTGCTTTCCTTATGTCATGTCTAGATTATTGTAATGTAATCTATTATTGTAATCTATTATTTATTGCATTTGTATCCCACATTATCCCACCTATTTGCAGGCTCAATGTGGCTTACATAGTTTTGCTAACATTTATTATTGTGCAGAGGCCACATTACATCATATGAAAGCGTGAATCAGTCCAAAACACAGGTGTCCAGATTCATCCCCAAGCCTGCAGATCTGATTGTGTTACCCCCTTACTCATTAGGAATCATTCAGGCTTATTTTCAAAAGGGATCACCGGCGATCTTCCGACACAAATCGAGAGATCGCTGGCGATCTCTCAATCCCGGCCAAATTGATATTATCGAAAGCAGATTTTGGCCGGCCCCAATTGCTTTTTTGTTGCGGCGCTGGCCAACCTTCAAGGGGGCGTGTTGGTAGGGTAGTGATGGCGGGAAGGGGGGGGGGCGGAGCGGAGCGGGGTTACGAGATGGCCGACTTCACCTTATTATGAAAAAAAACACCGGCTCGAATGAGTATTTCACCGGGTGGACTTGGTCCATGTATTTTTAGGACCAAGTCCCAAAAAAAGAGCCCCAACTGACCAGATGACCACCGGATGGAAGCGGGTATCACCTTCCCTTACTCCCCAAGTGGTCACCAACCCCCTCCCACACACACACAAAAAAAAATTAAAACATTTTTTGCCAGCCTGTATGCCAGCCTCAAATGTCATCCCCAGCTCTCTGACAGCAGTATGCAGGTCCCTGGAGCAGTTTTTAGTGGGTGCACTGCACTTCAGGCAGGTGGACCCAGGCCCATCCCCCCCCCCTACCTGTTACACTTGTAGTGGTTAATGTTGAGCCCTCCAAAAAAAACCAAAACCCACTGTACCCACATGTAGATGCCCCCCTTCACCCCTTAGGGCTATGGTAATGGTGTAGACTTGTGAGCAGTGGGTTTTTGGGGGGATTTGGGCGGCTCAGCACACAAGGGAAGTGTGCTATGCACCTGGAAGCTACTTTTATTTATTTATTTATTTTTAAGATTTTTTAAGTGCCCCCTAGGGTGCCCGGTTGGTGTCCTGGCATGTCAGGAGGGCCAGTGCACTACAAATGCTGGTTCCTCCCATGGCCAAATGCCTTGCATTTCGCTGGGTTTGAGATGACCGGGTCTGGTTTCCATTATGGCTGAAAATCGGACCCACTAGTCCCAGTATCAATATTATATTTAATGGAGGGGGTTCTTCATAGACAATCGTTTATACCCAACTCCAAGTGTTTCTGAACAATATTCTTACATCGATTTCAAGGGGATTTAAGTAACCGATCTGTCAGATAACCATGTCACCACTATATATATATATGAGCCAGGCATTTTTTCTTATGATGGGCATGTTCATTGATCCATACTTTTTAATATTTAAACTTTCACCCATCATTTTAAATCTTAAATATTCTATCTTGTAATAAAATACACTTAGCTTATCTGAATCTTCCATTCTTTTTTCTTTTTTTGTTTATTTCTTATATAAATTGAGTTCGGAGACGTTCATTAATCCGACATGAACTCATGTTTCGCACAAACTGCTGTGTCAAGGTACATCTCCTCTACATGACCTAGAAAAATATCCATAGCTCTCTCAGCATTTTTTGAAAATGTGGTTCCTCATGGGTCTGTGCTGGGACCGCTGCTTTTTAACATATTTATAAATGATTTAGAGATTGGGGCAACTAGTGACTCCCAAATCTACCTTTCTACCCCTGATATCTCACCTTGCATCCAAACCAAAGTTTCAGCGTGCTTGTCTGACATTGCTGTCTGGATGTCTCAACGCCACCTGAAATTAAATATGACCAAAACCGAGCTTCTCAGTTTCCCCCCAAACCCACCTCCCCGCTCCCCCCGTTTTCTATTTCTGTTGATGGCTCTCTCATTCTCCCTGTCTCCTCAGCTCGAAACCTTGGGGTCATCTTTGACTCTTCTCTCTCCTTCTCTGCTCATATTCAGCAGATTGCCAAGACCTGTCGTTTCTTTCTTTACAACATCCGTAAAATCCACCCCTTTCTTTCCGAGCACTGTACCAAAACCCTCATCCACACCCTTGTCACCTCTAGTTTAGACTACTGCAATCTGCTTCTTGCTGGCCTCCCTCTCCCCTCTCCAGTCAGTTCAAAACTCTGCTGCCCGTCTCGTCTTCCACCAAGGTCGCTTTACTCATACTACCCCTCTCCTCAAGTCGCTTCACTGGCTCCCTATCCGTTTTTGCATCCTCTTCAAACTTCTTCTACTAACCTATAAATGTACTCACTCTGCTGCTCCCCAGTATCTCTCCACAGTCGTCCTTCCCTACACCCCTTCCCGTGCACTCCGCTCCATGAATAAATCCTTCTTATCTGTTCCCTTCTCCACTACTGCCAACTCCAGACTTCGCGCCTTCTGTCTCACTGCACCCTACGCCTGGAATAAACTTCCTGAGCCCCTACGTCTTGCCCCATCCTTGGCCACCTTTAAATCTAGACTGAAAGCCCACCTCTTTAACATTGCTTTTGACCTGTAACCACTTGTAGCCACTCGCCTCCACCTACCCTCCTCTCTTCCTTCCCGTACACATTAATTGATTTGATTTGCTTACTTTATTTTTTGTCTATTAGATTGTAAGCTCTTTGAGCAGGAACTGTCTTTCTTCTATGTTTGTGCAGCGCTGCGTATGCCTTGTAGCGCTATAGAAATGCTACATAGTAGTAGTAGTAGTAATTAAATTTGCTGATGACACAAAGTTATTCAAAGTTGTTAAATCGCAAGAGTATTGTGAAAAATTACAAGAGGACCTTACGAGACTGGGAGACTGGGCATCTAAATGACAGATGACGTTTAATGTGTGCAAGAGCAAAGTGATGCACGTGAGAAAGAGGAACCCGAATTATAGCTACGTAATGCAAGGTTCCACATTAGGAGTCACCGACCAGGAAAGGGATCTAGGTGTCATAGTTGATGATACATTGAAACCCTCTGCTCAGTGTGTAGTGGCAGCTAAGAAAGCAAATAGAATGTTAGTTATTATTAGGAAAGGAATGGAAAACAAAAGTGAGGATGATATAATGCCTTTGTATTGGTCCATGGTGCGACTGCACCTCGAATATTGTGTTCAATTCGGGTCACCGCATCTCAAAAAAGATATAGTGGAATTAGAAAAGGTACAGAGAAGGATGAAGAAAATGATAAAGGGGATGGGATAACTTACCTATAAGGAAAGGCTGAAGCATCTAGGTCTCTTCAGCTTGGAGAAGAGACGGCTGAGGGGAGATATGATAAAGATCTATAAAATAATGAGTGGAGTGGAACGGGTAGACATGAATCATTTGTTTGCTCTTTCCCAAAATACTAGGACTAGGGGGCATGCAATGAAGCTACAAAATAGTAAATTTAACATGAATCAGAGAAAACATTTCTTCACTTAACGTGTAATTAAACTCTGGAATTCATTGCCAGAGAATGTGCTAAAAGCCAATTAGCTTAGCAGGGTTTAAAAAGGATCTGGACAGCTTCCTAAAGGAAAAGTCCATTGACCATTATTAAATTGACTTGGGATAATCCACTGCTTATTTCTGGGATAAGCATCATAAAATGTATTGAGCTTTCCTGGGATCTTGCCAGTTATTTGTGACCTGGATTGGCCACTGTTGAAAACAGGATATTGGGCTTCATGGACCTTTGGTCTGTCCCAGTGTGGCAATACTTATGTACTTATGACTCCATCAGGAAACATGCTTTCTATTGCACAGCTCCCTCCTTATGGAACTCACTTTCAGTTACCATAAGTCTGGAACCCTCCAACACCAAATATACTGTATATCTTTTGTGAGGACTCATTTATTCTTTCAAGCTTTTGGCGTGCGTGTGGATGACGGCACTGCCTCAAGTGTCAAAACTTGTAGTCTCTTTCCCTTTGCTGATTGATCCTTCAGATGTGTTTGTGACTCTTCTCAGCTGAATGCTTAATCTGTTTGATTGCACTCTTTTATTTTACGTGAAAGTGTCTGCTACTCACTTTTCATTTTCTCAATATTTTTGCTTTGTAAACCATCTTGCTATTGTATTAGAGAAGGCAGTATATTACAAGGGGCATTTTCAATATGATGTCTAAATCCAACTTTAGACGTTTTGCTGAAAACATCCAAAAATCAAGTGATGAACATGACCATTTTCGAACCTGAAAAAAGTCTTTTTATTTCAAAAATGGCCATTTCATAGTGATTTTTAGATGTTTTGTGCTCAGTGCATTTTTCTTTTGTGACCATTTTCAAAAAAAATGTCTAAGGGAAAAATGCACTAAAACGAGTCATTAGGATATATGGAGGAGAGGGGCCAGCATTGTTAGTAGACTGGCCACACAGACATCCCAGCAGAGTAGTGGGAGAACTGCAATGGACTTGACATAAAAGGTCCCATGTACACATCTCATCATTGCTCCCTTATATTGTATGGCGAACCCTCCAATTCCCACCAAAAACCTGCTGTACCCAACTGTACACCACTGCAATAACCCTTGTGCCTGCAGGTGTCACCTATATGTGGGTACAGTAGGTTTTCAGTGGGATTTGGAGGGCTCGACCTTTCCACCACAAGTGTAACACTTTGAATAGAATATAGGCCTGGGTCCCCTTCTCTACAGTGCACTTCATTGACCATTGGGCTATTCCAGGGACCTGCTTCCTGCTCTAATAGGCCTGGCCATAACATCTGACACTGTCATAGAGGCTGGTATGTACTGTTTCTTTCACATCTTTAGGGGGTGGGAGGGGTTCAGTGATCACTGGGGGAGTAAGGGAGGTCATGCCCTAATCCCTCCAGTGGCCATCTGGAGCACCTTTTTATGACTTAGTCATGATTGAAACAGGTACAGACCAAAACATCCAACTTTTACCTCTGGACATTTTTGCTTTGCTCCATTATGCCAAATTACATCTTTTTTTGTGCACAATCTTTTCAATTTAATATTTTAATGCCACTGTAGTGCACTATGAACATCCACACAGCTTTCTTTAATAATGTTATATTAAAAGATAAATTAGACTTCAGATCCCCAGTTCTGTTATAGCTTTTTTTTATAAACAGTACCGCTCCACTATTTCGCTGGGTATGTATCTCCCCTTGCGTTTTCTAGCGGGAATCCTCATTAGTCTTAAATATCTTTATTTTATGATTTTTCCTCGTTTTTTTCTGAGTAAATAAATTTTCATTAGTTCAACACTTATCTTTTTATTCGGGCTCTCACTCTGGTTCGCTCTACAGCGAGCTCTTGTTTCGTCTCGTCTTCGTCAGGAGTTGAACCTTTACTTTGCCCCTTTTCCTTTGCTAGATCCACTTCGTCTTCTAGCTGTTACAGTGTTGAACTAATGAAAATTTATTTACTCAGAAAAAACTAGGAAAAATCGTAAAATAAAGATATTTAAGACTAATGAGGATTCCTGCTAGAAAACGCAAGGGGAGATACATACCCAGCAAAATAGCGAAGCGGTACCGTTTATAAAAAAAGCTATAACAGAACCGGGGATCTGAAGTCTAATTTATCTTTTAATATAGCTTTGCTCCATTATGACAAAAAAACATCCAAGTTGTGGAAATGCCCAACGCACGCCCCCAACACCCCCCCCCCCCCCCCCCCCCCTGTGATTCGGACAGATGAATTGCATAGAAAACTGTCTTTAAAATGTGTTTCAAAAATTGTGTACGTTTTTGCAAGAAAAATCCATCTGCCGCTTTTTGGACATTTTTCTGTTTCAAAATTGAGCCCTTAAATCTAATAAAACATAAACCATAGACCTGTGATTCTGTGTAGGTTGTCCCCTCTCTGCAGGCGATATTCAAAACAATTATTTATTTATTTATGTGTTGCATTTGTATCCCACATTTTCCCACCTATTTGCAGGCTCAATGTGACTTACATAGTACCATGATGGCGATCACCAATTCCGGTATGAAAATACAGAGTGGTAATGCATTAAAGTTCGTAAGTGACAGAGAAGATTAGGTAGTCAAGGAGGAAGAGTTAGGTTTTGTCCAGTTCTGGTATACGTTTCGCTGTGTTGCAGGGTTCAGGATTAAAGCGAGCAGGAGCAGCTCCTGTTGCTTAAATTGTTTGTCTTTCGCTAACCACCAATTTTTAGCAGCACTTAATCGGCTAGCGCCACTGAATACTCATGGTTAGCACCCACACCAAAGCCAGCTAACTTGTGGGCATTTCAAGGGTGGAGTTGGCACTTATGCAGTTAAGTGCCGATATTCAGTCCTTGACCACATAAGATAGGCTTTAGCGTTCAACCTAAAACCGAATATTCAATTCCAGTGCCTGGACGTGACCTGGCATTGAGTATCTAGAAATACAGCTGGCGGTGGATATAAAACCGTTGACCACTGCCGGCTGAATATTGGTCGGTTTGTCTTTAGGGTTATAACAGAAGCCCTGTGTAGTCTACCTGGCCTATGTGCCTCCTTTTTTATTCTTTGAAGTGTGGAAGTTATTTAAGTTTTTCTGTGAGTGGACCTTCATGCTCTGTCTTTATCTCAAGTCTTTTTGAATGACTCTACCATTTCCGGAGGAAGAGCATTCCAGGCATCCACCACCCTCTCTGTGAAAAAGTAATTCCTAATGTTGCTTTTTATTTTCCTTCCTTGCTACCTCATTTCATGTCCTCTAGTTCTATAGCCTCTCTATTTAAAAAAAAAAAAAAGCTGTTTTCTTCCTTATTGACTTTCAATAATTTAAGGGGGGGAGTATCAAGCTACGTCAGGACCTTAAGTCATGTTATTTACTCCTTAATGCAACTTAAAGGACTCTAATAAAGCTTGTCTTGCCCTACTGTGGTGACATTTAGGTCACCATGCCAGGAGCACTGGGCCTTAAAGCCATGGCCTGATGCTCCTGGGCCAGGGCTTAAAGGGCCTGTGTCATCCTCCTCCCTCCCCCATATTCACTTCCTACCATCCACTGTCAAGCCCCTCACCCCCTGATCATGTCCCTCACCAACTTAGAGGGCCTACCATCAATTTCCCTGGTAGTCTAGTGGTCTTCAGGCAGAAGCGATTCCCAGTAACTCCTGCCCTGTTGGTGCCATATCAAAATGGCGTCTCTAGTGGTAGTCTTGTGCTACTACCGCTAGGGGTTATGTTTCCATATAAGGAAATGCTCAATAATGAATCCATTCAAATAGAGTCAGAGTTAAATTACTTGGGTATACAGTTAGATTCTAAGCTTTCCCTGTGCCCCCAAATCATGAGTAGTATGTTTGGCATTTTTCCAAGCACCATGGACTGCATCCACTTCTGGCATCTGATGACTTTCAAGCTACAGTTTATGAAATAGAGCTTCCAGTCTTGGTCTATTGTAACTGACTTTATGTGCACTTGCCAAACACAGTGTTGAATCATTACAGTTGTTACAGAATGTGATTGCATGTCAGGATTCATGATCAAATTGCTTCCATGTTTAAGCAATTGCATTGGCTACCTATTGGTTATTATACATGGTTTAATTTGTTAACATTGCTTTTCAAATCTTTGCACTCAGACACACCTACCACATTGCAATCATATCACTGTAAATGTGCTACACAGGCAGCACAGTACTCAGTTGGCGTTCTTGAATGCATATAATGTTTGCTAGCGTATGAAGATGTTTATTTTCAATAGCTGGCCCAGTACTTTGTACTAAACTTCCTCCTGATCTTTGCCAGCAACTGAATGTACTGACTTCCTGTAAGAAAGTAAAACATATTTAATTTGAATTATAATTTATTATACTGTGGTTTTATTGTTTTTATACTGTCTGTAAGTTTTAAATATGATTTTAATTATGTTTGATGATATTTATTTATTAGGATTTGTCTACTGCCTTTTTGAAAAAATTCACCCAAGGCAGTATACAGTAAATATAACCAGACATAGACAATAAACAATTACAACAATAAAATATTCATCACAATGCACCTTAAAAGATCTTAATAGCACAGGGAACAAACAGAGTGAAACACATAGCGGCCCTTTTACAAAGCAGGACTAAAAAGTGGTATAGTGCATAGCCTAGTGGTTAGTGCAATGGACTTCTTTTTTCAATCTACACCTCTTCCTTAGGCTCCCTGATTTCTTCTCATGGTTTCCACTATCATCTTTATGCCGACGACACCCAGCTGTATCTCTCCACACCAGAAATCACTGCGGATACCCAGGCCAAAGTCTCGGCCTGCTTATCCGACATTGCTGCCTGGATGTCCAACCGCCACCTGAAACTGAATATGTCTAAGACTGAACTTATTGTCTTCCCACCCAAACCCACTTCCCCTCTCCCTTCACTCTCTATCTCAGTTAAGAACACCCTCATCGTCCCCATCTCATCTGCCCGCAACCTCGGTGTTATCTTCGACTCCTCCCTCTCCTTTTCTGCGCACATCCAGCAGATAGCCAAGACCTGTCGCTTCTTCCTCTATAACATCAGCAAAATTCACCCCTTCCTCTCCGAGCACACCACCCGAACTCTCATCCACTCTCTCATTACCTCTCGCCTTGACTACTGCAACCTACTCCTCACCGGCCTCCCACGTAGCCATCTACTCCCCCTTCAGTCCATCCAGAACTCTGCCGCACGTTTTATCTTCCGCCTTAACCGATATACTCATATCACCCCTCTCCTCAAGTCACTTCACTGGCTCCCAATCAGATACCGCATACAGTTCAAGCTTCTCCTACTCACCTACAAATGCACTCGATCTGCGGCCCCTCCGTACCTCTCTACCCTCATCTCCCCTTACGTCCCTACCCGTAACCTCCGCTCTCAAGACAAATCCCTCCTTTCAGTACCCTTCTCCACCACCTCCAACTCCAGGCTCCGTCCCTTCTGTCTCGCCTCACCCCATGCCTGGAACAAACTCCCTGAGCCCATATGCCGTGCCCCCTCCCTACCCATCTTCAAATCAATGCTCAAAGCCCACCTCTTTAATGTCGCCTTCGGCACCTAATCACTACACCTCTTCTCAGAAAACTTATTTACCCCAACTTGACATTTCGTCCTTTAGATTGTAAGCTCTTCCGAGCAGGGACCGTCCTTATTGTTAACTTGTACAGCGCTG
Organism: Microcaecilia unicolor; assembly: GCF_901765095.1. Lineage (NCBI taxonomy): Eukaryota > Metazoa > Chordata > Amphibia > Gymnophiona > Siphonopidae > Microcaecilia > Microcaecilia unicolor. The sequence continues at coordinate 137,900,495 of NC_044031.1, read as the reverse complement.
CATAACCCTAGTAGCGCTTTAGAAATGTTAAGTAGTAGTAGTAGTAGTACTTTGATCCTGGGGAACTGAGTTCAATTCCCACTGCACCTCCTTATGACTCTGGGCAAGTCACTTAACCCTCCATTGCCCCTGGTACAAAATAAGTACCTGAATATATGTAAACCACTTTGAATGTAATTGCAAAAACCTCAGAAAGGTGGTATTTCAAGTCCCATTTCCCTTATATGGGTGCTTCCCGTGTGTTAAGACCATTTTTAGCAAAACAGTAACATGGCCAATTTTTGAATTTTTGTATTAATGGCCATGCACTGATGTCATTAGCGCGTAGCCATTAAAAAAGATTAGCACGTGAGTCCTTACCGCTACCTATTTTGTAGTCTGTAAGGGCTGTGCTAATTGATTATCATAGCCACGCCCCCTCCATGGTGAAAATAAAAGTAATATTTTACTGCATCATGTGTGCGCACTATCTCAGAACTTACTGCAAGATCATAGGTGAGAAACCTCCACTTTGTCTATGCTTTTTTCAAGAAATTTTTTAACAATTTAATTCAAACGTGTGCCTGTCGGGATCTAGCTGTTTCAGATAAGTATCACTGCATAATCAGTCTCACAGCTGCTTAAGTTTATTTGAAAGTTGAAAATGTTGAACCCAACATGAGTAGAGGGATATGCGTGATTCAGCAAATAGTTGGCATGCATAAGGTAGCCTGCACAAGTTGATTGTCACAAAAACTGAATTAAATTGTTAAAAAAATATGGACAAGGTGGAGGTTTTTGACCTATGATTACACTAGTCACTATAAGATCATTACCTTGACCTGTTAGTAACTGGGCAGGTAAAAATGTGCAACATTGTCAAAGGTCTTTTCCTCCTGTCAGATAATTGTGTGAATCTATGGTGTCCACTTGTGGTTTAAGTTTTGCATAGGAGTGTGGACTATACAGCCATTTTTTGGATTAAACATTAGCACATGACCATTAATTCAGAAAATGGAAAACTGGCCACTTTATGGCTGCGGTAGAAATGGCCTATATTATCTTTCTCAAAGAATTTTTCAATGTGGGCTTTTGAAACTGTGCATTCTCAGGTGTCATCTATGTCATTCAATGACTGTGGAATTTGCTGTATGTGGATAAAACTCAGAGGGAGATGAACCAGGTTGCTGAAGCAAAGAAGCCTCTAATGGTTAAAACAGCAGACTGCACTACTGTCTATCACACTGAAACATTGCATTAGCTACTTAGAGCTTAGCAGAAGGGTTTCCTAGTTTTTAAAAGTTTGAGGAAAGTTCAATAATCTTCTCATCTAAGGGTTAATGGTATGGAATTCCATAGTAATGGTGCTGATCCCTGCAATAATCTTCTATGTGTGGACACTAATTTAAAAGCAGAGTTAACAGGAAGTACCAAGCGATTCAAATGCAAATCTCATAGAACAGGTCAACTGAACTTTAGTTGAATGTAAAAAGCAAGATACTAAAATGTAAACGTACCTATGGAATCAGCACCAATGCATCCAATCTGATTACTTATCCTACTTATCCTACTATGCTTTTCTCAAAGGATATGTAAAGATGCCAATTTTGGATTCATTTCATGTGCCTAAGGATATGTATTTATATGCATAAACCCCCAAATTCTATATATCGTGCCTTAATTTCCATGAGGAAATCAAAGCATATTCTACAACTATGCATGCAACTTAATTGGTTAACTAGCTAATCAGTGCTGTTACTTGGCATTAAGATTTACGTGCACAACTCGCTAAGTGTATTCTGTAATGTGATGCGTGTAAATTCCAAGTCGTATATTTATTTATTTACAGTACATTTCTACCCCACATTTTCCCACACATGCAGGCACAATGTGGCTTACATAGGATTAATAAAAATTACAATACAGTACAGAAGAGTTGTGGCAAGAGACAGGAAGCATGGAAAGGGCATATCATTCGGTAAGACTATGGGGGGAGTAGGTTAAAAGGGGGCATGGTTATAGGTGTGGAATGAGCGGGTCATGGGCCTTTCGAAAATCTATGTGCATTATTATAGAATAGACCCACTCTGTGCCTAATTTAGGCGTCGGGATTTACCCCAAGTAAAACATGGCCTAAATGGATGTGATCAAATTCGGTCACGTGGAGAGGCGTTCAGTGTATTCTATATACTGCATGAACATTTAATTATATTCTATAAATTTAGGCATACTTTAGAGAATACACCTAGGTGTATTTTTTTTTACCGTACGGATTTTACAGGCGCCATATATAAAATCTAGCACAAAGTGGGTAATTTTAAAAAGGTCTTCCCACACACAAATGTACAGTAACTTTGGAGCAGATGTAATTGTGTGTATCAGCCTTGTACTCTATTGGAAGTTATTCCAAGAATCCATTTTATAAAAGCACATACTACCTTATGTAGGCCTAGATATCTCACATAGCCATCCTGTTATAAAATAAGGTCCAAAAAAGTGCTCCTCAATATTGCCTGGTCTCTCTGTTGATAAAAGTACATACATGCTTTATAACGATGCACCTCCTTCTACCTGATTGGAGAAATCTATGTACCCTACAACAGCATGCACACTTTCCACTGCTCAGAAAAGAGCCAATTCAAGTGTGGGAAAAGGCAATCAGGGGGAATTGATCGATCAAAGTAGCTGAAAGCAGAGTGTCATGTAGTGTCTAAATGTAATTGATTATGCGATGGGAGAAATAGAAGGGCCATTTGAGAGGAATACAATGCCTGGGAAGGGATGTAAGGAATCAAGAGCTTAGATAGATAATGAGATGCTGAAGGGGAGAGACCTTTGTACACCAAAGTCAAGAGTTTAAGCTTTATCTATGACAACCCTACATTCACAAGTTCTCATTCAATGTAATTTAAAAAAAAATCATTCTAAGAAAGTAAATATTTCTCTTTAAGCAAAAGCTAATTAAAAAACAAAATCTGACTGACATGGATTGTTTCATGCACCAGTCTTTGTAATACCAGAACTGACAAGTTGCCCAGTTCCAGGAGGGAGGCTTAGACCAGTCCTGATTTTGAACTTCCATGCCAAAAGCAGGGTGCAATTTGTACTCTCTGATTCTACTTTGAAATCAGTGCTGCAGCCCCATAATGCATCAGGGCAGGGTTCTCAGAAATCCAGGACTGGCCTAAAATCCTCCTCCATATATTACACTAGTAAAAAATTCCCGTTTCTTAAGGGAAGGAAACGGGCACTAGCAAGGCCAACCTCCACCCTCCCTCGCTGTTCCAGACTCTGCCCTCCCTCCGTTTTCACCCCCCCCCCTCCGTGTTACGGCCCCCTGTACCCCCTTCCGCGACCCTGTCGACCCCCCTTCTTGGCAAAAACTGTCCCCCGCCGCCGTGGAGTACCTGTGCTGATGGGGGGCCCCAACCCCCGGCAGCCGAAGTCCTGTGCTGGCCTTCGTAGCATTGCTTCCTCAATGATCTTCTGTTGAAGTTCCTCTGCGTGCGTCTGACATCAGACGGACGCAGAGGGACTTGAACAGAAGATCATTGAAGAAGCAATGCCGCAACGGCCAGCACAGGACTTCGGCTGATGGGGGTTGGGGTCCCCCGTCAGCACAGGTACTGGATAGCGGCGGGGGATGGTTTTCGGCGGGAAGGGGGGATTGACAGGGTCGCGGAGGGGGTACAGGGGGCCGTAATGCGGGGGGGTTGAAATCGGAGGGAGGGCGGAGTGTAGAACTCGGTGGGAGGTGCTTGAGGGGACACGGGGTGTTCATGCTCGTCGGGTGGGGGGGCGGGTTGGTGATGCGGCGAGGGGGGGGGGTCTGTGTTGCCCCGTTCCCTGCCACTTGCTCCGAAGTGGCAGGGAGTGGCGCACTGACAGCTGATTCCCAGGCAGGTGGAGGAGTAGGGAAATACTCCTCCCCTTGCCGTGGAATCAGCGGTCACTGATGTCAGTGCGTGCCTGCCTAGCAGACCACCTCTGAGGGAGGCACGGTCCCAGGCACATTAGAACGTTGGAGGTGAGAATTATTATATAGGATAACGTTACTCTCCATTGAGAACTGTGGATGCAACTGAATTAAGATCAGAGTGAAAAAAGTATATCAGGCAGAGATACAGAAATGTGCACTCCTGCTGTTTATTACAAGAATGCTGTATATATTCTGTGTTTTAATTAAATAAGACAAATAAGACCACAAGGAGTTATTGTTATAAACAAGAAAGGCTTGTTTCCTTGTTGTTTGCCATACTGTGCAGGAGGTCCTGAGAGTTGTCATAATGCCGTTCGACACTGACAAAAGACTAATGAAGAAAGGTTTAATTAGGAGAAAAACAGAGCAATTAGGATGTCAACATTTAGCTGCAGAAATCCCTAGTGAGAAGGTAAATTTGGGGATTCCTATCATGGAAGTGATTGACCTCTGAGCCCTCCTGCTTTTTTGCCATTGATGTTTAATAGTCAGTCTCTTAGCCTGTCAGCCTAATAGCCCAGGCAATGAAAAAGCCAAGGGCCTCAGTCTGCCGTGTTGTTATTTCACTGCTAATTTTAGAAAGCTAAAAATGGCTTACTGGATCAATTTCAGAGAAGCTAAAATTAGAAATCATGACTTTCTTTAACAATTGGCCTTGTGTTGCCAGAACTACGCTGATTGTTACCAGTCAAGAATCCCCTTGCCAACGGCAGGTAGATTAGTTCTGTCAATATGACTGAAGGAAAAGGAAGACCCAGGGCTTATCTCACTGCTGTTTACGTGTCTTCGTTGCTCTTCAGGAAAATTGGCAGATATAGAAGCGACACTGCTTGTGTCATTCATTTATTTGTAAGGAATTTCATCCCTTTGACCCATATGAATGCTACAGTCACTCCCATTTGATCTAATAAATAGAAATAAAACCAAACAAAAAAAATAAGATGATACCTTTTGCTGTTGGACCACACTACTCTTTCCCTTTTGATGCACATAGCAAAGCTTTTTGTATCAAGGCAGGTTTCAAAGCGCTGTGAGAATCTGACACGTTCTGCAAGCTACAAAGGATTTTTCAATCAATTCACATATACAGGGCTACTGAGATGAAGGGCAACAATAATATGTATTTTTCATCAATTAATACCGGAATGGAAGGTCTGAACAGAATGCAACCTTGTGCTTTGTGAATTAACAGCTTTTCATTTTTCACTTCCCCCCTCACTTCTCTCAAGTGGAATCCCCAGAACAGTGTCTGGATGAGAAGTCTTCTCCAAAGCTGAACCATTCAGCACTCCTCTAATATCAAGAAGGGTCACCCTGCAAGCACATTTGCACCCTTCTGCCTTTTCTGGCTAAGCGTATCACCTTTAAGATGTATCCAAATGCCTCTGACCTCAGGATGGGAGAATAAAGTTTGCATCCCCTGTATCACACTAGAAAGGGATTCATAGTCTAATCATGACACTAGTTAAATTGTTTCTCATTTGCTAGATTCTCTTAAAACAAGCTCTTCAAGGTGCTTTCCAAACACAGACCTTATTATTGCACTCACTGCCACAAGTTCACTTCTTTGTCTCATACCTGACCAATAACCTCCTTTTCCTCTCTTTCTTTTATACTATGTTCAACCTTGAGCTTTGCTCTACAAAATGCCCTATGATGATAACCAAATGTTTGCAATCACGTTTTAGAAACTTTGAATGTAGCAAACCGCCAATCCTTAGCAGATATAGAGATGGTCATTTTCAAGAGTATTTCCGAGGAAATCCACTGCATCTCCCCGTGACCTTGGGCAAGTCACTTAGGGGTCCTTTTACTAAGGTGCACTGAAAAATGGTCTGCGGTAGTGTAGGCGCATGTTTCGGACATGCGCAGATCCATTTTTCAGCGCACCTGCAAAAAATGGCTTTTAAAAAAATGTTTGCTAAAAATGGGCGTGCGGCAAAATAAAAATTGGCGCATGTCCATTTTAGGTCTGAGACCTTACCGCCAGCCATTCACTTAGCGGTAAGGTCTCATGTATTAACCAGGCAGTAATGACTTATGCACGCCAAATGCCACTTGGCGCGCTTAGCAGACGCGTGCCAGAAAATAAAAATTATTTTTTGGACACGTGTATTGGACGTGCACCAAAAATAAAATTACTGCAAGAGCCACATGGTAGCCGAGCGGTAACTCCAAATTTGCACAAGTTGGGCATACGTAGACGCTTACATGACTAGTAAAAGGGCCCCTTAACCCTCCATTGCCCCTGGTACAAAAAACTTAAATTGTGAGCCCTCTAGAGACAGAGAAAGTACCTGCATATAATGTATACAGTGCTGCGCGCATCTAGTAGCGCTACAAAAATGATTAGTAGTAGTAGTAGAAACCAGCTTTTTTAAAGCTGTAGGCAAAGGTATGCACATACAGCCTGTACTCTACAAGGACTAAGCAGAGGCATTCTCAAGGAGTGGAGGGGGTTAGGGAGGTATTTATATTTATAGACATAAGAGCATGCTTACTAAGCCACACTGAGACTTGTATGGGTTAGTATGCGGTAGCTGTTAATGTAGACCCACACAAATGGTTACTGCATGCTAAAACCAGCCGGTGCAATAAAAATCCCATGCCAGCTGCTTAGCACATGCAGGGGCAGGATATGGGTGAGTCAGGAGAGGAGATAGGGCATGGGTGACACTGATAGCTAGCATGCAGGATGTTAATGCATACTAGCTGTTAATACCACTGACAGTGCAGCTGGAATTAATGACACCTCAAGAAGTTGGGTTAACTGCAGTGATGCTACAAGCCGTCAGGTGGCGCTGCAGCTGCTTATAGAAACATTTTTTTAAAGTCTTCATAGCCCTCCATAACCCAGCCCCCACTACTGATCAAGCCCCCCCCCCCCAAACAAGTTAGCCCCCATCTCTGATCAAGCCCATCTAAAATTTAGCCCCCACCGCCAATGAAGCCCACCCCACAAGGTAAACCCCATGTAATTCCCTGCTCCCCAATTAAGTCCCACCATCTAATCCCCTCCCAGTCAAAACTGCTCCCCTTTGATGTCTTCCATTCCATCTCTATGGAAAAACATTGTTCTAGGTACTTCTGCTGGGGGTGGAGGGGGTCTGATGTTGAGGGGATTGGAAGGGGGCTGAACACTTTTTGAACACTTCATGGCTGCACTTAACACCACATCTTGAGGGGAAGTTCAGTGCAGCTGCACTACAGACAGCCATGACAGCTGGCAAGTGGCACTGACCATGTGCTAGCTGCCAACCCTCTGCTCTGCCCCTTTCATGCTCATGACCCACCTCTATCCATGACCAGCAGCTAGCATAGTTTTCTTGTTTTTACCACACTGACTTATTGTAGCATGGGGTAACTGTTAACATATGCTAGTCCTTTGACACATATTCATCCATAGGCTAATGTGCATTGAATCATCTTAGCTTGCCCTATATTTTTTAAGGAACACTAATGAACTGAATGTGCACCAGTGAAGGCACATCCCTAGCACATACTCTCCTTTTGAAAATTTGCCAAAGGCAACACAGGAAAAAGTATGTGCCTACTCTCTTTGTTTAGTACAGTTATAAAATATGCTGATGTCCTCCACGTGGGCATAAGCAGTACATCCAAGAAACAATGAGGTCCATAATCAGCCAGTTTTGAAATAGGCGCTAACCAGACATTTTCAGCAAATGATTAAGTACCACCGAAAATAACCGGCTAGCCACGAACAAGCGATGTAACTAGCCAAGAGCCGGTTAAATTGCTTTGAATATTGACCCATACAATAATATGCATTATAGCACAAAGTATCAGGTGCTTTGCACAGTTATTCTCAGCATTTATTTTGCATCTCTTTGAAGGATGATAGGTTGTTTAAATTATGGCAGGGTCTGAAGCCATGAACCACAACTTTACAAATATGTTTAAAAGCAAACAAATGCCTTGCAAGCAAAGTCATTTCTCTTACCATAGCAAATGAGTGATTAGTGACAGCCCACACCCCCATGCAAATATAGGATTTAAAAATTCTTTGTTTCTTTCTCAAGAACAAGTAGATGGAAGTTGATAGTCATCTGCACAAGAGAGCTTATCATTTTCATTTGAAAAGCCTAGCCTAGATGGTTTCAAATCAAATGTATTTAAGTGGTACTATTGAATGTCCATATGGAACTTTAAAGCCTGAGGGGCAATTATTAAGCTGCTGTAACATTTTCAATTTTACCGCAGAAAACATTTACTGCACCAGTCACTAATTCGTAGTACCTCAGCAATGATTGGTAAGGTAGATATATATTTGTATTGCTGCACCTGGGAACATCACACATTTCTGTCCACAGCACTGCAAAGAAAGCAGGCCCTAAGTCAGGATAGTGGGCCCCAAACCCCTGGATCAAAACCCAACCTTATTTTTCCCTCCCCCGCATGTACCCTCCCACCCTCCTAACCACATAGTTTCCCTGGTGGCTATTATGAGGCAGGAGTGATCTCTGGCACCCAGGTTTGACATGGTGTTGAAATTCTTCTAGTAGTAATTAAAGTGCCAAGTAAGCAGTGTGTTTCTTCTAGCAAAAAAGGTGCCGGTACTCAAATGTCAGGCCACCCTTCAGGGATGAGGTGATCACTGAGGGATTCACCCCACAATAGTCAGGACCCCTGCAACCAGTCACAGAATCTATGAGAAGGCAGAATTGGTGTGTAGAGCTTGAGCTCTTTCATTAAAACTTGGGGACCAAGGGCCAATTTCAGCACACAATGGAAAAGGTGCCGGTACTCAGTACCCCCAAGCCAAGTACCCCCTCAAAAAAAGCCCTGCAAGTAAGAGAATACATCCTACATTCAAACCTCATGTAAATAGTCTGTGCATAGTACACAAGGATGTCCACATGCTTCACTCCTTCCCATCCACACCTCTTTTTCACCATCTTTTATACAAGTGCATACAGTTGGGACCTAGTCTATATACAGGCCTTTCACCTACTAGCCCACCAAAATCTACAATGAACAACAAACATTCAAGACAAAATGTTGCTTTTTAAATCATTTTTAATACAATATTTTAAATTTTGGCTAGATTTACCTGACCTAGGGGATATGTAGGCCAAAGTTCACCTAAATATAACTGGCTAAAATTAGCCAGTTTTTAAAAATCTACTCAGTAGCTTTTTGAAAATTGATCTCAAGATCCTAGTTATATCTACAGCCAAGATACCTGTGACAGTAATGGCTGTCAGGGAGCCAAAGTGAAGCCAAAATTGCTCTAATGAACTGTTGTGTATTGTACCAACGTTACTTTCATCTCAGACATCTATTTGTTAACATGCCAAATGCCTGAGTTACTGAAATTAATAGAGTTCCAGCTGAGGCCAACTGTTTCCACACAAATCTAGTATATTTTCAGTGTCGCACCTTCTTCACTCTGGTGTGTGTTGCATGGAAGGTGATGGGAAAGGTTAGAGATAAAGGGGGTGTGATCCAGCAGAAGTAAACATGTACATATTATATAGTTTTCTTATTGTGCTCATGGCATCCACACCTCAGGCACCCCATAAACATGCAGCCTTGGTCTCGCTATTCTGAAAAAGAGGTAAAATAGTGGAAGTGGAATGGTGGCTTCCTTTTCTACGTGAGCTGAGGGCTTATATGATATCATCAGATAAGTGTAGATATTAAAAGTATGAAAGTCAATGGTCAAAAAAATTGTTCAGCTAACTTTGGGAGTTAGCCAGACAAATATTTAGGCTTTAAATCATCTCCCCCTCCTTGCTTCCTCCCCCTCCCCATTGAGCAAGCAAGTTTTGTCCTGGTAAATCGCTGCCTGCGTTAACATCAAGAAATTTTGACCGATATTGGGCCCTCTCCACCCCATTTCCTTGTTGCGATCATAAGTACTGCCACACTTGGAAGACCAAAAATCCATCAAGCCCAGCATCCTGTTTCCAACAGTGGCCAATCCAGGTCACAAATACCTGGCAAGATCCCCAAAAAGCTCAATACATTTTATGCTGCTTATCCCAGAAATAAGCCATGGATTTTCCCCAAGTCAATTTAATAATGGTCTATGGACTTTTCCTTTAGGAAGCCATCCAGCACTGGTACCACTGTGTAACTAAAGTTAGGCTGGTAAGTCTGATCAGGGAGGAAGGCTGTCCAACAGTTATCCAAATAACTTTATCCCAGATATAATCAGCAGCAGATTGATCCAATAAATCCTACTTAATAGCTAGATAACTTTATCCAGATAATTTAGTCATTCTCCTGCTCTTTGATTATGGAGCTCACAGAATTTCATTGCAAAGAAGAATTTCTCCTCACAAATTCTGGTGCTCTTTCCTACAATGAGTGGTTTCAATGTAGCATGTGAAAACAGTTGAGTCATTGTCTTCTAAGCTGAACATGCAAGTAAAAATACTCTTTTATTTAGTCAGAAAACCAGAGATAAAGCAAAAAAACAAATCCTCACTACATGTATCTTTGGAAGCAATGAACCATTACGGATTAGTATAACATGTAGGGGAAAACAGATTTAATTTCATAATATCTACAAATTATGTTAAACTGTGATGTAATGGTGATGGTACAAATAGTAATTAACTTCAGAGTCTTACCGGAATAGTTTTTAGAAAGATCAATTGCAGCACAGATGACCCAGAATCTATACCACATAATCTTTCCTTCCCATTGCCTTGAGTTTTCTGAAGCTCCCTGTCTGGAATTTGAACTTCTCCTTTTCTATAGACTCCTGTCTGGAGTTCTAACTGCCTAGAGATCAAAGACGATCTCTTGTCTGTGTTGTCAGTGTGAGTGACAGGCCAGTAACATGCAATTCAGTGGACCAGCCCTCAATACAAAAATAATAATACCTCTTCCGTAGCCAGATCGGTAAAATCAAAGTGATGGTCTAAAACAACTTAATTTCATCCTTCAGGGAGAAGCCCTGCTTGAACCTACTGTAACATGAGGGGTTTCTTATAATTGCATGCTGTTTAACCATTTAACTGCTAGATTTCATTTGTTTTGTCTTGTTTTCTCACCATAATGTTGTCACCTCAAATTTATAAGTATGGAATAAACATAAACATAAAGAAAAAAACATAAAAACGCTAACAAAAACCCTTCCATTGAATCTGAATACAAAATAGGCAACTATATAATGTAGCTGTGGACTCTAAAGTTACTGAACTGTCATGTAGGCAAGAGTTTCCATAGACACTTCTCTTTTAAATGGTCATAGCTGAAGACTGATCCAAGAGAGCCATCAAGAACACACAAGCCATATGATGAACAAATCTCCATTTTTGATTTGCAACTAACCATCACATCAAATAATTGCTAGATTCACAAGACGTTCTCTCTTTTGTTGTCTCAGGTCATGCTTGTTATTTCCTATACTAGGGAATTCTATACATGGCATCTAATGTTTCCATACTGCTTTTTCAGCATGGAAAATCATTAGAAGCAAGGCACCAAAATGGGGAAAAAAATGGCAGATCCATGTGGAACTACACTTCTTACGCACTCAGTTACAGAATAGCACCTAAGTGTTTCTGCGCAGATCTGAATAGGGGGCGTAACGATGAGAGATACATGGACAGGTCAGGGACGCTCCCTTAAAGTGTGCATTGTGTTATAGAATTAGGGGGATTCGTGCCTAATTTGCATGCCAGAATTTACATCTGGTTCCAGTTGTTGTAAATCCTCACGGCCAAAGTTGGGTGCGGATTCCAGCACTATGAGCTATTCTATAAAGGGCACCCATCCTTAGGTGTCCTTTACAGAATACCATTTAGCACTGTTTTTTTAATGCCATATAGTGAATCTAGCCCACAGTTTTGTTTTTGTTTTTTGTTTTTTTTTAGTTTGCTGGGATTGCAATAGAAGCTTCAACTTCAGCACCTTAGCCCAATACATCCAGGAGCTTCAATCTGCTCCCAGGGCCTAAAAACTACTGCTTCTTCCACTCTCTCAGTGTCAGTGGGAGATAAGTGGGCAGCTGATTCTCTGGAGCACTGTAAAAGTGGCATGTCTACCTAAAAGAGAGTTTTCTTTCTCAGAGGGATCCTGAAGGGCCCTGACAGAACCAGATGAATGTCTGCAGCTCAAATTTTGATTGCAGATCCATAGCTAGTGGCAAGGATCACTGGTAAATCTAGTGCAGAGCTAGGCAACACCAACACTTAGGTGTTGAAAGTCAGTCACATTTTCAAGATATCCATACTGCATAAGCATGAGGTATATTTGTATGCATCACCTCCATTATATACAAATATATCTTGTGGCTATCCTGAAAATCCAACAGGACTGCAGTGCTTGAGGGCCAGAGTTGCCTACTGTAGATGATGAAATGTATGAGATGCTGCCTCAGTTACTACGCTACTCATTTGGCAGAGATGGAGAAGAGAAGATAGCACCATGACAATAACTATGTAAACTTTACAGGCTGGAAGTTATGCATGTTGAAGATACCATTTTGGTTGAAGTGAAAGCTTCGGGTCTAAATATTTCAGAGATTAAAACTGAATTTGTGGTTTCAGACATAGTGAGTAAAGATACGGTAAAAAGAATGATATCAGAAATAGTTTTGGGATTACAAGAAATTTTTCTATTTGTTTAGAATGTAAGCTCTTCTGAGCAGGGACCGTCCTTATTCGTTAATTTGTACAGCGCTGCGTAACCCTTGTAGCGCTCTAGAAATGTTAAGTAGTAGTAGTAAACTATTGCTTGCACCATCTGCAATTCTGGGTGAGATACAAATTGCATACATAAACATAAATGAAAACAACACATGATATATAAGAATTGAGGCATATTCCCAGACAAAGATACTATTGTTTTAAATGAGCTGTGGACTTGTTAAAGAAGGACACTGTGGCATTGTGGCAGCAATCAGAAAATCTAGAAAACAGGATAAAAAATGACAAAAATCAGTCAAAGGTGAACTCTGTTGCTCCGTCTGCTTTATCTTGCTGTTATCTTAAATTACCTAAAGGGGTTATACTCCATATTCCTGGGAATTTGGGGGGGGGGGGGGGTTAATTATCAGAATATTTTCTTGCTTTGAATAACCCCCTGCTAAAGCTACCTTAGTGGCTGAAATGGTCTTCCATACAGCTAAAGATCTCATTCTTAAAAGCCATTTTTTTAAATATCTTTATTGAATCAGAGGGAAAAATACAGCAGAGTGCGGTGAGGACTCCAACAAAACACAGTACAAGTGGCAAAAGAGTGCACACATACATAAGTCAAATTCACAAATCACACAACAATTTACAAACGTGCCAAGTACAAACCATCTCCTCCTCTAACTCAGTTTTGTGACTTAATCCCCCCACCCCCCCCTTACCATCCTGCCATCCCCACCCCTCCTCCCACCTTTCCAGAGGGACACTCAAAGAGTGACATCCTCACCAGAGGTCTCTCAAGCACAAAGAAACATATCTGCTCCACAGATCACGGTAGTGATGATGCCCTACGAAGGTAGAAAATTTAAGAGAAGTGAGTAGCCAGCTTGCCATATCACATATAAGGCCGTGCCAGGCAGCCAGCAACGGGGGGGTCGGCTCCACCCATGATTTTAGGATGCATTTTTTAATGAGAAAAGTCGCTAGTAATATGAATTTACACTGTGCCACACCAAGGCCCTCTTTTTGCAGCAAGGTCACATTTCCGAACAATACTACTGAGTAAGACCAGTCAAATATACAACATAGCGTGCTCTCAACGACCCCCAATGCTCTGGTCCAAAATAAAGACAACACCAGACACTCCATAAAGGAGTGTAGGAATGTACTCAGGTGCCCCCCACACTTCACATGTCTTCCTCCCACAGCCCCATGGCTTTCCCTTTCTGTTTAGTGATAAGCACTCGGTGTAATACCCGAAACTGAATGTCCTGCAATGCCGTATTAGGGGTCACGGAGTGCACATTCTCAAATGCAACCCCCAGCTGTGCCTCTGATATGCATTCTGCAATGTCCCAACTCCATTCCCCTGCTAACCTCATTAAGTAAGGGGCCTTCCTAGAGTCGCAAATAATCTGATACCACTAAGATAACTTATTCAACCTGGGTGTTTAATTTTTAAAAAATCAGATCCGATTGCTGAAAAACCACTGGCGCCCTACAATGACGCTCAAGGACCTCGACATAATCCCTCACCTGAAGATAGGCAAAAAAGTGAGAGGGATATTCCATGCACATCATATTTGATCAAAAGAGGGAAAATCTTTGTCCCCTAGTTGCCTCAAATGCCACAGATATCGACATCCATTCTCACCCCACCGCCTAAATACCAGGGAGCCACAGCCAGCTTGAAACTTAGGATTGCCCACCAGAGTCAAGAACAGGTTAGACCCCCCCCCCCCCCCCCCAGGCACTCCATGATGAACTCACCACCACATCCATGCTCGCCTCAGAGCACTTAAAAATGGGTTCCCCTGTGAGTCCCCCAACCCCCGAGGGTGCTGAGAAGCTAATACTACAAAAGGATCGGGGGAAACAAGATGGCGGCCTGAAGGGAGCATAGCGAAGCAACTCCGGGACTAGTACTGAGTTTACCTTAAATAAAAATAAACTGTATCTGCTATATGCCTAAACGGAGGGGTAGACAACGGCCAGGCCCTGCGGCACCTGTCTCCCCGACAGTAGGGCCCATGGATCGTTTCGCCATACCAGGACCTTTGGGATGCTGTGAATCTTTGCTGCGAGTAGGAACGGAGAGAGGGGGAACCGTCCTCACAGCTTGAAGTAGACATCTCTTTCAGCCCCGAGATAAGGCAACCGCCTCCAATGCCAGCTGTCAAGCAGGGATCGATCATCTGAACAGGGTCTCATGCCTTCCGAAGCAGTGGCAGTATTCCACACAGCAGGGTCAGACCCTTGCAATCGACCGCAACACGCCCCTGCAAAGGTAGGCGGGATTCAGCATGGCGACAGCGTTTCTGATATTAAATCTAAGAAGAAGGAGTTGAATATTTCTGGAGACCCCGAGACTTTTTTTCTTCTAAACCATCAACCATAACCCTAGAAACAATATGGGAAACCCCATTTGGCTTTAGAGTCACCTTTCTCTCAAAAATTGGTCATACTTTCGCAAAAAGTCCAAATCTCTAATGAAAGTATCTCAATTTTGGAAAAAAAAATTACAATAATTGAAGAAAAGGCTGAGAAAGATATAAAATTATGTCAGCAGATATAAGCTAGTATTACAAAGGAAAATAAATGGTTGCAGAATAAAATTGAAAATCTAGAGAACCAACAGAGATCAAAAATCTTGCGAGTAATAAACTTTCCAAGACAAGAATCGGTTGCACCTTTATTGACTTTTAAACGATATATGTTTGAAATTTTAAAAATACAGGAACAAGCTTGTCCACCAGTTTCAAATATTTACTATTTACAACCTTATAAAAAAAATTACAACCTTATAAAAAAAACAAGTATGGCTGATCAACCTAAACTTGAAGGAACTGAAGCTG
Organism: Microcaecilia unicolor; assembly: GCF_901765095.1. NCBI lineage: Eukaryota > Metazoa > Chordata > Amphibia > Gymnophiona > Siphonopidae > Microcaecilia > Microcaecilia unicolor. The sequence continues at coordinate 137,885,070 of NC_044031.1, read as the reverse complement.
TTTTTGAAACTTTAAATCTAACACAAATAATAGAAGAAGACAATTTGGGTTTAAAACTGGCAATACTTATTGTTATCTTTGTATTACAACCAGATAGGGATTGGGTACTTAAACTATTTTTTCAACATAGACAAGAAACTTTCCTAAATTATAAAGTTAGAATATATCCAGATGTTTCTAAAGCAACTCAAAAGAGGCGTCAAAGTTTTCTTAAGTTACGCTCTTTTGTATTTCAGCTGGGGGATTATTTTGGTTGAATTTTCCCTGTAAGTGTGTAGTGAAATTGAATTCTGTGAAATATATATATTTTTTTATCATTTACATTTAAATTCTTTCTTGGAATCTAAGAAAGTAGTAACCCCATCTCCAAATTCAGAAATGGATTTAACATCTACACCTTAATCTGTAATAGTAATGGTCTTGTGATTCTCCCCTTAGGTCTCTGATTTTGAATTTATGAATGTCTTATTTCCTTAAGTATTGTGCCTTGTTTCTCCCTTAGCATTGTGGACTAAGAAAGGAAGACTATAATAGGTACTTTAACTGATAAGTTTGTAAGATGAATATATTCTGACCATATTCTTTCATATTTCTGTAAAAGAATGTTCTTGGAGTTGTAATATTAAACTCTTAATAATAATTTTAAAAAATATTACTACAAAAGGATCATGAGGGGCACTTCAGCTCTTCTAAAAATCAGCTGGCGCGAAGTGAGCTCCCGAGGGGATCTCATGCACCCAGCGGAGGACGGCAGAAACATTATATATCATTGTCAGGTAGTCGAACCCCTCCCTGAGCTCTACCATAAGTCAATTTAGTAAAGGAAATCCTGGGCCTTTTGGCATGCTAAATAAATGAACTAATGATGCTACGAAATGCCCAGTCTTCCTGGCCGCGCAACCTGAGTGGCAGCATTTCTAAAGGGTACAATAGCTTAGGCAGAAGGACCATTTTAACTAGTGCAACACGACCCAGAAAATTTACAGGGAGATCCTGTCATGTCCCCTACCTCAACGCAAGCGGTGTCCTCAGGCTGCACAGGGTCCCGTCGACACACACACTTGACTGGCACAGCCCTGAGCCATGTGTGTGTAGTTCTTTTCTGGCTGCAGGCTCGATTGCTTTGCTTCCATGCACCTGGCTCTGCTCTCTCTCTACCTGGCTTCCAGGCTCCTTGATTGCTTTGCTTCCACCCACCTGGGTCTGCTCTTCCTCTGCCTGGCTTCCCTTGCTTCTCTCCTATTGGTCTTCCGGTTCCTCCTTCCCCTGCTCTTGTCCTATGGCTGTGCCCCTTCTCCCTGCTGATGTCAGATGCCAGCACTTTATCATCTGAGCTCTCCCTAGACTCCTTGCTTCGGCTTCTACTTTGGTAGGTGTTACTTGCACAGTAATGTGCTTCTCCTCTACTTTGTTCTTCGTTACAGACTCTGCCTGTACCTGGATTACTCTTGTGTCTGCTGCCTGCCTACTGATACTGCCTGTACCTGGATTACTCATGTGTCTGCTGCCTGCCTACTGATTCTGCCTGTACTTGGATTACTCTCGTGTCTGCTGCCTGCCTACTGACTCTGCCTGTACCTGGATTACTCTCTTGACCTGCTGCCTGCCTATTGACTCTGCCTGTACCTCGATCACTCTTTTGCCTGCTGCCTGTCTGGCCATCACATTCATCACCCCACTTCCTGCTCCATCTCGTAAGCCCTGCAGGTCGCCCACACCTAGGGGCTCAACCTCTGGGGAACGGCGGTCAGCGCAGGTGAAACCCGGGGTTGTCCGGCCACCAAGCAGAACCTGGTCCAAGTACTGGGCTCGGCAGCACTCTACTTGGTACAAGAATTCACAGGTCTGACAGTAAGCCAAAGCCATGAGTTCGCCGGACAAACCCAACTTGGCAAATTTGGCAAGCCTACACCCCAGGCTAGCAATACAGCCAAATGACCTTCTACATACAGCAAGAGAGGAAGAATGGAGTACAATTTGAAGAACTTTTCTAATATGGGAAAATAAAGGAAAGGTCTTTGATCCTGACAACTACAGGCCAATAACTTGCTTGCCAACAACATTCAAGCTGTTCACTGGAACTCTAGCTAAGAATGTCTATCTAAAAGAAAATTATCTTTCCCCAGATGAGCGAAAAGGAACTTGCAAAAAGTTACGAGGCACAAGATATCAGTTGCTAATTGACAAAATGATTCTTAAGAATTCAAAAAGAAGGAAAACAAATCATTTTATGGCTTGGCCTGGCTACAAAAAGTCATTTGATTCAATTCCACATAATTGGATTACAAAATGGTTGAACATTTTTGGTATAAGCAAAAACATTAAAAGATTCTTGGAAGTGTCTATGGCTACATGGAAAACAACTGAAGTTAAGATCAGACATGTGATATACCAAGATACCTCATTATCACATTCCACTTCTCCATCCTGCCTAGTGTCAAACCTTCCACTCTCCGTCTCCTCCATCTGACCCAATATCAGCCCTTCTACTCTTCGTCGTCTCTCTCCTATCCAGTGTGCGTAGTGGACATTTGAAGGGAAATGAGTCTACTATTCAAAGTCAGCAGAAATGTGAGACACAGGAATTTCCTTAGGAGCAGCAATTGTAAAGGCTCTATCAATAATTCAGAGCCTACCAGCCCTTGGAGTGGAGGAGTGGCCCAGTGGTTAGAGCACCAGTCTTGCAATCCAGAGGTGGTCTGTTCAAATCCCACTGCTGCTCCTTGTGATCTTGGGCAAGTCACTTAACCCTCCATTGCCTCAGGTACAAACTTAGATTGTGAGCCCTCCTGGGACAGAAAAATATCCAGTGCACCTGAATGTAACTCACCTTGAACTATGACTGAAAAAGGTGTGAGCAAAATCTAAATAAATAAATAAAATTTGCACCAGCACTGGTCCCACTCAGAAGCATCCTGACAAAACAGGGATTACCAACTTTCAAAGCAAAGTTCAAAAATTACCCATTTATTATTCATAGATGATTTTAAATTATTTGGAAAACCAAAAGCTGAAATTGATTCTTTGCTGAACATTGGCAAACAAAGGTGACATATAAGAAAATAGAATAAACTAATGAATAGAAGTGCCATCACCAATGAAAACCAGAAGGATACAAGTACTTGGGATTAATGGAAGCTTCTGACCTACCACACAATCAAATCAAAGGAACTATAAGCTCAAACTACATAAACCAAGTATGGAAAATGTTAAAATCAAAGCTAAATGGAGGAAATGTTATTAAAGCAATAAACACTTGGACAGTTCCTATAATTTGATATGCTACAGGGATAATTACTGGACACAAGCTGAATTGCACAATCTTGACCAATAAACAAGGAAATTAATGACCATAAATCATACATGTCATCCAAGAAGTAACACTGATAGATTATATTTACCCAGAAATAGAAGAGGTAGGGGCTATTGCAAATAAAACAAATTGTAGAAGAAGAAAAACAGTCTAAATGATTACATCCAGAAAACTAAAAAGGCACTGCTTATGGAAATTTGTAAGGAACAGATCCTGACGACAACAAGAACTACAGTGGAATATAACAAAGAAATAAGCTGGATCAACACCCGGGAAAACAAATCATTCCATGGTGAATATTTGCATGATATTGAAGGAAAAACAGATCAAAATCTGTCATGACAGTGGTTAAAATCTGCAATATTTAAAACAAGAGAACAATCATGGCAGCTCAAGAGCAAGCCTTGCAAACAAATACCATCAAAGCCAAAATCAATCATATTTTCTTTAAGGGAAAGGGGATGAGATTTGATATACTGTCTTTATGTGGTTACAATCAAAGCAGTTTATGAATTATATATACAAGTATTTATTTGTCCTTGGGGCAATGGAGGGTTAAGTGACTTGCCCAGAGTCACAAGGAGCTACAATGGGAATCAGATCCAGTTCTCCTGGGTCTCAGGCCACTGCACTAACCAGTAGACTAGTCCTTCACTTGGGAAACAACAAATGCCACTTATATAAATTCTATAGTCCAGCTTCATTCTTGATCACCTGATTATAGGCTGTAGTAAAATCACTGAAATGGAATATAAACAGCACCATGATAGAATTGCAAAGATTGTACACTGGATTTTGTGTGTTTAAAAAAAATGGCTTCACTCTCAGCAAAGGGATGGCATGATTGATAAAGAGGGGCATTTTCGATATGATGTCTAAGTCCGACTTTGGATGTTTTGCAAAAAATGTCCAAAATCTGAATAGCAAAAAAGGTCATTTTCAAAAAAGAAAAATGTCTATATTTTGTTTTCGAAAATAGAAGGTTTTGTGATTTGAACGTTTTATTTTTTGGTCCATTTCCCAAAAAAAATGTCCAAGTGCAAAATACACAAAATCAAGCCATTGGGATATAGGAGGAGCCAGCATTTTTATTACACTGGTCCCCCTAACATCCCAATAAAACAATAAGGCACCCTAGGGGGAACTGCAGTGGACTTCATAAAATGCTCCCAGGTACACATTTGACCATTGCTCCCTTAACTTGTCTGCTGAGCCCCCTCCCCCAAAACCCACTACCCCGAACTGTACACCACTACCATAACCCTTACGGGTGAAGGGGGCACCTATATGTGGGTACAGTGAGTTTCTGGTGAGTTTTGGAGGGCTCACAGTTTCCTCCACAAGTGCACTTCACCCACCACTACACTACTCCAGGGACCTGCATGCTGCTCTAATGGACCTGAGTATAACATCTGAGGCTGGCACAGAGACTGGCAAGTAAATTTTTGGGGGGTGGGAGGAGGTTAGTGACCACTGGGAGAATAAAGGGAGGTCATCTCTGATTCCCTCCAGTGGTCATCTGGTTATTTAGGACATCATTTTGTGCCATATTCATTATAAAAACAGGTATAGCTCAAAACATCTTAGTTTTAGTCCTGGACATTTTTGTTTTCTTCCACTATGGCTGAAAAACGTCTAAGTCTCAGGAACGCCCAAGTCCTGCCCTGAACATGCCTCTGATACGCCCTCTTGAGATTTGGATGCACTTCTGACAGACTTCAAAGAAAAACATCTAAAAATTGATTTTGAAAATACTGGTTTGGACGTTTTTCTAAGAAAAACATCCAAATGCTGCTTTATTCCACTTTTTAGATGCTTTTCTGTTTTGAAAATGAGCCCAAAATTCTCAGAAAGTTGAGTAGCTCAAAATCTTGTGAGGTTTTATGATACAAATGGATAGACATTTTGACCATAATACACCAGATATTACAGTTATTTAAAAGAAAAATGAATGGTCCACACATGAGGCAATAACAGGAGATGCTATAATTGATGGAAAAATAAATTAAAACATTAAGAAAGTATTGGGATTTGAAGTAAAAAAAATTCTGGAATAAAAAAATGACTGTAATACCAATTGTAATTGGAACTCTGGGAGCTATACCAAAAGGATTCACCAAATATTTGAAAATTAATCTTACCAGAGGTGACACCACTGATTTTGGAAAAACATCCCACACCTTACTTGGAACTAATTACATATTACATGCTCCTTAGGCCTTGGTTAGGACCCTAATCATAGTGGAAAACTCAGCCTGAGACTCTGCCATTCAACTGAAGAATGGCCCAAGTAATAATAAAATGAATACATACAGGGCCAGATTCTATATAAGGTGTCTTAAATGTAGGTGCACCAGAATAATGCACATAGTGCTATTCTATAAACCACATCTACAGTAAGATGCAGTTTATAGAATAGCGCATAGGCCTGGGGAACATGCTTACGTTTTGTCTCATGCATATTCATTGTTAATACAAACTTAAGGGGTAAACCTGCAATAATTAGTCCTATAAACATTAATTCTCCATATCACTTGACTAATACGATTTAAACATTTTACTAACCTATTTAGTAACATATACGTACATTGTACAGTCTATATGCTACATATCATGTTTATTCCAACCAACACAATTCTTTCTAAAACAACCAACACAGTTCTTTCTAAACCAATACAAATGATGTCCACTGTTCTCACTTTCCCTTAAGAAAAGTTCCAATCACAGCTGCAATGAGTATACACACCAAACAACGTGTATGTATAAACAGCAAAAAGTCTTGTAACTTCAAGTGTAACTTGACGTATTCCAAACACACTGCATTCAGCAGTGATGTGTCCAACAGCTGAAAAATATCACCACTTTATTCAACAATCTTGATGTCGGGCATCATCTGGATAATGTTTTTACACATTCCAACAAATGAGTAGTCAATCTTTCTTTGGTCCCAACACTGGCCATGTTTCTTTATCACTTCATCAGGAGACCTTATACAGTAAACAATATATGCAATTACACATCTACTCATTCATACAACACATAAAACATAGTCACAATAGTAATTCTTTACCTTAAGCGACCTCACATTGTCACACCACACTATGTTTTATGTGTTGTATGAATGAGTAGATGTGTAATTGGAGAGTCATGAGATAGAAGGTAGTGTTCTATTGTGGATTAAAAACTGGTTAAAAGAGTTTCTCAATGAAGGAGGGTAGATAGCAGTGGCGTACCAAGGGGGAGTGGTGGGGGCGGTCCGCCACGGGTGCACGCTGCTGGGGGGTGCCGTGCGCCTGTTGGCCGAGTCCGCTCATTCCCTCCCTGCTGCTCCCTCTGCGCGGAACAGGTTACTTCCTGTTCCGGGGCAGAAGGAGCAGCAGGGAATGAGCAGACTTGGAGCCAACAGGCGTACGGCACCCCCCCAGCAGGTAAAAATGCACCTGGGGGTGTAATTTCACTGGGGGGGGGTCACAATTTTACCAGGGGGGCCACGCTGCACCCGGGGGGGCGCATCGGTGATCCACCCCGGGTGTCAGCCAGCCTAGGAACGCCACTGGTAGATAGTCAGTATTCTCAATGGAGAAGGGTAGATAGTGGGGTTCCCCAGGGGTCTATGCTGGGACTGCTGCTTTTTAACATATTTATAAATGATCTGGAGATAGGTGTAACTAGTGAGGTAAATAAATTTGCTGACGACACAAAGTTATTCAAAGTTGTTAAATCACAAGAGAATTGTGAAAAATTACAAGAGGACCTTACGAGACTGGGAAACTAGGCATCCAAATGGCAGATGATGTTTAATGTGAGCAAGTGCAAAGTGATGCATGTAAGAAAGAGGAACCTGAACTATAGCTATGTGATGCAAGGTTCCATGTTAGGAATCACCGACCAGGAAAGGGATCTAGGTGTCGTCATTGATGATACATTGAAACCCTCTGCTCAGTGTGCGGCAGAGGCTAAGAAAGCAAATAGAATGTTAGGTATTATTAGGAAAGGAATGGAAAACAGAAGTGAGGACATTATAATCCTTTGTATCGCTCCATGGTGCAACCGCACCTCAAATACTGTATGCAATTCTGGTCATTGCATCTCAAAGAAGATATAGCGGAATTAGAAAAGATACAGAGAAGTGCGACAAAATGATAAAGGGGATTGGATGACTTCCCATGGAGTGGAGGAGTAGCCTAGTGGTTAGTGCCGTGGACTTTGATCCTGGGGAACTGAGTTCAATTCCCACTGCAGCTCCTTGTGACTCTGGGCAAGTCACTTAACCCTCCATTGCCTCGGGTGCAAAATAAGTACCTGAATATATGTAAACCGCTTTGAATGTAGTTGCAAAAACCTCAGAAAGGCGGTATATCAAGTCCCATTTCCCTTTCCCTGTGAGGAAAGGCTAAAGTGGGTAGGGTTCTTCAGCTTAGAGAAAAGATGGCTGAGGGGATTAGAGGTCTATAAAATACTGAGTAGAGTGGAATGGGTAGACATAAATCACTTGTTTCCTATTTCCAAAAATACTAGGACTACAGGGCACGCAATGAAGCTACAAAGTAGTAAATTTAAAACAAATCAGAGAAAATATTTCTTCACTCAACATGTAATTAAACTCTGGAATTCATTGACAGAAAATGTGGTAAAAGTAGTTAGCTTAGCAAGGTTTTAAAAAGGTTTGGATAACTTCCTAAAACAAAAATCCATAAGCCATTATTAATATAGATTTCGGGAAAATCCACTGCTTATTTCTAGGATAAGCAGCATTATATGTATTGTACTGTTTTGGGATCTTGCCAGGTACTTGTAACCTAGATTGGCCACTGTTGGAAACAAGATAATAGGCTTGATGGACCTTCGGTCTGTCCCAGTATGGCAATCTTATGTTATCATTAGCACAAGACAAAAAACAATATAACAGATAATTGTCAATTTTACAGCCATGCTAGAAAGGGGCTTAACGCAAGGGGAAACCACATGTAAGGACACACTAAGCCCATTTCTTAGTGCAGCTTGGTAAAGGGTCCCTAAGATTTATAGTTAGCAAATTTTTCAACCATGACATCCCCTGAGTGCCCTATTGAATATTGGTTCTTAAAGACTCTACATGGTATTTGATGGTTTTATGTGAGAGAGGTTTCACTGAATAAAGAGCACAAATAAGATTCTAATGCTGAAAATAATAATAGGTTGCTTCACCATTCTTTTTTCATGTTGGTAAATCTAACACACAGAGAATCTCATTATGACTTTGGTAGGCAAGGTGTCAGCACCCTGTATCTAAAAAATAAACCCTGTTGCATGGAAACAATGGGCAGAACAGTCAAAGAAAAGGTATTCAAGGCTTTTGCATTCATTAAAATATATTAGAAGACTAATAAATCTTCCAAAGCTTTCGAGCTGTCATCTTCTCTCTGTCATTTTTATAGCTCCACTGGAAAGATCTGGGGGCACACAACCTTGTGAGACATTTCTAGGCAGGACTTTCTTGTTCTTTTCCCCTAATTAAAAAAAAACAAAATGTTGACTTCATGAGCAGGGTTGGAAAGGAAAGGATGGGAGAAGGAAGGAATGAGATATAAAGTCCACAGACTATAAAATAAAAAAAACTCTTTACAAACAGTACCCAGAATATTTAGAAATAAAAGAATCTTGCTTTCAATTAATTCCCTCGTCTTCCTTAGATATATACAGCTGGAAACTCCTTTTTATTACATTTTAATGAAGTATCTATTACACGATAGCAAACTTGTCAATGAATTAGGCCAAGTCTGTCTAATTTGATGCAGCCCTCCAATATTCTATAACAGTTTCAGTCTGCTTATGGATCTGAAAAGTTGCTTTAACAGTTAGCAGATTATTAGAACCTCATGGTTTGAAGCCTAAGAACTGTAAATTTAAGCTGTTAATTCTGTTGCTTTGACACACTGCAGTTGCTTAACATAGCAGTACTTCCTTACTGCTTTGAAAGTTAAGTTCTGCATTGAGCAGCGAGCTATGGGGAGAATGAAAACTCACATTTCCTCCTGTTGTTGTTTTAAATACATTTGAAATCAGAGCTACAGCTAATCGGTTAATAAGATTTCTTGAAAATGTTAGGTGATAACCGCAAGGTATTTCTCAAGTGGAGAGATCCTATGACACAGTGAGGTGTTGAGAGCAGAACTTCATAAATGTTCCCCTTTACTATTTTAACTTCTATATTTTTAAAGGAAAAATAGCATTGTCCAGCTTGAATTTCAAAGCTAGATGTGACAGAGAGATAGGGCAGTGTTGGATGGGGAAGAGAGCAAAACAAGAGAGAAATTGGGTAACTCTAGATGGTAGAAGAGAAATAGAGACAGTGTGATGCTGGGTGGGGAGAAGAGAGACATAGAGAAACAGAGAAAGCAATTCTGGAGGGAAGGAGAGAGAGAGAGAGAGAGAGAGAGAAACAGGGCAATGGAGGTTGTGGAAGAGAGAATTGGCATAATGCTGGATGGGGGGCAGAGAGACAGAAAAATAGGGAGATTCTGAATAGGGTAGAAGAGAGACCAAGAGAGAGATAGAGAGACCAGGTGATGTTGAATGGGTGGAGAGAGATAGAACAATACTGGATGAAGGAGAGAGATGAGGTTATGCTGGATGGGAGAAGAGAGAACGAGGGAGGGAAAGATAGGCAATCTGAATCTGAAGAAAGATAGAGAAGGGATAAAGCTGAATGAAGGGGAAAGAGACAAAGACATAGATAGAGGTGGGACAGTAATGTATGACAGGGGGAGACTTAGAGAGGGTGCAATGCTAGATGAGGGAAGACAGAAATGGTGATGCTGGATGGGGAAGGCAGAGAAAGAGATGGGATGATGCTGGCTGGGGGAAGAGAGAAAGAGAGAGGTGGGGCAATGCTGGATGTGGAAGAGACAGATGGGACAATACTGGATGGAGAGGAGAGACAGGGTGATGTGGATGGGAGAAGAAAGCAAAGCAAGAGAGAAATGAGGTGATGCTAAATGGTAGAAGTGAGAGACAGCGTGATACTAAATGGGTAGAGAACAGAAACAGAGAGAAGCAGGATGATGCTGAATAGTAGGGGAGAGAAACAGAGAGAGAGATGGCAATGCTGGATGGGAGAAGAGAGAGATACTGTGCAATGAAGGATGCGGGAGAAAAAGAGCGAGAGCTTGGGTAATGCTGAATGCTGGCAGAAAGACAGCTGCAGTAAAAGGGGCCCTCAGTGCACATCATAAACACGCACTGACGCCAGCATAGGTCCCCTTTTGCCGCAGCTTTATAAAAGGACCCCTAAGTATTTAAACCGACATTCAGATGCCAACCCGTCATTTTGTAAAGGTTCTCAATATGCCTGAGTTGAACATGAAAGTAGTAAGGTCCCCTTTGGAGCAGTGGTAAGCCCAGCACAGGCTTGCTACTTGCTAAACAGGAAGTACCGCCGGGCTACCACAGCAGCCCAGTGATACTTCCCACCCTTAGAATGCCATCATATCTGGTGATACAAATATATATTTATTTTTGTAGCACCAGAGTGTACCTGACAGTAATGGGGCAGTGCCATGCACTGCCCAGTTACCACCGGGTTGGAGTTGGAACCCTTACCACCATCTCAATGGGTGGCAGTAATGGCTCCCCCCAAAATGGCCGCTCAGCAAGTGCTTTACTTGCCGCCCAGCCATTTTCTGCAGGAGAGACTTCTCTTTTACCCGCTGCGATAAAAGGGGGCCTCGGCGCACGTGAAAAACACACCCCGATGCCAGCACAGCCCCCCTTGTGCTGCAAACTTGGTAAAAGCATTTATTATGTAACTTTGTAAGTCTAAATGCTTTGAAAATACATCTTTATGTATTCTAGCTGTAAAAACATGATATTTGGTCTATTAGAGTATTGAACACTTATTTAGTGAAATTTTGGACTTTATGGATATTCAGCAAAGTTAAAAATGTTACTGCCAGTACTGAATATACATGTATAACTTTATGTGACTATCATATCCATATACAGTTATGGTTGCTATTTATGTGATGTCACTAATGTTTATAATTTATATGGATAGTGACTATCACTGGTATCTATGTTTTCTGCTTGCCCTTGGAGCTCCCCAAATCCTGCCCAGATTTAAAAGTTAACTACAGACATATAGAGATTTAGCAGCCAAATATTATGTGTTTCCCAAGCTAGAAAACGTGGGGAAACAGAGAAAAGAAAAGCATTTACACTGTCAGCACCCGTCTTTTGAATATTAACCCAATGGTCCTTAAATCCAAATAAGTCTATTTTCAAAGGCATCTAACCAACTAGATAAAACCTTAGTCAGTTAGATCAAAGCCTTTGACTACTTGCTGGGTCCTAAGGTACAGTAGTTAGCTAAATTTAACTGGTCAGATTCTGAGTGGTGCTGATGGAGGACTAGGTTGAGGGGAGAAAGTTAAGCAGCTACTGCTGCCTAGCTTGGCTTTCCAATTTGAGGCAGTACAAGAGCAGGCCTGAGTCTAGCTACCTATCCTCCCAATGCTCAGGCCCCATAATCCAATCCTCTGTCTCCCAATTCCCTTCTGGGGTTTTTTTTTCCTTTTTCAAAATCACTGAGGTATGGTGGTGCCTAAAGCTACTCTGTCCTGACCTCTTCTCAGTTTCAAAAAAAGAACTTTCCAGCAAGGAAGCCTAATCCTCATCCCCTTCTGACCCCCCCCCCCCCCCCCCCCCCCAAAAAAAAATGTTTTTTTCATTTTCACCCTATTTCAATTAAATTAAGGGGAAGTATGAATACTTGGGATAAAGGCATTTTCCTATTCAACAACCAAGATTTTCCAAGTTTCTGTCAAAGCTTCCATATTGCTTGAAGACCCCGTTATAGGATGTGGACAAATATTAGTCCACAAGGAGAAAAGAGACAGAAGATCTCCACATACTTTAGTGTATTCCTCTGGCTACGCTCCACAGATGAGTTGTTTAATTTGAAAGCTCCTTTCCTAGGCATAAATCTAAACCTTCCATGTCCAAGCTGCCTAATAGTCCACTAAGTTGAAAAGCCAACCTCTCTAAAGAGTATATGTATACATATCTGTGTGAATGTTATAAGCCTTATGTTACTCCTGTGCTGCATGTAGCTGGGCCTGCTAGACTTGTAGTGTGGTGATCAAAACAAGGGTGTGATTTATAAAGGGTTTTTTTTTTTCTCTTTCTATGTTGATAGAATAAAAGCTTAGAAAATCAGGCCCTAAGTTTGCAACCACTCATTCTGTTGTTATTGGAGCAGCTAGAAGTCTCCTGGCTTCTCTCCAAGCCCTTTAAAAACAGGAAGGGAACAACTGACAAAATCACAAAACACAAGATAAATAGAACAACAAACAGAACATGCTGTGAAAACATATCCTCACAGCGAATTACTTTTAAGAAGCTGATTTTTTTTTTATTATTTATAGTTCAATCCTTTATATAATGCTAGGGAATTTTGTGGTCCAGTCCTTTATATAAAGCTGTGGAATTCACATTTTCAGGCTGCTTGAGTGAGGCACTGGGCAATTTTTCAAAACTATGTGGCTAGAGTCAAATTCTGCAGCTAGTATTCCCTGAAGATTTTGCACTAATTCTCAAACAGAAAGCATGCGCATAGTTTTCATTTGAAAATTTCTAAGGAAAAAATATACACAGAGACTTGAATCAGCTTTTTCTGCAGGTACTTTTCCCAACACAAATAATGTGCTTATTTTTGAAAATGCATAAGTATGTGCACTGATGCCTCCTCAAGCCTAACCCCACTTTAGAAATGCTTTCATAACAAATAGGGTAAAAGCACCCACCACAAGAATACATGGTATTTGAGGGTTCACTAGGATCTAGCCGCCCAATATTTAAAAACATTTAACCATCCAGGAATGGCTCTCGGCCAGTAAAATGGTACTTAACCGGCTATCTGGCAATATTCAGCGGGAGACAGCTGGTTATCTCCTGCTGAATATCGCTGATTAGTGCTTAGCGGACAGCCGGTTATATTTCGCATTTGAGGAGTAGAAACCCAATGGAGCAGTATGTCCTAGGAGGTGAGAGGCTGATATACACAGAAGGGGAAAGGGACCTTGAGGTGATGGTGTATGAGGGCCTTAAAGTGAAAAAAACAGTGTGACAAAGTGGTGGCTGTAGCCATAAGGATGCTAGGTTGCATCAAGAGAGGAGTAACCAGCAGAAGAAAGGAGGTGTTGATGCCCCTGTACAAGTCGTTGGTGAGGCTCTACCTGGAGTATTGTGTTCGGTTTTGCTAAGGATATAAAAAGACTAGAAGCAGTGCAGAGGAAGGTGACAAAAATTATATGTGGCCTGTGCTATAAGACATATGAGAAAAGAGTGGAAGAGCTGAATATTTATAGCCTAAAGGAAAGAAGGGACAGGGGAGATATGATACAGACATTTAAATACTTGAAAGGTATTAATATAGAAACAAATCTCTTCCAGAGAAGGGGAAATGGTAAAACTAGAGGACATGAACTGAGGTTGTGGGGTGGTAGACTTAGGAGTAATGTCAGAAAATTCTTTTTCACGGAGAGGGTGGTTGATGCCTGGAATACCCTCCCGAGGGAGGTGGTAGAGACAAAAACAGTGATGGAATTTAAAAAGGCATGAGATGAACACAGAGGAACCCTATTTCGACAATAGATGGTAGAAAACAAAAATAATTGTTTTTAAAAAATCTTAAATGGCTGCAGGGGATGGATGTGTGAATGACGCTTGGACAGTTGCTACTTTAACAACCAGCTCCTAAAATTTGGACTCAGTTACCCTCCTGGCATCAGAATCCCCTGTGGCTTAGGCATCTTGTCTCCCCACCCCCACCACCCTTCTCTCTGAATTCGCTCTCTTTGTCTTCACCCCCACACCTCCTTGTCTGTTTTTGTTCTGCCAGTTCCATGAATAATTTTTTTAAAGCAGTACTGGTACACATCAGCAGAAACAGGCTGTTTCAGCCAATCCTGGGGCCTTCCTTCACCCTCGGGAGTGGGACAGGCTGAAGGAAGGCCCCCTGGGATTGGCTGAAGCAGCCTGCTTTTGCTGACGTGTGCCAGCACTGCTTAAAAATGATTAATCATGGCAGAAGAGGCAAGGATGTGCGGGTGAGCTGTTCTATCCACATTGTGGTTCTTTCTCCAAAGACAAGCAGGCTGATATTCTCACAAGTGGGTGACGCCACGTCGGCCCCGGAGGATTTTAAAGCAAAATCTCAAAATCTCTTTACGGCGTTCCGACGCGCGAGCGATCGTACTGCGCATGTGCGCACACCTCTTCCCGCTCGCCGTGCGGACACGCCCCTCAGTTTTTCTTTTTCCGCGTCTGAGGAGACACGGAGTTCGTTAGGGCTTCGTGTTTTCTTCAGGTCTTCGGAGTTAAATCTCTTTTTTATTTTTTCATTATGTACTTTTCATGGCAGGCTCATTGTGGCTTATATATACAGGTATTTTTTGTACCTGAGGCAAGAAAAAATTTAAGTAATTGCCAGAGTCACAAGGGGCTGTGCCTGAACAAAGCATTAAGCTTCTCTTTTCTTTTTTCTTGAAAGTGCTGGCATATTGTTATCTGTGGGCTCTCTCTAGCCAGCAAACTAAACAAGCCCACATTTTTATGATCCATTTTTTAAAAACTTTACAAACGGCTCTCCAGAGCTGTGACAGCCTGCTCCAGCACACCACTGTCTTTAAGCCCCACAAGTGATAAAAGGTGTATGTCACAGGAAAAACCAGGAACCTAAGCAGGTGCATCCCTGGTCAGCCACTGAATGGGCAACCTGGTGACACAATATCAGTGGTGTAACCTTTGAAGTGAGTCTCCACCCGCCTCGGCGCCTCCTGCTCTGCAGGTCATTCGGGCGCATCGGAGGATGTGTCTTGGGCCGGATCATCTCCCTGTGAAGCGCAAGTAGTGTCTCAAAGAAACGAGACGTATTCTACTCTGCCAGGGATGCCCAAAGGAGATCATTCTGGAGTCCGACAGAGACCGATGCACGCTGGGTATAGTTATGCATCGAATAGGTCTCCACCTGCCTCGGCGCCTCCTGCTTGGCAGGTCATTCGGGCGCATCGGCGGATGTGTCTTGGGCCGGATCATCTCCCTGTGAAGCGCAAGTAGTGTCTCAAAGTAACGAGACGTATTCTACTCTGCCAGGGATGCCCAAAGGAGATGCCCAGAGCTTTGCTCCCTCGGTTATGGAGGTATCCGGGCTTCAGACATCAGTCGGTGCCGAGAGCGTTGCTCCCTCTGTTATGGAGGTATCCTGGCATTGGACGTCGATGCACCGGTACGTCGGTACCAGGTATCGGTACCATGGGTCCCGTCGGCACCGGGTATCATCGGTACCATGGGTGCCGTCGATGCCGAGTGTCATCGGTGCCATGGGTGCTGTCGGTACCGGGTATCATCGGTGCCATGAGTGCCGTCGGTACCGAGTATCATCGGTGCCATGGGTACTGTCGGTACCGAATATCATCGGTGCGTCGGTACCGAGGAGTATCGATACCAGGAACATTGGTACCATGGTCGGTGTCATGGGTCCCGTCGGTACCGGGTATCATCGGTACCATGGGTCCCGTCGGCACCGGGTATCATCGGTACCAAGGGTGCCGTCGATGCCGAGTGTCATCGGTGCCATGGGTGCCGTCGGTACCGAGTATCATCGGTGCCATGGGTACTGTCGGTACCGAATATCATCGGTGCGTCGGTACCGAGGAGTATCGATGCCAACTACATTGGTACCATGGTCGGTGTCATGGGTCCCGTCGGTACCGGGTATCATCGGTACCATGGGTCCCGTCGGCACCGGGTATCATCGGTACCATGGGTGCCGTTGATGCCGAGTGTCATCGGTGCCATGGGTGCTGTCGGTACCGGGAATCACGGGCACCATCGGCACCAGGTATCATGGGCACCATCGACTATCGGTACCAGGTATCATCGCCCATCGGTACCGAGTATCATGACTGCCATCGGTACCATACTATCAGGTATCGTCGGTACCGTGGATACATGGGTATCAGGTATCATGGATGCCGTCGGCACATGAGTACCATCGATACCAGATATCATGACCAGGTACCATCGGTGCCATGGGTGCCATTGGTACCAGGTGTCATGAGCACCGTCGGTGCCATGTGTACCATCGGTACCGTTGGTGCTGTTGGTGTCGGATATCAGGGGTACCATTGGTACCACATGTCATGGTTACCATCGGTACCAGGTATCATGGGTACCATCGGTACCGGATACCATGACTATCATCGGTACCAAGTACCATGGGTACCATTGGTACCGGGGTCCATCGGTACCATGTGTATCATCGGTACCGTCGGTGCCATGGTCTAGCAGTCTGGTTTCGATTCCCTTGCATTTCCAGACTTTGTCCTTGGCTTCGGGACCATGGGTACCATTGGATGCCATGGGTGCTACCGCCTCCTGCGGCATCTGGCTTTTCACCTGGTCTCCTTCACCGATGCTGCCTCTGGTATGGGTGTTCGCACCCTACTGGGGCAACTTCTCGACCCATATTAGCCTCCATATCGGACGTGTTTGGATCTGTGCTGCTCTGTTTGAGTAGTTAGTTCAGTTCAATGATGGTCATCTGACATTACAGTGGAGATTGTGAATCCCAATGCCCAGATGCTAGAGGTCCTGGACTACTATCTTCACCTGAGTCTTCTGCACTCAGAACAGATAGGAGTTCTAAGAACTTACTTTGGCGCCCCCAGGGCCAGAGCATACATCCTTAGCCTCTTTTGGAGAATGGCGTACCAGGCTGGCATGATCGCATCCCAAATCAAGTCTTGTCAGATCTTTACGAGCATTCCCACCGGAATAGGCTAGACCTTTTCACCAAGTGGTCAGGTAGCACACGGTGTGTCGCAGGTTCCTGTCCAAGGGCATTTTCGACACTTGTAATGTAACACCTAGATTTCTGCTCTAGGTACAGTGACAGACTCTCATGACTGTGTGCCTCTCTCCTGGAGGAGGAGACTCAGCAGAAAACTATAGATATGCTGTACATACACTTCCTCATCTTGGAAGTTCTTTAGAGAGAGGAGTAGTTTTCCTTGTGCCTTAAGGGGTCGTACCTATACTCCTACTTCTCGACAGCCGGTTCGGGCTATGCCTCAGCACGCTCGTTCTAGTCAGCGGCGTGCACCTAATCAGGCCCCTGCAGCTATTCCCCAGGAAACAGAGGGGTTTTTGACTGGCTCCAATTCAGTATAGCCACTAAAAAAAAAAAAAAAAAATGTCCGTACCGGCCATTCTGCCTGTCGGGGGGGGGGGAAGTTTACATTTTCTCCACCAAAGGTGACTTCTTTATCCTCCAACCGGTAGGGTTTTTCAACTAGTCCGGTTAGGATACATTCTCAATCTGGAATCAAACCCTCCACATTGTTCATTGGAAGCTTAATCCTTTAGCTTCCATCAAAAGTGAGTACTTGCAGAGGAACTCTCTGCTTTTCTCAGCGCCAATGCAGTCGAGCCCGTTCCACCAGGGCAAGAAGGGTTGAGATTCTATTCCAGGTCTTTCTTTGTGGGTTGCGTCCCATCATAGACATAAGGGGCCTAAACAGATTTGGTTCAGGATGCTTTCCCTGGGCATCCTTCTTCCCATACTTCAGGAAAACGATTGGTTATGCTCTCTGGATTTACAGGATACTTATACTCTCTTTGCATCCAGAGTATGTTTTTTTCCTAGTGCCTGGCTGTTGTTGCAGCGTATCTTCATGGACTGGGAGTGCATGTGTTCCCTTAACACGATGATTGCCCGTCTCAACAGATTACAGCACAGTACATATTGAGACTTCTAGACACATGGCTTCCGCAGTTCATGTAACTCCCATGGCACTTTCGCACATGACATCCGCTCAGTGCATCCTAGCTTCCCAGTGGTATCAAGTTTAGGGTATCTAGAGGATGTAACCCGACTGTTCACCAGTCTTCGGTATTCCCCTCAGAGGTGGTTAATTCTCTCTATTTTGATTCTGAGGCATCTTACGCAGTCAAAAGCTGCTGACGAAGGTTGCATCCCTCCTGGCTATCCAACCAAATTATTTTAATTCAACCAAACAATCGGGTTGTGATGTACTCGATAACAAAGGAGTACTGGATCTTGCCCTCTGAGTTAGGATGCCATGCAGATGTAGCGGTGGGCCCGCAATGCGGCATGTTTTCTCCAAGCCACTTATCTAATTGGTGTAAACAGCAGTCTGGCCGACAGGCTGAGCAGGATAATGCTACAGTTGAGCATGCCTATAGTTCGAAAGACCCCTCAGTGGATCTTTTTGCTACTTAGTCCAATCGCAAAGTCCCTCAGTTCTGTTCCAGGCTGCAGGTTCACGGCAGGCTACCATCGGATGCCTTTCTCCTTCTTTGGGAGACAGGTTTTCCGTATGCGTATCCTCCCATACATCTGGTGGAAAAGACTTTGCTGTTTCTCAAGCAAGATTGTGGAGCCATGATTCTGATTGCTCTTTTCTAGCTGCGTCAGATAGGATTCCCTCTTCTTCTGGAGTTGGAATGTTTTCCAGCTCTCATTACGCAGAACGAGGGGGCACTTCTGCATCCCAACCTCAAATCTCTGGCTCACACGGTCTGGATGTTGAGAGTGGGGTTTCGTTGAGTTTTCCAGAGTGTCTCCCGACTCTTGCTTGCTTTCAGAAAAGATTTCACAAAGAGGTGTTATTCTTTTTCATGGAAGAGGTTTGCCGTCTAGTGTGACAGCAAGGCCCTAGATCCTGCATCTTGTCTTATACAGACCTTGCTTGAGTTCTTTCTACACCTGTCTGAGTCTGGTCTCAAGACCAACTCTGTCAGTATTCATCTTTGTGCAATAGAGCTTATCATCAACGTGTGAAAGGTCAGCCTTTAGCTGTCCACTTCACGAGAGGTTTATCTCTCCCCCAATATTGAGAGAATTCCTTGTATGTGTCTAGGGGAGATTATTTCTGTTGGGCTTACCACCCACAATAATTTTGACAGTTGGCTCTTATGCTTCGGTCAGAGTTCCTATCACTCCTTATCCAGTATCTTGGGGTCCCAATGTCGTTTTCATCCAGCTGCTGCAAGCTCAATTCGGGCCACTGGATTCCTGCCATCTGAAGTATTGGACCTGGAAGGTCGTTTTCCTTAGTGGCTGTTCCTTCAACTCGTAAGGTCGGTGAGCTTCGGTCTCTAGTAGCTCAAGCGCCTTACCTTACTTCTCATCTTAACAGAGTAGTTCTCTGCATGCAGACAAAGTTCTTACTGGTGCTGGTATCAGAGTACCAGCTGATCCAGTCAGTTGTCTTACCAACATTCTTTCTCCCTCATCTTACAAGCCCTGGCGAAAGCAAGCTCCGCACTTTTTGCGTGGAGCAGACGAGCTCCCTCGGACGGTCCGCCCAGTTGTTTATTTCTTTTAATGCCAGTTGCTGTCGGAAACTGCATAATTTCTTCTTGGATAGCAGAGTGCATCTCCTTCATTTTTGTCCAAGCTGGACTGACTCTAGAAGGCCATGTCACGGCTCACAAAATTAGAGCCATGGCTAAGTCGGTGGCTCATCTAAGATCAGTCACTATTGAAGAGATCTGCAAAGCTGCGGTGTGGTCATCAGTCCACACATTTTCATCTTACTACTGCCTTCAGCAATAGCCGACTCGTCAGTCGGTTTGGGCGGTCGGGGCTGCAGAACTTCTTTGGGGTTTAGAATCCAACTCCAACCCTCCTAAGCCCATTTTTGTTCTGTTCCAGGCTACACTCATTTAGATATTTCTTCTTTTCAGGTCAATTTTATTCTGGCCTCGCCGTTGCGAGACTCAATTGACCACTGTTTGTTGTGTAAGCCTGGAAGCTAGGGATACCCCACTTGTGAGAATATCAGCCTGCTTGTCTTTGGAGAAAGAGTAGTTACTTACCTGTAACAGGTGTTCTCCGAAGACAGCAGGCTGCATATTCTCACAAACCCTCCCACCTTCCCCTTTTGGAGTTGTCTCCTCCATCTTTTGGATTTAACTGAGGGGCGTGTCCGCACGGCGAGCGGGAAGAGGTGTGCGCACATGCGCAGTACGATCGCTCGTGCGTCGGAACGCCGTAAAGAGATTTTGAGATTTTGCTTTAAAATCCTCCGGGGCCGACGTGGCGTCACCCACTTGTGAGAATATGCAGCCTGCTGTCTTCGGAGAACACCTATTACAGGTAAGTAACTACTCTTTATTGTTGGTAGCAAGCATGGGCTTATTTTGAGGGGTGAAGGAGGCATGCCGTCCTCCAAACGCTGCTGAATCGGGTGCATCCAGTGGTGTGCTAGAGCCGGCTCGCACCGGCTCTGCAGAGCCCGTTGTTAATTTTTTAACAATTTAGCGAGCCGGTTGTTCTGCTCTCAGCTGCGACTTGAATGGGGTTTTTTTTCACAAATTGCAGCAGGAGGCTAGAGGCACGCATGCCCAAACACACCAGCTGTCACCTGATATTGGTGCATGCGTGGTGTGTGGCAACCCTGTCTCCTCGTGCTGCACTGCAGGCAAGAGGTTCGTCGGAGTTCCTGATTCTCTCTTCCCTGCTGCTGCCCTTCCCACTGTCCCATGCATTGAACTTTGTGTCTTCCCTCCTATATCCGCTCCCTCTCCCTGCCTCCCTCCTTCAACCTCTTCACCTTCACCCCCCCCCCCCCCCCCCCCCCCCCCCCCCCCCCCCCCCCCCCCGCAGTTCAGACCAGATCCTTACTTACTTGCAGGCAATAGGCAGAACGCGGCAGGCAAAGGACACTGTCGGGACCAAGGAGGTTTGACGTGATGAGCTGCAGGCAGCCTATCTACTCCACAGGTAAGCAAGGAAACCAATTTGTTTAATCTTTGTTTTCACTCCCCCCACAGCTAGAACACTCAAACCAAACAAAGCAATCAAACCTATGAGCTGCTGCATCCACATTCTCTTTTTTTTTTTTTTTAATTCTTGGGCCATCTGTAACAAGTCTAAAGCTGTTAGGCAGTGCCTTAAAAGGTGGAGGACAAAAGTTTTTGTTTCGTTTTTTTTTTTTACTTATTGGACAGATTTTTTATTTATTTGAAAGCTTCCCATATAATATAAATATCATGAAGTAACAATTGAATATCACTAAAACATCTTTAAAAATTATTATAGCTGGTAGAAACAGCAATCTTAAACTCTGTATTTTGTGCTCATTTTTCTACACTAAAAAAAATAAAATAATAAATACACTGTCTGTTTACAATACAGATGGCCAAATTTCAGTGAGGATATCCTGTTTCCTGATGGGTTCATCTTAACTGTTGTTGTAATCTACCTTGGGAAGCCTTGTGTTATAAAGATGATGATGGAATACATTGAAATTAAATGGAAGTAGACTTAAACTCTCCTTTCATTGGGGCAGATGGAATCAGATCGTAATCTGTTTTGTAGAAGTATACCTTTTAAATACACAAATGGATTATTCTGTTTTGAACATGTTTCAGGGGCAAGTGGTTTTATTAGTCAAAATAAAAATATTTTGTTTCTTGCAGATTTCTTTTGTTGAAACATAAATGGGCCATAAACCCCTAATGCAGCCCATTGGTTTTCTTATATTTTGTTCTTGTGATAAATTATACTGTGTCAAAACTGAAAACTCTTGTCTCTATCTGGTCGATAATAAAAGGAGCTCATTGTGAACACTATCCACCCGAAAAGGTTGTTGGAGTAAGATTGATGTGGGGAGGTAAAAAAGTGGTCTTTGTTAGTGGAGCACATTGATCTCAATAGGTCTTTAATGAGAGCATGCAAATCTTGCCACATTTTAGGAAGTCTATAGGAGCAAGTGGATTGCTTGTCTAGATTTATGTCTAGGGGCATATTAAAGTAATCTCCAACAATTATAGGAGTTGAACTATATTCCATAAGGATTTCACAAATAGATGTTAAATAAAAGAAGAATCAATATTTGATGCATATAAGTACAGAAGAGCAAAGTATAAGGAGCCAATCTGGATTGTTGCAATGATCCATCTGCCATCGATATCACATGCTTGTTGGAGAATGACTGCATTCAGAGATTTCCTAATGAAAATGGTGGCTGTGGAAAAAAGATGAATACCAGCCCAGGGAAAAGATGTTTTCCGGCAGTCCTCCAAATTTAAATGAGTCTTTTGAAGAAACAGAATGTCAACCTTTTTATTATGAACATAATGTGACACTTTCAGGCTTTTTTTCGAAAGAGAAGGGCGTCCATCTTCCGACACAAATCGGGAGATGGGCGTCTTTCTCTCAGGGTCACCCAAATCGGCATAATTGAAAGCCGATTTTGGACGTCCTCAGCTGCTTCCCGTCGTGGGGACGACCAAGATTCATGGGGGCATGTCAGCACCGTAGCAAAGGCAGGGCTGGGGCGTGCATAAGAGATGGGCGTCCTCGGCCGATAATGGAAAAAAGAAGGGCGTCCCTGATGACTACTTGCCCAACTTTACTTGGTCCTTTTTTTCTTCCAACCAAGCCGTGAAAAGGTGCCCAAACTGACCAGATGACCACCGGAGGGAATCAGGGATGACCTCCCCTTACTCCACCAGTGGTCACCAATCCCCGCCCACCCACAAAAAAAAACTAAAAAATGTTTTTCGCCAGCCTCTATACCAGCCTCAAATGTCATACCCAGCTCCCTGACAGCAGTATCCAGGTCCTGGAGCAGTTTTAGTGGGTGCAGTGCACTTCAGCCAGGCGGACCTAGGCCCATCCCCCCCCCCTACCTGTTACACTTGTGGTGGTAAATGTGAACCCTCCAAACCCACCTAAAACCCACTGTACCCACATATAGGTGCCCCCTTTCACCCCTTAGGGTTATGGTAGTGGTGTACAGTTGTGGGGAGTGGGTTTTTTTGGGGGGGGGTTTGGGGGCTCAGCACCCAAGGTAAGGGAGCTATACACCTGGGAGTAATTTGTGAAGTTCACTGCAGTGCGCCCCAGGGTGCCCGGTTGGTGTCCGGGCATGTCAGGGGGACCAGTGCACTACGAATTCTGGCTCCTCCCATGACCAAAGGACTTGGATTTGGTCGTTTTTGATATGGGTGTCCTCGGTTTCCATTATGGCCGAAAACCGGGGCGACCATCTCAACATTTAGGTCGACTATCTCTAAGGTCGACCTAAATGTTGAAATTTGGGCGTCCCCGACCGTATTATCGAAACGAAAGATGGATGTCCATCTTGTTTTGATAATACGGGTTTCTACGCCCCTTCGTGGGGCAGTTGCTGGGCAGTCCTGTGAGGACGCCCTCATGAAAACTTGGGCGCCCCGTTCAATTATGCCCCTCCAAGTCTCTTTATTGGATGATTAAGGCCATTGACATTCCACGTGGCAAACTGTAAAGAAGTCATGTAGTAATATTGATATGACAATGATATAT
This sequence comes from Microcaecilia unicolor, assembly GCF_901765095.1. Lineage (NCBI taxonomy): Eukaryota > Metazoa > Chordata > Amphibia > Gymnophiona > Siphonopidae > Microcaecilia > Microcaecilia unicolor. Next base: position 137,861,398 of record NC_044031.1, on the reverse strand, counting down.
AAAAAGTATTGAGATTTGAATCTATGAAAGAAAAAGATTAATGAATGCAATGAAAATATAACCTGTGAAAAAAAAGGGGTTAGAATGGTACACATTGTAAACTGATACATATATAAAGCCATTATGAAAGACCTGCCATTTTTGGAATATTTGTGTAACTGAAATTTAGCCTTCCCTGGCTCCAAAAATGATATGCATCCAATCTTTCGGGCTCATTTTCGAAAGAGAAGGACGTCCAACTTTCGACATAAATTGGTAGATGGACATCCTTCTCACAGGGACGTCCAAATTGGTATAATTGAAGCTCAATTTAGGACATCTTCAACTGCACTCCATCTCAAGGACGGCCAAAGTTCAAGGGGCGTGTCGGAGGCATAGCGAAGGTGGGACTTGGGTGTGCCTAACACTTGGACGTCCTTGACCCATAATCGAAAAAAACAAGGACATCCCTGATGAGCACTTGGGCGTTTTCACTCGGACCTGTTTTTATTACAACTAAGGCACAAAAAGGTGCCCGAAATGACCAGATGCCCACCGGAGGGAATTGGGGACGACCTCCCCTTACTCCTCCAGTGGTCACAACCCCCTCGCACCCTCAAAACACATCTTTTAAAATATTTTGTGTCAGCCTCTATGCCAGCCTCAGATGTCATACTCAGGTCCATAACAGCAGTATGCAGGTCCCTGGAGCAGTTTTAGTGGGTGTGGTGCACTTCAGACAGGTGGACCCAGCCCCATCCCCCCCCCCCCCCACCTGTTACATTTGTGTAGGAAACAGCGAGCCCTCCAAAACCCACCACAAACCCACTGTACCCACATCTAGGTGCCCCCCTCACCCATAAGGGCTATGGTAGTGGTGTACAGTTGTGGGTAGTGGGTATTGGGGGGCTCAGCACACAAGGTAAGGGAACTATGTACCTGGGAGCAATTTATGAAGTCCACTGCAGTGCCCCCGAGGGTGCCTGGTTGGTGTCCTGGCACGTCAGGGGGACCAGTGCACTACAAATGCTAGCTCCTCCCACGACCAAATGGCATGCATTTGGTCATTTTTGACATGGATGTCTTTGGTTTCAAAAATCGCCGAAAATCTGAAACGTCCATATCTAGGGATGGCAAAATTTAAGGATTTGGATGTCCCTGTCGGTATTTTCAAAACGAATAAGGACATCCATCTTGTTTCAAAAATACGGGTTTCCCCGCCCCTGGATTTGGACAAATCGCAGCTTGGACGTCCCTTTTGAAAATGCCCCTCCACGTGTACTATTATCTTAATATAGGCCTCAACAAATGTTCTTTGAATCTAGGACCCAGCCAAAAAACACAGGAGCTCACAACTGAGACCCTTCTTGCTACCCCCACTCCCACTTCAAGAGTGTGCTTAGCTGGGGAGAGGGGAAAAGAATCCTCTACAAGACCTGCAGCATTTTTTTTTTTTTTAGAAACTGATTTACCAAAATTCTTTTCCCATTCTGTGTCTGTGGGAAATGAAATCTTAGTATATTGGTCTCGAAATGTGTTACTGCACATCACTGGCAGAAGCCAGAGCACCTCCCCCCCCCAAACATGCTGTCAGTAATGTGACAGCACCAATCTTTTTCTCTCCCATATATCCTCCACCTCAGCCTTCATCCTGTTTCTCATTCTTGTACCTTCCACTCCAGTCTTCCAATCTTCATCCAGCCTCTCTCCCTTATATTTCCACGCCCCGATCTTCACCTAGCCTCTCTCATATTACAACCCCCCTGTACACACACACTAGAGACCTGCACGGGAACGGGGTTCGCGGGAATCCTGCGGGGATGGAAGCAGTTCCTGCGGGGTTCCCGTTGGGAACGGAAGCAGTTCCTGTGGGGTTCCCATGGAAGTGTATGCTGCACTTGCACCAGCCTCTCACCTACCAAGTTCTTTGAGTGCTGTGTCCTCTTCCTCCTCCTTGCTTTAACAGCACAGATGCAGAAAGTCTCCATTAAGAAAGTGGTAGAGATACAAATGCTGATAAAATTCAAAAAGGCATGGGATAAATACAGAGGTACTCTAATTAGAAAATGGAAGTTATAAAAAACCTAAACTTAAATGGCTGCATGTGTGTGGATGTGTTGAGTGACACTTAGATGGCGACTCAGGCTGTGATGAACTAGGGCCGATACCGGGAGACCTGTGCGGTCTGTGTCTCATAGTAACATGAGTAACATAGTAGATGATGGCAGAGAAAGACCTGTACGGTCCATCCAGTCTGCACAACAAGATAAACTCTTATATATGGCAATCTGGTTTAGGGTGGGCTGGAAAGGGCTTAGACAGCAACTTTAGTAGCTGGAACATGAGGACAGTGCTGGACAGACCTTTACAGTCTGTGTCCTGCAAATGAGAAGATGAATAGGCTGGAGTGGGCTTCGAGGGCAACTCCAGCAGTTGGATCATAAGGATAGGACCAGGCGGACCTCTATGGTCTATGTCCCAGAAACGCCACAGGAAGACCATAATCAAGTATAAAATATTAAATTCATTGTTGATTTAATCATGAATTGATAATGATTATCCAGCTTATTTTCGAAAGAGAAAAACGCCTATAGTGCGACCTAAATCGGGAGATAGACGTTTGTCTCGCAAAGGCGCCCAAATCGGTATAATCAAAAGCCGATTTTGGGCGTTTCCAACTGCACTCCGTAGCGGAAACGAATAAAGTTGACAGGGGCTTGTCGGAGGCGTGGTGGAGGCGGAACTGGGGCGTGGTTATCAGCCGAGGAGAGATGGGCGTCTTTAGCTGATAATCGAAAAAAAGGCGTTTTGACCGCGATTTTGGGTCACTTTTTTTGGACCCTTTTTTTCACAAACAAGTCCCAAAAAAGTGCTCCAAGTGCCCAGATGACCACTGGAGGGAATCGGGGATGACCTCCCCGGACTCCCCCAGTGGTCACTAACCCCCTCCCACCAAAAAAAACCCCACTTTAAAAACTTTTTTTCCAGCCTCTATGCCAGCCTCAAATGCCGTACCCACCTCCATGACAACAGAATGTGTTCGATCCTCTCACAGCCTTTCCCTGGGTCAGATGTGGCTCTCGGGTGCAGTACAGGGTCACATCAGCATTGCATTGTGGTGGGTGTAGGGTATTGGGCTCCGTGATTGCATTAGCTTGTGTTACAGTCTCACGATGTTGGTAGTTGGTAGGCTCTTCTCCCATGGTGCTTTTCCCCCTGCCTACTGGGTCAGAGTGTGCCCTGTTGTGTTTCCTGTTGTAGTCCATGCGGTAGTGGCCATTTTTGTAAGCCAGTTTTAGTTCCCTTTCCTGTGGTAGCCACGTTAGACAACTTAGTTCTTACCTTGAATGTGGCTGAAAGAGGGCATTGTACAGCATTCTCAAACCCAGAGAGAGACTGAGACAGCTGACGGGAATTTTTTAAATGTACCATTAAATTCTTGCGGGACTGGTGGGGACAGGTTAAATTATTAAGGGGACGGGCGGGGATGGGTTAGATTCCCTACAGGGACAGATGGGGATGGGTTAGATTCCAGTGGGGACGGATGGGGACAGGTTGGATTTCTGTCCCCATGCAACTCTCTAACACACATATACACACACACACACCCCAGAATATCAGAGCTTTCACGGACATGTACACATAGCTCACCCAGGTGTCAGCACGATGACTAAGCACTATTCTGTAAGGACATGCATAAGTGCATAGCATGTAAATGAAAGAAGTGTGTTCATATGGTGTGTTATGGGTCATGGTGGCCTGGCCCTGAGGCCCTGTCTTAGTACACACCATGTCATCGCAGGTAGCTCATTGATTTTAATGCTGGTTGTTACATGCATCTCAAAAGGAGTAAGCTATATAGCCAATTGGAGAACAAAGTATTTAGGCACCTGTATTAAATTGTTGCCACATATTCCCACTGTTGTACATACACAGTACCATGCATGCAAATTAATATGATGCAGCACAGGTTAGTATTTGACTGTGGGGTTCACCACAATCATCAAAGAAAAAGTATCTACATATTCTTACTTTGATTCTTATGCCAAGAAAACATACTAGCACAAATTGGCACCTGCTTTTTGTGCAAGGATTTTTCTCTAAAATAAAATTATGCGCATAGTTTTTTCCCCCAAACCTAACCCCACCAAGGAACACATTTTGAAATACCCAGGTAAAAGCATATGCACTATTGACGCATACACATAAATCAAAAAGCCCATTTCCACAGGTGAAGAAGCACTTTATACCTGGAAAGAGCTCTCAGTCCTCCTTCCACATTAATAGTGTAGTACATTGCAAAACATGCTTCTTAAAATGACCCAAGTATTAAGTTACAAAATGGAAGGAAAAATGATGGCTTTCTTTGGAAGAATTTCTTCTAGCTGGTTTATCATTTCACATACTTCCACTAATAATTTCAGCAACATAATGCAATGTAATTCTGGAATCAACTTCACTATTAACAATGGAAAATTTCCTAAGAACTGCAGCACTTGTAATGTTCTCATCATAAAATATATGGTAATCAATGTTTCAGAAAGGATCAGTGGAAATTTCTGAAACATTTATGAAAAACAATTATTCTAACTATTATCTTTAAAAAAATACAAAATGACTGTAGTTTGATCTATAACAGAACATAAAATATAAAGGCATTCTCCTTCCACCTATCAAAGAAGTAAAAGGATGTTTATACTTAGCAACTATGGAAGCCATTTTAACAGAGTTTTGTGCCATTTACCCGTGTAAATAGTAATGTTACACATGAAAATTGCCATACATGTAAGTGGTCATTTTAAAGTCAACACTACTTACGTGTAGAAATGGCCGAATGCATATTTTTAGTTGTCGGCAGAGCGGACAACCATAAAAGCATAAGAACATATGCATTGCCATTCTGACACAGACCAAAAGTCCATTAAGCCCAACAGTGGCCAATCCAGGTCACAAGTACCTGGCAAGATCCCAAAAAACAGTAAAACAGATTTTATGCTGCGTATCCTAGATATAAGCAATAGATTTTCCCATCTTAATATTGGCCTATGGACTTTTCTTTTACAAAATTATCCAAACTTTTTAATCCTGATAAGCTAACTGCTTTTACCACATTCTCTGGCAACAAAATCCAGAGTTTAATTATATGTTGAGTGAAGAAATATTTCCTCCGGTATGTTTTAAATTGACTACTTAGTAACTTCATTGTGTGACCCTGCATTTTTACAATTCAAGACTACCTGTACCACTCTACTCAGCATTTTATAGACCTCTATGATATCTCCCCTGAGCCGTCTCTTCTCCAAGCTGAAGAACCCTAGCCACTTTAGCCTTTCCTCATCATTTTCATCTCCCTTCTCTGTACCTTTTCTAATTCCACTATATTTTTTGAGATGCTATGACCAGAATTGTACACAATATTCAAGCTGCGGTCACACCATAGAGCGATAAAAACGCATTATAACATCCTAATTTTTGTTTTCTATTCCACTCCTAACAGTTCCTAACATTTGCTTTCTTAACCACCACTGTACACTGAGAAGAGGGTTTCAATGTCTCATCAACGATGACACCTAGATCCTTTTCCTGGGTGGTGACTCCTAATGTGGGACCTTGCATCTTTGCACTTGCTCACATTAAATGCCATCTGCCATTGGGATGTCCAGTCTCCCAGTCTCCTGCTTCTATTAGATTGTAAGCTCTTTGAGCAGGGACTGTCTTTCTTCTATGTTTGTGCAGCGCTGCGTACGCCTTGTAGCGCTATAGAAATGCTAAATAGTAGTAGTAGTAGTCTCAAAATTGTTCACAATCCTCTTAATAATTCCTAACGTTCTATTTGCTTTCTTAGCTGCCGCTGCACACTGAGCAAAGGGTTTTAACAATGACACCTAGATGCTTTTCCTGGGCGGTGATTCCTAATGTGGAACCATGCATCACATAGCTATAGTTTGGGTTCCTCTCTTCCATATGTATTACTTTGCACTTGTTCACATCTGCCATTTGGATGCCCAGTCTCCCAGTCTCTTAAGTGTTGGAATGTAATTGTATTTTTACATGCATTGACTGTCACCTATTATTTCTCTGTGATTACTCTGTGACCTCTGATGTGAATTACTTAGAGAGGTCACATAGCTATGCAACTTCCTGTGGGGGTTTAGACACAGCAGATGCAGCACATGAAGCACATGGAGCACATGGAGCTCATGATCTCTCCTAACCTGAGAGGATCTATGGTGGTGTGAGCATCCATTACCATCTAAGCACATGGAAGGAGCTGATAAGACAAATGTATAGTAATATGTATATATAAGCCTGTCTGATTATAATCTAACTGCAAACTGTGAGTAAACAGATGTTTTGTTACTTCAACTTTAAAGTGACTCAGCAGTGAATTATTCAGGGGTGAATGAGAGAGAGATGAAGAAAGAAATTAACATTTCTAAAGCTGAAGCTGTGTGTACTAAAAATCTGCTAATTATTTACTACAAATAATCCAACAAAAGGGTTATGGGCCCAGGCTCAGGAATTGAAAAAGAAGAGAAATATTACCAGGCAGAAAAAAAGGCCACATTTTTCTCTTAAGTTTTAAAGGAAAGATTCAGTCTGTCTCTCTCTCCCCCCACACAGCAGACAGAAGGCTAAGAAAATGGCTGAGGGAAGAAATTCACCATTGTTCTATTCTCTCAAGGTGCCTAAATTAACTGAGTTTAATTATCGGCAGTGGGAATTAAGATTCATATGTCTCCTTCGAGCAAAAAGATTAAATATATGCTTAGACCAAGACAGAACAGCTGAAAATATGGCTGAATGGGACAATGCAAACTATTATGTGAAGTGCATGCTTTTGGAAGCTCTCTCAGAGAAACAAGCCATATTAGTGGAGGGAAAAGATACACCAAAGGACATTTTATGTAAACTGAGAACTATGTATGCAACTACATATGCAAAGCAGCAACCAATTTGGCTGGCAGAGTTGAATGAAACCAAATTAAGGGATAAAAGTAAATGTAATGATCACATTATGCATCTTATGTCTTCATTTCAAAAGCTAGAACTTTCAGGAATTCCCATGTGTGATGCATTGAAAAGAGCATTTCTTTTTACCTCACTATCAAAGAAGTTTGATGTTTTTAGGTCTGTAAATGAGGCCATTGAAGGGCAATCTTTTGAACAGGCAACATCAAAACTAAGGCAGGAATGCATAATAAATGATTCTGAGGAGATGTGTTCTCAAAGCAAGTCAGAGAGAAATGAAACAAATTTCTTGGCAAAGAACAGAGGAAGGCGGAGCTATGGGAAAACTCCACCCAAGGGCAAGCTGATTTGCTACTCATGTGGAAAGGAGGGACATGTATCTAAATGGTGTAAGGAAACACAAAACACTCCCTCTAGCTCACCTAAGCCAATGGAACTAAAGAATTTTCAAACCAGGAAATGTATGAAGGACAAAGATAAACACAAGGGCTTTCTAATGGCAGAAAAATCTTTGACTATGGTAAATAATAATTCAAATGAAAGTACTTGGATTTTGGATTCAGGGAGCACATGCCATTTAACCAATTGTAAAGATTTCTTTCAGGAAATGTGTCCAGAGGAAGGTATTCTTAAAACTGCAAACGCAGGGACTGCTAAGATCCAAGCAAAAGGTATTGGATTCTTAAAATGCAAAGTGTCTAATGAAGTTAAAGAAATTCCTGTAAGTGATGTCTTGTATATTCCCCAAGCAGTTTGCAATATGCTTAGTGTATCTACATTAGATAAGAAGGGATTTGTGATTCATTTTGAAAACAGTAAGTGCACAATCTCTAAAAATGATGAAGTGTATGCTGAAGCTTTTATGCATAATGATGTTTATAAGCTGAACATTTCAGGTGAAGCCTCACATCTGGCGCAAGTAAGGAAGAATGATGGTAAATGTAGTCCGGAAATCTGGCACCGCCGCCTGGGACATCGTGATTCTAAGGTGATCCAGGATCTTTACAGTAAGCAACTGGCCACCGGCATTCAGATAAGTGCAGATGCTGGTAAAATAGAGAAATGCATAGACTGTGTTACTCAAAAGGGTGTGAGACCCTCATTTCCTGCATACACAGGAAATAGGAGTAATAAAGTGCTGGACTTAATACACAGTGACTTATGTGGACCGTTTAATATCCCATCATTGGGAAATAACAGATTTGTGCTAATATTCTTGGATGATTTCTCTAGATATTGTGTGGCCTATTTGCTGAAAGAAAAAAGTCAAGTCACAGACATGCTGAAGAAATACGTAGCCATGGTGAGCAATAAATTTGAAAGAAAACCAAAGGTTCTTCAGACCGACAATGGTGGTGAGTTCACTTCACAAAGCATGCGCACATTTCTAGAACAAGAAGGCATTCAGCATATCACAACAGTAGCTTATACACCAGAGCAAAATTCTGTTGCAGAGAGAAAATTTAGGTCACTTGTGGAAATGACCAGATGTATGCTGTCAGATAGCAATCTCCCTAAAAGACTATGGGGGGAAGCCATTCTCACAGCAGTGTACCTACAAAACAGAATGCCAACTAAAGGCGCTGAGCGCACACCACATGAGACATGGCATGGTAGGAAGCCAAACCTGTCACACATAAGAACATTTGGAAGTACAGCATATGCTCATGTACCAAAGCAAAGAAGGCATAAGCTGGATTCCACAACAGAAAGGGGCATCTTAGTTGGCTATGCTCCAGGACACAAAGGATATAGAATTTTGAATCTGAAAACTGGCATTGTTGGCATAAGACATGTTACATATTTTGATGAAAACAAAAGGGTTGATAAAGGCTGGATTATCCCAGATGAGCCTTATCATCCAGAATATGAAACTAGAACCATAATAGACATGCCAGTGTATATAAATGCCATACCAAGGCAGATGTCTGAAAGCAACTCATCTGTATCTAACGAGGAACAGGCAGAGGAAGCAGACACAGAAAGGATCATTGAAGAAGACAGTACAGTTGGAGAAGGGGAATCAATTGGAGAAGGACTCTTAGATTTAGAGGATGCAGAAAGGTCAGACCAACCTGTTGTCAGACGCTCATCCAGGGAAAACAAAGGTGTTCCACCCCCCAAGACTGTCTTACCTAACAAAGTCAGCAGAAGCTCAAGAGCCCTTAACATGGGATGAGATTGAGAAAATGCCAGCAGAAGAAGCTGCTGAATGGCATAAAGCTGCACAAGAAGAAATTGATGCATTGGATAAAAATAATACTTGGATTCTTACAAAATTACCTCCTGGCAAGAAAGCTATAGGATGCAAATGGGTATTCAAGTTAAAAAGGAATGCACAAGGAAAAGTGGAAAGGTATAAAGCCAGATTAGTGGCAAAGGGATATCTTCAAAAATATGGAGAAGATTTTGATGAAGTGTTTGCACCTGTAGTGAAACACACGACAATCAGAACACTTCTGAGCATTGCAGTCTCAAAAGGCATGCAAGTCAACCACATTGATGTGAAAACAGCGTTTCTTCACGGAGATATAACTGAAGACTTGTACATGGAACAGCCAACAGGTTTCATAAATACAAAACAAAGACAGCTAGTGTGTAAATTAAACAAAGGTCTTTATGGATTAAAGCAAAGTGCAAAATGTTGGAATGATAAATTGCATGAAATATTGACAAATTTAGGATTTAAGCAAGGTGAAGCAGATAAATGTTTGTACACTAGGTGCACAAATGGACAATATGCATACATTTTAGCTTTTGTTGATGATCTGCTCATTGCAAGCAAAAGTGAGCAAGAGTACAAGGACATTGTAAAGTGTTTAAACCTGAATGTTGAGATAAAAGAACTTGGTAATGTGTCATACTATCTTGGTATAGAAATTGAGAAACAAAATGATGGTTCTTATCTTCTAAGCCAGAAGCAGAAAATAAATGAGCTTATTGAAAGTTTAGGTATGCAAGATGCCCAAGTTGTAAGCACTCCCATGATCACTGATTTTCTGAAGGATGAAACAGTAAGAGAACCTTTACCAGATAACATCCAATATAGATCAGCCATAGAAGCTGAATACGTGGCCGTATCGGAAGCGTGCAGAGAACTGATGTGGATTGAAAAACTTTTGCTGGATTTTGGAATAGCTGAAAAGAGACCAATCCAGTTAATGGAAGATAATCAGAGCTGCATCCGACTGTCACAGAATGACAAGGTTCAGTCACGCACCAAGCACATCGCAACGAAATACCACAACGTGCGAGAGTTGGCGAAAGAAGGGGTCATCAGTCTACACTATTGTCACACCAGTGAGATGACAGCTGACATCATGACCAAACCGTTACCCAGAGAACATTTTGTGAATCTGCGTATAAAGCTTGGACTTTGTATGAATAAATAATTGCATGACAGTTATGCATGAGAAGGGGTTTGTTGGAATGTAATTGTATTTTTACATGCATTGACTGTCACCTATTATTTCTCTGTGATTACTCTGTGACCTCTGATGTGAATTACTTAGAGAGGTCACATAGCTATGCAACTTCCTGTGGGGGTTTAGACACAGCAGATGCAGCACATGAAGCACATGGAGCACATGGAGCTCATGATCTCTCCTAACCTGAGAGGATCTATGGTGGTGTGAGCATCCATTACCATCTAAGCACATGGAAGGAGCTGATAAGACAAATGTATAGTAATATGTATATATAAGCCTGTCTGATTATAATCTAACTGCAAACTGTGAGTAAACAGATGTTTTGTTACTTCAACTTTAAAGTGACTCAGCAGTGAATTATTCAGGGGTGAATGAGAGAGAGATGAAGAAAGAAATTAACATTTCTAAAGCTGAAGCTGTGTGTACTAAAAATCTGCTAATTATTTACTACAAATAATCCAACATTAAGGTCCTCTCGCAATTTTTCACAATTCTCTTGCGATTTAACAACATTACACCCACCGCCTTGTCACACTGTTTCGTCGCCTTCAGATCCTCAGATACTATCACCCCAAGATCCCTCTCCCCGTCCGTACATATCAGACTCTCCCCGCCTAACACATTCATCACCTTCCTCTGAACTGCTTGACGTATTTTTACATCCTTAGCAAGAGATTGCCTCCAAAAACTGGACACAATGCTCCAAGTGGGCCCTCATCTCCTTTCTTATGTTCTTTATGCCCATCTCTATGCAGCCTAGCATCCTTCTGGCCATGGCCACTGCCTTGTCACACTGTTTCATTGCCTTGAGATCCTCAGGTTCAGGTTACTTTTATTTGATATACCGTTAAGGAAAAATGTCGTTATAGTGATTTACAATAATAATAATCAATTACAGGAAAACCAAGGCTAGAAAGGAACTACATTATAACAATAGGACAGGCAGTAAGGAAAGGAGGAGGGGAGAAAAGAGAAAAGAAGGGAGAGAAGAGGACTGAGTATGCCGTTCGAACTGAGAGCCGAGAGGAAGGGAAGGGGAGAGAAGGGGGGAAGAAAAATCGTGGTAAACCCATACATTTGCAGGAAAAAAAAGTTTGAAGTGCAGTGCTAAATGCTGAAAGAGAATCCAGTTGCATTAAATCCAATGGAAGTGCATTCCAAAGAATATGGCCAGAAACTGAGAACATTGTTTTATGTTAAGTAACAAGAGGCATCCTTCGCAACCCCAGTACCACAAGGAGGATTTGTTCTGAAGAATGGAGCCTCTGAGGGTGAGAATAAGGCAATAAATACTGTAATAAGGGAGGAGGCTGACCAGAGTGAAGTGATTTATGAATAAGGATCAAAATTTTTAATTGAACGCTGGTAGCTATAGGGAGCCAGTGCTCCTGTCTAAGAAGTAGGGTACCATGAACAAACTTTCTTCCACCAATAATTAATTTCACCACTACATTTTCTATAATTTGAAGATTCCATATTTCCTGCTGATTTAACCATTAAACACAGCATTACAATAGTCAACATTGGATAAAACCAATGCATGTGTGAGGATACGAAGCGCATCCGGTTCCAGAAAAGGGCGAAGTGACTGTATTTGTCAAAGGCAGAAAAAACATTTAGAGATAACAGACAAAATGTGAACAGAGAAAGAGAGATTGGACTCTTTTGTAACTCCCAAGATCTTCAGAGAGTCCTGGAAGGGAACGGGGGTATCTAAAAGACACATCTGAGCTGGAATGGTGGGGACAGAACCCAAGGTAAATAACATAGCTTTTGTCTTAATAAGATTTAATTTCATGCCAAGAAATGGTATCCATTGCAAGAGAGATTCCAATTTAGGAACTAAGGTAGAGAATGCTGATGGATCTCAGGGGTCAAAGGTTACCAAAATGTGTATGTCATCATCAGACTATCACCTCAAGGTCCTCTCCCTGTCCCTATCAGCCTCTCACCTCCTAGCACATACAGCTCACTAAGATTTCCACTTCCTAGGTGCATCACTCTGCACTTCATCAACCTTAAACTTTACCTGCCAAACATTAGACCATTCTTCTAACTTATGCAGATCACTTTTCCTGTTGTCCACTCCCTCCCGAGTGGGGGGGGGGGGGGGGTCCATTCTGTTGCAAATCTTGCCATCATCAGCAAAGATTAAACTTTACCTTTTAGCATGTTGTCTCAGATCTTTTAACCCATTGGATTCCAGGAAATTCGCTGTCCTTTCTTTCAGCAATGTTTCCAGTACTTTTCCAGTCATTGAAGTGAGGTTTCCAGCTTGTAGTTTCACAACTTAGAAAAACTATTATAGATGGTTAATGAAATAGTCAAGGTAGCTCTCGATTGCCCCTCCCCCAACCACCTGTTGACAGTATTGTTTATCCTTCTTTTGAATACAAAAAAAAACAACAACCCTGCTGCATACTGTAGTACTGTTGAAAGTAAAAAACCTAAACAAAAGGTTTAAGTGCGAAAGGGAGCAATTTAAAAATGGTGTACAAGTGTGTGAAATAGACAGCAGAAAAATGTTTGAGCTTAAAATATTTGTTAAAATAGTATACAAATAATCAGATGGAAACATCAAAGCACTATCAAAGCAGCAACTTTGAGCTATGTATAGTACAATGGAATCCGATTTCCTTCAGGCGATATTACTATTCCATTACTCACAACACCAAAAGTCATTGATGTGTGTTCCATCATTAGAAATGTATGCTAAATCACATGAGTCAGCTAATTCACAAAAGCCGTAATTATTTTCTGAGTGAGAAGATGACATCCCTGTTTTCAAATCCCTGCTACCTTTTGATATTGTTTCATACTACTGTAAGCCTGTATGCAAATCTGAGTAATTTAAAAATAGATTGTAGCACTGCTTTCTCTGTGTTAACTAGGCCTGTAAATAATTTGTGTTCTTGCAGTCTCCTATATCCTCACAACAGTTTGTCTCAGTAAGTCATACATAGTAACTTAGAGGGGAATAATCGAACGTCGCCGGTGAAATAGGTCACCAGCGATCTATTTTGGCGGCAGCGCAACAGCCGGCCGGAACCGTATTTTCAAAAAAGATGGCCGGCCATCTTTTTTTTCGATATTATACGGTGTGGGCCGGCGAAATGCCTTGGATTTCGCCGAGTTTGAGATCGCCACTCTTGTTTTTCCGCGATAATGGAAAAAACTGCCGGCGATCTCAAACCCGGCGAAATCCAAGGCATTTGGCCATGGGAGGAGTCAGCATTTGTAGTGCAATGGTCCCCCTCACATGCCAGGACACCAACCGGGCACCCTAGGGGGCACTTCAAACATCTTTTATAAACAACCAAATTAGCTTCCAGGTGCATAGCACCCTTCCCTTGTGTGCTGAGTCCCCTAAATCCCCTCCAAAACCCACTGCTCACAAGTGTGCACCATTACCCTAGCCCTAAGGGCTGAAGGGGGGCACCTACATGTGGGTACAGTGGGTTTTGGGGGGTTTGGGAGGGCTCAACATTACCCACCACAAGTGGAACAGGTAGGGGGGCTCTGCCTTTCTGCAGTCCACTGCAACCAACAACAACAACTGTTCCAGGGACCTGCATACTGCTGTCAGGGTGCTGGGTATGCCATTTGAGGCTGGCATACAGGCTGGCAAAAAAGGTTTGTATTTTAATAATTTTAGTGTGGGAGGGGGTTGGCGACCACTGGGGGAGTAAGGGGAGGTCATTCCCCATTCTCTCCGGTGGTCATCTGGTCAGTTGGGGCACCTTTTTGAGGCTTGGTCGTGAAAATAAAAGGACCAAGTAAACCTAGCGAAATACTGCTTATCGCCGGGATTTATTTTTCCATTATCCGCGAAAGCCGGCCATCTGGTAGCCACGCCCAAGCCTGCCCATGTCCCGCCCTCGCTTCGCCGCCAACACGCCCCTTTGAACTTTCACCGGCGCGGTGAAGGGAAAGCGGCGAAGCTATCACAAATGTAGCTTTCGATTATACGCTTTTCGCCGCTTTTGCGAAATCGCCGGCCATATCCCGATTTGTGTCGGGAAATAGCCGGCGATTACTTTCGATTATAAGCTGGATAGTAACATAGTAGATGACGGCAGAAAAAGACCTGCATGGTCCATCCAGTCTGCCCAACAAGATAAACTTATATGTGTATACCTTACCTTGATTTGTACCTGCCTTTTTCAGGGCACAGACCGTACAAGTCTGCCCAGCAGTATTTCCCGCCTCCCAACCACCAGTCCCGCCTCCCATCACCGGCTCTGGCACAGACCGTTTAAGTCTGCCCTCTACTATCCTTGCCTCCCAACCACCAACCTCTCTTCCCCCACCTGCTCCGCCACCCAATTTCGGCTAAGCTTCTGAGGATCCATTCCTACTGCACAAGATTCCTTTATGCATATCCCACGCATGTTTGAATTCCGTTACCGTTTTCATCTCCACCACCTCCCGCGGGAGGGCATTCCAAGCATCCACCACCCTCTCCGTGAAAAAATACCTCCTGACATCTTTTTTGAGTCTGCCCCCTTCAATCTCATTTCATGTCCTCTCGTTCTACCGCCTTCCCATCTCCAGAAAAGATTTTTTTGCGGATTAATACCTTTCAAGTATTTGAACGTCTGTATCATATCACCCCTGTTCCTCCTTTCCTCCATGGTATACATGTTCAGGTCAGCAAGCCTTTGCTCATACATCTTGGAACGCAAATTCCATACCATTCTCGTAGCTTTTCTTTGCACCGCTTCCATTTTTTTAACATCCTTCGCAAGGTACGGCCTCCAAAAACTGAACACAATACTTGAGAGCTTTCCTTAAATTAAAATAATGGGATTTACTGTTTGGAATCTGCAGGTAAACCAACATATAGGCTGTTGCAGTAGTCCAGTCATGCCATTACCATCGCCCGCACTACTGCCTGCAAATGATCACTTGAAAGGGTATACTTTAACCTCCATAGCTAGCATAATTTTAAAAAAATCTACAGAAAACACCACTACCAATCAATGACTCAAGCAAAGTTAAGCATCCGCTAACATTCCTAAATTCTTAGCCTCAAATTACGCTGCAGTCACTCAACTCTTCCTCACACACACACACACACACACACACACACACACACACACTCTCTAGAGATGTGAATGGAGACATAATCTGGTTCCCATCCGTACCCATCCCCAGTCAATTCTATTCTTTCCCTACCTCATCCCCATCATATTGCTACTGTCCCCTCACCATCCTACTACTACTATTTACTACTATTTAGCATTTCTATAGCGCTACAAGGCGTACGCAGCACTGCACAAACATAGAAGAAAGACAGTCCCTGCTCAAAGAGCTTACAATCTAATAGACAAAAAAAATAAATAAAGTAAGCAAATCAAATCAATTAATGTGAACGGGAAGGAAGAGAGGAGGGTAGGTGGAGGCGAGTGGTTACAAGTGGTTACGAGTCAAAAGCAATGTTAAAGAGGTGGGCTTTCAGTCTAGATTTAAAGGTGGCCAAGGATGGGGCAAGACGTAGGGGCTCAGGAAGTTTATTCCAGGCGTAGGGTGCAGCGAGACAGAAGGCGCGAAGTCTGGAGTTGGCAGTAGTGGAGAAGGGAACAGAAAAGAAGGATTTATCCATGGAGCGGTGTGCACGGGAAGGGTTGTAGGGAAGGACGAGTGTGGAGAGATACTGGGGAGCAGCAGAGTGAGTACATTTATAGGTTAGTAGAAGAAGATTGAACAGGAATGCGAAAATGGATAGGGAGCCAGTGAAGGGTCTTGAGGAGAGGGGTTGTATGAGTAAAGCGACCCTGGCGGAAGACGAGACGGGCAGCTGAGTTTTGAACCGACTGGAGAGGGGAGAGGTGACTAAGTGGGAGGCCAGCAAGAAGCAGATTGCAGTAGTCTAAACGAGAGGTGACAAGGGTGTGGATGAGGATTTTGGTAGAGTGCTCGGAAAGAAAGGGGCGGATTTTGCGGATGTTGTAAAGAAAGAAACGACAGGTCTTGGCAATCTGCTGGATATGAGCAGAGAAGGAGAGAGAAGAGTCAAAGATGACCCCAAGGTTTCGAGCTGAGGAGACAGGGAGAATGAGAGAGCCATCAACAGAAATAGAAAATGGGGGGAGCGGGGAGGTGGGTTTGGGGGGGAAAATGAGAAGCTCGGTTTTGGTCATATTTAATTTCAGGTGGCGTTGAGACATCCAGACAGCAATGTCAGACAAGCACGCTGAAACTTTGGTTTGGATGCAAGGTGCGATATCAGGGGTAGAAAGGTAGATTTGGGAGTCATCAGCATAGAGATGGTAGGAAAAGCCATGGGATGAGATTAATGAACCAAGGGAAGAAGTGTAGATAGAAAAGAGGAGGGGACCAAGAACAGAACCCTGAGGTACGCCGACAGGCAAAGGGATAGAAGTAGAAGAGGATCCACCAGAGTGAACACTAAAGGTGCGGAGGGAGAGGTAGGAAGAGAACCAGGAAAGGACAGAGCCCTGGAATCCAAGTGAGGACAGGGTATCGAGAAGTATGCTGTGATCGACAGTGTCAAAAGCAGCGGAAAGATCAAGAAGAATGAGGATGGAATATTGACCTCTGAATTTAGCCAGTAATAGGTCATTGGAGACTTTAGTAAGCGCAGTCAATTGTTTTCCATCCCCGCAACATCCCCACCATTTTCTTTCCCACCCCCATCCGTATCTAAAAGATCTTGTAAATTCAAACAAAACATAAAATGTGTCCTATAACTTTTTAAAATTTGTCACAAAAATAATAGTCACAAAAGAGAGGGGAAACAGCATACAAGTACAACCAGGCAAACAAAAAAAGCAAACACTGGGCCTTCAGGATTGAGCAAAAATGTAATCCTTTAATACGACAAAGACCCGACACGGGCCGTGTTTCGGCGTACAACCGCCTGCATCAGGGGTCAATAAACTCCTATTGGTCAACTTGCGAACTATGGCGCAAGAGGTAAGTAAAACAATTGGGGTAGAACTCCAAGAGCTGAAGACAGTGCAGTGGCCACAGCCACTCAGGCAGCTGGATGCAGCAAGGTTCAACTTCAAGGTTTTGGTGGATGAGATTGGCAATATCCCTCTAATGTGAGAAGAAAAGATTCCACCAGTTTTGGAGGTTTCCATTGTAATTAAAAGTTCTCCATTTCTATTAAGATGAGTGCATCTCTGCCTGCCACTGAAAGTAGTTGGAGAATGTTGTCTTCCTCCGTTGAACTGAAATAATTTGTTCATCAACAAGAAAGCTTTTCTAAGCATTTGTTTAAGATGTTTCTCTCCTGTCAAGGCTTGAGATATACCATCAAGCAAGATAAAGTCTGGATTCATAGGGTGTATTGAGCCAGAATCAAGGATGCACAACCCCACTACCTCAACCCAAAAGGACAGAATTTTCTCACAGGAGCAGAAGGCATGTCCTAGCATGCCTGGGATTTTTAAGCATTTACTGTTGTTATCAACTTGTGACCGTTTGACTCTGTAATCTTGTCATTCTGAAACACACATCCCACTAAAGAACTTTATTTTTAAGAATGTAAGAACATAAGAATAGTCATACTGGGTCAGACCAATGGTCCACCTAGCCCAGTATCCTGCATCCAACAGTGGCCAATTCAGGTCACAAGTACCTGGCAGAAACCCAAATAGTAGCAACATTCCATACTACCACTCCCAGGGCAAGGAGTGGCTTCCCCATGTCTGTCTCAATAACAGACTATGGACTTTTCCTCCAGGAACTTGTCCAAACCTTTTTTAAATCCAGATACACTTTTTATTGAGCACAACATCACTTGAAATGTGCAGCAATCTTCTGTCATGGACGAATAAACTAACAACCCCAACTACACTTGTGGTGGCATATTGAACATCTGGAACAAAGCTATCACCCTCCCTCCTCCCCCTCCCCCCCAGTATCCCAGGACACAGGCTACTCCCCATGTCTCAGTGACCATGTGCCATGTGCCATTTACTTTTATCTCTCTTCTCCCTTCCCATGCCCTTTTCACCATTCACTTATACTTTCATTCATCACCCTCACTCCCTGTTTTTCTTCCCCTCTCCCATTTTAGTAGCTAATGATATATTTCTTTTTCTTTTATTTCACTTTAGTAATTGTGTGTAACCTCAAATGTTTTTTTCCAGGCTGATTATTAGTACTCCCCTGAATGTCTAGTGCAACATTATCAAATGATCCCATCCTGCTTATTTTCGAATGAGAAGGGCGGCCAAAAAGTGACACAAGTATCCTAGTGAAACTTGGAATAAAATGATCTACAGTGAAATATAAATCAGTTTTTGCTCTTTTCTTAAAATTGCTTCAAACACTGCATGTGTTATTTCAAACTCCAAAAGTGTTTTGTATTCTGAAATGGAGGGATTACACTCTTCATCTGGGTTTGGGACCTCTGCTTTGTATGCTGAATGGAACTAAAAAATATGTTCTATTTGGAGAAATAGTATAATGTTAGACCAGCAAGTGTGTAAACATGTCACTAGTGTAGGCCTGGTATTGGGTTTGGAGATCTTGGAATGGGATTAACTAAAAGATAGGTTGTAAGGTGAGTTATTCCCCAACTACTCAATTTTCAAAAATGTTACTGCACGTTCCAAGCATCAATGCAGATTCCCAGTAAAAGAGAGGAACAGTGATTTTCTCCTGTTACACCTAACTTTATGCCACAAAAAATGCCATTTCTTCTACATTGAGAAAGCTCATGGTCTGTTCCCAATATTAAAGTCTAGAGGCCTGATATTTAAAAGGACATCAGGGTAGTAGAACCTGCTACTCCGTAAGTCTTGCTGGCCAGGTCCATCTAGAGAATTTTAGCAGCGTAACCCAGGTAATCACCACAGACTACTCCAGAGCTGTCCAGATAGCTCCTCAGTGGCTCAGGGCAGAGCCTGGGTGGAGTGAGGACTTATTCACAGACCAGTAAAATTCTGTGCCAGTATCAGGATAATTATCCAGATAATCTAGGACAGCAAAAATGGGGGGGGGGGGGGGGGTAGAGGAACCTCTAAAATTTATTTCTTTTGCATGATATAAACCATTTTGGTATTTCTAATGGATTGCAGTATAGAAAGTCTGGTAATTTAAAAAAAACTATCTGGATAATAGCAATTAATGCTGTCTCTATCTAGGTATCATCAGTGGTCACGGCGACATAGGCACCGACTCCGTGGGTGCTGTCGGTGCTCAAGCACCCCCAATATTTCACCCACCAGAAGTTCCCTTCGCCAGCCCAGAATTTTAAAAGTCCCTCCCTTCCTCCCTTCGAGTTCCAGGCCCCCTCCTTCCAAATTTTAAAAGTCATATTACCTCGTCGGGGTTATGGCGGTAGCAGCAATGAAAAGTGTGCAGGCTCAGCGCTTCAGCCCTTCCTTCTCTCAGCTCTGGTCCCGCCCTTGCAGAAACAGAAAATGAGGGCAGGACCAGAGCTGAGAGAAAAGAAGGCTGAAGTGCTGAGCCTGGACGCTTTTCATTGCTGCTGCCGCCGAAACCCCTAGGTAACATGACTTTTAAATTTCAGAGGGAGGGGGCCTGGAACTCAAAGGGAGGGAGGAAGAGAGAGAGGGACTTTTAAAATTCTGGGCTGGCGAAGGGAACTTCCGGTGGGTGAAATATTGGGGGTGCTGTGGGTGCTCAAGCACCCCCAATATTTCACCCACCGTAAGTTTCCTTCACCAGGGGAGATATGATTGAGGTCTACAAAATGCTGAGTGGTTTAGAACAAGTAGAAGTAAATCGATTTTTTTACTCATCCCAAAAGTACAATGTGTGGGGGCTACTCCGGAGAAGGCTCGCTTGCGGGATCACATTGTTTAATGTCTTTTGGAAAGAGTGTGGTTAGGAATACCTCTTGGGGACGTGTTGGTGGACAAGATGGCGATTAGAGAGGTCATGTGTACCTGAGCTCCTGATTCCCAACGGACGCTATTGAGGAAGCAGTACTCATACGCCAGAATTGTCAAGGGGAAGAGGAAAGGGAAAACCAGGGTACTGCCCTCCTCCAACCCTGAAAGTTCCGCTCTTCGACAGCCGACATTGGAGAAATTTGGTGTTCAGAAACTGGAAACACAGATGCCCGCGTTGGTTAGATCCAACGAATCTCAGCCAGATCAAAGCACAGAGGTGACTTCGTTGAGTCCGCCCTTGCACATAGTCCCCCCGCGACCCGGAAGCAGTTTGATGTCGGCAGAGATGCAGCAGGAGATGCCGAGTCAAGTCTTCAGGCAGCTGGAGGAGGCCCTGCCGCTACTTCAACCCCAGAAATGCCACCTTTGAGAAATGTGAGGGTGAATAACCCCATTTCTCCATTTAATCTGGGAGCTGCATCTCACGGAACCGGAGGCCACAGAAAACCAGCAGTAGTAACAATGGAGACCCTGTGGGACGCTATTCAGGGATTAAACACTACCCTTATTCAGGTAACAAATTCAATTAAAGAAGAAGTTTTAGTTTTAAAACAATTTCAAGATTCTCTGTCTGGCAGAGTTCAAGAAAATGAAAGAAAAACTGAATTACTAAGTGGAGAAATTAAAAATCTACAACGCTTAACAGGGATGGTTATTAAGGACAGGGATATTCTGGATAGGAAACTGGAATATCTTGACAACCAAGGAAGGAGGAATAATTTAAGATTTCTTCATTTTCCAAAAGCACCTTTGATTCCTGCAAATGATATTTGGAAAAATATTTTGGAGAAGTCTTATCAGTTCCAGCAGAGGGTCTTCCACCCATCGTTAGAGCTCAATATATAACTGGAACTAAAACTTGGACCTTGGACCCTCAACCTGAACTTAATATTACTGAATTCTTGGAAAGCTCGATAGAGGTGGTAACACAACGAACAACTCTCCTAGTATCATTTGCATTTGAGACAGACAGGAATAATATTTTTTGATTATACTTTAGACACATGAATGCAAAATTCTTTGGTGACAAGATTCAGATATTTCCTGATCTAAATAGAGATACACAAAAAAGAAGACGAGAATTCATGGTACTAAAACCTAGAATACTCGCTTTAGGTGGCACATATCTATTAAAATATTCTTGTAGATGTTTTGTATCTATAAATAAGATAAACTATGTATTTCTTGACCCGAAGAAAATGCAAGAATATATATTATCTAAGGAAAAGGGTGATGCTCCTACCTGAATTCTCACACAGGATAATATACTTGTAATGCCTACTAGCGAGCAGAATGTGTTCCCCTCTCAGATTGATTATTTGTTTTCAGTTTCATATTAATTTCCTGTATCTTGTCCCAAAATTGTGGTCAATGTTAGAAGTTAAAATTGCCTAACCATGTTAAGGGATAATGTTTCTTTTTACTTTATATTTCTGATTTCTTTGCATTTGTATAAATATGAATGTAATATTGAACATGCATAAATAAATAAATATAAAAAAAGGAATACCTCTTGGAAGGACCTTAGTGTCCTTGGAGATGTGTAGAAGGTCATCCTGTTCTTTAAGTAATCAATGACATTTCCTTTAAGAGCCTTGAAGATCAGACAGAGAATTTTAAATTTATCCCTGTATTGTACTGGTAGCCAATGAAGTTTTTGCAAAAATGGTGTGATGTGCTTTAGCAAAGTACCGTGATCTACATATAAGACGCGCAGCTGTGTTTTGTATAGTTTGTAGTTTTTTTCAAAAGACCACATTTGATTTGGGACTGTAGTTTCCCATTTCTTCTCTCTCTTCCCCTAACACTGGCAGAACGCCGGTGCATGTGCTACTGAACTCCTACGTGTTCCCTCTCTCATTTTATGCCACCACAATGCTTCACTGACTCAACTCCCTGACTTCATTTTCTTTGGGCTCCATTTCTGAGGAAGAATGGGTAAAGAGGCCTCTTATCTCTTGCTGTACTGTTTCTCCCCTTTGCCATGTGCTTTCTGATCTTTTACATGGTTCTCTGATGTTCCTGGGTGTGTTGTTCCTTCAATATTTATTTATTGGGATTTATTAACCGCCTTTATGAAGAGATTCACCCAAGTGCCTTCTCGTGCTTTCTGTATCCTTGCCTCCACTTGCTTTCTGTATCCACATGCTTTCAGAATCCTTGCCAGGCAAAGGCTACACATGGACTTCTTTATATGCCCTTATATGGTCAGCACTTCCTCTCCTTTATTCTGGAGGATGGTCTTTCTACTCCTCTGATATCATGTCCTGTGGTAGCTGTAGTGTAACCCTTGGTTAGACTGGGAATTATTAAAAGAGGCCATGGGTGGGAGGAGGCCCAGCCCAGGGAGGGATGTTTTGAAGTTAATGCAGAGAGAGGCATGCCTGATTTGCCGAGTTACAGATTTGGAGGAGCTAGGTAAATAATAAAAGTGAAGAATTAGAGTGGGAATGTATCCTTGGTTGCCTAGGTCTTGAATTATCCATAAGCCCCCTGCCAAGTGACCCTCAGAAAATTAAGGGGGATCCTGAAGTGCCAACTCCAGTTTGGCTAATACAACGGGACAATTGTTGTTAAATTCATAGAAGCCAGTGAAGGAGCCCAAACTTTGGGCAGATTGGAGAGTCCGGCCTCTAAAAGGGGCTCAGAGTAGGACTCTGCCCATGGCTGGGTGTTAACCTTATGGTGATACCAATGAATGAAGATAGCTATACAGAAGTCCAGACCCTGTAGTGATAAATACTACCAGGCAATGAAATTTGTTCTGGTGTTTCATCTGGCTGCAGGATAGGCATAGCAAAGTTGTGCCCATGAGTATAACTTTGTAGAGGAACTGCTGAGGTGTAAGAGAAAGAAATTGCCCACAGATGACTGAAGTTGACCTGAGTTATATGATCAATTATTTATTTATTTATTTGTTGCATTTGTATCCCACATTTTCCCACCTATTTGCGGGCTCAATGTGGCTTACATTGTTCCATCATGGCGATCGCCATTTCCGGAGTGAGAGATACAGTGGTATTACTTTAGAGATCATGATTGGCATAGTAGATTAAACAGTCAGGTATAAAGAGTTCATATTCGGAGTAGGAGATAGAGTGGTATTGTGTTAAAGTTCGTTCATGGTAGGGTAGACTTTGGTAGTCAAGTATAGAGAGTTGGGTCGCGGATTTTTCTCACGACAAGTGGTAATGCATTCTATAGCTGCATGCTAATTTAGGGGAAATTGGATGCATATGTTAATTTATATTTTAGCCCTTTGCAGCTAGGATAGTGGAGATTCAGGAATGTGCGAGCTGATTTTTTGGTGTTCCTGGGTGGTAGGTCTATGAGGTCTGACGTGTAGACTGGGGCCCCTCCATAAATGATTTTATGAACCAGAGTGCAGATTTTGAATGTAATACATTCTTTTAATGGGAGCCAGTGTAATTTTTCTCTTAAGGGTTTCGCACTTTCGTATTTCGTTTTTCCAAAGATGAGTCTGGCTGCTATGTTTTGGGCTGTTTGGAGCTTCTTAATGATTTGTGCTTTACATCCGGCATAGAGTGAATTGCAGTAATCTAGGGGACTTAGCACCCTTGATTGTACCAGATTGCGAAATATTTCCCTTGGGAAGAAAGGTTTCATTCTTTTGAGTTTCCACATTGCTTGGAACATTTTCCTTGTTGTATTTTTCGCATGTCTTTCTAGTGTGAGGTTTCCGTCAATTGTAACTCCGAGTATTTTCAGGCTATCTGAAACAGGAAGGGTATATTTTGGGGTGTTAATAGTGGTGGGTTTGTTCATGTTGTGTTCTGATGAGAGGATGAGGCATTGTGTTTTTTCTGTGTTAAGTTTTAATTGAAATGCGACCGCCCATGAGTTTCTTGATTTGGAGGCTGTGATTAATTTCATTAGTGATTTATTTTATATCTTTTTTGAACGGGATGTAAATCGTGACATCATCTGCGCAGATGTATGGATTGAGGCCTTGGTTGGTTAATGATTTGACCAGAGGTATCATCATTAGGTTAAAAAGGGTCAGTGAGAGTGGTGATCCTTGGGGTAAACCACATTCTGGTTTCCATGGTGCTGATGTATTCGAGTTGGATATCACTTGGTATGTTCTTGCGGTTAGGAAGCCTTTGAATCAGCTGAGAACATTTCCTCCAATCCCGAAGTATTCTAGGATGTTTAATAGCATTTTATGGCTTAGCATGTCGAATGCGCTGGACATGTCAAATTGTAGGAGAAGTACGCTGTTGCCAGTTGCAATTGCTTGTTTGAATTTGGTTAGAAGAGTGACCAGTACTGTTTCAGTACTGTGGTTGGATCGAAATCCTGATTGGGAATCGTGTAGTATTGAGAATTTGTTTAAGTAGTCGGTAAGCTGTTTAGTTACCATGCTTTCCATTAGTTTGGTTACCAGAGGGATAAATGCTACCAGGCAGTAGTTGGTTATATCGTTTGTTTTATTCTTTGAATCCTTAGGTATTGGGGTTAGTAGAATGTTTCTTTTATCCTTTGGGAAAAGTCCGTGTTGTAACATATAGTTCAGGTGCGTCATGAGATCTTTTAAGAATCGTTGAGGGGCAGATTTTATTAGGTTATTGGGGCATATGTCCAGTTTGCAGTGGGACTTGACGAACCTGTTGATCGCTTAGGAAATGGTATTGTCGGTAAGTATGGTGAAGTCTGTCCAAATTCGGTCTGCTGGATATTCATCGGGGGATGGATTCAGACAATCAATGAATTGTTCGTGATCAGTGGTATTGAGTGGTATCGTAAGTCGTAACTTTATGATTTTCTCATTGAAGTATTTAGCAAGGTTATCTGCTAATGGGATGTCTGTGTTGGTTGTATTAACCGGTGTGGTATCTAGTAATTTGTTCACGAGTTGGAAGAGTTTATGCATGTCTTTGTAGTCTAGTCCTATTTTAGTTTTGTAGTATGATCTTTTGGTTTGTCTAATTGCATATTTGTATTTTCTTTGTGTTAGTTTCCATGCGTTGAATGTATAATCATCTTTCTTTCTATTCCATGCCCGTTCAAGCCTCCTAACTTGTGTTTTTAGTTATTTTAGTTCTTCGTTGACCCATGATAATGAGTTGTGCCTTCGTGATGTTCTAGTTTGTAGTGGTGCTATGTTGTCTAATATACTTCTGCATCTGTTGTCCCATTCTAGGAGATAGTGTTTCGAGTCTGTTTGTGCTGTCCACTCGTTCTTATAGATTTGTTGCCAAAATGTTACAGGATCAATTTGGCCTCTCGTGGTATAGGTTGAGTGTTCTTGATTATGGTGTGGGGCTTTTTTCGCCATTGTAGGGTTAGGTTTAATTTGTAGTGGTCTGACCATGGTATGTTTTTATTGACTGTGTTGAAAGAGATCATTGAAACAGAGGTTGTTATTTGCTGAAGTTGCAAATAAAGTTCAAGTCATTATTGAGCTTTTGGAGTCTGTGTGTTTCCTGTGATGACAGAGTGAGCGGATTTCGGAAATCAGATAAGTATCTCCCAAAGACCCTAACTACTATTCTGAACCAGTACCCAATCCTGCCTGACTGTACAGGAGGAAATTGGGTATGCATGGTTTGAGAGTGACCAGAAGTTGTTGAGTGGAAGCAGTGTGAGAGTGTTTCTCTGTGACCTGGGTCCAGAAATAACCCTGGTGAGACTCGGGTTACAGTAGCATGGGATCTCTTCCTGTGCTTAGTCCTGTCACTGAACTCTGTTTAGGTCTAGTAATGCGCTCTCATTGGCACTAACAGTAGATTTTACTAGCACCTACATTAATCGGCATGCCTGTAAAACAGAAATATTCAGGTTGAAAATATTCTTTACTAACACTGGGATTAAGCAGGTACTAAGATGTGGAACAGCTCTAATGAGCATGGTTTTTTTCTGATCCTGCAGGGAGATCACCAATCTTCTTTGGCTGAGCCAAGTTTTCAAAGAAAATAAATGTAATGGTGATTTAAGTATTCTAATCAGAATAAATACCAGTAAAATGAAATTATCTTCTTTAAACCTGAAGACATGCAGCTCAGGAACAGGAAAGAGAACTGAAAAAAAAAACATAGCAGAAACTTGAAGAACATGCAACTCCAATCCTATTCTGCAGAAGAAACCTTAGGAAAAAAAAAACAAATGAAGACTTCATTAACTGAAAGTAGGCAACAGAGAACCACACATGAAGGGAAAACAGGGGTGTGCCAAAGTCTACACAACATCCTACAACTGAAGTCATGCAAGAAATCTTCCAGAAGTGATAACTAAAACAAGAGTCAGATTTCGAAAGAAAAATTCTGATTAAAAATTGAAAGAAGTCACTAAGGGCCCTGCTCTTTACTAAGCCACACTAGATGCGTCCTAGTGTTTTTAGCATACACTAAACATTACCACACGCTAACCATGTAGATGCCCATAATATTCTTATGGGTATTTACACAGTTTGTGCGCACTATATTTTAGCATGCACTAAGATTGCTAGCACACCTTAGTAAACAGGGCCCTAAATAATGAGAACTTTCCTGAATAATCTCCCAAATGGCATTGTGGTAAACATCCATAATGTCATGGAGCAGAAATTTGCTTCCCAGAATGCAAAAAATAGGGTTCAGGTCCTGTATAAGGTGAAACCCATACAACATCTTTAGAACATTTTTACTTAGACCCTTTTATAATTAGAAGGAACTAAAACCAGTTACAGATGTTCTTTCCTAAGAAAAAAAGGTAAATACAAAAGTACTTTGCCTTTTAAACTGTGTTGCACAATTAAAGAAGTGTGTACACAAGCCCACTCTAAAGCTGACGTTAGGAAAGCATTGCTTAACTCAGGTCTAGTTACAACTGAAATATCTTTCCTCAGACCCCTAAACCACAATAAAAGAGGTTATCATTGGCAAAGAGTGCCTACATACAAAAAAAACTGAGATCTTTCATACCATTAGGCCTAACTGAGATGCCACTCTGATATCTGATACCATCTTTGTCAGCAAAATTCCTGCAAGTAGACACACCTTTAACATAAGCTTTTACATATAAAATGCTTTGCATCTGAGAATAAATTCTCTACTGGTATGCAGAATTGTTAAAACATTTTATGTATAGACAGATAATAGGAAAAGCCTTAGGGTTCCTTTTACAAAGCCATGCTAGTGATTAGCAGTCCACCAAATGCGATGAAGCCTATTTATTTCCAATGGGCTTTGTCGCATTTGGTGTACGACAATCACTAGTAATTTAGATCCTACTGTTACAGTATGTTCTAGAAGTTATCATTTTTACTTAAGCACATGTTTCTGATATATTTTTGACTTCCTAGTTATGTGTTGAGATAGATGCTCTTCCTGCACTGTGGGATACAAGAAGATTTGCATTTGTGAAAAGAAGTATAACCTTCATCACTCTTATCTTGTATCCACTGCTTACAGGAGCAAGATAAGCAGTGAAGAAGATTGTGTGGACAAAAGACATATGCACTGCCCTGGTCAATACAGAGAAGGTGGTACCAACATTTGTTACAGTGCTTTATGTAGGAGCCTGAGGAATTCGGAAGTAAGGAGTGTTGTGTAAATTCTCAGTATTTCAACTATAATCCACCTTATATGTAGGCAAGCAGACAGACGTCCTTTAGGTGAACTTTCTAACTTCCTAAATTTCAAAAATGGGAAGTTTGTAGAATAATAGGAGCATCTAGTATAATCAATGGGAGGCTCTGGTGACAGTAGAATCTTCCTTGGACTATAAAACTGAGACTCCTCCATATCTTAGGTTCATGTTTCCTACCTACAACAATACCACATCTAAGGAGAACTTTCCAGCCTGCCTTACCAGCATAGTAAATGGGCTAAAAAGCCTGTTAGCTGTGTCACTTAGACCAGTGAAATATTAAATGCAACTTGACATGTCAAGTACGTTCGATCTAGTAGATCACGCTGATGACCCTGCTTGATCACATGGGAGTAAGCAGTACAGTGGCTGCATGGTTCAACGGCTTC
This sequence comes from Microcaecilia unicolor, assembly GCF_901765095.1. NCBI lineage: Eukaryota > Metazoa > Chordata > Amphibia > Gymnophiona > Siphonopidae > Microcaecilia > Microcaecilia unicolor. The sequence goes on along the minus strand of NC_044031.1, from coordinate 137,833,144 downwards.
CTAAGGACCAGATCATACATTGTAAAGATGTCCAACCAGCTATCAACCTCCTGGATCTCCGAGTGTGGAGTGCCACAGGGCTCACCAATATCACCAATACTGTTCACTGTAATGACGGCACCCCTCAGAAAAAAAACTGGAGATAATGGGCTTCAACCCATTCATTTACGCAGATGTCACTATTTAGATACCTTTCAAAAACAATATCACAAAAATAATGGACAAAGTTAAAACAGGTCTGGACCTTATGGAAAACTGTCAGGAACTTTAAAACTCAAAGACAAAACCAAATTCCTGGTACTGTCAAGCCAACACAACCCCACAACCCACCAAAACCTCACAATCAACCACCAAACATACCCAATTGAAACACAGCTAACAATACTGGGCATCATTCTAGACCAACTGTCGCGTCCCGCGCCCCTACCTGCTCTCCCGCCGCGGGGGGCGGGAGCCGGCGTCCTCCGCGGCGCAGGGTGGCGGCCTGTGGGCCCCAGCGTGGGGGCGGGCTCCGCCGCGGTAGTGGCGGGTCTGGCCAAGTCCGGCGGCCGGCGACTGCGGCCACCGGTCTCTCTGTCGCCGGCTGTGGAGGCGGGGTTCGCGCCGCCCAAGATGGCGACGCTAGTACGCTTGGGTCTACGTCTTTCTCCTTCCAGAGCCAGGGGACCCTGGAGCTCCGCCTACAAAGCGCCGGATTGGAAGACCAAGCTGGTGGTTCCGCCTGGGAGATCGGCCAGAGCCAATCCGAGGGGCTCTGCCGATACCCAGGGCCAGATTGGTGGGCTACTCCTACGAGGGCAGGGCGGCTAATGTGGCACAATATTTAAAGATGGAAACTGAGCTGACACATTGCTTCAGGTTCTGTTCCCGAAGCCCTGCTCCGTGTTCCCATGTTTGTTACTTCCTGGTATTCTGCCCAGAGACTTGCTTGAGCCTGACTACTGCTTTGATAGCCGCCTGCCCAGAGACGTGCTTGAACTTGACTACTGCTTTGATAGCCGCCTGCCCAGAGACTTGCTCGAACTTGACTACTGCTTTGATAGCCGCCTGCCCAGAGACTTGCTTGAACCTGACTACTGCTTTGATAGCCGCCTGCCCAGAGACTTGCTCGAACTTGACTACTGCTTTGATAGCTGCCTGCCCAGAGACTTGCTCGAACCTGACTACTGCTTTGATAGCCGCCTGCCCAGAGACGTGTTTGAACTTGACTATTGCTTTGATAGCCGCCTGCCCAGAGACTTGCTCAAACTTGACTACTGCTTTGATAGCCGCCTGCCCAGAGACTTGCTTGAACCTGACTACTGCTTTGATAGCCGCCTGCCCAGAGACTTGCTTGAACCTGACTACTGCTTTGATAGCCGCCTGCCCAGAGACTTGCTTAACCCTGACTACTGCTTGTTAGTTGCCCACGTCTCCCGACTCCAGCCAGGTCAGTCTGTCAACCCCGCGGTTCCAGCAGTCCCGTTGGCCGCCTGCAGCTGGGGGCTCAACCCCTGGTGAACGGCGGTCGCCGCGGGTGAAGATTTGGGGTTGCACGGCTGTCCTTTGAGGCTCCTCGGGGCCTTGTGGGACCTAAGGGCTCACCAACATTGTGGACAAGACAGGAACCTGAAGCCATGAGCTCGCCTACGCAACCTGATCTGCGGGACCTGGCTAAAGTCCTCCAGCAGCAGCAGGAGCAGCTGAATGCCCTGTCAGGGGCCCTCCAGAACGTTTGCTCTCAGCTCTCTTCGGTCCAGGTACAGAACCAGGCCACTGCGGTCCAGGGTGCCGCAGCGGCTCCCCATCTGGGAGGGTCCCTCCTGGGACCTCGGTTCCCTGAGCCTGCACGATTTGATGGTGTTCCCGGAGGCTGCCGGGGCTTCCTCAATCAGTGCAACCTAGCCTTCAGGATGCAACCGGAGGCCTTTGCATCAGACCAGATTAAGGTGGCTTACGTTATTTCCTTGTGTTCGGGACGGGCCCTGGCATGGGCATCCCCGTTATGCGAACAACAGGATCCGCTCCTGGATAATTATGTAGAGTTTCAACGCCGCTTCCGCATGGTGTTCGACCTCCCAGGAAAGCCATCTTCCGTGGCGTCCGAGCTACTGCGGATTCAACAGGGCGAAGGGACCGTGGCAGACTATGCTATCCGATTCCGGACTCTGGCAACCGAGTTGCGTTGGAATCAAGAGTCTTTATCCGCAATCTTCCTGGAGGGACTTCAGGAGCGAATCAAGGATGAGCTGGCGGGACGGGAGGTCCCGGGGCAACTGGACGCCCTGATCTCGCTCTGTGTCCGTGTAGATACCCGGTTTCAAGAAATGGCTAGAGCTCGAGCAGACCGGCGGAAGTGGTCTGGGGGTGTGTCCCGGACTGGCCAGGGACCGTCCCCCCGCCGTGGCTCCCGGGATCCTAAGGAGAATTGTGAGGAACCGATGGTGATCGGTCGTCAACGACTGTCTCCATCGGAGAGGACTCAACGCCTGCGGGGCGGCCTTTGCCTATATTGCGGCGAGGCAAGACATTTCGTTCGCTCTTGCCCCGCACGGCCGGGAAACGCTACCCCCAAGGCGCCCTGAGGGGAGGGGTCTTGGGGCGCTCCACTCCCCTACCTGATCAGCTGATAACACTGCCGGTAACGTTGCGGTGGCAAGAGATGATGATTCACACCCGTGCCCTTTTGGACTCCGGGGCTGGGGGAAATTTCATTTGTCAGGAACTCCTGCAACAGATGGGTTGGCCCACACTACCCTATCAACCGGTGCTGCAAATAACATCCATCCAGGGTACTACATTACCTCAGCCTATCACTGAGGTAACCCCCTTTTTGGGACTTCAGGTGGGGGAGGATCACCATGAGGAGGCTCAATTTTTGATCTTACCCCGTACCATTCATCCGGTAGTGCTGGGCCTACCCTGGCTATGGCGCCATACCCCCGTCATAGACTGGACTTCAGGGAAGATTCGGGCCTGGGGTGACGCCTGCATTGAAGCCTGTTTGAAGGGCCGGAAATCCAGCTGTCCCGCGGGGTAGCTACCCCTAGTACTGTGCCAGCTTGTCAAGCTACGCTGCCGGTGGAATATCGGGACTTTGCGGATGTATTTAGTCCCGTGGAAGCTGATGTCCTACCGCCTCATCGATCCTTTGATTGTGCGATTAGGTTGATGGCAGACACCATGCCACCTCGGGGCCGTCTCTATACATTGTCCCGGGAGGAATCTAAGGTAATGCAAGCCTATATCCGGGAGAATCTCCAGAAGGGGTTCATCCGTCCCTCTACGTCCCCTGCCGGGGCCAGATTCTTTTTTGTGACCAAGAAGGATGGCTCCTTGAGGCCCTGTGTTGACTATCGGGGTCTAAATGCCATCACCGTGAAGGATCGATACCCCCTACCTCTCATCCCAGAACTGTTTGATCGGTTGCAGGGAGCCCAGATCTTCACCAAGTTGGATCTCCGTGGGGCCTATAACTTGGTCCGTATCCGGCAGGGGGATGAATGGAAAACTGCATTTAATACTCATGAGGGACATTTCGAATATCAGGTGATGCCTTTTGGCTTATGTAACGCTCCCGCAGTGTTCCAAAGATTTATCAACTTCGCTCTCAAGGACTTGTTGTATTCTACAGTAATTGTTTACTTGGATGACATCCTGATCTTCTCCAAGGATCCCATGGAGCATGTGATCCATGTTCGAACCGTGCTGCAGCGCCTACGGCAATTTCGCTTGTTTGCCAAGCTCAGCAAATGCTCGTTCCATCAGCAATCTCTGCCCTTCCTGGGACATATTCTGTTACCAGGGGGGTTGCGGATGGATCCAGATAAACTCAGCGCTATCCGGGAGTGGCCTCAACCTCAGGGACTGAGAGCGCTACAACGGTTCCTGGGGTTTGCGAATTACTACTGTCAATTTATTCCTCATTATTCGCAACTGACAGCTCCGTTGACAGCGCTTACTAGGAAACATGCATATGTCCGGAACTGGCCACCTGAGGCACAAGCAGCATTCGGTCAATTAAAAGGAGCTTTTGAATCTGCCTCTATCCTTCTGGCCCCGGATCCAGATAAACCATTTGTAATAGAGGTGGACGCTTCTGCCTTGGGCGCGGGGGCCGTCCTCTCTCAAGTTAACGACAAGGGCCGACGTCAACCTTGCTTCTTCTTCTCCCGTAAGTTCTCCCCTGCGGAACGCAATTAAACGGTGGGGGACAGAGAACTTCTAGCCTTGAAGCTAGCTCTGCAAGAATGGAGACATTTGTTGGAGGGGGCTGAGCACCGGTTTATGGTGATTACAGACCACAAGAATCTTTTGTATCTACAAGAGGCCCAAAGGTTAAATCCACGACAGGCCCGTTGGTCATTATTTTTCGCAAGATTTCATTTTCAACTCGTATTCCGGTCTGCGGCCCAAAATACCCCTGCGGACTCCCTCTCCAGAGCCTTCGAAGTTCCTGAGGAGATTGAAGAGCTTCATCCTATGTTGGATCCTAACTGCCTCAGTGCGGCCCCAGGAGGGGTCGCCCCGGTGAAGAAGCTAGTGCCTCCCCAGGACCGGGGGAAAGTAATGCAGTGGGGACATTCCTCCGTGTGGGCCGGACATTTTGGGTTCCAAAAGACCCTTCATCTGATTTCCCGACAGTACCAGTGGCCTCAGATGAGGCGAGATATCCTGCAGTTTGTCACTACTTGCCCTGCTTGCGCCCGGACTAAGTCAGTGGTAGGGCGCCCTTGGGGAGATCTGCAACCGTTGCCTATTCCTGCAGTTCCCTGGGAGGAATTGTCTATGGATTTCATCACTGACCTCCCCAGCTCCCAGGGACACACCGTGATTTGGGTTGTGGTAGACCGGTTCTCCCGGATGGCCCATTTCGTTCCTCTGCCGGGACTTCCGTCGGCAGCATCCCTAGCCCAGCAGTTCATCCAGCATATTTTCCGGCTCCACGGGCTACCTGTCAGAATCATCAGCGACCGTGGAACCCAGTTCACTTCACGATTCTGGAGAGCCTTGTGTTCTGCTCTGGGGGTTACGACCCATTTCTCCTCGGCCTACCATCCTCAGACCAACGGTATGGTCGAACGGATTAACCAAACATTGAAAGGGTTCTTGCGGGCCTTTGTCAACAAGCGGCAAGATAACTGGTCATCTTTTTTTCCTTGGGCAGAGTTTGCCTACAACCACAGTGACCACTCTGCCTCTGGGCAATCTCCTTTTTTTTTGGTGTATGGACAACATCCACGGCTTCCGTCACCTTTTCCCTCTGACACTTCTACGCTCATGGTCACTCAAACCTTACCTGACCTGCAAGAGGTTTGGGAGATGGCCCGCGAACAACTACAACGAGCAGCCGCCAAGTACAAGTCCTTTGCGGACCGCCACCGGCGTCCCGCCCCGGTGTTGCAGCCGGGGCAAAAGGTATGGCTAAGTACTAAATACCTAAGACTCCGGGTACCCTCTCGGAGGTTGAGGCCACGGTACATTGGGCCGTTTACAATCCAATCTCGGATTGCAGCAGTGACATACCGGTTGCGGCTACCTAGTACTCTATGGGTTCATAATGCCTTCCATGTTTCGTTGTTGAAGAGTTTCCGGGGGTCCAAGTGGCATCTACAGAATCAGGAGACGGTCGTTCCCGAGGCTGACCCCGATCCGGAGTATGAGGTTGAGGACATCCTGGACTCCAAGAGGCGGCGGGGGAAGCTATACTACCTGCTATCTTGGAAGCATTTCGGTTCCGAAGACAACTCCTGGGAACCGGCTACCAACGTACATGCTCCGGAATTGGTAAGGGCTTTCCATGCGCGTTTTCCTCTTAAACCTGGCCCCAGTAGGAAGGGGGCATCCGGGGGGGATACTGTCGCGTCCCGCGCCCCTACCTTCTCTCCCGCCGCGGGGGGTGGGAGCCGGCGTCCTCTGCGGCGCAGGGTGGCGGCCCATGGGCCCCGGCGTGGGGGCGGGCTCCGCCGCGGTGGTGGCGGGTCTGGTCAAGTCTGGCGGCCGGCGACTGCGGCCAACGGTCTCTCTGTCGCCGGGTGTGGAGGCGGGGTTCGCGCCACCCAAGATGGCAACACTAGTACGCGTGGGTCTGCGTCTTTCTCCTTCCAGAGCCGGGGACCCTGGAGCTCCGCCTACAAAGCGCCAGATTGGAAGACCAAGCTGGTGGTTCCGCCTGGTAGATCGGGCAGAGCCAATCCGAGGGGCTCTGCCGATACCCAGGGCCGGATTGGTGGGCTACTCCTACGAGGGCAGTGCGACTAATGTGGCACGATATTTAAAGATGGAAACTGAGCTGACACATTGCTTCAGGTTCTGTTCCCGAAGCCCTGCTCCGTGTTCCCGTGTTTGTTACTTCCTGGTATTCTGCCCAGAGACTTGCTTGAGCCTGACTACTGCTTTGATAGCCGCCTGCCCAGAGACGTGCTTGAACTTGACTACTGCTTTGATAGCCGCCTGCTCAGAGACGTGCTTGAACTTGACTACTGCTTTGATAGCCGCCTGCCCAGAGACTTGCTTGAACCTGACTACTGCTTTGATAGCCGCCTGCCCAGAGACGTGCTTGAACTTGACTACTGCTTTGATAGCCGCCTGCCCAGAGACTTGCTTGAACCTGACTACTGCTTTGATAGCCGCCTGCCCAGAGACGTGCTTGAACTTGACTACTGCTTGTTAGTTGCCCACGTCTCCCGACTCCAGCCAGGTCAGTCCGTCAACCCCGCGGTTCCAGCAGTCCCGTTGGCCGCCTGCAGCTGGGGGCTCAACCCCTGGTGAACGGCGGTCGCCGCGGGTGAAGATTTGGGGTTGCACGGCTGTCCTTTGAGGCTCCTCGGGGCCTTGTGGGACCTAAGGGCTCACCAACATTGTGGACAAGACACCAACACCTAAAACTAGACAGTCAAATATCAGCAGTAAGAACAAAATGCTTCAGAACACTAAGGAAACTGAGAAGGATCAGAGACTATTTTCCTAGGCAATCATTCTGGATAATAGCACAATCGATGATACTATCACAACTAGATTACTGCAATGCAGCATACGTTGGCTGCAAAGAAAGCGCACTGAAATCACTGCAAACCATCCAAAACAAGGCAGCCGAAGTCGAAGTATGAAAGAGTTACCCCGCTAGTCGAAACGCTACACTGGCTACCAATCAAGGCAAGACTGATTTTCAAAGCGAGTACCATCATCTACAAAATACTATTTGGTTTGTTTCCAGAATACATGCTAGACTTGATAAAATTATCCCTAAGAAACGCAAGCCCAGAAACCAGAAGCTATCTACTTCTTCACTTACCCACCTGCAGAAACATAACTTGCAAATCCATCTACATGGCTGGATTTAACTACTTAGGCTCCAAATAGTAGAACTCAAAACCTAAGTCCACAAGAAGCATCACAAACTATCTTCAATTTAGAAAAGAGCTGAAAACATACCTCTTTAAAAATGTCTACAACAAATAATTTAGCTGTCAATGTCCATTCCAATCACTAATCAAAAACCAAACTGATAAACTGTAATGGTAAATCATCTCTATAAGTCTCAACCAAACTGTAATGTGTATCCAATAATGTAACTGTTAACCAGAATGTAATTTGTAAACCACTTTGAACCAAAACTTGTTTTTGGAAAACAGTGGGATACAAGAAAGCATAAATAAAATAAATAAATATAAGGAGATAGATTGAAGTGTGCAGATGTCAGATCCACTGCTCTGTCTGAATCCCTAGAGGGAATGGGGACCCCTCTTCATCCCTTCTGTTCTACTCCCAAAGTAAGGGGAACAGGAGAATGGACTATTGTTGTGATTTCCAGGCACTGGACCACAAACCTTGTGGTTCAGAAATAAAACTTCTTAAGGCTGACGTACTACAGTGTTTATCACCTCTGTAGGAAAGTTTGTGGGTTTCAACACAACTAAAGGAGTCCTAATCAGAGATTCACTGTTTGGAGCTCAGTTTCACTGGGTTTCCCTCAAGAGTGTCAACCAACTGTGAATGATAAATAACCGACAACAGCACTGATAATCAAAATAAGGGAATTGCTAATCCTATCAGCGCCCTGCAGTGGGAGAAAGAACTGGGAGAACTGTGTTTGATCCTTGCCACCCTCAGTAGTATGAGATAGGAGTTAAAAAGTTGTGCAGCACTACTGAGAAACAGAAGTGTATTGCTGGAGAGATTTTTGTATATATTTTTGCTACGGTTACTGTTCTAATTGTTACACACTGATGCCTTGCCGCAGTTGAAGTTATATTGACTATAAAGGCTGCAGTTGAAGTTATATTGCCTCTAAAGGCATCAGTAAAATTCTGGATCAGAACAAGCTTACTGAGTTATTTAGTATGTAGATTTACAAAAGTCTGAACTGCTTATTTGGTCTTCTAGCATAAGCCAGTCCCAGACTTGGTCCCAATAAAACTATAAATTTGGTTGAGTACCCAGTTCCCACTCCATGGGGCAAGTATTAGGCAAACACCTAGGCAAAGACTCTAACCCAGGTTACACTTAAATGAACTCTCTTACTGAAGATAGTCTGTGAGTGACTGAAGATTGGTACTGTGAGTGACTGATCGGGTTAGACAGTGATAGTTACACAGCATGGATGGAATTTGTGCCCACTGTGGTAGGAATGTGAATTCATATGAAAATAAAATGAAAAACAGAATGAAACAGGTTTCTTCTGAAGTACTTCAGGACTGCAACTAGAGATCGTAGCAGCCATTTTGAAGTGGGACTCACAATGAGCAGGAACGAATGGGCATCACTCCTGCCTTTTTTTTCTGCTAGACTACCAGGCATCAGAAAGGTAGGCCTGGGGAGGTCTTTATGGGGTGGAGAGAAGGAGGAATCACAGTTCAGGGGCCCAATTCTCATTTGAGGAGGAGAGAGAGGATGGGAGATCTAGAATGGGGGGGGGGTGGAGTATTGGATCTGGCCAGCTGCACTTTTGTGGGTCATGACCAATATTGAGCCCATAGTTGTAAGCAGCTTAAAAACTGCTGACCACCATGGGCTGAATATAACCTTACCTTTTTTTTTTTTTTAATTGAAATTTTTCAAACAAAGTGCAATAAGCACTAAACAAGGAATCAAAATTGCCCACACCAAGGGAGAAGAGAAAAGCAAAGGAAAAATAACCACAAAATTCCTGGAAAATTCTTTACGGCGATCTAATAAACATATAACCACCTAAGATGAGACATCATTTAACTTCCTTATCTATCAATAGCCTTTCTGGTTCAAGCTAAGTTGCCCTAGATACATCTGGAAATATTTGTAACTTACCTCCACAAAACAGGTAATCTTTCTTCTTAAAGTAATTCTTCAAAACTGAAACTTTCTCAAGTTCAGAGGCAAAAGATACAAGAGAGTAGAGTGCTCAGAGAAGTTATCCTCAGTTGTTTCTAGAAAAGCTGTTAGATCTAATATCTCAGTTCCCTTAACAAGACAACACTTCTGGCGTCCCCTCAACCTGATTTGCCTTAAGAACCCTCTTAGGTAAATAATAACATTTTGTAATAATAATAGTGTCTGTGTTAGCCAATACTTGGACTTCCCTGAAATATTTTCTCAATAGAATCTCAGCAGATAACAAACCTGATTAGCTTTTAAAGGATTGACTATTAAGCCATATTTAATTCCTATTTCAAATCTGGAAAAATCTAAGAATCATCAGTTCCAAAGTACAGGTGCTAGATAAGCAAAGGCTGTATACTGGGTGGGTGCCATAGATAGATAGATAGATAGATAGATAGATAGATAGATAGATAGATAGATAGATAGAGCAGGGTTTCTCAACTCAGTCCTTGGGACACACCATCCGCCTTATTTTCGAAAGAGAAAGACACCCATATTTCGACCCAAATCAGGAGATGGGTGTCTTTCTCCCGTGGGCGCCCAAATCGGTATAATCGAAAGCCGATTTTGGGCATTTTCAACTGCAATCTGTCGCGGAAACGGCCAAAGTTGATGGGGGCATGTCGGAGGCGTGGTGAAGGTGGGACTGGGGCGTGTTTATCGGCCGAGGAGAGATGGGCGTCCTCGGCCAATAATCGAAAAAAGAAAGGCGTTTTTAGCGCGAATTTGGGTCACTTTTTTTTTGGACCCTTTTTTTCACAAACAAGTCCCAAAAAAGTGCCCTAAATGACCAGATGACCACCGGAGGGAATTGGGGATGACCACCCCTGACTCCCCCAGTGGTCACTAACCCCCTCCCACCCAAAAAAAACAACTTAAAAATTTTTTTTTCCAGCCTGTATGCCAGCCTCAAATGTCATACCCAGCTCCATCACAGCAGTATGCAGTTTCCTGGAGCAATTGTTAGTGGGTGCAGTGGACTTCAGGCAGGTGGACCCAGGCCTATCCCCCCCCTACCTGTCACACTTGTGGTGGTAAATGGGAGCGCTCCAAACTGCCCCCAAACCCAACTGTACCCACATCTAGGTGCCCCCCTTCAGCCATAAGTGCTATGGTAATGGTGTAGAGTTGTGGAGAGTGGGTTTTGGGTGGATTTGAGGGGCTCAGCACCCAAGGGAAGGGAGCTATGGACTTCAGAGGTAATTAACTTTTTTTTTAATTGTTACAAGTGCCCCCTAGGGTGCCCGGTTGGTGTCCTGGCATGTGAGAGGGACCAGTGCACTACAAATCCTGGCCCCTCCCATGACCCAATGCCTTGGATTTGTTCGTTTTTGAGCTGGGCGCCTTTGGTTTCCATTATCGCTGAAAAACGATACTGCCCAGCTCAAATCCGCACAAATACGATGCATTTGGCTGGCACAAACCGTATTATCGGAAAAAATATGGACGCCCATTTTTTCAAAAATACGGTTTGTCCCGCCCCTTCACATACCCGTTCTCGGAGATAGACGCCCATGGAGATGGGCGTTCGCGTTCGATTATGCTCCTCCATGCCACTCTGGTTTTCAAAATATCCACAATGAATATAAATCTCTAAATCAACGTACATAGTCCTAGTTACCGTGCAATCATTCACTCACTCTATCATACTTCACTCTGTGCCAGTATACAACGGTGCTGCTGAATAACACATTTACATTCCTAATGACCTAAACTAATACAAATACAAACTAAACTCTGCCAAATTCTGCATTCACTAATTAATGCTTAGAAGCTTACGTATCTAAGCTCTGCCTCAAGGCAGTCCACTTTGAAACCTCTTTACGAGTTCATGCAGACGAGTAAAGGTCACTGTAAACATAGTCTGTTATAAACGTCTCTCCAGTCCCTGAAAAAAACAGTCAGTTATAAATGTCTCTCCACCAGAAAAAGATTTACATATCCTGTAGATTCAAACTTATCCTCCACAGCGTCTTCACTCGTTGATGCCTGGTTGAACACGGGTAGCTGCAGACGTCATCAAACAATGCCAGAAAGCACTAACAAACAAACTCTTCAATTGCGTCTCAGCTTACTCCGTGAGCACTGCATACTTGCCCTCTTGGGAAAGAAACATACTTGTCTCCACCTGCTTATGCAGTAGCTCTCTAGATCTCAACATTTAGATTGACCATCTCTAAGGTTGACCTAATGTTGAGATTTGGCCGGCCACGACCATATTATCGAAACGAAAGATGGGCGCCCATCTTGTTCGATAATACGGTTGGCTCCGCCCCTTCCCAGGGCCGTCCCCAGAGATGGCCGCCCTTAGAGATGGCCGCCCCCATTCGATTATGCCCCGCCACGTCTCCCAAGATATCATTAGCCATTGGGTTACTGCAAATTGCATGGCTTAATAAGCTTTATGCAATAGCCCATTTTGACATTCATGCAATCTTTTCCATTCTCATGCAGCTCCAGAAAGCCAGATTAAGGCATACACAAACTAGGCATGTGCCTTAGGCCCAAAAGTTTAGGGGGTCCCTTTCAGATGTGCTCAGGATTCAGGAGGCTAGGATTGCCAACTGCCTGAATTTTTTCACAATTCTAAAAATTAGAACACTACCTGTCTCAAAGCCAGAAGAATGGCTTTGGGGATATTGTTCAAAATTTAGCTCACCACAGCTCTACATGCTCCCCCCTTCTAGTGCAGAGGCTGTGGTAGGATACAGCCTATGGGAAGGCTTCTACTCACAGGAAGGAGGAGCTGAGCTGCAAGGACTGTGGGGAAAGCTGAGCTCTGCAGTCTGCACAGCATCTTTGGAGAGAATCAGTGGAACTAGTGAGTGTTCTGGGGAAGGGGGGAGATTGTTGAAAAGAAGTAGAACTGGAGAATGGGGGAAATGTGAAGGGCCTGCTGTCAACTGAGGAAAAGAACTGGCAGCAAATGCCAGAATTTTACAATAGTACAATCATTTTTATTTTTGAACAGATTTAAAGTTTAAAGAGCAAAACAAATGTTGCATGATGGTGACCAGCAGGGGCGGCCTAAGGCAAGATGCCACCTGAGGCAGGGCTGAGATGCCGCCCCCCCCCCCTCGGCCATGGTCTGGCATTTCCCCCTTCCTTCCTCCATCCCCTTCCCCGAGTTTATCTTCTTTTCCCATTTTACTAAATGCGGTGGCAGCAGAGGTTCTCATACACTGCCCTGCTTCTGGCACCTGCCTCTTCTCTCATGTGGCCCACCTTTGAGGAAACAGGACGTTGTATCAGAGAGGCGGGCCTATACTAACGCTGTGACACTACAATGTACTGATTTTGGATGGTGGTGTATTGACAATCACTTTAGTGGTTTACTGGATTTTCATTTATTTTTGAATTGTCCATCAAAGTGAATTGCTTGACTCCTGAAGCAGGCGCTTATTTCACCGATATGCATGACTGCATTGATTCCATTCTGATATTGTTAGAAATCGATTGGTCTTCCCCCATTCTTCAGGCCTATTAGAGCAGCAAGCAGGACCCTGGAGTAGCCTAGTAGTCAGTGCAGTGCACTGTAGAGAAGGAAACCCAGGCCCATATCCCATTCTAACTGTTACACTTGTGGTGGAAAGAGTGAGCCCTCCAAAATCCACCAAAAACCTACTGTATCCAAGTTGCCTCTGCTTTCCTCTCTAGCTTTCTAGAGTTAGTTTTGGATGTGTCTTGTTTTCTGGAGTGCCTGGGATCTGTCCTGCCACTCAATGGCATTCTGTTTTATTTTCTCTATATATATTTCTGAAATTTTGTAAATCGTTTAGATATGGGATTTCCCAGGATTTGGCGATTCATCAAATCATTAATAAACATAAGCATATAGGTGACACCTGCAGCCATAAGGGCTACTGTAGTGGTGTTCAGTTGGGTTCAGTAGGTCTTTGGTGGGGTTTAGAAGGCTCACCATACAATATAAGGGGGTAATAGTGAGATGTATACCTGGGACCTTTTATGTGAAGTCTACTGTAGTGCCTCCTAGGGTGCCCCACTGCTCTGCTAGGGGGTGTGTGTGTGTGTGTGTGTGAGTGTGTGTGTGTGTGTGTGCGTGTGTGTGTGTGTGTGTGTGTCTACTAAGAGTGTTGCCCCTCCCCCCATACATCCCAATGGCTTGTTTTTGTGTGCTTTTCCTTGAATGTAATTTTTTTAAATGGTTCAAAAAGGTAGACATGCTCCAGCCAATTTTCAAAGTCATTAAAATGGCCAGGAGCCTCTCCTGCCTGTTTAAATTGCTTCTCGCCACCAAAGTGGAGATATTCAGGGCACTTAACTGGAGAGTGCCATTGAATATCCCCACAGAACGCCCAACCAAAAAGTGGGCAGGTCAGGGGTGGCACTGGGGAGGAGCCTAAGGTTATGTGGGTGCCAGCAATATTCGGTGCCTATACCCGCATAGCTAAGCAGCCTAATTTGGTACTGCTGAATATTGGGCCAGCACTGCAGAACTATTTTTTCAATAAAACCCTCCCAATCCCCCTCCCGGCCTCTCTAATACTGGCATCCCTCCTCCTCCTGCCATGATTTCCTAAGTCCCACCCCATCCCCATCCCCTCCCAATGTCTTGGTAGGGTCCCCAGGGGTCTTTGGGGCAGGAGTGTAGCCCCCTCGTAGCTGCCTTTCAAAATGGCTGCCACTACCTCTCGCAGCAGCTCACCGCACTACATGAAGTACTGTGCTGCCATGAGAGGTCGCGGAAACCATTTTGGATCAGTGCTACAAGAGGCAGGAGTGAGGGGGCTGCGCTCTTGGCCCCAACGATCACCACTGGACCACCAGGGATACAGGTAGGCTCGGGGTATGGCCTACCTACCTACCTAGATATTTGGTAGGGTTTGGGGGTTCTGTAGGCTTAGGGAGAGGGAGGGAAGGAAGAGACATTGTAAGGGGGATGGGAGGGGGTTCAGGGGAACCTTTAAAAAAAAACTATGCAGGTACCGGCCCAATATTCAGCCACGCTGTATAACTCTTATGCAGGCCCTGGATGAATATCGGCCAGACCCGCATAAAGTTCCGGTGGCAGTCCACCCACTTTAGTCCCAATAATCAGTGCTGATGCCTGGACATGGCCTGACACTGAATATTGGGGGCTAATTTAGCTGATGAAAGACAGCATTTAAAAATATGCTGACCATCACCGGCTGAATATCAGGGAGGGGCTGAACACAAAAACATCTAGCAAATGGCCATTTTCAAAACAAAAAGATAGACATTTTTCTGGTTTGAAAATCACTATGTTCGCCACTTGATTTTTGGACATTTTCAGCAAAACGACCCAAATCAGATTTATACATCATATCGAAAATGCCCCTCCAAATCAATAAATCAAATCAAAGCTTATGAACTATTAAATTACTTGGGTAAATTCCTTTGAACACTGTCCTAATACTGTCTCCACTCCACCTCTATCCTTTCAGAAGTATCAACAAATGCTAAATATTTTACTTTGCTTTTTCCATTTGTGAACCTTTTTCACACGTAGAACTTTGAAAATTTATATCTTGATCACATGGTCCTTAAATCTGACTCTTTCGGTCAGTCCACTCTTGGAATCACTGGTTTGTACCAGAGGCAATGGAAGGTGAAAATGACTTGCTCAGCTTCTCTGGTTCTCAGCCCACTACTGCAGAGCTGCCAGGTTACCCTGCTTGAAGATTAAGAGTTTGTGGCCAATCCTGTTTTTGAATTTATATCGTAATTCAGTGTAATCCCTGATTTTACCACTAATTGAAATGAACACTTCAGGTCCCGTAATGCACCAGGGTAAGGTTGCAGAAATCCAGGACTGGCTCAGAATTTCCCTCCTGGAGCCAAGTAACTTGGCAGCTCTCCAGCCCTAGCCACTTAAGCCTCTCCATTCAAAGCATGTGCTTGCATAGTCCCCATGCTCACTCACAAACTATTATTCTATCATGCCCTTAGCTATGCTGAGCACTTTTCCCCTACTCCACTTTTGGAAAGGTGAAATGACGGTGGGGGAGGCCCACAAATATATGTTTGCCTAGGGCCCAATATAGTGCTAATACGACCCTGCACAGCTCATCAATATTTTTGTCTCTCAGGCCCCATTAAGTCTATATTACTATTTACAGTTGGTAAATACACATCAAAGCATCTTTAACACGTTTTAATGCTTGCATTAATGTACTTTAGTACGTTGGCCCCATAATGAAGAAATGTACAGAATGAAAGACAATAAGACCAAGTAGTGGAAATATCTGTTAGAGATTTCTGTGCATATGATAATGATAATTGAATGCACAATACTAGATGAACCTTGACAAAAGAATACATATTGAAACACTATTGATTTATTATTAACTGTTCTGAGTCTAGTACAGGCCACAGCAGCCTTTGACCATGAAAACTACAACAGCTTAAAAATACAAAGAAAGAGGACTTTGGAACTTTGTAGATACTACATAAGCAAAGCAGATTTGATAACAGGTTATTTGTTTTGGCAAGGAAGGATCAAACTTGCTAAGGCAAAAGTGTTTTTGACCAAACAAGCACATCTGACCTTAGAGTATAAAAGTCAGCGAGGCAGAAAGAGCAGCTCAGATTTCAACAGTACTTGGACTAGTTTCTGTTGTAATTTTGTTCTCATGACATGTACATACTCATCTTCAGTTAACTCCTTTGTTTTTTTCTTTTTATTTGCATTTCAAGTGCCAATACATTAAATAAAAAAATATATATAAAGGAAAATACATTTATGTAACCTTATTACCTAAGGAAATCTAAAACAAGTACACCATGTTGAATAGAATTTATATTCCAAGGAGAAGGTATATAATAAATAAATACAGCTAGTCCACAAAAAAGAGGGCTCCAAGTACCCCATCCCCCCCTCCAAAAAAAGAGAAACCCACAAATATCCAGACAAAATGGATATCCAGACACCCTTTTTGGTCCACAACAGTATGCAGCAGATACCTGTTTCATTTAGATACCTGTTTTGTATTTGACCCTGATGAAGCCTTATGAATTGGTGAAAAGGGTCCCGTCGGATTTGCAGAAGTTCATTTTGAACTATATAATTGTGCCTATTGTTTAGGTTTGAGCAGGCACTTTGAACATTCCAGTAATCCAATCTGATGTGAAAGCTCTATTTTGTGTTTAAAGTTCCATTCTTATAATAAGTTTGGATTGAAGAGGATATTTCAAACTATGATAATAACAATTTTTGTATGACAAGACTAGCTTGAAAACTTTTGGTCTATTTGTGTGAATCCTCTATTTTGTTATTGTGTCCGCAACAGTTTGCAGCAGAAGTTATTCACCCAAAGAAACGTCGTCTTTCAAGAACGATTCTAAATGGCTGAGAGGGCTGAGCTAATCTGAGATGGCCATTTAGAGATCCTGTTCCAGACCCTACTTTTATACCAGCACAGAGTTCACTGGCACACTGTTCTGGTATATCTTTCAATAAATAAAACAAAAAAATTGATACTTCGCTACTTATGAGGGCGTCAAGAAAGCCAAGCAAGAGCTTCTGACATCTTCACATAGGAGACAACTCTGTGTTTGCTTGAGCACCCCCAATATTAAGCAACCTCCTTAAGTGTGTCCAGGGAGGGGTAATATTTGTTGGGTTTAGCACCTCCAATCATTTTGAAAGGTTGGCTCCTATGTTCCAAGATGGTGTCATCATCCCAAGAATTTCAAGATTTTCTGGTGTTTGCAGTGGAAAACAGGCCATGCACAATATTCAATCTGAACTCTCTTCACTCAAGAGCCAGTTCATGGAATTTTATGACCATATGTCCTTTGTTGAAGACCATGTCACCAGGCTGAAGGGAAAATTCCTGAAGACAGAAAATGACCCAGAAATCATTATCACAAAGTTGAGGGAGCTAATAACAAGAGCAGGCACAGCAGGAGTGAATAGAAAGTGACAATTCCGTTCACTAAATACAACAATTTATTTTGGCCTCTTGGATTTACAATTTGATATGCCATTTGAAATTGAGAGAGCATACCAGATAACACTTAAGCAAGCATCCAGATCAATGCACCCAAAGCCATTCATATTTTTAAAGTTCTTCAATGTCAACTAGTATTTTAATTCTTATGTGTATCAAATCAATTATTCCTGACAGCAGATTTATTTAATGCTACAGCATTCAAACAAAACAACTCTTGGACTTGTGTCCACCACTGAAAGCCTTTGGAGACAGATATGGGATGTATTATCCTACTAGACAGTGTGTTAAATTCAATAACACCATATGGAATTTCAATGTGACAGAGCTGAGTAAATGTATTTCTGCCTATTCCATAGTCTTTATAGTGGTTCAGTTCTGATATTGGCAGCAGATTTGCATTTCCAGAGACTGTTGTTTATGCCAACGACTTTCTTGGCTCAATCTTATTCTCTTCCTGGTTCATCATAATGGTTACTGCAAGAGTTCTTTAAGCATGCGTATTTACAGTTGACTCAATGTGCAAAACAGGATGCATGTCCTTAAGTTGCTTATTTCAATATTTGGATATATCTAACCATTGAGCCATATTCCTTCATTCACGATGCTAACTAGTATTATTCTTTGACAGCTGAGCAAGGAAATCCTAGTTCATGTGTAGCATGTCTCCAAGAAGGCTGCATATAATGATTGCTTCCTGCTTTCTTGGTTCATTATCTCAATGGACTCTGTTAAGAGTTCTTTTCAGCACCATTTTTATGTTTTCTTTTGTTTTCCTTCCTATCTATGCTTCCTTTATTCTCTTCTAATCTCTGCTTTTTTATTTCTGCTGCCTTGGGCTGGGCTTTCATCATATTGCTCAATTTCTCATGTGCTGTGTATAGTGTGCCTTACCCCCTAATTCTATAAAAGGTGGCCAAAATTGTGTATGCAGATTTTGGCATGCACAATTTAATTGAATATCGAGCTAATTAGCACCAATAATTGGTTTTTAACAAGCAATTATTGGCATTAATTAGATTTAATTGGCATTTATGCGTGATCTGAAAAAGGGGATGAGGGAATAGGAGGGTCATAGGTATAATGGGGTGTTCCTAAAATTAACACACATTGTTATAGGATAACGGGGATATGTGACTAATATAGGTACGCACATTTGCACCATGTTTCAGTTGGTGCAAATGGCCACAAGTAAAGTTAGATACAATTCCCAGGCATAAGCACTGTTCTATAAACTGCACCTAACTTTAAGCAAGGCTTATAGAATAGCACTTTTTTTCGGCACTCATTTTGTGGTGCCATATATAGAATTTAGCCCTATGTGCGTTACAGACACTACTTTAATTTACTATGACAGGTAATTACAGTTTATCTATTTGAACATTGATGGTTTAAATCACCCCATTAAAATGGGGAAGGCGTTAACCTTTCTGAAGAAAACGAAAGCTGATTTATGTTTCTTACAGGAAACACACCTGTCATTTCAAAAGTCTAACAAATTGCAAGGGCACTGGGTTAAAGAATGTATCTTCTTTCCCAATATGCACTAAGAAAATGGTGTTGCTATTTTAGTCTGCAAGTCCGCTGATCTGCAAGTCTTACATCAAAAGTCTGCCTGGAAGGCAGGTGAATCCTGGCCACTGTACTGGCTGATAATATTAAAGCTGGCATCCTGAATTTTTATGCCACCACTATATATTCTTCTTTTATTTTTTCAAGAGATTATGAAAATAATACTTACATTAGACTCTAGCCATTAATAGTGACAGGAAACTTTGATAAGCCCCTAGACCGTCCAATGGACAAACAGACTTGGGGCACACTTAAGCCTTTTAAATCATATAGGGGTCCTTTTATTAAGCCGCATTAGCGTCTACACGTGCTCAACGTGTGCCAAAATGGAGATACTGCCCGACTACCATGTGGCTTTTGTGGTAATTTCATTTCTGGTGCGCGTCTGAAAAATATTTGTTATTTTTGGGTGTGCCTAACGGATGCACGCCAAGTGGCATTTAGCGCGCATAGGTCATTACTGGCCACATGTCTTTACCGCTAGGTCAATGGCTGGTGGTAAGGTCTCAGACCCAAAATGGACGCACGGCAATTTTCATTTTGCCACATCTCCATGCCATGCGTCCATTTTCGGCAAAATTTTTTAAAAAGGCCTTTTTTACAGGTGTGCTAAAAAATGGATCGGCGCGCACCCAAAACCTGCGCCTACACTACCGCAAGCCATTTTTCAACGCACCTTTGTAAAAAGACTCCATAGTGACATTTATTTTATTTATTTACTTAGTGGGATTTATTAACTACTTTTATGAAGACCTGATTTGATTACTTGATATACCACGGCTAAATAGGGTTACAGCAGTTTATCCAAGGTGGTGCACAGCAGATACAGTTTAACATAAAACTTACAATTTTGTTAACAGCATAACAATAGTAAAATGACCAAATATAAACATATATACACTAAGGGGTCCTTTTACTAAGGTGCGGTAAACAGTAGTCTTTGAAATTGCCAATGAAATTGGCACGCGCTGGGCCATTTTTTACTATGGTTGGGAAAAAGACCTTTTTTAATGGGGCAGTAAATAACCATGCGCTAATATGAAAAGTAGCTCGCAGCTATTTACTGCCTGAGCCCTTAATGCCACATATTTACTTGCCAGAAAGGGCTCACGTGCTACTCGTGTGGTAATCAGGCAGTGTACGCCAATGTGGCCACACTGCTGATTACCGCTGGGAATACCACATACAGTACAAAATAGAAATTATTTTCTACTGTGGGAAACAGCACACGCCAACTTCAAAATTATTGACAAGTACCCGCGCTACCCCGGCAGTCGTGTCGATTTGGTGCATGCTACCTGCGTGTTAGCCCTACCGCAGCTTAGTAAAAGGGCCCCCTAAATAAGGTAAACTCGGAAACAGCAAATTGAAATCTAATAATAAGACTACCATGAAACAGTATCAAATATATACACATTTAACAGCATTGCATTCAAATAACAGAGATATAATACAATGCCAGCATAATACCAATGACACATTTAATAAGCACACATTAGAACATTAAAAAAAAACATGGATTAATGATTTATCTATGATACAGCTTACCATGTAGCCAAGGGGCCAAGTGCAGATATATAGATGGTATAAGATGGGTGGTACAGAGTCAGTTAGGATATATAGATGAGTGACTAAACTCAAGGCAGGTTCTTTGTACAGTTAAACAAGAACTGGTCTAAGTGATTTCTCTAAGATATCAATCAGGTTCAGATTATCTGAAGAAACATCCACCATTGATGATTCTCTATCAGGAGTAGATTGCTTTTTGGAAACCGGTAGAAAATAAATTATATGTAAAGGAGGGAGTGCCTCAGTAGAGTATATAAACACCTCTTGAAGGTACTTGTAAAACGCTTCTTTAGGAGACATTAAAATTAACAGAGGAAAATTTAACAGGCGCAAGTTCAAATACTAAGTATAATTCTCAAAATGTTCAATTTTTCTTTGAAACAACAAACAATACTGTAGTCTGAGAATTTTTAATCTGATTTACTTGTTCCACTAATTCTTCAAAGTTTCTTCAACTTTCTGGACCTTAAGTGAGCTCTCACCCACTTCTGGAAATACCAAGGAGCATACCTTATAAATAGTTTCTAATCTCATAGTTTTACCAAGGAAGACAGCACAAACCCCTGTCCTGGAGTTTCCTTGACCTCTCCAGAGATGGCCTGTGCTTCTGAATGGCCAATCAATGATACTGACACTGAAGTAGGAAATGAAGCCTGCCCTCCATCAGAGGCTGGTAGTGGTGGTGGAATCCTCAAAGCTAACAATATTTCGGCCATTATCGCCCTTCTGAGTGCTGGATGGACCGCTGGGCCCATTGGGTTGATTGATACCTCACTCTGTAGCACAGGGCTCTTCCTCTTGCCCTGCGTAGCAGAAACGCCTAGAGGAATGTTCTGGCAGGTAAAGCGAATAATCTC
The DNA here is from genome assembly GCF_901765095.1 of Microcaecilia unicolor. Taxonomy (NCBI): domain Eukaryota; kingdom Metazoa; phylum Chordata; class Amphibia; order Gymnophiona; family Siphonopidae; genus Microcaecilia; species Microcaecilia unicolor. Next base: position 137,811,876 of record NC_044031.1, on the reverse strand, counting down.
CATCTGCTGCAGGAAGCCAGCTAAGTTGGAGGGAACCTGAGGCTTCCCTTTCTGTTTTGGCATCAGGAAAGGTAAGAACAAGGAGACAATCAAGAGTAGTAGTAGAGTCAGTCAGAGCTCAGCTCAACACATCCTTGCCTCATCCTTTACCAGTCACATTTCTCATGTTTCAAATTTTCTTCCAAATTTTGGTTGGGCCCATCTGTTTTATGTAGTCCTTGATAGAGAATTTGATTAGAAAATGATCAGTCCATGATAGGGCTGTTATTTATTTATTTTGGGTCATTTGTACCCCACATTTTCCCACAGGAGCAGGCGCAATGTGGCTTACAATAATAATTCAAGAGGAAAAAATACAATGCAAAGATGACTCAGTTTCAGATTGAGACAGGCAGGGAATGGAACAGTGGAAAACACAGGGTGAAAGATAGGGGCAAAGCAACCGGCAGATAACCATGTACAGTCAGGAAGGGAGAAAGGTTAAACATAAGAGTTGCCAGTTGAATAAGCTTTGGCGAATAAGAATGTTTTTAAAGACTTTTTGAACAGGTAGTTATATCAGGGTTTATAGTAGGAGTCTCAAAGAAGAGAAGGATGTAGTCTATATAGTAGAAAGCATGGATACCGTGATTTTCAATCAAGAATGCTAGGGGACTGAGGAAAATGTTAGAGGAGTGAGGAGAGAGCCCTGGTTGACACCACAGCCCAAGAGGTAATATTTGGAGGATAGTTGAAACTGGGAGATGTGAAAGGAGCAGTTAAGATAAATCAAGAGAAAACAGTACCAGAAATGCCGAATGTAGTCTGGAGAGTATATCATGATCCTCAAGATCAAAGATTGCAGTTAGGTCAAGAGAAACTAAGAGAATAATGTTACCTGAGTCAAGTGTCCTATGTAGGTCACTTAAAAGGGTCGCAAAAATTGTTTCACAGCTGTGACCTTGGTGGAAGCCTGTCATGGGTGCAGGATATTGCAGGTATCGGCATGATCAGATAATTGATGGAACAAAATATATTCAGTGATGTTTGAGGTGATGCAGAGATTAGAAATAGGCCACTAGTTTGGTGCTAATTCAGGATTGAGAGTAGCCTTTTTAGGATAGGCCTAACTACAGCATGCTTCCAAGAATCAGAAAGGGTGCCAGTTGAGAGACTAATGACTATCATGTGATAGAGAAGGGGGAGGAGACTTTCCGGCTTATTTTCAAAAGTGATCGCCAGCGATCTTCCGACATAAATCGGGAGATGGCCGGCGATCTTGGAAAAGCGGCAAAATCGGTATAATCGAAAGCTGCTTTTTTTACACCATCGCCGCTTTCCCGTCGCTGCGCCGGCGAAAGTTCAAGGGGGCATGTCGGCAGTGCAGTGAAGGCGGGACATGGGCGGGCATGGGCGTGGCTACCAGATGGCTGGCTTTTGCGGATAATGGAAAAAAAAAAACCCCGGCGTTAATCAGTATTTCGCCGGGTTTACTTGGTCCTTTAATTTTCACGACCAAGCCTCAAAAAGGTGCCCCAATTGACCAGATGACCACCGGAGGGAATGGGGGATGACCTCCCCATACTCCCCCAGTGGTCACCAACCCCCTCCCACACTAAAAAAATAACATTCAAAAACTTTTTTGCCAGCCTCAAATGTCATACCAAGCTCCCTGACAGTGGTATGCAAATCCCTGGAGCAGTTTTTAATGGGTGCAGTGCACTTCAGGCAGGCAGACCCACGTCCATCCCCCCCCCCCCCCACATCTGTTACACTTGTGGTGGTAAATATTAAGCCCTCCACCCCCCCCAAAACCCACTGTACCCACATGTAGGTGCCCCCCTTCACCCATAAAGGCTATGGTAATGGTGTAGAGTTGTGGGGAGTGGGTTTGGGGGGATTTGGGGGGCTCAGCACACAAGGTAAGGGAGCTATGCACCTGGGAGCTTTTTTGTATTTTTTAAACATTTTTAGAAGTGCCCCCTAGGGTGCCCGGTTGGTGTCCTGGCATGTAGGGGGACCAGTGCACTATAAATGCTGGCTCCTCCTATGACCAAATGCCTTGGATTTCGCTGGGTTTGAGATGGCCGGCATTTTTTTCCATTATCGCTGAAAAACAAAACCGGCGATCTCAAACCCGGCGAACTTTGGCATTTGGCCGGGCTAAACCTTATTATCTGAAAAAAAGATGACCGGCCATCTTTTTCGATAATACGGTTCCGGCCAGCTGTAGCGCTGCTGCCAAAATAGATCGCCGGCGATCTATTTCACCGGCGACGTTTGATTATGCCCCTCAGTGTCAGAGAACAGTGAGCCAGGATGATGGAATAGGATCTAAAGAGCAAGTAGTGAGTATAATGGACCTGAAAAGTTTTGTAAAGGCGGTATATCATGGGACAGAAAAGATATCCGAGGAATGAGTGGGGACATGAGGAGAGGAGGGTAGCAGGTTGGTTAATGGTAGAGAGAATTGACTGGATCAGGGACCTAAGTTTCGTGGTCTTGTTGATGAATAATTTTGTGAGACAGTCTGAGGATAAGAGAGACGGTGGTAGAGCAGTTGATCGTGGGAAAGTGAGCTCTCTAAGCACAGAGAAGAAGTTTTTTTTTAGATTTATTAAGCGACTTTAGAATCTGTGACGAGAAATAGTTTCTTTTTGCTTCTTGTAACTTGTAATGACAGTCGCGTTAAGCAGTTTGATAGGATGAGAAAGATGCATGTGACTTAGTTTTTCTCCAAGTTTTTTCAGTATGATGTGTGTGGCAATGAAGGAGGAAGAACCAGGGCTGACGAAGGGGACAAGCAGAGGAGGGTGATATGGGCTTGGTGGAAGGCTTTGGTAATTGTGCTTGCAGGACAGAGTTCCAAAGGGAAGCCTGGGTATCAAGGGGGGCAGTTAGAAAATTGTCAGGAAAAGCAGTTCCTGAGATTGTGAGAGAATCAGTATGTTTAAAGAGACGAGTTCTGAGAGGGAAAGACAGGTTAGAGCTGTCTATATTTTGAACTGATAATCTGAAAGAAATCAGGAAATGGTTAGACCAGGGTAGGGAGCTAAAGGAGAAGTCAGTCACTGTAAAAGTGTTGGGGGAGAAAGAGGAGAGTACAGCCAGCTACATGGGTTAGGAAGGTAATTCGCTGTGTTAGGTTGAGATTGGATAGCAAAGAAAGGAAATGTCTCAAATGAGGATCTGGGATTATTGACATGGAAGTTAAAGTCACCAAGTAATAAAAGATTAGGATAAGTAGAGACATCAAGAGATAAGGTTTGGGAAAGAAAGTCCCAGGCAGCAGCATCAAAGGAGGGGGGGGGGGGGGAATAGACTAGAAGGAGGTACAGTGAAGAAGCAAAATCAAATTTAAGGAAGAGGAGCTCCTGGTATGAAAATGAGTCTGGTGAGAGTTCCAGAACCATGAGGAAAGAGGGGAACAGTACTGCAACCCCTCCACCTGCGCAGAAGAGACTTGAGGTGGAGAGAGCAGAGTAGTGAGGAGGAATACGACAGTTAAGAATGGGTTCCTCGCCTGTCTGAAACTAGATCTCAGTAAGGCACATTACCTGGGAAGGATTAGCAGAGAGACTATCCAGGAGTGCAAGAGTCTTACTTCTGATGGATCTGCAGTTAAGAAAGGAAGGAATGATAGAGAAGGAATTAGGTGGCAGGGGGAGGAGGAGGGAGGGAGATCAATGATTTGCAGGGTACTAGGTATTTGGGTCTGGGACGGGGCCTATGGAAAGTGGTCTGCTCATATCTGTGACCCCAGTGAACAGGAACTGCATTTTGATCTGGAGACACGGTGATGGCTCTCTGGAGGGACCTTTGACTCTCTTACCTGTTACATGTTAAAGCACAGCAGTTGCCCACCTCTTTATTCAAGTATGTACTCCTTAAGCCAATTTGTTGGGCATGGTGTGTGCTTTGCATATGATTTGGATTCCATTCTCACTGTTCTTTGTATTTGCCTATTGTGGGCAATAGAGATTTTATGCCAGGTATGAATAGTATTTATAAGCAATGGAGAGTCAATGACATGATAATAGTATCCAATCTATTGGAGGATGATGAGCCTACCCTTCTGCCATATGATACCATAAAGGAAAATTATGACCTGCATTGTCAAAATTGGTTTTCTTACTTGCAATTGAGACATTATGTGCATGACTTGACCACTAAATATAGTGTTGATTTCCAGGACCCTGTTTTTGATGAACATTTGCCTTTATCTGTAGTCACTAAAGGTTTGGTGGGCCACTATTACAATGGGATTCAAAAAATAGTGACAAAATGGACACAATAATTTGAGAACTATTCCATCGATCAGTTAAAAGCAAGTTTAAGTGCTGGACCACATTTGGTGGAAAGTGCAAAATTGCATGAACTTCATTATAAATTCTTCTGCAAATGTACACCCACCTGACCCGGGCCCGGAAAATGGGGTTTCCCCACAGATGGTGCCTGTCCTAAGTGTGCCTCCCAGGGTGAAACGTACAAACATTGTGTTTGGAAGTGCCCTCTGATTTTGGACTTTTGGATAATTTTGTGGAATAATCTGGGTTCCTTCTATGGTCATACTTGGAGGCAACACCACAAAGATGTCTTTTGGATTTACTGGATGACGTTGTGGAAGGCACGTATCTGTACTTTTATTACAAAAACTATGTTTGATAGCTAAAAGATGCATTGTGTTACAGTGGATTGACTCGGTTCCACCTACTATTGTTCAGTAGTGTAATCAAATGCATGACCTGTTGAGAATGGAAAACATGATAGCAGTTATGCATGGCTGGACTGCAAAAAATGATTTCTGTAAATATGGAATTCCAATTTGATCTGTACCGTTGAATGATTTAGAAGTTTAGTTCTTTTGGTTGATTCTAGGATTGGGATCCAAAGCAGATTTTTAGTTCTATTCTGTTCACACACTATTTGTTTCAAGGATTTATACTTCTCTGGGGAGAGGTTGGGGGTAAGACATTATTATTGGAAGGGGGTATAGTGTAGGGGAGAAATTATAGTCATCGCTAATAATATTGGCTTTTATGTGTGATGAGTGCATTATTATGTTTTGATTGTTTCCTTCTTTGTTCTTATTCTTAATCTTGATGACTTAATAAAGATATTTCACCATAAAGTCACTGACCACTGTGAGCTGAATGTTTAAAATTCTATATGGGCACACAGAACTTCTATTTATTTGTATGAGCCAGTATGTCAAGCCCGCTTACTGGACACGCTTGGAGCAGTATTTCCCAGTGCAAAGATTTTTCATTTGCAAGAAGCCGGGAAGACTATTACAGGGAGGGGTCCGGAATCCTAGAATTCTCTACCATTCCACTTGCGCCAGATACCTTCATATGGACTATTTTGTTGTACACTGAAAATCTGGTTATTTAAACCAATTTTTTTCTGTCACTTTTATGTGGAAATAGTGAAATGAAATAGATTATTTTTGTGCACATAGCCTGTACCATGCTTTGAATTGCTTGGTTAAGCAGAATAAAAGTGTCAAATTAAAATAATATAGTAGAGAAGGAAACCAAGATTGGTACTAACACAAGATACATTTCCTCATATCTTGCAAATAGGTGGGAAAATGTGGGATACAAATGTAATAAATAAATAAATAAATAAATAAAATGTTAGAGAGGAAGCAACTCCAAGATATATACAGTACTGTCTTATTTATACCTCAAAAAAGAAAATCATGAACAAAAGAGAGGGACCTTCAAAACAAATATAGAAGCATCTACTATGTACAAACTTTAAGAAGAAAGGGTGGTTAATAGAAAATAAACATCAATCACCAGCTAAAAGACATAGGAGTCCTTTTACAATAAATGCATTAAGCAGCTAAGGCATGAAATAGCATGTGCTACAACCGCACACGCACAGTAACTGTTACCACAGTGGCGCGACAGCACACTGATTCACACATTAACTGCATGCTGTGTTAGGAGGCAGGAACTGGGTGGGTTATGGGCAGAGAATGGGTATGGATTGTACACTGCAGTTGGTGCATGGTATTTACTGTGCATTGTTACTTGTGCAGTTAAACTGAGTGCACTTACCATCTCCTCAATCTTAACTCATGGTAAAAAAAAACATTTCAGTGTGATAACTGCACAGGACATGCTGGCTATGTCCCCAACAATTACTGCACAGCCTTTGCACTTACCTCACATTAATTTTTGCTCTTAACATTTTGTAAACGTACTGCACTTTAGTTAAAGTGTCTCATTGTACAATAAATGTGAACCACTGAGCGATAAAGTCCAAAAGTGAGGTATGTGACTTCTACCACAAAATAAAGGGAAATCAACTGCATAATCCTGCAAAATTTCAACCTCAGGTACGGAGTAATTATGTCTTTAAAAAATGAGAAATGTTTTATCAATTAAAAAGTAATTAACCCCAGAAATCACATACCCAACTTTAGGTACCTGCAGTTTTTAGGCTGTATCATAGGAGCCAACTTTTCAAAATTATTGGGAGGTACTAAGCCCAATGGAAATAACTCCTCCCTGGACCCATACAAGGAATTTTTCTCAATATTGGAGGTGCTCAAGCACCCACAGAGTCAGCTCCTATGCTCCCAATTATCGTGATATTCCACCTGCTCTGATAGCTTCCTGCACTGAGTTTCCAGCATGCCCAGTCTTTCCTCTAGCGTAACTACTCGATCCTCCCAGGTAGAGATGCGTTCTTCAGCTTGCTAAATGCGGGCTGCATGTCCAGCCACAGTCCTTTAACTCCTCCATTGCAGTGTGATCTTTGGCCAACTTATCATCCAGAAGTTGTGATAAGTGACACATGGAGACCTGGATGGTGTCCTCAGAAATGTGCCTCTGGCACTTCTTGTTGTTGAGCAACCATCCTGCGCGGATTACTCATGGCCTGCTCTCTGCTGAGACGAGCCATTCGAATCGGCAAACCAGATGCTATGGGCACTCTGCGCTGCCGTCTCAATCTTAAATGAGTCCCAATTGAATAAGATAAGGCTGAAGAGAAAAAGGAGTCTATTTGATCACAAGGGCTTGCAGGTAAGGGGAATTTTGAAGCTGAGGGAGTAGAGCTGAGCTTACAGGCATCTGCTCAAGCAGCTGCCATCACATGACCCCCAGAGATCCTTAGTTCTAATACCTTTGTATAGTGAGTTGCAATAGTCTAACTGCAAGATGAGAAGTGAATGAATGAGTATGTTAAGGGCTGATGGTTGAAGTAGGGACTGTATTGACCTAATCAGGCGACGTTTAAAGAATTAACGATGGATGACCTGACCAATTTGAGGACGGAAGGTAAAAGCAGTATCAAAGATGACTCCAAGGATTTGAGTGGTATTGGCCAGTGAGACTGTGCTGTTGCAAAGTGAAAGTGGGTGACATAAAGTTTTGTTTGGGTGATTAGTGAAAAGAAGTGCCTTGGGTTTTGCAGGATTCAAAACAAGTCTATTATTGTGAAGCCAATTAGAAAGTTCTGATAGTTTGTCGTTAATAATAGTTATCTCTTAGGGATCAAGGTGATTGAGAGTGCAAAGAAGTTGAATGTTGTCTGCATAGCCAAACATGGTCAGATCAAGGGATTGAGCTAGATTGAGTAGAGGGGTGAGGAAGATATTGAACAATGTAGGAGAAAGGATAGAGCCTTGGCAGACCACTGATGAAGGAATATAGGGAATAGAATTCGTGGTGGAACTGTGCACTGTATAATGTCTATTTGAGAGATAATTCTGCAACCAATTAGGTATTATTTCATTTTCATTTATTATTATTTGAGATATATGTATTTGTACATTTATATTTGTACATTTATATTATTTAATTAAGTTGTCTTAATGGTTTAAATATGTATATAATTTTATTTGGAGTTCTATGGTTTGATTATGTTTTTAACTATATTTGTGTGTTTTTTTATGTACATTATTTTATAGACCCCTGACGCAGGCCTCACGGCCGAAACACGTCACGTGTCGGGTCAATTGTGTTATTGTGAATAAAGACCTTGTTCAGGAAGACACTCATTGTGAGAGGACTTTTATTGGATCCACTGTTTGTTTTATCCCGTTGGATTTGCTGTGGAGAGCTCACCTTCTGTGGGTGTTTGCTTCGTTAGACCAATGCTATAAACATGTTGAAGTAATAGCGTGTGATCAATAAGATCGAAAACAGCTGTAAGATCCAGGGAAAGAAGGAGAACATTTTTGAAATGATCCACATGGTAGCATATAAAAGTGGCAATGCCTAGTACAGCCATTTCTGTGTTGTGTTGTTGGGAAATCCGGTTTGATGTGGGAGAACAACATTTGTTTTGGTAATAAAATCTGTTAACTGTAAGTGGACTATAATTTCAATAATTTTAGCTATATATGGTACATTTGCAATGGGTCGGTAAATTGTAATATTGAAAATGGGCGCGGAAGAATCTTTGATTTTAGGGTATACAGCAGCAGCTTTCCATAGTGAAGGGACTCTCCCTTTGTGAAGCTACTGTGGATCACTGTGTGGACGAAGTGGGGAACATGGTCAGGAATTTTTTAATGAATATGGATGGAAGTGGGTCTTGAGGGGCAGTTGTAACTTTGAGAGTATTTATTGTCCTAAGGTGGCTAGAGATGGCTGAATTTAGCAAAGGCCAAGACTAACATGCCTGACTCCTCTTTGCCTCCAGAGAGGAATGCTCAGACTGGATTCTTTTGGGAGGAAGGTTATTAGAATGCTTTGTTGTCCTCCCACATACATTCCTATCAGCTCTTCATGGGCATGTACTTGCAGTCCTTGGTGAATAATATGGAAGAGTTCACAGACACTACTACCTGAAAAGGCTGCTTAACTTTGTCAGTTAGTAGCCAAGCAGTGGAAATGTCAGAAGCACATGTCCTGGGCAGCCTATGATACTTTAAATGAGATTTACATACATTGTGTCTAGAGTGAGTTAGAAAAGTGAACAGCGCTTCCCTCCCACAAAGACTCTAAAATAACAACTGCTGGTTTCTCTAGACTTTGCAGCCCTCCATAAAACAACGATGAACCCAGAGGCAGGGAGAGAGAATCATTCATCCCCCCCATAACTCCACTCCTTCCCCCAATAATAGGGGAAGATACCACTTGCAGCATCCCTTTCACAACCACATCAATACTTCACCCTACTGGGGAGTCGGGTGGTTGGTAACGCTGCAGGGAAAGCACTTCCAGGTAGGCCAGATTCATCAACACCCAATCCAAACTTTGTCCCGCAGAGCCACGGGACCATCTAAAGGTGAACTGAGCATTTGGGGGAGGGAGTGCCTGCATTGGTAGTTGGAAGTGTACCATTCACTTCCCTGGCACTCAGATGGCATTGGGGGGGGGGGGGGTCTTGGGCAGAGGACCTCCCTGCTAGCCCTTATAATGGATACTGCAACTTGGAGGGGTGCCTGAGTTCAATGTGGGGGAGGAGGCAGGCCCCTACATGGCTATGCCACTGGTTGTACCAATCCCTTGCATACTGAGCTAAGATGTATTGCATCCTTCAGAAGAAAAATTGTTACAGCTCACTTTTGCACCATTTTGGAAGTTCAGAGTAATGAATAAATTAATGAATAAATTTTAATGTGGTGTGGGGGGAAGAGAAGCAGATAGGAAATGCATGGGCTTCCTCTGTCCATCCCTGTGTCCCCAGAAATGGACTTCTGGCTATTCTACTGGGTGCAACTAACATTATAATGGTGTGTCTTATTTTGTTATATGTCTGTTATTAAATTGGATTTTGCAACCCTTCTTATTTGCAAATGACCAAAATTGGGAAATTCCTTCTTAGCCACATGTCCAATGGGAAACAGGAAAGTAACCTCTACGAAAGTCCAAAGACACCAGAGGAGTAGAGGATAAACCACTGTCTTCCACATGGGAAGTGTCATTTGTAATTTTTTATTTATAACATTTACTTGTATTATACTTTTAATGTATTACAAGTATGTTTTCTGACTTACATTGGTGCTTTTTATTAGTATATTATATATTGTTATATGTTTTTACAGTACCGTTGTATTTGAACCCTGAGGCAGTCAGACGTTTCTGCCGAAACACGGCCCCATGTCAGGTCTCTTCTGGTGCCTTAATAAATAACATTTTTGACAACACTCCCCATGTAGAAGTCAGTGGTTTATCCTCTACTCTTCTGGTTTCTTAGCTACACACAAATGCCAGAATTACCATAAATGTACTGAGTCATGCCACCAAATTTTAAAATCTAATGTTTCTTCAGAAACTGAGCATCCATCCCATGAGGATTTCATTCTGGCTCTTTTGCTTACACACAGGTTAGGAGAAAAAGAAACATTTGAAAATAAGAACTCAACAGCTGCTATGATCTGTAATGTTTTTTTGGAGGTATCATACTTGAAGAGGAAATAGAAAACAAAGCAAGCACTATACTTATCTCCAGAACAAAACCCAGAACACTTTAAACTCAAAAACACATGATGTAGTTGTATTAAGTCAAACTTTTGGGAACTAACTAAAGTTTGTTTGCAAACATATTAAAGTTTACAAACTACAGCGGAGGCTTGTCACACTTTTTAAAATTACCACACCTCTTGATTGCTTTCATTATAAACATAAAGCACAAGTTATGACAGGAACTTTGTTATCCAATATGGTTCATGCTTTATGATAAAACTAGGAAAAAATGCCCGTTTCTGAGTGCAATGAAACGGGCGCTAGCAAGGGGCCCCCTCCCTCCGTCCCTCGGAGCTACTTGCGTTACTTGTTCAGGGTTCGCGTTCGCCTCGCGTTTCGGCCCTCGAATGTTATAGCTCCGCCCTCAACGTCATGACGTTTTGACGCGAGGGCGGTGCAGACACTCCAGGGCACACCGGATATCTCGGGCGCCTCAACTTCCGTGGAGGCTTCAGAACGTTGGGGTTGCCTTTTATATAGAGAGATATGCTCTAGTGCCTCTAGGTTATCAATAGAAATATTTTGCTTTTTACCACTGAATTATTTTATCCCGTCCCCACTCACTATATGAGACTTTAAAACAACAGCCACTCAATCCATTTTGAATAATTTGTCATGATGCCTGTGGGGTTAACAGACCTCTAAGGATTAAGTTTATCTGTTTCTTCTCTACTTTGAGCACAGAATATATGAAAGTTATGTCCTAAATTGCTTTGATAATTTCTATGTATATGTTTGTTGAGCATTTACTGTACTGTCTTTGGCAAGTAGGTCAAGGCGGTTTACAATCTATTCTAAAAAAAAAAAAAAAAGGGTAAAAAAGGAATGCCAAATTTCAAGTTGTTGCACACATAACTGGCTTTCCTAAGTTTCAGAAATTAGCATTATTTTATTGAAGACTTCCAATACCATTGCAACTGATTTTGTAGGGCAAAACAGTTTATAGACTAATAAAAACATCTCCCCCTGTTTACAAAGCCGCACTAGCAGCTGCCAGCGTGCTAATGCCAACACAGCTCATTCACTTTGAATGGGCTGTGTCGGCATTGCTGCGCGACAGCCTCTAGAGATTCCTGTAAGCCATCCATACTAATGTCAAATTAATAGAAACTATGGGGCCCTTTTACCAAACTGTGGTAAAAGGTGGCCTTAGCGCATGCTTATGCGGGTCATTCCCATGTGCTAAGGCCATTTTTACACATGGGTAAAATGGCCAAATTTCCAATTTTTTTTCTATTAATGACTAAGGACTAATTTTCCCATTAGCACATGGCCATTAACGCGTGAGCCCCTAAAGCCACCTATTTTGTTGGTGGTAAAGGCCCTTGCACTAACCATGCACTAATTGGTTAGTGTATGACAATTTAGCTGCACTAATCGATTAGCACAGAACATGCCTACTCTCCCCCCCCCCCCCCCCCAGCAGAGTGTACATCACTATCAAAATTACTTCAGGATGCCTGAGTGCGCCCTGTGGTAAGGCATTTCCCCCCTAATTCTATAAAAGTTGCTAAAAATTGTTTGTGCAAAATTGGACATGCTCCCAATTTGGGTGCGCAAATTAATTGAACAAGCTAATTAGCATATGTAATTGGCTTTTTAACAAGCAATTATTGACACTAATTACATTTAATTGGACTATATGCGTGAGTTCAAAAAAGGGGTGCAAAAATGGGAAGGTCATGGGCAGAAAGGGGGCATTTCTAAAATTAACATACACAGTTATAGAATAAGAAGGAAACACGCCTAATTTAGGCATGCACATTTGCACCATGTTTCAGTTGGTGCAACTGGCCATGCCTAAAGTTAGGCATGATTTCTGGGCATAACTGCTATTCTCTAAACCGTGCCTAACTTTAAGCGTAGCTTATAGAATAGCGCTTTTTTCAGCACCATATATAGATTTTACCCCTTTAAGCTGCAGTAAGCACGTTAGTGCTTACCACAGCTTAGTAAATGGACCCCTATGATAATTACACAACATAAAAAGGGCCATTCTATAAAGATTGGCCAAATTTGGGTGCTAAAATGCAGGGTACTGATCGTGAATTTTATAACAGCATCTGGCTGACCAGATTCGGTTATAGAATAGAGAGTATGTCACCATTTGCATGGACCAGCCTTTTATACTTCGTGGGTCATCATGCTCTCTTGGCTCCACCTCTCCTGTGTCACTTCCCCCTTGGGTGGGACTAGAGGTTTTAAGGTGACCCTGACACTGTGGGGAAGTGGCAGTGTCCCATAGACTCCTTGCATGCACATTAACAACAATCTCTTACTATGGATTAATAAAGTAGCAAATGTGTGTGTGAAGAACAAAGGCTGAAGGGAAGAGTTAATGTCTTCTATTTGCTCCTTTTTATTTGTTAGATATCCAGTTACTTTTGTGATATAAAATAATTTCAAGTATGGCCAATCAAGTGGCTTAGGTAGCAAGTGCTGTTTATTGCCAGGTGGAAGGTAGCTGATTCTGTCATTAAGTCAGATTTTCTATGCTCCTGATTAGCTGGGGTTAAGGATATTGTGCAAGTGGCATTCACAGCCCCCCAAGGGGAAGAAGTGTGGTTCATTGCTTAAGGGATCATCTGATAGCTAGATTCAGGACCCCAAATTGCATAGTCTGTGGTTCAGGATTGTCCTCGAAATGATCAGACTAGTTATGTTAGGAAGAGACAAATATAACACAGGGGGCAAAAATACCCAACTAATTGCATATGAAGGCTCATGGTGCCAGATTCCACACCCGGTTCTGAATAAACTGGAAGTACAAAGGACCAGTCGGAAACTGCCAGTTCAAGACTAATAATGGATAGATTTTCAGCAGAGATGGTAACTGTAATTATTTAGGGGTAGATATTCTGCTGGCGGCACTCAGCATTTTGCTGACTCCTGCCAGCATATTTTAGGTCAGTTGTATAAAGAAAAAATAAGCCCCTACCAGCCTTTGTAAAATACCAGCATAAGTGGCCACCAGTAAACATATAATTTCCTTTGAAAACTGACCCCAATTCATATCAGCATTTTTTAATTGCACTCAAATAAATCATAGTAACATAGTAGATGATGGCACAAAAAGACCTGCATGGTCCATCCAGTCTGCCCAACAAGATAAACTCATATGTGCTACTTTTTGTGTATACTTTACCTTGATTTGTATCTGCCATTTTCAGGGCACAGACCGTAAAGTCTTGCCCAGCACTAGCCCCGCCTCCCAACCACCAGCCCCGCCTCCCACCACTGGCTCTGCCACCCAATCTCAGCTAAGCTTCTGAGGATCCATTCCTTCTGAACAGGATTCCTTTATCCTGAACAGGATCCCATGCATGTTTGAATTCCGTTACCGTTCTCATCTCCACCACGTCCCACGGGAGGGCATTCCAAGTATTCACCACTCTCCGTGAAAAAAATACTTCCTAGATTTCTCAGATTAAAGGATTTCATTTTGGAGTTTGCCTGTTTTATCCATCTTGGAAAAAAATGAATGCTTTTCAGTAGAAGATGTTTTTTTAGTTTTCTGTTCAGGTACTATCCCCCTTCCCCAATAAACTCCAGGATTAGTGCTGTTTTAAAACACTGGCCACAGTACGTAAAGTTATACTCAGATATTCAGAATTGGCCAGTACCCAGATACTGGTACCCCAGGTGTAAGCTGGCCATCAGAACTTACCTGGGTATGGCTGAATATCAGTGGTGCCTGCATAAGGGTTGGCTCCTCAGCCGAATAGCACTGAGGCAGGCAGTAATGATTTTTATCACCACGATCTGGGTATTGCTTCTGAAAATCAGTGTCTGCCCCCTCCCCCCCCCCCCCCCCCCCCCCCCCTGAGCAGCACTTATCCAGATAGAAATTGTTCCTACCTGGATAAGTTCCCCTGAATATTGGGCCCTTATCTTTCAAATCTTTCCCTTTCAATTGAAGACATGGTATATCCATTGTTTCTTCTTGGACTTAGCAGGGTCATCCACTGTTCCTTCTAAGCCCAGCAGGAATCCTCCAACTGTATTGCTGCCAGCGGGAGGTGGTGCTTTAATATTTTGTTTTGAATCACTAGAGACAGGCAGGTTACCTGAGGTCCAGCAGAGCTTGATTGTCTCTCACTGTTGAAAATGTGATAGTGAAACAGCAACCCCTCCCACCCCCCCAGCAGGGCTGTAGGTGGAGGGCTCCTGCATAGAGGGCACAGTGGGGTTATCTACTCTCCTATGATAATGATATAGGGGCATATTTATCAATGTGGGCTACCGTTAAAGGGGAAAATGATCAATGTGGGCTACTGTCAAGATGAATTATTTTATCTCAAGTCATGTAATTTTAGTATAGGGTCTCACAGATAACTTCCCTCCTAAAATGTGTAATTTTACCTCTAACTCATGCTATTTTAGCACAGGTCCCATTTTATGCAATGAGACTTGATTACTAATTTTGTAGACATTACTGCTCTGATAAGATACTATGAAGTTTCAATACATTTCTTCCACAAATTAAAAAAAAAAAAGACATCTTAACGGTAGCCCACATTGATAACTTCCTTTCATAAGCTTTTAGATATGGAAGGCAATTTTCAAAAGCCATTTACCCAGAACTTTATCCGCTCTGTAGGCAGGCAGGCAGGCAGGCAAAAGTATGTGTGAGGATTGATAAACTCACATACGTTTAACCTTAAAAAAAAAGTAGACAGGATAAAAGATGGGGACACATCAGGGCAGGCAAGAATTAAGTAGTTTTGCATGTTCAAAACTATTTTGTTTGACAGGAAAAATTTATCTGCAGAGAAACAGATGCAACTCTGCAAGCACCTTTTCCTAGGCAATTTTCAAAGAGAAGGTATGTGATCTTTTCTCTTTGAGAACTGGCATGGATTTCTTTTAAGTTGCTGAGTCTGGTCTAAGGCTGTACATATGGGAGTTCCTATCTATCTTTTGGACAAATTAGATGAGTATGTGACAACAGTTTTCTTCTTTCTTCTCAGACATGTTTAATTCAATTGTCTTCCTTGAGTTCTGTTAAATTGATAACTAAGAGAAACAGAGTTTTTTGTTATGCTGCACCTTCCTTGTGGAATGCCTTCAAGAGAGTGATTTGTGTAGTATTTCCCAGTATCTGTCTTTTCAGAAAGCCTTGAACATCTGGCTGTTTAAATAAAGTTATAGATTGGGTTTATGATGAAGGTGATTTTATTTGACTATTAATCATGATTTTATTATTGATTATGTGATGATGAGTTTTTACATGTACTAATAATTCAAATATCATGTGTTGTAATTTATTTTGTAAGCTGTTTTTATGTTAAGTGGTATGCAAAGTCAATAAATCAAATTAAATCTTCAGGGAACCCCCCCCCCCCCCCCCAATAAATTGTCCCTGCACACATCATTTTGAAAACTAGCACAATAATATTGTCAACACTCCAAAAACTGGTAACCCACTTTGAGTAATCATAGGAGGAATGGAGTAGTCTAGTGGTTAGAGTAGCAGGCTGATGAAGAGAAAAACCTGGTTGAAATCCTCTTGCTGCTCCTACTAATCTTGAGCAAGTCACTTAACCCTTCATTGCCTCAGGTACAAACTTTGGGGCCCTTTTACCAAGCTGTGGTAACCACTTAACATGTGAAGACCGCAGCAAAAAAAAAAAAAAAAACAGTTTACCGCAGGGCAGGCTGAGGCACCACATGGCAATTTTTGGATGTGTGCGCACTATCCTTGTGCTAAAAAATAAAATATATTTTTTAGCACCGGGACGGGTCTGAGGACAGAGAGTGGGCATGTTCTGTGCTGATTATCACAGCTACATTGCTGCATATTTACCAATCTGTTCTTGCATAGTGCATGAGCCCTTACTACCTATATAATGGTTGGAGGCAGGGGCTCACACACTAATGGGAAAATTAGCGCATGGCCATTATTAAGAAAAATAGAAAAATTGGCCATTTTACCCCAGTGCTAAAAAATGGGCTTAGCATACGGGAATGACCCAAGTAAGGTCATGCTAAGGCCACTTTTTACCACGGTTTAGTAAAAGGACCCCTTAGATTGTAAGTCCTCTAGCGACAGGGAAATACCTAGAGTACCTAAACATAACTCACCTAGGGCTACTACTGAGAAAAAGTGTGATGTAAATCCAAATAAATAAGGAGGGATTAATGATCACTCAGAAGAATGTCAGCCTCTCCGCTCGGCCGAGCAATCGTCTCTCTCTCCTTCTTTCACTTGTCCGTGCTGTCCGCTACTGACTTCCCACTCATCAGTGCAGTTCGCTCTTCCCTTCACCATTTAGCCAGCCAGGCCTTTCTCCACAGTTCAGCTAGCCAGGCATTTACCTACAGTTCAGCTCGCTAGGCTTTTAAACACAGTCCAGCTAGCTACGCTTTTCCACTCAGCCTAACCAGCCAGGCTTTGAAATACAGTTCAGCTCACTAGGCTTTTCTACTCAGCCTAACC
The DNA here is from genome assembly GCF_901765095.1 of Microcaecilia unicolor. Classification (NCBI taxonomy): domain Eukaryota; kingdom Metazoa; phylum Chordata; class Amphibia; order Gymnophiona; family Siphonopidae; genus Microcaecilia; species Microcaecilia unicolor. The sequence goes on along the minus strand of NC_044031.1, from coordinate 137,795,025 downwards.
AGCCAGGCTTTTATTCACAGTTCAGCCAGCCAGGCTTTCCTACACAGTTCCGTTAGTACGGCCTCGGAAAATTAGCAAGGCCTCCCCCAAAACTCCCTTCAGCCAGCCCCGCTTTAAACACAGTTCCACAAGTCAGGCTAAAACGATCCACCACCCACAACTGTCAACAACTTAACTCTTGACATTCACCCACCGGATCTCCCCTGACTATTATGCTTTCCTTGTTACCTTGGGCTCCTCCAGCAGTCACTCTTCTCCTCCAGCCACTTCCTCACCCACCTCCATCTCTTGTTCCACCCCTTCTCCTCCTACCTCCTCCAACTCCTCCCATTCCATCCTCTCATTCTCCACCCCCTCACTCAGATGTTCCACCCTCTCCTCAGCTGATTCCATTTCCCAATCAGCCACCTCTCTTTCCTTCTCCTGCCACTCCCTTCTCGTTTGTCATGACCACCCTTATTCTTCCAGGCAGTCTGAAATCTGTGCTCTCTATGCTCCTGCCTCCTGCCGTGCATTCTGGGTCCTGTAGCTGTTCTGGACTTGTCCTTCCCTCCCCTGCAATGCATTCTGGGATCTATAGTTTTTCTGCTCCAGCTTTTCCCTCTCCCGCCATGCATTCTGGAATCTGTGGTTTCTGTGCTTCTCACAAGCTAAGCTTCTGAGGATCCATTCCTTCTGCACAGGATTCCTCTATGCATGTCCCACGCATGTTTGAACTCCGTTACCGTTTTCATCTCCACCACCTCCCGCGGGAGGGCATTCCAAGCGTCCACCACCCTCTCCGTGAAGAAATATTGGAAAAGTAATGGAAGCCATGCTGAAGGAAAGGATAGTGAATTTCCTGGAAGCCAATAAGTTGCAAGATCCGAGACAACATGGTTTCACCAAAGGGAAATTGTGCCAAACGAATCTCACTGAATTCTTTGACTGGGTGACAGGAGAATTAAATCAAGGACGTGCTATGGACGTCATCTACTTAGATTTCAGTAAGGCTTTCGACACGGTTCCCCACAGGAGGCTCTTAAATAAACTAGACGGCCTGAAGATAGGACCCAAAGTGGTGAACTGGATTAGGAACTGGTTGACGGACAGACGCCAGAGGGTGGTGGTGAATGGAGTTCGCTCGGAGGAAGGAAAGGTGAGTAGTGGAGTGCCTCAGGGATCGGTGCTGGGGCCGATTCTGTTCAATATATTTGTGAGTGACATTGCCGAAGGGTTACAAGGTAAAGTTTGCCTTTTTGCGGATGACACCAAGATTTCCAACAGAGTGGACACCCCGGAGGGTGTGGAAAACATGAAAAAAGATCTGAAGAAGCTAGAAGAATGGTCTAACGTTTGGCAATTAAAATTCAATGCGAAGAAATGCAAAGTGATGCACTTAGGGAGTAGAAATCCAAGGGAGACGTATGTGTTAGGCGGGGATAGTCTGATAGGCACGGACGGGGAGAGGGATCTTGGGGTGATAGTATCTGAGGACCTGAAGGCGACGAAACAGTGCGACAAGGCGGTGGCAGTAGCTAGAAGATTGCTAGGCTGTATAGAGAGAGGAGTGACCAGCAGAAGAAAGGAGGTTTTAATGCCCCTGTATAAGACGTTGGTGAGGCCCCACCTGGAGTATTGTGTTCAGTTTTGGAGGCCGTATCTTGCGAAGGATGTTAAAAAAATGGAAGCGGTGCAAAGAAAAGCTACGAGGATGGTATGGGATTTACGTTCCAAGACGTATGAAGAGAGGCTTGCTGACCTGAACATGTACACCCTGGAGGAAAGGAGGAACAGGGGTGATATGATACAGACGTTCAAATATTTGAAAGGTATTAATCCGCAAACGAATCTTTTCCGGAGATGGGAAGGCGGTAGAACGAGAGGACATGAAATGAGATTGAAGGGGGGCAGACTCAGGAAAGATGTCAGGAAGTATTTCTTCACGGAGAGGGTGGTGGACGCTTGGAATGCCCTCCCGCGGGAGGTGGTGGAGATGAAAACGGTAACGGAGTTCAAACATGCGTGGGACATGCATAGAGGAATCCTGTGCAGAAGGAATGGATCCTCAGAAGCTTAGCTGAAATTGGGTTGCGGAGCAGTTGGGGGGAAGAGGGGGTGGTGGTTGGGAGGCGGGAAATACTGCTGGGCAGACTTATATGGTCTGTGCCCTGAAAAGGACAGGTACAAATTCAGGGTAAGGTATACACATATGAGTTTGTCTTGGGCAGACTGGATGGACCATGCAGGTCTTTTTCTGCCGTCATCTACTATGTTACTATGTTACCTCTGGCTTAATTATTAGACATATTTTACTACCACAATTCCACACTCTTTTGCAACATATCCTGTCCATCTTCTGCATTTTCATCTCAGCTCTTTAATCCCAGGATACACTGGGCAAGGATGGGCACTACCATTTTGGAGGTGGTGCTCATAGGAGGAGGGATTAGGATTGAGTCCCTCCTCCATTTAAGGTACCAGTGGTTTGGGGGGTCGTGGCAGGGGCATAGCTACGGGTGAGCCTGGGTGGGCCCAGGTCCACCCAGTCTTTTGTAACCCTACCCTCCAATTGGTGCTAGTCTGGCAACAGATGCAGCTGCACGGCCTTTCATTCGCAGCCTTGCCTCTAGTCTAGCAACAGCTTTACATCAAACAACAATCGCCATGCAGAACAATCCCTCCAGTTGCACTTCACCGTGTCTGCGCTAATAAACAATCAAGGCAGAGGTGTGGGGCCGCGGCTCTCTGCCTGCCGCTACTGCTTCCTATGCCGGCCCGGAAGTTTACCTCAGAAGAGGCAGGACCGTTACAGGAAACAGTAGCTGCAGGCAGAGAGCCACAGTCCCGCGCCTCTGCCTTGACTGTTTATTACTGCGGACCCTGCGAGCAGAGCCGCTGAGAGGGGCAAGATTCCCCAGGTCCGGCCTACAGGAGGGGCCTGGTGGTGGCACTGCAATGCTGTGCTGCTGCATCACATCGGTCAGTCGGCTGTGCCAGCAGTGGTGTTGTTCAGCAAGGCTTCAATCAAATTCCCGGCCTAAAGTCACACACGCGGATTTGCTAGCAAAGGTGAGCCTTGTACTTATAATCAAGTCTTCTGACTTATTAGCTTTTACTGTAATAGTTAGGTCATATCTCTTCCTTCTAGCGTCTATGGGTGACAGATGGGTGGTATCCTGAACTAGAGCAAGGCAGGTGCAATCAAGCAGACCGGGTTCGTCAATTCATCCTTATCTGTCAGCGTATGGTTTCTATATGTGAAACACAGGAAAGCAAGATGTGGGACGGGAAGGGTTTATAACCACTCGCCTCCACCTACCCTCCTCTCTTCCTTCCCGTACACATTAATTGATTTGATTTGCTTACTTTATTTTTTGTCTATTAGATTGTAAGCTCTTTGAGCAGGGACTGTCTTTCTTCTATGTTTGTGCAGCGCTGCGTACGCCTTGTAGCGCTATAGAAATGCTAAATAGTAGTAATAGTAGTTTCATTCATTCCAGTGTAGGGTTAACATAGGAGTGCTGGCAGGACACTTATGTACTTTTGTAGAACTTCAATGTACAGTGGATCAGATTGCATGGAGAACTTCACGCACTTGATCAGGCAATATCTCCTTCTGTCTCCATCTATTAATGCCTGGTGATGTCTGAGAACCACCATTAATTGACATCCTTGCCTTTTCTTCCCCCAGCTTCTTTGCAGGCTTTAGTGTTACTTCACAAAGTACCTGGCAGTGAAGGGGTTTTGTATTGCTATTATTGAGGTGCTACCAGAATTTGAATACATTTTTCCTATGTAATTATATTGCAGGATCCTGCCATGTGTGTTGAGAGGTTTGCCATTGTAGTAGACTTATGTCTGGTCAATTTTAAGATATGGGATAATGTAATTATATTTAAAAATATCAATTTTTCCATTAAGTATGTATGTGGTTGTGTTGATGCAGGGCAGCTGTTGGGCAGACTGCTTAGAAATCCAACCTCAAGTGCATTCTAAGGCATTATTTTGTAGTATCACAAGAAACACTACTCATATCTATATACACAGTGCCCACCCATATTAGTTTTGGGCCCACCCAAAATCTCAGGTCTGGCTACGCCACTGGGTCGTGGTCGCAGCTAAACCACCAGGTGTGTTCTGGATGTCTGGTGACCTCCTACCCTCTCTTCTGTTGGGGGGGGGGGGGGGGGTGTTAGGGGGTGTGTTGGTGTCTGAGGGAGTTTGGGGGCTTGGGGGTACTAGGCCACTAGGGCCTTGCCTTTAGAGGTGTCCAGGGGTAGCACCTTGGAATGTTTGATAGGTGCGGGCTTTTGACAGTCCGGACCTGTCAAACAAAAGTGTGGGAGGAATGTGCCTGAGCTCATTCCCAGGCACAATCCTCCCACGCTTTCCCCCCTGATGAGCAACGCTAATAACTTGCCTAAATTTTGATTTTATTAGCGTTGATCATTGGGGAGTTAATTCCCTACACTGTTCCGACACTATTTCTAGATCACTTGTTCGGAAAAGCGCGGGGAATTGAGCATCAGGGCCTTTGTGCTCCTGTGTTAACTTTGTATTATCTAGTTAGCACATGCTAATGCAAACACGCTAGCTGAATAATGCTTCCGTGCCGATTCCCCACACATGACACTCCCCTCCCCCCAAAAATTACAAATAAAAAGTGGGATTAGCATGCAATGACAAGCAAATTACCATAAAACGCTTTATCATGTTATGCGATAAGCCTTTTTTCTGCATTAAGAGCACTTAATGTGGTTGAGTAAAAGGACCTCTAAAAGTACAATTCATAGTATACAATTCATAAAAAATAAAACATGAAAGACAGCTTCTAACAATAGTTAATGAAAAAAGTAATATAACTGAAGGATTATAATAATTTAAAAGTTTGCCTAGCTAGGGCCAGGTCTGTGAACGGGTGATGTGAGCCCTGGGCTTGTGTTAGCCAGGTGTGGTGGTACTGTGTCACCACAGTGGCAGAGATGCTGGGCTGGTGGCAGTCAAAAGCACTTGGAGGTGTCCTGGAGCATGTCCGTGCTGGCTGAGTCTGTACAGGCAAACCGGGAACAGCCTGGGTCTTCCATAAGTACATAAGTACATAAGTAGTGCCATACTGGGAAAGACCAAAGGTCCATCTAGCCCAGCATCCTGTCACCGACAGTGGCCAATCCAGGTCAAGGGCACCTGGCACGCTCCCCAAACGTAAAAACATTCCAGACAAGTTATACCTAAAAATGCGGAATTTTTCCAAGTCCATTTAATAGCGGTCTATGGACTTGTCCTTTAGGAATCTATCTAACCCCTTTTTAAACTCCGTCAAGCTAACTACCCGTACCAGTGCTACTCCAGCAGTTCAAGAAGCTGAGAGGGCATTGGGCGCGCCATTGGAGAGGCCGGAGACTGAGCTGAAGGCCGGGAGCATACTGGGCCATGCACACTCCATGCGTGCTCAGTAGTGCTCCAGAGCTCTGAGGTAGGCTGCAATTAAAGCCGGGGCCTTAACTTTGAGGTTACCTGGTGGGCCTAGCCCCAGAGTTTGCGATTAGGTCCTGGTCCCCAAAGAGGTGGCTGAGGATAGAAAAAAATATAGGAGTGGCCAGGATTAGGTTCAGGGAGCAAAAGTAAGAGGGGTCCTAAGTTAGGAAAGTTTAGATTGAATTTTATTTTTCTGTAATTCATGCATTTTGGGCCACAGGTATTTAAAATTATTTTTAATTAATTTTACTGGTAGTCAGGGTGCCTGAGGGGACCCTAAGGGGTTTGCTTAGGTAGCTAGGTGGTGGACAAAAAGTAATCTTTATGGTTTAAAATTGATATTTCTGGTTTATGTGCTGTGTGGGAGTGATCTGGTTGTTGCTGTAATGTTAACATGAGGTGACAATGAGGGTTTTGATCAGAGTTTTGTAGTAATTTGTTTAAATTTTATGTATGTTATAACACAATCCAATATGTTTATTTAAGGTGCATTAAACACTAATGCGCCAATACATTCCTATGGGCACAGTAGCATTTAACGCACATCAATCATTAACGTATGTTAAAAACGCTAGCACCTTAGTAAACATAACCATGTTAACATTGCTGTGTAGAAGCAGGTTGTGTGAAAACATAGGGACAGAGTAACAGGATTTGCTTGTGAGAAGCTTAGAGTGAATGGCTGAGTTTGTATGAAAGTAAATTTTGGAATTTTATCACAAATGGTTTGAGAAAGTGTAATACTGACTGGAAGTGGGTTAACTTTCATAGAAACCTTCCAGAATTGGTATCTTTTTGCCTGATTAAATTAAAAGGCAGCTTTTGTCCAGGAAACACATGTGTGAGAAGCAGTTAGTGAAGCGCAATTGTTCCTTTTTACAAAAGGCCTGTAACAGTGCTGATACCAGATTCAAAGTTTAAATCTGATCTGTTTTAAACTGTGAAAGGAGGAATTCCTGTGAGATTCTGGTTCCCAGTATAAAAGACTAGGAATAGAACTACATATGGTGCCCACATAGCTGAAGATGGTGGTGGCCTGAGTGAATACAGTGCGACCCACACTGATCTGTGAAAGCCATAAGAGTGTACAGTGGATTTTCGGTGAATAATATCAGCACATCTGGCTGTTGGAATATCATGGCGGGAGAGAACATGTGACCAATTTTGAGAAAAGTCCCTTGTGTAGATAGAGAACTAGTACAAAGTCAGAGAAATAGAGGGGGTCTTTTACTAAAGATTAGCTTGAGTTATCTGCAGCAGGGCCCACAGGAATAAAATGGGCCCTGCTGCAGATAACTTGAGCTAGTCTTTAGTAAAAGACCCCCATAGATAGGGACTGCATTTATTTATTTGTTGCATTTGTATCCCACATTTTCCCACCTATTTGCAGGTCTAATGTGGCTTACATAATGCAGTAGTGGCAGTCGCCAATACCGGCAAGAACAGATACAAAGTGAGGTTAAGACAGGCTAATGATCAGATTTTATCTGTTCCTTTCTTAGTCTAGGGTTCACAAAAGGCAACTAGTTTTATTAAGTGAAAGTAGCCGCAGCTACCCAAGATAAAGAAAACACAGGGAAATAGAAGAATTAGGGCTTTCCTTGGGAGCAGGTGTGCAGGAGAGAACATCTGATGAAGATCTCCAAAAGCTGGAAGCACCAAGAGCTCCTGTCAAGCAGGAAGAGCCATAAAAACATGAAACAGATAAGTGATTGTTTATTCATCACAGAGAGACATACACAGATCACAGAGAGACATACACAGAAAAGGGAAAGTATAGAAAAAGAATATGAATAGAAAAAGACAGAAAAAAAAAGAAAGAAACATAACATAGTTTACTTACCTGTTGACCAGGGGCATAGCCAGACACCTAATTTTGGATGGGCCTGGGCCCAAGATGGGTGGGCAGAAGAACCCCACCAGGTGATTTGGTCTCTCCTCTCGCCTGCATGCCATATGGTCTCTCAAACATCCCCCCTCTCCCGCATACCTTTTAAATAGCAGATTTTCACCAGCAGCGGGAAGCAATTAATACACACTGCTCATGTTGGCCCCAGAGCCTTCCCAGTAAAGCAACTTCCTATTTCCGCATAGGCGGGAATACATTAGAGGGAAGGCGGTGGGGCTTGTGCCCGAAATATGTATCAGTCGCTGCTTGCTGCGAGCGAAGATCTGCTATTTACAAGGTATGCAGGAGGGACAGTTGTTGGGAGTTTTCAGCTAGTGGGGCTTGCCAATCCCTGCCAAACACATCATAGATGTGCTGCTACTGGCCCGGGCCCACCCTTGGCTACGCCACTGCTGTTGACAGAATCCTAAATTCTGTGGTCTTTGGAACCAGAACCTGTGGAAGAAAAACATTCACAAAGAACCAGTTCTTAGAGATCACAAGAAAATGGTTAACAATACTTCAATGTCGTTTAAAAAATTGCTCTAAAGTTAAGGAAATTTGCTTATCTGACAAAGGGCCCCTTTTACCAAGCTGCGGTAAAAGGGGCACTGCGGTAGCATTGGAATAAGGATTTTCTGTGTGCTGAGGCCTCCTTTTACTACAGCGGGAAAAAGGCTTTAAAAAAAAAGGAAATGGCCGTGCAGTAAGTTAAACACTTGCTGCACAGCCATTTTCTGGGGCAGCCCTTGTGGTAAGGGCTCTTGTGCTAACCTGGCAGTAACCGGGCAGCACTCGGTGCTACCTGAATACTGCCAGGAAAGCCTCCAGCAATAAAAAAAATACTTTTAAGCGCCAGAAATGGTGTGCGGTGGGGGCAGGAACTACCGCTGGGCTCTTGCAGTAGCCTGATGGTAGTACCAAATTGGCGCACGACAAGCCCGCGATAGGTTTACCACCCCTTTGTAAAAGGGCCCCAAAGTGTGGTCCTGTTGAAGGGAGGGTTGTTGGGTAATGTCACTTTTGGATGTAAATTTCTTTAAAAAAGAAGTGTAAGAATTCAGCTGAGTTTAATGTAAACATTTTTAAAAAGATTTCAAGCTATTTAAAATTATCCAAAAAGTATTATTCATTTAAATATTTATTTATTTATTGTACCTTATTTTTTGGGACTGGTGCAATAACAAATGCCTGCATTTTAATATACCACACTTACTTACGTCTAAACTATTTGTGTCGACTAAACTGAAATTACAATAAAACATCTTTGTAAACATCACTCTAGTTCTTCACAGTTTTATCCAAAATTAGCTTAAAATTTCCCTTAACCCATTGTGAATGGGTTGAGTGAGGTTAGTATTTTTGTCCAATCCCAACTGAGTTCAGAGTGCAGTCCAAGGTACTCAAGCCATGACTACAACTGGTAATGTGTAGGATGGTCACTGAGCTCACAAGGAGGATTCGTTGTAGTTAAAGGAAGACAGAACATCATTTTATTATGTGCACATGCTTGAAGTCTTGTTAATGAAATCATAGACCTAGAGGCCACCATGGCTGTGACTTGGATGTGATTCAAATTACTCACTTTCAGTGTAATGAAAACCAGGATTGGAATGTGACCATCCTAGGCTATATTCTCCTGAGGAGAAATGGAGAAGAGAAAAAGGAAGGAGAAATAGCTCTGTATATTAGAAACACAATAGTAGCCACTGAATTACAGGGAGACACTGAAATATTGGGGGTTGCTCTGGAAAAATCTAGGCAAAAATGTATGGGAGTAATATACAGGCCTCTAAGACAGGGGAAAGAAATGGATTCTGACACATGTAAATTGTTTATAGAATGTATTTGATATTGAATTTATATTTTATGAATTTCTTGTAAGTTACTCTAGGAACTATTTTCATACGTGAGTAACTGGATAAAACCCAAAGTAATGTAATTAAAAGATGTAATGAGGATGGAGCCCATAGAAGATGTGCTGCTTGTAAGTCACTGCAGAGTTGTGCACTTTATTTTTATTCCTTGTTTTTATGTTATTTTGGGGTTGTCTTACTAAGCTGGGTTAAGCATCTAGCACAAGTTTTACTGCACAGTAACTGTAACATGGACCCAAAGTAAGTTACCATGGGTTGATACAGACATTGTAGTTTAAAAAAAAAGCTATCTGCTTAATGCAGGTAGGGGTGGGTCGATGGAATGATGGGAAGAAGCGAAGGCATGGCTGCCTGTGACAGCTAGCACGTGAATCAGTGCCTAAGGGCCCCTTTTACCAAGTTACAGTAAAAGGGGCCCTGAAGTAGCATTGGCACGTGGATTTGCTGCACACTGGGGCCCCTTTTTACTGTAGCCACGAGCAAGCTGAGCAAAGCGAGCAAGCAGCGGCTCCAGCAGCTCCCGCAGGTCTTCCGGTGCTGGTGGGTGGTTTACCTTCTTTTGTGTCTCGCTCTCTCCTGTTCAAAAATGCCATCCTGGAAGCCCAGGCCAAATATATTCCGTGTATTAAAAAAGGAGGGAGGAAAACCAAACGACAGCTGGCAAGGTTAAAAAGGAAGTTATTAGAGCTAAAAGAAAATCCTTCAGAAAATAGAAGAAGGAACCGACTGAAAATAATAAGAAACAGCATAAGGAATGGCAAGTCAAATGCAAAGCGCTGATAAGGAAGGCAAAGAGGGACTATGAAAAAAAGATTGCATTGGAAGCAAAAACACATAGTAAAAAATTGTTTAGGTATCTTAAAAGCAAGAAGCTGGCAAAAGAATTAGTTGGACCGCTAGATGACTGAGAGGTAAAAGAGGCAATCAGGGAAGACAAAGCCATAGCAGAGAGATTAAATGAATTCTTTGCTTCGGTCTTCACCGAGGAAGATTTGGGAGAGATACTGGTGCCAGAAATGTTATTCAAAGTTAAAGTGTCGGATAAACTGAATGAAATCTCTATAAACCTAGAGGACATAATGGTACAATTTGACAAACTGAAGAGTAGCAAATCTCCTGGACCGGATGGCATTCACCCCAGAGCACTGATAGAATTGAAAAATGAACTTGCGGAACTATTGTTAATAATATGTAATTTATCTTTAAAATTGAGTGTGGTACCGGAAAATTTGAGGGTGGTCAATGTAACGCCAATATTTTAAAAAGGTTCCAGAGGGGATCCGGGAAATTATAGACCAGTGAGCCTGACGTCAGTGCCAGGCAAAATGGTAGACACCATTATAAAGAACAAAATTACAGAGCATATTCAAAAGCATGGATTAATGAGACAAAGCCAACATGGATTTAGTGAAGGGAAATCTTGTCTCACCAATCTATTACATTTCTTTGAAGGGGTGAACAAACATTTATTTATCAATTTATTTATTTATTGTATTTGTATCCAACATTTTCCCACTGTATGGCAGGTTCAATGTGGCTTACATATTGCTAAAAAGGCGGTTACAAAATTTAGATTTGTAGAAGTCTAGTACATAATACACAAGTGCAATAAATGCTTTGGTTGATATATTAGCATATTGTGAGAGAGGTTAATATTATTGTTTTCCATTTCTGAACTTTTCGTGATGTATGGTGGTATGGGATTAGGCAGATGCAGGGGGGGGGGGGGGGACTTTTTGAAAAGATGTGTTTTCAGTTTTTTTCTGAATTATAGGTAGTTTTCTGTGAGTTTCAGGTCTTTGGGTAGTGAGTTCCAAAGTTGTGTGCCTATAAACGAGAGGCTGGCGGCATGTGAAGATTTGTATTTTATACCTTTGCAATTGGGGTAGTGAAGGGTTTGGTAGGTTCTTGCTGTTCTCATCAAGTTTCTTATTGGACCCCTTCTTTTCTCAATCTACATCTCTTCCCTGGGCTTGCTGATCTCATCTCATGGCTTCCAATACCATCTTTATGCTGATGATACCCAGCTTTATCTCTCCACACCAGACATCACGGTAGAAATCCAGGCCAAAGTATCGGTCTGCCTATCAGACATCGCTGCCTGGATGTCCAACCGTCATCTGAACCTGAACATGGCAAAGACTGAGCTCATTGTCTTTCCACCCAAACCCTCTTCCTCCACTCTCCATTTCTGTTGACAACACCCTCATCCTCCCCGTTTCATCAGCCCGCAACCTCGGAATCATCTTCGACTCCTCCCTCTCCTCTGCCCATATCCAGCAGACAGCCAAGACCTGTCGCTTCTTTCTCTATAATATTAGCAAAATTTGCCCGTTTCTCTCTGAACAGACCACCCGAACCCTCATCCACTCGCTCGTTACCTCTCGCCTTGACTATTGAAACCTACTACTCCACACCTGACATCACTGCGGAAACCCAGGCCAAAGTATCGGCCTGCTTATCCGACATTGCTGCCTGGATGTCCAACCGCCACCTAAAACTGAACATGGCCAAGACCGAACTTCTTGTCTTCCCACCCAAACCCACTTCTCCTCTACCTCCACTCTCTATCTCGGTTGATAACACCCTCATCGTCCCCGTCTCATCTGCCCGCAACCTCGGTGTCATCTTCGACTCCTCCCTCTCCTTCTCTGCGCATATCCAGCAGATAGCCAAGACCTGTCGCTTCTTCCTCTATAACATTAGCAAAATCCACCCTTTCCTCTCTGAGCACACCACCCGAACTCTCATCCACTCTCTCGTTACCTCTCGCCTTGACTACTGCAACCTACTCCTCACTGGTCTCCCACTTAGCCACCTATCCCCACTTCAGTCCATTCAGAACTCTGCTGCACGTCTTATCTTCCGGCTGAACCGATACACTCATATCACCCCTCTCCTCAAGTCACTTCATTGGCTTCCGATCAGGTACCGCATTCAATTCAAGCTTCTGCTACTAACCTACAAATGTACTCGATCTGCAGCCCATCCTTACCTCTCAACCCTCATCTCCCCTTACGTTCCTACCCCTAACCTCCGCTCTCAAGACAAATCCCTCCTTTCAGTACCCTTCTCCACCACTGCCAACTCCAGGCACCGCCCTTTCTGCCTTGCCTCACCCCACGCGTGGAACAAACTCCCCGAGCCCATACGCCAGGCCCCCTCACTGCCCATCTTCAAATCTCTGCTTAAAGCCCACCTCTTCAATGTCGCCTTCGGCACCTAACCTCTACACCTCTACCCAGGAAATCTAGACTGCCCCAACTTGACATTTCGTTCTTTAGATTGTAAGCTCCTTTGAGCAGGGACCGTCCTTCTTTGTTTATTTTGTACAGCGCTGCGTAACCCTAGTAGCGCTCTAGAAATGTTAAGTAGTAGTAGTAGTACTACTCACTGGCCTACCACTTAACCATCTATCCCCCCTTCAATCCGTCCAGAATTCCGCCGCGCATCTTATCTTCCGCATGGACGATATACTCACATCACCCCTCTCCTCAAGTCACTTCACTGGCTCCTGATCAGATACCGTATACAGTTCAAGCTTCTCCTACTAACCTACAAATGCACTCAATCTGCAGCCCCTCATTATCTCTCTACCCTCATCTCCCCGTACGTTCCTACCTGTAACCTCAACTCACAGGACAAATCCCTCCTATCAGTACCCTTCTCCACCACCGCCAACTCCAGACTCCGCCCCTTCTGCCTCGCCTCACCCTATGCTTGGAATAAACTTCCCGAACCCATACGCCATGCGCCCTCCCTGCCCATCTTCAAATCCTTACTCAAAGCCCACCTCTTCACTGTAGCTTTCGGCACATAACCACTTACCTCTATTCAGGAAACCTACACTGCCCCATTTGATTGACTGCATACTTGTCCTTTAGATTGTAAGCTCTCTTGAGCAGGGACTGTCCTTCCTCGTTTAAAATTGTACAGCCCTGCGTAACCCTGGTAGCGTTTTGGAAATGTTAAGTAGTAGTAGTAGATTGATAAGTTCCGTCATGTAATCTGGTGCAAGTCCGTAGATGATTCTGTGGACTACTGTGCATATTTTGAATGTTATGCAAGCGTTAATAGGAAGCTTAGGAAGCTAATATAAGCTTCTTAGGAGGGGTTTCATGCTTTCGAAGCGTGTTTTTCTGAAGATGAGTCTGGCAGCCATGTTTTGTTCTGTCTGTAGTTTTCTTATGATTTGATCTTTGCAGCCTACATAAATACTATTGCAGTAGTCTACGTGGGTTAGCACCATGGTTTGGATCATGCTGTGGAATGAATCCCTGGGAAAGTAAGGTTTTATACGTTTGAGCTTCCACATAGTGTGGAACATTTTCTTGTTCGTGTTCTTAGCTTGGCTTTCTAGCGTTAGGTTGCGGTCAATTGTTATGCCTAAGATTTTCAAGTGGTCTGAGATTGGGAGGGATGAACCCTGTGCATTAATTGCTGAGGGGGGAACATTATTGTATTGGGACGAGAGAATGAGACATTGGGTTTTATCTCTATTGAGTTTTAACTTGAATGCCGATGCCCAGGATTCCATGATGGTCATGCTGTTTATTATTTCCTTGGTGATTTCTGTGGGGTTCAGTTTGAAGGGAATATAGATGGTGATGTCATCTGCATAGAGAAATGTACTGAGGCCTTGTTTGGATAGAGATTTAGCCAGTGGTGTCATCATTAGGTTGAATAATATAGGTGAGAGCGGTGATCCTTGTGGTATTCCACATTCCGCTTTTCAAGGTGGAGATATCTCAGTTTGATTTAACTTGGTATGTTCTGGATATCAGAAATCCCTTGATCCAGACTACTTTTCCTGTAATTCCTATCTTGTCGAGGATTCTCAGTAGTATGTGGTGGTCGACCATATCGAAAGCGCTTGATAGGTCAAATTGGAGTAGGAGGATGTTTTTACCCCTTGCTATTTCCTGCTTGAATCTGGTCAGGAGTGTGGTTAGTATTGTTTCAGTACTGTGCTGAGGTCTGAAGCCAGATTGAGATTCGTGCAGTATGTTAAAATCAGTGAGGTATTCTGTTAGTTGTTTGGTGACTATGCCTTCTGTCAATTTGGTTGTTAGGGGTATGGATGCTATCGGTCTATAATTCGAGGTGTCCTGATTTTTTTTTTGTGTCTTTTGGGATGGGAGTTAGTAGGATATTTCCTCTGTTCTGTGGGAATAGGCCTTTTTTGAATAGATAATTAAGGTGGTCTATGAGTTCTGTGATGTATTGATTGGGTGAGGGGGTTCATTATATAGTTGGGGCAGGTGTCTAGTTGGCAGTGGGCGGAGAATTTTCTGAGTGCGTGAGCTGTTATTTTGGTGCTTAGATGCGTGAACTAATTCCAAATACAGTCTGCCGGGTATTCCCTTGGGTTCGGATCTAGTTCGTTTATGAAGGTTTCTGGATTAATATTTCCCAGATGCAGATTCTTTCGTAGATTGTCTGCATGTGGGAGGTTTGCATCCGGTCTAGTTACCATTTTGGTGTTAAGTTGTTTATTAGTTTTTTGTGTCTTAAGTTGTTTATTAGTTCTTTGTGTCTTTGTAATCTGTGCCTATTTGTTTTCTGTAGATGTTTGGATAAAGGTGAGGCGGTTGATATTATATATCTGGATTTTCAAAAGGCGTTTGACAAAATACCTCATGAAAGACTCCAGAAGAAATTGAAGAGTCATGGGATAGGAGGTAGTGACCTACTGTGGATTAAAAACTGCTTAAAGGATAGAAAACAGAGAGTATGGTTAAATGGTCAGTATTCTCAATGGAGAAGGGTAGATAGTGGGGTACCCAGGGGTCTGTGCTGGGACCTCTGCTTTTTAAAATATTTATAAATGATCTACAGATGGGAGTAACTAGTGAGGTAATTAAATTTGCTGGCAACACAAAGTTATTCAAAGTTGTTAATCGCAAGAGGATAGTGAAAAATTACAAGAGGACCTTACGAGACGGGGAGACTGGGCGTCTAAATGGTAGATGATGTTTAATGTGAGCAAGTGCAAAGTGAAGCATGTGGGAAAGAGGAACCCTAACTATAGCTACGTAATGCAAGGTTCCACATTAGGAGTCACCGACCAAGAAAGGAATCTCGGCGTCGTTGTTGATGATACGTTGAAATCCTCTGCTCAGTGTTCTGCGGCGGATAAGAAAGCAAATAGAATGTTAGGTATTATTAGGAAAGGAAGGGAAAACAAATGTGAGGATGTTATAATGCCTTTGTATTGGTCCATGGTGCGACCACACCTCAAATATTGTGTTCAGTTTTGGTTGCCGCATCTCAAAAAAGATATAGTGGAATTAGAAAAGGTACAGAGAAGGGCAACGAAAATGATGAAGGGGATGGGATGACTTCCCTATGAGGAAAGGCTAAAGCGTCAAGGGCTCTTCAGCTTAGAGAAAAGACGGCTGAGGGGAGATATGATAAAGGTCTATAACATAACAAGTGGAGTGGAATGGGTAGACGTGAATCGTTTGTTTACTCTTTCCAAAAATACTAGGACTAGGGGGCATGCAATGAAGCTACAAAGTAATAAATGTAATACAAATCAGAGAAAATTTTTCGTCACTCAATGTGTAATTAAACTCTGGAATTTGTTGCCAGAGAATGTGGTAAAGGTGCTTAGCGGGGTTTAAAAAACGTCTGGACGGCTTCCTAAAGGAAAAAGTCCATAGACCATTATTTAATTGACTTGGGGGAAAATCCACTGGTTATTTCTGGGATAAGTAGCATAAAATGTATTGAACGTTTTCGGGATTTTGCCAGGTACTTGTGACCCGGATTGGCCACTGTTGGAAACAGGATGCTAGGCTTGATGGACCTTTGGTCTGTCCCAGTGTGGCAATACTTATGTACTAATTAATTTAGGCAGGAAAATATCCAATACATTGTACAGGCTTAAAACACACCGTTTCTTTACAATGTGCTTAAGCACTTCTATGGCTGCTGGGGAGAAGGCAGAGAATTGGATAATTTAAACTGAAAAAAAGACGATGGAAGGCAGCAAGTAACATTATTAAAGCAGAGACACCTGGGGGGCCTATCAAAGAGAGAGAGAATTACCACCACAATGAGTGAGGTTTTTAGCAGTGCATGTGGGGCATACCTTTGGAAAGATCTGAAATGTTTTTGAGTTTTAAATCATGCTGAGGCTCTAGGACAGTAGTTCTCAACTTTTTTTTTTTCAGTTGGGACAGATCAGACGGATGATGCTCACATAGGTGATCATCTCTGGGAAAAGGTGACTAAAGTCACCAGATATAAAAAAAGAGGTTTTAATTAATTCTGTTAGCGCAAACAATTCGTAATACAACAGTTCAAACGCCATCCTTTTATGTGAAAAAAGTTATAGAAGTTCAAACATAACTTTTTCAGACTGCTTATGGCCTCATGACATGAAAACTTGGCCATTCTCAACATTTTAGATCTGCTACTTTAGGGGGTCGTTTATTTTTTTTGTTGCATTTGTATCCCACATTTTCCCCCCTATTTGAAGGCTCAATGTGGCTTACATAGTACCGTGAGGCGATCGCCTTTCCGGTATGACAAATATAGAGTGATATTATGGTATAATAAGGTGCATGTGTGACAGACACATAAGGGAATAGAAAGGAGGAAGTGTTAAGTTATGCCCAGTTCAAGTATTAGTATCATTGTGTTGCAGGATTCAGGCATTTAAGTTGGATCGTTAGGGTATGCCTTTTTGAACAAGATAGTCTTTAGTGATTTCTGGAAGTTTGGTAGGTCATACGTTGTTTTCGCGGCATTTGGTAGTGCATTCCAAAGTTGCGTGCTTATATAGGAGAAGCTGGATGCATAGGTTGATTTGTATTTGAGTCCTTTGCAACTTGGGTGGTGAAGGTTTAGGTATGAGCGTGTTGATCTTGTTGTGTTTCTAGTTGGTAGGTCTATGAAGTTTAACACGTATCCTGGGGCTTCGCTGTAGATGATTTTATGAACCAGAGTACAGATTTTGAACACAATACGTTGATTGGGAGCCAATGCAGTTTTTCCTCGTAGGGGTTTGGCGCTTTCGAATCTCGTTTTACCAAATATAAGCCTGGCTGTGGTGTTTTGAGCAGTTTGGAGTTTCTTTATGATTATTTCTTTGCATCCCGCATAGATTCCATTACAGTAGTCTAGGTGGCTCAGTACCATTGATTGTACCAAGTTGCAAAATATTTCCCTTGGGAAGAAAGGTTTTATACATTTGAGTTTCCACATTGAGTGGAACATTTTCCTTGTGACAGATTTCGCTTGGCTTTCTAGCAAGAGGTTTCGGGCTATTGTGACTCCGAGAATTTTCAGGCTGTCTGAAACAGGAAGGGTGTAGTCTGGGGTGCTTATGTTGGTGGGTTTATTCCTATTATATTGGGATGAGAGGATGAGACAGTATGTTTTTTCTGCGTTGAGTTTTAGTTGAAATGCATTCGCCCATGAGTTCATGATGCTCAAGCTGAGTTTGATTTCATTGTTGATTTCTGTTACATCATGTTTGTAAGGGACACTGTCAATCATGATTTACTTCTCGCCACACTGGCCTCTTTTGGGTTCCAGGGCTCTGTGCTCTCCTGGTTCTCCTCCTATCTCTCCCACCGCACATTCAGAGTGCACTCTCAGGGATCTTCCTCCACTCCCATCCCACTATCTGTTGGAGTTCCCCAGGGATCTGTTCTTGGACCCCTTCTCTTCTCTATCTACACCTCTTCCCTAGGCTCACTGATCTCATCTCATGGCTTCCAGTATCATCTTTACGCTGATGACACCCAGCTCTATCTCTCCACACCAGACATCACCGCAGAGACCCAGGCCAAGGTATCGGCCTGCCTATCCGACATTGCTGCCTGGATGTCAAACCGCCACCTGAAGCTGAACATGTCCAAGACCAAGCTCCTCGTCTTTCCACCTAAGCCCACTTCTCCTCTTCCCCCACTCTCTATCTCAGTTGATGGCACCCTCATCCTCCCCGTCTCATCTGCCCGCAACCTCAGGGTCATCTTCTACTCCTCCCTCTCCTTCTCTGCGCATATCCAGCAGACTGCCAAATCCTGTCGCTTCTTCCTTTTCAACATCAACAAAATTCGCCCTTTCCTCTCTGAGCACACCACCCGAACTCTCGTCCATGCTCTCATCACCTCTCGTCTCGACTACTGCAACTTGCTGCTCACTGGCCTCCCACTCAGCCATCTATCCCCCCTTCAATCCATTCAGAACTCTGCCGCACGTCTCATATTCCGCCAGAACCGATATACTCATATCACCCCTCTCCTCAAGTCGCTTCACTGGCTTCCGATCAGATACCGCATCCAATTCAAGCTTCTCCTCCTTACTTACAAATGCACTCACTCTGCTGCCCCACCCTACCTCTCTACCCTCATCTCCCCCTACGTTCCTGCCCGTAACCTCCGCTCACATGACAAATCCCTCCTCTCAGTACCCTTCTCCACCATTGCCAACTCCAGGTTCCGCTCATTTTCCCTTGCTTCACCCTATGCCTGGAACAGTCTTCCTGAATCCCTACGCCAAGCCCCCTCCCTACCCATCTTCAAATCCTTGCTTAAAGCTCACCTCTTCAATGCTGCATTCGGAACCTAACCTTTGAACATATAGGTTGCCCCAATCTGTCTGACCTATATGATTAACTGTACATTTGTCTTTTTAGATTGTAAGCTCTTCGAGCAGGGACCGTCCTTCCATGTTAAACTGTACAGCGCTGCGTAACCCTAGTAGCGCTTTAGAAATGTTAAGTAGTAGTAGTAGTAGTATATCATGACATCGTCCGCATAAATGTACGGGTTAAGGCCTTGGGTGGATAAGGACTGAGCTAGCGGGGTCATCATTAGGTTGAAAAGGATCGGTGATAGTGGTGATCCTTTGGGTACTCCACAGTCCGGTTTCCATGGTGGTGATATGTTTGAATTTGATTTCACTTGATATGTTCTAGTAGTTAGAAAACCCTTAATCTAACTAAGTACATTTCCACCGATTCCGAAGTATTCTAGGATGTATAGTAGTATGTTGTGGTTAACCATGTTGAACGCACTAGACATGTCGAATTGTAAGAGAAGTATGCTTTTGCCGGTTGCAATTTCTTGTTTAAATTTGGTTAGGAGAGTAATTAGTACTGTTTTGGTGCTGTGGTTGGAGTGAAATCCTGATTGTGATTTGTGTAATATTAAGAATTTATTTATGTAGTCGGTGAGCTGTTTGGTTACTATGCTTTCCATCAGTTTGACTACCAGTGGGATAGATGCTACTGGGCGGTAGTTGGTGATTTCATTCATTTTTTTCTTTGTATCTTTTGGAATTGGGGTAAGTAGGATGTTACTGTTTTCCTTAGGGAAGTGACCATGTTGTAGCATGTAGTTTAGGTGAAATGTGAGGTCTGCTATGAAACGTGGAGGAGCGGATTTTATTAGGTAGCTGGGGCAGGTGTGCTAGCGTTTTTAGCGTGTGCTAACCATGTAGATGCCCATAATATTCCTATAGGCATTTACACGGTTAGCACGGATAAAAATGATAGTGTATCTTTGTAAAAGGTGCCCTTAGTCACCTTTTCCCTGAGACAGTCATGTACGTGATACGCTGTATTCATGACCCTCAAGGACCTTTGGTTTTACATAGTATAGTAGTTCTTATAGTTCATAGTTTATTACAAGGAGAAAAGATAACATTAGAGGACATGAGCTGAGGTTGTGGGATGGTAGGCTTAGGAGTAATGTCAGGAAATTCTTTTTCATGGAGGGGGTGGTTGATGCCTGGAACACTCTCCCAAGGGAGGTGGTAGAGACAAAAACAGTGACTGAATTCAAAAAGGTGTGGATGAACACAGAGGAACTCTATTTAGAAATAGATGGTAGAAAACAAACATAAATGTATAAGAACCTTAAATGGCTGCAGAGGGTGGATGTGTGTGACACTTGGACAGCTACTCCGGCTGGAAAGAACTAAGGCCGGTGCCAGGCAGACTTTGCAGGTCTGTGTCTGTATATGGCAATCCGGTTTAGGATAAGTGGGCAAGGGTTTCAATGGCAACTTCAGTAACTGAACTGAAGACAGTGCTGGGCAGACTTTTAGGTTTGGGACCCGCAAATGACAAGACGGATTCGGATAGGCTGGAGTGGGTTCTGATGGCAACTCCAGTAGGTGGAACATAATGATAGAGTTTGGTAAAACTTCTATGGTATATGTCCCAGAAATGCCAAAGAAAGACTTGAGATAAAGTATATAATATCACATTCATTGTTGATTTAATCATGAATTGATAATGAGGGTGACTGTTGGGCAGTCTGGATGGACCATTCAGGTCTTTATCTGCCGTCATTTACTATATTACTATGTTACAACTTGATATACTGGCTCATTCAATAGGCCTAAGAACTGCAATATTTATACGACAGCAAACCACACTAGAAATACATACAGATAAATATCTCTCCAGAAGCACACATAGCTAAGCTGGCAGCAGGGCTTCCATGCTTGAAAAAACATTCCCTCCTGTTTATAAAGCCACGCTAGTGGCTGCTGGTGCGCTAATGCTGACACAGCCCATTCACTTTGAATGGGCTGTGTCGGCATTGCCACACGGCTTTGTAAACAGGGGGGTTTGACTTTTGTATTGGAGTTAAATGTAAATGTGCTCTCTATCCACAAAAACTCAGCCTCCCCCCAACAACAGGTGCAGACTAGTAGGACATTTCTCCGTGGAAGTTGCCATACAAAAAAAAAAAATCTGATTCTCAGTTCATCTGAGCAATAGCAACATATTCTCTCCACTACCAGACACGTGAAATAATACGAAACCTGAGAAAATTATCCCTAAAGGATAGCACAGCGGACCTTGCAAAATGCATGCAAATGGGGTGAATTAGTAATTGTTCCCAATGTAAAAAAACTGTTCTAGAATTCAGCACAGTTTTTTACTCTTCCTTTAATATTGCATCTTTACATTAACTCAGGCCTGGCATTGATGCAGCATGAGAGGAAAGGGATCATCTGAGGTGATGTGCAACACTTCACCTTAAATAACCCAAATATCATTAGTGGCCCAGGCCCTCTGATTCACTCTCCCCCCGATACCTGTCGACACCAAAAACTGTCCCTGGTGGCCTAAGTGGGCTCCCAGACTCCCCACCTCAACCCAAAAACATCCCTGGTGACCCAGAGGCCCACCATCTGGTCCCCCCACCCTCTCATCCTCCACCCCAAAGATTTCCCTGGAGACCAGTAGGCCCCACCCCTAACCATCAAAAATACCCTGAGGCCCAAGTGGGCCCCAAATCCCCCCCACCCTGGAGCCCTAAGATAATTCTTTAAAAGTTAAGAGGAAGAAGCATTGCCCCCTCACTCCTGCTTCTGTATCATCTTGAAAAATGTCTGTGCCTGATCTGGTACATCTTGGGATGCACTGCATTGGGTTAATCTGCCAAATTAGGCAGAATCAGAGTGGGGGACCCACTGACCACCAAGGAAATCTTTTGGATAATGTTGGGAGGGTTGGTGACCAGGGGACAGGCCACTGGGCTACTAAGGACATTTTCAGATGGGAAGTGGAGAGAGACCAGGGCCACCGAGGATTTTTGATTGGGTTGGAGTTGGGGGAGGTCCGGAGTGTTGGATCAGGGGCCCAATGAGTCACCAGGGAACTTCTGTGGAATGGGATGAGAGGGCTGGCTTTCTTTTTTTTTTTTTTAAATATATCCCCTCCTATCAGTATGCAAGATCACACTGACAGGAAGGGAGATATTTTACTCCCCAGTAGAGCAAACAGCTGCATCTTACTGCAGAAGCATGCAACAGTGCACACTTCATAAAGCAGTAGTAATTTGTATACTATTTGCTTACAGCACTGGGAGCAAAATGTTACATAAGAACAGCCATACTTGGTCAAGCCAATGGTCTGTCTAGCCTAGTATCCTGCTTCCAACATTGGCCAATCCAGGCCACAAGTACCTGGCAGAAGCCCAAATACAGTAGTAGCAACATTCCATGCTACCAATCCCAGGGTAAGCAGAGGCTTCCCACATATCTATCTCAATAGACTATTGAGTTTTTCTCCAAGAACTTGTCCAAACCTTTTTTAAACTCAGGATACACTAACCATTGCTACCACATCCTATGGCAACGAGTTCCACAGTTTAACTATTTTTTGCGTGAAAAAATATTTCATCCTATTTATTTTAAAGGCATGTCCATGTAATTTCATTGAGTATCCCCTGGTCTTTGTAATGTTTGAAAGCATGAGAAATTGAGACATCGATTCACTTTTACCCATTCTATACCAATAAGGATTTTGTAGACCTCAATCATATCCAGCCCCCCCCCCCCAGCCATCTCTTTTCCAAGCTGAAGAGCCTAACATCTTTAGCCTTTCCTCATATGAGAGGAGTTCCATTCCTATTATCATTTTGGTCGCTCTTCTTTGGACCTTTTCTAATTCCACTATATCTTCTTTGAGATACAATAACTAGAATTGAACGCAATACCATGGAGCGATACAGAGGCATTATAATATTATTGATCTTATTTACTATCCCTTTCCTAATAATGTTGGGGTTATGCTTGCACAGCACAGCTCTAATGTGAGGTAACTGTATTAGCCTTGAACGATTGCTGTTATAGTTGTCTTCTGCTGTTACACTAGGCCACACTAACATTCAAGTCCCAAACCACAGCTGAAGATGTTGAAGAGAAAAAGAAAACTGAGGAGAATATAGAGTATGGGTGGAGGAGTGGCCTAGTGGTTAGGGTGGTGGACTTTGGTCTTGGGGAACTGAGGAACTGAGTTCGATTCCCACTTCAGGCACAGGCAGCTCCTTGTGACTCTGGGCAAGTCACTTAACCATCCATTGCCCCATGTAAGCCGCATTGAGCCTGCCATGAGTGGGAAAGCGCGGGGTACAAATGTAACAAAAAAAAATAAAAATAAAAAGGTGACATGCTGGGAGATTGGTGGCTGGTTTAATGGTACTACTGGTTGTTGGCCTACTTTAATTCCAATGATAAATACCAACAAATCCATGGCATAACTACTACTAATCATTTCTATAGTGCTACTAGATGTATACAGTGCTGTACACATTATCTGCTAGTCGCCTGCCTAAGCCTGAACCTGACTCAGCTATCTGTAGCCGCCTGCCTGAACCTGACTCTGCTACCTGATAGTTGCCCGTTTAACTGGGATGTCTGACACTGAATCGTATCTTCCTCTTACTCCACTGTGTGGTCCTGTTTCTTTGCTGCTAAGACCTATGACCTTCTCCCAGTGCCCTTCTCGCCTTTCCTCCCTCGCCCAGACTAGAGAATGACACGGGGACAAAGTTTGTCTCCGTCCCTGCCCTGTCCCCGTGGGCTCTGTCCTCATCTGCAGAAGCCTCGAACACTTATGATTTTATATTTAAATCTTTTTATTAAAATATAAAAAGGAACAATATGCTGTGCAACTGTGGTGTATAAATTACAAATAGAGAACAATAATAACAATGAGCAGCTATAATAACCCTCCTTCCCACCACCACCCTCTACCCTTCCAACCCCAACAATAGGTGATTTCTACTACACCAAGGAATCCTAATTCACACTGTTAAAATGTCCAGGGGTATAAAATACAACCCATTCTATATACCCTAGAGGGGAAAAATATGCCCTATAAAGCACTGTTATGTTTTTTTAAATCTGTGGATAAATAAGAAATCATCAACAATCTCAGGATTCAATCTAGCTCTCCTGTCTTCCACAGTCCTTCCTGGAATAGAAGTTGTCTTCTTAAAGATGTGCTGGTAGCAGGATGTACAGAATCTCCCATGCAAATTTTGCTAGTTGTGGCCAGTATGTTTGCTTGTTTTTCCAAAAAATCAAAATATCTTTGTAGGCATCACTTAAACATAAATAACAGTCCAGTTCATTAACAGGCTTCAAAGTAGAAAATGACACGGGGACAAAGTTTGTCCCCTGTCCCCACCCCGTCCCCGTGAGCTCTGTCCCCATCCCCGCGGTTACTGCGGTTCCCGTCCCCGTGTCATTCTCTAGCCCAGACCTCCACCAAGTCCTGCCGGCTGCCCTCACCCAGGGGCTCAACTGCTCAGGAGGTGATAGGTGCAACAGAGCTATCGGCTGTCCGATTCTGCCGCTGCATCATGTCATTCCTCCATTCGGCCTCCCCTATCCATTACACACACCAATGATCAGGACCACCAGACCCCCCCAACATTCCAGCCCTTGCTTGATCCCCTTCAAAATAAAGATGCACCCCTTCCGACCAAATTCCCCCCACTCCCTCTGCTGAGAAATATTCCCCCCCATCCCATTCTCCATTCATCTAGCAAGACCTCCCAAACAAACAGATTCCCTCTAATAAAAACCCATTACCCAGTCCCTATCCAGCCATCCCTCCATCCCACTGAAGCCCTGGAACCTACCTGGGTATGCCATCCATGGTGGGCTAGTGATTCAGGTGGAGCAGTCCCCCTCTGGTTGCACCCTGTCTGGTACCTGCTGCAAAATGTTGGCTATTGTTGCCTAGCAGTAGTCTCACAGTTCTACCTCTAGGGGGTCATTCTTCCTTATAAGGGAGCTTTCCTCATACCCCCAAGCTCCTCTCTTTCTTGTCTCCATTCTCTTTTCTGTCTGACCCCCTCTCCACAGTTTCACCAGGACAGAGTAGCAGCAATCACCATCTCAACTCTTTTTCCCTTCATGTGGTGCTCACTCAACATCCCCCCCTTCTTCATGACCAACAGTAATAGTCTGTCCAGCCCTCTTCCCCCCCCTCACTATGTTTACCCACAACAGGCTTTAATCATTGAAAAAACAAAACCCCCAGATTTTCCTTTTTTTCTTTCTGTTGGGCAGGGCTTTTCTTTGTCTTCACAGCAGAGTTTATCTCAGTTAGGCAAGGCAACAGGCAAGTAATCAGCGAGGGCTGCAGAACCCATCATGTGTGATGCCTGAGTGAAGCAGACATGGAGAAAGGTGAGCTTAAGCAAAGGGGCACAATAACCTTCACTTTTGCTGCTAATTACTCTGCACTTTGTCAGCTACTCTGCTGTGAAGGCAGATAATTTAAGTGCTGGTGCTGCTAAGAGCTTTCTCAGTGTATCTCACCACCAGGTAGGCACAGGCAACAGGACTCGTCTCATTAACTTTTATTATTACACAGCTGCCAGGACCCCGGGGTGGGGGAGAGAAAGTGGACGGGAGCTATTCTGTTAATCAGGCACAAAGCAGGACTGTCAGGACCTTGGGGGGGGGGAAGGGCAGCCTGCAAGTTTACTGTGTTGCACTAAGCAAAGAACTGCTGCTGTGAGGCTGGCTGAACAATTTCTCCACGTGCTGTTCTGAAGCGCAGGCGCAGCACATTTCGATAATGTCAGCAGGCTGAGCTGTGTAGCCCAAAACTAGCTTAGCCTGCACAAGGAGCGAACAAACTAGCCCAATTGAGCGTGAAATACCCCAATCTGGTAACAGTGGCTGCAAAGTATGGCTAGTAAGGTAAGAATAGTAGGTGCAGCAGAGCGGCAGGGAAGAGCATCGGAGACTTTCCCTTGTACCTCAGTCTGTGACCTTTCCCCTCTCACCCTTTCTCAGCCGAGGACCCAGTGGTGTGTTTTACCTTTGGGATGAACCGTGCTTTGTGTTTATGAAATGCTAAAATATTGTTCTTGGGGCTCGTCCTTGCTGGATACTTAAAGCATTTTCTCCCCGAGGGCAATTTTATTTCCTGATATGTGATCAGTGTGTAATAGGGAAGTGAACTTAGCAGGAGAGAGTTGCACTAGGACTTTCCAGCTGTGAGTGACTTAAGTTTTTAAAGAGTTCATTTTTGCTGGAGCATGGTAGTGGGCCGTGCAGATAGTAGTAGAAATATGCTTGGAGATGAAGACCATATGGCTTAACCTAACTTGTTAAGATATTATATCAGATGAGGTGATAAGATGTGCACAAGGTTGTAATTTATGTCTTTCAGCTTGCTGATCCATTAGCTGGCTTTTTTTTCTTCTAGTGAGTTTTATAATAGGTACAGTGATATAAATACCAATTTATGTGCTACAGTTTAATTCAGAGAAGGTCTGCTCCTTGTAGTCTTGCTCTTCTAGCTTGCTCCATCTGACGCTCACGTTCTCAGTTGTGCAGGACAGGTAGTTTTTAGAATTAGGAACTTTAATGAGAAGTAAGTTTTGATAATTTTCTAGTATTGTATACCACAAATCATTGCTATCAAAATTAAAAATCCTTTGCAAGTTTTATTTTGTGCATTGAGTAAAGTGGTGTGGCAGAGCTTGTGTGTTTTGTATATTGTAATTCTGCTAAAGAATAGCCTTATTTACACCAGTGAGTATAAACTATTTTTAAATATGTCTAGGTGGGCTGAGTTCTGTAGGAACTGTGCTTTATAACTAAATAATTTTAACCCCAAATTTAAATTTTGAGGGATAAACAGGCCTGCTGTTCTGAGCATTTGTTTGGTTGACATCCTGGCATGTAAATATTTTTTTTATAAATTTCAGTGAAGCATGCAAGTTCTGTAATGTAGCCCCTTTTGAAGTGAAATTTCCTTTGAAACATCAGTTTATAACATTGAATAATTTATTTTCTCAAACTGGTTTAACTTTGGGGCCTTTTTACAAAAACCGTGGGTAGCGTGCGCCAAATCGGTACTACTGCCGGGGTAGTGTGTGCACCCAGCGGTAATTATGAGTTTGTCGCCTGCCAAATCCCGTAGTAGAAATGTTTTTCTATTTTATACCATGGGTGGCGTTTCCGGCAGTAATCAGCAGCGCGGCCACGTTGGCATGTGCGGCATGGTTACTATGTTACTTGAGCCCTTACCGCTAGGTCAGTGGCTGGTGGTAAGGGCTCAGGCTGTAAATAGAAGCATGCTAGTTTTAATTTTTGCACACACCCATTTCCCGGCCCATTAAAAATTGGTCTTTTCCCCAGCTGCGGTAAAAAGTGGCCCTGCGCATGCCAAAAAGACATGCCCACACTACTGCAGGCCAGTTTTTACACGGCTTTGTAAAAGGAGCCCTTTGTTACCTTTTTTAATTGAAACTTCCAAGTTTATTGTCATCAAATATGTCTAGAAGCAACAGCATTATTATCCTGGAAAAGTTACCCTAGGTTATAGGTTTCCCATGAGGAAGCCTAACCACTTGAAACACATTAAAGATTGTATAAGATTGTATTTTGGTTCCAGCCTTTATGGTACAGATTTGGATTTTGGATTTAATTACTTGCCTTCCTAAACTCATTCTCAAGGCCGGTAACAATTCAGGTACAATAGATAGGTCAGTATCCCAGAGACCTTAAAACTATATGCAAAGCAGTTCATTATTATACAGAATGAATGACATATCTTTGGGTTAAACTTTGCAAACTTAATTATTCATAGAAATAGTGGATGTGAAAAAAATAAATGCCTATCAGGCCTAATCCTTTGTCTTGAAAAATCTGGACATCTTTGGATCTCATTTTTTAAAATGGAGCTGCTGGGGCAAGAGTGTCTGGAAGTTGCTCCTGCCCCCATTAGATATCAGAGATATTACAGGAACTTCTAGATTTTTTCCCCCACAAGTGATTTGGGGGTGTAGAATGTCATTTAATAATAGATCAGTGGTTTTACTAACAGCCATGACACTGTCACATGCCCTACTATAACTGTACTGTAGCATACCATTTATAGTGGGGGTGTCCAACCTCAACCCTCACCAGGTTGGGTTTTCAGGATTTCCACAATGAATATCTATGAGATCTATTTTCATACAGTGGAAGCAGTACATGCAGTAGATCTCATGCATATTCATTGAGGATATCCTTAAAACCTGCCTGGACTGTTGCCTTCGAGGACTGAGGTTGGACACGCCTGTTTTTTATATTGTCTTTGCTTTTAAACCTCTTCCGTTGGACTACACCTCAGTGTGCTGTCAGCATAGCACAATCCAGTGGATGATCTTCCAGTACCACTATCATATACGGTGGTTCATTAAATAAAAGGTCTGCTTCATGTAAACTCTCCATAAGAAAACCTATGCCATGGAACCTCAATTGGTGCTCGCTTCCTTTATGAGATCTCCTCTGGAACTCCTCACTTAGAAAGTTTCAAGCTTTATTAATACACATTCTAGTAGAAATAGTGTCAGCGAGCAAAGTAAGTGAATTTAAAGCATTGCACGCAATTCCATTATCACAAGGTGGTTCTTCATACACTTCCCAGATTTTTGCTTAAAAAGTGGTGACACCCTTTTACCTGAATGAAGATATACCGAATGTCTGAAGCCTTGCAAGAGAATTCTCCATGTATTAGACCAATGCTTCTCAACTCAATCCTTGAGATACACCTAGTCCCATCAGATTTTTGGGAAATTCACAATGAATATGCATGAGAGAGATTTGTATGCACTGCCTCCTTGGTATGCAAATCTCATGCATATTACACTGTATTAGACTTTAAAATGGGCTATTGCCTGTTTCATATATCAGTGCTAGAGTGTAAGGTGCCCACATGAGATGAACCTGAAGGTCAGACAGATTATGAGAAACATTTTCATATGATGTCTAAATCTGATATTGGAGATTTTTTCAGAAAACGTCCAGAAATCCAGTAGTGAACATGGCCATTTTCAAACCAGAAAAACATTTTTTTTTTAACAGAAATGGCCATTTGCTAGGTGTTCTTGTGCTCAGTGCATCTATCTCTTTGGACTATTATTTGGGGAAAAAAAGTACAAGGGAAAATGCATAAAAACAAGCCATTGGGACATCTGGGGGGCCAGCATTCTTAGTAGACTGGTCGCAGGGATATCCCAGCAGAGCAGTGGGGCACCTTAAGGGTCACTGCAGTGGACTGCAAATAAAAGGTCCCAGGTACACATCTCACCATTACCCCCTTATATTGTATGGTGAGCCCTCCAAAAACCTACTGTACCCAAATATAGATGACACCTGCAGACATAAGGGCTAGTGTAGTGGTGTACAAGTTGGGTACAGTAGGTTTTTGGTGGCTCACACTTTCCACCACAAATTTAACAGTTGGAGTGGGATATGGGCCTGGGTCCCCTTCTCTACAGTGCGCTGCACTGACCACTAGGCTACTCCAGGGACCTGCTTGCTGCTCTAACAAGACTAGTCATAACATCTGAAGCTGCCATAGAGCCTGGTATGTACTGTTTCATATCTTTGAGGGGGTAGGAGGGGCTCAGTGACCACTGGGGAGTAAAGGGGTGGGGGGGAATCATGCCTTAATCTCTCCAGTCCAGTGGCCATAGTAATTTAGGGCACCTTTTTGGTGACTTTCATTAGACCAAAACGTCTAATTTTGCTTTCTTCCATTATGGCAGAAAAAGTTTTGGGAATGTCTAAATCCCACCCCCCAACACACCCCCTTGTGATCAGGACACACTACATAGAAAACTGTCTTTAAAATGAGTTTTGAAAATTGTGATTTTTGGTGAAAAATGTCCAAATGCCACTTTATGGCATTTTTGAGATCTTTTACTCTTTTTGAAAAATGAGCCCGTATAGTTACTGGGAAACCACTAGGATATAGAACATATGAGACACCATCAACACAAACAAATCAGCTGTAGCCATCTAGGCAATGAAGACTGGTCATACTATCGCATTCATTGACACAAGGATCCTTGAAAAAGAAATAGTGGGTTACTCAGAAAGATAAAAGAAGCGGTAGAAATAAGATGACACCCCTACAACCTCAAATAAAATGAAGATCTCAACATAAACTAAGCTTGGCAAGCCTCCATTCAAGATAAATTTAGTGCCCAAAAAATCAGCAGTGAAGATCAATGACTTTTCCTGCCTTCAACAGTATAAAATGTATTGGACAGAGAAATGTATTGGACAGAGAAACAGCCTTTCCCACCTTCACAATTTAGTGGTTGGACAGACATCAACCAATCTGGATCAAGAATCACTACACGAAAAACAGCTCAAAGACCTACTGTACGGTATCACCCTGAAGAAAGTGATATCAAGATGGCTGAAACGTTGGTCAGACAAACCCAGATGCAGTACTACTCAGTACATATCTCTGTCCTGTCCTCTTTTAAAGCATTCAAACAGTCCATGCAACATAAAGCACGTTGGATTCTTTCTTTTTTTAATTTTATTTATCACTTTTATCATTTACAAGATTCACTTGCAAAAAGGGAATACAAAGATATATATTCATTCAAAATCAGTAAGATCCAAAATACCAAAGAAAATAATAATAATATGAAAATGGCCTGGCCTTAATGCCTACAAATTCTATACTTAATCAGTTGTCCTATCTCTCATTCCTTCGGTCTATTAGATAACGTTTTCATATCTAAAAAGGTTCGTAGTTGTTCTGGCTCAAAGAAAGCATATTTATTCCCTAAAAATCTTATTAAGCATTTGCATGGATATGCCAATAGAAATGTTGCTTCCATTGCCCTTGTCTCTTCTCTAAGAGCAAGAAACTGTTTCCTTCTGTCCTGTGTCGTCTTTGTAACATCTGGAAAAATCCAAATTCTCTGTCCACAAAATATTTTTGAAGAATTCTTAAAGTACAACTTCATTACCGAATTCAAATCTTGTTCAAATACGAACAAAACTATTAGGGTTCTTCGTTGAGTAACTTCAGACAATGATTCTTCCAGAAATGCTGATATATCTTGAATTTCCTGTGCTGGTTCTTGATTCAAAGACAAACTCCATAATCCTTTAATCCCTTCTCCTATCTGTGGAGATATTGGCAAGTAATAAGTCTTATTAAATGGTGGAATAGCTGCAGAAAGGTATTGTAAAACTTCCAGCAAGTATTTCTTGAAGAAATCCGTTGAACTTATACCAGTAACCATAGGAAAATTCAATAATCTTAAATTCAATCGCCTGTTGTAATTCTCAATTTGTTCTTATCTGTCCTTATCTTATCCTTCTTATCTGTTCCCTTCTCCACTACTGCCAACTCCAGACTTCGCGCCTTCTGTCTCGCTGCACCCTACGCCTGGAATAAACTTCCTGAGCCCCTAAGTCTTGCCCCATCCTTGGCCACCTTTAAATCTAGACTGAAAGCCCACCTCTTTAACATTGATTTTGACTCGTAACCACTCGCCTCCACCTACCCTCCTCTCTTCCTTCCCGTTCACATTAATTGATTTGATTTGCTTACTTTATTTATTTTTTTGTCTATTAGATTGTAAGCTCTTTGAGCAGGGACTGTCTTTCTTCTGGTATGTTTGTGCAGCGCTGCGTATGCCTTGTAGCGCTATAGAAATGCTAAATAGTAGTAGTAGTAATGTGTCAAAGCTTTATCCTTTATTACTACTTCAGTAATAGAATTTAAGTCTAACCTCTTGTTGAATCTGTGATATTTGATTTGTTGAATCCAGCTTAACCTTTTCTAATGAAGAAGTTAAAGTTTCAACTTTACTCACGAGAACAGCGATTTCCTGGGTTGATTTAGAAACAACCATTGTTAAGACCTGAATAGCTCTCCAAATAGACTCCAGACTAATCTCCGTGGGAGCAACTCCAAGATCGTTTCACCTGCGGTTTGGGCTGGTGCACTGCCGAACAAGGTCCCACCGCTATTGACTTCTGATGTGGCTGGGCCTTCTGCTCCTCTCCCAAAGAACGCAGGGCACGGAGGAGGATTAAGATCCGGAGGTGATAATGATGTCTCTATCCCCAAGAGAGCCGTTGCTCCTCCTTCGGCTCTCGGCTTAGGGTCAGCCACTCTGGTATGTGGGACACTTGTTGCCTAACAATCAATCGTCTGCTGGGTCTGGGATGAAGTTCTGGCCAGCGGCAGTTGGCCTTTCACCGTCCCCTTCCTTTTAGTATGAGGCATGAGGGTAGGAAATATAATAGTAGTAACGCCAGCGAACAACTCTGATTGAGCATCGCCATCTTGACATGCCCCCACATTGGATTCTTTTTATGAAAGGTCCCACAATTCATATTGTAATCCCAAACTAGATTTGAATGGTTGGTGCATGGTCTTTAAAGTGGGGTAGTTCTAGTAAGTAAATGCAAAGGAATGGGGTAGCATTCCTGGACCAAATGGTTGAAAGGGTTCTTTTGGTGAAATTGATTTTTTTTTTCATTCTTTAAAAAAGAACTTGCATTATACTTTTATACACAGTTATAACATAGTGCACCTTTTTTGACTGGTTGAACACATTCCCTGTTGTAGCCTCTCAGCAAATTGTTGAATGTTATAAAATATAATTTGTGCTGATTACTTTTTATTGTATTTTTAATATACATTTTGTTTAAGAACTATTAGAAATCAA
Source organism: Microcaecilia unicolor (assembly GCF_901765095.1). NCBI lineage: Eukaryota > Metazoa > Chordata > Amphibia > Gymnophiona > Siphonopidae > Microcaecilia > Microcaecilia unicolor. Next base: position 137,762,539 of record NC_044031.1, on the reverse strand, counting down.
GTTATTGGCTTTTCTAGTGGTTCTTGTGTGGTTTTACTCCTGTATTTCTTGTACTCTAGTTTGTAAAACCTTGCTTCTTTTAGCCTAGTGGTTAGTGCAGTGGACTTTGATCCTGGGGAACTGAGTTTGATTCCCACTGCAGCTCCTTGTGACTCTGGCAAGTCACTTAATTCTCCATTGCCCCTGGTACAAAATAAGTACCTGAATATATGTAAACCACTTTGAATGTAGTTGCAAAAACCTCAGAAAGGCGGTATATCAAGTCCCATTTCCCTTTCCCTATTTGAGATTCTACATGGAATGTTGCTATTCCACTAGCAACATTCCATGTAGAGGCCTCTCCTTGCAGATCAGCAACGCGGCCGCGCAGGCTTCTGTTTCTGTGAGTCTGACGTCCTGCACGTACGCGCAGGACGTCAGACTCACAGAAACAGAAGCCTGCGCAGCCGCGTTGCTGATCTGCAAGGGCAGGCCTCTACATGGAATGTTGCTAGTGGAGGAGTAGCCTAGTGGTTAGTGCTGTTGACTTTGATCCTGGGGAACTGAGTTTGATTCCCACTGCAGCTCCTTGTGACTGGGCAAGTCACTTAACCCTCCATTGCCCCTGGCACAAAATAAGTACCTGAAAATATGTAAACCGCTTTGAATGTAGTTGCAAAAACCTCAAAGGTGGTATATCAATTTCCATTTCCCTTCCCTTTTTTTGGGGTCTGTTTTAATGGTACATGTTTGGCTAATTTAGAAAATAGATTTCACAGATGGGCATGAAATGTAAAATGACTCTCTTGGATAGCAATTTTGATCCTTCATCAGAACAGATAATAGAATATCTGGGAGGCTGTAAGGCGTAGAACTTTGTTCACCTGAAACACATACAAAAATGCTTTTGCTTCTGGCATGCTTCCCAGTTTAGGGGATGAATTGGTCAGTTGGAAGTTGCATAACCCATGTGTGCTTTTTCAGTGTACAAATAAGAAACTAAAGGTCATTTAGAAAAGTACCTGTTGCTATGTAGTTATTTTCCATCTGTAATAGCCATTCTAAGTTAACAGCATGCAAGATACACAATCTAGGTTACTAATTTATGTTCACAATAACAGTTTTCACAGCACCATACGCATTTAGTGGAATTGTTCTGAGGAGGATTTTGCTCTGGAATTAGTGGTACCATCTTGATTTTTAATCTGATTGTAGTTATGGTAAAGAAATTGATGGACTTCATACAAAACAGTTATGATGCAGATTTTCTTCACTTGATTCATTGGGGTGCATTTACAAAGCATGTTATCCATGGTTTTATTAAGTGTTGTCAGAATTATTATTATTATTATTATTAGGATTTATTTACTGCCTGTTGAAGGAATTCACTCAAGGTGGTGTACAGTAAGAATAGATCAAACATGAGCAGTAGGCAATGTGAGAACTACTGTCCTTTGTCTTAGAGGAAGTATATAAGGGGCATCTGTAGAGTGGTTCGTGCTTCTCTTCCACTTACCAACAGCCATGATAGAGGAATGTTTGAAACCCAGGGTTATATTGCTGAGGTATGGCAGAAAGGCAGCCTACTGCCAGAATGGAGGTAGGGGTTGGGGTTCCATGACTTTTTTTTAATGCTAAAATGGGGTTACTTTAGAAAAACATTTGGGAAGAGCTGGATTAAACTGTCTACTATAGGCTTGTCTGGTCATTATACAGATCTGCTTATACTGTTGGCCTCTATTATACCAAGTTGTTGGTGGTTGAGTACTGTAAAGAGTATCTTGAAATTTTGTCTATGAAGATAGGTAAAAGGTAAATCTTCATTACAAAATCCACTACGACCTAGTCAACTCAAAAGATTTATCTTCAATGCTTAGGTTTGCAGAGTTAGAATATAGTTTAAGGGCCTGTACAAGTTTCTTTGGATCTAGGACCTGTGGAGGGGCATTTTTGAAAGGAAGTCCTGCTCTTAATGTCCAAAAAAACCCGGGCCATCTCATAGACATTTTCAAACAGGAAATAAATCAGGGTTTCCTGTTCAAAAATACCTGAGAATGTCCAAAATGAACAGCCACTTTACAAACTGAAATGTCCTAATTACGAACACCAAAAAATCCAGGGAGAAGGATGCCTGGCAGCATTTTTTAATGAAATGGTTGCACAGACTTCCTTGCAAAGCTGAGGGGCAGCCTAGTGGTCAGTGTAGTGGACTGTAAATCAGGGCACCCAGGTTCACATCCCCCTTCAACTCTCTTATTTTAAATGCTGAGCTCTCCAGGAGCAGGGAAATACCTACTCTACCTGACTATAAACCACCTCAATAGCCTTCAGGCTTGCAGGTGTCATAAATATTTAGGGTACAGCAAGCATATGACCTGTTTCTGGAGGGCTCACAATTTAAAAGGACAAAAAAAGATAGAGCTGAGCTAAACTGGGAATTGAACTCGAGTCTACTACACTGAACACTAGGCTACTCCTCAGACCCACTTTCTGCTTTGTTCAGAATGCCCCTAATATCTGATGCTGTCATAGTCTGCTATTCCTTTCTGGTTTCACTTTCAGGCGAGGGGGAGCGGCACAGCAACAACTGGGGTTCATGCCTTAATCCCCTCCAGTGGTCAGCTGCTCAATCGGAGCACCCTTTTATACTCTAGATGTGACTGAAACAGGCTAAATAAAAATAGCCTTCTTTTTAGACTTGCGTGTTTCTTCCCATCTGATTATCTCTGTTGGATGGCCTAATTTTGGGCCCTCCTTAGTCTTTCCCAAAACACACACACACAACATAACTCCTTACTATTAGAATGAACTGCAGGTAGAATGTCCAAATTCCACCATTCTGAAATCACAATTTGGCCATTTTGGGTTGATGCATGTTTATTTTGCTATTTTGAGATGTTTATATTCTTTGACAATGAGCCCCATAGCGTAAAGAAATTAGCCCGCAGCTCAGAGCTCTCTAAATCGTTCCCTTTCTCCTCTCCCCCATAAAAAAAAATACTTGATTGTCTCCAGTGAAACTGAAGAGAAAATGCTTACTGTATCTGAATGTAACTCACTTTGAGCTGCTACTACTGAGAATGGCATGAACAGAAAACAGATGGTAGGGCTAAATGACCATTTTTCGAAATGGATGAGGGTGAATAATGGAGTGCTGCGGGGATCTGTATTGAGACTGGTGCTATGAAACATATATTTATATATGACCTGGGAAATGGAATGGCAAGTGAGGTGATTAAATCTGCAGATCACACAAAACTATTCAAAGTTGTCAAACTACATGTGCCTTGTGAACAGTCGCAGGAAGACCTTAGAAAATTGGAAGACTAGGCATCCAAATGGCAGATGAAATTTAATGTGGACAAATGCAAAGTGATGAACATTGGGAAGAATAAACCGAATCATAATTACCTGATGCCATGGCCCACTTTAGGTCAGCACTCAAGAAAAAGATCTAGATGTCATTGTAGACAATATGCTGAAATCTTCTACCCAGTGTGGCAGCAGCCAAAAAAAGCAAACAGGATGCTAGGAATTATTAGGAAAGGGTCAGGATGCAAAATAAGACCAAGAATATCATTATACCTCTTTATTGCTCCATGGTGTGACCTCACCTTATGTATTGCGTTCAATTCTGGTCACTGTATCTCAAAAAAGATACAGCAGAATTAGAAAAGGTTCAAAGAGCACCCAAAATGATAAAGGGGATGGAACTCCTTCCATATGAGGAAAGGCTAAAGAGGCTTTCGTCAACTTAGAAAAGAGATGACTAAGGAGGGATATGATTGAGGTCTATAAAATCCTGAGTGGTGTAGAACGGGTAGTCTAAGTGAATTGATTTTTCACTTTTTCAAAAAGTACACTCAATGAAATTACATTGAAATACTTTTAAAACAAATAGGAGGAAATATTCTTTTCACTCGAAGAATAGTTAAGTTCTGGAACTCTGTCAGAGGATGTGATAATGGTGATTAGCGTATCTGGATTTAAAAAAGGTTTGCACAAGTTCCTGGAGGAAAAGGCCATAGTCTGCTGTTGAGACAGACATGGGGGAAGCCACTGCTTGCCCCAGGATTGGTAGCATGGAATGTTGCTAATAATTGGGTTTCTGCCAGGTACTTGCGATCTGGATTGGCTACTGTTGGAAGCATGATACTGAGCTACATGGACCATTGGTCTGACCCAGTATGGCTATTCTTATGTTCAAAGATCCAGGGCAGGGTTTACTGTCCAGGATCTGCCACACCGTTCTTAAGGCTTGATTTTTCTCAGATTCTTTTCTGGTTCATTGTATGTAGGAGAAACAAAAGCGTAGGAATTTGCGCAAGTAGTCCCTCTGAAAGTATGTTGGCACCTCGGTAGATGCATCTGGGACTCGACAGAGACTGGATCATGAGACTACTCATGTTCAGAGCTAAGGAAAATTACAGAATGCTTGAGAATTTCTCCGTTTTGGTAAACAAGCCATACTGTGGGAATGTGGTCACGTTTCTTAGCCCAGGTGACCAGTCTCCCTTCACAGACCAAATTAATTAGAGCTGTGTCTTATCGTCTACATTCCGACTGATTTTCACACATTGAAAGTTAATCATTTTTAAACAGAATTACTTCTAATCAAAAATACAGACACCAAGTACAATGTCGGTTAAGGCAGAGTTGAAAAACAGTCTTTAAAATTCACTTCTATTACAACTCAGGAATAATGTCAGGAAGTATTTTTTCATAGAGAGGGTGGTAGTTACCTGGAATGCCCTCCTGCGTGAGGTGGTGGAGATGAAAATAGTAACTGAATTAAAAAAAAATGTGGGATAAACATAAATCCAGTTTAGAAGGAATGGATCTGAAGACGCTTAGCAGAAATCAGGAAGCAAAACCGGTAATTGGGAAGCAAAGCCAGTACTGGGCAGACTTCTTCGGTCTGTGCTTTGATCGTGGTTAGACAGATTCAGCTTCAGAAGTTAGAGAACAAGGCCAACACTGGTCAAGCTTATAAGGTCAGTGCCCTGATTGTAGCTGAATTGATTTGAATAGTATGGCGTGGAGCTCTTCAGGGGCTTCAAAGTTAACTTCAGAAATTTTAGAACAAGGACAGTGCTAGGTAGACTTCTACGGTTTATCTCTGAAAATGGCAAGGATAAATCAAGACCAGGTATACATATGAAGTATCACATACTATGTGTAATGAGTTTATCTTATTGGGCAGACTGGATGGACCGTACAGGTCTTTATGTGCCATCATTTACTATGTTACTATATATTTTTGAAAATACATGAGATGGACGTCCATGTGCTAGAGACATCCAGCATGAGCAGCCATCTTACAAATTGGAATGTCCAAATTATGAATAGAGGGAAACAAGGGACATGGATGTCTGTATGGCAGCATTCTTAGAAAATGGCCACACAGACTTCCATGCAGAGCAGAGAGGGGTAGCCTAGTGTTTAGTGCAGTGGACTGTAAACTAAGGGACCCAGGTTCAAGTCCCACTTTAATTCTTTCTTTTTGTAATTGTAAGCCCTCCAGGAACAGATCCCCTCCCACATACACACTGTACCTGAATATACACCACTTCAGTAGCCTTCAGGCTTGTATATGGGTTATATATTTAGGTACAGTAGATTTTTCTGTTCCTAGAAGGCACACAATTAAAAATAAATAAAAAGTGGGATTTCAGTCTGTGTCCCTTGTGTTACAGTCCACTGCACTAACCACTAGGCTATTCCTCAGATCTGCATGTTGCTCTGTTCAGAATGCCCATAATACCTGAAGCTGTCACAGAGCCTGGTTTTCCTTTCCAGTTTCACTTTCAGGAAAGAGTTAGGGGGACAGCTACCTCCAGTGGCCAGCTGCTCAATCTGAGCACCTTTTCGTACCCTAGACATGATTGAAACAGGTGTAAGGATGTCCTTTATAGATATGGACATTTTATTCCCTTTGGTTATCACTGTTGGACATCCTGATTTTGGGTCCTCCATAGTTCTGCCTAAAGAATGCTCACAATACTTCCCCCTTGCTATTTGGATGTAAGGCAGTGTCGGAATTCCAAATCTTGCCTTTCCAAAATCGGGATTTGGACATTTCAAGCACATGAACATCCATTTTGGCATTATGTTTTGAAAATAAGTGCCTTTGTGAGAGTTATGGATTTAGCTCAAAAATATTATTAGTAGTAATTTATAACTCATTGACATACGTGTTCACATTATAAATACAGCAGTGTATGGAGATGAGAGAGAATGGACCTGATTCATCCATACTGGTCGTGCACTACTTAGCTTTAATAACACAATATAAAGGATTAGTATATGCACCTAATCAGGCCTTTTACCTTTCTCTAAAAGTGCAAAGATGAATAAAGTTTTTATAGATGATTCTGATGGATGGTAACGATTTGGACATGGATGAAAAGTAGTTTGTTAAAACTTGTTATACCACCTAAGCTAACTTGCAGGTCTAAGCGGTTTACAAACTAAAATCTAATTTCAGAGTGGGAGAGGAACTACAATAAGAATCCTAAAAGTCAGAATCAGAGGTCATTATAATGAAAAATAGGGGGGGATAGAGTCAAGAAAGGTAGGTGGGGATAAAGGGAATGGAATAGCAATGGATTCAGCTGTAATGATCCTATATAGGATCTTATGTAGAGCTAAAAGCTTGATGAAAAAGCCAGGCTTTCCTGGTGGACTTGAAATTTTTGAAAGCTAATTTGGCACATATGTTCAAGGGGAGAGAGTTCCAAAAGAAAAGGGACATGATTTAGAATGCATGGTGTCTGGTAAATTCAAGCTGAGCAGATTTGGGACTGGGAAGAACCAGCTGATGATCGTTTATGGAGCGAAGAAGACAGGTAGGAGAATATGGATTAGTAAGAGTTGCTAGATAATAGAAACATGACAGTAGATAAAGGCCAAATAGCTCATCCAGTCTGCCCATCCTCTGTAACCTCTAACTCTTCCTTTTCCAAAGGATCCCACGTGCTTATCCCATGCTTTCTTAAATTCTGACACAGTCCTAGACTCCATGACCTCCACCGGGTTGTCATTTCACACTTCCACCACACTTTCCGTGAAATAATACTTTCTTAGATTCCTCCTAAGCCTATTCCCTGTTAACTTCATTGTATGCTGCCTTGTTCCAGAGTTTTACTTCAGTTGAAAAAGGCTCACTTCCTGTACATAAATGCCCTTGAGATATTTAAACGTCTCTATCATATCTCCTCTCTCCTTCCTCTCTTCCAGCGTATACATGTTGAGGTTCATAAGCCTGTCCCTATATGTTTTGTGTTCAAGACCGCTTACCAGTTTTGTAGCTGCACTCTGGACCAACTCCATCCTGTTTATATCTTTTCGTAGGTGCGGTCTCTAGAACTGCACACAATACTCTAAATGGGACCTCACCAGAGACTTATACAATGGCACTATCACCTCTTTTTTCCTTCTGGTCATCCCTCTTTTTATGCACCCAAGCATCCTTCTGGCTTTGACCGTCGCTTTTTCTACCTGTATGGAAGCTTTAAGGTTATTGGACACAGTCACCCCCAAGTCCCTCTCTTCCTTCGTACACAGAAGCACTCCACCCCCTATATTGTACTGTTCCCTCAGATTCTTGTGACCCAAGTGCATGACCCTGCAGTATTAAATCTTAGTTGCCAAATATCGGTCCATTCCTCTAGCTTCGCTGGGTCCTTCCTCATGTCATTCACACCCTCCGGGGTGTCCATCCTGTTGCAGAGTTTGGTATCGGCGAAGAGACAAACCTTACCAGACAGCCCTTCCACAATATTGCTGACAAAGATGTTAAAAAGAGCCGTCCTGAGGACTGATCCTTGCGTACTCCACTGATAAAATCCCTTTCTTCAGAGCAAGCTCCATTTACCACTACCCTCTGTTGCTTTTCATTCAACCAATTTTTAACCTAGTCAGTTACTCTAGGTCCCATATCGAGGACACTCAATTTATTTATCAGTTACCTGTGCGGAACTGTGTCAAAGACTTTGCTGAAATCTAAGTATAGCACATCTAGTTCCCCTCCCACATCCAACAGTTTGGTCACCCAGTTGAAGAAATCAATCCTGTAGGCTGTAAAAGTACAGATATAAATGCAAGGAAGTGGGGAGAGGAGTAGCAGAACATATATCTCCCATTGACTTGAGATCTACTGAAGAAATTGTAAAAAGGAAAGCCTATCATGACAGCAGGTTATGAAAGACCTTATATCGGAATAAATTTGGTGACGTTTCCATATCTACTGATAGGAGGCATCCTTGCAAAATGCAAATAGTGCAACAAAGCAGTGCAAGGTCTGATTTGACAAGTAAAACAGCATAATGAGAGTCTTTTCTGCTTTGAAGATACTACAAGAGACCATTGCCTTAACAAGCAGGATCTTCAGCATAGTATGCTGTCTTTTTTTTTTTTTTCTCTTTCTCAAGGACAGCCTATTCTTCCTATTTATTGCTTGTGGGTGGATTTCTGAAGTTACCACAAGAGTTCTCATGTTTGAACAAAATATGATTATTTAAAGGTTTTATTGCAATGCAGTAGAAATAATAAAGGAAGTTGTTCATTTGTACAGGATAATTTTTCAATGCATGTAATGAGTAAAATAATCAAGTAGCATAATATTAACTAACTGCACCAAGTTCATTTCTTGAGGGGGGTCCATCCTCAAAAGAGAATAAGCTGATAACTCTCCACCTGCACCACCTTCATTACAAAGTTACATGTTGGTTTTAGCCACTAAATATTCATCATTCAAAATAGTCAGAGAAAGTTTTTGTTATTTAAAAAAAATAGTAGTACATTACTGCAAGAAATAATAGGTAATTCTACTTGTAACAGGTTTAGACCAATTAACTATACCCCACTTTGCATGTGCTCATTATATTGTGTCTTGTGAACCAGATGTGTTTGTTTTATATGTGTCCGAACCTTTATTAGCTTGAAGTAGAACCAGTCCTGAGTAGCTTCAGTTAAACTGGAATGGAATCAAACCACAAAATGTAATGGGTTGGATTTCTCTGTCATAACCAGAGAGACAACACTTCATAGGCTTAAATGTTCAGAAAACATTTTTCTTTGGAAAAGAGGATCTAGGGAAAGGGATAATGTAATGAGACTGGCAACTCATAGACCCTGGAGTAATATAAGGAACCTTTTCTTCACACACAGGGTGGTCGATGTGTGTAATAGCCTGGTAGGAGTAAAAAGACATGAAATTCAAAAAGACGTAGGACAGAGTTCCTTAACATTATAAAAGCAAGTGAGAGCACTCAGTAGGGACTGTCATTTTCAGTTTAAACTGATTTTCATTCTAAGTCTAGCATTGTTTTTAAAGGTAAAATTCTCCTTAATTTTGTGGTCGTGGTAGACAGCCCAGAGCCTGCAGAGATTTCTTGGAGGAAGCATAGTATTTCCAGCTGGGGCAGAAACTGCAGACAAATCTTCTCCACACTGCTTCTGGAGTTACATAGTGCTCATAATTTCATGCTGTTCTCAAAGTGACTGGCCAGAACAGTGAGATTATGAGTAAGTATGTGCTTCCAAGTATCTGGGATCCGAGAGCCAGCAAGAATATCAAATGTGCCAAAATAAATTCCAGTATTTACCCAGAGAAATTAAGTCATTTATTCCCATCAGTTGTCTTCTGTCTTTTGTGTGGTACAAACAGGATGCTAGGAATTATTAGGAAAGGGATGGTGAATAAGACAGAAAATACTATAATGCCTTTGTATCACACTGTGGTGCGACCTCACCTTGAGTACTGCATTCAGTTTTGGTCACCGTATCTCAAATATATAGCGGAATTAGAAAACGTTCCAAGAAGAGTGACCAAAATGATAAAGGGGATGGAACTCGCCTCATATGAGGAAAGGCTAAAGAGGTTAGGGTTCTTCAGCTTGGAAAAGAGACTGCTGAGGAGGGATATGATTGAGGTCTACAAAATACTGAGTGGTGTAGAACAAGTAGAAGTAAATACATTTTTTACTCATTCCAAAAGTACAAAGACTAGGGGACGCTCAAGGAAGATATATGGAAATATTTGTAAAACATATAGGAATAAATGTTTTTTCATTCAGTGAATAGTTTTGGTTAATGTATCTGGGTTTAGGAAAGTTTTGGATAAGTTCCAGGAGGAAAAGTCCATAGTCTGCTATTGAGACAGACATGGGTCAGCAACTGCTTGCCCTGGGATTGGTAGCATGGATTGTTGCCAGGATTTGAGTTTCTGCCAGGTACTTGTGACCTGGCTTGTCCATTGGTCTGACCCAGTATGGCTACTCTTATGTTATTATGAAAAATAAACTACCATAAACACTGAAAATGAAGGTCCCTATGTTTGCATTAGCTCAGTAGATAAAACTCTATCTGGCATATACAGTCAACATATTTTCTTTATCAGCCATCAAATTTTATTCTATATACTGTAATTATAATTTCTGTTGATAAGAGTTTATGGGACCCTTTTACTAAGCAATGTAAGCATCTACATGCGCCCAACATGCACCAAAATGGAGTTACCGCCCGACTACCACGTAGCTCTTACGGTAATTTCATTTTTGACATGCGTCCGATATGCATGTCTGAAAATACTTTATATTTTCGGGTGCGCGGCAAGTGGTATTTGGGGCACGTATGTTATTACCGTCCAGTTACTGGGTGAGCCTTTACTACTAAGTCAATGGCTGGTGGTAAGGTCTCAGACCCAACATGGATGCGCGGCAATTTTCATTTTGCCGCACATCCATTTTCAGAAAAAAAGGCCTTTTTTTTTACAGGTGCGTTAATAAATGAATCGGTGTACACCCAAAACCCACGCCTACACTACTGCAAGCCATTTTTCAGCACACCTTAGTAAAGACCCCTATATATTTTGTTTTCGAGTAGCAGGGGTGGAGAATGGGCACGGACTTCCTGTCCAGTTAGCACATTCCAATTACCGCTTGCTAAGTGATTAGTATGCCCATAAGGTGCGAGCTCTTAGTTGACTCCTACATCTACCTGGAGTTTTTCTGCTGTTTTTTTGCATTATACCTCAATTTTTGCAAACTTTTTTTTTTTTTTTTTTACACGTTTTGAGATTTTGATTAGTTCACTCCCTTTGGTGTTTCTGAAAAAGTACTTTAAAATTCACTATAGTTCAACATAGGCAAAGACAAATGCTGATAATCATAATAGCAGGGTACATTTGTTTTAATTCCTATTGGAAACTGTTTTACACATTAAAAGTTGGTGACAGTGATAGTATATGCTACCCGACATTCATAGTAGCGTTCCATTGTCATTATACACTTGATGGGAGTGGAACAATATTTTTAATGATATAGGGCTTCTTTACAAAGCTGCGCGAGCGATTCCTGCATAGCAAAAAGAGGAAGCCCAAATGAATTGAAAGGTATTCCTCTCATTTGCTGCACAGGAATCGCTACTGTGGCTTTGTACAAGAATCCCATGATTTGAAAAAAAAAAAAAAAAGAGTGTTTTCATAAAGACAATTTATTTGACCTTATTTTTCATAAAGACAATTTTTTTAACCTAAAGGAGATATTTGACAGTAAAAAGTGAGGGACTATTACAAGGCAGTGTACAAAGATACAATAAATGTTAACCTTTTGAGGCTGAGAACATGCGTAGCAATTGGCACATTAAACAGTCCATCTCCACTGCATCCCCACATTCACTGAAATGCAGTAGGCAAACAATCTGGGTCCCAAATATAAACTGGATACTGCCTGATCTATATTGTTAGTGAGCAACCCCAACTCATGCCTATTCCAAAACAGCCCATGGGATGGACACCTTTATATGTATGTCCTGTGATATGGTTTTCCCAGCACCACAGCATAAATGTGGTCACTGTTGTGAGGACCAATAACATGCCATATAGTGAGTTCTCTACAGGACTTGTATCCCACAAACAACAACATGTAACACCACATTTCTGTGGATACTTGTGCCTGGATATCAGTGCTGGCCCCTATCTGGCTGCTGAATATCACTGATTTTCAGCAGCAGTAACTGGATAGCTTTCTGAGTACTACAGCTGAATATCATCGGTGCCCAGATAACTCCCAACTATCTCCAGTTAAGAGCTGCTGAATATTTTGCTCCTAGCTTGATCATCATGATTTAACCAAGCAGGACACTGGGTAAACCATGCTGAATATCAATCTCTTGAATCAGTGGTCTTTGTTAATTTTTAAAGTTGGGGCTGCTTTAAGTCCAAAAGGGTAAAAGTACAGCTAATAAATATCTTCCCATGTGATGCACAAAGATATAATTTTTAAAGTAACAGGAATGAATTTCAAGAAAAATATAATTATGTCATGTTATGGACCCCCAGATTAAGAACCCTGTTTTAATAGAATGCAGAATGTAAGCTGGCTCTTTGGAAGACATGATCACATCAAACAACTAACAAATGCCCACTGTCTTGGAGTAATGGACTTAGCTCCACACATGTGTATCCTTAGTGTTCTTAAAATTTACATTTTTGTTCAACCAAGCAAGACTTTGATGTCATAATTTTTTTTTTAATAGCTCCCACTGTAACCTACGTGCGTTTCCTTTTCTTGGAATACCTGGGGAGAAAAACCTTATAGAGTATATAAAAATAATTTGATAATGTTTTGTCAAGCACAAGTTGGTGACTTTTATATCTGAGGGTTTTATTGAACTCTTGAAACTAATTTTTCACAAGATGACATTGATTTGTGTGAATCACATGACTATTAGAGGTCCCAACCTAATTCTATCAGATGTTTCTAATCGTTTTATTGTAATTACTACTACTACTACTATTTAGCTTTTCTATAGTGCTACAAGGCGTACGCAGCGCTGCACAAAGATAGAAGGAAGAAAGTCCCTGCTCAAAGAGCTTACAATCTAATAGACAAAAAATATTGTTTCCACCTTGGAAACAATACCATCTTATAAAGGGCTATGCACTCCTTTAAACTGAATGGCAGCAATGTCCACACATTTTAACACATTTTTGTAATACAGAGGATCCTTCATACAGAAGGCTTCTAAGAGCTTCTCTTTAGACAACACACATGCTTTTGGAGTGAGAAAAACAAAACTGCATGTATTTTTCATTGAAAAGATTATACACAGAAAAACCAAGTGCAATAGCTACATGTAAATTTTCTGGGGGTATTAAAGCAGAAGCCTGTGCAGATTTTTGATGGGTGCCATAGTTGTCTTTTCTAAACATAATGTCTACAAATTCTTCCTTGTCTTGGTAGATGAGTTCAGACTAGTAGATTTATTATTTATTTATTTATTAGGATTTATTTACCACCTTTTTGAAAGAATTCACTCAAGGTGGTGTACAGTAAGAATAGATCAAACATGAGCAACAGGCAATTACAACAGTACAAATATTCAAATAACATTACAAAGTATGGCATAGTATACTACTTACAATGTCAATACGATACATAATAGAACATTTTAATTGATAGTGAAGGAGTAAAGCAAAGATAGAATATATAAATAGGTAAGAGAGAAGAGTTAGAAAGTAAGGTGACTAATTTAAAAAATGTTGCGCATGAGGTCAGAGATATGGTTAAAAAGCATCTCAGCTAGGGTAGGAGAGGATAAACATGTCCTGCTGCAGTATATGCAGCTCGTGTCACTCCTTGTGTGTGTGAGTGAGACTAAAAAGGTAGTTACTTCTTCCATTAAAGGCCTGGTTGAAGAGCCAAGCTTTAACCTGCTTCCTGAAGTAGAGATAAGTGGAGCCTTTCAGGCTGTGCATTCCAGAGTGTGGGGGTCTGCTCTGGAGAAGGCTTGCTTGCGGGTATCACATCGTGTAGTATCTTTTGGTGAGGTATGGTTAGTGATAGTCTTTGAGAAGACCTTAGTGTACTTGGCGGTGTGTAGAGGATCATTCTATTCTTCAGGTACTCTGAGCCATTTCCCTTAAGGGCCTTGAAGATCAGACATAGAGTTTTAAATTTAGCCCTGTATTGTACTGGTAGCCAATGACGTTTTTGCAAAAATGGTGTACATAAGTATTGCCATACTGGGACAGACCAAAGGTTCATCAAGCCCAGCATCCTGTTTCCAACAGTGGCCAAGAAAACAGCAAGGCAAACGATCCGTAAACTCCAAGATGGAAACCAATAAAGCAGATCAGCAGTAAAAATGAACAAGTTTTATTAATAAAATTACATCTAGAGTATGCTGCCCAACACAGGCGGGGTTTCGGCCGGCAGGGCTGTGTCAGGGGCTATTTATTGATCCTTACTATAAACAAATCCTGAGAAATGTGTTTTCCGGTAATATTTAAAGTTTAGGTATAAAAAAATCCAGCATGAACCATGTAATAGCATATAGAAACTGCCTCCTCGCGTCTTAATGGTGGCCACCTTGGAAACAATACCATCTTATAAAGGGCTATGCACTCCTTTAAACTGAATGGCAGCAGTGTCCACACATTTTAACATCCACTGATGCAGAATTAACATTAACATGGTATTTACCAGCTACATTTTTTGTGAGAGGTACTCCCAGTTACCTCATATGGAGAGGCATAATTGAACTGGGCGTCCAAGTTTTCATGAGGGTGTCCTTGCAGGACAGCCCCCCGAAGGGGCGGGGAAACCCATATTATCGAAAACAAGATGGGTGTCCATCTTTCGTTTCGATAATACGGTCGTGGACGCCCAAATCTCAACATTATTTGTTTAGTAAAGCCTACCCCAAAGTTAACAATGCTCTTTAAACCCCTTTTTTCCCTTTTTATTTATTTACCCACATTACCCTCTGTCAGCTTCCCTTTTGTTGCTCCTGTATTCCCCTCCGTATTCTCTTATTTTAGCTACTCTGTACTTAAATTTGTAACTTTTTTTTTTACTGGAACAATTTTATCCTGTAGTATTATGTAATTTTCTAGTAACTTTATTAGCCACATTGAGCCTGCATAAGCTGGGAAAATGTGGGATACAAGTGAACCAAATAAATAAATCATTCCCTCCCCCCCCACCCCATGCAATTACTGTATGCAGATTAAGTTTTAACCCTGAGACTTGCCCAAAGCTATCTATCTTTTTTTTTTTTATTGTCATGCACTGGGTGCTTTAGGCGGGCTTCATCTAAGAACATAAGAATAGCTATGCTAGGATAGACCAGTGGTCCATGTAGCCTAGTATCTTATTCTTCCAATGGTGGCCAATTCTGGTCACAAGTACCTGACAAAATCTCAAATAGTAGTACGATTTATAGTGCTGATCCCAGGGACAAGCAATGCTATCTCAATAACTATGGACTTTTCTTCCAGGATCTTATCCAAACCTTTTTTTAACCCAGATAACACTAACCGCTGATACCACATCCTTGCAGTTTTCCAAAGGAAATCTGACTTCTCTTGACATAGGAATGTGAAAACATGCGTTGGCTATCAGGGAAAATCCTGAGATTTTGAGTGTTAGAAGAGCATTATCAATGCAGAGGTCTGCCCTTTGGTTTGGCAGCTCTTCCTGGGATATTCTCCAAAGTGATGGTGGTGGCCACCGCAGGGTCTTGCGAATTCTGAGTAGGATTCTTGGGAAGCCATGGCCAGGGTATTTTATTTTATTTATTCATTGTGAACATTTATATCCCACATATTCCCACAAAGGCGGGCTAGGAGTCTTCTAGTTGCCTCCCAAGTACTCAAGTATTTTAGGGTCCACTTTATCACTGAAGAGAGTACACAGGATTCTGGATCAATGAAGTTCCTTTTGTGCAGGGCAATTGCCAAGAGCTTGGGGTTATCTTTAGCTTCTCTGTTCTGTGGTGGCGATGGTGGAGCTAGTACTGTGGTCATGGTTGCACATGAGGCTTCTCCAAGACACATTGCTATTAAGATGATCCCCTTACTCTTAGACATTTTAGACTTGCTTCCACTTTTGGCTTCTCAAAGGAGACAGCTAGCTTGGCGGGCTATTCCACAACATCTATTGAGACATCTCTTTGGAATCTCCAGTTCTATTGATCAGTGCCAGTCTGCAGGGTTAGGGAGCCCATTACTTAGGGAAGTTGCTTCAGAGGCATTGGTCAGCTCAGGAAGCGTTGTGCTATATCAGTTGTATGGAGGCAAATGCAGTTTCGTTGGTATTATTGACAAAAGGAGTGTAAAGATTATATAGATATAAAATAGCTTACATCAGAGGGCCAACTAACGTTCAGTTCAATAGTTCAGCAAAATAACAAAAGAAAAGAGACTTTGTCCATTAGCTAAAAACAGATGGTTTTCAAAATAGAAAAATATGACTTTGATAATGTTTTCTCAACCATTGATAAGAAAGATGCCTTCTTATCTAACTAAATCATTATGCAGCATGTGAACTGGAAAAGAAAATAATTGTTTCCAAGTTATTTATCATTTGCTACCCTGCCCTTTGGAGGCCTTCAGGGCGGTTTACAATCTAAAATAACATTAAGCTGAAAACAATTCATTACATAGACAAGGACAGGACTGGACTTAAAAGAAGAAAACGGGAGAAATCCATTAATAATAGTGCAGAGGGAGAAAACAAAAGGGAAGGTGTCTATATAGTATGGAGTTCTCTGGAAAAGGAAAAACTAAAGAAATTTAGCCATATACATCCTTAAAAAGATGCGTCTTTAACATTTGTTTTAAATTTTGTTAGGGAAGTTTCCAATCTCAGGGATGGTAGAAGGTCATTCCATTGTAGAGGAGCCTAGACAGAAAAAATGGAATGTCTAGTGTGTTCATGCTTGTGAAACGCAATAACTGGAAACAACTGGTTGATTTTGTTGTGCAGACCTAAGTGACCTAGGAGGGCAGTATGGAATGATGTGAGATAGAGAGTTTCTCCTGAGTGTAGTAGCACCTTGCCTTGAAAAGTTTACTCTTCTTCATAGGAACTCTCAACCTCAAACAAACAACTCGATTTACATTGATTTGGCCTTCTCCTAAGGAAAAACTAAGAGAAGCACATTTCTCTCATGTAAAGTAATAATCTGCTGTGACCCAACAGACAGAGATAAACACCTCAAAATTCTGACTGAATCCTTCAGACAAGAAGGCTACAACCCCATAATAATCTCCAAGAATGTTGCCTCCTCTCTTAAAATACTCAGGGCAAAAACCTATTGCAGTACAAGAAAACCATAGAGAGAATCCCCCTTGTAGTGACGTACAGCCCAGAGCTAGAAAAATTGAGAAGAATCATAAAAGATTTACAGCCACTATTCCAGGAAGATAAACTACTGAAAGAGATATTCCTATCCCCACCAGTACTGGCCTTCTGATAGCCACCCAACTTAAAAACACAAACTAGTGAAAAGCAAGCTCCTGATAGAAACTCGAAAAAGAAGAGAGTGGCAATATATCCAGCTGCAAACTATGCCAACACATTTCACAGGATCCCACAGTCATTCACAAAAGAAAAATATTCAACAAAAAGGAATCCTTCACATGTTCATCTTCCAATGTGGTATATATCATTCAATACAAAAAGTGTGAAGAAGGGTGCTATATTGGAGAAACAAGCCAGATGCTAAAGACAAGATTTAATTTACATAGACATCATATGAGAAATGCCAGTGCCACCCAGGATGTCACCTCTGTGAGACAACACTTTACAAAAATAGAGCACTATGATTTTAGAGTGAGAATACTAAGGAAATTTTAAGACAATTCAGGAACGTAAGAGCTTTGAAGTGAAAATGATTAAATATTCTGACACCCACCAGACAGGACAACAAAGATCTGGGTTTTCTAGCCCATTGTAAACCATAAAATTATACTGCTTTGTTACTCTCATCTACAATCCATCTCTCCCTGTCTGTCATCCGCCTTGCTCCCTCTGTTTTTCACCTAACTCAATCCACCCTCTTCCTGTGAGACTGGAATGCTTTTGTGTTTCACTTATATATACTGATATTTATCAACATTTTCTTATTTCTGATCTGAAGAAAAAGGGTTACCTTCGAAAGCTAATAAAAAAAAATGTATTGTTAGTCCAATAAAAAAGTATCTTATTTTCTTTTCAATGTTTTTGTTTTATTTCTATTTATTACCTTTTAAAAGTGGACTAACATAGCTACATCACTTTCTCATGTAAACTAAAAACAATTTTCTAACAATTTTTCAGACTAGAAATGTTAACCCTAAGTTTTCCAAATCCACAAACCTAGGAGAATGGGCATTCTATTGAGCAGCTTTTTATGTCATAGTGGAAATCCCATTTTTCACCTCATGGTAATGCAATGGAATGTGAAAGGAGCCAGGGGAATTCAGGCTGGATGTGCTGTTGCAGCCCTGGACTCTTGAATTGATGCAGTTGCTTATAATGTCTGTTAATATAAACTTATCTACAACGATGTTGCAATTAATTGTTCAGAATTTTGAATTTTTGCTATTGTCTTTTTTAATGGATAGGGAGAAGCAAAATGAAACTGGCATCCAATGAAAGAATTTTCTTTTTTTGCACTTTCAAATGATGTGAATCTCGTTTTTGTACTACCTGTCCCACATGATGAAAATTGCCTTCAAAATGGACTCACAGAGTATGACAGTTTTCAGTGAGGCATATCAGGAAAACTATAGCAGCCAGCTGCACAAAATTAACACTTATTGCTCATTTTAACCAGTGCTACTAACAGAGAAAATATGAAAGCTTTTCCTTTAATATCTTTGGCACAGTGGGTTGCTGAAAGTGGCATTTTGTTATGTGAGATTGAATAAAATCCATTTTTTGACAATATCTCAGATGTGTCCCAGCTCAAAATACATTGCAGTTTCTACATAAGTACATAAGTATTGCCATACTGGGACAGACCGAAGCATCCTGTTTCTAACCGTGATCAATCTAGGTCACAAATACCTGGCAAGATCCCAAAAAAGTACAATACATTTTAAGTTGCTTATCCTAGAAATAAGCAGTGGATTTTCTTATTAAGTGGTGCAAACTTTACAGCTGTAGGACACTTAATGGCAGAAGTTATTAAGACCTAAAAGGTGCCCCAACTGTAGTCCGCCATGAACTGTACTGACCCCTCCCCCCTTGGATAAAAAGCCAATATCTCGGAAACTGTTGAAGCTAGAAATCTGAAAGTTTGCAGTTTTTCATCTTATACATTGGTCTCCATTCTGGTAGCTTATTATTAGTTTCTGAAATGGTGAGGTGGGGGAGGTTTCCAAATTTTGGTTGAATTGACATGGAATGACCTATTTGCATACTGTAACAACTAAAGGAGAACACAAACTCTATAGAAATAATTCCAACCTAATAAAAGGAGTTTGTATTATAAAGTTGGTTTGAAGGTGTCCCAATCAATTGCAAGGGGAAAAAAACTTCCACCTTAAGTGTAACATGTATATCAAATGGAACCTCAAACCTCCACACAAGGGACCACTCCAACGGAATTTAACACACCTTGTATAATTCGGAGTCCATTACTATCATAGGTTCCTCCCAAGAAGGAAAAGGAGAAAAAACCCCCAGACGTAAAAACTCAGACTACATGAGAAAAAAACGAATGGGATGAAAAAACTCTTTCCTTCTTTTATCTACCAATTAAATGGACACCTAACCCAAACCAACCAAACCTAGGCTGTTCCCTCTCTCAAAGAACTACCCAAAGAACACTCCCGAGAGGAATACCTAAGCCCTTATAAAATAGGAGGAAAAACCAAGGGGCAACAGTCTAACTACCCCTCTTAAACCTTAAATGTAATCCCCCTAAATACCCAACTTGCTAGAAACATGCCAGCCAATAATATGTTTGAAAAATTACTTAGCTTAATCCAAACAGGGCTATTTCATTGGAAAAACACCCCTCAGAAGGTCTCCGGAGCCTTTCAAAAAATCTTCAACTGAAGAAAATGCCAGCCCTCTAAATCTTCAGCCGACGGCAAACGCCAGCCCTCCAACAAGAGCGCCTTGTTTCGCCAACCTTATGGCTGCCTCAGGAAGGGCGCTTACAATCCATCTAACATTGTAAAAAACGCTGAAAACCAAGCCTCAGTCGTAAAAATGCCAAAGATGGTGCGGGAGCAGAACTTCCGGAAAGAATGTTACTTTTTATACTTGCACATACGTTTTAACGTCATGACGTCACCTCATATCCAATCATCTCAATCCAAAATTCACCGATGCAACGTCACTCACCCCAGATGCACCTCAATAGTAAGCATTCCACTCGATATTTTTATTCAATCCATGAGGTGCAACTGTTTTCAATACATAAATCCAATGTTGTTCCTTACTCCACAAGATAGTTTTACAATCCCCCCTCTCTTACCCATACAAATTTGGTCAATGACCATACATTGTAACTGATTGAACTGATGATGAGCCTGCTGACAATGGCGTGTCATGGGAGCTTCCAACTTGGCATTAGTGATACAGTGCTGATGTTCTATGACCCTGGTTTTAAACTGGCGTGTGGTATATATATTGATGAAATATAAATGCTTATTATTCTGTAAACCACATTGGACCCTTATTTTGGGGATTCAGCAACAAGAATCCTTATTGTTAAAAAAAAGAAATCCTGTAATCGGCATGGAAAATGATTCAACACAAAATTAATTTTTTGAGCTGTGCACACACCTATCAGGTTGTTACTAAATGTGGGCTAGGCAAGAAGTCCATCCAGAGATGATAACCAGTGTCATCTACTCCTGTAAGATGTCAGCCTCATAATGAATAGCTGCTAGTAAGCCCCTAAACTGTTTATAGCATTGTTGTCAGGACAGCTCTGGGTCTCATTTTTTTTTAATGGTCACATTTCTTTAATGTTGTTTGTGTTTTTATTGTAGTTGCTAATGCAAGAGAAAAGTTTTAAAGCTGGAGTAAAATTGGAAAACAGAGAATGTACGTTTAGAAAGTGTAGAAAGTGTGGGAACTAGTAAAATAAAAAAGTAATGGAAATCTCCAGTAATTGTTTTTTAATGTGCCACATGCTGACTAATTATATTGCTCCTAATCAAACTCAAATAATCAGTTTGATTACTTCTCTTTCAAAACAGCATTTGAGGATTTTGTAAGTCAGTTATGCTGAAATGATCCTTTATGGGCAGATAACAGTATTTTACATTACTTTTGAAGGACTATATACAGTTCCTTGTGAAAGTCTTCACACACTGATATCGTTTTCACATTTTGTGTAAAAAGAAAATACAACTCACACTAAATTAAAGTAGCAGTTTTTTTCCTTGATCCTCACAACATACTCTACCAATTCAGTGTATGAAACTGCAAAAAAAGACTTGGTTCCTGGTAGATTCATACTGAGTTTGGTTTAGGGGTAGGATCCAAAGGCGATTGTCGTTAAAAGACCGAAGGATTCTTGATGAGGCATAAATAATGATTAATGGAGAATAAGAGGGTTTAATTGAGTGGAGTACCTTGTGAGTGAGGACTAGGACTTTATAATGGATATGAAAAGCAACGTTACCTACAAATCTAATGCTGCAATTAGTGGAGGCATTTATAGTATATTTTTTATTCAGGTTGTGTGTTAATGTTCCTATTAGCGTGTGGTACCTGCTCATGGTTTAATGCAGGAACCACTTCCTATTTAGGAGGCATAGGAGGTGGTAACTGCTCCTGCGTTAACTATGCGTTAGCCAGTTAGCATTTGATGTAATGCGTTAGCTAATGCTTCCATGTCCATTCTCTACCCATACCATGCCCCCAGCATGAATAATTTTGAAAAATTCAATTTGGTCATCTCTGAGACTTGGGGAACAGGTGGATGGAGAATATTTGCCTGTGGTTGATTTATGTGAAGGTGTTGGGGGTTTGGTTGGAGGAAGGGGGGGAGGGGCAGAAACAAGTTATGGGTGCATTTTGCCAGTTTTATGGGAAGTTGGATGTAGTGTGTAATTAGATTGTAAGCTCTGTCGATCAGGGACTGTCTTCTTCATGTTCAAGTGTACAGCGCTGCGTATGTCTAGTAGCGCTATAGAAATGATTAGTAGTAGTAAATTGAGATCTTATTTGCAGGAGTATTTTGCATGGTAGTTCAGCAGGTGGTAGGAAGTGTGTTAGATTATTAGTAATCATTTTAAGATTTCCAAATCAATTAATTTAGAGGGAGGAAAAGACCTCAGATGCTCGACTTGTCCATATTGTTACAACCCAAACAGCTGTGCAAAGATCCTCATAGGTCAGAAAAACCTCCTAATAATTTTTGGATAGATTTTTGTTATAATTTTTAATTACTTCTTTATTAATCAATTAATCACATTAGTTGCTTGCATCTTGTTGCTTGCATATTATTGCTAACATCAGGTCAGGAATTTTCCGTTCAAATCTTAGGACTTGAAGAACACTTATCTGTTTCAAAGAAGTCTGTCTCTTGCCTATTTGGTTTGCTCAACAGAACGCCTCCATTTCACAATGTGCTTCTTCGGGAACCAAACTGTCAGCTTTAATTTCTTAAAGCCCTAATCACAGAGAGAACTTATCAGTAATCTACAAAGTTACATGGACTTATTAGCTTTGTTCTGTCTTAAATTTCATAAAAGACTTAGGTTTAGGGGTCCTTTTACTAAGGTGCGCTGAAAAATGGCCTGCGGTAGTGTAGGCATGGGTTTTGGTCACGTGCAGAATCATTTTTCAGCGCACCTGTAAAGAAGGCCTTTTTTTCTATTTTTGCTGAAAATGGTTGTGTGGCAAAATGAAAATTGCCGTGCGTTCATTTTGGGTCTGAGACCTTAACCGCCAGGCATCGACCTAGCAGTAAAGTCTCACACGGTAACTGGGCGGTAATGACCTACATGCACCAAGTGCCACGTGGTGTGTGTCCGATACGTGCGGGGGAAAAATAAAAATTATTTTTTGCCCGTTCTTATCAGATGCACGCCAAAAATGAAATTACCGCAAGAGCCACATGGTAGCCGTGCAGTAACTCCATTTTGGCATGCGTTGGGCGCATGTAGACTCTTATGCAGCTTAGTAAAAGGGCCCCTTAATTTTTAATTGATGTAGATAGTTACCTGATAGAGTGCCTTGAAGTACATCCCCACAGTTTGACAAATTTGAAAACGGTGCCTGTTGTTTTTAAAGGGACGCTATTACTCTGTACCCAATCAGAAACCGCTAAAGAAATTGCTTCTTCTTAAAGGTGCTGGGGGCCAGATCGATAGCAAACTGAAGCGCTAATTTTCTCGCTTAATACAGCGATATTTTCTAAAACATACGTATCGGTATTAACAGAAGAGCATAATATAATGTACTTAGGGAGTTCATAGAAACACCTTCCATTCAATTTTGCTATTTAATCCTATGGGGCTGAGAGATTTCAATCTGTATATCCATCTCTGTTCTAACTGTATTAATTTGCGTCTTCTATCTCCTCCCCTAATTATTTCTCTAACTTTATCAATAACCATGCATTTGTAATCTTCAAACTTATGTTGTTGTGATACATGATGTGCAACTACCAGAGCCTCCAATTTTTGATGGGATATGTTGTGTTTGTGTTCACTTACAGGCTTATTTTTTTAAAGAGAAGGGCGCCCATCTTTCGACACAAATCGCAAGATGGGCGTTCTTCTCACAGGGTCGCTCAAATCGGCATAATCAAAAGCTGATTTTGGGCATCCTCAACTGCTTTCTGTCACAGGGATGACCAAAGTTCACGGGGGCGTGTCGGAGACATAGCGAAGGCGGAACTGGGCGTGTCTAACACATGGGCATCCTTGACTGATAATGGAAAAAAGAAGGGCGTCCCTGACAAACACTTGGATGACTTTACCTGGTCCTTTTTTTTTTCTTACGACCAAGCCACAAAAATGTGCCCTAAATGACCAGATGACCACCGGAGGGAATCGGGGATGACCTCCCGTTACTCCCCCAGTGGTCACTAACCCCCTCCCACCCTCAAAAAAAATTAAAAAAATATATTTTTTCTAGTCTCTATGCCAGCCTCAAATGTCATACCCAGCTTTCGATTATGCCCCTCTGTTTCTCTTTTTATTTATTTATTTGTTACATTTGTATCCCACATTTTCCCACCTATTTGCAGGCTCAATGTGGCTTTCATAGGGCCAGATGCACTAAACCTTAACGACCCTCTAACAACCCTTTAACGAAGGAAATTCCTAACCGTTGCATGCATTAAAGACCTTTTTCCAACAAAGCAAGTAGCTAACGAAAATGGAATACAAAAGAGTAACTACCATTGTAATGTGGACGATTCGGTATTCACTAACAATACCGACAATTATACCGAATCATTTACCGTGACATATTAAACGTTTGGTCAGAGCAGTCGTAAAGGCCTGAGCTGTCATCTCTCCACTTCCCCCTGCACCTTAAAATTCCAAGCTGGCATGTTTAAAAACAAAAGTGAGATAAACACCTCCCCGCTTCTCTGCTCTCCTCTGAAGCGTTCTGAAAACAACTTTAAACTGCTCAGGTCAGGTCCCCCTCCCCCTGCCTTCCTCTGTTTCCCCCAGCCGGGGGCGGGCGGGCCCAGGTCTCTCTGCTGAGCTAAAGGGAATCACAGTGAAAGAGGTCTTTTGTTAGAAAGGGGCATTTATGAAGGACGTCCTTTTGGAGTCTTGAGGAGGACCTCTTCAACTGCACTCTCCTGCTAGGATCACAGAGCTAAATGCTCGCATGTCCCGATTCCCCCCCCCCCCCCTCGCATGCCCCATCTGACGTAAGCAACCTACGTAGGTTTAATATGTTTGTGTTGAAGTTTGTGGCTCTGCGCATGTTTTAGGAGCCGATTACCGACGGGGATTACGAATCTGTAAGGCATTGTACTTTACAATACCGCACCGAACATGTGTGACTTGTTTTTTTGGTGCATTCTTCGTTTTTTCAAATTCGGTAAGCACTTTTACGTTTTAGATTTTTTTACGTTTGGTTGATGCATCTGGGCCATTGTACTGTAAAGGCGTTCGCCAGTCCGGTAGAGAAACAAATACATGGTGATGTTGTGGTCAGATAAGGTTCAGACACAATGGGGGTTGAATAGAGGGGGGTTTATATAATGTCCATTACGAGCTTTGGTTTTGATGTGTTGCAGGGTGTAAGCATTTACGTTGGATCGGTTGTGTATGCCTTTTTGAACAGGTTGGTTTTTAATGATTTCCTGAAGTTTAGATGGTCATAGGTGGTTTTCATATCTTTTGGCAATGCGTTCCAAAGTTTTCATGGCAGTGATGGTTTTGCAAGGGCAAATTAAAACATAAACCACATGTGATCTATTGCAATTCGTACTATTCCTTAGAGTATATTGTTTTTTATCTGTGGGATTGACAAACTGTTTGGAGCATAACATGTAAGAGCAAAATGTGCAGGAGCCGCATCCGGTATGGCCATTATTTTCCTTCTCTGGAGTTGTTGTAAAATTATTGATTTGTAATATTTTTCCAATATTTGCATTGCGTGCGTAAGCTATTCTCAAATAATGGTCTTTAAATACCGGATGAGTTTGAATTATTCTCCAGTGCTTCTTAATAATTTTTAGTAGCTATAGGTGCTGCTTGAGTGTATTTGTCTACATTAAATTTCATCTGCCATTTGGATGCCCTGTCTTCCAATTTCCTAAGGTCTTCCTGCAATTTTTCACAATCCACATGCGTTTTGACAACTTTGAATAGTTTTGTGCCATGTGCAAATTTAATCACCTCACTCGTTGGTCCCATTTCCAGATCATTTATAAATATGTTAAATACCATCGGTCCCAGTGCAAATCTCTGTGGCATTCCACTATTTACCCTTTTCCATTGAGAAAAATGGCCATTTAACCCTACCTTTATTGAAGATTTGAAGTCTTCATACACCTTTGCTGTCCTTATATGATTTTATTTTATCAAAAGATTTTATGCTGTATGAATATTTATTATCATTATTATAATTTTTATATTTGTGTTTTCTTAGACCCCTGACCCCTGAGGCAGGTGCCTGGAGTGCCGAAACACGGCCCATGTCGGGTCTCTTTTTATGAAAGTTTACACCGTTGTTCCAACTGTGGAGGCTCTTTTGTGCTTTGTTTTGCTTTTTCTAGAAGAAGGTATATAAATTTTTATAAATAAATAACAGGCAAACTACAACAAAATGTCTTCACACAGTTATGCATTAGCCTATTTTCAGATGTTAACCACATGAGTTGCATAACACTCTAACAAAAGGGCCCCTCAGAAACCAAAAATGTCTTAATTGCATTAGTCTTCACATCCCTTGACTCAATACTTGGTGGAAGCCCTTTATACAGCAAAAACTGCTACAAGTCTTTTGGATTAGATAGTATGGTGCCAGGCTCTTTCAAGCTTACTGTGGATTGTGTTTGAGTTGCAATGTTCAAATATTGGCTCAGACTTTCTATTGGATTTATGTCTGCTCAAGGACATTCCCTTATTCTTGCTGAGCCACTCCATTGTTGCTTCTGCTTTGTAAATGGGATCATTGCCCTTCTGGAAGGTGAATCTTTTTCCCTGCCCCTGGAATGTGGCAGGCTGGAACAGCTTTTGCTCTGTAATATGACTGCACTATGCACTATCCATCTTTCCCTTGATTTTCATATTTTTCCCCGTCACTGTTGCTGCAGAGCATCTGCACAGCATAATGCAGCCATCACCCTCCTTTACTGTAGGGACTGTATTAACAGGGCGATGTTTTTTTAAACACCACATGTACTGCTTGGCATTAAGATCAAACAGGGATAGAACCCATTAGTGTGGGCTGGTCTATCAAGGAAAGCAAATTGACAGATATGAATAAATTTAGCCATTTTTTTTAAAGCAGGGGCAAACCACTGCTGCTTTCTATATTTCTGACAAAATTCCTAATTTAAAACTAGATTTGACACATTGTGATAAATGGAATTAAGCCTTTGATGAGAAACTTCATTAGATGGGCTGGAACTGGGTCTAAGACTGAAGTAATGGGCTGTAGGGATTCTGTTGCTTTGGTTTCTCTGGGACTCTCTTACGGTCTAAGAGGTGATTGTAGAAAGGCTTTTCATGCATATATAATATACAGTGAGAAGAATGCAGCTACTTTTATGCAAATTTCGGGTGGGTTTTGGGTGAGTTGCAGGTACAATAGCAGGTGGCATAATTTGCCTGTAATTTTTGCAGGATTCATGTTAGTATTTTATATAGAAATTACCATGTAAGCCCTTATTGCCTACAGAATGCATGACGGTAAATGCTTCTGCGATAATTCTTTTTAATGGCCATACGATGGGAAAATCGGCCATTTTCTAGCTAAGATAAAAATGGCTTTAGTGCGTGGGGAAAATCCCATGTAAGAACGCGTTAAGGTCACTTGTTATGGCAGCTTCGTAAAAGAAGCCCTGAATGTCTTTATATACAGTAGGCATAAAATATGTGCTCACCTGGCCTTCCTACCTAGGGAAGACCTTTCTATAAAATTACCCTCATACATAGCTCACCTTATCATGTGTTACTATGTTAGTGCTTATTAGTAAATGATGCCCTTAATTGTAATCCTTCTGGGAGAGAGAGAGATACCCACTAGACCTGAGTATAACTTGCTTTGTGTGTGGTTTTGGGAAGGTGAGTATTTAAAATCCCAACGTTGTGGTTTCAGACCTTTCTGTATTACTGTTTCCCTTTCAGGAGAGTATTTCATTAGGTTTCCTGGTGAATAATCTATTTCTAGGATGTTGGGTGACCCTAACTAAGAGCTCCTTGTACTAAGTTGCAGTAACTGCTTGTGTGCGCTTATTGCAGCTTAAAAGGGTTTACTAAGGGATGTGCTGAGGGTGTCCTGCAGTAAAATCCCAATGTGCCCACGCAAACAAAGCACTAAAAAAATTTACTGAATTTTTCTCGGAGGGTGAATGTCTGGGAGGTGGAGAGTGGCATGACTATTCAAATCAGCGCAGCCACATTACCACATGCTAACTGATTAATACGGGATTATTGCTTGAGCCCTTACTGCCTACAAAATGGGTGGCGTTAAGGGCTCACTTTTATTTTAGTAAATGTTCATGTTTTGATGGCTACATTTAACACATGTATTCTATTCACAAGAGTATCTCAATTTAATTGAAGTTGCTATCGCAAATCACAATAATATGGTGGAGAAAAAAAAGACCTCTGTGTCAGAACATGTACACATATGGATCCCCATTAGATTTGAGGTACTCCTCCTACCATATCACTGGTCCTAAAAAACTACACATGTCCAAAGTGTGAATTGTTCTAATCAATACTTCATATCACTGGGTTATATTGTATATAACCATCCCAAAAGAAGTTCAAAATTCAAAGAAAGTGATTCATTCCAACACTGTGACGCTTCAGTGCTGTCAGGAGACCAAACATTAAAAAGTACTTTTCATCCTCGTCCCAGAGCACATTAGCACATGGCCATTAACTGGGAAAATGGAAAATCCAGCCATTTTTCTGGCTGTGGGAAAAATGACCGTAGTGCGCGGGAAAGACCCGCATAAAGACACGCTGAGGCTGCTTTTTACTGCAGATTAGTAAAAGACCCCTAAGCAATTAGTAATTATTTAACATGTTTGGTAGTCTTAAAGGGTGAGCTGTGATAGCATTCCACTGGCGGTTTTAACATACATCTGTGCGGCTTTTTCTATCCATGTACGGCGACTGATTACATGAGAGAAGTCCTAATTAATCTCTTGTGTTCTAAGCATGCACTGAAAGCTACATCCTTGATTTAAATTCATTGACTTAGCTGCACCTCAGTTTACTGTAAGGTCCTTAAGCTGCTTTGGATGAAAGAATAGTTGCTATGACTTTAAATTACAGGTTTGACTTTATTTTAAAGTTCTGCCATTGTGGTAGATCAGGTTGTTCTTTACAGCCCCTGTCTAGCTTCACCCTGTGTTTCAATGGTGCAACAGAAAAATTCTCATTATTGATATCTGGAGCTGAAGTTGCTAATTCAAACCATGTTCTGCTCTGAACCATCAAAACATTTTCCATTATTTTCTCTGAAGAACTTAAACTCATTGTGCATGAATTTTCTAACTTTGAGCTTCTCTTTGTGTAGCATAGTGTTCACAGTATTATGTGACTTGTAAGGAATGGCTTTTTTTTTTTTTTTTTACCTTTTTTCCAGTTCTGTGTTGGGTCATTTTAGATGTGGAAGACTACAAAGGCAATATGAAGTTGCTTTCTGAAAAATAACTTTTGTTTTCTTTTGTAAACTTTCAAATATGTCAAATGCTTACATAGATGGGGGGCTGGGAAGATGCAAAATGCTTTTGACTAGAAATGTTTAGCTTTAAACTCTGAAGTACTCGGGTCCAAAGTTGCCTCTGATACGTTTTGACACTGTTTTTAGCACTGGACCTCAAGTAGGCAGGAAAAAGGTACATGTGGCCATCAGTAAGGTAATGGATAGTTGCTGGAATTAGCACTGACCAGACTAGAAACTGTGAATGCCTATTAAAATGGAAGAAAATTATTTTGGTAGTTGCGAATGAAGGCTCATCACACCAAGATTTTGATACTGTTTCTGATTGATTTTGAAGAACAAGGAGAAAGGAACTGATATCGCCCTCTCTCCTCTGCTGTCTGCTTCGAAGGGCAGTTAAGCAAGTATTGCAATAGTAATAATACAAACATGCAGTTTATTATGATTATCATTATCGTGGTTTTGCATAACCTGCCAGATGCTTTTGGCAGGGTTTAGCACTCTAAATATTGAGCCCTTCCCAATCTTGTTAACAGCATAACAATAAATATAAGTATAGATATTCAGAGATATCAATGCAGGATTTGGGCAGTTATAAGCAGTGCAGCCTTATATAGTTGAGAGGTGGTGATTTTTTTCTCAATGCCCAGTGAATTCAGGTATTACTCCAGATATTTCAATGTTGCTCCAAGGGTACCAGTTACTACAGGGACCATAACTGCAGGTTTTCGCCAGCTGCTCAATATCGGTGTTCAACTCTTGATATTTTGGGATGTTCTCTACGGTTTGCCTTCAACACAGCTGTCTTCTGGTTATTGCTACATCTTTGATCCACGCCTACCATTTTTCAACTACAGTGATATCAAGTCTGTTGTGTGAAAAGCATTTGCCAATCTGTATTCTGAAGGCCCAGGAAATTTTGGCTTGTTCATTTTCTACCACAGTTTTGATTTTGTGGTCCCATCAATTTGTGGTTACAGGCAAATGATTATTTCAGCAGATATTCTAGTATGTCAAGGTAGCTGCTATGTTGTTTCTTTATAGTCAGTCTGGGTGATCTTTTTTGACCAGGGAATATATGGTCCACAGTCTCTTCAACTACTTTACACAGATGGTGCTTGCGGTCATTTGATGTTTTATTAGGTTTAGCCTTTATTGCATTTTTTTGAAGGGCTTTTCCCTGTGCTGTCCTGATAAGTCTTGGTTCCTTTTTCAGGATTCCTTTCTTCAGCCATTGCCACATTTTGGCTTTGTCAACTTTACTGTGCCACTTCTTGATTTTTCATTTGTTTTTGTAGAACTGCTTGACTTCTTTGGTCTTAAGTAAGCCTTGTTGATTTGCTTATTTTAGTGTATCCTCTTCACCACTGTAAATGTAGATGGCCAGGCCTCATTTCTCCTCTTCCATGATTTGTAGTATTTGCAGTAGGCCTTTTCCACCTTTACTATGCTACATGGAAGATAAAAACTGGTCACGATGCTTTTCTGTTTTTCAGTCCAAAGTTACTAGCTCTGCCTGAGTCCAACTTACAATTCCCACACTGTATCTGTTGATTCATGACCCAGATGTTGGCCTCAATGATATTTCCACTATTGAGTTTAGGCTTCAGGGCTTTTCTAACCTTTCTGATATGTTCTTCAGTCATGGTGTGTGTTTTTTCATGGTATATGTGTTATCTGCCTGTAGGATGCTCAGCTATTTGTAGGCTCTTTCATTGTCCAATCCATTGATCTTATTATGTAGCATTTCTTTCCCTTCAACATTGAGCCTATTTTCTCTTTTTCATAGCTAGGGTGGTACATTTGTTTAATCCAAATTCCATGGCAATGTTTTCACTGAATATTCAGATGCTATTTAGCAGTAATTTGGTTTCCAATTGTGAGTTTCCAAAGCTTCAAATTGTCCATGTATAGTAGACAATTTCAGTCTGGTAGTCTAAGGCTGTCTTTTGTAGTTCAACTTGACAGTGGAATACAACAAAGGTGAAAGTGAGTTTCCATGAAATATTCCTCTTCCTGATGTTCTCGGACTCACTTCTTCATTTATTAACTTTCATTAAAAAACAAAACAATCTTTTTTCACTGATGTAATAACTATATGTAAATTAAACAAAAATTTATTTATTTTATTTGCTGCATTTGTATTCCACATTTTCCCACCTATTTGCAGGCTCAATGTGGCTTACAATGTTCCTTCATGGCATTTGTCACTCCAGAGTAAAAAGGTACAGTTGATATTAAATAGAGAACATGGATGACATAATAGATTATGTGAATAACATAATGGATTGCCATTACAGAGTAGAAGAGATAATTGGTATTACCTAAAGAATATTGATGACCTGGTAGATTAAACAGATTAATAGATTGTTAGCCCAGGAAACAGGTATCAAATGAGTATTTCTGTGGTTCCATTTTAAAACCAACACACCACCCAATTACAATAATGAGAACATAGCATGGCAATACTGGGTCAACAAAGGTCCAACAAAACTAGTATCCTGTTTCTAGCAGTGGCCAGTCCAAGTCTTTGTACCTGGCATGGTCTCAAAATATAGATGGATTCCATGCTGCTGGATAAGCAGTGACGTTCCCGACAACTGCCTTGATAATGATTTATGTACTTTTCCTACAAGAACCCATCCAAACATGTTTTAAACCCAGATATGCTAATTGCTCTTACTATATATTTTTATTTATTTATTTTATTTGTTGCATTTGTATCCCACCTTATCCCACCTCTTTGCAGGCTCAAAGTGGCTTACAATACATCATGATACCCTTTGGCAATGAATTCTAGAACTTAAATCTGCATTGAGGCAAAAACAATTTTCCTTACATGTATTTTAAATGTACTATATTGTTACTTGATGGCATGCCCCTTAGGTTTTTTTTTGTTTCATGGAAGGTTAAACAACCAATTCACCTATTCCATGCCAATCTTATTTCCTCTCAGTCATGTCTTCTCCAAGCTGAAGAACCTTAACCTATTTAACCTTTCCTCACAGGGGACTTGTTCCATCCCCTACACCATTTTGGTCACCCTTCCCTGTACTTTTTGTAAATTTTCCTGTATCTCATTTGGGATGTGTTGACCAGAATTGCATGTAGTAAGTACTCAAAGTGCTGTCACAACGTGAAGCGACACAGAGACATTTTGATATTTTGTTTGTCTCCTTTCCTTTCTTAATAATTCTTAACGTTGTTTGCTCTCTTATTGGCCACTATCACACACTGAGCAGAAGATTTCAACTTAATGTTCAAAATCATTCTCTCTCATGGTGGCATGACTCCAGGCTTGTGAGCAGCGATGCAGTTTTGCTGTTGGCAAAATTTATACCTCTGGGACGTGATGCTGCATACAAAGAGGAAAGGGGTAGTACGGACAGTTCCCTCACCTGCCTTTACATCGTACCCCATCCAGCAGAAACTTGATCGTTTCTTGTCCAGAGCCCACCTACCAGATGTTAAGGAGTCAAGCACTGTTGTGAAGATAGTCGAAGGAGTGTTGTCTTTGCTGGGGCATGAAGCAACGCTTTGCCCCCAATTTTCAACACTCCTCAATGTACAAAGTCTTCTGCAGCATTGAGTGGGAGACTGCAAATTGCCGGAAGTGCAAGGTTTCTAGTGAGGGTCTCAAGGCATCTCGAGGTATGCTGTGAGATGAGACTCTAGGAGCAGCAGGACTTTCTGCTGTACACAGGAATGGAAGAAAAAATTCTTGTTGATGAGGCAGGAAACTTTGAACCTTGGCGCATCCTTGTTGCTTAGCCCTGTAAATGCCTGCTGGGCTATGGGGGGGGGGGGGGGGGGACTAAATGATTTGTCTGCCCCTGAGCAATTAAAGACCTTTTTACAATTGAAAAAGATTACCCAAGAATAATTTGGAATATAATGTAAAGAAAGACGGAACTCCAAAAGACAGCCGGCCTCGTTGAAAAGTGAGGTGAAGGAAGCTATTAGGGCTAAAAGAAATGCCTTCAGAAAATGGAAGAAGGAACCGTCTGAAAATAACAAGAAGCAGCATAAGGAGTGTCAAAGCAAATGCAAGGCACAGATAAAGAAGACCAAGAGGGATTACGAAAAAAAGATAGCATTAGAGGCAAAAAAGCATAGTAAAAAATGTTTTCCGGTATATTAAAAGCAGGAAGCCGGCAAAAGAATTTTTTCCGGTATATTAAAAGCAGGAAGCCGGCAAAAGAATCGGTTGGGCCGCTGGATGACCGAGGGGTAAAAGGGGCGATCAAGGAAGACAAAGACGTAGCGGAGAGATTGAATGAATTTTTTGCTTCGGTCTTCACTGAGGAAGATTTGGGTGGGATACCGGTGTCGGAAATGATATTTCAAGCGGACGAGTCGGAGAAACTTACTGATTTCACAGTTAACCTGGAGGACTTAATGGGGCAGTTCAGCAAACCAAAGAGTAGCAAATCTCCTGGACCGGATGGTATTCATCCTACAGTACTGATAGAACTGAAAAATGAGCTTGCGGAGCTACTGCTAGTGATATGCAATTTATCCTTAAATTCGAGGGTGGCCAATGTAACGCCCATTTTTAAAAAAGGTACCAGGGGAGATCCGGGAAATTATAGACTGGTGAGTCTGATGTTGGTGCCGCGGAAAATGGTAGAGGCTATTATTTAAAAACAAAATTACAGAGCTTATCCGAGGACATGGATTACTGAGACCAAGTCAGCACGGCTTTTGTGTTGGGAAATCTTGCCTGACCAATTTACTTCAATTCTTTGAAGGAGTAAACAAACATGTGGACAAAGTGGAGCCGGTTGATATTGTGTATCTGGATTTTCAAAAGGCGTTTGACAAGGTACCTCATGAAAGGCTACAGAGGAAATTGGAGGGTCATGGGATAGGAGGAAATGTCCTATTGTGGATTGGAAACAGAGAGTGGGGTTAAATGGGCAGTATTCACAATGGAGAAGGGTAGTTAGTGGGGTTCCTCAGGGGTCTGTGCTAGGACCGCTGCTTTTTAATATATTTATAAATGATTTAGAGATGGGAGTAACTAGCAAGGTAATTAAATTTGCTGATGACACAAAGTTATTCAAAGTCGTTAACTCGCAACAGGATTGTGAAAAATTACAGAAGGACCTTACGGAATTGGGAGACTGGGCGGCTAAATGGCAGATGACGTTTAATGTGAGCAAGTGCAAGGTGATGCATGTGGGAAAAAAGAACCCGAATTATAGCTACGTCATGCAAGGTTCCACGTTAGGAGTTACGGACCAAGAAAGGGATCTGGGTGTCGTCGTCGATAATACATTGAAACCTTCTCCTTAGTGTGCTGCTGCGGCTCAGAAAGCGAATAGAATGTTGGGTATTATTAGGAAAGGTATGGAAAACAGATGTGAGGATGTTATAATGCCATTAATATTGCTCCATGGTGCGACCGCATTCTGGTCGCCGCATCTCAAGAAACATATAGCAGAATTGGAAAAGGTGCAGCGAAGGGCGACGAAAATGATAGCGGGAATGGGACGACTTCCCTATGAAGAAAGACTAAGGAGGCTAGGGCTTTTCAGCTTGGAGAAGAGACGGCTGAGGGGAGACATGATAGAGGTATATAAAATAATGAGTGGAGTGGAACAGGTGGATGTGAGCGTCTGTTCACGCTTTCCAAAAATACTAGGACTAGGGGGCATGCGATGAAACTACAGTGTAGAAAACTTAAAACAAAACGGAGAAAATGTTTCTTCACCCAATGCATAATTAAACTCTGGAATTCGTTGCCGGAGAACGTGGTGAAGGCGGTTAGCTTGGCAGAGTTTAAAAGGGGGTTAGACTGTTTCCTAAAGGACAAGTCCATAAACCGCTACTAAATGGACTTGGGAAAAATCCGCAATTCCAGGAATAACATGTATAGAATATTTGTACGTTTGGGAAGCTTGCCAAGTGCCCTTGGCCTGGATTGGCCGCTGTCGTGGACAGGAGGCTAGGCTCGATGGACCCTTGGTCTTTTGCCAGTGTGGCATTACTTATGTATTTATGGGTTTACGTGCTAAATCTTTACTTTGTTTCTTATCCGATGTGCTAATTTTTATTGGTACTTACGTATCTCCTATTTACTGTTTGCCACTCTTCCACTTTTATGGTCTAAGGAAGCTTATCTTTAGTTTCTTTATGATTTTATGTTTCCTTATTTGTTGCTTTGCTGAGTTACTTGAATCAAGAGTTTGTCTTGTGTATATTATTAAATTGAATTTTAAAAAATATCACTCTTGGACCTTTTTCCTGGTTGGTGACTCCTAATGTGGAACCTAGCATCATGGATCTATAATTGGGATAATCCTTCCTTCTGTGCATCATTTCATACTTGTCCACATTAGGCATCCAGATAGAGAATGAAATTTACTCTCCCAGTCTCTCAACGTCCTCCTGCAATTTCTCACAACCTGTATATGATTTAACAACTTTTAATAATTGTGTCATCATCTCACTCATAGTTCCCATTTCCAGATCACTTTTATAAATGTTAAAAAGCACCAGTCCTAGTTCAAATCTCTGGAGCACTCCACTATTCACCTTTCTCCATTGAGAAAATGTGAAAAGAACCATGGGATCTCTTTACATCCAGTCCCACAACTACTCATCCTCACCTGGGCTAGTCAGTGCATTAAATATCCCTTGATTACTGAAGTATCATCAAGGTTCACGGTTGTGTTTACTTGCTTAACCACCTAAAGACAAGCCGTCAAAGTAGTTTACATAGACAAAATAGTTACATGAGGAAAGGAAATGCAGTGCAGTAGGAAAGACCAAATAGCAAGTGTGCTGAATTCTAATAGAACCCCAGGAGACAAAATAATCTTCTCAGTGCTGGCCAAAATCATATTAAAAACGCTACAAAATAAATAAGTCTTCAGCATAGTTTGAAACAAAGGAAGGGAACCCTCTGTATGTATTGAAAACGGGAGGGCATTCCACATTACAGAACCAGCTACACTGTTGTTGATTTCTGGAAGGCAACTAATAGGCTTATTTTCGAAAGAGAAGGGCGCCCATCTTTCAACACAGATCGGGAGATGGGCGTGCTTCTCTCAGGGTCGCTCAAATCGGCATAATGGAAAGCCAATTTTGGGCATTCCCAACTGTTATCTGTTGTGAGGACGACCAAAGTTCCTGGGGGCGTGTCGGAGGCGTAGCAAGGCGGGACTGGGGCGTGCCTAACAGATGGGCATCCTTGAGCGATAATGGAAAAAAGAAGGGTGTTCTTGACTAGCACTTGGCCGACTTGGTCCATTTTTTGTTACGACCAAGCTGTGAAAAGGTGCCCGAACTGACCAGATGACCACCGGAGGGAATCGGGGATGACCTCCCCTGACTCCCCCAGTGGTGACTAACACCCTCCCACCCTGAAAAAAACAACTTTAAAAACTCCAGCCTCAAATGTCATACTCAGGTCCATTGAAATCCTGGGGGGTGGGGGGGGAGGTGAGTGTGGGTCAGCGAAGGCGTGGACGTCCTTCTTTCAAACATTTTGGATGTCCTGAACTGACCCCCCCCCCCCCCCCACACACACACAGGGACGGCCAGATTTCAAGGGAGTGGAGTGGAGGAGTGGCCTAGTGGTTAGAGCACTGGTCTTGCAATCCAGAGGTGGCCGGTTCCACTGCTGCTACTTGTGATCCAAAATCCAAATAAATAAAAGGGATGTCGGAAGCATAGCAAGGGCATGGACGTCCTTCTCACACAAACATCCACATTTTGGACGTCCTCAACTGCTGTCGCAGGGATGGAGGCATAGCAAAGGATGTCCTTCACCCATACTCTTTTTTTTTTTTTTAAAAAGACGTTCCTGACAAGCACTTGGACGTCTTCACCTGGACTTATATTTTTCTAAGGTTGTAGACAGCTATTATACACACAGCTTGTCTGCATGTATGAAGCCATCTTTGGCATGCGCAGAGCAGCCACGCATAATGCTTGGCTGCTCTGCACTGGCTTCCCCTCCTTAGCTAATTTGCACACGATTTCCTTCCTATCAGTGAGCAGCTCATTTGCATGCGATTTCCTTCATGCATGCCCGTTGCTTTCCAAATCGCTAAGGGATCGGTAAGAGAAGGGCTTTTTCCGTTCAGTTAGTGCATCAGTTAGTCCACTGCAGTGCCCCCTAGGGTGCCCGGTTGGTATCCTGGCATGTCAGTGCACTACGAATGCTCCCATGACCAAAGGGCTTGCATTTGGTTGTTTCTGAGTTGGGCGTCCTTAATTTCCATTATCGCAGAAAATCAGAAACGACCAAGTCTAAGGATGACCATCTCTAGGGATGACCTAAATATCAAGATTTGGGCGTCCACGACCGTATTATCGAAACAAAAGTTCTCCGAGGACAAGCAGGCTGCTTGTTCTCACTGATGGGTTGACGTCCTCGGCAGCCCCTTCCATCGGAAAGATTACTAGCAAAGGCCTTTGCTAGTCCTCGCGCGCCCATGCGCATGCGCGGCCGTCTTCCCGCCCGAAACCGGCTCGAGCCGGCCAGTCTTCTTTCGTCCGCGCTCGGTACGGTCGTGTTACGCCGTTCGTGCCCTAAAGAGTCGACCTCGCGCGTCCTTTTCGACGTGTTTTTCATCTTTTTCTCAAAAAAAGTTCGGGAAGCGCTCCGGAAGTGTTCCGGTAGGCCCTTTCGGGTTTTCTGCCCTTCCCGTATTTCTCAGTTTTTTTTTGCCCCGTAAGTTTTCTTTCGTTGTCGGGGTAGGCCTTTTTTGGCCTCGGTCGAGATTTTTCTCCCTCTAAATTTTGGTGCTTCAATTTTCGCCATTTCGGCTTTTGATTTCGCCGGCGTGATTTTTCCGCCCATGACATCGAAGCCTTCCAGCGGCTTCAAGAAGTGCACCCAGTGCGCCCGGGTAATCTCGCTCACTGATAGGCACTCTGCGTGTCTTCAGTGTCTAGGGGCCCAGCACCGCCCTCAGAACTGTAGTCTGTGTTCCCTGTTACAAAGGCGGACTCAGGTAGCGAGATTAGGCCAGTGGAACGTTTTGTTCTCGGGCTCTTCGTCGGCATCGGCACCGGAGGCATCGAGT
The DNA here is from genome assembly GCF_901765095.1 of Microcaecilia unicolor. NCBI lineage: Eukaryota > Metazoa > Chordata > Amphibia > Gymnophiona > Siphonopidae > Microcaecilia > Microcaecilia unicolor. The sequence continues at coordinate 137,724,399 of NC_044031.1, read as the reverse complement.
GCATCGACGTCGTCAGCGTCCGGACCATCTTCCTTGGCTGCCGCTCCATCGACTGCATCGAGGCATCGGGCCTCTGCATCGGCGCCGAGGCATCGGGCGACTGTATCGACGTCGGTGGTACCGAGACTTCGTCTGCTGATGTCGTCGGACGGAGGTGCATCGTCAGGAGTGCAGGTGAGGGCTGTCCATTCCCCTGCTGGTGGCGGTGAGCCTTCGGGTGGGTCTCCTCCTACCCTGAGGGCTCCTGCGGTACAGCCCCCCCGGGATCGACCTTCTTCGGTCTCGGCCCCGAGGAAGCGACGGATGGATTCTACGTCCTCCTCGTCGGTGCCGGGGAGCTCCGGTGACATGCTTCGGAAGAAGTCGAAGAAGCATCGACACCGGTCGCCTCCCCATGTCGGCACCGAGAGCTCTGGGTCGCCGAGGGATTCGGCACCCAGCAGGCATCGGCACCGAGAGGACCGCTCACCCTCTGTTCAGGAGGTGTCGATGCGCTCCGCTCTGGACAGCCCGGAACAGCCTCCTCGCCCGGAACAGGTTCTGACGTCGACGCCTGCATCGACCTCTCAGCCTTTCTCTGCAGCCGCTCTAAACGAGAGCCTCCGGGCCGTTCTCCCAGAGATTCTGGGAGAGCTGTTGCGCCCTACCCCTCCGGTACCGGCGGTGCTTGCGCCACCGGTACCGTCGAGCGTGGCGCCGGCTGGCCCATCGCCCAGGTTGAGGTCCCCGACGTCGGTACCGCGTGCGGTGCCGACCGCGGCCACCTCCCAGGAAGGCTCCCCGACTACGTCGGCGGAGGGAGCTTCGCCGATGCGGGCGAGGGACTCTTCCTCTCGACGCCCCCACCGTGGACGGGGTTCCACCGAGTCGAGCAGGGCGAGGTTGCAGACACAGGTTCGTGAACTTGTGTCTGACACCGAGGGTGAGGCCTCGTGGGAAGAGGAGGAAGACCCCAGATATTTCTCTGACGAGGAGTCTGAGGGTCTCCCTTCCAATCCCACTCCCTCTCCTGAAAGACAGCTTTCCCCTCCTGAGAGTCTGTCTTTTGCTTCCTTTGTCCGGGAGATGTCTACGGCCATCCCCTTCCCGGTGGTTGTGGAGGACGAGCCCAGGGCTGAAATGTTTGAGCTCCTGGACTATCCTTCTCCACCTAAGGAAGCGTCCACTGTTCCCTTGCACCATGTCCTGAAAAAGACATTGCTTGCGAACTGGACCAAGCCACTAAGTAATCCCCACATTCCCAAGAAGATTGAGTCCCAGTACCGGATCCATGGGGACCCAGAGCTGATGCGCACTCAGTTGCCTCATGACTCTGGAGTTGTGGATTTGGCCCTAAAGAAGGCTAAGAGTTCTAGGGAGCATGCTTCGGCGCCCCCGGGCAAAGACCCTAGAACCTTAGACTCCTTTGGGAGGAAGGCCTACCATTCTTCTATGCTCGTGGCCAAAATCCAGTCTTACCAGCTCTACACGAGCATACACATGCGGAACAATGTGCGGCAGTTGGCGGGCTTGGTTGATGCTCTTCCCCCTGAGCAAGCCAAGCCTTTTCAGGAGGTGGTCAGGCAGCTGAAGGCGTGCAGAAAATTCCTGGCCAGAGGAGTTTATGACACTTTTGATGTTGCGTCCAGGGCCGCTGCTCAAGGTGTGGTGATGCGCAGGCTCTCATGGCTGCGTGCCGCCGACCTGGAGAATAGACTCCAGCAGCGGATTGCGGACTCGCCTTGCCGTGCGGACAACATTTTTGGAGAAAAAGTCGAGCAGGTGGTAGAGTCTCTCCACCAGCGGGACACCGCATTCGACAAGTTCTCCCGCCGGCAGCCTTCAGCCTCTACCTCTACGGGTAGAAGATTTTTCGGGGGAAGGAAGACTGGTCCCTATGCTTCTGGTAAGCGTAGGTACAATCCTCCTTCCCGACAGCCTGCGGCCCAGGCTAAGCCCCAGCGAGCTCGCTCTCGTCAGCAGCGTGCGCCTCAGCAAGGCCCCGCGGCTCCCCAGCAAAAGCAAGGGGCGAGCTTTTGACTGGCTCCAGCAGAGCATAGCCGACATCCAAGTGTCAGTGCCGGGCGACCTGCCGGTCGGGGGGAGGTTGAAAGCTTTTCACCAAAGGTGGCCTCTCATAACCTCCGACCAGTGGGTTCTGCAAATAGTCCGGCAAGGATACACCCTCAATTTGGCCTCAAAACCTCCAAATTGTCCACCGGGAGCTCAGTCTTACAGCTTCCAGCACAAGCAGGTACTTGCAGGGGAACTCTCCGCCCTTCTCAGCGCCAATGCGGTCGAGCCCGTGCCATCCGGGCAAGAAGGGCTGGGATTCTATTCCAGGTACTTCCTTGTGGAAAAGAAAACAGGGGGATGCGTCCCATCCTAGACCTAAGGGCCCTGAACAAATATCTCGTAAAAGAAAAGTTCAGGATGCTTTCCCTGGGCACCCTTCTCCCCATGATTCAGCAAAACGATTGGCTATGCTCTCTGGACTTGAAGGATGCCTACACACACATCCCGAAACTGCCAGCTCACAGACAGTATCTGCGATTTCAGTTGGGCACACGCCACTTCCAGTACTGTGTGCTACCCTTTGGGCTCGCCTCTGCGCCCAGGGTGTTCACAAAGTGCCTAGCTGTGGTAGCAGCGGCACTTCGCAGGCTGGGGGTGCACGTGTTCCCATATCTCGACGATTGGCTGGTGAAGAACACATCCGAGGCAGGAGCCCTGCAGTCCATGCAGATGACTATTCGCCTCCTGGAGCTACTGGGGTTTGTGATAAATTATCCAAAGTCCCATCTTCTCCCAGTGCAGAAACTCGAATTCATAGGAGCTCTGCTGGATTCTCGGACGGCTCGCGCCTATCTCCCAGAGACGAGGGCCAACAACTTGTTGTCCCTCGTCTCGCGGGTGCGAGCGTCCCGGCAGATCACAGCTCGGCAGATGTTGAGATTGCTGGGCCACATGGCCTCCACAGTTCATGTGACTCCCATGGCCCGTCTTCATATGAGATCTGCTCAATGGACCCTAGGCTCCCAGTGGGGGCCTAGAAGACGTGATCCACCTGTCCACGAGTTTTCTCGAATCCCTGTATTGGTGGACGATTTGCTCCAATTTGACTCTGGGACGTCCCTTCCAAATTCCTCAGCCGCAAAAAGTGCTGACCACGGATGCGTCTCTCCTGGGATGGGGAGCTCATGTCGATGGGCTTCACACCCAAGGAAGTTGGTCCCTCCAAGAACGCGATCTACAGATCAATCTTCTGGAGTTGCGAGCGATCTGGAACGCTCTGAAGGCTTTCAGAGATCGGCTGTCCCACCAAATTATCCAAATTCAGACAGACAACCAGGTTGCCATGTACTATGTCAACAAGCAGGGGGGCACCGGATCTCGCCCCCTGTGTCAGGAAGCCGTCAGCATGTGGCTCTGGGCTCGCCGTCTCGGCATGGTGCTCCAAGCCACATATCTGGCAGGCGTAAACAACAGTCTGGCCGACAGGTTGAGCAGGATTATGCAACCTCACGAGTGGTCGCTCAGATCCAGGGTAGTGCGACAGATCTTCCAAGCGTGGGGCACCCCCTTGGTGGATCTTTTCGCATCTCGAGCGAACCACAAAGTCCCTCAGTTCTGTTCCAGGCTTCAGGCCTCCGGCAGACTAGCATCGGATGCCTTCCTCCTGGGTTGGGGGGGGGCCTGCTGTATGCTTATCCTCCCATCCCTCTGGTGGGGAAGACTTTGTTGAAACTCAAGCAAGACCGAGGCACCATGATTCTGATTGCTCCTTTTTGGCCGCGTCAGATCTGGTTCCCCCTTCTTCTGGAGTTATCCTCCGAAGAACCGTGGAGATTGGAGTGTTTTCCGACCCTCATCACACAGGACGAGGGGGCGCTTCTGCATCCCAACCTCCAGTCTCTGGCTCTCACGGCCTGGATGTTGAGGGCGTAGACTTTGCCTCCTTGGGTCTGTCGGAGGGTGTCTCCCGCATCTTGCTTGCTTCCAGGAAAGACTCCACTAAGAGAAGTTACTTCTTCCATTGGAGGAGGTTTGCCGTCTGGTGTGACAGCAAGGCCCTAGATCCTCGCTCTTGTCCTACACAGACCCTGCTTGAATACCTTCTGCACTTGTCTGAGTCTGGCCTCAAGACCAACTCTGTAAGAGTTCACCTTAGTGCAATCAGTGCATACCATTACCGTGTGGAAGGTAAGCCGATCTCAGGACAGCCTTTAGTTGTTCGCTTCATGAGAGGTTTGCTTTTGTCAAAGCCCCCTGTCAAGCCTCCTACAGTGTCATGGGATCTCAATGTCGTTCTCACCCAGCTGATGAAACCTCCTTTTGAGCCACTGAACTCCTGCCATCTGAAGTACTTGACCTGGAAGGTCATTTTCTTGGTGGCAGTTACTTCAGCTCGTAGAGTCAGTGAGCTTCAGGCCCTGGTAGCCCAGGCCCCTTACACCAAATTTCATCATAACAGAGTAGTCCTCCGCACTCACCCTAAGTTCTTGCCAAAGGTCGTGTCTGAGTTCCATCTGAACCAGTCAATTGTCTTGCCAACATTCTTTCCCCGTCCTCATTCCTGCCCTGCTGAACGTCAGCTGCACACATTGGACTGCAAGAGAGCATTGGCCTTCTACCTGGAGCGGACACAGCTCCACAGACAGTCCGCCCAATTGTTTGTTTCTTTTGATCCCAATAGGAGGGGAGTGGCTGTAGGGAAACGCACCATATCCAATTGGCTAGCAGATTGCATTTCCTTCACTTACGCCCAGGCGGGGCTGGCTCTTGAGGGTCATGTCACGGCTCATAATGTTAGAGCCATGGCTGCGTCGGTAGCCCACTTGAAGTCAGCCTCCATTGAAGAAATTTGCATAGCTGCGACGTGGTCATCTGTCCACACATTCACATCTCATTACTGCCTGCAGCAGGATACCCGACGCGACAGTCGGTTCGGGCAGTCAGTTCTTCATAACCTGTTTGGGCTTTAGGATCCAACTCCACCCCCCGAGGGCCCTGTTTGTTCTGTTCCAGGCTGCACTCTCAGTTAGTTGGTAAATTTTTTAGGTCAATCTCAGTTATGTCCTCGCCGTTGCGAGGCCCAATTGACCATGGTTGTTGTTTTGAGTGAGCCTGGGGGCTAGGAATACCCCATCAGTGAGAACAAGCAGCCTGCTTGTCCTCGGAGAAAGCGAATGCTACATACCTGTAGAAGGTATTCTCCGAGGACAGCAGGCTGATTGTTCTCACAAACCCGCCCGCCTCCCCTTTGGAGTTGTGTCTTCCCTTGAAGTGTATTGTCTTGCTACATACTGGACTGGCCGGCTCGAGCCGGTTTCGGGCGGGAAGATGGCCGCGCATGCGCGGTGCGCATGGGCGCGCGAGGACTAGCAAAGGCCTTTGCTAGTAATCTTTCCGATGGAGGGGGCTGCCGAGGACGTCAACCCATCAGTGAGAACAATCAGCCTGCTGTCCTCGGAGAATACCTTCTACAGGTATGTAGCATTCGCTATGGACGCCCATCTTGTTTTGATAATACGGGTTTCCCCACCCCTTTGCCGGGAGTCCAGTGAGGACGTCCTCAGGAAAATGTGGGTGCCCCTTTCGATTATGCCCCTCTAAGGGTACCTCCGAGACTGAGGGAATAGTCAATAACTTTTGTTGACTAGAATGCAAAGCCCTAGATGGAACATAGAGCCAAAGGTGTGAAGACAAAAATGTAGGGGACTCCAAAAGCAAGATTTAAAAATCAACATGGTCGTATATTGAATACGATATTCCACTGGAAGGCAGTGTTTACTTTTGAACAGAGGCATTAACATGGTTGAACTTCTTAGTGTTAAAGAGCAGTTTTACAGCGACATTTTGTACTATTTGCAACTGTTTGAACTCCCTCTAACACCCGACAAGAGTGCATTATGGTAGTCTAAACAGGTAATAAACACATGGATAAGAATTCATAGGGCTGGCAGAGTGAACAAGTGCCGAACTGATCTTAAGCGGGATCTTGCCACATGTGATCTAAAAGAAAAGTTAGAATCCAAAATGACTCATAGTACCTTATCGTTACAACTTGCTTGACTTAGTGTCTGAACAGTATTTTTTTCAAAAGGGAATCACTACTCATTCAGATCTATCATGTGCTTTAGTTGGGATTGTGTAATGTGTTTCAGAAGTACTTTTCAAGGAGCTCTGAAGTGTAACAGCTGTAGTAGTAGTAGTAGTAAAAAAAAAAAAAGTATCCCAAACTGATTTTATTATAACATTTTAAGTTTGGTCAGAATGAAATTATCATCTCTAAAATTGTCCAATCCTGTTTCACTTATGCCATGCCATACCATACCATACAATTAACTACTACTACTACTATTTAGCATTTCTATAGCGCTACAAGGCGTACGCAGCGCTGCACAAACATAGAAGAAAGACAGTCCCTGCTCAAAGAGCTTACAATCTAATAATTAAATGCTGAATGGGAAAGATTGCAGTACACAGGTTGTAATAGTGAGTGTGTAAGAAAGGGCTTCCAAGCCTGTCCTTGGGATCTCGCAGCCAGTTAGGTTTACACGATACCCACAATAACTATGCAAGAGAAAACGTTTTGCATTCATTGGAAACTCAGTATGTGCACTTTTATTTCATATGTAGTTATGGATTTCATAAGCATCATACTGGGACAGACCAAAGTCCATCAAACCCAGTGTCCTATTTCCAACAGTGGCCAATCCGGGTTACAATTACCTGGCAAGATCCCAAAACTTGACTGGTGTGGCATTATCAGGACAGGTTTAGGAAGTCCTGTTATAAAGGCTGTTTTATAATTCTTCTTACTTTTTTGGCTCTTAATACTACTACTACTAATAAAACTTTATGCTTCTATATCTGAGACATTCTAAGCAGAGAACAAACATATACAATATAAAATAATCCAATACAAACAATATTGAAAAATATAACAATGGTGCAAAATAGTACATTACTGCAAATGCCATGCAAACTGAACATAACAATAATACAAAATCAAGCACTAATATAAAACATAACAGTATCATTCATCTAGGGGATCTTTTACTAAGGCGCTAGTGTTTTTAGCGCACGCTAAATGCTAGAGACGCCCATTATTTCTATGGGTGTCTCTAGTGTTTAGCGTGCGCCTATTTTTAGCGTGTGCTAAAAATGCTAGCGTGTCTTAATAAAAGACCCCCCCCCCCTAGTGACACATATGCTTGTATATGCAAATCTTTCCTACTTCCTTTGTATGTCTGTATGGAGCAAAGAACAAATTGTAAACTACCCACATAGCAAACTGAGAAGAGCTGAGAAGAATTCGGAGTGAGAGCGTTGCAGGTTGTAGGCTTTTTACTGTTGTCCTGAACATCTGTTGAAGGGACTCTCTATAAATAAGAGCTCAGCTGTTTGCTTTTGTTCATTTAGTTTGTCATTTTATGCACAGAACAGGACATTTAACAAGAAGTTGGCAAACTTGTCTGGATAGTTCCTGAGGTTTTCTTTCATGAAAATATATTGGGGACAGTGTGTCTTATGAGCAAATTGCAGGATATGAATGTAAAGGCATAATTATAAATTTTCCAAATGCTTAATTGCAAGGATTGTTCCTAGATTTTTTTTCTTATCTAAGCAAAAAACTACTTGAGAAACTGATATACAGTTGAAGTGTTAATATAATTGTGTTGAGCTTCAAGTTTTCCATGGTGTATATATTTTTTCCTTTTCTTTTTATTCTTTACTGCACTACAACGTCAGGCCTCCCATGGAAACAGCTTCCTCGCTTATATAGGATTTTCTTTCAGTTCATTCTGCTTCTGGTGCTGAATTCCATTGTATAGGATGTTGTCATCTTCCATTATGTAGTTGTCTCTTTATTTTCTTTTTGAACTTGTAGAAGTGAATTCATGCATTTATATGGATTCAGGCATACTCGCACCACCCTATAGAGCCGAAGTACTGTGGTTTTTAACATTTTGAAAGGAAAAGGTTTAGTGTGTTGGTTTAATTGTTTTCCTTTTATGGTTTTCTTCTTTCCAAAACTGCTTTCTTTAATTTTTTTTCAACCATTTCTCCTTGGTAAACCATCATTCATTCAGCATTTACTCATCTTTCCCATAGGCCCAAGTATTCACTGACTTACTATAAGCTGAGCATGATCCAGCTGTGGTCAAACTCTGCCTATTTATGTTAGTCAGCAGAAGAGTGAAATTTGAGACTTCTTTTTCGTTGTGTGTTTAGCATTTTAGTTAGAAACAAATGAGCAGATATAATTTTTCATCCTCTTAGAACATAGCTGATAATAATCATTCCTCAGTTTCCAATACTTCTTTAACACAAAATGACCAAGACAACACGCTAACCTCGTCTCTTACACTGCCCATCATTTTGTGATCACACATGTTTGAATTCTTAGACAGCCCAAGTCCCCATTGCAGCAGATCCCAAATAATTTGTTCATACACTGCTAAAGTTTTCTACAGAATTGGTTATTTTTACCGGCAGACAATATGAAACAGTAGATGGAATCAGAATATATCAGATTGTCTTTTACTAAGCCGCTGTAGCGTTTTTAGCTGGCAGTAAAGGCTGAGACGCCTGTTATATCCCTATGGGTGTCTCGGTGTTTACCGCCAGCTGATTTCTACTGCGAGCTAAAAACACTGCCGTGGCTTCTTAAGACTCCTTCAGTCTCTTAAAGAAGTCTTTGCAAGAATTTTGTTTTATAGGACTTTGGAATTATTTTTTTTTTTTTATTTATGTCCTACAAAAGAAAATTAATAACATACAATAAAGTTACAAAAATAAAAATAGCTAAACACATGCAAAAATGTAGTATTTCCCCATCACGAAATAGCCAAAGCAGAATCCGCCACAGTTTCCTTCCCACTCCTGGAACATAAACCCCTTTTCATATAAAAATTAGGTCAGACTTTCCTTGCGCCATCTTTCAGAAGGGACAGAAACCAAACAAAATCACAAAGTCTACCCCATGTTCTCTCTGTAGTAACTTTAGCCTATTTCTTCATTTTTTAAAATGTAATTTCTCATATACTGCCTGCCAGCCTGATAGCTGTTGAAGCAATGTGCATTCAGGTACAGTAGGTATTTTACTGACCCTGGAGAACTCACAATCTAAGGGGTTCTTTTACTAAATTGTGGTAAGTTCTAATGCACGTTTACTGTAGCTTAAAAGAGTTTACCGCAGGATGTGCTCAGGCATCCTGTGGTAACTTCCAAATTGGCACATGCTACCCACGTGCCAAAAGAGATTTTTTTATTTTTTGATTGGGGGGGGGGGGGGGGGTGTGTCTGGGGCTGTATTACTACTACTACTACTATTTAGCATTTCTATAGCGCTACAAGGCATACGCAGCGCTGCACAAACATAGAAGAAAGACAGTCCCTGTTCAAAGAGCTTACAATCTAATAGACAAAAAATAAATAAAGTAATCAAATCAATTAATGTGGACGGGAAGGAAGAGAGGAGGGTAGGTGGAGGCGAGTGGTTACAAGTGGTTACGAGTCAAAAGCAATGTTAAAGAGGTGGGCTTTCAGTCTAGATTTAAAGGTTGCCAAGGATGGGGCAAGACGTAGGGGCTCAGGAAGTTTATTCCAGGCGTAGGGTGCAGCGAGACAGAAGGCGCGAAGTCTAGAGTTGGCAGTAGTGGAGAAGGGAACAGATAAGAAGGATTTATCCATGGAGCGGAGTGCACGGGAAGGGGTGTAGGGAAGGACGAGTGTGGAGAGATACTGGGGAGCAGCAGAGTGAATACATTTATAGGTTAGTAGAAGAAGTTTGAACAGGATGCGAAAACGGATAGGGAGCCAGTGAAGGGTCTTGAGGAGAGGGAGTAGTATGAGTAAAGCGACCCTGGCGGAAGATGAGACGGGCAACAGAGTTTTGAACCGACTGGAGAGGTGGGAGGCCAGCAAGAAGCAGATTGCAGTAGTCTAAACGAGAGGTGACAAGGGTGTGAATGAGGGATTTGGTAGAATGCTCGGAAAGAAAGGGGCGGATTTTATGGATGTTGTAAAAAAAGAAACGACAGGTCTTGGCAATCTGCTGGATATGAGCAGAGAAGGAGAGAGAAGAGTCAAAGATGACCCCAAGGTTTCGAGCTGAGGAGACAGGGAGAATGAGAGAGCCATCAACAGAAATAGAAAACGGGGGGAGCGGGGAGGTGGGTTTGGGGGGGAAAATGAGAAGCTCGGTTTTGGTCATATTTAATTTCAGGTGGCGTTGAGACATCCAGACAGTGATGTCAGACAAGCACGCTGAAACTTTGGTTTGGATGCAAGGTGAGATAGGGGTAGAAAGGTAGATTTGGGAGTCATCAGCATAGAGATGGTAGGAAAAGCTATGGGATGAGATTAATGAGCCAAGGGAAGAAGTGTAGATAGAAAAGAGGAGGGGACCAAGAACAGAACCCTGAGGTACACCGACAGGCAGAGGGATAGAAGTAGAAGAGGATCCACCAGAGTGAACACTAAAGGTGCGGAGGGAGAGGTAGGAAGAGAACCAGGAAAGGACAGAGCCCTGGAATCCAAGTGAGGACAGGGTATCGAGAAGTAAGCTGTGATTGACAGTGTCAAACGCAGCGGAAAGATCAAGAAGAATGAGGATGGAATATTGACCTCTGGATTTAGCCAGTAATAGGTCATTGGAGACTTTAGTAAGCGCAGTTTCGGTTGAGTGGAGAGGGCGAAAACCAGATTGTAGTGGGTCAAGAATAGCATGTGAGGAGAGAAAATCAAGGCAGCGGCGGTGAACAGCACACTCAAGTAATTTGGAGAGAAAAGGAAGGAGGGAGATGGGTTGGTAATTAGAGGGACAAGTAGGGTCAAGTGAAGGCTTCTTAAGGAGAGGTGTGACCACAGCATGTTTAAAGGCAGCAGGGACAGTCGCAGTGGAAAGTGAGAGGTTGAGAATGTGACAGATAAAAGGAATAAGAGTAGGAGAGATGGCATTAAGAAGGTGGGTGGGAATGGGATCAGAGGAACAGGTGATACATTTTGAGGAAGAAAGGAGAAGTGTAGTTTCCTCAATAGTAACTTCAGGAAAGGAGGAAAGGGAATGAGGGGAAGGAGAGAGAGGGGAACGGACTAGTGGAGGGAGAGCTGGTGAGGTAGAGAAAGCAAGGTTTATCTTTTGAACCTTGTTGTGAAAGAATTCAGCAAGGGTCTGAGGAGATAATGAAGGGGGAGTTGGGGGAGGGGGCACCTTGAGGAGAGAGTTCAATGTGGTGAAGAGAAGTCGAGGATTAGAGCCAAGAGAGTTGGTCAGTTGGATATATTCCTGTTTGGCACGTAAAAGAGCAGATTGGAAGGAGGTCAGCATGAACTTAAAGTGTAAGAAATCAGCAAGGGCCCGAGATTTCCGCCAGAGGCGTTCGGCGGAGCGGGTACAGGAACGTAGGTAGCGGATATTAGAAGTCAGCCAAGGTTGGGGTTTCGTACGCCTTACAGGGCGGGTCATCAAAGGTGCAAGAGTGTCTAAGGCAGAGGATAGAGTATTGTTGTAAGAAGAAACAGCCTCGTTGACAGACGTGGATGGTGCCACAGTAGAGAGGAGGTTTGAAATGTGGGAGGATAGAGATGAAGGGTCAATATCGTGAAGATTCCTAGATAAATTAGATAGGATAGGACGGGACTGGGAGGGAGGAGATTTAAGTGTGAAAGTTATAAGATGGTGATCAGAGGAGGGATGATCAGAGGCAAGGAAACTAGAATTAATTAGTTAGGGCTTCTTTTACAAAACCACGCCAGTGATTCCCGTGCAGCAAATGGGAGGAAGCACTGTGGACAGTGCTGGTAAGACTGGATTCTTTTGTGTCAGTATTTTTTTTTTGATACATTTGTACCCCGCGCTTTCCCACTCATGGCAGGCTCAATGCGGCTTACATGGGGCAATGGAGGGTTAAGTGACTTGCCCAGAGTCACAAGGAGCTGCCTGTGCCTGAAGTGGGAAGCGAACTCAGTTCCTCAGTTCCCCAGGACCAAAGTCCACTACCCTAACCACTAGGTCACTCCTCCACTGAGCTTAGAACCTTATTGTCAGAACTTTGAGTTAAAGTACGTGCACCAGAGACCAACTTAGAAACTCAGAATGGTAAGATGGAGGCCATAAAAGAAGAGGTTAAGAATGTAAATGCTTCTTTAATTAAAGATAAAACTGTTTATAACAAAAGATTGGAGCATTTGGAGAACTTGCTCCAATCTTCTGTTACATACAGTTTTATCTTTATGGCCAAAGATTGAACCTTAGCGTATTAAACTTCCAAAGGTCTAGGCCAAGGGATGGCGACTCAGGAGACCTTTAAGTAGTATATGATGGAAGTATTAGTAATGCCTTCTGATTCCCATCTTCCTATTGTAAAGGCTTGCTATCTTCCTAGTGGTGAACTTGCTGGGTGACAAGTTGGAAGGAAAGGAATACCTATACCCCTGGTAATCAATTTGACAGCTTTGTTTGGAATCCTCAGACCCTATTCAGTGTGGGAAATCCATGTTGGTGGTAATGCTGGTCTTTGAACAAGATCTGAATATGATAATGCATCTCTACATTCAAAATTTTCAGACTTTATTTTTGGGACACAGAGTTTGGATTTACCTAGATTGGCAAAAGTGAACACTGTAAGTTATTTTTACTTATGCGAGAAGAGATGCATAGCTTTGGGGCATCTATTTTTCTTGTAAATGGTGAAATATGTGGGAGCAAATTATATTTTCTATGTTCTAGAGTAGTTCAGATTTTTCCTTAATACAAAAAAATTGCTTAATCCAGTTACCTGAACTCCGACTCGTTGATAATGTTTAAGCTGTATTGAGAGACCTGCTGTTGGTTTGTGTCTATAAATTATTTCCTCAATGATTTCCTTATTTTCTTTGCCCTCGCTCCCTCCCCCAATTTTACAGGAGTCTAATGGAGCTTTTTCTTTGTTTATGGTTTTTAATTTTTAAAAATATTTCTGTATGGCTCATTTTTTTGTAACAAGTTTTTTTGGCTTGTGATTTGAAAATTGCAATTAAAAAAATAGATTTTCACCAGCATTGTGCCTTGAGGGTCAAGTGCTTTAACTGTTTGTTTGAAAACACTGTGAAATATTGATTTAAAGTACTGAGCACTGTTGATACACCAGACAATTTTAGTTTTTGCATAAGGAGGAAAACTGTTACACAGGAGCATGCGGTTAGGACTGTGCTGTTTTCAAAGAATGCTGACTAAATGGGGTTGTTAGGATATCCCGATAGAGAGGTGGTGATTAAAGGCTGAAGTAGCTAAGTTGTATTTAATAATGAGCAGAGTGATATGAGTGATTCTGATTAGCTCTTATCAGCTTGGGCTAGATTCTATATATTGCATTTTTAAAAAAAATCGGTGCTGATGGGGGAAAACCAAGATGGCTGCCGCACCAGTCGGTGTTTGAGACGCTCAGCGGACACGAACTAAAAACTTTTCTTCAAATTTACAATGCCTCATACAAAACGCAAGGCAGTGGTGAGAGTAGTGCCTCCACCTACCTCAACCTCCTCTCCGGTTCAAATGCCGATTGAGCGCTTCTTCCCGGGTGTTTCCAGATCTATTCGGGGAGTGGATCCCATTGCAGGAGTCTCCGGGGAAGCGGAAACCCTGCTGGGAGAGGAAATCTCCCTGTCTCCACCATCGATATCGCTGATCCCTCCTAGCCCGGCATCGCGAGTGACCCTGGAGAGAAACCCCGTCGATCAGGAAGTGATTTCGACGAGGGCGTCTGGTGAGGACCCAGGCAAACAACTGATAGTCCGGGGCGTTGCGGGAAGTGTTCCCACGGCAGCGCAGACCTCGGAGGTGTCCCTGGAAACCCTAAAGGCGATGTTAGACCAGATCACAGACACACTTCAGAAGACGTCAGGTGATGTAAAAAGCCTTAATACCAAATTTGAAGAAATGAAAAATACCATAGACTCTGTTAAAAATGATTTAACAACACAAGTTCACTCTATAAAAAAAGAAGTAGATATCTTGAAAGAATTTAAATGTGTGGTTTCTAAAGACTCCTTAGATATTCGACGAAAGATTGAACAAATTGAAAACTTTAACCGGCGTCTCAACCTCCGTCTTTTGAATTTTCCTATAATAGCAGGGGAAACACTAACGGATACTTTTCATAAATATTTAATGGAAATTCTCCATATTCCTCAGGCGGCAATACCCCCCCTATAAATAGAATATATTTTATTCCTCAATCTAAAGATGGACAGCAAGACCTCGGAAAAGATACCGCTAATTTACAAAATATTTCAGAAATATTGGAACAATCCTCTGATATAATTATACACAGAGCCACGGTGATTGTTGCAATGGTCTTTGAACAAGATTATAATAATATCTTAAGATTATACTTCAAAAATATCAAAGCTCAATTCCATGGTATTAAGGTTTGGATCTATCCTGACGTGACAAAAATGACTCAACAAAAAAGAAAACAATTTCTTGCTTTGAAACAAAAAACTATAGAGATTGGAGCTACTTTTTTTCTAGCATACCCATGCAAGTGTGTAGTGAAATTGGGTCAAACAAAATATAATTTCTTTTCGCCGGAACAACTGAAAGTGTTTCTAGAAGTTAAAACAGTGAAATAAGTTAATTCTGGAACTCACAGCCTGTATTTTGTAAACATGAGTGCCTATTTAGGTCTAGTTTAAATTGCTTAATGCCTATATAACTTCTCTTACTCTTCTTCCCCCCAAGCAATTATTGGGGTCTAAGAAAGGTTAAATTTATTTGTATTTATGTTTGTAATTATACTCATTATAATTTTCTTAATGACAGAAATGTAAATTTTTATTTTAAATGAGAATGTTACAAATTCTTGAAATTATATATTTCTTTACCTGTATTGCTTTAACAAGGTTATCCTTGTGAATTATAATTAAAATTATAAATAAAATAATAAAAAAAAAAAAAAAAATCGGTGCTGAAAAAAGATATGCCTAGGTGTATTCTGTAAACTAGGTTTGGTTTACGCCATCCATGTGACAAAATTTAGTCTCACATATTTACGCCAAGTAAAACTTGGTGTAAATGCTGACGACTAAGTTAGGAGTGGAATGGGTGTATTCTATATCAGCGTGCATAGATTTTAGAAACGGCCACAACGTTCCATGGCCACGCCCCTTTTAAATTGTGCATCTTAGAATTTACATGTAAAACTTTACAGAATACCTTTGGCAAGTTCTGCACATAAATTCTAATTAATGCCAATTATTGTCAATTGCCTGTGAAGTGGCAATTAGCACTGATTGGCTTGTTAAGATAATTGCGCACATGAATGGGAATATGACCTGATTTGCATGCGCAATTCTGGATGCACTATATAGAATCCAGGGGTTTATGACTACAAATAACACTTCAAAAACATTTTTTTTTTGGGGGGGGGGGGGGGGGGATGTGGCATGCCAGACATCTTAAAAAAAACCCAAAACAAAACAGAGAGTTAAAACATATGGTACAAAATGATCATGAAATATATAATAGGAACTCGGATCTGAGGAGGATGCTGTTAATACCATGGTGAATATTGTGTAGGTGTTCTGGAAGAAAGACCTTTTTTAAATATTTGTGTTCAATAGTTCAGGCACCTTTTATAAAGTGGTTAAGCTGTGTGGTAAATGCTTTTTAAATGACTGAATATTTTCCTTTATCCTCTTTGATTTTGTTTTGATTGCATCCTGCCTTTGAGAGCACTTATAAAATAAATACACTAATATAACTTTGTTTATTTTTAGATGGTTTTAACAAAGAGAGCTGATCCAGCTGAGCTGAAAACAATTTTTATTAAGGTATGTAAACTAAAGTTTTTTAGGTTTTTAGTAGGCATTATTTTTTTTATTGTAGTAGGTCTATGGATCAATTTTAATCCCATTGCTTTTGCTATATGCTGATTATTGTTGTAATTTTTAAAATTGTCTAAAAACATTTTGTATATCTAATCTTATTGAGGCTAACGTGGAGGGGCATAATTGAACGAAAACGGCTATCTCCATGGGCGTTTATCTCCGAGAACGGGTCCGTGAAGGGGCGGTCTGAACCGTATTTTCGAAAAAAATAGACGTCCATGTTTTATTCGACAATTTGTGAGCTGGGCATTTTTGTTTTTCAGTGATAATGGAAAATGAAAGCGCCCAGCTCAAAAACGAATAAATCCAAGGCATTTGTTCGTGGGAGGAGCCAGGAATCGTAGTGCACTGGTCCCCCTCACATGCCAGGACACCAACCGGGCACCCTAGGGGGCAATTTTACAAAAACAAAAAAAAAAAGGTAAAAGAGCTCCCAGGTGCATAGCACCCTTCCCTTGTGTGTTGAGCCCCCCCAAATCCCCTCAAAACCCACTGCCCACAAGTCTACACCATTACTATAGCCCTAAGGGGTGAAGGGGGGGCACCTACATGTGGGTACAGTGGGTTTGGGGGGGGGGTTGGACGACTAAGCATTAAGCAGCACAATTGTAACAGGTAGGGGGGGATGGGCCTGGGTCCACCTGCCTGAAGTCCACTGTACCCCCTAACAACTGCTCCAGGGACCTGCATACTGCTGCCAGGGAGGTGGGTATGACATTTGAGGGTGAAAATAAAAAGTTGTGAAACATCATTTTTTGTGGTGGGAGGGGGTTAGTGACCACTGGGGGAGTCAGAGGAGGTCATCCCCGATTCCCTCTGGGGGTAATCTGGTCATTTAGGGCACTTTTTGGGGCCTTATTAGTGGAAAAAACAGGGTCCAGGAAAAGTGCCCTAAATTCTAGCTACAAACGCATACTTTTTTTCCATTATCGGCGAAAGGCGTCCATCTCTCCTCGGCCGATAACCACGCCCCAGTTCCACCTTCGCCACGCCTCCGACACGCCCCCGTCAACTTTGTACGCTTCCGCGATGGAGTGCAGTTGAAAACGTCCAAAATCGGCTTTCCATTATACCGATTTATTCGTTTTGTGAGATAACGTCTATCTTCCGATTTGGGTCGAAATCTAGGCGTTTTTCTCTTTCAATTATAAGGTGGATAATGTCTTAACAGACAAAATGGGATAAAGCATTAAGGTGAGTGAATCAATAAAGAAGAGACAATTGTCACACCAAGAAGGCTTTAATCCTTAACAGTATATCGATCAGTGTCCGTGGCACAGAAGGATGGACTTGACATAGCCATGTTTTGGCAAACAGTGTCTTCATCAGGAGTCGTGCAATTCTATGAGCAATTAAAAAAAAAAGATTTATAAATAAATTCATCAATACACATTAAAAATATTCCTAAATAAATAGCTGAGCGCTTAAAAAACAAACAAAGCAATAAATAAACCAATAGTTTAAATGACCTTATTAAAGTCCAATTTCTTTTAGCAAGGGTAATTGCGAATCATTAATTATGTGCATGCCCAACTCATGTAATAATATGAGTAAACTAGTAAAAAAGGCCCGTTTCTGACACAAATGAAACGGGCGCTAGCAAGGTTTTCCTCGGAGTGTGTATGTTTGGGAGAGTGTATGTGAGAGTGACTGTTTGAGAGTCAGAGTGAAAGTGTGAGTGTGTGAGAGAGAGAGTGAGTCTGGGTGTGAGTGTGTTTGTGAGAGAGTGTGTGTGTGTGAGAATGAGAGTGTGTGTATGTGAGACACAGTGTGAGAGAGAGTGTGTGTGTGTGTGGGCGAGAGAGAGAGTGTGTGAGTGACACAGATTCTCTGTGAGAGTGAGTGTATGAGACCAAGCGAGTGTGTGAGTGACTGTGTGGCACATAGAGAGTGAATGTGATACAGTGTGAGACAGAGTGTGTGAGAGTGAGAGTCAGAAAGACATTGTATATGAGAGAGAGAGTGTGAGCCCTGCCCTCCCAATCCATGCCCATCTGTCCCCTGCCCCCTCCATTCATCCTTTTCCAGCAATTCCCCTCTCTCCCTGAGCCCTGCCCTCCCAATCCATGCCCATCCATGCTCCTCTGTCACCTGTCCCCTCCATTCATCCCTATCCAGCAATTCCCCTCTCTCCCTGAGGCCTGCCCTGCAATCCATATCCATCCATGCCCATCTGTCCCCTCCATTCATCCCTATCCAGCAATTCCCCTCTCTCCCTGAGCCCTGCCCTCCCAATACATGCCCATCCATGCTCCTCTGTCCCCTGCCCTCTCCATTCATCCCTTTCCAGCAAGTCCCCTCTCTCCCTGAGCCCTGCCCTCCCAATCCATGCCCATCCATGTTCCTCTGTCACCTGGCCCCTCCATTCATCCCTATCTAGCAATTCCCCTCTCTCCCTGAGCCCTGCCCTGCAATCCATATCCATCCATGCCCATCTGTCCCCTCCATTCATCCCTATCCAGCAATTCCCGTCTCCCTGAGTCCTGCCCTTCCAATCCATGCCCATCCATGCTCCTCTGTCCCCTGCCGCCTCCATTCATCCTTTTCCAGCAAGTCCCCTCTCTCCCTTCCATGACCCCCCCTCGCATCCATGCTCCTCTCTCTCCCATGTCCCAGCCTGGCCCGCCCTCTTCTCCCCCCCCCCCCTTCGCATCCATGCCCCCTCCCCTTCGCATCCATGCTGTCGTTTCTCCCCTGCCCTCCCGCTCCCATTGTTCTACTTTACTGGCCACTCTCTTCTCTCCCCCCAACATCCCTTTTTGTTTTTTTTCTTCTTTTTAAATTTACCTCCGTGGCGGTTCCGGCAGCGAAGCGTCAGGGAAGGAGGTGGTGCTCCCGACGTCTAGCTTTCCCTTCGCTGTGTTTCGCCTTTTTTTGACGTCATCCTTGACGTCAGAAGAAGGCAGAACACAGCGAAGGGAAGGCTAGACGTCGGGAGCGCCGCCTCCTTCCCTGACGCTTCGCTGCCGGATTTGTTTTTTTTTTTCCGCCCTCGACGTCATGACGTTTGACGCGAGGGCGGGGCAGAGACGGCTGGCTGGCTTAAAGGCTTCACACCACGAATCCACGAACCCTTCAGCCTGGGAGTGACGTCAGATGGCTTCAGAACGTTGTCCTCAGAACGTTGAGGGTGCGTTTTATTATATTAGATATGATCTCCTAAACTCAACATTTCAGTATAGGAGAAATTCATTCCTAATGAGCTTCAGTTGGTGACTCCTTTTATGTAAGGACCTCATCAAGTGGTGCTGCATCTCACCATTTATTGTCATCGGCTCCTCTCCCAACCTCTCTTTATCTAACAATTCCTTGTCATCAACAGCAGATGAATCCATTAACTGATGGGTTATATCTGCCTACCAGCAGGTGGAGATAGAGAACACTGAAAAACCACAGTGACCTTGGACGGCTAGCCCCTTCTGCCTTCAGTATATCTCTATCTCCCAGCAGGTGTGGACATCGCTTGATCAGCTCCTAGATTTCTGCCTGGGGTGGCTCCTGTGCTTTTCCAGTAGAGAGGGGGTGTTGTGTCTGGTGGTGCCCACTTTGAAGGCATACTTGGTTTTGTTTCTTGTCCCTGCCTTACCCCATCCCCCCTCCTTCCGGAGTCCCTCTGTTGCTGCCTGTGTCCAACTTTCCTCACAGTGTAAAAAAAAAAAAAAAGGGCACGCTTTTTCAGCATTGCTGTTCTGAGGCTTTCTCCGCGTTGCTGTTCTGAGGCTTTCTCCAGAGATTCTGGTTCAGTGCAACGTGACCGGAGCTCGTTGACTCGGTCTTCTGAGGTGAGAGTGGTGCTCAGCTCCTCCGGGGAGGTTCCTGCGGATAGCGTTCTGTGCAGGGTAAGTTTTGGTGCGAAGCCGGCATTTTATTTCTATATTTCCGTCCGGTCGGGCGATGGCTGCTGAAGGCATTAAGCGCTGCTCCCACTGTGGTAAACGCAGGTCAGCAGCGAGGCTTTGCAGTGCGCGCTCCTTAGATGCTCGCGCTAGTACGGGCATGGCGAGCGGTGATTCTTCCCTCTCGATGGAGCTGGCAGTGGGCGCCATTTTGGAAGCGCCGCGTGACTCAGCCCTTGCGGTTGTGGAGGAGTCTGAGTGCAGGGGGATGCCTCGTTCCGAGGCTGCTGAGGAGCGCCTTCCTCCGCTTCTCCTAATTCGGGGGCGGAGGGCCAGGGTGAGTTTTTCTCCCCTGAATTTGTGCTGCTGATGCATAAGGCCTTTATGTTACAAAGGACTCTGTCGGAGGTGTCTGATACTACGTTGCGGACTGGATTCCCTCCAGGTTTTGATAGTCCAGTGTTAGCTGCTGAGTTTCCTTCTTCCCCCAAGCGTTGGACTGACGCTAAACGTAGATGGGTAAATTCCCCGTCTGAGGGTGGCGCCTCTGCCTTTTACCCCCTCTGGTGAGGCTGTGGGGAGTCTGAGGAGTCTGGTAGGCCCTCATGGATGGATGATCCAGATGAGGGTCCCTGTTTGCCACAGGATTTGGATGAACCTAAAGCAGTGCGGAATTTTCACCGCGACGAGCTGCCAGCACTCATTTCTGACACCTTGCAAGCCCTTTCTATTGAAGATCCGACCGAGGGCGATGCCTCCTCTGTTAATCCTAGGATGGCTAGTACTAAGAAGCCTTCTCGGGCTTTTCCTGTGCATGACTCCATCCAAGAGCTTACTTCTGCTCAATGGTCTGACCCTGATGGGCCTTTGAAGGTTGCCAGGGCTATGGGTCAGCTTTACCCTCTGAGTGAGGATCACTTGGCTCCTTTGAGGATGCCTAAAGTGGATGTGTTGGTCTCGGCGGTGACTAAAAAGACCACTCTCCCGGTGGAGGGAGGGGTTGCTTTGAAAGATATGCAGGACCGGTGGCTAGAATCCGCGTTGAAGCGGTCCTTTGAAATCTCGGGCCTTTCCTTAAGGGTGGCGGTTTGCAGTTCTTATGCAGCCCGTGCCTGCCTTTCCTGGTTACAGCAGGCGGGTGGTATGCCCGAGGATGGTGCGGGTTCCCTCTCCGAGGTTGGCCCGCGTATGGAGTCTGCCGTCTTTTTTGGCTGATGCCCTTTATGATCTGGTCAGAGCTTCGGCTAAGCAGATGTCTGTGGTGTTGTTGCCCGCTGCTTTCTTTGGCTGTGGCATTGGGCGGCTGATATGGCCTCTAAGCAGAGGCTGGTGAGGTTACCCTTTCATAGTAACATAGTAGATGACTGCAGAAAAAGACCTGCATGGTCCATCCAGTCTGCCCACGATAAACTCATATGTTTATACCTTACCTTGATTTTACCTGTCTTTTTCAGGGCTCAGACCGTATATGTCTGTCCAGCAGTATTTCCTGCCTCCCATCACCGGCTCTGGCACAGACCCCGTATAAGTCTGCCCTCCCCTATCCTAGCCTCTCAACCACCAACCCCTCTTCCCCCCGCCACCCAATTTCAGCTAAGCTTCTGTGGATCCATTCCTTCTGCACAGGATTCCTTTATGCCTGTCCCATGCATGTTTGAATTCTGTTACCGTTTTCATCTCTACCACCTCCCGCGGGAGGGCATTCCAAGCGTTCACCACCCTCTCTGTGAAGAAATACTTCCTGACATCTTTCCTGAGTCTGCCCCCTTCAATCTCATTTCATGTCCTCTCGTTCTACCGCCTTCCCATCTCCGGAAAAGATTCGTTTGCGGATTAATACCTTTCAAATATTTGAACGTCTGTATCATATCACCCCTGTTCCTCCTTTCCTCCAGGGTATACATGTTCAGGTCAGCAAGTCTCTCTTCATATGTCTTGGAACGCAACTCCCATACCATCCTTGTAGCTTTTCTTTGCACCGCTTCCATTTTTTTTTAACATCCTTCGCAAGGTACGGCCTCCAAAACTGAACACAATACTCCAGGTGGGGCCTCACCAACGTCTTATACAGGGGCATTAAAACCTCCTTTCTTCTGCTGGTCACACCTCTCTCTATACAGCCTAGCAACCTTCTAGCTACGGCCACCGCCTTGTCGCACTGTTTCATCGCCTTCAGGTCCTCAGATACTATCACCCCAAGATCCCTCTCCCCGTCCGTGTCTGTCAGGCTCTCCCCACCTAACACATATGCCTCCCTTGGATTTCTACTCCCTAAGTGCATCACTTTGCATTTCTTCGCATTGAATTTTAATTGCCAAACGTTAGACCATTCTTCCAGCTTCTTCAGATCTTTTTTCATGTTTTCCATTCCCTTCGGGGTGTCCACTCTGTTGCAAATCTTGGTGTCATCCGCAAAAAGGCAAACTTTACCTTGTAACCCTTCGGCAATGTCACTCAGAAATATATTGAACAGAATGGGCCCCAGCACCAATCCCTGAGGCACTCCACTACTCACCTTTCCCTCCTCCGAGCGAACTCCATTTACCACCACCCTCTGGCGTCTGCCCGTCAACCAGTTCCTAATCCAGGGGCCTTCTGTTATTTGGAGAGGAATTGGAGAAGATTGTTAAAGACCTAGGGGACTCTAAGTTCCAGCGGTTGCCTGAGGATAGGCTGTGGCCTTCTTCCAAAAGCTCTGTTTTCCTCTCCTCTTCCAGGCCACGTTTCCATGCAGCTCGCAGGTATTGCCCGGGGCGCTCTGCTGGGTTTTCTCAACATGCCCGTTTTCAGCAGAGGAATTCCTTTCGCTCGGACAAACGTTCTGCAGCGGCTGGACAACCGCCAGGAATTCAGGGGCGTCCTCCACAATGATGGGACGCTGGGCCACTCGTCGATTCCTGCAGTAGGGAGTCGTCTTTCCCTCTTCATCGAGGAGTGGACCAAGATTTCTTCAGATCAGTGGGTCCTGGACCTGATCAGAGAAGGCTACCGATTGGAATTCGGTGCCCCAGTGAGAGAAGCTTTTATGGAGTCCCAATGCGGCACTGCCGTCAAACGGGTGGCAGTAGAGGAGACCTTGCAAGTCTTGCTGCACCTCAGAGTGGTGATTCCGGTGCCTCCTGCCGAACGCGGCTGCAGTTGCTACTCCATTTATTTTGTGGTCCCTCAGAAAGGCGGGTCTTTCAGACCGATCCTCAACTTAAGAAGAGTCAATGAGGCCCTATGAGTGTGACACTTTTGCATGGAAACCCTGCGCTCCGTCATTGCGGCGGTACAGCCAGGAGAGTTTCTCACGTCTCTGGACCTCAAGGAAGCGTATTTGCACATTCCTATTTGGCCTCCGCATCAGCGGTTTCTCTGGTTTGCGGTTTTGGGCCAACATTTCCAGTTTCGGGCCTTGCCTTTCGGCCTAGCCATAGCTCCCCGTACCTTTTCCAAGGTGATGGTGGTAGTAGCTGCCTTTCTCAGGTGATAGGGTATCAGAGTTCACCCGTATCTCGACGACTGGCTCATCAGGGCGGATTCGGCACACAAGAGCCGACTCGCCACGTCCAGAATTATAACAGTTCTTTAGACTCTGGGCTGGGTGATCAATTTGCCCAAAAGTCACCTGACCCCCTCTGTCTCTCGAGTATTTGGGGGTCCGGTTCGACACGGCCTCGAGGTTCATATTTCTACCCGACCACAGGCGATGCAAGCTTCAGAATCGGGTCTGTCTGCTCCTGCGGATACCTCACCCTCGAGCTTGGGACTTTGTTTAGCTCCTGGGATCGGTGACGGCCACCATGGAGGTGGTTCCCTGGGCGAGAGCTCACATGAGGCCGCTGCAGATTGCTCTGCTTCAGCAATGGTCTCCGATCTCCCAGGAATACCAACGCAGACTAATGTGGTTCCCTGCGGCCCGGCACAGTATGGATTGGTGGCTCTCCAACAGGATGCTGCGGCAGGGAATGCCGCTCACGCTTCCTTCTTGGTGCCTGGTGATAACAGATGCCAGCCTTTCGGGCTGGGGAGCTCATTGCCGGGGAAGCTATGCTCAGGGTCGGTGGACACCCGTGGAAACGGGATGGTCCATCAATCGCTTGGAACTGAGAGCGATATTGGAGGCTCTACTGGCCTTCCACAAGACTCTGAAGGGGCTTCCTGTCCGGGTGCTGTCGGACAACATGACAGCAGTGGCCTACATCAATCGGCAGGGCAGCACTCAGTGCTGGGCCCTGGCCGCGGAGGCGGCTCAGATTTTCCACTGGGCCGAGCTCCACTTGAATCTGCTGTCCGCAGCTCACATAGCAGGTCAGAGCAACGTGCAAGCCGATTTCCTCAGCAGACATCAAATCGACCCAGCGGAATGGGAACTGGCAGAAGAAGTTTTTCTTAGATATGTCCCAAATGGGGGACTCCCGGTTTGGATCTAATGGCGTCAAGTGCAAACGCCAAAGTCCCTCACTTTTTCAGCAGAAGGGAGAGATCCTCGCTTGGCGGGGTTGGCTGCTCTGGCTCAACCCTGGCCCTCGGGCCTCCTATATGTGTTCCCTCCTTGGCCCTTGATAGGGCGAGTCCTTCTGCGGATTCGACTGCACCGAGGATTGGTGATTCTCATCGCTCCGGATTGGCCAAGGCGTCCGTGGTATGCGGATCTCCGTCGGAAGCTGGTGGAAGCTCCACTTCCTTTGCCTCTGGTGCCGAACCTGTGGTTCAGGGTCCAGTGAATATGGAGGATCCCTGCCGATTTGGTCTTACGGCCTGGCTCTTGAGAGAGCACAATTGAGAGACAAGGGCTACTCTAACAAGGTCATCTCCACTCTCTTGCAGGCCCGCAAGCGGTCTACCTCCGCAGCTTATGCTCAGATCTGGCGCAAGTTTGAGGTGTGGAGTGTTTCAAAAGCGATCACACCCATGCGGGCTACAGTCTCGTCGGTCCTGGATTTTTTGCAGGATGGCTTACAAAGAGGCCTGGCTTACAACCCTTCGGGTTCAAGTGGCAGTGTTGGCATGCTTCCAAGGGAAAGTCTCTGGCTTGTCCGTTGCTGCTCATCTGGACATTGTCCGATTTCTCAGAGGGGCGCATCGGCTCTGTTTTCCTGTTCGGTTTTCCTGTTCGGTTTCCTGGGGCTGATGTTGAAGGCTCTTCAGCGTTCGCCTTTCGAGCCGCTTAGGTGAGCTTCTGAGAAGGATGTGACTCTCAGGACAGTCTTTTTGGTGACCATGACATCCCCTAGACGTGTATCTGAGCTCCAGGTGCTTTCCTGTCAGGATCCTTTTCTGCAGTTCTTGGAATCCGAGGTAACTGTACGTACAGTGCCTTCCTTCCTGCCTAAGTTGGTTTCAGCGTTTCACCTGAACCAGCCCATTTTTCTACCTTCCTTCTCGAGGGAGGACTTTCCGAATTCCTTGCATCTTTTGGATGTCCGCAGGGCTCTGTTGCAGTATCTTCAGATGTCAAATGACTTCAGGACTTCTGATCACCTTTTTGTATTGTTGACAGGTCCTCGACGTTGGTGTACGGCGTCTAAGGTCACTATAGCCCGTTGGCTCAGGGAAGTCATTTTTTCTGCGTATCTGCTTTCAGGACGGTCTCCGCCTGAAGCGTTTAAAGTGCATTCCGCGAGAGCGATTTCCTCCTCGTGGGCTGAAACGGGTGTTCTTTCTCTTCAAGAGATCTGTCGTGCGGCTACTAGGGCTTCTCAGCTCTCGTTTGTACAGCATTACAGACTGGATGTGGCAGCGAGGCAGGACGCACATTTTGGAGCGCAGATGCTTGCTCGCGGAGTTGCCTGTTCCCACCATACGTAGGGAGTGCTTTTGTATATCCCATCAGTTAATGGATTCATCTGCTGTTGATGACAAGGAAGGGAAAATTAGGTTCTTACCTTGGTAATTTTCTTTCCTTTAGTCACAGCAGATGAATCCATGATCCTTCCCTGTCTGACTTTGTTTTTGTTGTTCAGATCCTTCATGCAGATATTGTATCGCATCGGGAGGAGTTGAAGATCAGTTCTCAGAGTTTCTACATGCTGTTCTGTTGTAGGAGGTTGAGAATGTCCCTCCTTTGTTGGTTATTGCTCCGGTTCTGAGGCGTTTGTTCACTGTGAGGAAAGTTTACGTTATTTTACCTTTCTTTTTTTACTATGCTTTGGAAGTTTCATGTACTGAAGGCAGAAGGGGCTAGCCGTCCAAGGTCACTGTGGTTTTTCAGTGTTCTCTATCTCCACCTGCTGTTAGGGTGATATAACCCATCAATTAATGGGTTCATCTGCTGTGACTAAAGGAAAGAAAATTACCACGGTAAGAACCTAATTTTCCCTTTTTAAACTTGCAATTCACTTTTTTAATTAATTATTATTACTTTTAAAAGTATACAATCACACTTATCTTCAGGACCAGTGGCCATACTTTGTGTAAAAACACTGTTTCAGGATTCGGTCCTGTCAAAATAAGCTTATTCTTTCCCACATGCTGCTTCCGCTAGCATATCAATTTTTTTGGCAAAGATATGCTAGCGGTAGAAACGTGTTGCAGAGAAAAAGCTGGTTTTGACAGGACTGAGCCATGAAGCAAGGTTTTTACATGAAACATGGCCCATGTCGGCATTTCGCCACTGGTCCTGAAGATGAGTGTGATTGCATACTTTTAAAACTAGTAATAATTGATTTAAAAAGTGAATTGCAAATTATTAGATAAGAGAAGTGGGGGAAAGGATCCAATGACGATTGATGGTGAGACGCTATGGTGAGGTCCTTCACATGAAAGGAGTCATCAGCTGAGGCTCATTAGGAATGAATTTTTCCCATACAGAAATGTGAGTTTATAAGATCAATTTACACATATTATTATAGCGTTGGGCAGTCACATAATGAATGATTTAGTTCAAATGTAGCAATGACTTTCCATTAGAATAAAAGGAATAATTTATATACATATATAAAAATGTAGTTGCAAAAATTCTATAAACTTAAATAAACAAATGTCATTCCATTAAATGAAAAAGTGACATTCCATTTGTATGCAAAAACCTGTGTACACATATAAAGAGAAAAACTATGAAATCATATATACAGTGCACTCCATTTAAGTGCACATCGGATAAGCGCGTGCTCTGTTTAACTGCATGCCGTACTTTGGTCCCATTTTTGGCGCCATCAATTTCTATGGGGACAAACTTCGGTTTAGCGCACCACTGATAAGTGCAAGATTCGCTTATATGCATGGTTTAAGACTGGTCTTCTGCAGGAAAGACTCCGCATAAGCAGCACACGAAATATGGAAGCCGATTAGCGTGTGACAACTAACGAGATTTCAAATTTACTGCCCCTTTAACTGCCACAGGCAGAATAAACGAAAGACTGTTGTTAGAGTGTACACTGCGGTCGTTGTCAAGCAACTGTAAGACTTTAACACTGGCTGAACGAATAGAAGTTCTTAAAAAATTAGAAAACAAACAAAGTCAAGCATCTATTACAAAAGAATATGGTGTCAATCCCAGTCAAATTTCACATATCTTGAAGCAGAAAGACCAGCTTCTGGAAGACTGGTAAAAAACAATACAAATCCACACCGGAAACGAAAATGGGCAGGAAAAGCTGAGGAGGTTGAAGACGCTCTTCTTCGGTGGTTTTCTCAAGTCAGGAGCAGACAGTTTCCTGTCAGTGGTCCACTGCTTATGGAGTAAGCTAATCAGCTAGCTGAAAGTCTTGGACTAACTGAATTCAAAGCCACCATTGGATGGTTGGAAAGATGGAAGGAGAGGAACAACATAAAATTCAAGAACCAGCATGGTGAAAAGACGCTGATGACTTTGGTTCTGGAAATTGGGTTGTTTTATTTCTTCCTACCATCTTGAACGAGTTTGCACTTTGTGACATTTTCAATGCTGAAGAAAACAGTCTCTACTGGCGAGCGATTCCTGATGGAACACTTGCATTCAAACAAGCCGAAACTACTTGAGGTAAAACGTCGAAGGACCGACTGACGATCCTCCTTTGCTGCAATATGGATGGGAGTGAGAAGTTGGAACCACTCATCATTAGACAGAGCAAACAGCCCCGTTGCTTCAAGAATGTTAAGTGACTTCCTGTGTCATACGAGGCTAACGTAAATTCATGGATGACTGGGGAAATTTGGAAGCAGTGGTTAAAAAGTTAGACACTAGAATGCAGGCACAAAAGCGTCAGATTTTGTTGCTTTGTGATAATTGTGCTGCACATAGTGATGATGTCAGGTTGTCTAACGTGAAGGTGATGTTCCTGCCACCAAACACTACCCCTCTGATCCAACCTATGGATCAGGGCATAATAGCCAATTTCAAACAACATTATCGGACTCTTGTGCTATGTCATCTGATGAGCGTTGTGGATGACCAGACTGGCAAGGATAAACGTGCTGTTGAACTGGCTCGTAATCGATCACTGTTGGATTCCCTACATTTGCAGAAAGAAGCCTGGAATCATGTTAAACAGGCAACCATTGTGAACTGCTACAAGTGGACAAGCTTTGTTAAGGATGTGGAGAGGGACGAAACAGATGCAGCTGTTGCAAACGCATCAGATGAACAGGCTATTGACATCTCAGCCAGTGTTACTGAAGAGTTTCATCACTACGTAGCTGGTGATTATGATCTACAAACAATTGAGGACAGCACTGATAATCCAGATATGCACCTACTCGCAGGCAACGGCTGATGATGAAAAAGATGATGAAATGAGCAGCGAGGCACATGCTGACGAAATTCAACAACCTCCTGTCACTTTTTCAAGAGCGCTGGAGAGTCTCAACACCCTGCGGGCCTATCTGGAGGCTACTGGATGTCAGTGCTATGACAGTTTTTACCATCTGGCAGACGTAGTCTGTGGAACTCACAGACACAAGAGTGTAAAGAGGACTATGACTGATTACTTCAAGTAAACCTAATGTCAGTTAATGGAGACTGTATACTGTATGTATAATAAACTGTACTGTACATATGTTTATCAGATGTGAAGCATCTTTGGGTCACAACGGTTAAGTGCATGTTCTGGTTAACTGCATGTATTTCTTTGGTCCCAGACCCTTGCACTTAAGTGGATTTCACTGTAGTTATAAAAATATGTAAAAGGTTATTTTCGATATGACGTCTAAATCCAACTGTAGACATTTTGCATAAAACATCCAAAAATCAAGTGGCTAACATGACCAATTTTGAACCAGAAAAAGTCTATCTTATTGTTTCGAAAATGGCCATTTCCTAGATGTTTTAGACATTTTGTGCTTGGTGCATTTTTCTTTTGTGACCATTTTCGGGGAAAAAAAATTCCAAGGGAAAACACTCAAAAACAAGCCATTGAAACGTATTGGGGGGGGGGGGGGGGGGGGGGGGGGGGGGGGAGGGTTGCATTCTTAGTATTCTGACTACACAGACATCCAAGCAGAGCAGTGGGGCACCCTAGAGGCACATAAAAAGTCCTATGTATACATCTCACTGTTACTCCCTTATAGTGTATGGGGAGCTCTCCACAACCCACCATCAATATACTGTACCCAAGTGTACATCACTACAATAGCTTTTATGTCTGCAGGTGTCACCTCTATGTGGGTACAGTAGGTTTTTAGTGGATTTTGGAGGTTTCACACTTTCCACCACAAGTGTACCAGTTAGACTGTGATATGGGCCTAGGTCCCCTTCTCTACAGTGCACTGAAGTGACCACTAGGCTACTCCAGGGAACTGTTTGCTGCTCTATTAGGATGGCTATAACATCTGATATTGTCTTAGAGGCATGTATGTACTGTTTCTTTCACATCTTTTGGGGTGTGAGGGTGGTCAGTGACCGAGTAAGGGGGGAGGGTCATGTCTTAATCCCTTCAGTGGTCATCTGGTCATTTATGGTACCTTTGTACGACTTAGCCGTAATCGAAACAGGACCTGACCAAAATGTTCAACTTTTAGCCCTAAACGCCAAATACAGAAGAAAGCAGACGTCCGCAATGGAAAATCCAAGCGAAGGGCACAGCAAAGGCGACAAAATAGATGATGCCAATCAAACTTCTACTGGACTCAAGAAAAGTTCACAGCAAGAGTTTATTATTCAAAAAAATGGACTCAACACGAATCGTGTTTCGTCCACTCTGGCCTGCCTCAGGAGTCCCTGTATGGCACAGTGCTGTTGATTCTTTAGAAAAATTCTTCTCCCAATGTTTGGGTTTGCTAACAAGACCTGGAAAATATTAAAGAAACCTTTCAGCTCCTTTATACCAGTACGAACGATACTGCTCGAAAAGCGGCCTGTGTCGGGCAACTGTCTTAGATACGGTATCTTCAATAAAATATTTTGGACAATATACTGATCTGCTTGCTCATTTCCCTATTGGAACGATCTACTGAGTACTGAACATTGGAAAATATTCTATATATGGCGCCTGAAATATCGGTGCCTAAAATATTTCTGCCTAGGCTTATTCTATAAATCAGGCCTAGGTTTAGGTGTGGTTTAGGGAATACGCTTAGTGGTCACGCCTGCACCTAACTCTCAGCATGTCCATTTACACCGAGTAAAACTTGGTGTAAATACCGGCGCCTAAGTTAGGCAAGGAGCAGGTGTATTCTATAACCCTGTATATAGATTTTCAGAATGCTCACAGCGCGCCCATTCCACGCCCATGGCCACACCCCCTGTTGTCAGCACGCATTACAAGTTATGTATACCAATTTACAGAATACACTTAGCAAGTTGTGCTCATATTCTAATTAATGTGAATTAGTGTCAATAATTGCTTGTTAAGTGGCAATTATTGGCATTGATTGGCTTGTTAAGTAATTAAATTGCACATGCAAATCCAAAATATGACCAGATTTGCATGCACAGTTTCAGTCACACTATATAGAATCCGGGGAATTATATGTAAAGCGCCTCATTGCATTTTCTTTCTAAATGCGATTAGTGGTATATGAAGCTTCTGTAAATAAAATAAATGTACATGCTAAAATTAATTTATTTTAAAAACCTCTGGACAGTATAAGAAAACTTGTTTTCTCCTTGGATGACTAGAAAGACCTCTGCCATCCTATCTGTTTATTTATTTACTTATAGTATTTGATATACTGTCATTCTGGCAAGAGCCAACCAAAATGGTTAAGAAAAGTACCGTTTAGACAGCAACCATATCATAGGGGCTGGGAAAAATCAGTGCTGTTCTGTAGAGGCTGCTCTGGGATGAGTGGCACCTAGTGGAGATTCACATGCCCAACTTTGGGTGTGTCAGCCTACATCAACTGAAACCTGGTTGCAAATCTTGACACCAGAGTTGAGTGCAGATCCACGCAATTCTATAACACTTATTGTGTCTTTTTTTTTGAATGCCCCTCCCATGGTCAGATCCCCTTTTGTGTTGCACATGAGAGGCCTTGGGTGCCGATCTTTATAGAATTGCACACAGCCGGATTTGTGCGCAAATCCAAATTGGTGCCAATTAATAGCATTAATTGCTTCTTAACAGCAAATTATTGATAATGACTCACTATCTAATTTATTTGCACACAGATCTCAGGATCGCGCACAAATTTGGGTGTCATTTATAGATTCTGAGGAATAATGTCTAAGAGTTTCTTCATCAAATATACTTTACACAGAAAAAAAATAAAGTAACAAACACACAAAAATGAAGAGAACACTAAAATAGAAAAATAAAAAACATATAGACATCCGGGGGTACATATATCAAGACCATAGAAGCTGGGATAAAACCAGCAATTCCTCGTGTAATTAGCAGCTTCTGATAAGGGAACACAATGAATGAAGCAGTGCTTAAACTGTATGGTACTGGATAGGCCATATATGTTATGATGTAATAAAAGTTTAGTCCATGTCATCTATTATACCAGTGATGTGGTTAGAAGTTTCGGGGTCGAAATTCAGCCAGCAGTGCTCAGTATTTTGCTATCCGGCTATGGGGTACTGCTTAAAGATAGGACTGACTGTAGTCCTATTTATACAGTGACTTTGGCCAGTTAAGTACTAAAAATTGGCACTTAACAGGCCAAGTGCTGACTCTGCCCACGTAATGCCCCCAAAAAGCCAATTTTGCTTTAGGCACTAACTGGTTAAATGCAGCTGAAACTGACCAGTTATTCCCAAACAAGCAATTTATCCAGCCAGAAGCCATTTCTGACCAGTTAGATCACTTTGAATATCAATTCCCTTCATTTTTTCCCCTCTGCCTCCATCTGCTGGTAAGGGAACATAACTCACTGGTCTGGCAGGATTCAAGGACAGAAAATGATCAGGTTAAAAATAAATTTTACATAATACAAATTTCCATTTTAGAAGAATTGAAAAAGAAACAAATGTGTAATTCTATAAGCCAGGTCATCACTTGCAATCGTGTGGTTTGGAAAATCTGATTTTTGCCAGCAGTGAGAATTCTGTCTGGCTCAGACACGCGTGTCCTGTTTCTCTGGCATAGCATTAGATGTGTGGAATAAATTGAAAACTGTTTAGGATTGTTCGTTTTAGGTGGCAGCTTAAAATCTGGTTATTTTTCTTGGTAATGTGTGTGTGTTTTCTTTTTACTAATTGTACTTTTATGTATGTATCCCACACTATACAACTTTGTTTTGAAAGTTGCTGATTATAAGACTTTGTGATAAAGTTAAATTAAGAGATACATAAAACAGCAGAAGAGAGGCAAAAAGCCCCCCCCTTTCTAAATATTTGTTATGATAAAGAGGTACCAGAACCTGAAACCATGCCAATAGGATCAAACTGAAAATGTGACATTTTAGATGTCACATTTTCAGTTTGATCCTATTGGCATGGTTTCAGGTTCTGGTACCTCTTTATCATAACAAATATTTATAAGGGGGGGGGGGGTCCCTTTTTAGATACCTTGGTTCAAACCACCAAGCATTTTCAATAGATGCCAACTTTAACTCCCTTCTGTGCTTCCCTGAATTACTCACCTGTGTTAAGTCTCTGTACACCACTCCCGTGTACTTCCACACAAGATTTCGTTGAGTTGGGTCCATATGCCTCAAAAATACCCACATTTCTTAAAAGAAAACTGCCTACTTTCCCCCCTTCCTCAATTACCAATCAGTTTTGAAAAGTAGAAACATCAGAAGTTCACCTAAGAACCGACCTTCACATAAAGTTTTTGGTACAGCTAAGTGGGCAGACTTATACGGTCTGTGCCAGAGCCGGTGGTTGGGAGGCGGGGATAGTGCTGGGCAGACTTATACGGTCTGTGCCCTGAAGAACACAGGTACAAATCAAAGTAGGGTATACACAAAAATTAGCCCATATGAGTTATCTTGTTGGGCAGACTGGATGGACCGTGCAGGTCCTTTTCTGCCGTCATCTACTATGTTACTATGTTTAGCCATTCTAAAGTTATTGGGCAGGGAATATGCACATAAAAACAGACATTTTACCATCTAATTTGTCTTTTATTCAACCGTGGTGAAAATGGAATGATAAAAAAGGAAAGCATACTTTCACTTAAAAAACAAAAGTATTAATGTCTGTATGTGTGAACGGTCCCTGAGTATAATGCATGCTTGCTGAGTTTAAAAATGTAACTAAATATGTTCATTTGGTTTGCTAAACATCTAATGCAGTCTTTTATCTTTTATCCCAGTATGCAACTGTTGAAAAGAATGGAGAGCGCTTCATGTCCCCTTATGACTTTGTTAGACATTACTTAAATCTGACTGGTGATGGGGAGCCTAATCCAAAGACTGTGCAGCTCCTGGCAGGTGTGGTGGATCAAACCAAAGATGGGTATGTATACATTATCAAATAAGATCTCCAAGACCATTAGAAAAGATATATAAGCAAAGGGCCAGATTCAGTAAATGGTACCCAAAGTTAGGCGCCATTAAGATCTACAGTAAGGGGGAGATTCTATTGGTGCTGAAATCAGTGCCGACTAAGCATATTCTATAATCTGTACCTAGATTTAGGTGCCGATTATAGAATACGCTTAGTTGATATTTCAGCACCTAAATCCACGCGCATCGTTACACCATCGAAAATGTGGTGTAAATCCCAGCATGTGGATTTAGGCGCACTAGGCCATATTCTATAGTGCATAAATTTCAGAGCACCCACAAAACGCCATTTCCCCACCCATGACCACACCCATTTTTGCTTGTGTGCGTTAGAAGTTCGGCTCTCGAGCAAAAAGAATTCGTTAAAGAGTACGACTTCTATAAAGGCCACTAAGCAACTGTTATAAAATAGCACTTAATGCAGATTCTAACACTCAGCTTTCAGCATGAGGACTTATGCCTGCTGAAATGTGATATAAATACTGGAACACAACTAATGGCAGTTGGGTGCGTAAATGACCCTATTCTGTAACACTACGCCTAAATTTTGGGAATGCCTCTGACCCACCCATGCCCCTCACCTGGCTACATCCCCTTTTGAGTTGCACATGAGACAATTTAGGTGTGCAGTGTTATGGAATCTACATTTTAATTAGTGCCAATTAATGTCAACAATTGATAATAGCTCATTAACTAATTAGTTTGCAAGCAGATCTGGGCTCTGTGCCCAAATTTGAATGGTCTTTATAGAATCTGGGGGAAATTGTCTTCCAAGGGATTGTTCTTCTATCCTTTATTGTACACGTGCCAGAAGCATTTTATTGCAGAGTTTTCCAGCCCTCAGAGGACCACAGATTAACACCGTTTTTTTAAAGCACTCGTTGCTACAAACTCTGGATTCAACAGAAGTAGAAAACATGAGGTCCAGAATCTTCTGATCTTGGGTAGATGGACAGATATTTAGGTGGCGATTACATTTTATAAGTTAACTAGAATCTTCAGTGCTGCAGACTCCATGTACTAGTGTACATAGTGCTTTATATCTCTGGCAAACATTTAAATTAAGGGCCCCCAAAAACAAATTTGGAGAGGACCACCAAAATTGGACTGGTCCACTCCAAAAGATCATGAAGAGGCTTCTAATGCAGGGGTAGGCAACTCCAGTCCTTGAGAGCCCCAAGAATGTCATGTTTTCAGGATATCCACAATGAATATGCATGAAATAGATTTGCATGCACTGCTAGTATGCAAATCTATCTCTTGCATAATCATTTTGAATATCCTGAAAGTATGACACCCCTGGAGCTCTCGGACTGGAGTTGCCTGCCCTTGTCCTAATGGACCACTTCTTCCTTGGGGTTCTCCTTGTACTGCAGGACTGCTTGGGCATAAAATACACATTGCTTCATATTCTGGTTTTAGGCTGCTTTCAAAAATACAGTACTGATAGCACCTAGTCATAAAATATCTGTTCTGTTACTTAGGCTACCAATATGGATATCTTGATGTGGGACTATTTTGCATTTCTTGTTGTTGCTTGTGTCCCAGTATATCAAGTGGATGATTAGCTAAACCTGTTAGATAATCTCACACATTATGCATTTTTCCCAATTTTAAGCAAATAAGATTTGTGTCACTAGACTTTCAGCTCAATGTACTTTTTCAGGTTGATATCAGGTAGTGTTATGCAGTGGCAGGAGTGGACAATATAGGGGTGAGAAATCCTGGAGGCCAGTCACATTTCATTTCAGTATCAGCAGTTTTTGTTCCTTTGTAAAAGGGGAATGCATAGCATTACAGCAGACATCAGCTCCAAATGAATGAAAGAGCAAAAGATGCTACCTTGCATTTGCTTTGCTTTCTTTTGTCTTAACTGCTTTGAGATACAGTGATTTCCACAATTCATCTTTACTTTGGAATTGATGTACCATCTGCCACATGTTGGCTCAGTAGGTTCAAGGAAAGATGTTTATTTACATTTTTGGAATGTGTTTAACCTGTCTCTTCATTTTTATAGTGCCCGACTGGGTTGTATTTTTAGTAAGTCCCAGCAGGTGTCTGTTGGGTTGACCCTGAGACAGAGAACTGATGTAATGTCAAAAGGTGTCACTCATTATTCTCATGCGGGACTTCATTATACCTGTTTCACTGGAAGATACTGCTTTCCTGGAAGCTGCTGCAGTACCAAATAAGTAATGTGACATTGAATGTTGTGAGTTTACTAATAATAGCTGCTGTCTTATTTTACAGTTTTTGCCTCTTGTGAAATTACAAGGCAATTAATGAGCATGTGCCTGAGTGGCAGATGCATATCTGGCCCGCTAATGAGCTTCTTACTTAATGACTAGATTTTATATATCTTACAATATTTATAAATTGCTTTTAATTAACAAACATTGTGTGTTCTTATTTTTTTAAACCCTTAATTGCAAGAGCTTAGTGTTTGTATTAATATGAACATGAGCCCTGTATTGTGAAAGGGAAGCTGCTGTGTATGGTTAGGCTCTGGCTAGAATTAGGCAGCTGTTTATTTGAAGGGCCTGTGATCATGGTGCCTAGTAGTGCAAAACTGCTGTATGCATGTTTTGCTTGTTTATTTTTACAATCTTCTGGCTCCTGGACCTTCCTTGTCTACCTTTACTGTCCCCAGAGATGAATAGAAGGAATTTTACAGGCGAGTGGAGATGTATGCAGTGTGAAGAAAAGCTTGAATAGGAAAAAAAAACATATGAGTAGTTCACAAATGACCCTGGGAGGTTATAGAGCATAGGCGTAGTTTGACTGTTCACTGGGGGGGGGGGGGGGGGGGAGAGAATGGGAGGAGCATATTAGCATATCATTTGCATATATATACATATGCAAATGAATATGCTAATATGGAGGAAGGAATTGAAATTTACAGGCAAAATATCACAGATGCACATTTCAAAAAGCTGACACATTTCAATTAATAAATTATGAATAAAATACTTTTATCTACCTTTGTTGTCTGATCATTTAGTTTTTCTATTCGCTTTGGTCCCAGTGTCTTCTGTTTTATGCAGTATCTTCTTTCCAGTAGGCTTCCCTCTGCTCCCCACCCTCCCAGTCCCATCCATCTCTTGCTCCTTCCCTTTGCTCCCCACCCTCCCAGTCCCATCCATCTCTTGCTCCTTCCCTCTGCTCCCCACCCCTCCCAGTCCCAACCATCTCTTGCTCCTTCCCTCTGCTCCCCACCTCTCCCAGTCCCATTCATCTTCTGTTCCTTCTCTCTGCTCACCATCCCTCCGTCCCATCCATCTTCTGCTCCTTCCCTCTGCTGTGCCTGACCTCTCCCAATCCCATCCATCTCCTGGTCCATCCCTCTGCTCCCCACCCCTCCCAGTCCCATCCATCTCTTGCTCCTTCCCTCTGCTCCCCACCCCTCCCAGTACCATCCATCTTCCCTCTGCTCCCCACCCCCCATGAGATCCAAGATGGTGACTCCGTTTACCCCCTCTCTTCCTCCCTCCCTCCGGCGCAGGCAACAGTCTTCAGCTTTTTCAGCATTCCTGGCAGCGGTAGAGATGTACACGCTGCCTTCGGTCTGCCCCGGAAGCCTTCTCTTCAAGTTCCTGTTCCCACCTATGCGGGAACAGGAACTTGAAGAGAAGGCTTTGGGGCAGAGCCGAAGGCAGCGTGTACATCGCTACCGCTGCCAGGAACGCTGAAAAAGACTGCTGCCTGTGCCGGAGGGAGGGAGGAAGAGAGAGGGGTAGACGGACACGCTCCTCTCCGTCCGCTTGGCTTCCCTGCCCTCTCTGTCTGCGTCCCGCCTTCCTCTGACTTCAGAGGAAGGCGGGACGCAGACAGAGAGGGCAGGGAAGCCAAGCGGATGGAGAGGAGCGCGTGCCTGCATGTGTTTTTTTTTTTAACTAATGGCGCGGCGGCGCCTCGTCGTCGTTTGGGGGGGCATTGCCCCCCTCGCCCCCCCCCAGTCTACGCCTATGTTATAGAGGATATGGTGGGGAGTGGGGGGGGGGGGGGGGAAGGAGAGAAAACACCATTGAAACAGGTTTTTAAAAAGTACCTATCTTGTGATTATTGATCACATTGATTGATTGTGATTAAAAGATAGCGGAAGTAGCAGATACTCTGTGGCTGGGTCTCCAGAAGAAGCCACACGTGAAACATGTCCCCGTTGGGACCTCAGCCTAATGCTGAGAATTATTTGAAAGCTATGCAGCTACGATAATTATTGCTATCAATATTGAACATTGGACATTTAAATCTTTGATCCTTTGGAGTTGCATCACAGACAACAGTTGATAAAACAGTTACGCAATTGCTTTGTGTATTAAGTATCTTTTCTCATCTGGATGATTATAAATAAGTCAATTGTTTATTTTGTAGATATCATTTAGGACAATTAAAGTTTTTGCGTGCATTTTTGAATCTACTGAATAAAACATTTTTGGGAGGTTTTTTTATGACCGATGAATACTTATGGACTAGTCACATGAATAAATGGCCGAGATTTAAGAGAGCCACTTTTGGGTTTTGCTCATCTTGAGCTTATAAGAAATAAATTACCTAATGAGTTATAAATGTAAAAACTGAATACTTGTTGTTAATCCAAAACTTAAAGTAGCAGTCCTATCTCTCTCTCAAAGCTACTAGTATAAACAATTCTTTATTATAAGTTTCTTTACCATTATTACCACTATCAAAACATTTATGTGCTTCCTGCTTATCCTGCATGCTTACCAATCAGCTTATCCTACTCACTAGCTATTCATCAATTCATTTATACACTCATTCATACCGTGATAGACTGAACCCTTCTGCACCACCTTCACCCACTGATATTACCACATTGTTTAGTACATAGTCATTAACACAGTATATTCCTCAACATATAGTCCTCTATTCTTAGTCCAAAGTCCTTAAATCGAAATCTCTCTGAATAAAACGGTTGCGGAATTCAAGCATGCGTGGGATAAATATAAAGGAATCCTGTGCAGAAGGAATGGATCCTCAGAAGCTTAGCCGAGATTGGGAGGCCGGACTGGTGTTTGGGTGGTGGGGCTAGTTCTGGGCATGACTTCTACGGTCTGTGTCCTGAAAATGGCAGATACAAATCAAGGTAAGGTATACACAAGAAGTAGCACATATGAGTTTATCTTGTTGGGCGGACTAGATGGACTATGCAGGTCTTTTTCTGCCGTCATCTACTATGTTACAATGGGGCTCATTTTCAAAGCACTTAGACTTACAAAGTTCCATAGATTACTATGGAACTTTGTAAGTCTAAGTGCTTTGAAAATAGGCCCATATGTTACTATGTTACTCCCACTTCAATTATGTGGGTCTCTTCATTAAAAAACGCTCATCGGTTGTGTTTTTCCATGGCAGTTCTGTAAGTGGTGCATTGGGTGCTCCATCGTCTCTTTATAACAAACTCCAAACAAAAGTCTTTACAAACATTGTTTGAGACCAGCTTTCTGTAGCTTATGTCTTTTGCCACTGCGGACTCTGTACAGCACAAGGCGTCTTCAGGGGCTTCAATTCTAAACACAGCAACAAGACATGGAAGCCGTTACTCCCCCTAACCTCATAGCTGTACACCTAAACTTTAAATATCTTATATATCGTGCTCACCTTAATGTCTTTTTGTACACATTTCTGTGGCTTCTGCCAAGATGGTCCCCTCCACAGAATGCAGGAAGTGACGTCAATTCTACAGCTCCACATGTGCAATTAGCAAA
Organism: Microcaecilia unicolor; assembly: GCF_901765095.1. NCBI lineage: Eukaryota > Metazoa > Chordata > Amphibia > Gymnophiona > Siphonopidae > Microcaecilia > Microcaecilia unicolor. The sequence continues at coordinate 137,685,176 of NC_044031.1, read as the reverse complement.
ACGGTGGTGTCATGCACTACTACTGCAATTTATAGGTTTCCCCACTCTACTTCTTTATTCAGTCCTGTAGGGGTCACTGTTCTCCAATCATGAATTGCTGTTCCACCTTCATCATTATCTGTAATACATTGCCTCTACTCAAATCCATCTGTTGCAAAACTGTAAATCTGAGATCTTCCACTGTGTGTTGTTTACTGAGCCAATGTTTCACTAATGGCGTATCTATCTTCAATAATCTGATATTACTGAGGTGTTGCGCTATTCTATATTTTACCTTTTTAACAGTTTGACCGATATAAAATAGATTGCACGGGCACTTGATGGCATATACTACAAAGGCTGACTCACAATCTGTATAAGACCATAACTGATACTGTCTCGGACTCTTTTGATTGGGAATCTCTACACACTGAATCTCCATAGCATATGCGCAATATGTGCACCCTTTGCACCTATGATGACCCCGTCGTTCCATATCTCTTATACAACCGTGTTGCTTTAGTTTCCCCCCCAAATTTTGGCCGCGTTTATACGAGAACCAAGGAGGTTCCTCAAAAACCATGTGAATACCTAGTATTCTCCAGTGTTTATGTATGATTTGAGTGACTTGCTGAGAATATGCCACAAAAGGTAAGATGCAAGTGAGATGTGCATCTTTAGTCTCTGTACCCTTTTGGAACAACCACTGTCTTTGCACATTATATGTCCTCTTAAAAGCTTTATGCACAATCTTGCCTGGATATCTCCGTTCTTTAAATCTTTGCTTCATCTGCTCTGCCTGTGCTACAAAGTCCTGTTTCTGAGAACAAATCCTACAAATTCACAAAAATTGTCCTATAGGTATGCCATTTTTTAAAGGAGTTGGATGGTGACTCGTATAATTGAGTATGGTATTCCTATCCGTTGGTTTATGAAACACTTGAGTAATGAATGCGCTGTTATTCCATTGAATTCGCATATCTAAGAATTCCACTTTGTTCTTGCCTATATGTACTGTAAACCTGATGTTAGGATCACATTTGTTCAGATAAATTAGAAACTCTTCTAGAATCCGGATTTCTCCTTTCCAGATTAGCAGTACATCATCTATGTATCGTAACCACTGTTTAATATGTGACATAAAATTGCTCTGGTACACATCTGTTTTTAAACTGGGCCATATAGAGGTTGGCTAATGTGGGGGTGACTGTGGCCCCCATAGCCATCCCTTTTATCTGCAGAAAATATTGTTGTTCAAAAGTGAAATAATTGTTCAAAATAACTTTTTCCGCTATTTTATTCAAAAATTCACTCTTTTCGTTGGAATACTCCATCATGGATAGTTGATGCCTGATTAATTGTAGAGCTTCTCTCTGAGGGATGTTAGTGTATAGCGCGGCTACATCAAGGGTAACTAGAGTGATCTGTTCCCCTGTGCTCACTTCTAAAGCCTCCAACTTCTGCAGTAAGTGGGTGGAATCTCTGATGTATGATCTAATCTTAGGAACTGCTCTGTTGAGATGAAAGTCCAGATATTGGGACAAGGGTTCTAGAGCTGAGCCTCTACCATTAACTATCGGGCGTCCAGGGGGTTGGTAGGATTTTTGTGTATTTTAGGCACACTAGGAAATTGTCGATCCAAATAATTGTATTGTTTGCTATTAATAATGCCCTTCTGGTTTGCTTCTATCAGTAAGAGTGCGCAACTATGAGGTTAAGGGGAGTAACGGCTTCCATGTCTTGTTGCTGTGTTTAGAATTGGATCCCCTGAAGACGCCTTGTGCGAAATTCGTAGGGCTTGGGCAAAGCTGTACAGAGTCCGTAGTGGCAAAAGACATAAGCTACAGAAAGCTGGTCTCAAACAACGTTTGTAAAGACTTTTGTTTGGAGTTTGTTATAAAGAGACGACGGAGCACCCAATGCACCACTTACAGAACTGCCATGGAAAAACACAACCGATGAGCGTTTTTTAATGACGAGACCCACATAATTGCAGTGGGAGTATTCAGAGACATTTCGATTTAAGGACTTTGGACTAAGAATAGAGGACTATATGCTGAGGAATATACTGTGTTAATGAATATGTACTAAACTGTGGTAATATCAGTGGGTGAAGGTGGTGCAGAAGGGTTCAGTCTATCACGGTATGAATGAATTGATGAATTGCTAGTGAGTAGGATAACCTGATTGGTAAGCATGCAGGATAAGCAGGAAGCGCATAAATGTATAAGTTTTGATAGTGGTAATAATGGTAAAGAAAGTTATAATAAAGAATTGTTTATACTAGTAGCTTTGAAAGAGAGGAGCTTATAAGAAAGGGAGAAGTTGAGTGCATTTTCATGTACATGATAGTGATTGAAGTTATTTTGTAGGTGTTCATGAACCTGCTTTTATTAGCAGCTTCTTTTTGAAATTTGTCCTTCCTACTATCATTTCCACCTTCCATCCCCCCTCTCCCTCCTTTTCTTTATTTTTCTCAGCATCTTCTGTTATCTCACTAAGATTTCCCGTCTTCTTTCCAGGGGTCTGACTTTTTTGTTACTCAAGTGCCCTTTTTCTGTTTTGGGCTTCTATTGTCCAATCTGTGTGACCCCCTTCTCCATCTGCCCTTGCTCACTGGGCCTTTTTCGTTTAAGTCTGAATCCCTCTGCTTTTACTCTGATCATGCTGTACTGTTGGCAGCTATGATGCATTCTCGATATGGACAGGAATGACTGGGTAAGCTGGTTAGGCCACTTGGTCTTCTTGTGCTGTTATCTACTATGTTATATGTGTATGCTATCTTCTCATGCCTGTCCTGGTTGTATTAAATGTTAACAAGAGATAAACTTCCCTCTCACTGCCAGTACCTTGTAGTTTCAAAACACTGCAGTAGATGAGGTTGCCTGACGTTCAGCATGAAAGTGGGGGTGGAGGAGGGGGCAGAAGCACTGACAAGGCAGTATGTGAGAAGGCTCACAACAAGATAACTAGGATCAATATACCATATAAAAAATAGAGCTAGCTAAATTAAACAGTGATATATATAATGTAGAAATACAGGACCATATATAATTTTTCAATTATAGGGAGGAAAAGACCTCATAATGACCAAGGTCAACAATTTAGGCTCTCTTAAATCATGGACATTTATTTATGTGAGTGGTCCTTAAGTAATCATCGAGAATAAAAAAACCCCAAAAATGTTTTTGTTCAGTAGCTTCAAAAATACACACAAACTTTAATTGTCCTAAATGATATCTACAAAACAAACAATTGACTTTTTGCTAAAAGATAGCGGAAGTAGCAGATACTCTGTGGCTGGGTCGGGACCTCAGCCTAATGTTGAGAATTATTTGAAAGCTATGCAGCAACGATAATTATTGCTATCAGTATTGAAGATTGGACATTTAAATCTTTGATCCTTTGGAGTTGCATCACAGACAACATTTGATAAAACAGCTACGCAATTGCTTTGTGTCTTAAGTATCTTTTTTTCATCTGCATGATTATAAATAAGTCAATTGATTGTTTTGTGTGCATTTTTGAATCTACTGAATAAAATATTTTTTGGGAGGTTTTTTATGACCTGGTCACATGACTTATGGACTGGTCACATGAATAAATGGCCGAGATTTAAGAGAGCCTAAATTGTTGACCTTGGTCGTTATGAGGTCTTTTCCTCCCTATATTTGAAAAATTATATATGGTCCTGTATTTCTATATTATATATACCATTGTTTACTTTAAATATGTGAGAAGGAACTTACTTTTTTTTTTAGGGTAGTGGTTCTTGATCCAGTCCTTAAGACACACTTAGCCAGTCAGGTTTTCATGATACCCACAATGAATAAGCATGCTACGGATTTGCATACAATGGAGATAGTGCATGCAAATTTGTCTCATGCATATTCATTGTGTGCATCCTGAAAACCTGACTGGACTGGGTTGAGAAACCCCTGTTTGTATAATATGTAAATCAAAACCAAAAAAGTGGAAAGAGCCAACCACAATGTGCAGGATGACCAAAATGTGTTCTTCAAAAAACGCTGATAAAACAACCCAACATGGGCTGTATTTCGAGAAACACAGTCTTGGTCAGGGGAATCTGTCAAATCAGCAAACAGTATGTCGTCATATCAGATTTTCCATAACAACATTCTTGTTTTGCAGCAATCCATGTAGAAGATCTTCTCAAGACTATTAGCATTCACACCTTCTACAAAGTACACTTTGCAGAAAAGTCCAAACTCATAATACATCCCCTTCACAAAACTGTTAGCTACTGCCCATTTCTTTCATCAAGAAACACGCTTTCAGCTTTTTAAAGTGTAAACCAGTTTAATTGTAACCACAGAAAGGTGTATGTTGAATCAAATCCCATCTCTTTTCCCTTTCCCTCATGCAAGTCTTTGTGCCTCTTTGCTGAAGTTATTCAGCGTCCTGTGAGACTATTACATACATTTTTAGATGGCAGTATTCAAAGGCATTTCTATGTATAGTACAGGGTTTCTATGCACAGAAATTAATTTTTGGAAAATTGCTTATCATATACACAAATACAGTTCTGCACATGTGAAGGGCAATTATATAAATGTGTGCGTGTAGTTATGCATGCTTTGCACACATCAGTGCACTACGCGCTATTCTGTAAGGTGTTGCATAAGTGCATTAGCATGTAACTGCATAGGGGCAGGACATGGGCTTAAGTTACATGTGTAACTTAAAGAATACTGTGAGTTCAGCCTGTGACTATCCATGTATGTCTGCCATTGACCTGGCATAAGTGAACATGCCAAACCTTAAGCACGTGAAGGCGGGTTTGTGCCAGTATTCTAGGATGGCATCTGTGCACTCAGATGCTACTATGCAATGGACACTTCCGGCACAAAGAATAAATGCAGACTTGTGTGAAAAGTTTCCAAAGGGGAGGTTTCCATTTTGAAAATCAATGAAAATCTACCCTCAGACTTTACAGATATGCCTATTTTTTTTTTTAAGTTACCTGTATAAATGACTGAGAAAAGATACTTTTTAATAACAGGTTGTGCCCACAGTATGAGAGAATTCGGAAAGAAAGAACTAGACTTGTGGTTCTGTTCTTTCATTATTGATTCTTAGTAATTCCTATTGTTATAATATTATTTGCTTCTGAAATGTTTTTTTCCAATGGTAAAGGGTGACCATGTAATGTTGAGGGCATATCCTGTATTTCAGAAAATCTATTTGGACTAAGCATTCTGATCAGCTGTTTGACATAAACTTGGCATGTTTGTTGGGTGGGGTCCAAATGAAAATCAGTAGAGTAGTAATTTTAATTATATTGATCATGGGTCAGTAGGGAAAGTAAAAGGCGTATTCAAACAACTTGAGGAACAACATAAATGAGAATTGTTTAACAATTTTGCCTATTTAAAAGTGTGGAAGAGAGAAGGTCTTTAAGATAAATTTAAGAAGGAACTGGTGGATCTGAGAATCAGGCAAGTTGGTATTTGGAGATATTTTGCATATGCTTTTCCTTTAAGTACCGAGAGAAATGTCTACCACATTTCAGTAATAATCATAGCACTCCCTAACTGGTGAGTATATTTTGTTAAACACTTGTCCAACAAAATGAGCATTTCAAAACAGTTTCAGTACGATAATTAATTCACATTACAGTACTTAGCAACATGTCCATTTTTTTTTGTTTGAAATTTTTGTACAGTCAAAATGGAAGTCAGTTTTCTTTTTCCATCTCTAATGCATCAATTTGAAGTACAATTTAAAAGTCTGATTTAGTTTATGCATGTTTCAGCATAAAAATGACTAATCTACAGTGTGTGCCCCATTATGTAATCATATTTAAATTGCTAATACTCCATCATATGCAGGTTGATTTTAAAAGACATGTACTGCTGGATCTGAATTATATTTTTAATACAGTACTGAGTGAATTTGTGTGGGCTTGCTATTTTGTGCCTTTGACAATTGCATATGTAACAACAGTGCAACAAAGCAAGAGACATTTTCCAGTTGTGTTAAGCTCTTCAATTATATGCTTTAGAGTTACAAAAGTTGAATTTAAATACAGAAACAAGGCAGCTAAAAATAATGTATGCCAGCAGTACTTCTCTCTCTTTTTTTTTTTTCCTCTTGCTCTCTGTTATTAGTCAAAACACTGGTTAAACCCTGTGCTGCCTGTCCAGCAATCTTTCTGGTAATGGTCAGAAAAAGTTCTAGGGAGGGGGGACTGGAGAAAACATGACAGGTAGTTTTCGCTTTGTTTATGGTTGAACTTTCTCCTCCCAATGAATCATGGTCTCTTGTGAGCGTGTAGCCTTACGTTGTAATACAGTTTACTTTGGATTATTGTGTTATGATAAAATGTGAAAGAAAATAGAATGGTCAAGAGAACACCACTTTGGCCATCATGATTTTTTTTTTTTCAGAGCACATTCGGCAGTGATGCAGGTAAGTAGCCTTAATGACAGTTCACACTATGCTGAATTGAGAGAGGATTTTTATTTATCCCTGAGCATATTTGGTGCAATAACACACAAGATGTTTATTGAAACATTTCAACACGCTGGCACTTGGTCCTTGACCTCATTCCTCATCAAATCCTTTAACTAATGCCTTTTTGCACGCTGCTGTTAATGCACCTAAATCCTGTTCCTCATAATATTCACCACTTAGGGAGAAATGCACAGAACGCTGACGCTGTTCTCTACAGCGCCAGAAAAAAACGAGTGGAGCAACGATTTTTTAAGCAACCAATGCTCAACTCTAACAGCATGGAAATTATATGCACGCCATTAGTGTTGAGCATTGGTCGGTAAAGGGCTCGGAATTCCCTGGCACACAGCCACAAGAGTTGTGTGATAGATGCAGCTCTTTTATTCGCATGTCCAGTGAAGGGGTGGGGGAGGGGGAAGCAAGAAAACGTTTTGTGGTGGCTGGAAGTAGGAAGTGACAGGGTAAGTGTGCAGGGGAGAGAGAAAGTTGCTGCTGCTGCTGCCTGAGGAAATGTTAGGAGGAAAGTGCGGCTGTAAGTTTCACCCTTCTTGTTAGGGCAGGGAGTTTCTATGTGCCCTTGTTCTGAGCATTACACAGAATTGCTAATGAACTCATTTTAATACGAGTGATCTCATTAGCTTAAGACTTTCGGTCACTGCTTCTGTGCAGAGTAAAGCAGTGGCCAAAAGCCTCTCTGCAATAGCAGCAAAAATGTTAATTTAGACTGGCTTAAAAACAATCTCAATGAAACATTGCAAGCCCGCTTTGCTTTCAGCATCGTTCCCTAAGTAAGGATGTCCTGGCAACAGGAACCAGAATAGCTGCTTTTTCAACAGCTTCAGCTCAAGACTGACCGCAAAAGGTAGACTCACTTTTGGCCTTCGGTATTGATTTTTTAAGCTCTTGCAAATAGAAACCAGAGGAATTTGCAGGGAGAGCACCACTCCTGCCTAACCCATCTTCACAGGTGATCCACAATTAGATATACTATGTAGTTGAAGCACTGAGTTAGCTGTTGAAAGTATGGAATACACTGAACAGGTATAGGTAGTAAGTAGCCTGTGGAGGGTTGGAGGGTAGTATTGTGGTTGTTGGCAGTGAGAGAAGAGTATGGGGTGAGGGGCTCGAGTATGTGAAGGAAGGAGGTAGAAGAGGCAAAGGTGCAGCACGGGGAGTGCCTATTCTTTAATGGCACATGGGATGCCAGTTCTGTTATAGAATACTATTGTAAACCCACATTGGCGTGCCTAAATTTAGCAGCAACCAATTACTCCAGAATTGTGGCAGACGTAAATAGGCCATTGAATGATGCTGTTAGGTGTACCCAACTTTATAATATTCTATCTATAAGTTACATGTGTAATCGGTAAACATGCCCGTGCCCCTCTCATGCTTCGCTCATATGTACACCCTCTTGACATTATTCACTATATCACTCCTTTATAGAGTAGTGTGTGGCACACGTATGCACATATCCAATGTGACTTTCCTAAATCACATTAGAGATGAGAGAACTTATAGTAACGTAGTAGATGACAGCAGATAAAGACCTGTACGGTCCATCCAGTCTGCCCAACAAGATAAGCTCATTACATATGGTATGTATTGGATACCTGATCTTGATTTGTCCTTTGGGTTATTAGGGCATAGACCGTAGAAGTTGATCTAGAACTGGCCTTGTTCTAAAATTTCTGAAGTTGTCAAAGCTCCTGAAAAGCTCCACTCCAGCCCATCCAAATCTATTCAGCCTCAATCAGGGCACAGACCGTAGAAATTTGCCCAGCACTGGCTTTCCTACCTAAACTCCGCTAAGCTTCTTTGGATCCATTCTTTCTAAACAGGATTCCTTTGTGTTTGTCCCATGCATTTTTGAATTCCACTACAGTTTGGATCTCTACCACCTCCCAGAAAAATGTATTGTGGGACAGGGTGAAGACAAGGAGAATATAAATTTGACTCTGAGGAATTTTTTTGCATAACTAAAATATTCAGTGAAGGAACTGAATTGGGGGTATCTATGGAAGCCACTCCCAGTTTATGGGCTGAATTGTATTTTTATGGAGCTAATTAGGCAATCATTCCAAATTTTGAGAAGCTTTGCATGACATTAAATCCTTCTATGTGACATAAAGTGGTATATACAGTATAATTACTTATATCTTCATAATTAGGTACAAATTATCCTTTTCAGGAGACAGTCCTTCATTTACATTTTTCTTTAAACATGTTTTTGTTACTTTAAAATAAGGTGTAGCTGTTAACTAAAACCCATAGCCACCATACAACTTTTATAAAACTGTAGCTTGAGGCTGGACTCCCCTCTCCTCCCCTCCCCCCTTTCTAGTGTTACACCTGAGATGTGAACACCTGTTTACATGCATAAATGAACTTCATTTTAAAGTAGAATATTGTAGTTCATGTTAATATTTGCTGTTTAATGACACCTAATGATGTTCGTTCAAGGGTTGTAGGAAGACAGAGAGAAAATTGTGTTGCCAAGACAACTGCCCCTGTGCCGTGTCGAGCTCAGAACATAAGGCCTTGTACTGTGCTTCATTTCGATGGCTTTAAGCATAAAGAGCTGTGTAGCTAATTGACTGTGAAAAATTGCTGCTCCGTTACTGTATTGTGTGGGACATAATTGGAGTAAATGAATACATCATTGTTAGTGAATCTGTTGTGATTCACTTGCAGGCTAGCTGATGTGAAGCGCAAAAATACAATAAGAAGAAAATAGCTGGTTTAATTAACTTGCTGGTTTAATTAATTTGAATGCAGCTGGTACAGCAGCTCATAGTGCTGTTCTTATTGAAATGATCTTCAACCAGACTTCACTTCTTTTGTTTTGTTTGTTTTTAATTTGGTTGTGTTTTTCTTTTGGTAGAATTGTTTGTTCTTAGAGGATGAGAGAAAGTTGACACAGGATTTTGTTTTTGTTTTGTTTTTTTTTTACATTTTTTATTGTTTTATCATGCTAGTTTTTATTCAAGTAAGAAAATTAGCAAAATTATAATGGTGTTTTTTTTCCGTAAAATGCTAAACAACTAATTATTATTTTACTTCATTGTATTTTGTTTCCCATTTGAATGCATTATTTGACGCTCTCACAAAATATAGTTTTGGAAAACTCAGAATATTATGGGCCTCTTTTATCGAGCCACGCGGCAATGCTAACAGAACCAATTCAAAGTGAATAGGCTTTATCGGCATTACCGGACTGGAGCCGCTAGTGCTGCTTTACAAAAGAGGCCCTATCTTTGAATAATTTTAATGTTAGGTCAATAAATGGTGTCACAATCCACAAAGAATCTGTTGGGATTTCAGTGGTAAATTTTTTAAATGGTTATTGTAGGCCTTTTTCTCTGAGGAATTCTTTCTGTTTTTGTCTGTGGGGCAGGGAGCGGGCATGTTCTGATCACAGCACAACAGAATTTGAGACACTTTCAGTTGGGAGATATTTTTTCTAACTAGTGTGTTCTGTGTCAAAAGAGGCAGCAGTACGCGGAGGATCATGGGAATGAATGAGACCTTCCACTGTGGTGGAGGAACAAAAACCACTACAAATATAGCAGGGAACAGTCAAAGGAGTAGTGCAGAAGAATGACACTTCCAAAAACACGAGGGAGCCAAAGAAGTCATACACAGAATTTATTCAACACATAGACTCGATATGACGCTGTGTTTTGGTGTTAGTTGTGCCTCTCTCAGGAGTCTAAAAAATCCATTTAAAATAACAGAAACATTTAGAAAGGTGTGAAGTAAAAAATAAACATAAAATATATTTAAATTATACGCAAATGAAAAATAATAAATAATAGGATACCATTCATATGAATGTATAGATAAGTACAATTGGACTGACAAAATCTAAACAAGAATATAGGTTTCTAAAATGATAGCGGGGAAGAGACGACTTCCCTATGAAGAAAGATGAAGGAGGCTAGGGCTTTTCAGCTTGGAGAAGAGACGGCTGAGGGGAGACATGATAGAGGTATATAAAATAATGATTGGAGTGGAACAGGTGGATGTGAAACGTCTGTTCACGCTTTCCAAAATACTAGGACTAGGGGGCATGCGATGTAGTAAATTTAAAACAAATTGGAGAAAATTTTTCTTCACCCATCACGTAATTATACTCTGGAATTCGTGCCGGAGAACGTGGTGAAGGCGGTTAACTTGGCAGAGTTTAAAAAGGGGTTAGACGTTTCCTAAAGGACAAGTTCATAAACCGCTACTAAATGGACTTGGGAAAAATCCACAATTCCAAGACTAACATGTATAGAATGTTGTACGTTTGGGAAGCTTGCCAGGTTGCCCTTGGCCTGGATTGGCTGCTGTCGTGGACAGGATGCTGGGCTCGATGGACTCTTGGTCTTTTCCCAATGTGGCATTACTTATGTACTTATTAAGGATGTGGCATAGACAGGAATGTTCATATAATAAATAATGTGTTCTTATAAAAAAGTACTGTTTCATAAGATTAGAGTACAATCAATTGCAATATGTTTCACAGTGCCAGAATGAATTATGTGTAGCAAAAAATAGGATATACATATTGCACTTACGAAGAACATAGTCTAACCCTATTTATCTTTTGAAGCTGAAAATATGGTCCTGTGCCCGATGTCCCACGAGGTGCGTGCACCACCCAGGCTCGAGACATGACCTCTTCTCCTCAATCAGAGGTTGCAACTAAGGGGCAGAAGGCAATGAGGCCCACTCAGGAGCAGTGGAACAAGGCGGTGACAAGGAAGATCTCAAGAACTATCTTCAGAACTGAGAGCCTTCCTGGGATCAGGTGTACTAAACCACACCCCCATGGTCCAGTTCTTCAGGCAGGATACAGGAAATAGGCGGTCTCTTCGGTACAACCCTCAAAATGGGATCTGCCATCGCCTGGGTCTTGGATGCTAGGAAAGTGTGAGCTAGTCCCTGAAGAAGCCTCCCTCCCAGAAAGAGATCCACAGCCTCCTTGTTCCCTTTCTGTTCGGGGCATGCCTTGACCAGAATGGCTAAGGTGATAGGTGACTTGAAATCCAAACAATATTGATGACAAGAATCACTCTAGGCAGTGATATCGTCTCTCTCCCAATCTACAGTAGGGTTATGGTTCTGGAGCCATGGTAAACCCAAGATGAAGGGCTTCACTGAAGTTTGGAGGACATATAGCACAGTGTCGTCCTGGTGGTCTCCTATACTCAGATGTACTGGAACTGTCTGGGTTTTCAAATGTCCTTGAATGTTCCATAGACAGAGGAGATTGGAATGAACTTAGATAGTTTCTAGGTAGGAATTTTTAAATGCTGGACAAGAGTTTCATCTATGAAGTTCCTACCAGCTCCAGAGTCCAGGAGGACCTTGATACTTTTCTCTCCTTGATCTAGCTCAAGTGCTGATGGAATTAACAATTGAGTACTAGAAACCCTGTTGGCAGATCCAGCGCCTTACCCCAGCCAGGACTTGGCTTGAGGATCCTGACTTGTTGGGGCACTTCAGTGCGTAGTGTCCTTTCTCCCCACATTAGAGGCATAAATTTGAGGTTCGACACTTCTGTTTCTCCTGAACAGAAAGAGGAGAGTGGTCTACTTGCATGAGTTCTTTGAGGTCAGGGGTGAGCCCTCCCTCAGACTGGGAGTACGTGCAGGGTACTGGTAACTAGGCATCTTCAAGCTGTCTTCTCTGAGGAGCGCTATTCCCGGGTTTGCACCTGGAACTAAATAGGCATCATGTTACAGAGACCAATAAGGTCATTCACTGCAGTAAGGAGGTCTCGCCCAGCCAGCTTACCCCGGTCAAAAGGCTGTGACAAGGCTTTCATTATTTCAGCTCAGTTCAGAAGTTAGGGTGCAGAACCGTAAATCATAATTTGTTCAGGGTCTGCATCCCCTGCTTTAGTCTAAGACGCTCAGAAGCCACCCATGAGACTTTCCCAGGCTCCTTGAAGGACCCTCTTTTACTGTCCCAAAAACTATGGAGGTCATCGAGCACTGGGTCATTCCATTCCCAGAATGGAGACTCCCATGCCAGGGCTTGGCCAGACAACAAGGAGATATAATGTAGGCCACCAGGCCCTATCAGAGGAAAAGTCTGTGGCTTGCAGTTCAAAAATTTTCAGACACTGGTTAATCCTCTGCAGTCTTTGGGGTTCCCATCATACCTCAGGGGAGCCATGAGACGAATACTAGGAGTGGTGGACATGGGCACCGGAATGGGATCTGGAGGTGAAGAAGCCGGGACCTGGGATGCTGCAGACATCTGATGATCCAGGTGATCAATCAGAGCTTGAACAGCCCCTGCAAGTTTCTGAAACTGATCCATATGTGAGGCCAGGTCTTGAAGTGACCCAGACAAATGCTGAGTCTGTAGAGCCAATTGCTGGAGGAGCCGCAAGGTGGGTGACTCGTCAGAGATGGCTTTCGTAATCTGTCATGGACTTGGGGAAGGTGAGCCCTTGGGCTGCTGCCTGACACCGGCTAGTGGCAGGTGAGCCACCTGGGCTAGGCACAGGACTTGGCAATTTAAGTCATAGAAAGGAGACAGGCAGGCTCGGACTGGAGACAGGCAGGCAAGGCAGGCTCGGACTGGAGACGGGCAGGCAGGCCAGGAAGACTTGGACTGGAGACGGGCAGGCAAGGCAGGCTTGGACTGGAGATGAGGCTGGAAGCGGAAGACAGACAAGCAGGATAAGCGGATGCCAAATAACTAAGCAATGGAAGTGACCTCGTTGTGAAGGCAGTGAGTAGGGCCATGCCACCTCCTTAAAAGGAGTTCTGGAGCAGACATCAGCCTGGGATGTGCCGAAGCCCCCTCCCCAGTACCACTGTAGAACACCGTGGTCCTTTACCCAGATATCCCACAAGGTAAGTGCGCCGCCTGGGGCTCAAGACAGGGCCAGGGCAGTGACACTTCAACTCCCTACTTATTTCAGTGCATGTCTGACTTTGCACATTTGTCTTACAAAACGTATTTGTTAGGCCCATTTGTTTGCATACTGACATGTGCAAGTTCGCAAACTGTATTGGGGTGTTTTACAAATGACAGCAAAATTAGTGTAACAGTAAACTGTTTGCTGTCCTTTACGTTTTGTTACAAAGGGGCCCTTTACAAAACTGCGGTAAGTGCTAACACATGCCTACCATAGCATAAAATGGCTTACCGTGGGGCACACTTAGGCATCCTCTGGCAATTTTTGGATGTGTGCGTGCTAACCCCTGTGCTGAAAAATAAAATTTATTTCTTAGCACTGGGGACGGATCTGGGGGCGGAGAGTGAGCATGTTCTGTTTTAATCGATTAGCACATCTATATTGCCGTGCATTAACCAATTAGTGCATTCTTAGCAAATGAGCCCTTACCGCTCACATAATGGGTTGGTGCTAATGGCAAAATTAGAGTGTGGCCATTAATAAGGAAAATAGTAAATTTGTCCGTTTAACCCCAGCGATATAAATGGCCTTAGCATGCTGGAATGACCCATGTAAGGCTGCACTAGGGCCACTTTTCCCAATACGGTAAAAGGGCCCCAAAGTGTTGATAAACCTAAGGGGTCCCCAAACAAATCATTTGGGTATTTCATCTTCCATTGTGCAATAGTCAGATATGTGCACTGTTTCCCTAACCCTGTTGTAGAGATTCACCTAAATGGTTCAGGTTTCAGGACTTCTGTAACAAATTTGCATGAGACAGGTTTGTATGTAGTGGTTTCCATTGTATTCAAATTTTCTCATTCATACTTGTGGTAATTTAGAAACTTTGCTGGCTATGTGAAGTTACAGAAGAAAGTTGTGAAACACTTCTTAATCAATCCTCACACATTTGGAGCAAGCCCCAATTTGTGGCTTATTTCTTATATGGTGTGGTGTCAAATGCCTTTGGAAATCTTGATGTATAATAGCCATTCTATTCTTCATTTCTCTCCCTACAGAGCTGTATATGTTTGTTCTAAATGATGCTTTGAAATTGCTCCTGCCTTTAATAAACACTGTTTCAACCCAGTTACATTTGATATTTTTCTAGCCGTATATTTTTTAATGCATTATTGTTATACACAGAACTGATTTAGATAATGCTTCTGTATATCATTTGATAACTTCCAAGTCGTCTGGTAGTTTGCATTAGAAAAAAAACCCAGAACATATTACAGTGTGGGGTTTGAGACAAAATTATTTCAGTACTTCCCTGAGATCTGTAGGCTCAGTCCATTCAAATTTAGAAGTTAAGGTGACGATTGCCTTTAATTTGTTGTGTTTACCCCTCTCACCATATATAAAAAATACATTTGTGCACACATTTTGAAGTGCTGTATATCTAAACTCCCTTTATATGCCTTTTTTGACTAGTTTCTACTCAGATTTCCTAACACATTGACTGACTTACAGTATGTATGACACATCGCTTTTCTGACATGCTGTCGCTTTCCTCCTATTATGGTGTCTAGAACTGGGTAGAGCTGTATTCTTCAATGCAAAGCCTGGGGGACAGTGGCAGCCCCTGAAGATTTCTGGGCGTAGCTGGGGGGGGGGGGGGGGGTGGCACAAGGGTCACTCCCCAAATGGATTTTAAAGAAATGGCACCTATGCCGATGTCAGCTGTTTTCAATCGTGGATTTTTTTTTTAAAATTTGCAGTACTGACTTTCTCCCCATCCCTCCTTATCCTACTTTGGAACCGGCAACCCTCCCTCCCGAGTGCAGAACTGGTTCTGTTCTCCCTCCCACACCACAGACTGTCAAACCACCTTCATTTAGTGACCCCTGTAGAGTATGACACAGTGCTGCCTATGCCGGCGTCTGATCCTTCTCTGCGTGTCCCGCCCCTCTGACACAACCTTCTATTTCCGTGAGGCTGGGACACTACGAGGGAAGGATCTGATGCCGGCTCAGGCAGCAGCGTGTTATACACTGCAGGGGCCTCTAAACAAAGGAGGTTTGATGGTCTGGGGTGGGGGAAGAGCACGCAGAGGGAAGGATTTGACGCTGGCTCAGGCAAGCAGCATGTTATACACTGCAGGGGCCACTAAACGAAGGAGGTTTGATGGGAGGGAGAAGAGAAAGCAGTGCTGGACTCGGGGAGGTGGTTTGAAGGAAGCAGGCACTGGACCGGTGGTGGGGAGGGGGTTGAAGGAAGTATTGGAAAGGGGGAGTTACAAACACTATTGGAAAATGATGGGGGAGATAGGGACACACAGGTACACTACTGGAAAATGGTGGGGGAGATGGGGACAAAGGGGAGGGGTTATGCTGGAAAGGAAAGGAGATGGGGACACAAGGGGGTGATGCTGGAAAAAGGGAGGGATAGGGACACAGAGGGACACTACTGGAAAAGGAGATACGGGGACAATGCTGGAAAGGAGAAGTTGGGCACTTGGGGGGGGGGGGGGGGTTATGCTTGAAAGGGAAGGAGATGGGAACATGGGGGAACAGTGCTGGAATAGGGGGAAGATGGGGACCCGGAGGGGGGTTATGCTTGAAAGTGAGGGAGGTGGGGACACTGGGGGTAATACTGGAAAGGGGGGAGTTGAAGACACTGGAGGTAGTGCTGGAAAGGAGGGGGAGGGAAGGTAAAAGAGATGTCCACGTCGCATAGGGGTTAGGGAGAAATATGTCACCAGACCACATGGAGGGAGAAGGGGAACATGAAAGAGAGAGCTCAGTTGAAGAGAAGCTGAAGCCATGTGGAGAAAGGGAGAGAGATGCTGGGATGGGAGAGGTTGATCAGAGGGAAAAGAGAAAGATGAGATGGGTTGAGAGGAGCATAGGAAAGATCCTGGAGCCAGAGAGAGATGTGATATCATGTGGAGGGTCAGGGGAGAGAGAGGAAGTGCTGGCTGGGAGGGGGGAGTACAGTAGAAAGGGAGGAGAGGAGAATTGGATAGGGTAGGGATGATGACACAGAGGGCAGATACTGAACATGAGGGAAATAGGGACAGGGACACAGAGGGGAGGTGCTAGACATGACAGATAAGAACACAGAGGGAATGATGGTAGACATGAAGAAATATCAAATGGACAGAAGACATTGGAAAGCATAAGATGGATGGGACTAGGGGAAAAGGGGGACAGTTCAAAAGATGGATGGACTAGGGGAAAAGGACAGTTCAGAAGATGGATGGGACTAGGGGAGAAGGACTTGGTGATTGAATGAGGACCGTGTTGGGGAGCAAAACAGGGAATTATAGATAGGACAGATGACATGGGAATTTTGAGGGATGCTTGTGCTTTGCATGGTAAGTATGAGTGGGGGTATGTGATGGGTTAGTGGAATGAGTGAGGGTGTGAAATGGATAAGAGAAGAGGGCAAAAAGGGGATGAAGTTTGGGGGAAGTTTGAGACATGAAATGAATGACAATGGAAGACTGGAGAGGATGAGAGGCACTGGAGAGGGGTATAGGAGGAAGGGAATGGGTCTCTGAAGAGATTGTGTGAGGGTGGAAATGGGGTTAAAAAGATGGTGGATGAAGCAGTAGGGCATGGGGTATAGGCCTGGAGGCAAGGAAGGAAGGAAGGAAGGAGAGACAGGGATGGAATGGAGCGGGGACTGGTGAGGGGTTGAGATGCAGTGCAGGGTAGGTGAGAGCTAAGAGAGTGAGTATAGAGGATGGGAATGGGAGAGTAAGGAAGTGGGTGAAAGATGAGGAAGGGGATAGGAGACTGGAAAAGGAGAGGGACAGAGGGGGCAATGGGAGGGAGATGGGGAAAGCCAGTAGGTAGATAAAAAGTAAGCCATTTCGGGGATTATACGGGAGAGGGGAGGACAGGGGGGAGGGGTGGGGGGGAAGTTAAGGACGATGGTACAAAAAAAAAACGTGTTTGTTACTTAGAATGCATATGATCATAATAGTTGTACTAGAGGATATGAATTATTGTAATATCGTATGTTCATGGAACGATGCAGAATATTGAATAAAAACATTAAAAAAAAAAAAAAAAAGTTAAATGGAGACTAAGGACTAGCAGGTGAGAGAAAGGGATAATGAGTAAATTTCCAGTTTCCCAGTAGCAATTGTATTGTTGTTCTAGGGCCCAGTGTAAGATTTACAGCACTGTCTTTTCATAGATGGGTTAGGGCTGTTATGGTTTGGTAAGTTTGGTGTGCTAGGACTCAGTGTAATATTTATATAGCACTGTGTTTTCATAAATGGGTTAGGACTGTTACAGTGTGGTAAATTTTCTGTATAGGTTTTTAAGTGTCCTTTTTGCAGGGTTTGTGTTGTTTCACAGTGTCTGGCCCTATTTGAAAATAGGCTCTGGGGTAAGGGGCTGCCTTGTCACTCAAAATACTCAGGACTAGTGGTCTTCACATCCTGTAGAGTCACCACACAAACAAAAGCCTATTTGACTTAAACAAAGTGTCTAGCAGTGGAAGGAGTGTATATGCTGTTCCAGAGGTGATGGTCATAATCTGAATATTTTTAATTGCAGTTAAGAAGACAGGCTACCTGCTTCAGCCAGTCACAGGACTTCTGCTGGATCCTGCCTCCTGTTGTGACTTCCTGTTTCCTCGTAGGTGGGATGCAGCAGAGAAAGCCTCTGTTGATCATTGCTGCATTTGAGCAAAAACATCAGCCTGCTGCCTGACACTGACTGGTGCATATTTTAGAATAGTCTGTTCCCCCTGACATCAAAACCTTGGCTACACCTCTGTCTCTGGGGCGGCCCCCATCATCATTTTTTTTTTCTTCTTCGTTACTCTCTGCCTTTCTTCCCAATCTTGTCACAAAGCAGGAGATGGATGAAGATGCTTGAACAGAAGAGAATGCCTACCTCTCTGAGGATACTCCCAATGAAAAGTTTAAGTGAGCTTGAAGGGATGGATGTCATTGGCACTTGTCAGTAAGCAGTGTTACAGCCCTACATGGGAAGTTATTTTGTGGCTCTTCAGGTCTTTTGGATTCAAAGTGACCCTGACTTAAAAATCAGGGAAGACCACTGAGGTAGAGATACCACACAGCATATGTGATATTAGTTTGAACTAAAGTCAAGATACCCAAAATACTTGCAGACACTTCAATGACCACTTTAAACCAGGCCTCAACAATTTTTCATTAAATCTAGGAGTCAGCATCTAAAATCTTTATTGCATCTCCTTCCCTACCCTTCTAACATTGCCTCTGGAGAAGGGTTTTTTTCCTTTTGCGGGGGGGGGGGGGGGGGGGGGGGGGGGGTGGAGGAGGCTGGAATCCCTTTCCAGTCTTGCAGTAGCTCTTTTACAAATTGACTTACTGACATTACCTTCCCCTCCTATTTTGTGTCTGTGGACAACAAAACTTGCAAGTCAGTTCCTTAAGGTGCCTCTGCTAAACATTCAGAAGTCAATAGTCTCCCTTCCCAAAGCATGTTGTCAGCTGTGTGACAGCACCCTCTGGTCTAGATAGGTGAAACAAGAGGCCACTTATCACCTTAAGCTGGGTCCACATCAGCTTCTCTCTCATACCACCTCTCCCAGCCTGCATGCAGTCTGCCTGTTCTCTCATACCCCCTCCCACAGCCTTCACCCAGTTTCTCTTCTGCCCCTCCCCATCCTTCACCCGGTTTCTCTCGTGCCCCCTCCCCATTTTTTCCCCAGTCTCTCTCTTGTGCCCCCCTCCTGCCATTATTCACATCTTTGCCTCAAACGCCTTCTCTCCCCTTGCATGGAGATTGGGCTCTGCAGATACTTGAGCTGCTCAGTGCAGGAAAATGAGTAAGGTCTCACGGTTTCAAGTCCCGTGAGACTTCCCGAACTTCCTGCACCCACAGCTCAAGTATCTGCAGAGCACAATCGCCGTGGAGTGGGAGAGATGTTTGAGGCAGCTCTGAGGACAGAAAAAAAACCCTCACATCAGAGGTAAGAAATCCTGGGCGCCAGGATGAAATTTCTAAACGCCATGGTGACCTGGCGCCTGTGATTTGTCGAGCCCTGCTTTAACCATGTATGTGCTCAAATCCATAGAAAAAAGAGGGAAAATGAATATTTTACAAGAGAGAGGTAAATTTTATTTGTTTTATTTATGTTTAATTTGCACATATTCATTGGTTACTCAAGGCAAGTTACATTCATGTGTAGTGGGTATTTTCTTGTCTCCAAGAGGCTTACATTTCAACATAGTAAATGATGGCAGATAAAGACCTGAACGGTCTATCCAGTCTGTCCAACAGTCACACTCATTATCAATTCATGATTAAATTAACAATGAATGTGATATTATATATTTGAACACAAGTCTTTCTTTGGTGTTTCTGGGACATAGACCAAAGAAATTCACCAGTCTCTGCCTGTATGTTCCACCTACTGGAGTTGCCATCAAAACCTACACCAGCCTATCTGATTCCGTCATGTCATTTGCGGGACTCAGACTGTAAAAGTCTTCCCAGCACTGTCCTCCGTTTCAGCTACTGAAGTTGCCATTGAAGCCCTTTTCAGCCTTTCCTAAACTGGATTGCCATATACAGATACAAACCTACACCAGCCTAAGGGCCCTGTTTACTAAGCAGCGTTATAGGCGCGTTAATGTTTTTAACGCGTGTAAACCATGTACGTGCGTTAACCATGTACATGCCTACAATATCCCTATAAGTGCCTACATGGTTAGCGTGCACGCTAAGTGTAGGTACAGTAAAAATACTAATGCACCTTAGTAAACAGGGCCCTTAGTTCTTTACAGCTGGTCCCTGTCCAAGTGTCGCACATCAGCCCACCTGTAGCCATTTAAGGTTTTTAAAATTTTTTTTCTACCATCTATCTTCTAAACAGAGTTCCTCTGTGTTCATCCCACACATTTTTAAAAATGACATCACTGTTTTTGTCTCTACCACATCCCTCGGAAGGGCATTCCAGGCATCAATCCCCTCTTTTTGTTTAAAAAAAAAAATCTGACATTACTGCTAAGTCTACTACCCCACAACCTTGGCTCATGTCCTCTAGTTTTACCATTTCCCCTTCTCTGGAAGAGATTTATTTCTATATTAATACTTTTCAGCTGATTAGCTCAGGAATAGCCTGTGAGCCCTTACAGCCTACAAAATGGGTGATGGTAGGATCACATACACTAATGGTAACATTAACGCCTGGCATTAATATAAAAAAAATAGACCATTTTTTATAGCTGGGGAAAAGTTGACTTAGGATGCATGAAAACCCACACAAGGGAGCACTATGGCCAGTTTTTACCACAGTTAGTAAAAGGGCCCCCTACTTTGTTGGTGTATTCAGTTAGTGTGTATTGCTTGTTCCTGTGTACCCTGTTTGTTGTTATCGATGCAGCGGCTTTGTGCTTAAATAGCAGTAATTGGGATGTGACGTGGTAGAAAGAATTACAGCATCTTGTATACTTGAATAGCAATTGTACAAACTATAGTACTATTGATTATTACTGAGTAGTATTGGTGAGTTATGCTTGCTGATCCAGCAGTACAGCATGTCTGTACTATGTGTTTTTTTTTAAATCTATACATCCCGTTGAATCCATAGTCTTGTGAATGTGTGTTAAAGATAATGAGGTATATTATCTGGCTGAGGTTTGGCCTCTTTGTAAAATCTGTGTCATGCAAGTGTGATTATATGACTGGTTGAGACAGTGGGAGAGGGGAAATAATACAAATTAGATTGAGAGATTGCATTGTGTAGGGTAGGCTATGGGTTAGGGTAGGGCAAAGTAGTTTCCACCTGGAAATGCAGCACTGGCTCTTAAAGACATTTTTTGTTTCTCAGCATTGGTGATAGGAAGTCATGGGAGTTGGACAGTAGCTGACTTGGGCAAGACTCTGTATTTTCACATGAGAGGGTTAATAGATGTGATTATATCCCTGTATTCTTTTGCTGAATATAACATTCAAACCAAAGTTGTTCATCAATTTGCTAATGAGCAGTATCTAAATGTTTTTTAAATAAATAAAATAAAATATACTTCTGTAGAGGGCTGTGGAGTCAGTACAACAAACCTCTGACTCCTCTATTTTTCTACTATCTGACTCTGACTCCAACTGATACTAGGCTTTAATCTTCCCTCCCCGTTTACTAAGCTGTGCTAGTGCAGATGCAGCATTGCTGCGCGGCTTAGTAAACAGGGGGGTAAATTTGTTGTTCTGGATCTAAAGTACTGGTAAACGTAACTTCAGATCCAGGACAAATATATATATATATTGTTTTTTAATGACTCTGACTCTACAGCCCAGTTTCTTTTTGATTTTGTCAAAGTATTTGCCAAAAGGTTTGGGGTTAATTGAGGCTCAAGTGTTTAGATGTCTATAGGGACGTGTGTGCATTAAATGCTCTGCAGCCCTTGGGTGTACAGTGGCCTGTGCGACATTTAGTGTGTACTGAATTCATTACCGCACCTTAGTAAAAGGACCTCTGTAATTATTTTTTCTAGTGAAATAAAATTGTTGCTTAACTTTTGCCAATTAAGTTATGCCTTATAGCACTCAAGATATGCTCACAGTTTTCACAGTTAATAATATTTATATTACAACTAGGAAACCGGGATATTTTAATGGTACATTCTACAGCAGCTTAGTAAAAGGACACCCAATTTAGCTTATAACTCTTAAATTATAAGCTAAATTGGGTGTCCTTTTACTAAGCTGCGGAACGGGGATGGGACTTGATATACCACCTTTCTGTGATTACAATCAAAGCGGTTTACATATTATGTACAGGTACTTATTTTGTACCTTGGGCAATGCAGGGTCAAGTGACTTGCCTAGAGTCACAAGGAGCTACAGTGGGAATTGCTGCACTAACCACTAGGCTATGTGCCCTTACATGAGTTTTTCCAACACGCTACTTAGCCATTTTAGCACAGTAGTAAAATGGCCGATTTTCCATTTCTTGAATCAATGGCCATGTGCTAATGTTGTCATTAGTGTGCAGCCATTCAAAAGAATTACTGAGTGATCACTTATCAACACTTATGTTGTAGGTGGTACGGGTTCAATCAGTAATCCTGCACTTACCAGTTAGGGCACTGTAATATTGAGTCGCTAACTGATTAGCGCAGGAATGCCCACTCTGCCCCCTGACGTGCTTCCTCCAACAAAAATTATAAATATTTTTAGCATGTGATTAGCGTGTGCCAATTTGGAACTTACTGTAGGACAGTGTTTCCCAACTCCGGTCCTGGAGTACCCCTTTGCCAGTCAGGTTTTCAGGATATCCACAAAAGATATAGTAGAATTGGAAAAGGTACAGCGAAGGGCGACGAAAATGATAGTGGGGATGGGACGACTTTCCTATGAAGAGAGGCTGAGAAGGCTAGGGCTTTTCAGCTTGGAGAAGAGGACGGCTGAGGGGAGATATGATAGAAGTGTATAAAATAATGAGTGGAATGGATCGGGTGGATGTGAAGCGACTGTTCACGCTATCCAAAATACTAGGACTAGAGGGCATGAGTTGAAGCTACAGTGTGGTAAATTTTAAAACGAATCTGAGAAAATTTTTCTTCACCCAACGTGTAATTAGACTCTGGAATTCGTTGCCGGAGAACGTGGTACGGGCGGTTAGCTTGACGGAGTTTAAAAAGGGGTTAGATAGATTCCTAAAGGACAAGTCCATAGACCGCTATTAAATGGACTTGGAAAAATTCCGCATTTTTAGGTATAACTTGTCTGGAATGTTTTTACGTTTGGGGAGCGTGCCAGGTGCCCTTGACCTGGATTGGCCACTGTCGGTGACAGGATGCTGGGCTAGATGGACCTTTGGTCTTTCCCAGTATGGCACTACTTATGTACTTATGTACTTATGAATGTGCATGAAAGAGATTTGCATATAATGGAGGCAGTGTATGCAAATCAAGTTCATGCATGTTCATTGTGGATATCCTGAAAACCTGACTGGCAAGGGGTGCTCCAGGACTGGACTTGGGAAACACTGCTGTAGGATGTGTGAGCACATCCTGCGGTAAGCCATTTTAAGCTGTGGTAAGCACTTGTCACAGCTTAGTAAAAGGACCCCTTGACGAGCGAAAAATATCTAGGTATCCACTTGACTGTCAAGGAAGTGATCAAAGGTGACTTTTGAGCAGTCTTCTACCGCTACTCCTTTGGCACCTACAGATTTTTATTTCTACTGAAAATCTTCACACCAAATCTCACCAGTACCTGGTCTCCTGACCATTTTGCTCTTGATCTTGTCAGTGATTTAACAATTTGTTTTGTTCCTGTGGACAAGTGTTTAACCTGAGATTCAGAAGTTCCCCTTTTAACATGAATTTTATTTCTGATAAAAGTGATCATCTCGTTACACAATGTGTTTTAGGCTCAGTTGGTTCCTGTGTGACCTGTTTTCCAGCAGGATTCCATGCTACCGCTGCTGGGAGAATCTGGCTCATTTCATACAGCAGCAGAACACTAATATTTGGATTCAGCACACACCTTTACATCAGTAGCTTAAGCTGAATGAATTATAGTCAGTTGGCAGGTATCTGCAGTGTAACATTTGTGCACTATTTTATCACAAGAAATTTAGCATCTGATTCAGCAACCCACATTAAATTTTTGATTTGTGTTGCTGAAGCTGGCAATATGGCACATTGCTGGCTGTAGCAATCTAAAGAAAGCAGGTCTGCTTGCGTATAAAGGATTTAATCTGCGTTTTAAAAAAGAAAAAAGGGTCCCCCCCTCCCCTGAAATCTTAAACTAGTGCCCCTCACCTTGGGTTCTGTTCCCCTACTCCTGATCCTTATGGGAAAAACTCCTCTGCCTTTCAGTGTACCCATTTCTCACCTTCATATCCCCTCCCCCATAAACCAGGGTGTGTCTGGTTGATAGTGGGAGGCAGTAGCAATCCCTGATCATCTCTCTGCAACTTGAACTCCTAGTGGTATTTTTCTGGTACTACCGCTCAGAGTCAGGATCTTGTTTAGTGTTCTCATTTGGCATGCTGACTCCTACTGAAACATTCTAGGGACTCAGGCTACTGGAACAAGAGTGGCTGGAAATGGCTCCTGACCCACTTATTCACGAGGGACATCCGGAAGATCCTGCTACACAGGGGAATAGAGAAGTGAGGATGCAGGGTGATGCCTCTTCAACTGATGTTGGATCAGGTATCAGCTCAGGCTCTGCTTGTGTTTAAACCTTGTTTCACTTGATGGGAACTTGCATCACCAGCACGGACTTCACGTGTCAGGTGTGAAAGGTGTTTTAACCAATGCCGCTTCATTTACAGAGAATTGTAAAGTACCCCAGATATAATACTCATATTTCATTCAGTCAATTAGTACTTGTGCCCGCACTGCCTTTAGATGTTCATTTCACCATTCTCACTCGTTGTTTGTTACAGATTAATATCCTTCCAAGAATTCCTGGCATTTGAATCAGTCCTGTGCGCTCCAGATGCATTATTCATGGTGGCCTTTCAGTTGTTTGACAAAACAGGCAAAGGAGAAGTTAATTTTGGTAAGCGCTGGTAAAATTCTAGAACATAGACAGCCATGCTAAGTATTTTTACTCAGTTTTTAAGTGGAGGAAATTTTAATCTAAAGGAGGCTTCCCTGTTTGTGTTGAACTGTACGCTTCTAAACGGTAGGACTTGGGAGCCATGTGTACCTTGACAGTTGCTCCTGAGTTGTCACTGACAACAGCGGTGGGGTCAGATGTGCTATGTAGTCTTCCTTTTTCTCTCTCCAGCACGATCTTAACAGTAGGACTGGGAAAGAGGAAGG
Organism: Microcaecilia unicolor; assembly: GCF_901765095.1. Classification (NCBI taxonomy): domain Eukaryota; kingdom Metazoa; phylum Chordata; class Amphibia; order Gymnophiona; family Siphonopidae; genus Microcaecilia; species Microcaecilia unicolor. The sequence continues at coordinate 137,660,082 of NC_044031.1, read as the reverse complement.
TGGCAGCCTATGTCAGAGTCAGAGCAGCTGTATTCTGGTGCTGCCTATGTGTGGTAAAGCTGTACTAATTAGTAATCATGCCTGACTGTGTACCATGGTGCTTGCTGGCTTGTGCTAGCCACTTGACATCCTTCAGTTTCAGATAATTTTTACATGCCGCTGTGTGGCACACTACGTGTACTGTACAGTGATTTTCTACAAAGACTTCCAGCTGCTAGAAATTTTAAAACGGCCATTTCAGACATTTTTCCTGCTGCTTGTACCTCTTTGTGGTAACATGACTGAGGGCTGGCCTGGAGACAGACAACATGTGCAGGTAAAATAAAATATTGGTAGTTATAAGTATCGGGTAGGGGTCCTGTGCCATTCACAGGTAGAGGAGAGAAAATAAACACAAAAGTGTTCTTAAGATGTAACAAGGGTGTCCAGTATCCTGCTCCAGTAGGGGCCATGGCATACATTACTGTCTGTCAGCACAGCAGTACACTTGCCTGGTTCCCAGAGTTACCAATGTAGTCTCAACAAAATCCAAACTTGCAAGGTTCCAAGTTGAACTTAATCTACCTGACTGTAGCAGTGGAAGTAAATGCAGTTGAGCAACGCTGCCTCCCTCTGGGCTTCCTTAACCTAGCTGTGTCCTGGGCTTTTGTACTTTCTGGACCATGCCCTCCTGGCTCCACCCCTTGCATGTCAATTCCTCCTTGGGCAGGGCTATGGGTTTTAAGGTGGCTCGGACACTGACAGGGTGTATACTTGAGGGGAAGTTGCAGAGTCCTATACACTCCTTCACACCCTTGAAGTCAAATGAATGTGGTCAACTGTCTAATTTTCTTTTTCCTAAATCTGAAATTTGGTATGAAATGGGCTGTTGCTTGCCTTCTGTTCACAAAGTGCTCATTATTAATATGCCTCTCACTAAAACTTTCCATGCGCTGCCTTAGAGATTATTTTCGATGGTTCTTCTTGCATCAGAAAAAGCAGGAATGGAATGTGTGATTTGGATCTCAAATTCTGAACATTGATACATGGTATATAGATTAATTAGGTGCTAATGTAAGAACTGGATGAAAGGAAATTAGTTGATCTTGAACGTGATCATCCTCTGTAACGAGAAAACATGCTCGATAAAGCAACATGCTGTATCGTGTCACATCTGCTTTGCACGCAGTAAATGTCATAACTATAGGTATATAAATAGCTCCATTAAACCTGCAGCGCTAACTGGATTGTGTTTAAAAGAACTGATCTTGTCTAATTTTAAAAACCTGTGAAATTTGGGTTGAAATTCCAATGTAACTCTTGCTTTTCACGCAGATTGTTAGTTCTTGGATGCAAGTGTTTGTGGATTGTTATTCGTGATACAGCTCCTCAACTTACAGCATATGCACCATTAAACACTAATTCAAAGTATGTTTTCAGTGCGTTGCATTTATTAAATTGCTAGTGTCCATATCTGACTGCAGCTGTTTTTCCCCCCCGAATAAGAGATGGTATGCTGATTATGGAGTTACAAAGAAATGGGTGACAGTCCATCCTAAGTAGAGGAGATTGGCTTTCCAGACCTTGTCTACCCTCAGTATGCTTGTATATAACTAAATGGTATCCTTAAAAAGCAGAAAAATACACGAGGGATAGCCGTTTGGTTAGCAAACTGTGTTTCATACTTTTCGAAGTAGAGGCTATTGTGCTGCTATGTTTCAAACATTTCTTGTGCTCAAAGGCATGGGATGTTGCTCTACCAGTGGTTCTCAATCAAGTCTTCAGGATGCATCCAGCCAGTCAGGTATTCAGGGTATCCATGATGAATATGGATGAGAAATATTTGACTGGTTTGGTGTGTCTCAAGGATTAGTCTGAGGAGATACGAAGGAGGTAGAACGAGAGGACATGAAATGAGATTGAAGGGGGGCAAACTCAAGAAAAATGTCAGGAAGTATTTTCTCACAGAGAGAGTAGTGGATGCTTGGAATGCCCTCCCGCGGGAGGTGGTGGAAATGAAAACGGTAACAGAATTCAAACACGCATGGGACAAACATAAAGGAATCCTGTTCAGAAGGAATGGATTCTAAGGAGCTTAGCCGAGATTGGGAGGCAGAGCTGGTAGCGGGAGGCGGGGATAGTGCTGGGCAGACTTACACAGTCTGTGCCAGAGCCGGTGGTGGGAGGAGGGGCTGGTGGTTGGGAGGCGGGGATAGTGCTGGGCAGACTTACACGGTCTGTGCCCTGAAAAGGACAGGTACAAATCAAGGTAAGGTATACACAAAAAGTAGCACATAGGAGTTTATCTTGTTGGGCAGACTGGATGGACCATGCAGGTCTTTTTCTGCCGTCATCTACTATGTTACTATGACTTCTGCTCTACTGTAATCCTGCTGCCATCTGATAGGAAAGTTTAGAATTGCTTCACTTAAGTGGACAGCCTTTAATGTATTTAGGGTAAATAGCTCCCGTCATATGACTTTCAACTTTATTTTTCTCCATACTCTCCTTTTTTCATAATACCTTACATTTCATTTCTACCTCTCTTCCCGTATCCTAAATCACTGGTTCAAAAACCTGCCCTTATGGATTCTCACCCCCCCCCCCCCCCCCCACACACACACACCCATTCCACTCTCCCAATCAATAAGGTTTTAATATGCATTAGGTTTATTTGCACATTCAGTAATTTTTATTTTTTGAGGTAGCAGACAATAGTGGAGGTTTTTTTGTTTTTTCTTTGAACTGACAAACTTCATTATTTTTGCTTTTGCTTATCTCAAGCTATTGAACCAATTTGTCTGCAGTTATGCAGGCAGAAAGTGTCTTTTTTTTAGCTTCCTTACTAAATGGCAGGAAAATAAATGCATTTACGGTGAAATGACAAATAACAGAAAATCAGCCTAGCAGAGAATTAAGGATAGATCGATGACCATTAGTTGATTCTTGCATAGCCTGGAAAATTAGTCATTAACCTTGTGCCCTATACATGGGGGGGAGGGCTACCTTTAATCATCTAGTTCTGTGTGCACAAAAGCTACTATTTTTGACTCATTCAGTCTGTGCATCGTTAGTCAAGACCTCATGTTTCACAAGATGCCACAGTCAAGAGCACTATATATATCGAGTGGAGGAGTGGCCTAGTGGTTAGGGTGGTGGACTTTGGTCCTGGGGAACTGAGGAACTGAGTTTGATTCCCAGCACAGGCAGCTCCTTGTGACTCTGGGCAAGTCACTGAACCCTCCATTGCCCGCCACATTGAGCCTGCCATGAATGGGAAAGCAAATGTAACAAAAAAAAAAAAAAAATATATATATATATATATACTACTACTACTTAACACTTCTAAAGCGCTACTAGGGTTATGCAGGGCTGTACAATTTAACATAGAAGGACAGTCCCTGCTCAAAGAGCTTACAATCTAAAGGACACGTGAACAGTCAGTTATATATATATATATACAGTGGGGGAAATAAGTATTTGATCCCTTGCTGATTTTGTAAGTTTGCCCACTGACAAAGACATGAGCAGCCCATAATTGAAGGGTAGGTTATTGGTAACAGTGAGAGATAGCACATCACAAATTAAATCCGGAAAATCACATTGTGGAAAGTATATGAATTTATTTGCATTCTGCAGAGGGAAATAAGTATTTGATCCCCCACCAACCAGTAAGAGATCTGGCCCCTACAGACCAGGTAGATGCTCCAAATCAACTCGTTACCTGCATGACAGACAGCTGTCGGCAATGGTCACCTGTATGAAAGACACCTGTCCACAGACTCAGTGAATCAGTCAGACTCTAACCTCTACAAAATGGCCAAGAGCAAGGAGCTGTCTAAGGATGTCAGGGACAAGATCATACACCTGCACAAGGCTGGAATGGGCTACAAAACCATCAGTAAGACGCTGGGCGAGAAGGAGACAACTGTTGGTGCCATAGTAAGAAAATGGAAGAAGTACAAAATGACTGTCAATCGACAAAGATCTGGGGCTCCACCAAAATCTCACCTCGTGGGGTATCCTTGATCATGAGGAAGGTTAGAAATCAGCCTACAACTACAAGGGGGGAACTTGTCAATGATCTCAAGGTAGCTGGGACCACTGTCACCACGAAAACCATTGGTAATACATTACGACATAACGGATTGCAATCCTGCAGTGCCCGCAAGGTCCCCCTGCTCCGGAAGGCACATGTGACGGCCCGTCTGAAGTTTGCCAGTGAACACCTGGATGATGCCGAGAGTGATTGGGAGAAGGTGCTGTGGTCAGATGAGACAAAATTGAGCTCTTTGGCATGAACTCAACTCGCCGTGTTTGGAGGAAGAGAAATGCTGCCTATGACCCAAAGAACACCGTCCCCACTGTCAAGCATGGAGGTGGAAATGTTATGTTTTGGGGGTGTTTCTCTGCTAAGGGCACAGGACTACTTCACCGCATCAATGGGAGAATGGATGGGGCCATGTACCGTACAATTCTGAGTGACAACCTCCTTCCCTCCGCCAGGGCCTTAAAAATGGGTCGTGGCTGGGTCTTCCAGCACGACAATGACCCAAAACATACAGCCAAGGCAACAAAGGAGTGGCTCAGGAAGAAGCACATTAGGGTCATGGAGTGGCCTAGCCAGTCACCAGACCTTAATCCCATTGAAAACTTATGGAGGGAGCTGAAGCTGCGAGTTGCCAAGCGACAGCCCAGAACTCTTAATGATTTAGAGATGATCTGCAAAGAGGAGTGGACCAAAATTCCTCCTGACATGTGTGCAAACCTCATCATCAACTACAGAAGACATCTGACCGCTGTGCTTGCCAACAAGGGTTTTGCCACCAAGTATTAGGTCTTGTTTGCCAGAGGGATCAAATACTTATTTCCCTCTGCAGAATGCAAATAAATTCATATACTTTCCAAAATGTGATTTTCCGGATTTAATTTGTGATGTTCTATCTCTCACTGTTACCAATAACCTACCCTTCAATTATGGGCTGCTCATGTCTTTGTCAGTGGGCAAACTTACAAAATCAGCAAGGGATCAAATACTTATTTCCCCCACTGTATAACTCTTGGCATGAAATTGCCAGGTCTGTGTGAAATCATACGAAACTAAGAGCAGCTAAACAAGAATGCAGGGAGCTTCAATCCTTTTCCTTCAATCCATGCTGATTCTTCCCTGCTGACTAGGGTAGAAGAGCAGTGGTTCCTAGGTCCTGACCTCTTCTACAGCCTTAAGTCAGCCATTGTAGCTTGTACTATGTAGCACTTAAACTGTGAGGCTGGTTCTAGCAGCAGATGATGCCCCTGTTCTCTTTCTCCTCCTGACCACGGGTTGAAGAAATAGACTTGGGAGATGAGAAAATGGAATTGGCTTTGGGGGTGGAGAGGAACAGCATCAGAGGGAAGGCCAGTAAGAGAGGGGGATAGATTCAGGTGGGTAAGTGGTGTGAGAGAGAGAAAACAGAGAAAAAAATGAAGGAAAATAAAGTCCTTATGGCCTATCCAGTCTGCCCATCCATGCCATTTACTATGCCTTGCACAGGCTTGCCTGAATTCGGTTTCCGTTTTCGTCTTGACCACCTTTTCCACGAATAAGTATTTCCTTATGTTATTCCTGACTCTGGCTGCTTTCACCTTCATCCTATGCCCCCGCATTCCAGAGCTTCCTTTCAATTGAAAGAGACTTGCCTCCTTTGCATTTATGCCACAGAGGTATTTTTGAATGTCTCTAACATATCTCCCCTCTTCTGTCTTCCTCATAGGCTTTATGATAAACACCACTGACCATTTTGGAGCCATCCTTTGCATTTGGCAGAGTGTAAAATACTGGGTAAAAATGACCTTCCAGAGCGGGACATATCATTTCCCCTATGCAAAATGGGGCTTCCCATTTTTGGTATTGGCACATGTTCCCATGCAGGTGGTTTGTTTAGGAACTGATAGAGGTGCAACACTGTATGGAAGCTGTGGTTACATGGCATGCTAAGGTGATTGTGATTTTCATTTTTTGCTTTGACACTTTGGGAAGGGAGATGAAATTGTCCCAGTGCACCTTGGGAGATAACGTGTAATGCTCATGACTGCTTCAGAATTATGGCTTGATTATTAGATTAAAAATGAGAGGAAGCAGCTCACATGGATAGCTGGTAACAGGTCCTCAATGAAATGTAAAAAAAAAATTGTAGATCTGTGGTTCTGGAGACTCTTATATTTCCCTTGAAAAGTAAAAGGTGGTGGTAGGAATCTTATAGCAGAGGAACACTGTTCAGATTTAAAGCTCAAGATAAGACTAGCTGAACCCTTCTCCATTCCCTTCTTGCCAGCACCTCAGGGATGTGACACACAAGTATATCTTGAATAAAGTGCAATATATATTGTATGAAGTCTTTTTTTAAATTAAACATTTTTATTTTTTGTTAAAATAATTATGGGGCTGATATTCAAAATGATTTAGCCAGATTCTGACCGGTTAAATCGCTTGGTTGGGGCTAGCAGCACTTAACCGGCTAAGTGCCATTGAATATCATGGTTAGTGTTGAAATCGAAGCCGGCTATCTTGGAGACGTTCCAGGGGTGGAGTCAGCACTTAGCCGCTTAAGTTCTGATATTCAGCACTTAAGCGGCCAGGGTTAACTCACAAATGGGACCACATAAACATCTGTCCTATATTTATGCGGTAACCCGTGGCGGCTTAAGTGATGAATATCAACTTAATCGGCTATGTGTTAGCCAGCTTTAAAATAAGTGGATATTCAAAGACGAAGCCCACACAGGTCCTGGCTTTGAATATCCAGAAATAACACTGTCATTGGCGAGCAAAGTACTCACTACTGACGTCTGAATATTCATCCTTATATTTTTACATTTCATGTTAGTTATTCCTCTTCGAGAGTACTTCTGCATTTAGATAGGGTACAATTTTAACAAAAATAAATAAGGCTTCTTGTCAGGGCATATAAATCATTTTAGATCAAAGGAATTTATGCGATGACGAGAGAAGATGGTGCAAGTAACATTGTTCCCTCTTAAGCTGAGCAGGAGTCCTGCAACTGCAATGCTGCCAGTGGGGAGTGACACATCAATATTGTGTTTTCAATTGCTAGAGACAGGCAGGTTCCCCCAGAGTCCTGCAGAACTTGCCTGTCCTCACTATTGAAAATGTGATAGTGAAGCAGCACCCCCTACTGGCAGGGCTGTAGGTGGACGCTCCCGCTCAGCAAAGAGGGAACAGTGCTGGTAAACATATATTTTACATTTATAACTCTTAAAAGTTCATGACTGCTGATAGTTCCCCTCCTCGTTTTTGTAGTTTTAAGTAATTTTTATGTATCTTCTGACATCCAAAGCTCTAGCAGGTTGTAAGGAGTTAATAAAAGTCCCAGCAGGATGGTGGAAGTAGGATAGGCTTTCTTCTAAATGTCTGGGGAAACACTTTTACTGCTCAGTGTTGACAAGCACATAAAAGCTGATCATATAAATCCAGACTTGAAAGACTTCGTGGTGTTTCCTTTTACAATGTTGCTTGATGTAAAGGGCTGTTCTGCATTCTTTCACTCTCGCTCTGCTGTTAAAAGAAGAGGAAGAAAATTTAAGAAATTTAGAGTAAAAATGATTTAATAGGCTTCACTTGTGCTCAGGCAGTCCTGTAGTTCTATTTTGAAGAGAGAGGGTATAGATGTATATTTCTGAATTATTGAGCTGCATAGCTTTCTTTAGTATTCTGGTTTTCTTAGGGGCCCTTTTACTAAAGCTTACTGTGCGCTAATGGACGTTAGTGTGCGCTAAGTCCCATTAGGCTCATAGTTGTAAAATAGATGTACAACATTTAGCCTGCACTAATGTGTGTTACTGCATCCTAAACTTTAGTGAAAGGGGCTCTAAATCTGTAAACTGGGGCACTTTCTCTGCAATTCTGTTTTTTTTCTATTTAGAGGTTCTTTTACTAAGGTGCAGAAAAAAGTGGCCTTAGCATGCCCATACCTGGGTTTTTCCTGTCCGCTAAGGCCATTTTTACCGCAGCCATAAAAACGGACTTTTTGTAATTTTTATATTAATGGCCATGTGCTGATGTTCCATTAGCACATGGCCATTTAAAAAATGTACCTATTTTGTAACCGGTAAAGGCTAACCAAGTGGTAATGTACAGGGTGAGGCAACAAAAAAGTAACAGCCCAGGGGCCAATATTCAGACTGCAGGAGGCAGCCCAGCTAACTCCTGTGTCATGACCGGATATTCAATGCTGGGCTGTTTCTGTTGACCGGCATTGAATATTGTTTATTTTGGGCCTGTTTAAACTTAACCGGCCAAGCCAATATTTAGCGCTGGCTGGTTAAGTTGAAACCAGCTAAAGATAGGCCTGATATTTCGGCAGACTGATTTGGCTGCCAAACATAGCTGGTGATGCCCTGAATATTGGATAGCCATTTATATCACGCAGTATAACCAGTTAGCCGCTAAGCACTGACTGGGAATATTCAGCGGAAAATAACTGGCCATCTCCCGCTGAATATTTGCGGATAGCAGGTTAAGCATTATTTAACTGGTTAAATAGTGCTGAATCTTGGGGGCTGGAGGGTGGTTTTTTTTTTTTTTTTGCATTTTTTTCAGCAACCACTTTGAATTTCAATGAGAAATTCTATGTACTTTAGTTCTCATATTTACATATTACTATTAAACAAACAACATTTAATTATCTTAAGCTATGTTGATGTTACTGACATTTTACTGTTACTACCTAGCAATTTTTACACATTAAAAATGTTGAGCTGAAACACAGTAAAATAGCGTAATTCAAATGATACAATTAATAATGTATCAGAAGTTCACAGTCACTGTGAATGCTCAGTGTCCACCCCAGCTTTAACACAGGTCTTTGGGAAATTCGTAATAGCCTTGTCGATCAGTCCCTGTGGCAGGCTGTCTCAGATCTACAGCGCTTCCTTGAGTTTGGTGATTATTTGCAGCTTTGGGTGATGTTTGTGATAGGCCTCCAGCGTTGCTCCCCATACAAAAGTCTAGGTCACTGTGGCGCAATTAACAAAAAGCTGATTCCCCAATTTTTTTTAAATAATGGTAGTTCACAGTGTAAACATTGTTGAATGCACAAAAAGTCCTGGGTGATCATTCTAAAAAGTCTGTAGCTTTGACTTGTTTAAACATAATCTCATTCCACTCAGCACATAAACGTAAATGGTAACAAATAAAGCTGTAATATTTCACATTGAAATTCCAAATGGTTGCTGAAAAAACAAAAACAAAAAAAACCTCCAGGGGGTTACTTTTTTTTTTTTTTTGCCTCACCCTGTAGATACACTAACTGTTTAGTGCAGGAATGCCCAATCTTTGCGGAGATTGGGTGGTGACGCCGGTAATTGGAGAGTAAAACCAGTACTGGGCGGACTATGGTCTGCGCCCTGATCATGGCTGAATAGATATGGATGGGCTGGAGTGTAAATTTTATGAGGCTTCAACATTAGCTTCAGAACTAATGTTGAAGGAGGAGTGGCCTAGTAGTTAGGGTGGTGGACTTTGGTCCTGGGGAACTGAGGAACTGAGTTTGATTCCCACTTCAGGCACAGGCAGCTCCTTGTGACTCTGGGCAAGTCACTTAACCCTCCATTGCCCCATGTAAGCCGCATTGAGCCTGCCATGAGTGGGAAAAACGCGGGGTACAAATGTAACAAAAAAAAAACAACTTTTAGTACAGGAACAGTGCTGGGCAGACTTTTATGGTCTGTGCCCTGAGAAAGGCAGGGTCAAATCAAACTCTGGTATACATATAAAGTATCACATACCATGTAAAATGAGTTTATCTTGTTGGGTAGACTGGATGGACCGTTCAGGTCTTTATCTGCCATCATTTACTATGTTACTATCTAACTGCAAGCTGTAAAGTATTATCTTCCTATAGAACTGAAAACATATCATTACAGGAGTCAATATTCAAAGCAATTTAACCAACCAGAAATGGTTTGTGGCCAGTTAAATCTCTTGTTCAGGGCTAACCAGTCATTTTCAGTGGCGCTTAACTGATTTAGTGCTGCTGAAAATGACTGGTTAATGTATATATTTTTAAAAAACTATTTTGGGGCTATTCTAGGGGCAGAGTCGGCACTTGGCCGGTTAAGTGCCGATATTCAGCACTTAACCAGCTAAGATCACCACATAAATACTACTACTACTACTACTACTACTATTTAGCATTTCTATAGCGCTACAAGGCATACGCAGCGCTGCACAAACATAGAAGAAAGACAGTCCCTGCTCAAAGAGCTTACAATCTAATAGACAAAAAAATAAATAAAGTAGGCAAATCAAATCAATTAATGTGAACGGGAAGGAAGAGAGGAGGGTAGGTGGAGGCGAGTGGTTACAAGTGGTTACGAGTCAAAAGCAATGTTAAAGAGGTGGGCTTTCAGTCTAGATTTAAAGGTGGCCAAGGATGGGGCAAGATGTAGGGGCTCAGGAAGTTTATTCCAGGCGTAGGGTGCAGCGAGACAGAAGGCGCGAAGTCTGGAGTTGGCAGTAGTGGAGAAGGGAAGAGATAAGAAGGATTTATCCATGGAGCGGAGTGCACGGGAAGGGGTGTAGGGAAGGACGAGTGTGGAGAGATACTGGGGAGCAGCAGAGTGAATACATTTATAGGTTAGTAGAAGAAGTTTGAACAGGATGCGAAAATGGATAGGGAGCCAGTGAAGGGTCTTGAGGAGAGGGGGTAGTATGAGTAAAGCGACCCTGGCGGAAGATGAGACGGGCAACAGAGTTTTGAACCGACTGGAGAGGTGGGAGGCCAGCAAGAAGCAGATTGCAGTAGTCTAAACGAGAGGTGACAAGGGTGTGGATGAGGGTTTTGGTAGAGTGCTCGGAAAGAAAGGGGCGGATTTTACGGATGTTGTAAAGAAAGAAACGACAGGTCTTGGCGGTCTGCTGGATATGAGCAGAGAAGGAGAGAGAAGAGTCAAAGATGACCCCAAGGTTTCGAGCTGAGGAGACAGGGAGAATGAGAGAGCCATCAACAGAAATAGAAAACAGGGGGAGTGGGGAGGTGGGTTTGAGGGGGGTAAAATGAGAAGCTCGGTTTTGGTCATATTTAATTTCAGGTGGCGTTGAGACATCCAGGCAGCAATGTCAGACAAGCACGCTGAAACTTTGGTTTGGATGCAAGGTGAGATATCAGGGGTAGAAAGGTAGATTTGGGAGTCATCAGCATAGAGATGGTAGGAAAAGCCATGGGATGAGATTAATGAACCAAGGGAAGAAGTGTAGATAGAAAAGAGGAGGGGACCAAGAACAGAACCGTGAGGTACGCCGACAGGCAGAGGGATAGAAGTAGAAGAGGATCCACCAGAGTGAACACTAAAGGTGCGGAGGGAGAGGTAGGAAGAGAACCAGGAAAGGACAGAGCCCTGGAATCCAAGTGAGGACAGGGTATCGAGAAGTATGCTGTGATCAACAGTGTCAAAAGCAGCGGAAAGATCAAGAAGAATGAGGATGGAATATTGACCTCTGGATTTAGCCAGTAATAGGTCATTGGAGACTTTAGTAAGCGCAGTTTCGGTTGAGTGGAGAGGGCGAAAACCAGATTGTAATGGGTCAAGAATAGCATGTGAGGAGAGAAAATCAAGGCAGCGGCGGTGAACAGCACGCTCAAGTAATTTGGAGAGAAAAGGAAGGAGGGAGATGGGTCGGTAATTAGAGGGACAAGTAGGGTCAAGTGAAGGCTTCTTAAGGAGAGGTGTGACCACAGCATGTTTAAAGGCAGCAGGGACAGTCGCAGTGGAAAGTGAGAGGTTGAGAATGTGACAGATAAAAGGAATAAGAGTAGGAGAGATGGCATTAAGAAGGTGGGTGGGAATGGGATCAGAGGAACAGGTGGTGCATTTTGAGGAAGAAATAGCACCAACTTTTGTGCGGTCCTATCTTTATGTGGTGACCCACAGCAAGTTAAGTGCTGAATATCACATTTAACTGGCTATGATTTAGTTTGCTCCATAAAACCCAGAAATTCAGTGCCAGAGCCCAGACATAACTCTGCATTGAATTTCTGGGTATAATGCTGGCGACAGTCAACAAAACGTTGAGCACCACTGGCTGAGTACCAACCCCAGAGATCTAAGAGGTTTGATAGAGAAGACTCTGGCAAAATTGGGAGTAACATTGATATGACTTTTTGAACACTATAACACAAGCACGTATGTACCAGCGGCACATCATGACGCAACGAATACAACACGCGATACAAGGACTACTACAAGATAAGTACAATCATGTCTTGATGCTTTGATATATAATGAACAGTGATTGGTAAATGCATATATATTATTATACCTGGCATTTGACAGGAGGGATAGGTAGGGTGCAGTGCTATGATAGTAACAGGTCTGTTGTGCTATAAGCTGGTTCCGTGGTTAACAGAGGTTTGGCACTACAATATACACTGAGCAATGTAATATTTAATATATAAGAAACATAGAGAGTGATAGACTGGTATAAATGAGTGAACAATTTTTTAGAAATATATACCAGATATATAATTAGAACCCTAACAAATAAATATTAAGTTAAAATTTAATGCCAAGAAGTGTAGAGTAATGCACTTGAAGTGCAGAAACCCAAAAAAGAGGTACCGGATAGGAGTGGAGAGATTAGTAAGCTTGACTCAGGAGAGAGACCTTGGGGTGTTGGTGTCCGAGGATCTAAAGGTGAAGAAACAGTGTGACAAGGCGACAGCCATGGCCACAAGGATGCTAGGCTGCATAGAGGAGGGGTATAACCAGCAGAAGAAAGGAGGTGTTGATACCCCTCTATAGGTTGTTGGTGAGGCCCCACTTGGAATATTGTGTTCAGTTTTGGAGGCCGTATCTTGCTAAAGATGTAAAAAGACTGGAAGTGGTGCAAATAAAAAGCTACAAAAATGGTATGGGATTTCCATTGCAAACCGTACGAAGAGAGACTTGCCGACCTGAACATGTATATCTTGGAGGAAAGGAGAAACAAGGGTGATATGATACATATGTTCAAACATTTGAAAGGTATTAATCTGCAAACAAACCTTTTCCAGAGACGGGAAGGAGGTAGAACTAGAGGACATGAATTGAGGTTGAAGGGGGAGTAGACTCAGGAGTAATGTCAGGAAGTATTTTTTCACGGTAAGGGTGGTAGATATGTGGAATGCCCTCCCGCGGGAGGTGGTGGAAATGAAAACGGTAACATGCATGGGATAAATGAAAAGGAATCCTGTTTAGAAAGAATAGATCCACTGAATCTTAGCTGAGATTGGGTGGCAACGCCAGTACTTGGGAAGCAAAATCAGTACTGGGCAGACTTCTACGGTCTGTGCCCTGATCGTGACTGAAGAGATACGGATGGGCTTGAGTGTAAATTTTAAGGGGTTTCAACATTAGCTTCAGAACTTTTATTTCTGGGCAGACTTCTACGGTCTGTGCCTTGAGCATGGCAAGGACAAATCAAACTCGGGTATACATATAAAGTATCACATACCATGTAAAATGAGTTTACCGTGTTTCTCCGAAAATAAGACAGTGTCTTATATTAATTTTTGCTCCCAAAGATGCACTAGGTCTTATTTTCAGGGGATGTCTTATTCGGGAGTAGTAGGAGGACTGTGGCGGTCAGGAACAGTATTGAAGTGGGGGGGCGGTATCCTGCAGGAGTAGGCCGTGGCTCGCCTATCTGTCCACAGTGACCGCAGGACTCGAGCGGAGCAGAGCCGCCCTGGCCGGGCTGGGAATGGAGGAGGGGTATGAACTAGGGAAGGTAATGGAATGTGGGGCCGGGCTGCTCTGGCTGGGGTCTCTGGGGGTTGTGATAGGGCTTAGGGCGCAGGATCATCCCTACCATATTACAAACGTTAAAAAAAAATTCTACGGTAGCTTCGTTCCCCGTTGGTGGCGCTTTATGCGCTCCTCCTGTACATTCGCAACACTTTCCTTCCTTCTAGTCTGACTTAGCCCTTGGGCGATGGAGCAGCGCCGAAAGGGCTCGGTTACTCATTTTCTTTCCTTTTATTATTTCTGCAAGGGGGGATGTTTTTTTTTCTTTCCAGGCTCACATAGTTGATCTTCAAAAAAACGTGAAGGAGGATGGTAGGAGTCCGCTGGACGATAGAATTTCCACCTCGGTCTTGTTTCTTGCATTTCTTTAATGTTATTTCGTCTTTGGGTTGCAGCAAAAAAAAATGAAGGTTTCTGTGTCCATGTCCCATCGGGGCCAAACAAAAACTTTGCTAGGTCTTACTTTCGGGGGAGGCCTTATATTTAGCAATTCAGCAAAACCTCAACTAGGTCTTATTTTCAGGGGATGTCTTATTTTCGGGGAAACAGGGTATCTTGTTGGGCAGACTGGATGGACCATACAGGTCTTTATCTGCCATCATTTATTATGTTACTATGCTTCTTTGTTCTCTTCTTATAGTTTTATTTATTTGTAACCTATCTACTTTTGTTTATATTATGTAAGCCGCTCTGAAGGCCTGTGCCCTGGGTGGTATGTCAAAAGCTTAATAATAATCTTCCCAAATTGCTTCACTTCAGCCTGTTGCTTTTATGTTTCTTTAGTGAAATAGTTTTCATGGGTTTGTAGCTGCGTGTGTTTCATCAGCAGTATTTAAACTTTACAGTACCTAGGCTTGAGCTTCGGAAAAATGAATGACAAATAGAAATAAAAATGAACAAAGTGAAAACATAGTCTGTGTAGAATGCTGATAATAAACTTGAAATCAAGAGGAGACTGTTGTATAAACTTCTTACTATACATTTCCAGAATACCTCTAGGAAAATAAGATTCTAGTGTTCACAAAATCTCAAGCAAGAACTAACTTTTTAAATTTACTGCAGTGCTTTCCAATCTTGTTCCTTTTGTTAGAGAAACCTAAAATAAATATGGGAAAGTTCTGTGGAATACCTTAGAATTTATGGTTGGAAGGGAGAAGGAGAGTGGTGCCTTTCAAACTGCTATGGATCCCTTGTGGTTATTCTGTGCCAATTCTTTCCCCTTCCCGCACGTTGTTCGGATAATCACTGGTGGTATTTCTCTAGAATGGTATTAATTTCAAATGAATGTTGTTAGCCAGTGAGAGAGTGACATTTTCAAGTAGTCTAGGATGCGTGGGGAGAGGCTAAGAGGGGGGATGCCAGACTGAGAGTGGGGAGGGGGATTGAGAGAGTGAGCATGCCAAACAAGGGGGAAAGGGGGACAGGAAGTAAATGGACCTAGTTTTAATGATGCTATTTTAATGTCTAAATATCTCACTTTATAGTATATACCATAATATCTAGCGGGTGGCTAATGTGTCTTTCTTACAGTAACAGGAGGAACATTATGGGTAGGGTAATGAGAGGGTGAGTTAGTCTGGGAGACTCCAATAGAAGATGTTCTTCAAATTTGGAGGGAAAGGTGTTCTTCAAATTTGGAGGGAGTGTATGTGTAAGGAAGCATCAGGTGTCCTCCTTCCACTAAGGGAGTCAAGATGTAGGAGATGAGGAAGTGGCAGCCCAGCCAGGGGCCCATGGAGGATCTTTTTTCTTCTACCACCAGAGACCAAGAAGGAGAAGGGAAGGGCAAGCCATGTGGCCTGTTCCCAGAGAGAGAGAGAGAGAGGGAGGGAGGATTCACAGGGCCTAAGCCAAAAACCCAGCTTAACACCTCAAATAAGTAATGAATGAAAACCTAGGGAAGGATCTCTCACCTGAGAAGTGTTCCACATCCCAGGAAGTGGGAGAGGAGTGGAGCTGCTGTGTGAGAGTCAGTGTGGATGACTTGCAGCACAAGAGGAGTTAAGGTGCATCCTGCTAGCCTTGAGTCAGAGGAGTTCAGTAGTTTGGACTGTGAGAAGAAAAATTCCTATCAGGAGAGGGTGGACTTGTTTGTTTGTTGTGTGGAGTGACTACAAAGTAAAGAGGAGAAGGAGAAGCAACCAAAGTTTATCTTGAGCCCTGTATATTGGTAGCATTGAGAGACTGAGAAGCCACCAAAGTAGAGGTATGCACAGGGAAATAATCTGGTCCCCATCCCCATCCATTCCCAGTCAGTTTGGATCCACCCCACCCCATCCTCAGTAAATTCTCTTCCATCCTCACCCCATCCCCTTTATCATCTTCCCCATTCCCCCATCATATTGCTACCATCCTCTCTCGTCATCCCCACAGTTTTCTTTTCCATCCCTTTACTCGACCCACATTTGATTGATCTTATAAATTCAAGAAAAACATATTCTTCTTAACACTTTATGCTAAGCGAGTAAGTAAAAAACCTCAAGCGTACCAGTAAGTAAGCTGTTTTCTTAAATATCAAAGTGTGCATGGGGACATAATCTGGTCCCTCTCTCCTTCATTCTCAGTCAGTTTGGATCCATCCCCACCCCATCCTCAGTCAATTATTTTCCATTCCCACCCCATCCCTGGCATAAATTGATCTTTTGTCACCAATACCGCTGATTTCCGCAGATTTCTTGTGGTCCCCATCCCCATGCACCCATCTATACCAACTTTCCATAAGAACATAAGAATAGCCATACTGGCTCAGACCAATGGTCTATCTAGCCCAATAACCTGCTTCCAACAGTGGCCAATCCAGGTTACAAGTACCTGGTAGAAACCCAATTAGTAGCAATATTCCATACTACTGATTCCGGGGCAAGCATCTCAATAACAGACTATGGACTTTTCCTCCAGGAACTTGACCAAACTTTTTTTTAAACCCAGATACGCTAGCTGCTGGTACTACATCCTCCGGCAGCGAGTTCCAGAGCTGAACTATTCATTGAGTGAAAAAAATATTTCCTCCTCTATTTGTTTTAAAAGTATTTCCATGTAATATCAAGTGATCCCCCAGTCGTACTTTTTGAAAGAATGAAAAATCGATTCACTTCTACCCATTCTATACCACTCAGGATTTTATAGAACTCAATCATAACCCCCCCCCCCCCCCCCTCAGCTTTCTCTTTTCCAAGGTGAAGAGCTCTAACCTCTTTAGCTTTTCCTTATACAAGAGGAGTTCCATTCCTTTTATCATTTTGGTCGCTCTAATTCCGGAATTTTCTAATTCTATATCTTTTTTGAGATACAGTGACCAGAATTGAACACAGTACTCAAGTTGAGGTCGCACCATGGAGCAGTACAGAGGCATTATATTAGTCTTATTTTGCATTCCTTTCCTAATAATTCCTAGCATCCTATTTGCTTTTTTGGTAACCGCTGCATACTGGGCAGAAGATTTCAGCGTATTGTTTACAATGACACCTAGATCTTTTTCTTAAGTGCTGACTCCTAAAGTGGACCCTAGCATCAGATAATGATGATTTGTATTATTCTTCCCAATGTGCATCACTTTGCATCTGTCCACATTAAAATTCATTCGCCATTTGAATGCCTAGTCTTCCAGTTTCCTAAGGTCTTCCTGCAATTGTTCACAATCCACGTGCGTTTTGACAACTTTGAATAGTTTTGTGTCATCTGCAAATTTAATCATCTTACTTGTTCCGTTTTCCAGATAATTTATAAATATGTTAAATAGCACCAGTCCCAGTACAGATCCCTATGGCACTCAACTATTCACCCCATCCATTGAGAAAAATGGCCATTTATCCCTACCTTCTGTTTTCTGTCCATTGCCTGCTATCCCATGACTTTTTAATTTTCTCAAGAGTCTCTCATGAGGAACTTCTGTCAAAAGCTTTCTGAAAATCCAGATACACTACATCAACTGGCTCACCTTTATCCACATGTTTATTTAAACCTTTAAAGAAGTGAAGCAAATTGGTGAGGCAAGACTTCCCTTGGCTGAACCCATGCTGACTCTGTCCCACTAAACTATGTTTGCCTACTTGTTCCGTAATTTTATTCTTTATAATAGTTTCCATTATTTTCCACGGCACTGAAATCAGGCTTACTGGTCTGTAATTTCCCAGATCACTCCTAGAACCCTTTTTAAAAATCAGTGTTAAATTGGCCATCCTCCAGTCATCAGGTACTATCGGATGATTTTAACGACAGGTTACAGATCACCAACTACAGATCAGCAGTTTCATGCTTTGAGTTCTTTTGGTATCCTGGGGTGTATGCCATCCGGTCCACGTGATTTTATCTCTCGTTTTGACTTGTCAGTTTGGCTTAGTACGTCCTCCAGGTTCACCGAGATTTCTTTCAGTTCTTCCACATTGTCACCCTTGAAAACAGTTTCCGGTACAGGTAGATCTTTTACATCATCTTCAAAGCAAAATTTTCATTCAATCTCTCCACTATGGCCTAGTCCTCCCTGAGAGCCCCTTTTGCTTGTTCATGATGTAATGGTCCCACGGATTCCCTCCCAGGCTTTCTGCTTCTGGTGTACCTGAAAAAGATGTTACTATGAGTTTCTGTCTTCTTGGTAAATTTCTTCATATTCTTTTTTAGCCTTTTTTTTTATCAGTACTTTGCATCTAGCTTGACACTGCTTATGTTGCTTCTTATTTTCTGCATTCGGATCCTTTTTCTATGCTCTTCTTTCCACCTTTGTTAATACGTGGAATACATCTGATCTGGACTTCCATGATGGTATTTTTAAACAATGTCCATGCCTGATTTAAAGTCCTAACCTTTGTGGCTGACCCTTTCAGCTTCTTTTTGACTATTTTCCTCATTTTGTCATAGTCGCCCTTTCGAAAATTGAATGCTGCTATAGTAGATTTCTTTAGTGACTTCACTCCAGATATCAGATTTGATCATGTTATGATCACTGTTTCCCAGCAAATTCAATACCATTACCCCTTATACTAAGCCCTGCATTCCACTAAGGATTAGATCTAAAATAACTCCCCTTCTTGTTCATTCTTGGACCAAAGTTGCTCCAGGAAGCATTCATTTATTACAGCTAAGAATTTTACCTCCCTAGCACTCCCTGATGTAGCATTTGTCCATTCAATATTGGGGTAATTGAAATAAAAAAAGAGAGGGTACAGAAGTACACAAACACAAGCAGCAAAAGAAAAAAAATGCACAGCTGGGCCTTCAAGACTGTGGCCAACAAGAGTCCTTTATTCTTAAAGACCCAGCATGGGCCGTGTTTTGGCATAACAACGCCTGCCTCAGGGGGTCCAAAATAAAAGATGCTTTCAAAAATAAAGACAAAACAGATGAAAAAAATGTTTACGCAGTTTTGCAGAACTCTTATCACATGTAAAACCGCTGTAGTGAGCACTGTTGGTTAGTGAAAAAACGCCAAAAGACAGATTCCATGCTGCTATCTGTTTCGTGTAGAATGTTTATTTTGTTTGACTCAATTCCCTCTTTAACATGTAGCACAACCCCTTCCAATTTGATCCACTCTATCATTATGATATAATTTGTACCCTGATAACACACTGTCCCATCGATTGTCCTCCTTCCGCCAAGTCTCTGAGATGCCTATTATATCTACCTTTTCATTTAGTGCTATATACTCCAACTCTCCCTTCTTATTTTTTATGCTTCTAGCATTTGTGTATAGACAATTCAAATTGTGTTTTTTCCTAGCATCGACAAGCTGCTTTGAAGTTGACCGGTATAATTTGTATCCTTTACTTTGTTCTCCCATTAAACACTCTTGGCTTTCTTTCACCATTATTGAAACCTCTCTATTGGGATTCACTAAATGTCCTTTTTCAATAGTATCCTTCAAGGATACTCCACACCGCAACATGCATTCCTAGGCGACTATTGGCTTTCCCCCCTTTTATAGTTCTCATCCAATTAAAAGCATTTAAATGGAATAGAGGTACCACGGAACATTCAAAGCCCATTTTAGTGAGGAGAAGCCTAGAGGAGAGGTGTACGAGAGCAGGTCAGGAGCTAACTTACTACTGAGGAGATAAGTACAACCAGAACTGTGAGCAAGTTTGAAACCTTTTGTCATTGTTTTGCTCTTTTCTTGTGGCCTGTATGTCTTATTTTTATTGCTGTTTGCCCAGGGGAGCCCTCATTAAATTGGTATTTTTATATAGCCCGCCACTTGACCTGCCCAGGGACAGTTGAGCCACCGCTCAGAGACCCCTTATCTGTGTGCAATTGTATTTGGAAGAAGGCAGTAGAGAGGAGTGTGGTTTTTTTTACCAATAGACACAAAAAATACTGTTTTGTATCCACTTCAGAGGTCACCCTCAGCCCTACATAATGGAGACCTGTCTACATGGATATCTTAGTAGACCAAAAAAAAAAAAAAGAAAAACCTCGATCCATTTTCATGTTTGAATGAGAGTGTATTTATATTAAGGGTGGGCAATTAATGCGCTAATAATGCTATTAACACATTAATAGCTTTTTAACGCTGGCTGATTCCAGCCACGCGTTTACCTAAGTAGCTCGGGCTCTTGGTTTTCCCTTCTTTCTCGCTGCCTGAAAGTTCTTTTTGTTACCCTGCACGGCTTGGCTTTGGAACTACATGAGCTGCGCCGTACAGGAAGCTGGGAAAGTCTGATGGTTTCAAGTCCTGTGAGGGAGGGAGGATGAGAGAATCTGGGTGAAGGCTGGGGAGGGGGGCACGGAGAAACTTGTTGAAGGGGGCATGAGAGAAGAAACAAAGAGAGAGAGAGATGATTGTGTTCAGTAGGAGACGGTGAGAGAAATGGGCAAAATGCATGCCATGATTAATCGTGTGCTAAAAGTTTTTAATCACGTGATTGGTCACAATTAAAATTTTTAATCGTTGCCCGCCCCTACTTTATATCGATATGGTGATTTTGAGTTAGCCATGAATGTCTCAGAGAAACATTACTAAACATTTTACCAGGGAGAAAGTTGCCCTTTTACTGTATATACTCGAATATGTGTGCCCAAATATAAGCCAAGTTAACTGTTTCCCCCCCCCCCCCCCAAAAAAAAGGGGGGAAAACTGTTAATTTGAGTATAAGCCAGTAGATTTCTATTCAATTATACCACTCTCTTCTAACTAGAGCCTTGTATAATTGTGAGGCCACATGACAAAAAATAGATAAGAAACAATAAATATATCAAAAAGGGTTGGGTTCAGAGAACAGAAGAGAAATTAGGTACTTGTTGAATAGCATAGCTCATTTGAAGCCATTGGAAACAGTCAGGTAGACAGAATTGCCTTTGTAAATCCTTGAAAGGTTTTAAGCCAGAGACATGGGATAACTGACCTGCATTTTCCCTTGCTTTTGCTCCCCCCCCCCCCCCCCCCCCCCCCGTGTTGACCCTTTGCTTACCGCTCTCTCCTGGCTGCTGCTGCCATCGCTGACATGGAAGTGGCAGCCAGCAGAGAGCAGAAACTATGCTAGTCAGTGCGGGGGGAGGGTACGGGAATCAAGAGAGAAGTACCAGTCACCACATAAAGAGGGAGGAAGCACAGAAAGTTTTTCTTGACTTGACTGAGACCCTCAATTTATGGGCTTTTTTTTTGTGGCCCAAAAATCTCAGCTTATAGCCTGGCATATATGGTATCTTCTTTAAGACAATACGGTTCTAAAAGCACTAGTAGGTTCCAATTCTTTTGGGGATTTCTTTGCTAACAGTTTGAAGAGAGGGGTTGAAGTTGCCCCCTGCTAGATATATAGAAGTAAAGATCAAAAAATCATGATACCTTTTTTCTCTTGGACTAACTTAAAGGCCTTTTTACTAAAGGGCATTAAGCCCAATGCATGCTTAACATTCAAGACTTAGCTGCACACTATTTTTAAAATATATTTTTGCAGGGGGTGTGTCCTGGGTAGGGAATGGGCATGGAAGCATTATCTGGCTAGCACATTCTGATTAGCACGCGCCAACTGCATAATGCAGAAACACAGGAGCAGTTAGTGACTCCTAAATAGGAGGTGGTAAGTGCTGCCATGTTAGTGTTTTTTCAGCTTCTGCACACTGATGGAAATATTAGCATAAAACCTTCAAAAATATGTATATTTAAACAGTCCCAAGTACTGCTGTGTTAGCTCTGGATTTAGCATGTGGGAAATTCCTGCGCTAAAACACGTGAAACCCAGATTTTAACCATTACAGTAAAAGAGCTCCATAGTGTACTTTTGATTAGTTTTCAAGAGTTATTATCTCTGACCCAGTGAAGGAAGCATACATCTTGAAAACTACTAAAAAAATGTATAAAGGCAATCAAATAAAAAGATATTAGCTGCAATTTGTTTGTTGACCTCTATTTGGCAGAGTGGCTCCAAATTTACTCCAGCTTCCCTCCTACTTTGTGAACCTGAAGCTGGCATAGGCAGGAATGATTGGGGATCGCTACTGCTGTCCCTGCACTAGATCACCAGGGAGATATAAGGAAGGACTGAGGGACCTACAGAAGAAGTAAGGAGTCAGGGGAAGGTGTGTCTTCAGTGAGGGAGACCTCTACAGTGGGGATGGGGGCTCTTTGGGATGTCTATAGGGAGGGAGGGAAGGAGGAAGCACCTGTGGGTCAATCCCCCTAAGATGTACCCTGAGAGCATCAGGCCTGATGTTCCCGGGCAGAAAAAATGATGCCAACATTTAGCTGGTGTTAGTTTTTCTAGGAGTAACATAGTTTGCGTTATCCAATTTACATAGTAATGAGGTGTTTTACATGCTTTGCATCTCATTACTGTGTATCTCTCTTCCCCCCCCCCCCCCCCCCCCCCCACAAGTAATTTAAATGCTAGCACCAGCTAATTTTATTGAACTTGTGTTGAGTACAGGAATCTGTTTGGGGGTTTTATTTTGAAAACACAGTTGCTATAGAATGAGAGAAACACACTTGAAAACAGGACAATGAGAGAGTTTCATTTTTCCTGCTGAGCTTTTGAAAATCTTTAGAGATGATGATAAAAGAGAAGGTATTTGCTGCAGTTATAAAAACTGTCAAATATCCTCTTCTTCACAGCTGTATGGTGTGTTTTTTTTTTTAAGAATACGCTGACAGGATAAAGGTAGAACTTTAAACGTTTAAAATGTGTGTATGTTTTGTATAAACATGCATCACCCTTGATTTATTCTGTTACTGTGCTGTTAAAGTAGCCCTATAATTTTACTTTTCAGTTAGCAGTATATGCACTTACGATCAAGGAGGAAAGGAAGGACGTGTAGCCTGGAGAGCGGGGTGTGCCATGTCTAAGAGACATGTCTGTGTATCAGTTTGAAACATTGCCCTCGTTTTAATGTGTTTGCACAGAAAAGAGTGCTGGGGAAAGAAAAAGTGACAATGTCATTTATTATACATACAATAAACATTGTCAAGCCAGTTCTGGCCAGTTTGTTAAGGGTGGTGTATTCCCTTTTCCCCATGATTTTGTTGTCCAAGTACTAGCTCTTTCCATCACTTTAGTGTGCCCTCTGAAATGTAAAAATCAAAGTAATAAGTGATTCTGTTGCATTGAACAGAACTGTCCCTGGTTAAGGGGTATGTTTACTAAGGTGCATTAGCGTTTTTAATGCGCCTGTAAATTTAAGGCGCATTAAACGGTAACGCCTGTACATTTCAATGGGCTCGTTAGCGTTTAACGCGTGTACACCATTTACGCATGTTAAAAATGCTAACATGCCCATAGCGCCGCTTAGTAAATCTAGCTGTTAATGTCATGCATCTTAGGGTGACTAGATTCTGGTGCCAGGGCTTTAAAAAAAATTTCTGTGAATCGTTCTCCTTGTGTGTTCTTTTATTGCGGGTTTTCTTATGTACTTTTTTGAGCTCTTATTAAGAGATTGCTATCTTCATCTCTTCTTTGACTAAATCCTTATGTTTTGGGACCTCCACCTGTTAAACGCATTAGAGTTTTGGAGACCCCTATCATCTAATATTAAGACTGCAGGTACTTTGTGTACATTTAGAGCTTAATTGAAAACACATTTGTTTACTATGTAACATTTCTTCCCTAAATACAAACCAGTTTTAAGATGGTTTAAGAAAAGAAATACTTTGCAAAACCTTCAAGATGATCTGTGCCATCAGTACTACAGTAAATGCATATATTGTATTTTTATACAGTCATGTACACCCTTTCCATTAAGACCTGCTAAACTAAACAAAATGGGTTCCAGAGGCAATTTCTTCTTATAATTGTAGTAAGCTTTTAGCATGAATTTATTTATTGTAGACTGTGATGAAAAAAGGAGCCTGTGGCATAGAAGTGATTTAAAAACTGTATTGACTTTATGGGAGAGGGCTGTACTTGTGCTGTCTGCTGAGGGACGGGACGGGGGGGGGGGGGTGCAGTTGGGACTGGAAGGCTGCCTGGTTTGGGCCTCAAGCTCAAAGGATTCTTAAATTTAGATGACTGATAATTTTACTTAGTGCATTTGCGCTGAAAAGAAAAGCATTAGTTAAACAAAAGTACTTCAAATAGTCATTCTTCTTTAGTGCCTTATTCTGTTTTCCTGTGTGTCTTATTATAGTTGAAGCCTCAAAAGCTGGAAGTGGTCAGGTCTGTCTCTGATGTAAGTAAAGGTGGACTGGTCTTTTTTGTCACCATTATTATTCAATGTATTTATGACCAGAATATTCAAAAGTTTGGCCTGGCCCTGAACTACCATGTCCAAGATCCGGCATTGAATTTCCGGGTATACACAGGTGGCAAAAACATAACTGGTTAAGTGTGATATTCCTCACTTATGCAGATATGATGAACCGCATAAAGGTAGGACTGTGATTTATGCGATCCTCGTACCCGCTTAAGGGGCCCTTTTACTAAGGCGTAAATTTGGAACTACTGCCCAGCTACCACGTGCCCCGGTCGGTAATTCCATTTTTTACACGTGTCCGATATGCGTGGCAGAAAATATTTATTTTCTACCTCGTGGTGCTAACCGGGTGGTAATCGGCAGTGCACGTGGATGATTACCGCTCGGTTAATACGTGAGACCTTACCGCTAACTCAGTGGGTGGCAGTAAGGTCTCAGGCCCATAATGGACGCGTGCCAATTTTTATTTTGCCGCTTGTCCATTTTTGGCCAAAAAAAAATCCTTTTTTTGCAGGCGCACTGAAAAATGGACCTGTGTGCGTCCAATACATGTGCCTACAACAACACAGGCCATTTTTCAGCGCACCTTAGTAAAAGGCCCCCTAAGTGCTAAATATGAGCACTTAACTGGCTAAGTGCAGACTTTGCCCCGGGAACACCCACAAATAGCTGGTTCCAGCTTAATAACTAACCAGGCATTTTCAGTGGTTCAGTCTGGTTTAGTCCCGCTCCGTATGCCTAGTTAGCCCCGGACAACTGATTTAAACAGCCGGAAGCCATTTCTGGCCATTTTAAATCACTTTCAGTATTGATCCCTTAGATTTTAATACCTTTGGGAAGGTTGAATCAAAATCTGCTGATCTTTTAGGGGGCCCTCTCAGCTTAGTGCATTTTACAACAGAGTTTTCCCGCATGCCAAGTCCAGATTTTATGCAGCACATTTTAGATTTTTTTTTTTAAGTATTTATACGCAGGCCATGCACTAATGCTGCCATTAGCACACACTCCCTGTTGGGGATAATGTTAAGCCTGTGTTATCCAGTTAGCACGCATTAATAATTGTTGTTGTTTCATTTGTACCCCGCGCTTTCCTACTCATGGCAGGCTCAGTGCGGCTTACATATACAGGTACTTATTTGTAATAATGCACTAGCCGGATAGCGCGGGAATGCCCACTCTCTGCCCATGACACACACCCCTCCAACAATATTTTGTAAAAGATAGTTAATACACAATTAGCATGTGACAACAGGGAAATTACAGCAAAATGCTTTAGTAAAAGGGCCCCTATTGACTAGCATGCAAGGAAAAGCCTTGTAAAGAGTTTGATCTATTCATAGACAGATGGAGCCCATTCCTGGAAACAATGCCCTCTGAAACAAGAAGCCAACTACTGAATGTGTAATTGTGTCACTGCTGTATACTTAGAATATCAATAATTAGGGGGGGAAGAGATGGGTTAGAGGGAAGGGAGGTGGATGATAGATGTTGTCTTAGTGGAATTTATGGAGATTGTATTGTTTAATACCATCAATAAAAACGATTTAAACATAAAAGTGATTTCAGTTTGATGGTACCATATTTGCTGTCGGAATCAGATGAGGTGGGAACAAAGGGAGACCACTCCCACCCAGGCCCACTGGACTACTAGAGATCATCTCCTGGTAAGTCCGTGGGGTGGTAGGGACTCAATGTTGGGGGGGGTGATTTCTTTGGGATCATATGAGTAGGGTTTGGATTCAGTAGAAGGGCTCACTGGTCAGTTAAGGGGGGTTGAGGGATCGGGTGAATTGGCAGAGGGAGGAGGGGATTGGATTAGAGGGATGGAAGCAAGGTGGGGTGGGGGGGAGAATGGGTAGTGTACCATGAGTGTCTACAGTTTGTAAGAGTTAAGGCATGGGCTACAGAACATCAAGTGGTTATGGTCTGCCCCTTGCAATAAATATAGGGCAGATGCACAGGCTTTCCCCTTACCACACATTAGCTTTTGCTGTTAACACTCAAAAAAATGCAAAAATATTAGCACACCTTAGTAAGAGAGCCACTAAAGCGTTAACATTTAAGGCTATAGCCTTGAAATGCATTCTAAAAGAGACCAGAGCCACTAAAGCTGTCTTATTACAGGTGTAATATAGTCTCTGTATCAGTAATCCTATTCTGCAAATTGTATAATACATGTGAGGTCCTCAGTGAGAGGCCAGTATACAAAGTGTTGCAGTAATTAGTCCATGCCATCACTAACACTAGTGAAATTGGGTCCTGTAAAGTATGTGTAGCCCACAACCTAGCCAATTAAAAATATTCTTGTTGGGGGGGTCACATGATGCAGTGAGCCAGGAGACTGTATTTTTCCTGAGCTCCTCGGCTCCCTCATCTAATAGTGCACATTGAGCTACATTCTTCGGGACAGTTATCATTCCTTTTATGATACCTGTATGATACAACCTCTGTGGACAAATTTATTTAAAAAAACAAGCACAGAGATGGCATCCAAGGGCAAAACAAAAGACAAAGTTAAACCAAGATCAGCTGCAGCGGGTAAGCCTAAGATGGCAGAGGGGCAGGATGAAGGTCCAGTGCTAAGCAATGCTTTGATCATGAAATTTACAGAAGCTGTCATGGTGGCTCTCAGAATCAGAATCGATTTCTTAAATGCTAGTATGCAGGCTCTTTTACAGTTGGTCTCAGAGTTTAACACCCAGAGCTAGAAACAAGAGTCAGTGGCACGGAGAATACCTTGAATGGGGTCATGGAGGAGCTTGAGAAGTTAAAAAAGGTGGTAATAGGTTATACTGAAAAACTGGACGACTTTGAGAGTCACTTAAGAAGTAGTATTTGCCTAGTGGGATTACCAGAATCCCTGACAGATCCAGACTTACCTGGCCTGCTAGGAAAATGGCTTACAATAGAACTGCTGAAAGACTCCATATTGGGAGCTCACATTGAGAGAGAGCTCACCGAGTAGGCAGGCTGCAGGAGAATTCCTCCAGGCCCAGAATCGTGGTTTGCTCAGATTTTGAATTTTGCACACAAACAGCAAATTCTGTGAAGGTATAGAGCGACACGAGTCAACATTCCAGAACTTGAAGGTGCTAGTTTTTCAAGATTATTCTACAAATGTGGTGGAACTGCGCAGAAATTACTCAGAGGTAATGCAAACGCCGTGTGGAAAATCAAGTGTGTTTTAAATTACATTCCCGGAGAATCTTCAGGTAGTCTGAGAAGGCAAAATTCATATATTTGCATTTAGCGAGGAAGCAAAAAGTAGACTGCTCCAGTGGTTCCTGGACTGAATGCACAGATTGGATGCAGGGGCCATGCACCTTTTTGTTTGTGTGTGGCTTTGGTTCTTGGCGCCATTTTTGTTTCAGGTTCTACCTCGAGTGGCACTATCAGTTTGATTCTTAGATGGCAGCTTAGAGGATTAGTCTTCCACTTTGTGTGCCCAGAACTGTTGACTATTGATGGAGCCTTGAGTCCTGCGGGCAGTTTTTTAAACAGGTTCACATTTCGACTGGATAAGACATTAGGGGCAGGCTCATTCTTATATTTTCTGTCTGTTTAGATATTGCTTGTTTAATATGGGAATTGTTTTTTTTATTTTGTTGTCCCATTTCTCCTCCTCTCCCCATTCTTTTCTTTTTTTCTCGTCTCTTTTTCTTCTGTTTTTCTGGGTGGGGTGGGGAATGTTACTGTTTTGACTGAAGTGATGGGGGAGGGACCTGGGTGCATGTTATGATGACCTGGCTGAAGATAGAGCACATTTAAACTAGCCCATCACGGGGGAGGAATTACAGAAGAAAGGGGCTTAAACACAAAAAATCCCCGGACCTGATGGTTTTAGTGGAGAGTTTTTAAAGATGTTATACCTTCACATAGTGTGTCCTTTAGGTGCTTACTTTGACGAAGCTATAAAGGGGGGGGGGGGGGGCATTCCCTTCCAAGTCCAATCAGGCTGTTATTACATTTTTGCCCAAGTCTGGGAAGGATCCCCTTCTCCCTGAGTCAATCTCCATCATTTAATATTGATCTTAAATTATTTGCTAAAAGTTTGGCAGATAAACTGGCTTTGTGTGTGCTCATGCTGGTTTTGGGAAGTTGTTAATGTGTGCAAATTGATTCTAGCGGTGGAGAGATGTGCCCACTTGTCCATCCCTGCTTTGGCTATTAGTTTTAACTCGGCGGGGGAGAGGGGAGGGGGGAGCCTTTGATCGGGTAGAGTGGGCATTTTTATTTCCATTGCTTCGTCAATATGGGATTGAAGATTTCTTTTTGCAAGCCATACAATCTTTATATGCTAATCCCACAGTAGCTGTTTTAGTGAATGGTATCTCTTTGGAGGTTTTTCTTCTGGGAATTGGGGCACGAGACAGGAGTGTTCGCTGTACCCCTTACTGTTTTTTTTTTTTTTTAAAGAGCCCTTGCTGATCCAGCTCCACAGTAATCCTAATATACTGGGGGATTTGCATTCCCCAGGTTTCCACTCATATCAAACGTATTGCCTTTGCAGATGATATTATGCTGGTATTGACAAACCCTCAGACAACTTGAGCTGCTGCATTACAAACCTTTTCTCATTTTGGCTTTTTATCAGGTCTTAAATGTTTCCAAGTCAGAAGCATTACCTGCACAACTGAATATTGGACTGCAGTGGTCTGACTTTCCCTTAGGCATGGGATTCAGTGAGATGCCTAGGGACATACATTCCAGCTGATCTGTAGAAATTATATGAGTTGACTGTGACACCCCTCCTTAAGAAATCAATGGATTGCATAAAAATCTGGGTGGATCTTCCCTTGGCCTTATCAGGGAGAGCATTTCTTTATAATATGCTCATTGTGCCTAGTTAGCTTTACCTACTGCAGATTCTTCCTGTCTGGCTTAGGTAACAAATTTGAACACGCTATATAAAGCCTTATACCTCTTTCTGTGGAAGGGGAAGAAGGCCCATTTGCCCTTGCCACTGCTTATGCTTCCCAGGTCATAAGAAGGTTTGGGCATTTTAGACTTGCGCCAATATAACTGGCTTGTGGCCTTAGACATGCGAGGGTTGGTACAGCGGAGATTCCAGCTTCACTCCCGTGGAGTTGGAATCTGTGCTTCTGTCTCCTCTAGCTGCCACTTGTGTGTTACATGCCAGGGGATCGAGGTTAGGCTTCAGTCTTAAATGTCACACTGTTTGGTCTTACATGAGAACAATTTGGAAATATGTATGTATTCGTGTGAAGGGTCCTTTTGTTACCTGTGGTGGGCAACTTAGATATCCCTCTGGGAATTGGGGCAGGGATGTTCAAACTATGGCAACAGCAGGGCCTGAGACGGATTGGTGATGTCTTAGCTCCTGAGGGTAGTCTGCTCTCTTTGACGGAAATTCAATCGTATGGTATTCCTCATTTGAACATTTTTGCTTGAATGCAATTGACACACTATATGTCTACTCATTATGTGCCTCTTTTGCACAGCAGATGGAATTGTACTTACAGTTTTCAGCAAAGCATCCATCCAAATTATGTCACTGTGTGCATTTTTTGACTGACCTGCTACCTAGTTTACAGTTGGATCATATAGCACGGCAGTGGGGCATGGAGCTGGGTTGTGAATTTCTGCAGACCTAAAAGCTTTCTTGGACAATATTGCCAAAATTTCTGAAGGTATGCTGCACAGGGAACAGGAATACAAATTTGTGCTGCATGTCCATATATCCCCCTGGAGGGCTTATAGAGCTTGCTTTTTGCTGACTGGAAGCTGCCCTAAATGTGGACATGCTAAAGCTACATTGGGGCACATGTTTTGGTGGTGTGACAAGACCCAAACCTTTTTGTCTCAGGTGTGGAGATATCTTGCCTGATGTCTGAGGAG
This sequence comes from Microcaecilia unicolor, assembly GCF_901765095.1. Lineage (NCBI taxonomy): Eukaryota > Metazoa > Chordata > Amphibia > Gymnophiona > Siphonopidae > Microcaecilia > Microcaecilia unicolor. Next base: position 137,629,842 of record NC_044031.1, on the reverse strand, counting down.
TCCACTTACTCTGTATCCAGTGGGGTCTTGTTTTATGACACTGTTTACGGTTCATCCTGTTCCAGAGGCGCATCGGCTCTTTTTGATGAAAGTTCTACTTAAGGCCAAGAAAGTAATTCTACCAAATGGCGAGCTCAACAGGCACCACGGTTCTCACTCTGGAAAATTTACTTGTTTGAATTGTCTCTGTCTGAGAGCAGACTGATAGGCAATAGAAATAGTCCAGATGGAACACCTTCCAATCCATCTGGGAGTCTTACTAGATTCTCCTTCCACACAAGGACCACAGCCTTTTGCTAAATGCCTAGTTGGTTGCTTGTTGTCTTGAATATTGGACGTTTCCCTTCTGCTGTATATGTTTTCCTGAGCTGGCTTGTTTGTGTTAGCTCTTGTTTTATATGTGTTCAATTGTTTATTGTAGGTAGGGAGAGGGGGGGGGGTCTTTCTTAGCAGGGTGAAAATGGAAGCTGTACTAAGGTGAACACATACTAATGATTTTACTGGGAGCTGTTTGGTATTGTCCTTTTGCTTTATTGTATCTGTTTCATGAGCACAGGGAAAAGAAACAACCACGTGCTCTTCAGCATAACTCCTTGTTTGTGTATTATGTACTTTTTCTCATGCTATGTTCTCACCTAATAAAAATGATTAAAAACAATAGCCTTGTCAGTTCCACTTCAGCAATTTAGGATTCCAAATTTAATTTTTTATGCATAATTATGAGGTTCTGAATAGATTCAGAGCGGTGTATTTAACTGAAGGGGCTCTCCTCTACTATCTCCATGAAGAAAGCTCTGTTTTTAGTTTATTCATACAAAATATGTAAACTGTTAACCAGTTTTAGTTTGAACTTGTGTGCCTATTTTGCATCTTAAGTTTTTCTTGTTACCCCACCTTCATACAAGGCAATATTTACAGTTAGGGGGGGGTTATCAGTGAAGGCTGCTCTTAAGATGTGCTATTTTACTGTTAAACCTTCTTATTAATAATTAGGTCTTATTGCATAAAATGGGACTCGTTCTAAAATAGCACGAAGTAGTGGTAAAATAGCGTGTCTTAACAATGATTCTCGATAGATATGCCCCTAAATACAAGGTTAGGAATTGTATAATTAAAAACAAACTTAATGTAATACAGCTTTGTGATGCATGTTAGCTGCTTTTCAATTCAGTGAGACTTGAACTGATAAATTACATATTGTGTATGAAGGTATTGTGTGTTGGTGTCTGTGAGCACGTGTGTGGTTATGTGTTTTCTAACTGATGTTAACAACCTCTGCTGATATCTAATCAACTGATCAGTGTGAGGGGTCACCCAATGCTCTGCTGATTGGTCGGTGAGATATGACCACACACATCTTCCAACCAGGTACTCAGATATTTATGTCCCTGCAATGCAAGTGGCATTTGATTACCAAAGCCAGTGGTGTGCATGCCCACATATCTCCAGCAGTGACCACCTACAAGGACCTAACAGGCAGATAGGAGACATGATGGGGAATTGGTGGTGCAGGTCAGCACCAGCTAGTGAACGCAGCAAATGGCTGTGCCATCTGGCTCAGTCCATGCAGGCTGGAATAGAGACATAATGACCACAGTAGCAATTGGAGGAGAAGGGCAGAAACAAGGCTTGAAGTACAGTAGGGTCGGGGGAACGAGTTCTAGACATGGGCAGGGAGAGGTGGTTGGTAGGTAATTTTAATTTTCCTACAGATGTTTTGTTTGTGTATGTATCTCTCTCTGTATGTGTGTATGTATGTGTGTGTGTATGGGTATATATGTGTATGTATGTGTGTGTGCATCACACATGCACACAGATACGTTTAATTTATGTTTCTGGCATTTTAAACAATTTTTATGTAAGTATAGATCTTTTATTACAGTCTGATATGGCAACTGAGTTTCCACACTGTTTGCAGCATTCCTTTGTGGAGAGAGATGCTGGTTTTCGGACAATATTTTCATTCCAAAGGATACACTGTGGTTGTTCTTAGAAATGGATGTGGGAAGGGTATATCTCCTAGACCCCTGACAGAAAATGCTCAGCTCCATTAAAATAAAAGTTTCACAGTATATTTTATTATAGCAGTGCCTGACATAAATCAGTATAAGATGGTCTGTGGCTTTCTTTTTTGCCAATGTTAAGCTATTCTTTAAAGCTAATCTTGCTTTACTTCCATTTTGCTGCAACTTACATTTTTTTAAGCACTCTGATTTATGGTTATTTCATTTCTTTTTAGGATGTGGTTAAGTTAGTGGAGAACTGTTTCATGATATATAAAAAGTATTTACTCTTATTGAGAATAGTATAGAGAGGCATATTTTATGGTAGTCATATTTCTCAGCCTTGCATATTTTCCTAAACTACTACAATCATTTTTCAAGATTTCAACATTATCTATCTCAATCAAATGTTCACACACAAAGGTTTCCAATGTGTTCATTTTCTAACAGTCAAATCTGCAGTCTTCATTAAAACATATATAGTGATCTGCAGGGCATTATGGGAGTCCAGTGAATGTGGGTTCTGAAATTACGACCCCACCCCCCCCTTCCAATTTGTATTACATTGCTCTTAAAATTAAAAAAGAAAATTGCCAACCAATGCATTGAAAAAACAATGCATTGAAAAAATTTTAAAATACTGGAGAGATGTGTGCTGTACATTTCAAGGATTGAAAATATGGAAAGAAGTATACTGCAAGAGGTACTTAACCACTGATATATATATATATATATATATATATATATATTTTTTTTTTTTTTTTTTTTTTCTGAAACTATTTAGTTAATGGTGCTAGGTTTCCAACACACGGTAATATATTGAACTAGAAAAATTGAATATGTCCTTTTGGAGACTTTTGCAGTAATCAGCCACTCAAAGGACATGTATCAATACTATTTTATTCAAATATAGGCTGTGTATATAAGTAGAAAGTAGCTTACAACTGCTTCAGGCATAAAGAAATGGGTAACAGAATAAGGCTATAAATGCTTACAGTATGTTTGTGCAGCGCTGCGTACGCCTTGTAGCGCTATAGAAATGCTAAATAGTAGTAGTAGTAGTTAATTCAATCCAGAGTTCAGACAATTTTTTTTAAACGAGATCCAGACTAACATCAGTATAACACCTTGATATCAGAACTCAGATCTTCACTAGAATCTGTACATTTGTTTGGTGTCCAGTGTCCTGCTGGATCTCCTGAGGGCCAATCTGGATCTTCAGAGGTAGGTCAATGTACCAGGGTTTTAGCTGCCTAGTTTTACTTATTGTCTGAGCTACATTTTGGCTCGGCACACAGCATGAGAATAATCTAAAAATAATTACTGCTAAATCATTCATATGATGAGAATCATTGAGCAGCCCTCAACCAAATTAAGGTTTGCTAACCTTGCTCCTCTTCCCACTGAGGCTCCCTTGGACCTTTGTATTTTTACTCTCTGTACTGCCTTGGCTGATTCCTTTGACTGGTTTGTTCTCATTTGAGAGATTTCTTCTCCTACTTGAAGTGCTTGCCTTGGTTCCATGCCAGATTATGACTTCTCAAATGCCAGTTCAGTGTAAGCGCCTCTGGTATAATCAGAGGACGGAACCTTTCCTTTATGGCTCCTTCAAGTGGTCCTACTATTCTGATAGGCCAAAAAGCCACTTTCAGCTTCTCAATTACCTTTCTCCTGCCAGCACCCCATCCCAAACTCCTTTTTCCTGTCCTATGCCCCCTAATGATCTAGCATGTGCCTAGCAATCCAAAATAACCTTTTTTCCTCTTGCTCTCTCTTCCCTCTCTGTCCCCAGTCTGTGTCTATTGCTTTTCCTGTTCTTTCATCTATGGTTCCTGATTCCCCTTCAGAGCACACATGGCTGTTATTCTCCTCATCCTGGGCAGACATTCACCCTCCTACTCTCTTCTGTTTGGACAAACTTGCATCTCTCTTCTTCTTTCCTGGATCCTCAGCTGGTTTTCCTTATTCTTAAGTTGTGTCTGCTCCTTCTTCCCTTATTTTTACACATCTGAAAAGAGTCTGTGTCAGGACTATATTCCCTCTTCATGGAAGCCTGCTAGCCACAACTAGGCTAAAAATAAAATCTACCTTGGGCCCTGCTGACCCCTCCAAACTGCACCCTATTTCAAACCTGCCTTTTCTTTCCAAAATCTTGGAAAGAATTGTCCTTGACCAACTTGCTCTCTTGGATAAATCATTCACCCTTCTCCCTAGACAGACTAGTTTTTAGAACATAAGAATAGCCATACTGAGCCAGACCGATATTCCATCTAGCCCAGAACCTGCTTTCAGCAGTGGCCAATCCAGTTCACAAGTACCCGACAGAATCCCAAATACTAGCAGAGGCTTTCCCCATTTCCATCTCAATATCAGACTATGGACTTTTCCTACAAGAACTTGTTCAAACCTTTTGTAAACCTAGGTATGCTATTTGCTGTTACCACATCTTCTGGTAATGAGTTCCAATGCTTAACTATTCGTTGAGTGAAAAAATATTTCCTCCTATTTGTTCTAAAAGAACTTGTTTACCTGACTAGAAAGCACTTATCGCTAATCAACAAAGGTCTTTTTCAAGACCACTTTTACCTGATTTTATTGGAAGTGTTCCATACTCAAAATCTAGATGTTAAAAATTGCATATCATAAGACTCCTGAAGCAGGCCTTGTGGCTGAAACACAGTGTTGTTTTGCGTCTTTTATCAATTAAAGTTTACATTTCAAGACAGTCTCATTTGTCTCTGGAAACCATGGTCCATCTCCCACTATTCTCCGATATTCAACAAAATCAGGACCATGCTTGACCAGTGTCATTCCATTGTTCTTTTTCCTCTGGATCTTTCTGCCACCTTTAATCTAGTACACCATTCCCTTCTTGTCCACCACCTGCTCAAGCCCTGCCAGCTGAAGAGATTCACCACTGGAACTCCTGCCTGTGCTGCCTGATCAGTGAGGAAGCCGGTGAGTGCTAACAGTTCCCACGCATATTCAGTTTAATACATGAAATGAGCATGTGTGGAAGTGCCAGCATCGGTGGCTGGAGCACCCCACTGACTTCTTTTGCTCTGGCAGCACAAGTGAGGCTACAAGTGAGGCTTGAACATCCCCACCAGCTATGCATCTGGTGCTGCAGGTTTGATGGAGGCCTGAGCCCAAAGTTGATGGGGAGGGGGGAGGCCCCCTCATGCTTCTGTGGCTATGCCAGTGCTTTATGGATTTGCTTACCTCCTGTACCCTTTTTTTCTCTGCCTCCTATTTCTCCCCCCGTGTTTCCGTCCCCTTTCCATGTCCTTCTCTCTCTCAGGTTTCTACTCTACCCTTTCCCTTCCTTTGGACATTAAGGGCAGTATATCAGTTTCTTGTTGTAATGAATATTATATGCCTTGTTGATTTACTAATTTTATTGCATCCTCTTCACTATTGTTAATGTAGGCAGTCAGACCTCATTTTTCCTCCTCTTCTATTTGTAGCAACTGCAAACACAAATAATTTTGACCGTCAACCATGTGATGCTGACATCACTTGTCTCTCTAGATGCAGCTTCCCTCTTCCCCCCCCCCCCCCCCCCCCTTTGTGAGCACTGTCTTGATACTCAGGCTTCTTTCTGGAACTCTGTCTTACAGGCCCAACCTCTTTGCACTCTCCTCATTCTCATAAACCCTTATGTCACCATTTGTTCCATAGTGGTCTTGTTCTTCTATTCCATCAAACTTGACACACAGAGAGAGTCTGAGGAAAATCCAAATCCCAAGAATCTCTTACCTCTTACCAAAATTATTATTGCTACTATCATTCTAAATAAAGGAGGCTAAAGGAAACTTTTTTCAACACAGATTCTTAAATCTGTTAAGTAACAAACCTAAGAAGCTCTTTTTTATTCTTAGACACCTTACTTCACCAAGGCTCGATGGACCCTTGGTCTTTTCCCAGTATGGCATTACTTATGTACTTATGTACTTAAGACCCCTAGCTCTTTCTTCACCAAGACCTCTAGCTCTTTCTTCCAGTGTTTTTTCTCCTAATTCTCTTGCACAGTCATTTATTGATAAAGTTTCAAATCCTATGGCATCATTTCAGCCCACCTCTTCTAATTCTGATGGTACTCCTATACAGTCCCCTTCAGGAAAATCCCCATTTTCCTTTCCTTCTATATTCCCTTCTCTCATTCCATCTCATACTTGGCAAGCCTTTTCCATTCTATCTATAACATCATTTACAAAGCTCCTTAGTTCCATTAGGTTGACTAGTTGTTCTTATGATCCTATCCCATCATCCTGGCTTATTACTCCACGTATCTGTGTCCCTATTTCTTTACCGCATGGCATCCACCAGTCTTTCCACTGGCACCTCTTCCCAATCTCTGGGAACATGCAGTAATAAACTTAATTCTTAAAAAGTAAACCTATATCCAGAATCTTTGTGAAATTACCATCCAAACTCTAATCATCGAGCATATAGTTTTGTTTTGTTTTTTTGTTACATTTGTACCCCGCGCTTTCCCACTCATGGCAGGCTCAATGCGGCTTACATGGGGCAATGGAGGGTTAAGTGACTTGCCCAGAGTCACAAGGAGCTGCCTGTGCCTGAAGTGGGAATCAAACTCAGTTCCTGAGTTCCCCAGGACCAAAGTCCACCACCCTAACCACTAGGCCACTCTTCCACTCCAACTAGTTTTCAGACGACAACTAGATCATGTCAGTGATGGTAGCTTCTTGCACCTGTGACAATCTGGTTTTCGTCCATGTCATTGTAACATCAGGAAATATCCAAAAAATTTTTGCCATAAAACAAAGTTTGTAAATTTCGAAGGGATAGACACTTCACCGCTTCCCCAGTTTTGCTCAAAAACAAATGAGACCAATAAAGTCACTCTTTCAGAATCTTCAGACAATGTTGCTTCTAATAATTCAGATATATTCAATAAACTTTCTTATTTTCTTGATGAATCATTTCCAAGGATTCCTCCGAGACTCTTTTATTTAGTATATAATATATCCGCTTTATCGGAGGAATAGTTTCCGGGGTAAATTTCAAGCAAATATTTCTTGAACGCTTCCAAAGGGGTAACACCTGGGGATTTTGGAAAATTCAAAAAACGAAGATTTAATCTGCGGTTGTAATTCTCAATCTGCTCAACTTTTCGATGCAATATCATTTTGTCTTTTATCATTGTAGATGAAAAATCTTGTAACTTCTTAGCATCTTCTTTGATTGTAATCACTTGAGTACTAAATTCTGTCTTAATGCCTTCTAAGGAATTAGATAGAATATCAACAGTACTCACTAAAGCTAAACTTCAGCTGTAGATTTGGCCACTGTAGTATCCAATTGTTGGAGAGCTTCCCATATGCTCTCCAATGTTACTGTCTCTGTTTTTTTTGTTGGCGCATCGCGCTCAGTTGAGACACAAACAGGCCTCAAACCTCCATCGGGACTCGTCTTCTCGATGCAGAGGCCTACCCTCAACGCATTCCAATTCAGGAGGCCTCCGTTGAGACAACGACCTTCGAGGAGAGGCGGTGGGTTGAGAGCTGGGGGAGAGTGACATCCAGCCCCAAGTCTCCAGGGTCTCCTCCTCCTAGAGCAACAGCAGGGCTCCTCCCAGTGTTTTGGGCGTTATTCTATAACTGTGCGCATAGGTGTAGTTCCATGCAGATCTGCCGATTTTGGCCCATTTCAGCACCTTGCTTCCCTTATAATGCTTTTCTGTGTTGAAAAATCGGTGCGGAAATATTGCATAATGTTAGCACCATACATAGAATTCCCTTGTAATTTTTCACCTCTGGTTGTTGAATTTAATGCATGACTCATATTGTGTTCTTTCTCTCCCCCCACCCCCCCACACTTTTCCATGTGGGGGTGCGTAAATTGGTTGTGTTGCTGGAAAATGGTGGAACAAGAAGCTGATTTGTGAAGATCTGAAACAGACAGTTAATTGTGGGCTATTGGTTTGGATAATGAGTCAGGAATAGGGAATGTGTTTTATGGCCAAAAACCGTTATTTTTTTTTCTGTGAGCCAAACTTTGTAAATAATCATTATGGATATGGAAGGACGTTTTAAATAATTGTTGTGAAAGGAAGTGAAAATTGAGAAATTCTTTATAGTTTATTCTGTTTGTTTAAGCTTTTGTTTTCTCAGTTTCATTGCATTTTCAAGGAAATCTTAGTGATGGCCCCATTCTTTAAATATGATATATTTAATTTCCAAAGACGTGCTTAACATAATCATTTTTCTACAATTTAATGAATATACATTTTTGCCTTTGTAGATTACCTTATTCAAAACAGTAAAGAATGAATCTTATGAATTTTTTTGAGAAAGATTGCTCTGATTAATAAGGAATATTTAGCTGTTTTCTAATGTGCCATTGAAATGCTGCATACTACTTGTTGAGTTGTTAGTGGTCTGGTCAAGACTACCACATATTTAGTTTTGACAAAACTGGAAAATATTTGTATGATTGTAGCTAGTTTTAATTGAAAGTGTTTGTAGAATTTATTAAGGTACAATTGCAAAATTCCTTGATCTGACAACAGTGTTTTTACAATTAATAAAGGTAGCTTAACTCTCATTTCCTCTGGGTATATGAAGTGCTGAACATGCATTCGAATGGAGGAATTATTAAAATTGATGAAGGAAGTTTTTACATCTTTACTCTGCAGGTCAAGGAGAAGTTGAAGACCAGACTGGGGGTCACACCTCATGTCTATAGCTATTCATGTAGGCAGAGTTTAATGATCGTATGCAGTGAGGACAATTATGGTTGAGGTCGGGAAATGCTCATCTTTCAAAGGATATTCTGACAGGTTTGCTATAGAAGATAGTCTTGTAAAAATAAGCTGTCAGATTTTAGGTATTGCAGGAGAGCTCTGAAGATATCTGAATTTTTTTTCATTTCTGCATCTCTTAATAAGTGGGTAATTTACGTTAAAAAATGTTTGAATATTGCTCTTTGTTTTTTTTATTCTCAGTGACTTTTATCTGGGTGACTTTCTACTACACATCTTTTTGTGGTGGGTCACTTAAAGCACTCTCCCTTTTCCTTTAATGGTCCTGCCGTATATCAACCATGTTTTTGCTACATGTGAGGCATACTGATAATTGCATGAAGTGTTTACGTAATTTGCAAAGTAGCTTATTCCTTGCTAGTAGTTTTTTATTTAGTTAATCATGCAGATTTATCCAAATGGCATCTAAATTTTGATGTGAGCTAGTCGTGTAGGAGGAGATTCTATGTATGGTGCCTAAAAAAAATCGGCGCTGAAATCAGTGCCAACTAAGTGTATTCTATTATAGGATATTCTTAGTTCATATTTCTGCGTGCATCCATTTACACCAATGAAAACTTGGTGTAAATCCCTGCTTGTAGTTTTAGGCGCACTAGGCCATATTTTATAGCTAGGTACCATTTCCCCGCCTATAACCATGCCCCTTTTTGCCTGCGTGTGTTAGAAGTTCAGCGCACTTTGTTACAGAATATGCATAGTGAGTTTGTGTAAATTCTAATCAGTGCCAATTAGTGCTCATTATTGCTTAAGTGCTGTTATCAGCACTCATTAACTTGTTTAAGTGGCCTTTTTACGAAGCTGCAGAAAAAGGGGGCCTGCGCTAGTGTTTGTGTGTGTGTTTGATGTACACTGAGACCCCCTTTTACCGCAGTGGGTACAAGGCAGGGTTTTTAAAAAAAAAGAAATGGATGCGCAGCAAGAATGAGGGAAGGAAATGAAGGTTCAAGAAAGAAGGGAAGCCAGGAGTCAAAGTCAATGAGAAAGGAAGAAAGGGACTTATCAGGGGGTCGATAAATTACTTCTATTCAGAGAGGCAGAGGAGTGAATAGACAGATGGAGTGGACTTCGAAGGAAGAAAAGCAGTGAGACTGAGGTGCAAGAAGTCTACAGGAGGGTGAAAGTAGTAGCCCGACACCACCTCCGCAGCCAAACGGGCGAGGAGTATGGAAGAAAAGGTAACCTCCATGACACGGGTTGGTAGCTGAAACATGGTCTTCAGGGCAAAGCCAAGTTTCAGTTAGTGCAAGCAGTTGGAGAATTTAAGAGGTAAAGAGGTTGTGGATGTAGGAAAGTTTGTTGCAGAGTGGACTTTCCACAGAGCACATGAGAAAGGCAGGGAAGAAGGGGGGAGGAGAGGAACAGAAATTAGTTTGGAGACATCATGATGTGACCTGCACAAATAAGATGAGAGCTGATGTGGAGGACCAGGATTGGGATTGATATCCCCAGTGGAGAGCAGAAGGAGCAGGAGAGTATGGAGAAGAGTAGGACAGGCATGATGACAGCGACGAAGGTGAGATGTACTCAGAATGGAAATGGTTGAATGGAAAGAAGGAAATGTTGAAGATTGAGAGCTAATAAGAAGGAAGAGGACAAAAGAGATGGTGAGATGATGAAAGCAGAAGGTGAGCAATGTGTTCCTGCAGTATACAGTGGTTTCAGATGGCGAAAGACACTAGAAAGGGTCAGTACCAAGAAGAGAAAGTGTATGGAGCCATAAGAAGTAACTGAAAGAAAATACAAAGTGTATAGAGAAAATGCTTTTGTGCACGGCACCTGGAGCGAAGGCCCAGAGTAGATTGGAGTGGACCTGGGAGTCACCCCGGAGAAGGCTGTGAGGATATGCAGATGGGCTGCAAGTCCTCCATAGCCCCTGGAAGGCAGCTGGTGGGAGCACTGGGCAGCTCTACCACGCATATCTCAGCCAAGAAAAGGCTTACCAGGGGTTAGGCCGAAGCCAGCATGCCTCCCCCTGAGAGGATTAAGAACTGGTTGAAAGATAGAAAACAGAGAACAGAGTTAAATTGTCAATATTCTCAGTGGAGAAAGGTAGATAGTGGGGTTCCCCAGGGTTCTGGACAGGGACTACTGCTTTTTGACATATTTATAAATGACCTAGAGATGGGAATAAAATTATTCAAAGTTGTTAAATCACAAGAGGATTGTAAAAAATTGCAAAAGGACCTTACGAAACTGGGAGATTGGGCATCCAAATGGCAAGTGCAAAGTAATGCACGGAGGAAAGAAGAACCCAAACTTTAGCAACATGATATAAAGTTCCATATTAGATGTCAGTGTCCATGAAAAGGATCTAGATGTCGTTGATGTTATGTTGAAACCCTGTACTTTACTGTGCAGTGGCAGCTAAGAAAGCAAATAGAATGTTAAGAATTTTTATGAAAGGAATGGAAAAGAAAAATGAGAATATTATAATGCCTTGGTATCGCTCCATGGTGTGAACGCGCCTAGAATACTGTGTGCAATTCTGGTCACCACATCAGAAAAAAAATATAGCGGAATTAGAAAAGGTACAAAGAAGGGTGATTGTAATGATAAAGGAGATAGGACAACTTCCCTGTGAGGAAAGGCTAAACAGGCTAGATCTCTTCAGCTTGGAGCAGACGGTCTAGGGGAGATATGATAGGCATGACTTGCTTGTTTGCTCTTTCCAAAAATACAAGTACTAGGGGGCACACAATGAAGCTACTGCATAGTAAATTTAGGAACAGTTGGAGAAAATATTTCTTCACTCAACGTGTAATTAAACTCTGGAATTCATTACATAAGTACATAAGTATTGCCATACTGGGAAAGACCAAAGGTCCATCGAGCCCAGCATCCTGTTTCCAACAGTGGCCAATCCAGGTCACAGATACCCGGCAAGATCCCAAAAATGTACAAAACATTTTATACTGTTTATCCCAGAAATAGTGGATTTTCCCCCCAAGTCCATTTAATAATGGTCTATGGACTTTTCCTTTAGGAAGCTGCCCAAACCTTTTTTAAACTCTGCTAAGCTAACCACCTTTACCACATTCTCTGGCAACGAATTCCAGAGTTTAATTACAGGTTGAGTGAAGAAAACTTTTCTCTGATTTGTTTTAAGTTTACTACATTGTAGCTTCATCGCATGCCCCCTAGTCCTAGTATTTTTGGAAAGCGTGAACAGACGCTTCACATCCACCCGTTCAACTCCACTCATTATTTTATAGACCTCTATCATATCTCCCCTCAGCCGCCTTTTCTCCAAGCTGAAGAGCCCTAGCCGCTTTAGCCTTTCCTCATAGGGAAGTCGTCCCACCCCCTTTATCATTTTCGTTGCCCTTCTCTGCGGTGACCAGAATTGAACACAATATTCGAGGTGCGGTCGCACCATGGAGCAATACCAAGGCATTATAACATCCTCATTTTTGTTTTCCCTTCCTTTCCTAATAATACCTAACATTCTATTTGCTTTCTTAGCCGCAGCAGCACATTGAGCAGAAGGTTTCAATGTATCATCATTGTCAGAGAATGTGATAAAAGCAGTTAGTCCAGAAATCATTATTAAGATAGACTTGGGAAAATCCACTATTTATTTCTAGGATAAGCAGTATAAAATCTGTTTTACTCTTTGGGATCTTGCCAGGTATTTGTGACTTGGGTTGGCCACTGTTGGAAATAGGATACTGGGCTTGATGGACCACTATGGCAACCCTTATGTTCTTATGTACATCTGCCGCCTTGCAGTCTCCCTGTCTCCTTCCTGGACAACATACATGTAATAACAGCAGAACTGCTATTTCTCCTTTATCCTTCATTACATGCTCGTAGGCAGGGATGATTGTCTAAAAGATAAAAGCTTCTGGTTCATGTGGTGCCAGAGTAGTTGGATGGGTGTTGGGGTGGGTATATGTGCTGACCTGTCTGTTCCCACCCCCAACAGGATGAGGTTTACTAACAGGGCATTCTCTGAAGGGGGCTGACCTGCACTTTTTCCAGTTTGGTCAGTGGCAACACAGAATGGGGTGGGGGTTGGGTTGTGACCACTCTGCTTACCGTATTTTTCGGACTATAAGACGCACTTTTTCCCCAAAAATTTGGGAGGAAAATGGGGGGGTGGTGCGTCTTATAGTCCGAAGGTAGAGATTTGGCTGGCTGGCTGGCAGGCCGCCCGCCCTCCGAGTTCGGGATCGCCGTCAGGGTTACCTCCTCCCCGCCCCCCCCCCCCCCGGCCCTGTCACCACTTCTCCCCTTACTCACGTGATCTTCCCTGGTGGTCTAGTGACGTCGGGGCAGGAAAGAGCCCCCTCTTTCCTGCCCAGCGCGCTGCTCTCCATCCTCCTGAATGCAGCCTGATGGTCTCGGCGAGAATCAAAATGGCCACCGAGACTTCAATTCTCGGTGGCCATTTTGAATCTCGCCGAGACCGTCAGGCAGCAATGCATACAGGAGGATGGAGAGCAGCGCGCTGGGCAGGAAAGAGGGGGCTCTTTCCTGCCCCAACGTCACTAGACCACCAGGGAAGATCGCGTGAGCAAGGGGAGAGGTGGTGACAGGGCCGGTGGGGAGGAGGTAACCCTGACGGCGATCCCGAACTTGGAGGGAGGGATTCGTACAAGATGCATCGGAGCACCTAGGTTTTAGAGGAGGGAAAAAGGAAAATTTTTTTTTCCTATTTCCCTCCTCTAAAACCTAGGTGCGACTTATGGTCCGGTGCGTCTTATAGTCCGAAAAATACGGTATATTGAGTTCTTGCTCAGGACAGGGGTATTGCAAGCTTCTGGCTTGGTGAGATGATCTTCAGTTCCATTACAGTATTGCAGGTTCCAGTGCAAGGGTGGGGTGGTAGGATGGGATCAGCCCAGCTTCATTTTTCTTTAAGCTTCTGAGTGGCAATGGTGGCAGGCTTCCAGGGTCTTAATCTGTTCACTCATTTAGTGCACCTGTAGGCTTGTAGGTGCTGGACAGTACTGTGCTTGCACACATTTTTCTTATGTTCTCATGTTTCTCATATGTTATATTCTTATGTCTGTAATAAGGCAGTAGCATCATGTGTACTTCCAGAAAAGGTTCCAAATCTGCGGTGTAGTACATCCAACACCACTGCTCATACGACTGGAACTGATAGGGAGAAGTGGTGGTAGTTGCAGTAAAAGTTCCCTGTGCTCCTTAAGCTGAGTCTATGTGACCTTTAGATGCAGTGTGCATGGCTTCAGAAGGAACTGATTGTGTACATACTCAATACGTGAAACAGTATTGGTGTTGACCCCAGCCCTCGACACCTCTCATTGCTTGGCACCCCAGGTGATACCTGCTCATTTTCCTCTAGAGTGGATTCTGACTACAAATATAGTTTTAAAAATCCTGAAATTAATTTTGGTAGGGAGGAAGAGGGCGGAACATTGGCCAGTTGGTATTCTTGTAACTTCAAAATGTTTTTCTTGAGCTGTAAAATCTGTTACCTTCTGGCAGCTTAATGACCGATTTTCCTGTTCTCATAGTGTGGAATTGCTTTGATAAGTTGATAACAGTAAACATAAATTGAGATTGTTGGAAGCATTCAGAGAAAATTACAGTCTAGGTGGGCTTTGGTATTGATAGTTAGACATTTTAATTGTAGCAAAATAGTTCTTTAGTAATACTGTTTCTGGTGGGAGTAAATTTTGCAGTGCATTTGCAATCACAGTATTTAAGCAGAAGAAAATGCATGTTAATGTCTGATAAGAAAGTGATTTTTTTGTAGTAACCACCAAAACAAAATAGCTGTTTTTCCAATAGAAATATGTGCATCTAAAAAGAAAATGCAATGTTCTGTTGTTACAGTGTAATTTTTGTACATTGAAGCTGTATTTTCCCACTTCAATCTTTGTAATATGAGACCTACTGCATAAGTTAACATGGTGAAGTCTAAAGCGACAGTTTAACACACACTCACTTGCGTTCTCTCTCCTACAGAAATATGTGCACTCACACAGTAAGATACCCTTTTGTTACTTTGATACACAAGAAGGGTAAAGATTGGATGAGTGAGACCTATCTCCCTGATTACAATGGATGTAAAAAATTTTCTATAAGGTCTTGCAACTCAAGTTAAAACACGCACTGGTTTGGAGTACCAGCACCCCCCCCCCCCTTCCGAAAATATCCTATCCACACCATTACATTTCTCAGTCAAAATCCCCCCCCTCCCTACATTGGTATCAGCCAGTCTCAAACCTGTGATCCTTAGATTTAGAGGCAGCCAGCCACCGTTCCAGCTGAAAAAAAGGCCCTGATACCCCACCCACCCCCTAAGGTTGGCTCTGCATGAGTACCAACACCTTTTTTTTTTTCCTTTAAAAAAGCACTGGGTTAAAACAAATATTGCCTTGTTTGGTCCAGTAGGATCAGACTAGCTTTGTGCAGGACAGGTCTTGTGTAGGTAATCCCTGGAAATTGTAAACATTTCTCTGTACATGGATTTTGGGTGACTGAATTTAACATAGCCTGGTCCATATGCACAGTGAAGTGAAAGGCTGTTGTATTAATATTACTAAGTCTGAATTGTTGCTGATTGGGCCCAGGTTTTGGATTCCTGATTACTTATCCAATTCTAGATGGGTACAGGCAGGCATGAAGATGAATTTTAAAAAGGCCATACAAACTGGAATTGAGGCATCCAGGTCAGGATGTCTCAAGTTGAACTTGTATTATAAAACAGGATCTGTTGACATAGAGCCTGTGCTAAAATACATTGACCAAACAAAAAGAGCACAGTGGGCCTTCTAGAATGGATTTACAGATTGACAGCCAAACTATATTGACACAGACTATGTTCCAGCGGAACGTCTGTGTAAGGGGTCTATTAAGAAGAAGAAGAAAAAGATATATGTGTGTATGTATATATATATATATATATATATACACATATATACACACACACACGAAACTTGTAAAACAATGTTTAAAATAATATTTAAAACAAAATTCTTCTGGACAGAAAAAATAATAATAAAAAAACTTTTGAATTAAAAACTTACAAGTGTAAATCTAAATAAGATGACATCTTGATAAAATTAAGGTAAACATGCAAATGATGAGCAGACAGTTATGAGTAGTATAAAAATGTAGTAAATATGAAATTACCGTCAATGTCAGTAATATAGTCTGGACAATATCCGCCGTTCTTTCAATATTCACAGGCAATGCCACCATATATATGACTGGGTAGCAGATATAAATCTGAATGTTGACCTGTTTGATCATAAGCATGCTTTCCTCTTCTGAAATGGGGACTATACTTTTATTTTTTAGCCCCCTTCTACTCCATCTCAAAATACTCCCAGACCACATTTCCTCGCCATATGCACATTTTGTAGTTTGATGTATATGTCCTGGATTTGTAAAATTGGGTTTTAGATGTGTAGGCAGTATGCACATCTAAATGCTGGCCTGTGTGTGTCTAAAACACGAATAGGAGTTCTAAAATGATTACCTTTTTGTATTTGGGTGTCATGGTTGTTACTGATATGCAGCATTTGTTTCAGGTTAAGTTGCAGGATTAAGCAGCTTCTGAATTACTGGGCCAAGTTTGCGGTATCCTAGGCTGGGACAATTTAATTACTGACCAAGGATTTATGCACCAAAAATTTCAGCATTTTGGACCCTGTTTACTAAGTCTCGCTGTAGGGATGCTAACTTTTTTTTTCTTTTTTTTTTTAAATTCTTTTTTTATATCTTTTTACATTTTATTTCACAATATAATATAAATGGAAATATTCAGAAAATACAAAAGGAAACAAAAACATTTTAAAGGAAATAAAGTTCTCTATAAACTTTGTCCACTACTCAATGATCCAAGTAACAGGAAAAAAGAAAATATTAATTAATCTATCAAAGAAACTTGAAGAACAGTTTATCCTGCTAGCCCACTTGTAGCATTTCTCACTGGGTTGCCCATTCAGTGTTTAACAGCGCTTTCCTGTAAATCAATAAATTGTTGCAACTTTACAGGGTCAAAGAATACGTAATTATTAACATTTAGGGATATCAAGCATCTACAAGGAAATTTTAATTAAAAAACTGCTCCTAAGTTGAGAGCTCTTGTCTTATAAGACAAGAACTCTCTCCTTCTCTTTTGAGTATCCCTCGCTAAATCAGGGAAAATTTGTATCTTTGAACCCATAAAGTTTGCATTTGCATGACAAAAATAAGTCTTGAAAATGTTATTACGATCTATCTCCAAAGCAAAGGTAGCAATTAAAGTGGTTCTTTCAGTCACAATTTCCAGGGATGACTCCAAGAATCCAGTCAAATCAAAGTCCGGTTGAGCTTGAGACTGTCCATCAGTCACTTTTTTAAATCCTGTAATGTACTGGGCTCTAGCAATGGGGGGAAACCTCTCTGCTGGTATTCCCAGGACTTCTCCAAAATATTTACGCAACATGTCAAGAGCAGGAATTAGTGGAGATTTAGGAAAATGAATAAATCTCAAGTTATTCCTACGACCTTGATTTTCAAGAAATTCTATTTTGCGATGTTGAACCTCTCTCTCCCTGATCAGTGTGGCTGAAACATTTTGCAATTTATTAACCTCGGCTTTCAAAGGTGCTACCTTTTTTATATTGTCTTGGACTTTTCCAAAGATTTCTTGATGATTTTGTTTCAAGTCAATTACTTCTCCCTTCAGGGAGTTTGTTAGTTTGTAAAGCAGTGCTAATACCTTGGATGGTGTCCCAGAGCATTTCCAACGTAATCACAGCTGGTCTTCCTACACCACGGGTTTCAACAGGAGCTGGAGCTCGATCCACAGAAGAGATGTTATCCTTCGTTGTTAATTTGGTCGGCGTTGAGGCGCTAACGGGCCCTCCTGGTTCAGACGACAGGGGTTGTATTCCACCAATCATCCCGTCGTTCTGAGCCTCCATCAGCGACATACCTGCTCCTGGCCTCGGGGGAGCCGTGTTGGAGGGCGGGCTAAGCGATACGCCCTCAATGCTGTGATCAGCTTCGGATGAGGCTGATCTCGCGGTCGCAGGAAGTTGCTCTCCGAATGTCTGAATTCCAAAAGACTCCAGCACGGTTTGGCGCACAGCGGGACTTGAAGCTTGACTCGAGGAGGTAAGAGTTTTCGCCTTCCCCTTTCTCTTCCCCATGGTGTTCATTCGGGTTTCTGGCGTCTACCCCGCTAGGAGCTCAGGAAGTCCAAACACACCGCCATTTTGGATCTCCAGGACGCTAACTTTTTAGCATGCTAAAAATTAGCGCACGTTAACAATAGAGGCACCCATTATATTCAGATGGGTGTCTCTAGTGTTAGTGCGCATTAATTTGTAGCCCGTGCTAAGAAGTTTGTGTGCCTACAGCACGGCTTAGTAAACAGGGCCTTTTGTGTTGAAAACAAATTTGAATCTTTTAAAATTGTGCAAAAATAATAGTTTTATTTTTACATAGAAACAGAGAAAATGACAGCAGGTAGACTATATGGCTTATCAAGCCTAACCATTCATACTGTCTACTATCCTTTCCTTTCCGAGATCCTATGTGCATGTCCTATATTCTCTTGAATTCAGATGCGGTCTTTGTCTCCACCATCTCCACCAAGAGGCTGTTGCATATGACACAGAGGTATTTAATAAAAATCTCTACCATCTCCCCTCTCCTGCCTTTATTCCAGCATATAGACATTGGGATCTTAGTTTGTCCCCATCAGATTTATAACAGATTACTGACCATTTTAGTAGCCACACTCTGAACTGACGCCATCCTGATTATATCTGTCAGAAAGTTTGATCTTCAGAATTGCACACAGTACGCTGAATGTTTCTCTGTGGCTTGTCAGAATCTCTCTCTAACTGCAAGTTTCTGTCATTTTAAACATAAAAACCTTACTGGTAATTTGTAGCATTTGTTTTATTGCAGTGCTAGGAGGTTATAAATTGTTTCTTGGAAACTTCTTGTTAGCGAAGAATCAATTTGTTAATCAACAATAAAGTGCACATAAACCTAATAAAATAAAGCTTGAAATCTGAGCATAATGTTCAATATTTCTTAAATATACTACTTGGAAATTGAATAGAATTCAACAGTTTAAATTAATTTATAGAATTGGGGGGAGGAGGCAGGAGCAGGCAAGATTCTTTCTTTCCTTTTTTTTTTCTTCCAGTATTAGTTGTAAGACACAGTTTTATAATCTAGGATGGTGTGCTGTAGGGGAAGAGGTAGGGGCCTGGTCATAGCAGTTGATGTCAGCAGCAGTCTTGTCCCCAGGTCTCTGTACAATGCCAGCATGGGGAGTCAGCTTGCAGCACCTTTCATTGTTGCTGTAACTATTAGGCTACTTCTCCAGGCTAGGAACCAAGGAAGGCAGGGTTAAAATCATGCCTCTGAGTGATACTCCCTGTGATGTTAAGCAAATCACTTCAAGCTTCGTTGCCTCAGGTACAACTGAGATTGTAATATACTTGGACAGGGAAATAAAGGTGATTGGTTCTAAAATCCAAATTCTAAGTGCGGAGCCACATTGTGACGACGTATTGAGTTCTAGAGCTGACCTGGGGCATCATTGTGGTAACATATTTATATAGTTTTTGTTAGTCTACAGCAACAGATACAAGTGGATTCCCTTAGTGACTACTATCAAAATTATAGTGGAAAAAGAATGCTCAGTGGGATGACATTTTTCTGTAATGCTTTGAGTTCACTAATTTTCAAATTAATTGAAGCTCATAAGTACATAAGTATTGCCATACTGGGAAAGACCAAAGGTCCATCAAGCCCAGCATCCTGTTTCCAACTGTGGCCAATCCAGGTCACAAATACCTGGCAAGATCCCAAAAAAGTACAAAACATTTTATACTGCTTATCCCAGAAATAGTGGATTTTCCCCAAGTCCATTTAATAACGGTCTATGGACTTTTCCTTTAGGAAGCCATCCAAACCTTTTAAAAACTCTGCTAAGCTAACCGCCTTTACCACATTCTCTGGCAACGAATTCCAGAGTTTAATTACACGCTGAGTGAAGAAACATTTTCTCCGATTCGTTTTAAATTTACTCCATTGTAGCTTCATCGCATGCCCCCTAGTCCTAGTATTTTTGGAAAGCGTAGACAGACGCTTCACATCTACCCGTTCAACTCCACTCATGTCTCCCCTCAGCCGCCTTTTCTCCAAGCTGAAGAGCCCTAGCCGCTTTAGCCTTTCCTCATAGGGAAGTCATCCTATCCCCTTTATCATTTTCGTTGCTCTTCTCTGCACCTTTTCTAATTCCACTATATCTTTTTTGAGATGCAGCGACCAGAATTGAACACAATATTCGAGTTGCGGTTGCACCATGGAGTGGTACAAAGGCATTATAACATCCTCATTTTTGTTTTCCATTCCTTTCCTAATAATATCTAACATTCTATTTGCTTTCTTAGCCGCAGCAGCACACTGAGCAGAAGGTTTCAACGTATCATCAACGACGACACATAGATCCCTTTCTTGGTTTGTGACTCCTAACGTGGAACCTTGCATGACATAGCTATAATTTGGGTTCCTCTTTCCCACATGCATCACTTTGCACTTGCTCACATTAAACATCATCTGCCATTTAGATGCCCAGTCTCCCAGTCTCGTAAGGTCCTCTTGTAATTTTTCACAATCCTCCCACAATTTAATGACTTTGAATAACTTTGTGTCATCAGCAAATGTAATTACCTCACTAGTTACTCCCATCTCTAGGTCATTTATAAATATGTTAAAAAGCAGCGGTCCCAGCACAGAGCCCTGGGGAACCCCTCTAACTACCCTTCTCCATTGAGAATACTGACCATTTAACCCTACTCTCTGTTTTCTGTCTTTTAACCAGTTTTTAATCCACAATAGGACACTACCTGCTATCCCATGACTTTCCAATTTCCTAAGGAGTCTTTCATGAGGTACTTTGTCAAACGCCTTCAGAAAATCCAGATACACAATATCATCCGGCTCCCCTTTATCCACATGTTTGTTCACCCCTTCAAAGAAATGTAGTAGATTGGTGAGACAAGAGTTCCCTTCAGTAAATCCATGTTGACTTTGTCTCATTAATCCATGCTTTTGAATATGCTCTGTAATTGTCTCTACCATTTTGCCTGGCACCGACGTCAGACTCACCGGTCTATAATTTCCCTGATCTCCTCTGGAATCTTTTTAAAAAATCGGCGTTACATTGGCTACCCTCCAATCTTCCGGTACCGCGCTTGATTTTAAGGATAAATTACATATTACTAACAATAGCTCCGCAAGCTGATTTTTCAGTTCTATCAGTACACTGGGATGAATACCATCCTGTCCAGGAGATTTGCTACTCTTCAGTTTGTAGAACTGCCCCATTACATCCTCCAGGTTTACAGAGAATTCATTAAGTTTCTCCGACTTGTGTAGCTTTGAATACCATTTCTGGCACCGGTATCCCACCCAAATCTTCCTCAGTGGAGACTGAAGCAAAGAATTCATTTAATCTCTCCTCTACGGCTTTGTCTTCCCTGATCGCCCCTTTTACTCCTCGGTCATCTAGCGGTCCAACCAATTCTTTTGCCGGCTTCCTGCAATTTTTTACTATGTGTTTTTGCCTCCAATGCAATCTTTTTTTCGAAGTCCCTCTTAACCTTCCTTATCAGCGCTTTGCATTTGACTTGACATTCCTTATTCTGTTTCTTATTATTTTCAGTCGGTTCCTCCTGCCATTTTCTGAGGGATTTTCTTTTAGCTCTAGCTTCTTTTAGAGTTTGTCTCTGTCCCCGCCCCATCCCCGCAGGTTCTGTCTCCGTCCCCGCCCCATCCCCGCAGGTTCTGTCTCTGTTCCCGCCCCATCCCTGTAGGTTCTCTCCCCACCCCATCCCCGCAGGTTCTGTCTCCGTCCCTGCCCCGTCCCTGCATTCCCTGTCTCCATCCCCGCCCCGTCCCAGCAGGTTCTGTCCTTGTCCCTGCCCCATCCCTGTGGGCTCTGTCCTCATCTGCAGAAGCCTCGAACACTTATGATTTTATATTTAAATCTTTTTATTAAAATATAAAAAGGAACAATATGCTGTGCAACTGTTGTGTATAAATTACAAATAGAGAACAATAATAACCCTCCTTCCCACCACCCCACCCTCTACCCTTCCAACCCCAACAATAGGTGATTTCTACTACACCAAGGAATCCTAATTCACACTGTTAAAATATCAGGGGTATAAAATACAACCCGTTCTATATGCCCTAGAGGGGAAAAATATGCCCTATAAAAGCACTATGTTTTTTTAATCTGTGGATAAATAAGAAATCATCAACATTCTCAGGATTCAATCTAGCTCTCCTGTCTTCCACAGTCCTTCCTGGAATAGAAGTGGTCTTCTTAGAAGATGTGCTGGTAGCAGGATGTACAGGATCTCCCATGCAAATTTTGCTAGTTGTGGCCAGAATGTTTGCTTGTTTTTTCAAAAAATCAAAGTATCTTTGTAGGCATCACTTAAACATAAATAACAGTCCAGTTCATTAACAGGCTTCAAAGTAGAAAATGACACGGGGGCAAAGTTTGTCCCCTGTTCCCGTCCCTGTGAGCTCCGCCCCCGCCCGTCCCCGCAAGCTCTGTCCCCATCCCCGCGGTTACTGTGGTTCCCCGTCCCCGTGTCATTCTGTAGCTTCTTTCACCTCACTTTTTAACCATGCTGGCAGTCGTTTGGTCTTCCCTCCTCCTTTTTTAATACGCGGAATATATTTGGCCTGGGCTTCCAGGATGGTGTTTTTGAACAGCAGTCACGCCTGATGCAAATTTTTGACCCTCGCAGCTGCTTCTCACTGTTCTTCTCATTTTATCATAGTCTACTTTTTTAAAGTTAAACGCTAACATATTTGATTTCCTATGTATACTTCAAAGCTAATACCAAATCCGATCACATTATGATTGTTTCAGGTAAAAAAAAGAATTAGTAATGATGTTATATTGCAGTGCTTCAATTAGTCAGTCATAGCCATCAGAGAGAGGTTTTTTTTTTTTTGTAAAGGTAAACAGCAGTCTTTGTAGGTTGGAGTCTTAAAGGATGAACAAAAGATAAATTGTCAAGCTGGTTTAATTGATTAAACTAAGACCAACAGCTTGTTTTTGTTCACTTTTTGTATACTGTAACAATGCTGTCAGCATGCTGCTGTTTGTTCCTTTCTGCTGTGGTATGGGGCCATTTATGATGCTCAAATTTAAAACTGGAGAAGGTTGTCAAACATATTTCAACTTGAAAACCTGAAAGATCCCCTTTAAGGAATGTTCCAGTGATATGTAAATGCAAAAATGAGGTCTCTGGCTCTGCTGTAAGCTTTTGTGTGAATACTCTGATTGTCAGTGACTGCATGGTAAAATGCATGGGAAGAGCAGTAGAGAGCTGCATGGGAATGGGGATTTTGGGAATCCCGCAGATCCTGCGGGATTCCTGCAGGTATGGGAGAAGTTGCCACAGAATTCCCACAGGGATGGAAGAAGTTGCCATGGGATTCCTGTGGGAGTATAGTCAAAATCTCTGGTGACTCCAGAATGAGGCTTGGAATGTACTGAGGGGCCCTTTTACTAAGCCCCGTAAGC
Organism: Microcaecilia unicolor; assembly: GCF_901765095.1. NCBI lineage: Eukaryota > Metazoa > Chordata > Amphibia > Gymnophiona > Siphonopidae > Microcaecilia > Microcaecilia unicolor. The sequence goes on along the minus strand of NC_044031.1, from coordinate 137,606,513 downwards.
GTCTGTGTATGCTCAACATGTGTCAAAATGGAGTTACCGCATGGCTACCGCGTGGCTCTTGCGGTAATTTAATTTTTACCGCGCGGCTGAAAAATAATGTTTATTTTCTGCTGCGTATATCGGACATGTGACAAGTGGCATTTGGCACATGTAGGTCATTTCCGCTCGGATTCTGCTTGAGACTTTACCGCTAGGTCAATAGCTGGTGGTAAGCTCTCAGACCCAAAATGGGCACGCAGCAATTTTCATTTTGCCGCATGTCCATTCATGGTAAAAATTTTAAAAAGGTCCTTTTTTACAGGTGCCCTGAAAAATGATTCTGCACGTGCCCAAAACCCACGCCTTCACTAACGCAGGCCATTTTCCAGCATACCTTAGTAAAAGGACCCCTAAGAGAGGCAATTGGTTGAATAGTGAACACCGTCCAAGAAAACCATGGGAGGCTGTTGGGGTTGGGAAGAAACAGAGGGCTGCAAGCAAGTAAATAATAGCATGATTCCTGCAGGTATGGGCGGAGATGAGGAGATTAATTGTGGGGATGGAATGGATCTTAGCAGGTATGGGTTAGATTCCATTGGGGATGGACAGGGATGGGAGAATTTTCTATCCCTGTGCAACTCTAAAGCAGAATGACTTTTTGGACTATATCAGTACACAATATTCCTTTCTAAAAGAATAAGCTTGGTTTTGGTTTTTTTTTGCATTCCGTTATAGTGTTGTTTTAGATTAGACAAGTTCATTAAAGTATGTCTCTGTATTAAGCTGAGCCACTTTCCTGGTAAAGAGAGAGGGCATAGGGGTTGGAATATACAGAGTAGTGTGCTGCGCTGCTGAAGGTTATAGTTATGTTTTCTGGTTGAAGTAGTTTGCTGACAGTGTCACAGGATACTTTTCTATATTTCTTCTTCAAAAGTCTAAGACTTTATAAGGGTTAATATTTGTGTTCCAGAAACTGACATTTTGCTGTTTTAGTTTCACATTGTAAAACTTGAGCAACTTCAACATTCAGTATCCCTTAAGTTTGTGGTTTGAGTATGTGTTCCTATGTTGCTTAACTCACAAAAATATATTAAGCTTGTGATTTAATTCAAAACCATGCCAACTAATTAATAAATACTTTTTACATTAACCCTGAATATATATCCTTCCAGCCTCTCTTCTTCAATCTTGTTCTAAAACTTTCTTTGCCGGTGAAGGCCTAAAAGATTTAAAGGTAGTGAGAGGATTGGGGAGGTGGAGTTAAGTGATCCCCACTGATCGCCTGGGGGGAGAAGGAGAGGTGTTAGGCAGATGGGGTTGTCATGCACAACCACTTCGGGCTCAGGCCTGCCCAACATTGGGGGTTGGTACACTTCTGATAGGTACATCATCAGCATAAATATAGAATTTTATCTTTTAATCAAAACAGTTCAGCTATCTACCCATATGTGACAAAACAAACAGAAGATTGTAGGAAAGTTTTTTTTAGCATTGCATCAAGATGTACCATCTTTGGGGGCATCGTTTTTGATAGCTTATCGCACCAGCGAGTGCTTAACCAAATATATGGGAGTGAAATATATTTTCTTTGAGCTAGAGCAGTTGAAGGCCTTCAGGTCTTGTAGATATAAAGAAGGTCCCTACCGAATAGCCCCAGCAAGTAATATAGTTAAAGTGAGGGATATTTCATGTTATTGGCCTTTCTTTAGCTTTTTTTTTTCTCCTTTGTTAATTGACCTCTTTGTCATATTACAACTCCCCCCCCCCCCTTGATATTATTATCTAAGAAGGATTGCTTGTTTTCTTTTATATTTGATGTCTTTTGATTGTTTCCTTCTGCTGTTCTGTAATAAGTATTTGATAATGCAAAAAAAAAAAAAAAGCTCAGCTAGAGTCTTGTGGTAGTGATTAAATAGAATAGGTGACAATATCCAAGCTATCATTCCAAGAAATCCATTTCCTTATCACCTTGAGATATGAATGTTTCCAGATTTTTCTGTTTATTGGTGTTCAGCATCTTGCCTTGCCTCACCTCTCCATCTCCTCATGCACTGCAACTCCGTGGTTTTGCATTCTAGGCGCAAAATTTAAAAAAATAAAACAAATTTTTTGAAAAAAAAAAAATATATATATATTTTTTACTATTGAGGATGTTCAATTTTATTTTCCAGAGGATGTTAAGCAAGTATTTGGTCAGACTACAATTCATCAGCACATTCCATTTAATTGGAGTTCAGAGTTTGTCCAGCTGCATTTTGGAAAAGATTGGAAAAAACGATTAACTTATGCGGAGTTTACTCAGTTTTTACTGGTGAGTTCAACATGCAAATAAATTGAAAGATGCTACTCTATCCATTTGTGAAACCTATTAACATCTGTATATTATACATTTTTTTTCCTTATTGTGACATGTACTACTGGGGGAATAATGCATAAAACATTTTTGAATATTCTGCAGTTTATAAATTTTTGTGCAGACTTCCCACATATTAAGGCCACTCCCTATGCATGAAATCTCTCCCTCCCACTGGTAGCCGTTTCTGTCCTCAGTTTCTGCCTTCTCCAGCTCTCTTAGTTTCTACCCCTTCCCCTCTTCTGGTAAATTCTTCTCCCAGCTTTCTGTTCCCCTTTTCTAAGTGAATATCTGTTTGTTTTCTCTCCTGCCACAATTCTTCTCAGTTCACTTATTCTCTATCATCGGGCAGTTCGCTACCTTCTACAGTTCTATTTCTCCATCCCTCAGCATTCACTACTTCTGTCCTTTGTTTATCTCCTAGGAAGACCCCAAGTTCTATCCATTCCCAAGGATTCCCCCCTCTCAAATTTACAAACCTCTACCTCTTCTTAGTTATTGCCCTTCCCATGCACCCACCTTATACCTCTTTTCTCTCCTTTCTGTCCCCCAACTTCTGTGGCACAAACCTCCTGTAGCCTTCTGCTCTGGTTGTACCTGAGAAAGGCAGTATATCAAATGCATGACCTATAACTATACCCACAAGTCACAAAATATCTTCACCAAATCTGTGTGTGTAGTTCAATGGATGTCACCCGTTTACAATATAATATAAACAATGGAGGAAAAAGCCTCGGAATCGGAAGGGTGCTAATGATATTCACACCAACATCTCAATCACTGGCATAAAAGACCTCCAAGAAATCTTTAATGTCACCTACATTGGTGCACTTAAATTTAGACACCACCATTTCTGTCAGGTCTGTGCTTGGTGTAAATGGGTATGCCTATGAGTACCAAGCAACGTGTGTAACTTACATGCACAACTTATAGAATACTGTAAGTTGGAGACATACCTGTGCCCCTCCAATGCTCAGCCCACACGTATGCCCCCTTGCAGTTATGTGCTATTACACTTATGCACTATCTTATAGAATAGTACATAGGATATTATATGCATAAGTATGTGTAGCTGCATGCACCCAGTTACAGAATTGCCTTTTATGTAAGTTACTCATGCCTGTATAGAATAGTGCTTAGATACCTTGTTGGTGCCTTTGTGGGCAAGTGCATGTATTATATGCATTTATGCATACAAGGGGCATGTAAAGCGGGCACCTAGATTATAGAATTGCCTTTAGAAAGTGATGGAGAAGAATTACAGATAAATACGGTAGAGGTTGAACGCGTCACGTAGAGAAGGTTTGCATAAAACTTGCAAAATTAAACTGAATACGTTTCTGTTCAATATTTTCGTAAACTATATTATATACCTGCTAGAAGGAAGAGTGATCTGTGTTGGAAATACTAGATTCTATGAAAGGATGAGCACTCTAGATAGAGTAGAGAAAATGAGGCATGAAGGCTAAGTGAGAATGCAATTTGGTTGGAGAAATGCAAGACAATGGCACATTAAAGGATTGAAGCACTGATATACACCAAACAGGAGAAGGATCTCGAGGGCAGGGATCATATCTTATAATCTCAAGGTTGCAAAATAGTGTGAAGGGCAATAGTAAGAAACTGGAATTGCTAAGACATAAAGGAAGAGCTGTTAACTGCACAAAGAAATAGTAATGCCTGCACGAATTAGTGGAGAAACTTTATCTGAAGTAGTGTGCTTGAGGTTGTATTTCCAAAAGGATATAGACAGTATAAAGGCAGTTCAGGATTATCAATATGACGTAGATTATACTTTTCGACATAGTAGACCACTCACTTCTAATATAGTGCTTGGAGTTGCTCTTAACTGGTTCCACTCTTATTTCTGTCTCCGCACAAGTCACTGATACAGGGTGAGTCTACTTCTGTCATCACTCCCCTTTCATGAGGGAGGTATTCTGCAGGGGTGTATCCTTGCTGATCCTTGCTCTACACAGATTTTAATATCTTCCTGATGCCTTTAGCCACTCATACAGGATCTTAACATCAGTTTCATTCATTTGAGTATTTATATACTGCTTAGACCTAAGCGGTTTACAGTTTCACTTTACAGGTACTGGGTCTGTCCCTATTGGGCTCACAGTCTAGGTAGTACAATGTGTACTACTGTTGTATCTAGGGCAATGGAGGGTTAAGTGACTTGTCCAGGGTCACACGGAGATGCAGAGGGAATTGAACCTGGTTCCCCAGGATCTCAACCCACTGCCAACCGTCAGGCAGCATCGGGAATCGAACCCAGTTCTACAACCCGCTACACTAACCATTAGGCTGCTCTTCCACTATGCTGACATCATTTAGTTGTTAATTGTACCTGACACATGGAGCAGGCCATTACAGCTTGTAATATCTCCCGGATATCCTCATGGATTTTATAGTACAAAGTTGTCCTCAACTCAAATAAATCCAAAGCTATTTGAATCTCTCAGTCCACCTCTTCTATATTTAGTCTGTAATATCTTACCCACGTGAGAAATTTCTTCAAATAGTTACAATGAACATTCACTTTCTCCAGTAACTTATACTTTACTTTTTTTTCTACTTTTTAACAGATCATTATTCAATTTTTTTCTTTCATAATCATGAATTCACAATTTCTATAAAACTCCCATTTCCTCACTGTTCCTCTATTTAGTCTGGAGATTGTCGACCCTCATCCTCTTCAAAAATGTTATCCTTTCCCTTGGGGTCCTTATAAATAACTATTTATTATTTGGTCTCCACATTTCATGGGTCATTCAGAGTTTATTTGCAACACTCTGGAAAATTAAATCATTGAAGCCTTATCTGCATGAGAAAGCACAACAGATTCCTACATGCACACGTATTAAACCATCTTGATTACTGCTACTTATTGCTATCAGGCTGTCCCCTATACTCCACTTGTAGACTTCAACTTATCTAGAACATGGCAGTGTTGATTTATAGAGCTAAAAGCTATGACCATGTGATCCCTCTTTTGTGTGCACAACACTGGTTACCAACTGAATCGTATCTAATATAAAATGCTGCTACTCACACACAAAGCTTACTACTCTGGCCAACCTTCCTATCTTTCCTCACTGCTCTTTCCTTATAGTCCAGGTCATACTCGGTATTAGGTGGAATCACTAAGAGGTTTGTGTTAGACTGTTTCTCTCCTCTGGCCTTCTGTTATTCAACATCTTTTTTTACTGTCTATGCTCCATCTTGATCTCTCTTTGAAGAAATTTAAGGCAGCATTAGACTTGAGGGGGCCCTATTACAAACCTGCAGCAAAATATGATTTACCACGGGGCTTGCTGAGGTACCTCATAGTAATTTGGGCACGTGTATACTCTATCACATGCTAAAAAAAATAAAATTGATTTTTTAGCGCTGGGGTCCGAGAGTGGGTGTATTCAGCACTAATCAGCATAATGGAGTGGAATAGAGGAGTGGCCTAGTGGTTAGAGCACCAGTCTTGACATCCAGAGGTGCCCAGTTCAAATCACACTTGGGCAAGTCACTTAACCCTCCTTTACCTCAGATACAAAACTTAGATTGTGAGCCCTCCAGGGACAGGGAAATATCCAGTGCACCTGAATGTAACTCACCTTGAGCTACTACTGAAAAAGGTATGAGCAAAATCCAAACAAATAAATATGGGCATTGCTGCGCACTAACCAATTAGCACAGGTTTAACGCGAGTCCCTACCATCTACAAAATTATTTATTTATGTACTTAAAACATTTCTAACCTGCCTATAAACTAGGCGGTTTACATAAAAACATACATATCAATATATAACAAACATCTTCAATTAACAAGAATAAAACATAAAATGTTGCTGTCATAATTTCCAAAACTGTACTACATATAAAAAAAAGGCTTGAACAAAAAGCTGTGTTTTTTTTAAATAGTTTCTTAAATTGCTGGAAACTAGTAGTTAAGCAAAGCTGAACTGGCAAGGCATTCCACAGTAGGGGCTCATACACTAATGGCCACACACTAATGGGAAAATTAGTGCATGGCCATTAATAGGAAAATCAGCCATTTTACCCAAATGATAAAAATGGCCTTAGCGCAAAGAAATGACCTACATAAGGGAAAGGGAAATGGGACGATATACTGCCTTTCTGTGGCTTTTGCAACTACATTCAAAGTGGTTTATATAGTATATACAGGTACTTCTTTGTACCTGGGACAATGGAGGGTTAAGTGACTTCTCTAGAGGCACAAGGAGCTGCAGTGGGAATCGAACCCAGTTCCCCAGATCAAAGTCCGCTGAACTAACCTCTATGTTATTCCTCCATAAGTGCACTCTGAGACCACTTTTTTTTTTTAATTTATATGAAGTCTTTATTAATAAATGATACATTCTTCCAACAGTACAATCAGTAATATCCATACAAAATAAAGCATTATATGATAACAGAGGTGCTAAGTTACATATCAGACTTCTCCAACCAGTACTAAGATCACAGCACTATATCAGATGATACGCGTTACCTCCGCACCAGGGCGAAGAAGAAGTAATAATCATATCTTTCGGAACTTCAAATTTTTATAGAATTTTTACAATAAAAGTCAAACAAACTCCCCTCCCCCCCCCCCCCCCCCACCATCCCCTTACCCTCCTCCCACCCTCCTCCCTCGCCCCACCCGGACTGGTTTTATGAATCAACAATTAAATTATGTATGAAGGAGAAAGGGGTCCCAAATCAGGTGCCATCTATTGGTACGATTACTCCGCTCAGCAATAAGCCGCTCCATCTCACACACACATCTCAGCTTTCGAATCCACCGAGTTAAAGGTGGGATCGTAGTCTGTTTCCAACAGGCTGCTATAACAATTCGGGCTGCACATGTGGCGTAGCACAACAGCGTTTGTTGATTAGATAAGAGGCCTGCTGCTTTAGTGGAGAATAAGTAGATAGTGGGTTGCCATGGAATCTGTACCCCCAGCCATACCTGCAACCTACTACGAACCGCTTTCCAGAAAGCCCTTATTTTTCTCCAATGCCAACAAATGTGTCCCATGGATCCCTTCACACCACATCCTCTCCAGCACAGCCCAGACAAGGTAGGGTAAATAAGCTGTAAACGCTCTGGTGTCATATACCACCTAAATAGGACTTTAATGACATTTTCTTTAAATGGTACATGAGATGACGCCCCCGCCGCCACCCGTTCCATCCTCTCCCATGCCCCCTCCTCTAGTTCAGTACCCAAATCCCTCTGCCAGCCCTTCCTTTGAAGTGTGTAACGGGGTATTTGTTGAGTAATAATGTGATGTAAACGGGATATCAGCCCTGTAGTCGTGGCCGGCCCCTCACAAATTTGCTCGAGGACAGATTGCTTCCTATGCAACACTTCCTGTATAGCTTTTGTGTTAAGAAAGTGGGTAAGTTGAAGATATGCATATTTATCAGTCACCACTGTCGGGAACTACTGTTGAGCTTCTGCATAGGACAGAAGGGCCTCGCCTGCAACCAGTTGCCCCCATGTTCGCAAACCTCCCTCATACCATCTAGTAAATATGCCTCTCTCTGTCCCCGGAACAAATAATGGATTATATGCTATAGGGGAGAGACGCGTCAGGCAGCTGCGCTGTGGAAACAGACTGTCCCAATTAGCCATGGTAACATATATAGAAGGACATAGCCCCTCTTCTAACGACCTAAGGGACCTCGGTAGCCACATTAACGCTCCCAGCGGTCTGTCGCCCAAGGTAAACTGCTCCAGATCCACCCATTGCCGATCAGGATAGGCCTGAAACCATTCCACAGCCGCACGCGCCTGAGCTGCTCTGTAGTACCAAGCTAGGTTAGGGACCCCAAGCCCTCCTCTTTTCCTATCCTGATACAAGAAGGCCCGCGCTAACCTCGGACGTTTACCGGCCCAAATGAAATGCACAATATGATCTTGCAGTGCAGCAAGAAATCTGCGGGGCAACGAGATCGGAAGAGCCTGAAATAGGTACAGTAAGCGTGGTAGTATGTTCAACTTAACTGCAGCAATACGGCCAAGCCAGGAGAGCGCAATATCTCCCCATCTTTCCATATCAGCAGTAAGAACCCGGCCTAATCCCTTATAATTTGCCGTGAAGAGGTCAGAAAGCCTAACAGTGATGTTCACCCCCAAGTAGCTTATACCCCCACTGGCCCACCGAAAAGCATACGTGTCCTTTAAGGTTTCCACCAGGTCTTCAGGGAGGGTCACGTTTAACGCCTCAGATTTTGACATATTTACTTTAAACCCGGAGACTGTCGAGTATTGTTCAATATCTTTCAGGAGCTCAGGAAAGGATGTTAAAGGGCGAGTAATGAACAATAGCACGTCGTCTGCAAAGAGGGCCAGTTTATGTGCTCTCCCCGCTTTTGTAATGCCAGTGATCCCCGGGTTAGATCTTACCCTGGAAGCAAAAGGCTCCATAACCATGGCAAACAACAACGGGGAGAGTGGGCAACCCTGCCTGGTACCTCTGTGCAAGGTGAAAAAGTCAGAGTAGCCTCCATTCAATCTGATGCATGCTTTAGGCGAAGTATAAAATGCTTGAATCCACCTACAAAATTGGGGTCCTATCCCAAAGGACTCCATCACCTTGTACATAAATGGCCAATGCACCCTGTCGAAGGCCTTTTCAGCATCTAAGCTAAGTAGACACATAGGCCTTCGCATTTTTTTTTGCCAAGTACATTAAATCTACCACTCGCCTCGTATTATTCATTGCTTTTCTATAAGAAACAAAACCCACCTGGTCAGGGTGAATAATCGCTGGAAGCAAGGGGGCTAGTCTATTAGCTAAAACTTTGGCTAAGATTTTGACATCTGTGTTTAGAACAGATATGGGATGATAAGACCCACATTCCGTATGATCTTTGTCTGGTTTCGGTATCACTGCTATCCACGCCTCTAGCATGGAGACCGGTAAAGACTCCCCCCGCCCAATTTGGTTAAACAGATCAGCCAGGAGTGGAGCCAGTTCTGGGGCAAATTTCTTATAGAACTCATTAGGGAGTCCGTCCAGTCCAGAGGACTTACAAGATGGTAAATGTTGAATAGCTTTGTTTACCTCAAGCGGCGTGACCGGCTCATCCAGCATGTCACGTTGCTGGCTTGTCAGAGAAGCTAGGTCAGTCTCCGCTATGTAGTTTGCAATGGAGTCTACAGGGGGATTTATTTCACGAGTATATAACTCCCGATAAAAATCACTAAATTGCCTCCTAATAGCCTCCGATGTATGCAGCATTCCTCCTCCCCTCTCCCGAATATGGGTTACAGCCCTTTCCACTTTTTGCCTACGCAACCGCAAGGCCAGGAGGCGTTCCGCCTTGTTGGAAAATTCATAAGAATAGACTTTCGATCTAGATTGCAATTGGCTTAAATGTTCAGAGTAAATAGAGTCCAACTGAAGGCGCTGGGCTCGCAACTCCTCCAACACAGCCAAGGAGCCCTCAACCTTATGCTGTGCTTCTAACTTCTTGATCCTATCCAAGCATTGGGTCACTTGTTTTCTACGAATCCGAGCTCTCTTACTAGCCAGCTGTAAAAAGTAGCCTCTCGACACTGCCTTCATAGCATCCCACACAACGCTCAGGGGCGGCCCAGACTCCCTATTGATCTCCAGGTACTCTCTCAACATTTTCTTACAGCCCTCCACCACCTCGCCCTCTTGTAACACTGTGGCATTAAGCGCCCATCTCGTGTCTTTGATCTCCGTCTTAATTGTTGGTAGATTAACCCAAACTGGGGCGTGATCTGACAGAGTTGCATTACCAATTCCCGCACCTGGCCCCTGCTCAGCTAAAGCTACATCGAGAAAGATATAATCAATGCGTGAGTACGAAGCATGCACTGCGGAATAGTATGTATAGTCTCTCACTTGCGCATGATTCAAACGCCACACATCTAGGGTCCCTAGGGAAGTGGCCAGGGATCCCAACGCCCATGCATCCTGGGTGCCTACAGGCTGCACAGGCCCAGACCGATCCAAACTCGGATCCATAACGCCATTGAAATCACCCCCCATTATTATAGATCCCTGGGCAAATGTTGCTAAGAGATTCTTTATTTTAGTTTAGAAAGCCCCCTGGTGATCATTCGGAGCGTATATACAGGCTAGGGTTATGTCCATTTGATCTAATATTATGTGTAAGAACAGATAACGCCCGCCAGGGTCCCTTTTGATCTTTACTATTTGGGCTGAGACTGACTCATGAAACAGCACTGCCACCCTGCGTTTTTGGGTCCCTCATTTGAGGAGGCAAAGAAGGATTTGGGATAGCTAGGGTGGGAGAGGAGTCTTTCATGTTTTCGGCGGAGGTGTGTCTCCTGCAGCAAGACTATATGAGCCTCTAACTGTCGGAGTTATTTAAATAGTTTCTGCCGTTTTAGTGGCATGTTACTACTACTACTACTATTTAGCATTTCTATAGCGCTACAAGGCATTCGCAGCGCTGCACAAACATAGAAGAAAGACAGTCCCTGCTCAAAGAGCTTACAATCTAATAGACAAAAAATAAATAAAGTAAGCAAATCAAATCAATTAATGTGAACGGGAAGGAAGAGAGGAGGGTAGGTGGAGGCGAGTGGTTACAAGTGGTTACGAGTCAAAAGCAATGTTAAAGAGGTTCAGCCCCTTCACATTGTTAGATAGAATCTTAAGATGTATGTTCATAACTAAGACACAAGACAAAACAAAACAAGCATAACATACCACCCACAGGCCTCACTCTCACCCCCATCCTCATACAGTGTACCAGTCCGAGCCCACCCTCCCATACCCTCCCCTTAGACCCTTTAATTATCCCTCCCTTCCCCCCCTCCAAACACCAACCCGAAGATACTTTCTCTCCGAGTGGGAAGTGAGAAAGTAACCCACTGAGTATCAGGCAGACCCAGCTCCCCCCGCCCCCCCCCCCAGCAATTACCATACTGCCATCAAGACCAAGAGCCCTCCCCTCCCCCGTCTAATCAGGTCCACTTTAAACATAGCTTACTTTGTACAGGTCACATCTCTCCATATTACTCCTCTAATTACCCTTCTCACAGTACTAAGGCAATTCCCCACACCTTATACGCTTCTCCCCTTTAGAGGAGAACCCCCTTCTCCCACTTCGAAGTGTGTTGCATATACAGACCCTCCCCCTATTAACCATAGTACATCAAACTCAATAATCATAGTCCTTTGGTTACCACAACTGTAGCCATCTTCCTTCCGATATCTACAGAAGCCAGGAACTCAAGTGGCGAGCCCCACTGAAGCCGTCACACCAACATTCAGGTCCCCTCCATTGCCACTTTCCGCTTCGGGTTACTGCGTTTGTTGGATGCAGGGATCCTCTGCCATTTTTGTAGTTTCGCTTTCGTTACGGGTGCCAGCTCTCTTGAAGGCGCCTTCGGGCTCACCAGGCCCGCTGCGTCCAGGATCGCCCAGGCTTCGGTTAGGGAGCAAACCCTGTGTCTAGACCCTTTGATGGTAAAATTCAATGAAAAAGGGAAGCCCCATCTATAGGTAATCCGTTCCTTGATTAAAATGTCCAGAGCCGGTTTCAGAAGGCGTCTCTGCTGCAGCGTGAACTGGGAAAGATCTTGATATACCATAATCCTGGCTCCGCCAAACTTCAGATCCTGTTTCTTCCGAGCCCAGGTGAGAATTTGCTCTTTTATTTCATATTTGTGAAATCGGACAATAATGTCTCGCGCTCTGTTCTCCTGACGCGGACCCAAGGCTCTATGAGCTCTGTCCAATTCAATGGTCTCTACTGCCATCTCAGCCCCCTTCAGAGTTGCGCATATGGTTTGTACTATTTGTGGGACATCCTCCGTCTCTCCACCCTCTGGAACTCCACGAAACCGGAGATTATTCCTTCGACCTCGATTTTCCAGGTCGTCCAATTTGTAGGCCAGATCTTTTGCCTTTTGATCCAGTTCCTGCAGTTGTGCCTCATGAGCGGTTAGTGAATCCGCGTGCTCGTCCAGCCGAAGTTCTGCTTCCTCGACTCGTCCCCCCAACTCGCGGAGATCCGTGCTGAGCACCTCCATTTTATCTAATATTTCTTCTTTCGATTTTTGGATGTCCTCCTGGATACAAGACAGAATCTGTCTGAGTTCGCCCGAAACACCCTTTTTTGTAGGGGGCCTCCGTGATTCCACCAGCGATAAGGCCGAGTCAGAGTCAGAGGGCGAGGCCTGCGCCATTGCCTCGTGGCGCTTTGGGGTTTTACTCGGCCCACTTCCCGCCGACTTCTCCAAGTCTTTATTCCGCGCTGAGTGCGGTTTGCTCATACTGTTTGTCGATAGTTGCCTGCCGGAAGTGCTTTGAAGTGGCGAAAATAGTTGATGGCGCCTATGTCTAGCTTTTTATTGCAGCGAGGAGCGGGAGCTAAGAAGCTAGGCAGCCATTGCCAGTGGTGACGTCACTTCCTCCCCTCTGAGACCACTTTTTACCCTTGTTTTTTCATTATGGGCTTCCTCTGATATATGCCTCTTTTCTAGTTGGATCTTTCCTAGACAGGACTTCTTTCTCAGGCCGCTATCCTAATGTGTCCTGTTTCCTTGCAAGTTTTTTTTTACAGCACTTTGTTGTGCATTCCTTCCTTTCCTAGTGTTTCCTGTTCTCATTAGTGTGCCTCTCTGCCATTTGTTATTTAGCTGTGTTAGTTTTTAAATTTTATAATTGTAAACCACTTTGATGCTGGCTGAATGCCAAATAAATAAATGCACCACAAGCCCTATGAAATGAGACTCAAGAAAAAAGGGGTGGGGAGGATATGATAGAGGCATTCAGATTCCTCTGAGCTATAAATAAAGCACATAAACAACTGTTTTTTAGTGGAAAAATTGTTCTAGAACAAGGAGTCATATGGCACTTAAAGGACCTACTAGACTCAAAGTAACACAAGCCCCCCCCCCCCCCCCCCACACACACACACAGGAAGAGTAGTAGATGCATAGAATTACCTTCCAGTGTTGGTGATAGAGGCAAAAACGATAGTGGATTTCAAGAAAATATAAAGTACAAGAGAATTTCTGTAAATGGAAACTGAAATTAAATTAGGCAGACCAAGTGGACTTTTTGGTCTTTATCTGCTATGATATGATATTCTGTGTTTCTCTGATCATAGAAGGAATAGTATCTTGAAGTTTGAGTACAAATGTTCATAGTTTGGACACTAAAATCCCAGATTAAGGTCCTTAATAGCAGAGGCAGATTGATATTATTGGCATAGCTCTCTGTCCCAGATTGGCATATAGCTGTAATCCCCTGTCTCTCATGAATCAGAGACAAACAGCAGAATAAACAAGCTGTGCAAAATACACCTGCCAGCTAGCTGTGCACGGTGAAATCCAGTTGTTGACACTTTGTTAAGAACAGCTGCTCACCTTCCCTCAGGGTGTGGATAGTAGTACTGTATTACATGCCAGTTCACTCTTATTGGCTCCCTACCAGTGAGAGGGAGCACCAATCAACAGAGTTGGGGATAGAATTCAATGTAAGGGAGCAGTAATACAGCAAAGACTCTTACTGGCTGGTATCGTAGCCAGGAGAGAGAAACCCATTGCAGAATTCTATGTCCCTTGCAAACTGGCACACTTTTCCTTCTACAGTGTGTTTGAATTTTTATCTGTCCTTCCAAATAGATTATTTTTTTGATGCAAATTCCCCAAAAATATGCAAGTGAAATAATGTGTGATGAACTTAACAAAGGATCCAAAGTTATATTAATATTGAACGTTCGAAAGCTGCAGACATAGGGGCCCAAGGCAATTGCCCTGTTTGCCCATCCTTAACGCCGGCCCTGGCTACCACTGGAATTTCCCCTTCACTAAGCCCATTTCTAGCACATCGAGGATGCAGGGCATTTTCAAAGTTTTTAAAAATTATTTTATTTTACACATGTTAACCCATACGATCAACTAGGCGGGTTACATAAAATCACTCATAATAAAAACAAATCTACATAATAGTAGATTTACATGCAGCTCTGCACCATCATAAAGAGCTACTGCTAATATCCCAGATTAAAAAGTTTGCAGAAAGAGACATGTCTTCAATTGTTTTCTGAAACGTAACAAGTCAGGAATATGTCTCAGTGTTTCGGGCAACTTATTGCATAAAAGAGGTCCAGCAATTGAGAAAAAAATGCATCTTTAGTCACAGTACAGCGTAATTTGGAGGGGTGAGGCACCACGAGTTATCTGTTATCCCCTGATTTCGGTGCATGGGTTGGATCGTAAGGAAAACAGCCAAACTCAATCTCAAAGGGCCGTGCAAAGGATAGATGTCAGTGATGATTAGCAACTGAGAAATACCCTCAGAAGCCAAGGTCTGATCATCAGAACACTAGTATCTATATAAGATTTTGTGCCTGTGATCTTGTCTCTTTCATAGGGTATACTATCTCATAGTTTTTTGAATAAAGCTAATCACTCTAAGACAAACTCAGTCTCTAAACATAAATGAGTACAAAAAACTTCCCAAGCAACAGCATGGTTTAAGTAAATAAACTTAGCTTCCTCATAGCTGGCTTGATAACCCACATTTTCATTTTCAACGGGGCCCAGATCGTTTCACCCACTCTAGGGTTTCATCAGGAACCACTCGAGCATGATTTTTGTAGGGATGTAAGTCTAAAATTAAGATTAAAAAAGTATTTTTGACTCAAATGATTCAGAGCAAACATAACATTCAACAACTTCACACACTGATCAAACATTTACAAAATCCCCAAATGTAAACAAAAAACTAAAAAACAAAAAAGAATGAAAAACCCACCCAACCCTATGGCACTTACTTCTAGCTGACTACACTCCTCTGAAGGTCAGCGCTGAACTACCCACGTACTTCTAAACTTCACTATAAATAGGAAGTTGCCAGCCAAACAAAAACGCTGGCTCCACTAAACTCACAGCTGTATCTCATGCACCAATCGGAATCGATTGACCATTCATAGAAGGAAAAAACGGAATTGACATCTATCCTTTACATATCTTTTGAGATTGAGTTTGGCTGCTTTCCAGTTTTTTTAGTATTAGATTACCTTAGCAGGATTCACAGCCTATACTGCTCATTGAATTATTGTTGGATCGTAAGGACCCAGTACTTGAGTTAAATAGAGAGGTGTCATTCCAGCTAGCACTTTATAAATCAACAATAAAATCTTAGAACTCATTCTAGAAGTCAGAGGTTGTCAGTGTAATTTTTTTCATGGAAGGGGTAAAATAACTGCCACCAGCCTCAAAGCAGCATTTTACACAACTGCAGAATATTACAATAAGTCCAGTTTTGTTAGCACCAGACTTTGAATTACAATCAAAGTAATTTTCTATCACACAGGTTTTATTTTACTCAATAACGTTATTACATAAAAAGTAGACTGAATTATCCTACATAGTAACATATAGTAACATAGTAGATGACGGCAGAAAAAGACCTGCACGGTCCATCTAGTCTGCCCACGATAAACTTATATGTGTATACCTTACCTTGATTTGTACCTGTCTTTTTCAGGGCACAGACCGTATAAGTCTGTCCAGCAGTATTTCCCGCCTCCCAACCACCAGTCCCGCCTCCCATCACCGGCTCCGGCACAGACCCCGTATAAGTCTGCCCTCCCCTATCCTAGCCTCTCAACCACCAACCCCTCTTCCCCCCGCCACCCAATTTCAGCTAAGCTTCTGTGGATCCATTCCTTCTGCACAGGATTCCTTTATGCCTATCCCACGCATGTTTGAATTCCGTTACCGTTTTCATGTCCACCACCTCCCGCAGGAGGGCATTCCAAGCGTTCACCACCCTCTCCGTGAAGAAATACTTCCTGACATCTTTCCTGAGTCTGCCCCCCTTCAATCTCATTTCATGTCCTCTCATTCTACCGCCTTCCCATCTCCGGAAAAGATTAGTTTGCGGATTAATACCTTTCAAATATTTGAACGTCTGTATCATATCACCCCTGTTCCTCCTTTCCTCCAGAGTATACATGTTCAGGTCAGCAAGTCTCTCTTCATACGTCTTGGAACGCAACTCCCATACCATCCTCGTAGCTTTTCTTTGTACCGCTTCCATTTTTTTAACATCCTTCGCAAGGTACGGCCTCCAAAACTGAACACAATACTCCAGGTGGGGCCTCACCAACGTCTTATACAGGGGCATTAAAACCTCCTTTCTTCTGCTGGTCACACCTCTCTCTATACAGCCTAGCAACCTTCTCGCTACGGCCACTGCCTTGTCGCACTGTTTCATCGCAACTCCCATACCATCCTTGTAGCTTTTCTTTGTACCGCTTCCATTTTTTTAACATCCTTCGCAAGGTACGGTCCATCTAGTCTGCCCACGATAAACTCATATGTGTATACCTTACCTTGATTTGTACCTGTCTTTTTTAGGGCACAGACCGTATAAGTCTGTCCAGCAGTAACTTGGGCATGCATATTAAGTTTGAAATCGTAACACAACTCCCAAACTTAGGGGCTCTTGTACAAAGGTGCGTTAGGCTCTACGCACATGCAGCATGTGCAAAAATGAAACTACCACCAGGCTACTGCGCCCCTGGTGTTAATTTCAGATTTGCCACGTGCTCATAACGCCTGGATGATTTATTTATTTCCTCCCACGTGCAGTTTCCAGCAGTAATCGGCAGTTGGCACACGCCAACTAGTCACTGCACATGTAGCTTGTGAGCCCTTACCACTAGATCAATGGGTGGCATTAAGGGCTCAGGCCGGTTTTAGACATGCGCTGGTTTCAGTTTTACTGCATGCCCTTTTCCCGCCCCATGAAAAAAAGTGCCCTTTTTTTGCAGATTCAGTAAAAACTGGCCCAGCACATGCCCAAAACACACACCCACACTACCGCAGGCCGCTTTTTACCACGGCTTAGTAAAAGGACCCTACAATATTTACTTGTTCTAGGGAATAGGAATCTACTGAAAAAAATAACAGGAGCATGATGTACATTTACAATATCTCGCCCAATTAATATAATTTCAGTTTTAGACATGCAGGCCTTCAGTTTTTCACACCCCAAACAATGGGAATAAATATGATAATTTACATCTAACATTTGTAATTCAGAGCACAAAGTTGTAAGATACAAATTAAATAATGATATAGGAAAAGCTGAGCCTTTAGAGGCACCAGTATTCAAAGAAGAAACTTCAGATTCAGTTTCCCTCCCATTTCAGCTGCATGGCTCTCCTTATCAAATATGCCAAAAACCAGGAGTGCACTTTGTCAAAAACCATATTTATTTATTTATGACATTTGTATGCCACGTTATCCCGAAGAAGCTCAGGTTCAATGTGGCTTATATTCAAGGAAAAAATCAAAAATATGGTTCAGTCAGGTAATTATAACATTTTAACATATTAGGAATAATTGTGTGTTTGTCATGAAGCTAGGTAAGAGTATTGGTTATATTGAAACATATACGAGAGATGGCAACATTAGTTTATTGTCTTTTGATAAGATATGTAGTTAATAGAAAAGCCTTTAGTAATTTACGGAATCTCAGATAATCTTCTAAGTACCTTAATTGCTTTGGTAGAGAATTCCAGAGTTTAGTACTCTATATGAAACCTGCGACAAGGATTGATTTGTAAGAAAGACCGTTACAGTTTGGATAATGAAGTGTGAGGTATTCTTTAGATGTTTTTACTGTATTACGTGAAGGTAAATCAATTAATTGTTGCATGTAAGAGGGTGATAATGTACAATTTGGTAAACGGTCACACACATTTTAAAGGCGATCCTTGCATTTATAGGAAACCAGTGAAGTTTTAACAAGAGATTTGACATGCAATTTAATTACTTAACAAGCCAATCAGTGCTGATAATTGCCACTTAATTATTGACACTAATTGGCATTACTTAGAATTTACATGCACAACTTGCTAGGTGTATTCTGTAAATTGGTGTGTGTAAATTCTAATGCGCACTGCCAAAAAGGGGACGTGACATGGCCATGGGTGTTCCAAAAATTTATGTGAACGGTTATAGAATACATCTGCTCTGCGACTAACTTAGGCGTCAGTATTTACACCAAGTTTTAGCTGGTGTAAATGGACGCGTCTAGTTAGGTGTAGGCTTGTTTGTTAGACGTATTCTATAACCAGTGTCTCAATCTAGGTGCGGTTTACAGAATACGCCTAGGTGGAAATATTTTCAGCACCGCTTTTTCAGGCATCATATGTAGAATCAAAGTCCAGTGTGTCTACATTAGTGCATGCTATCTGATTAACATTACCCCGTCATGGAGTGGAGGAGTGGCCTAGTGGTTAGGGTGGTGGACTTTGGTCCTGGGGAACTGAGGAACTGAGTTCGATTCCCGGCACAGGCAGCTCCTTGTGACTCTGGGAAAGTCACTTAACCCTCCATTGCCCGCCGCATAGAGCCTGCCATGAGTGGGAAAGTGTGGGGTACAAATATAACAAAAATAAATAAAAATAAATGCCCCAAGCAAAAAATAATGTGAGCTTAGCATGTGCTAAAGGATTATCTACCACAAAATGCTTCAATGCAATAAGCATTGTTGTATGTGCTAAGGACACATTAGGGCTTAATGCCCTTTTGTAGACATACCCCTGAATCACAAAGGAAAAAGGAATAAAAAGGGGGAAGGTACCCCAAAATAAAATTTTTAAAAATCTTTGTAACATAAATTGCCTATCCGAAGAGGACATTCACTCCTGCAGTTTTACAAATAGATGTAGACTTAAGGGTATAGACCCTCTATGACAAAATACATAGAACCTAGATTATCAAAAGTACAAGCCAAAATATTATTTGTAAATGCCTGTCCCTAAAACAGAGTGGAACAGCCCTTTTAATACTAAGGCTATTTTCATGTGCAAATTCTGGCGCTTAACACTCTGCACTACTGTATATATAGAATCAGTTGTATTTAAAGTATTATCCATTCTAGGTAATCAGTTGGATGTTGGCAGTGAAAAACTTTATTTATGCAGATGTCATCGCTTTGGTGATTCCAGTTACCGACACGATAGAAGATACACATTTGATAGCAGAAGAGTGTGCAGATGTGGTACATAAGTATTGCCATACTGGGACAGACCAAAGGTCCATCAAGCCCAGCATCCTGTTTCCAACAGTGGCCAATCCAGGTCACAAATACCTGGCAAGATCCCAATAAAGTACTAAACATTTTATACTGTTTATCCCAGAAATAGTGGATTTTCCCCAAGTCCAATTTAATAATGGTCAATGGACTTTTCCTTTAGGAAGCCGGCCAAACTTTTTAAAAACTCTGCTAAGCTAACCACCTTTACCACATTCTCCGGCAACAAATTCCAGAGTTTAATTACACGTTGAGTAAAGAAATATTTTCTCAGATTCGTTTTGTTTAACTACCCCTCTATAGACCCCCGTGGGATCCTTCCACACGGAGGTGTACAGAGGGTCTGTTCTTCTATGATCTTGTGGACCGCCTCCCTGAATTGCAGCGATACTCCTGCCCATGGGTATCGCTGTTGGGGAGGCATCAGAAGGCTCAGTTCAGATCTTATTCCCATGACCACAGCTTTCTGTCTCTTTGGATCTAAATGAATCTTTGGCTATTTATGTTCAGTGAGAAATCTTACTTGTGTGTGTGTGTGTGTTAGTTTGCAAAACAGATAGAAGATAGAGAATAAATTGAAGCAAGGACAGAAACAGTGTAGTTAAAGAAATAGTCTTTTTATTCTTACCAAATCAGACTTTAATCAGATACATTCATCAGACAAATTCTGGGTTCAACTGACCGGAGCTCTGCGTCCTAGATGCGTTGGGGAGAACCTCTAACGATCTATCTGATGCCCTTCTCTTATATAGTATCTGGTCCTAATACAAGTCTATGAGAAGGGACTTTTTTTCTAATCTTGCTCAATCTCTCTGAATCATACCCGGCCAGGTGCCCTTCTTTCCGTTTTAGCTATTGCAAGTTATTGTGCAATTTCCTTTTTTGTAAACACTTCCCTAGATACGGACATCCAAACATCCAAACATTAGCTATTGCAAGCTATTGTGTAATTTCCTTTTTTGTAAACACTTTGTTCTTATGAAGATATCTAAATATGGATATATCAATTTCATAACATCTTGTGATCTGGGTGCCAATTTATTAAAGACAGACTCCGTGTTATGAACCAAACTTCTTATCATTTCTGTCTTTAATTTCTACATCATGTGTGTTACACTCAATTTGGAAGTTGCACCAGGTTTCATTAGAACTCACCAAGCAGTCCTTGCTCTTGCAGGCTCTCTGCTATAAGGCCATCATCTTGTTATCAGGCCTAGTCAGTGCTTTTCAGCTGTTTAAAGCTATGTAGCTTGGCCCACCACTATTCCAGTGGATAGGTCTCAAAGTAGAACACATATTAACCTGCAGGAAAAGCAAGTCCTTGCTCAGCCAGTCATAGATTTTTAAACCTTGCTGGTATTTTTACAGCCTGAGTCCTAAAATCTGGCCTTCCACCCTTCCGGTGGGCATCCAGTGAGGGCCTCTTGCTGTAGTATAATTATACAGTTTTAAATTTACTACTTTGTAGCTTCATTGCATGCCACTTAGTCCTAGTATTTTTGGAAAGCATAAACATGCTTCAAACCTACCCTTTCAACGCCACTCATTATTTTATAGACCTCTATCATATCTCCCCTCAGCCACCTTTTCTCCAAACTGAAGAGCCCTAGCCGCTTTAGCCTTTCCTCATAGGGAAGTCGTCCCATCCCCTTTATCATTTTCATCGCCCTTCTCTGCACCTTTTCTAATTCCACTATATGTTTTTTGAGATGCGGCGACTAGAGTTGAACACAATATTCGAGGTGCGGTCGCACCATGGAGCGATACAAAGCCATTATAATGTCTTCATTTTTGTTTTCCATTCCTTTCCTAATAAATACCTAACATTCTATTTCCTTTCTTAGCCACAGCAGCACACTGAGCAGAAGGTTTCAACATATAATCAACAACGACACCTAGATCCCTTTCTTGGTCTGTGACTCCTAACTTGGAACCTTGCATGACGTAGCTATAATTTGGGTTCCTCTTTCCCACATGCATCACTTTGCACTTGATCACATTAAACGTCATCTGCCATTTAGACGCCTAGTCTCGTAAGGTCCTCTTGTAATTTTTCACAATCCTCTTGCGATTTAACCACTTTGAATAATTTTGTGTAATCGGCAAATTTAATTACCTCACTAGTTACTACCATCTCTAGGTCATTTATAATATGTTAAAAAGCAGCAGTAGAAAATTGGACTACATCATATAGGCTAAAACTGAATGCAGATAAGGCCAATTTTTTTTTTGTTTGCTCACTCACCAAAGCAAGTAGCTTGATATCAAAAGTTGTGCATTAATGGGATCAGTTTTTCACTGGTATCTGAAATGAAAGATCAACCTCGAATTCACCACTAAACCTTCTCTTCCTCTTCATCCTATCACCCACTCCCTCAACCAATCAACCCAGGCCTCCTTCTCCTCTTTTCCTGATATCACCGAAGAGGAAACCGCCCATCTTCTCTCCTCCTCGAAATGCACCACCTGTTCCTCAGACCCCATCCCCACCAACTTACTTATCACCATCTCTCCTACTATCACCCCACCCCCCCATCTGTCATATCCTCAACCTCTCTCTCTCCACCGCAACTGTCCCTGACACCTTCAAGCATGCTGTTGTCACACCTCTCCTCAAAAAACCTTCACTTGACCCTACCTGTCCCTCCAACTACCGCCCCATCTCCCTCCTACCCTTCTCCAAAATACTTGAACGCGCCGTTCACAGCCGTTGCATTGATTTTCTCGCCTCTTATACCATCCTCGATCCGCTTCAATCTGGCTTTCGCCCACTTCACTCGACAGAAACGGCACTATCCAAAGTCTATAATGACCTGTTCCTCGCCAAATCCAAAGGTCATTACTCCATCCTCATTCTCCTTGATCTATCCGCCGCTTTTGACACTATCAATCACAACTTACTTCTTGACACACTGTCCTCTTTTGGGTTCCAGGATTCTGTCCTCTCCTGGTTCTCCTCTTATCTCTCCCATCGTACCTTCAGAGTACACTCTCATGGTTCTTCCTCCACCCCTATCCCACTCTCTGTTGGAGTCCCTCAGGGTTCTGTCCTTGGACCCCTTCTTTTCTCTATCTACACCTCTTCCTGGGCTCCCTGATCTCGTCTCATGGCTTCCAGTATCATCTTTATGCTGACGACACCCAGCTTTATCTCTCCACACCTGACATCACTGCAGAAACCCAGGCCAAAGTATCGGCCTGCCTATCCGACATTGCTGCCTGGATGTCCAACCGCCACCTGAAACTGAACATGGCCAAGACCGAACTTCTTGTCTTCCCACCCAAACCCACTTCTCCTCTACCTCCACTCTCTCTATTTCGGTTGATAACACCCTCATCGTCCCCGTTTCATCTGCCCGCAACCTCGGTGTCATCTTCGACTCCTCCCTTTCCTTCTCTGCGCATATCCAGCAGATAGCTAAGACCTGTCGCTTCTTCCTCTATAACATTAGCAAAATCCGCCCTTTCCTCTCTGAGCACACCACCCGTACTCTCATCCACTCTCTCGTTACCTCTCGCCTTGACTACTGCAACCTACTCCTCACTAGTCTCCCACTTAGCCACCTATCCCCCCTTTAGTCCGTTCAAAACTCTGCTGCACGTCTTATCTTCCGCCTGAACCGATACACTCATATCACCCCTCTCCTCAAGTCACTTCATTGGCTTCCGATCAGGTACCACATTCAATTCAAGCTTCTGCTTCTAACCTACAAATGTACTCGATCTGCAGCCCCTCATTACCGCTCAACCCTCATCTCCCCTTACGTTCCTACCCGTAACCTCCGCTCTCAAGACAAATCCCTCCTTTCAGTACCCTTCTCCACCACCGCCAACTCCAGGCTCTGCCCTTTCTGCCTCGCCTCACCCCACGCATGGAACAAACTCCCCGAGCCCATACGCCAGGCCCCCTCCCTGCCCATCTTCAAATCTCTGCTTAAAGCCCACCTCTTCAATGTCGCCTTCGGCACCTAACCTCTACCCAGGAAATCTAGACTGCCCCAACTTGACATTTCGTTCTTTAGATTGTAAGCTCCTTTGAGCAGGGACCGTCCGTCGTTGTTTATTTTGTACAGCGCTGCGTAACCCTAGTAGCGCTCTAGAAATGTTAAGTAGTAGTAGTAGTTGTTTTGGACAGTACTGTGCCATTTGAATATATTGTCACCTTACTGTCGAAAAATGTTTTTCTGCTTGAGATGACTTAGAATGGTAAGGAATTGCTTAGAGCAAGAACAATTTGGATTGGAAATTGTCATTAATTGTTAGTCAGTTGGATTATTGCAGCATGCAGGTAGTTCATGCATGGTTTTGAAGAGATGACAGACAATACAGAACACAGCAGTGAGACTGATTTATCGTGCCAGAAAATTTGACAGGGTAACCCCTTTTTTTAGTTAAGGCTCATTAGGTACCTATACAAGCACAAATAAATTTAAAGGTTTGTACTGTGGTATTTGAGAATTTATATGGTCAAGCCCCACAATATATGGTGTTGCTAATTTCTTTCCTGTCTTTTAAAAATATTTTATGGTTAAGAGGTGAAATGATAGTACACTTTCCGAATAGAAAAGGGGTTATGTATAAGAAGATTTTTGTCCTCATTTCCTTTTTTGTCCACAAAGATGTGAAGCAATCTTCCCTTAGATCAGTGATGGCAAACCTTTCAGAGACTGAGTGCCCAAACAGCAACCCAAAATCTAATTATTTATCGCAAAGTGCCATTCCCCCCTCCCTCGTCCCCCCTCCACCTGCCTCCGAATTCCAGGCCCCCACCCTCATTCCCCTCCCTCCCTCTGAGTTCCAGGCCCCCTCCCTTGCCCCCCCTCCACCTCCCTCCGAGTTCCAGGCCCCCTCCCTCATCCCACATCCCTCCCTCTGAGTTCCAGGCCCCCTGCCTCCCTCCCTTGTCTCCCCTCCACCTCCCTCCGAGTTCCAGGGTCCTCCCTCCCTCCTCCATCCCCCCGAGTTCGAGTCCTCCCCCCGAGTTCCAGGACCCTCACTTCCCCTGAGTTCCAGGGTGGCCCTCCCCCCGAGTTCCAGGGTCCCCCCTTCCACCGAGTTCCACAGGGTCCCCTCTCCCCTCTCTCTAAGTTCCAGGGTCCCCCCCTTCCCCTCTCTCTTCCTCCGAGTTCCAGAGTTGTCATCCCTCCCTTCGAGTTCCAGGCCCCCTCCCTCCCTATCTCCGAATTTTAAAAGTCATCTCTTGAGTTAACCTCGTTGGGGACGGGTTATGGCGGCCAGCAGCAGCGCTAAAATGCGTGCAGGCTCGGCCCTTCTCTCTCTCTTAACTCTGGTCCCGCCCTCATTTCCTGTTTCCGCAAGGAGTTGCATGCTATGAAATTGAGGCAGGTTGTAGAATAGAGTGTAGGGCAGATCTGCACATATCTCCTTATTACTGCCAATTAAGTGCTTGTTAACTCCAGTAATTGTTAGCACCTAATTGGCTAATTAGTGTATCCACGGATCCGTGATCCATGCCCAACTTTGGATGACCTATGCAGAACCCGACGGTTAGCGCCTCCTATTTAGAAGGTGGTAAGAAGACCTGTACTAACTGCTGAACTGCCAGTTTGCATCCAGTATTTGCAGCATGCTACATTTAACATTTTCTAAAAAGCTCATTCTCTACCTATACCTTGCCCCTGTGCAATATCTGCTAAAATGCTCCAAAACCTGTTAACATGGTGTTGTGCTTGCAGTTACTGCTTGGTAAACCGCGTGTTAAGTGTTAAATGCATTTTAGTAAAAGGGGGCCCCAGTGTGGAGTAATATAATTAACTTGAATTATTTGCCGTTGGTAGTAATATAATTAACTTGAATTATTTGCTGTTGGGTCATTATATGCAGTTGGTCCAGTGGCACATATAAACAGAGAAAATGATGGCGGATAAAAGCCAAATGGTCCATCCAGTCTGCCCATCCATATCATCCACTATCTCTTCTTTTTCTCCCCCTAAGAGATCTCACATGTCTGTCCCATGCTTTCTTGAAGTCAGATACAATTCTTATTTCCACCTCCTTCACCAGGAGGTCATTCCATGCATCCACCACCATTTCTGTAAAATTATTTGAGTCTATCTCCTTTTAACTTCATCTTATGCCCCCTCATTCGAGGGCTTCCTTTCAGTAAAATAATATGCGCTAATGACCCCAGTTATGCTCTAAATTCTACTTCTGAGGAACTTGACTTAAAATTCATGTTATATTTGAATGCTGTCAGAGTGTGTGCTTTTTTTTTTTAAACTGGAGCTTACTTCCAGAAGTTATTTTTGTTTACACAAGGATGTTCCGACACAGTAGGCGGTAGTATGCATTCTGATGAGGAATAATTAACATAATAGTGTTTAGACAAATGCCTCAAATTGACTTATTAGAACTGAGCCTAATTGGCTTTTTTTTTCTGTTTAAATAGGATGTGAAAGGTTGTATGTGATCACAATCACTTAGTTTTACACAGCGTGTATCAATTATGTTGAGATTTTAATGGGTTGTAAAATGAAGTTATGATTAGCTGTTGAACCTGTCTAGAAATTGCCCTGCTTTTTTTTTTTTTTTTGGGGGGGGGGGGGTTGTAGGATCTGTAGGTGATATGACGAGATTTTAATTGCAGTCAGTTTTTCCTCTGTGGTCCTGTTGTCTACATGTTTTAGAAATACCTATTTCTCACCCCTCCCCCCAGATGCTCTTCCAAGAGTGAAGCTGGTAAGGTGATTTTTTGCTTTTAAAACCTAAATATTAGCTAAGAAGTTTTGTTTTAAATATTGAATAATAAATGAATGTTTATTTTATTTATTTTATAGTATTTATAGCCCACATGATATGTAGAATTCTTGACAGGTAACAATTGATACATAATATTCTTAAAAAAACATACCCCTCCAATATTCAGCTGATGGTGGGGCAGCACTTTGCCCACTGCTGGCATTCAACTTGGATATTTAATGCCAGGCCATTTCTGGTGACAGACATTGAATATCCTGGTTTTTCTACACCAACTAGTGCATAACTGGTTAAGTTGATATTCAGACTTCATTGGCTGTGGTTTAGAAGGCAAAGATAGGCCCGCTTTTAATGCGGCCTTATTTGGGCTCTAAGCTTGACTGGTTAAGTTCTGAATATTGGGACTTAACGGGTCACGCTCCCAACATCGGTGGCTTTATTTTCAGTGCTGAGCATTTTCAGTGGCAATAACCAGTTAAATGCCGCTGAAAATGACTGGTTATCCGCTGAGATGCGAATTAGCCTGTCGGCAGCTGTTCCCATCTGGTTAACTCATACTGAATATCGAGCCCAGTAAATCTAACCATACATGATCAAGTTTGAGCTACTATCTGGGATGAATCTGCAAATGAAATCTACTGCAGCTGCATTTCAAAAGGGTGAGTATAATAAAATGAGGAAAATTGTGGTTAGCACACTAAATAAGGCATGGACGTTATTCAAAAATACCATCTTGGAAGCCCAGACCAGATGCATTCCACGTATTGCATTCCACGTATTTGCAAAGGTGGAAAGAAGAGAAAACGATGGCCAGCATGGTTAAAAGGTGAAGTAAAAGAGGCTATTACAGCCAAAAGATTGTCCTTCAAAGAATGGAAAAAGGACCCAAATTAAGAGAATAAGAAGCAACATAAGCACTAATAAAAGAGAATATGAAGAGAAACTTGCTGCAGAGGCTAAAACTCCCAGTAACAACTTTTCCAGGTATATCAGAAGCAGAAAGCCTGCGAGGGAATCTGTGGGACCATTAGATCACGAAGGAGCAAAAGGGGTGCTCAGGGAAAACAAGGCCATAGCGGAGAAACTGAATGAATTCTTTGCTTCTGTCTTTATGGAAAAAGATGTAAGAGATCAGCCTGTACCAGAAATGGTTTTCAAGGATGATGATGTGGAGGAACTGAAAGAAATCTCTTTGAACCTGGATGATGTACTGAGCCAAATTGACCATTTAAGGAGTACTAAATCACCTGGACTGGATGGCATACATCCAAGGGTACTCAACTCAAGCATGAAATTGCTGATCTCCTGTTAGTAATATGTAACCTGTCGTTAAAATTGTCTATAGTACCTGAAGATTGGAGGGTGGCCAATGTGACACTGATTTTTAAAAAGGGTTCCAGGGGTGATTCGGGAAATTACAGACGGTGCCGGGTAAAATAGTGGAAACTATTATAAAGAATAAAATTACGGAATACGTAAATAAACATGGTTTAATGGGACAGAGTCAGCATGGGTTCAGCCAAGGGAATTCTTGCCTTACCAATTTGCTTAATTTCTTTGAAGGCATGAATAAATATGTGGATAAAGGTGAGCCAGCTGATGTAAATAAGTACATAAGTATCACCATACTGGAACAGACTGAAGGTCCATCAAGCCCAGCACCCTGTTTTCCAACAGTGGCCAATCCAGGTCACAAGTACCTGACAAGATCCCAAAAAAGTACAATACATTTTATTCTGCTTATCTGAGAAGTAAGCAGTGGATTTTTCCCAAGTTCATTTTAATAGTGGTCTATAGACATTTCCTTTAGGAAGCCATCCAAACCTTTTTTGAACCCTGCTAAGCTAACGGCTTTTACTACATTCACCGGTAATGAATTCCAGAGTTTAATTACACGTTGAGTGAAGAAAATATTTCTCTGATTTATTTTATAGCTTCATTGTGCACCCCCTAGTCCTAGTATTTTTTGAAAGAGTAAACAAGAGATTCACGTCTACCCATTCCACTCAACTCCACTCATTATTTTATAGACCTCTTATCATATCTCCCCTCAGCTATCTTTTCTCCAAGCTGAAGAGCCCTAGCCACTTCAGCCTTTCCTTATTGGGAAGTCGTCCTATCCTCTTTATCATTTTCATTGCCCTTCTCTCTACCTTTTCTAATTCCACAATATCTATGTATATGTAGTCTTGTAAGACAACTCCTAATATACATCCAGAGATACTTAGCTGACAGAACACTACTAAATAGCATTTATTCTGGACTCGTGTCTAGGGGAAGCATACCTCTTTGGCCCAATGGCAAGCTAGTTGTGCTGGAAAAAGGAACAATGCCACAGATGGAATATATATTATTTATTATGTAAAGAAACTATATATATATATATATATATATATATATACTGTAATTATTATACAACCGTTACAAAAATCAAATGTGTAAATCTTTATTATAATCAATCAAATTCCTATAACAAATACTTAAATATCAACACACTCTCTACCATCCATCCTCATTCATTCAATCCCATATTTCATACAAATCCATACAATAAATTATATTATATCAACTTATGGGTGAAGCCTGTCCAGTCATCAGAGGTGTATATATATGATTCTTGATCCTTGGAAGGATGTATAGTGGACTCTGATGAACTGTTGGACACACGTTGGACAGAATATGGCTGAGATAGTTGATGTAACTGGCAAGAATAGGCTGTTGATGTATTGCAATGGATGGGCATTTTAGAGTGTGGAGTCACATATATGATTGTATGGATTTGTATGAAATATGGGATTGGATGAATGAGGATGGATGGTAGAGAGTGTGTTGATATTTAAGTATTTGTTATAGGAATTTGATTATAATAAAGATTTACACATTTGATTTTTGTAATGGTTGTATAATAATTAGTGTGTGTTAGATACAACCATTATAGTGATTGAACCTATATAGTGATTTTGTGTGTGTGTGTATATATATATATATATCTGAAGCAAAATGCCAAGCAAAATACAAAATAACTAGCTATAAAAATAGATTAATGGCCTAACTAAATGAGTAATTACACAACCAATCACTACTGATATCCTAATGATTATTATGAGAAGTTACACCACACGTCGCAAAATACAGTTTGCAGCTAAATTCATAGACCATAAGTCATGACATACAACCCATCTGTCTCAGACAAAAGCCAAGGACTAATTATTCCCATGATCATAGGTAGTAAATCCTGTTATCTCACCCTGCAGTCTGTGGCAGACTTCCTATGGTAAAGAAGCGGATTCCTCCTCGTAGACTCAAGCCTAAGCCTCAGCGAGTCTCTCAGTCCAGGAATAAAGTCCGAGATCTGTATTCTGGATGCAGATGGCACAGTCTTTAGGTAAGGCCGTATATTATAACTGAGCTAACCTTGTGAGTTTGTTACAAGGTATGCAGTTCACTGGTGTTAAGGAAAATCACATTCTCTTGCTCATACCGAGCCTTCTATCCACCTGCAAGTCTTCTGGTCGTCTCCTCTCTCTTTCTCCTCTTCAGTCCCACCTTTTGGCATCCATCGGTCAGTTGATACCAGTGGACCAATCACAGATGGTGTAATAATGTTCAGCCAGCTTCATGGCCAAGAAGCGAGCCTTTTGTTAACTAGCCCTGAAACTGTTATCGAAGGCATGCAAACCTCCCTCTCTGAACCCATACTCCTGGAGCCATGTGTGTCTCTCTCCTCCAATCTTCCCAGGAGATAACTGGGCTAGTTAACAACAAAGAATATGTGCTTAGATGAAGTCATCTTGGTATGCTCAGCAATAATGTTCCTTTGTAACAAAGCTGGTTTCTGATGGTTACTGTTGCATACAGGCCACAAGCTGTAAAATCCATAATGTTATAACAATGGCTGTATAGGCCAAGACCTGCAAAAGTGAGATCTCAGGTAAATACTCCTACAGTCTATCTAGATTTTCAGAAAGCTTTTGATAAAGTTCCTCATGAGAGACTCCTGAGAAAATTAGAGTCATGGGATAGGAGGTATCGTTCTGGTGTGGATTAGGAATTGGTTATTGGACAGAAAGCAGAGGGTAGGGTTAAATGGTCATTTCTGTCGATGGAGGAAGGTGAACAGTGGAATGCAACAAGAATCAGAACTGGAACCGGTGCTATTTAACATATTTATAAATGATATGGAAATTGGAACGACAAGTGAGGTGATTAAATTTGCAGATGAGACATAACTATTTAAGGTTGTTTAAACACATGTGGACTGTGAAATATTGCAGGAAGACCTTAGGAAATTGGAAGACTGGGCATCCAAATGGCAGATGAAATTTAATGTGAACAAATACAAGGTAATGCACGTTGGAAAGAATAATCGGAATCATAGTTACCTGATGCTACAGTTCACCTTGGGGGTCAGCACTCAAGAAAAAGATCAAGGTGTCATTGTAGATAATACACAAAAATCTTTTGCTCAGTTGCAGCAGCGGTCAAAAAGCAATCAAAATACTAGGAATTATTAGGAAAGGGATGGTGAATAAGACTGAAAATACTATAATGCCTCTGTATCGCTCCATTCTGCTACCGCACCTTGAGTATTGCGTTCTGGTCACCATATCTCAAAACAGATTTAGCGGAACTAGAAAAGGTTCAAAGAACAGCAACCAAAATGATAAAGGGGATGGAACGCTTCTCATATGAGGAAAAGCTAAAGAGAGGTTATGGCTCTTCAGCTTGGAAAAGAGATGGATGAGGGGAGATTTGTTTGAAGTCTACAAAATCCTGAGTGGTGTAGAACGAATAGAAGTAAATTGAATTTTGACTTCTTCCAAAAATACAAAGACTAGGGAACACTCGAGGAAGATACATGGAAATACTTTTAAAACAAATAGGAAGAAATATTTTTTCACTCAACGAATAGTTACTCTCTGGAACTCTTTGCTGGGGGATGTGATAACATTAATTAGCATATCTGGTTTAAAAAAAGGTTTGGACAAGTTCCTAGAGGAAAAGTCCAAAGTCTGCTATTGAGACAGACATGGAAAAGCAACTGCTTTCCCTGGGATTTGTAGCATGGAATGCTGCCATGATTTGAGTTTCTGCCAGGTACTTGTGACAGGTACTAGCTAGGCCACTGTTGGAAACAGGATACTGGGCTAGATGGACCGTTGGTCTAACACAGTGTGGGTACTCTTATGTTCTTATGTATGTTCTTAACATCACAGAACTAACAATCAAATAGCAAATTTAATTTGCTCCCTGCAAAATATTGCAGTTTATTTAATATGCTCCAGAAAAAGTTAATCTCCCCTAACCACCTGCTGGAACAAAACTTCTGTGGTAATGTGTTCCAAAATCTAGGCCCAGCAATATTAAAAATGCCAGTTGATATTCCTTCAATTTCATCTTATGGAAGGAAGGAAGGAACTTCCAAAAGTGCTAATCCGGCCGATGTCAAAGCTCTGGGTGGTTGGTATATCCTCGAATTTGTAGCCATAATGACAGAAATGTTATTAGTTTGGACTTTAAAAACCAGCAATAAGATTTAAAATTTAGTATGAGCAGAGAGCTCTTCTATCTGGAGATGTGCCTGTGTAGCGCCCTCTTGTGAGTGTTTCTGGCTCCATGCCAAACCTGGCAGAAGTCTCCATAGCAAACCAAAAAGTGGGAAAAGGAAGCAGGCTGAACAGACAATGGGATAATCACTCAAGTTTATTACTGAGTTTATTATTAGGTTACTCTGCCTTTTTCCTCATTCCACCACAGCAAGTATAGTTTTATCTCCAATTTAAAGTCTCATGTTGGCTTTTGCCATGCCTCTTTTACAGAACCAGCAGTTAGCGATAATATTGCATCGTATTGTGTAGCACCACTTTAGCTGCCTTTTTTTTTCCCTCTAAAGGCACACTTCCATAAATCAGACTTTTTTGTTTAATTACATATCTATATATATAAAACTCACCCTCAACGTTCTGAAGACAGTGACGTCAATGAAGCCAAGACTTGACTTCCTTCAAAAAGGTTTGAAGGTTCGTGGTGGTGAAGCCACCAAAATCGCTCTGGGCCCCGCCCTCGAGGGCGGAGCAATGGCAGAACAACGAAGGGGTTGGCAGGGAGGGAGGCAGGGAGGCGGGGGGGAGGGAAAATCGCTCCGGGCCCCGCCCTTGCGTCAAAAACGTCATGACGTTGAGGGCGGAGCATTGCCAGAACAACGAAGAGGTTCACAGGGAGGGGGGGGTTGCGAAATTGCTCTGGGCCCCGCCCTCGCGTCAAACGTCAAGACGTTGAGGGCGGAGCAATGGCAGAACAACGAAGGGGTTGGCCAGGGAGGGGGGGGTGTTGACGACGAAAACCTTGCTAGCGCCCGTTTCATTTGCTCAGAAACGGGCCTCTTTTACTAGTATAATTATATATATACTAGTAAGAAATGCCCGTTTCGGGGGAAAATGAAACGGGCGCTAGCAGGATAATCCCCCCCCCCCACCGTCCTCCCTCCCTCCCTCCCTCCCTCTCTCTCGAGTTCCAGACACCCCCTCCGTGCCTCCCTTCCGAGTTCCACACCTCTCCTCTCCCTCCCTCCGTCCCTCAGTGACGTGGTTGCGAGTTTGCGAAGTTCGGTGCGCTCTCCCAGGAGCTGTGAGAGAATGTGTGGAAGTCGTCGGTTGTGTCTTCGCCGGCCCACCCTCAACGTCATTGCGTTTTGATGCGAGGGCGGAGCTACAGTGACTGCAGCCTGCAGGCCAAACCGGATATCTCGGGCGCCTCAAGTTTCCGGCTTGAGGCTTCAATGGAACGTTGGAGGTGCCTTTTATATATATATATATATATATATATATATATATATATATATATATATATATATATATATATATATATATATATATATATATATATATATAGTGTTTTGTTTTCTACCATTACAAGTTTAGTTTAACCTCCATTTATGCACTTTGCTCTCATTATGGCTTCTCTAGCGAAGTTAGTAGCAATATTTATAAGGAGTGCCATATTGTACCACACTTTGTAGAGTTACTTCGGATACTTCCTTTTCTTCA
Source organism: Microcaecilia unicolor (assembly GCF_901765095.1). Taxonomy (NCBI): domain Eukaryota; kingdom Metazoa; phylum Chordata; class Amphibia; order Gymnophiona; family Siphonopidae; genus Microcaecilia; species Microcaecilia unicolor. Next base: position 137,573,337 of record NC_044031.1, on the reverse strand, counting down.
GGTAAGATTACTGCATGCCAGACAGTTTGCTTTTTTCGTTTTTAAATTTTATTTTGTTTTTCCTCGTTTTTCTACCGTAGACACATTTTTAACGTTTCAGTGTCACCTACATCTAGTTGCAGTTTTGTTATCATTGATGTTCCACCTACACTCATATTTCATTCCTTTCAACATGACAGTATGGGGTCCTTTTACTAAGGTGCGCTGAAAAATGACTTGCGGTAGTGTAGGCGCGGGTTTTGGGCACCCTCTAGATCTAGCTATTCAGGGAGCTGGAGCTGCTGACGTGACCATTCTGCTGCAGTGCTAATCTCTGCCCCAATTGATGTTACCATTTATTGAGATGCCTATTGTGGAACATTTGAATAGCATGAATTGACTGCTAATTTCTTTGAAAAGCAACTTTTTAGTATTTGTGTGTGTGTGTGGGGGGTGGGCTTAAGGTTTGTTGATAGCTATTTCAGAATCTGGGTATAAAGAGCAAACTGCTCAATAAAGGTAAGCATATTGTATAGTTTGGAGCTTTCATTTCATCCCCATGAACATTCTTTTCATCTTTCTCTAGCTCTGTCATCTCTGAATGATAGGGAAAACAGTTCATTTGCTTGAGATAATACATAGAAAGGACATTATTCTCCAACAGCAAGAAGCTATGAAAAGCTGCATATAGATCAAATAACTCAATCTTGCACCACTTTTGAATGATATTTCTAGGAATAGATTTTGAGCATGTAATGGTGTTACTGTATGTCTTCAGATCTGATGTTACCCAGTTCTTCATCAGATGCTCTTCCACTGTGGTGGTCCATCTGTCGTTTTTCTCTTTAAACCATTATTAACTATTCCCTCTCCTTCCATTTACAGTTGAGCACTTTCGTCAGACGGGTCTTACGATTTTTTTTCCTTTTTAGTCTACTCAGTTAAGCCTGTTGTTCAAAAATTTTTTTTTATTTTTTTATTTATTTTTCTTACCATCACACAGATTGATGCATAACCTATAGTATTGGCTTCACTAATCTGAATTTGACCTTAGAGGTGTCAAGTACTTTGTTTTGTTTTTTTGTCTCAATATCCATTTAAAATGTTCTTCCATTCCTTCGTTTTGTCATCTATTTTATTTCCCAGGACCAAAAAGCAAACCAGTAATTTAAATTTCTTTATTTAGGTTTTGCTCACACATTTTCAGTAGTAGCTCAAAGTGAGTTACGTTCAGGTACACTAGGTATTTCCTTGATCCTCGAGGGCTGATGGTCTAATTTTTATACCTGAGGTAATGGAGGGCTAAGTGCAGTAGTGTAGCTAAGCATGGGCCTGGTGGACTCAGGCCCACCCGTTCCTAGCTCAGGCCCACCCTGTCTGGTGGCCAATGAGGCCCTCAAAACAGTTCAGCAGCACTGCTTCACTCCCCTCTCTCCTTCTCCTCCACACTACTACTACTACTACTACTATTTAGCATTTCTATAGTGCTACAAGGCATACGCAGCGCTGCACAAACATAGAAGAAAGACAGTCCCTGCTCAAAGAGCTTACAATCTAATAGACAAAAAATAAATAAAGTAAGCAAATCAAATCAATTAATGTGAACGGGAAGGAAGAGAGGAGGGTAGGTGGAGGCGAGTGGTTACAAGTGGTTACGAGTCAAAAGCAATGTTAAAGAGGTGGGCTTTCAGTCTAGATTTAAAGGTGGCCAAGGATGGGGCAAGACGTAGGGGCTCAGGAAGTTTATTCCAGGCGTAGGGTGCAGCGAGACAGAAGGCGCGAAGTCTGGAGTTGGCAGTAGTGGAGAAGGGAAGAGATAAGAAGGATTTATCCATGGAGCGGAGTGCACGGGAAGGGGTGTAGGGAAGGACGAGTGTGGAGAGATACTGGGGAGCAGCAGAGTGAATACATTTATAGGTTAGTAGAAGAAGTTTGAACAGGATGCGAAAACGGATAGGGAGCCAGTGAAGGGTCTTGAGGAGAGGGGTAGTATGAGTAAAGCGACCCTGGCGGAAGATGAGACGGGCAGCAGAGTTTTGAACCGACTGGAGAGGGGAGAGGTGACTAAGTGGGAGGCCAGCAAGAAGCAGATTGCAGTAGTCTAAACGAGAGGTGACAAGGGTGTGGATGAGGGTTTTGGTAGAGTGCTCGGAAAGAAAGGGGCGGATTTTACGAATGTTGTAAAGAAAGAAATGACAGGTCTTGGCGGTCTGCTGGATATGAGCAGAGAAGGAGAGAGAAGAGTCAAAGATGACCCCAAGGTTTCGAGCTGAGGAGACAGGGAGAATGAGAGAGCCATCAACAGAAATAGGAAACGGGGGGAGCGGGGATATCCCCCAAACGATGTATATTTTTTGCCTGCGCCTGCCCTGCTGGTTTCACTCTGATATGTACTACCCTCGCTGACATCACTTCCTGTTTCCTCTCTAGTAAGATGTGTCAGAAGGAAGCCAGTGGCGCTGGCACAGGTAGCAGATATCAACTGAGACTTGCTAATAATGGATGGGGAACAAAGAGACGTTGGTGCTCTCAGTTTTGTTGCAGGAAATAGTAGCCAGAAGCGAAGGGACAGATCCTTCTGAGGACTGGAAAATGCTGGGGTGAAGTGGGGGAGGGTGCTCATGCTGACAGGTTCTAGGGGAAGGTAATAGAAAAGAGGGATATGATGACGTAAGATTTTAAGAGAGTGGAAAAGGAGATGACAGGTACTGTAGCAAGCAAGGGCATAATCAGAGAAGGGTGGATAGAAAGGGCAGGGGATGGATGAGTGAGGGGTGGATTGGGAAAGGCAGAGTAGAATATGCTGCAGAGGGGAGGCAGGTGAGTGGATGCTGGGTAATTGGAGAAGTTATAGGAGAAGAGGCATACTGGAGATGAGGAGAAAGTAAATGGTTGCTTGAAAGTGAAGTAGGCAGGTAGATGCTGGGGAAATGGAAGAGACAGGAGGGCAGATACTTTGGTACACTAATGGAAGAGACTTAAGTGGAAACAGGGATTGGGTGGGAGATCAGAATATCACAGACTTAGTGACTGGCTATGCATTGGTTCTTTGAGTTAAACTTAGGACTGTGCGATGTGAGGGGAAAAGCAGCTGCAGGGCAAGCAATGTGACAGAGAACAGCACTGGAGGAAGGCTTGGGGACCCCTGCCAACCAAAACAGAAGCCCTGAAGCCCTGTGTCTGCTCCTCCCCAGCCTCTAAAAGGGGCCTGGTGCTGGAGTTTTCTCTCTACTGCTCCTGTTGGGTCGCGATCACCCGGGTCTCATCAGGAGCAGGAGAGAGACAGACCCCCACGCCAGACCCCCCTTGGAGACTGGACCTGGGTGAATCTTACCCCCCCACACACACCTATCGGCAGCTCTGGTGCCATGTTTTGCACCATGGTGGAGTTATGGATCGCTGTTTTTCTCGTACTAATAAGCACAGATATCAGACTTTTGACTGATCAGCATACTGCTCTATCTTCTATGTAAGAGGAATAGAATCACTTGAATTGAGTGATCAATTTCTGTATTTGCAGGAGATACAACTGGAACATGCAAGACAAGCTTTCTTGCAGCGGGATAATGATCGCACTGGGACAATTAATGCGATGGACTTCAGGGATATCATGGTTACTATCCGACCTCATGTGCTCACACCGTTTGTGGAGGAATGTCTTGTAGCTGTAAGTTAAAAATGACACTTTTTTTTGCTGTAGTCTAGTAATTATGGCACTGTCCCTAGGTCTTATATATTTCATGATTCATCTTTAAAACTAATACTTTTGGATTTAATTGTTTCCTTTTCCAGATCCAAGTTTAATGTGCTTTACATTCATGTGCAGTAAGCATAATCCTTCCTCAGAGGAAATGCAAAATGAAGTGACTTGTCCAAGGTCACCAAGAACATCGGAAACAAAAATGGGATTTGAACCCTGGTTTTCCTGGTTCTCTGCCCACTGCTGTTCTCAAATATATCATATCAATATTTTTGGAATACTATCATTAGCTTTGTTGTTTGCGTCATCGTAAATAAATCATGGGGGTTTCTGAAGATCAAGAATAATACTAGTACTATCTAATAACTGCTGTTTATTTCCGTCAGTTTTAGGTTGTAGTGCAGTTGTTTTTAACACATGTTCTAGTGATGTTTTGGATTCCAAAATAAAAAGAAATTTCATCTCTAGCGGGATGGATATTGGATAAGTTTGAATCCATTGGGGTGCAGGGGGGTAGTAATCAACTTTTATTTCAGAAAGTGGGACTGATTTGTAAGAAAACTGTTCATAGTATTTTGTTGAGCAAAGATCCCCCCCCACCTTTTGGAGTTGGAGAAATAGATTTTATATACTGATGCAACTGGAGAAGAGATATTTCAAGTCCTCTTTGAAAAGGGAAAAAAGCACTTTTTATCTACTTGGGAGATTTATATACAATTAAAGTAAATGGCCGCTACCTAGGTGGCCTTGGGAGCAGCTAGCTCCGATGGCTTTGGCTGGTGATCAGCTGGAGGTGGGCCATGCGACCCCCAAACGGATGCGGCTGCTGTCTGGCCCAGGCCGGCAGACTGACCTGGGGGTCGAACGGAAAACGGAGAAGGCAAGAACCGACTGCTGCCTCCTCCCGGTCCAGGAGACACGGTGCCACGGACCCGGCACCCACCCGTACCTTTGGTTCCACCGAGCAGAGCGCCGACTGCCGTGGACATGTACCGGAGGGTCGAGCGGAAGGCGCTGTTACACCGAGCCTGGCTGCAGCCATCATCCCCAGACGGGTCGCCGAGAGCCGGCGCAGCTTCCTCCTGGCCTGGGCTGCAATACTTCCCTACCAGGTCCGGCACCTTTGGCATCACCAAACGTGGGCCAGCTGGCCGGACGCCTGCCCGGGGTGACAAGGTGAGGAGGTCAACAGGGAGCACGGTGCACGTGGTGCAGAGCCGGGGAGGACGGGCGGGAGAGGCAACCTCAGCAGCAACCCCGAGATGACGCGGGGGACCTGAGCAGCTTGTGGCCAGTCCACGCTTCTCCGCGCTGCACACACCACCTGCCGCGATAGGAGCTGCCCGCACCCATCCCGGGAGCAGCCAGAGTCTCTGCATCCCAGAAACATCTGACTGCAAGAAGACCACAGGTGGTTGCACAGGGAAGGAAGCCACTGAGAACAAGATGACCTCAGGTGCCTGCTAAGGCCACATAATACACCTCAAGACAATGAGTAATATATATAAGAAAACAAATTGAATTAACACACAATCAAAGAACACCAGACCCAATCGAAATAACAAAAGCTTAGTCAAGCATCCAATCATCAGAACACGGTCTTCTTAGTAGCCCACAGTAAATAGGAATCAAAATGAATACCTTCAACTTACTCCTAATAATCTACTCCTTAACACTGATCCACTTTGCATTAACCACCCCACTCACAGAACATTATACTATACGCATACTGCACAACCACCACAGACTGATCAGACACACACCACACCTCATCAAGCTGACAATGAATCAAACAAAGGAAGAACATCAACATGCAGTCAACCACCACAGAATACAAAAAAGGGTCCAAATAAACCCACCATAACAAAGAAACGACAACTAATAAAAGTTCACACAACACCAAACGTAGAAGACCCATGCCAAACAATCCAAGTGGGCTACATCAGCGCCAGATCCGCAGTAAACAAAATAGCATTACTAACAGACTGGATCGTGACAGAAAATCTGGACCTACTCTTCATCAACGAAACCTGGATCCACGACCAAAAGGACCCCATAATCCTAGACCTGTGCCCTCCTGGATACAAAATCACACACTGGACCAGAAAGGGAAAGAGAGGCGGAGGCATAGCACTAATCTATCAATCCCACTTTACCACCAAAACCAACGCCGAGTCCATGACACCTCAGCTTGAAATAGCCTCAGTAAAATCCTGTGCGACCATTTGAATTGTGTCTTGTTTTACAGACCTCCAGGTAACTGGAACGAAGCTCAGACAAATTTCACGGATTTCATCTCAAATACATGTGTAGCCAACTCCTATGTACTAGTATTAGGACACATCAACCTTCACTTAGAAGACCCAACCTCAATCAACGCACATGAATGTAAGGAATTCCTCCACTTATGGGATCTCAACTGGCCGCAAATGCAAGCAACCCACAACAAAGGGCACACACTAGATCTCATCTCACATAATCTGTCAACAAACCAGAACATATTCATAACAGATATTATATGGACAGAAACACTGGTCTGATCACTACAAACTAAACCTTTCCCTACACTGGCGGAAGAAGGGATCACACCAAAACCAAGAACTCACATCCTACAGAACAAGAGGTCACATAGACACGAAAACATTCTGACAAATGACATACAACAATGACTGGACAACACAAACAGACTCCATATACTATCTCTTGGAATGGGATAATAGATGCAAAGGCATACTAGATGATATAGCACCCTTACGTACAAAAACATCACGTAAACGCAACTCGATACCATGGTTCAATGATGAACTGAAAAAACTAAAAACACAATCCAGGAAACTCGAAAGAGCATGGAAAAAAAATAAAAGATGAAAACACACTCAACATATGGAAACAATCACAAAGAAAATATAAATACGCAATAAAAAAGTCAAAAAGATCATACTATAAAACCAAAATAGGGACAGACTACAAAGACATGAAGAAATTATATCAACTCGTGAACAAACTCCTAGACACCAACTGTGGTCACTTCATCGAATACAGACTTTCCATCTGCAGAAAAACTTGCCAATTATTTCAAGGAAAAAATTGTAAATCTACGCAACACGCTACCTCATGATAACCCAGACATAGAAAATTTCCTTAATGAACTGGACCCAACTGCTGGAGAATACCCACCCGACCGAACCTGGTCAAACTTCACCCTCCTTACCGTCGACGCGGTTGCACAGGTGATCAATAGGTTCTCCAACACTCATTGCAAACTAGACACCTACTACTACTACTATTTAGCATTTCTATAGCGCTACAAGGCATACGCAGCGCTGCACAAACATAGAAGAAAGACAGTCCCTGCTCAAAGAGCTTACAATCTAATAGACAAAAAATAAATAAAGTAAGCAAATCAAATCAATTAATGTGAATGGGAAGGAAGAGAGGAGGGTAGGTGGAGGCGAGTGGTTACAAGTGGTTACGAGTCAAAAGCAATGTTAAAGAGGTGGGCTTTCAGTCTAGATTTAAAGGTGGCCAAGGATGGGGCAAGACGTAGGGGCTCAGGAAGTTTATTCCAGGCGTAGGGGGCAGCGAGACAGAAGGCGCGAAGTCTGGAGTTGGCAGTAGTGGAGAAGGGAAGAGATAAGAAGGATTTATCCATGGAGCGGAGTGCACGGGAAGGGGTGTAGGGAAGGACGAGTTTGGAGAGATACTGGGGAGCAGCAGAGTGAGTACATTTATAGGTTAGTAGAAGAAGTTTGAACAGGATGCGAAAACAGATAGGGAGCCAGTGAAGGGTCTTGAGGAGAGGGGTAGTATGAGTAAAGCGACCCTGGCGGAAGATGAGACGGGCAGCAGAGTTTTGAACCGACTGGAGAGGTGAGATGTGACCAAGTGGGAGGCCAGCAAAGAGCAGATTGCAGTAGTCTAAACGAGAGGTGACAAGGGTGTGGATGAGGGTTTTGGTAGAGTGCTCGGAAAGAAAGGGGCGGATTTTACGGATGTTATAAAGAAATAAACGACAGGTCTTGGCAATCTGCTGGATATGAGCAGAGAAGGAGAGAGAAGAGTCAAAGATGACCCCAAGGTTTCGAGCTGAGGAGACAGGGAGAATGAGAGAGCCATCAACAGAAATAGAAAATGGGGGGAGCGGGGAGGTGGGTTTGGAGGGGAAAATGAGAAGCTTGGTTTTGGTCATATTTAATTTCAGGTGGCGTTGAGACATCCAGACAGCAATGTCAGACAAGCACGCTGAAACTTTGGTTTGGATGCAAGGTGAGATATCAGGGGTAGAAAGGTAGATTTGGGAGTCATCAGCATAGAGATGGTAGGAAAAGCCATGGGAAACTAGACACTTGCCCCAACTACCTAATGAAATCCACCCCTGACCGCTTCATCGCAGACCTCACATCCCATCTAAACTACATGCTTCAGCAAGGCCTCTTCCCAAAAGAAAATGGCAACATTCTACTCACCCCGATACCAAAAGACACCACGAAAAAAGCAAATGAAATCACAAACTACCATCCAGTAGCATCCATCCCGCTATCAGTCAAACTGATGGAAAGCAAGGTAAACAAACAACGCACAGACTATATACACAAATTCTCAATATTACACAAATCACAGTCAGGATTTCGCCCACTACACAGCACAGAAACAGTACTACTCACTCTCCTAGCCAAGTTCAAGCAGGAAATAGCAACAGGCAAAAACATTCTCCTCCAGTTTGACATGTCTAGTGCATTTGACATGGTAAACCAAAATATATTATTAAGATTATTAGATAAGTTCAGGATTGGTGGTAACATACTTAGCTGGATCAAAGGCTTCCTAACCACAAGAACATATCAAGTAAAATCAAACTCAACCATATCATCACCATGGAAGGCAGACTGCAGAGTACCACAAGGCTCACCGCTATCACCAATCCTCTTCAACCTAATGTTGACCCCTCTAGCCAAGACCCTATCCAACCAAGGCCTGAGCCCTTTCATATATGCAGATGACGTCACAATATACATTCCTTACAAATCTAATCTGACAGAAATATCCAATGATATCAAAAGCAGCTTGAACATCATGGACTCCTGGGCAAATGCTGTTCAACTAAAACTCAACAAAGAAAAAACACACTGTCTCGTTGTCTCATCCCAACACAACGCAGATGACCCCACAATTATCAACACCCCAGATCACACTCTCCCTATCTCAGACAGCCTGAAGATCCTCGGCGTCATAATAGACCGCAACCTAACACCAGAGAAACAAGTGACATCCACAACCAAGAAAATGTTTTACTCAATGTGGAAACAATTCTTCCCAAGGGAAACATTTCGCAACCTGATACAATCAATGGTACTAAGTCACATAGACTACTGCAATGGAATCTATGTGGGATGTAAAGAACAAACATTAAAGAAACTTCACACCGCTCAGAACACGGCAGCCAGACTTATCTTCGGAAAAACCCGATTTGATAGCGCAAAAACCCTTCCACGAAAAACTACATTGGCTCAGAATCAAAGAACGTATTACTTTCAAAATCTGCGCAATGGTTCACAAAATTATCTACGGTGAAGACCCAGGATACATGACAGACCTGATTGACCTACCAACTAGAAACATATCTGAATCAACATGAACGTACGTAAACCTGCACTACCCAAGCTGCAAAGGACTCAAATACAAATCAACTTACGCATCCAGTTTTTCCTACATAAGCACACAACTGTGGAACACACTCCCAAAAGCCATGAAAATAACGTACGACCACCTACACTTCCGGAGAATATTAAAAACTTATTTGTTCAAAAAGGCATACCCTACCAACCCAATATAAATGCCTGACCGCTGCAACACAACAAAACCAAAATACAGTATGGACACAACACAACTCTTCTGTGAATGACGCCCCTATTTGGCTATACCACATGAACTTTACCTTATCTCACATGGCAATATTACATGAACTTTATCTTATCTCTACATCACTCTGTATTTGTTTACACCGGAGTCTGGAATCGCATCTCCGGCACTATGTAAGCCACATGGAGCCTGAAAATAGGTGGGAAAATGTAGGATACAAATGTAACAAATAAATAAATAAATTATCTTCACGAGCACCTAGTCTAGTACTTAATTCCCTTCCAGAATGAACAGCTACAAACAGCATAGTACTTCCGTGCTGCCTTATTTACCTTTTTATGGCCTCTTTATCCTCTTTGTTTTTGGAGCATGTTCTGGGGGGGGGGGGGGGGGAGATATTGAATGTTGATTATAATGGGTAAACTGTGAATCTGGGCTGGCAACTGCAAGTGTTGGGGATATATAAGAGTCCAACAACCTGCATTAAGATTCTGTTTCTGGCAAATGTCGGAGAGTTTTGCTGGCCCTTAGGACGAGACGTTCTTGGGGAGGCTCACTGTTACAAAGATTACTCACCTTTTGCTAGTAGGCTGCTTTAAGAGAGGGAAAGTGGTTAGTGGGAATGGGATGCTGATATGTGAACATAAGCATTGCCATACAGAGGCAGATCGAAGATCCAGTAAGTCTAGTATCCTGTTTCCAGCAGTATCCAATCCAGGTCACAAGTACCTGGCAAGATCCCAGAACAGTAAAAACAGATTTTATGCTGCTTATCCTAGAAAAGAGAAGTGGATTTTCCCAAGGCCATCTTAATAATGGGTTATAGACTTTTCTTTTAGAGAATTATCCAAACCTTTTTTAAACCCTGCTAAACTAACTGCTTTTACCACATTCTCTGGCAAACGTGGATAAAGGTGAGCTGGTTGATATTGTGTATCTGGATTTTCAAAAGGCATTTGACAAAGTACCTCATGAAAGACTCCAGAGGAAATTGGAGAGTTATGGGATAGGAGGGTAGTGTTCTATTGTGGATTAAAAACTCGTTTAAAGATAGAAAACTGAGAATAGGGTTAAATAGTCAGTATTCTCAATGGAGAAGGGTAGATAGTGGGGTTCTGCAGGGGTTTGTACTGGGACTGCTGCTTTTTAACATACTTATAAATGATTTAGAGATAGAAGTAATTAGTGAGGTAATTAAATTTGTTGATGACACAAAGTTATTCAAAGTTGTTAAATCGCAAGAGGATTGTGAAAAATTACAAGAGGACCTTATGAGACTGGGCAACTGGACATCCAAATGGCAGATGACATTTAATGTGAGCAAGTGCAAAGTGATGCATGTGGGAGAGAGGAACCCAAACTATAGCTACATGATGCAAGGTTCCACATTAGGAGTCATCGTTTATGATACGTTGAAACCCTCTGCACAATGTGTGGCAGCAGCCAAGAAAGCAAATTAATGGAGGGATTAGTGACTGTTTAACTCAATCATTATTACACCTAAACCTTATCCTGTTCTACAGACCACCAGGCAAATGGCAAGACTCCCAAACACACTTTATGGATTTCATATCTAACACATGTATCTCTACCCAAAACCTCTTTATAGCAGGCGACATTAACCTCCATCTGGAGGATTCTAACTTAACAAATGTGAGCGAATGCAAAGACTTCCTCCAACTATGGGAGCTTCAATGGCCAAACATGCAACCCACCCATACCAAAGGACACACACTAGACTTAATGACATACAAACTCTCACATGAACTAAACCTCACACTAAAAAATACAAAATGGACAGCCGTACCATGGTCCGATCATTAGAAAGCAAACCTCTCCCTACACTGTCGAACAAAACATTCACAACACAAACAAGAACAATCAACCTACACCACAAGAGACAAAATAGACCCACTAATATTCTGGCAACAATTCTATGACAACGAATGGACAACAACAACAGATTCACCTCAATTTCTCCATGACTGGGACAACAGATGCAGAATCACATTAGATGACATAGCACCACTCCAAACCAGAACCTCACATAGAAAAAACTCAATACCATAGTTTAATGCAGAACTGAAAGAACTAAAAACACAAGTCAGAAGATTAGAACGAGCTTGGAATAAGAAAAAAAGACGACTCTGCATTCAACGAATGGAAGCATCTACAAAGAAAATACAAATATACCATCAGACGAACCAAAAGATCATACTATCTACAAAGAAAATACAAATATACCATCAGACGAACCAAAAGATCATACTATAAAACTAAAATCGGACCAGGCTACCAGGACACACACAAACTCTTCCAACTCGTAAATAATCTACTAAATGCAACGCCGGTTACTTCTAACAACATAGACACCCCATCAGCAAACAACCTTGCGAAATACTTCAAAGAGAAAATGATAAAGCTACGAACTATGATACTCAGCAACACAACTGATTATGCAAACCTCCTTAAATGCCTGGACCCAATACATGGGGAATATCCAGCAGACCGATCATGGATCAACTTTGATTCACTATTGATCGAAAACATCTCTCATCACTCAAAAGATATGCCAAGTCGCAATGCAAATTAGACATCTGTCCTACTAGTCTTATAAGAGCTGCCCCTCAACAATTCATATCAGACCTCATGAGACACCTAAACTACATGCTACAGAATGGTCTCTTCCCAAAAATACAAAGACTAGGGAACACTCGTGGAAGATACATGGAAATACTTTTAAAACAAATAGGAAGAAATATTTTTTCACTCAACGAATAGTTACTCTCTGGAACTCTTTGCTGGGGGATGTGATAACAGTAATTAGCATATCTGGTTTAAAAAAAGGTTTGGACAAGTTCCTAGAGGAAAAGTCCAAAGTCTGCTATTGAGACAGACATGGAAAAGCAACTGCTTTCCCTGGGATTTGTAGCATGGAATGCTGCCATGATTTGAGTTTCTGCCAGGTACTTGTGACAGGTACTAGCTAGGCCACTGTTGGAAACAGGATACTGGGTTAGATGGACGGTTGGTCTAACACAGTGTGGGTACTCTTATGTTCTTATGTATGTTCTTAACATCACAGAACTAACAATCAAATAGCAAATTTAATTTGCTCCCTGCAAAATATTGCAGTTTATTTAATATGCTCCAGAAAAAGTTAATCTCCCCTAACCACCTGCTGGAACAAAACTTCTGTGGTAATGTGTTCCAAAATCTAGGCCCAGCAATATTAAAAATGCCAGTTGATATTCCTTCAATTTCATCTTATGGAAGGAAGGAAGGAACTTCCAAAAGTGCTAATCCGGCCGATGTCAAAGCTCTGGGTGGTTGGTATATCCTTGAATTTGTAGACATAATGACAGAAATGTTATTAGTTTGGACTTTAAAAACCAGCAATAAGATTTAAAATTTAGTATGAGCAGAGAGCTCTTCTATCTGGAGATGTGCCTGTGTAGCGCCCTCTTGTAAGTGGTGAGTAAAAACAGATTTTATGCTGCTTATCCTAGAAAAGAGAAGTGGATTTTCCCAAGGCCATCTTAATAATGAGTTATGGACTTTTCTTTTAGAGAGTTATCCAACCCTTTTTTAAACCCTGCTAAACTAACTGCTTTTACCACATTCTCTGGCAAACGTGGATAAAGGTGAGCTGGTTGATATTGTGTATCTGGATTTTCAAAAGGCATTTGATAAAGTACCTCATGAAAGACTCCAGAGGAAATTGGAGAGTTATGGGATAGGAGGTAGTGTTCTATTGTGGATTAAAAACTCGTTTAAAGATAGAAAACTGAGAATAGGGTTAAATAGTCAGTATTCTCAATGGAGAAGGGTAGATAGTGGGGTTCTGCAGGGGTTTGTACTGGGACTGCTGCTTTTTAACATACTTATAAATGATTTAGAGATAGAAGTAATTAGTGAGGTAATTAAATTTGCTGATGACACAAAGTTATTCAAAGTTGTTAAATCGCAAGAGGATTGTGAAAAATTACAAAGGATAAAGGAAATATACTACTTACTCCTCTACCTAAAGACACAAAGAAAAGCACAAGTGACCTAACCAACTATCGCCCAGTAGCATCTATCCCGCTGATAACTAAACTTATGGAAGGCGCATTGATGAAACAGCTCATTAACTACCTAAATAAACACTCAATTCTGCACGAATCTCAATCAGGATTCCGATCGAGCCACAGCACAGAAACAGTACTAGTAACTGTAATGAATACATTCAAACAAAAAATTGCAACCGGCAATAACATACTCCTCCTACAATTTGACATGTTCAGTGCCTTCGACATGGTCAACCATGGAATACTATTACATATCCTGGAATACTTTGGAATTGGAGGCAACGTTCTTAACTGGTTTAGAAAATTCCTGACAACATGATCATACCAAGTAACAGCTAAAGCAGAGACATCATCCCCATGGACACCTGAATGCGGAGTTCCTCAAGGATCCCCCCTCTCACCAACCCTCTTCAACCTAATGATGATACCCCTAGCCAAGCTATTAGACAATCAAAATCTCAACCCATGCATATATGCAGACGATGTCACGATCTACATACCTTTCAAACATGACCTAAACGAAATCACCAACGAAATCAACCAAAGCTTCCAAATCATGCACTCCTAGTTGGATGCATTTCAGCTAAAACTCAACGCAGAAAAAACACAATGCCTCATACTCACTTCACAACACAATACAAATAACTTCACCACCATAACCACCCCTAACTTTTCTCTCCCCGTCTCAGATAATCTAGCTCTTTTGTTATATGTAACCTACTTAGAACTTAGTGGTATTAGAAGGATATGAAAACAGAGTGTAATGTAAAGCAGTGGTTTGAGAATCAGGGAACCCAAGTTCAAATCTCACTTCAGCTGTCTGACTTATTTTAATTGTGAGCCATCCAGGAATGGAAAAATACCTGTTGTACCTGAGTGTACACCACTTCTATTGCCTTCAGGCTTGCGGGTGTATATATTCAGGTACAGTAAGTATTTTTTCTGTTCCTGTGAAGGCTCACAGTTAATAAGAGCTGAAGTGGGATTTAAACCCAGATTCCTTGGTTCCCAGTCCACTTAGATTACTGTTAAGAATGTCCATAGTTCTTAGTACCTGATATCCCTTTCCAGTTTCACATTCACGGGAGAGGGAGGGGGACAGCAACTACTGGAGGATTAAGGAGTTGTGCCTTTGGACAGCTGCTCAATCAGAGTATCTTTCTGTAACCTGGATGTGACAAGTACTAGGTCTGAATAATAGCATTCATCTTTTTAGACATGGACGTCCCTTTTCCTTCTATGATTGGAGTTGGACATCATATTTTGGGCCCTCCCTAGTCCCATCCAAAACATGCCCAGAACACTCCCCTTTTCCATATAGACATATTGCAGCGTTAGACGTCCATATCCTGCCTTTGTAAAATTGGGATTTAGTTGTTCATGCAATATGGATGTCTAAATGCCAGTTTTTAGACATCTAAAACAAGAATAGAATTTCTAATAGAACTTCTGAAATAACCACCATGGTGCACATAAATGCCAATATCCTCATGACTCTGTGCTGTTCTGTAAAATGAGACCAATTATGTGGAAAAATTACAGACTACTATAACTTATCTAGGTGCAGACATTTACATCAGCTGTATGGCTGGTGTAAGTGGTCATGCCTAAATTATAAAACTGGATTTTACCTGTTACACTAGTATTCTACAAAGCAAAGTAGTTGCCTACTTTCTTTTATTAAATAGGCTCCAGATAAGTACCCCTTTATAGAACTGCCCTTATTTTTATTTATTTATTTGTAGCATTTGTATCCCACATTTTCCCACCAATTTGAGACTCAATGTGGCTTACATTTGCCGTAATGGCGGTTGCCATTTCCGGGTAACAGAATTACAAATGTTATTGCGTTAAGGTGCTTACATACATTGTAACATACATGGAACATAGCATATATGGAACAGATCATGGTATATATACATATATGGTAAAGAAGAATAAATTATGGTATTGCATGAAGGTTCCTGAGAAAAATTGGGTTGTAACATACATTAGGTCATCGATTATAGAGAGTCCCTATTCAGCATAAGGTTGAAGTGGTAGTGCTTGATCATAAATATCAAAGAGGTTAATCAATCATGTGGTAAAAGATCGGTTATGTATAGATAGTGTTTTGCGTTATTATTTAGTATTTAAGATGGATGTTTATGGTATGCCTTCTTGAAAAGATCTGTTTTCAGTAGCCTTCGGAAGATGGTTAGGTCCTGCGTTGTTTTTATGGCCTTCGGTAGTGCGTTCAAAGCTGCGTGCAGATGTATGAGAAACTGGTCTTGTATGTGGATTTATATTTTAGTCCTTTACAGTTAGGATAATGCAATGCAAAGCTTTGGGAGGGACATTCAGGGAAAAGCAAGTCATAGCAAAGTCTGTTTCTGTTTTGTGCTGCTTTTATTTTATTCTTGACAGAGCTGAAGCAAGAGATCTCTAATTCAGCTTTGTAAACTTGTTCAGGAAAATGATCAGCTTATTTTTAGTGATCTGTGACATTTGCCGTTTAGTAGGTTTGGGGTGAGGCTCAGAAAATGTATCTTTGATGGAACATGCTAGACATTTTTGGATATGTTTTTCTTCAAGAGTACATCAACCATTACAGTAAAGTAGTAGTGTCCAGCTTTTTTAAATCATTTCTTCTCTCTCGCTTTTTCCCTAAAGCTAAATTATGAGGTCTTCCTTCAGTTGTGCTAAGTCATGTTCGAGAAGAAATTCCATTACAACCTGCAGCTCCTTCCATCTGATCCTTGAGAGGAGTATAGTAAATTAAAAAAAGTTTTATTGTGTGCTGTGTGGTAAGGTATCTGCAAAAGATACTGGCAAAACCCAGTAGAGAGAGAGTGTGGTAAATGCTGAAGTAGCCTGAGTGTATTTAAAGAACAGAAAAAGGATTCAAATTATCCCCATC
This sequence comes from Microcaecilia unicolor, assembly GCF_901765095.1. Taxonomy (NCBI): domain Eukaryota; kingdom Metazoa; phylum Chordata; class Amphibia; order Gymnophiona; family Siphonopidae; genus Microcaecilia; species Microcaecilia unicolor. Next base: position 137,556,830 of record NC_044031.1, on the reverse strand, counting down.
AATTTCTAAGCAGGTTGTGAATACAAATATATTTTAAATTGTTGGTATGTGAATGCCAGAAGTCTAAAGAGTAAGCCTGGAGGGTTAGAACATATGGCTCTAAGAGGGTAATTTGTGACAGGATATGTACTAAAGTTAGGAATTCAAATAGAATGGAATTATTAGGAAAGGAATGGAAAACAAAACTAAGAATGTTATAATGCCTTTGTATCGCTCCATGGTACGATTGTACCTTGAATACAGTATGCAGTTCTACTCACCACATCTCAAAAAAAATATATAGTGGAATTAGAAAAGGCATAGAAAAGGGTGATGAAAATGATAAAAGTGGATGGGACGACTTCCCTATGAGGAAAGACTAAAGCAGCTAGGGCTCTTCAGTTTAGAGAAGAGATGGCTGAGGGGAGATATGATAGAGGTTTATAAAGTACTGAGTAGAGCGGAACAGGTAGATATCAATCACTTGTTTACTCTTCCAAAAATACTAGGACTAGGGGGCACGCAAAGAAGCTACTAAGAAGTGAATTTAAAATGAATTGGAGAAAATATTTGTTCACGAAACTTGCAATTAAACTCTGGAATGTGTTGCCAGAGAATGTGGTAAAAGCAGTTAGCAGGGTTTAAAAAAGGTTTGGATAATTTCCTAAAAGAAAAGTCCGTAAGCCATTTCTGAGATGGACTTGGGAAAATCCACCGCATATTCTAGGATAAGCAGCATAAAATTTGTTTTGCTGTTCTGGGATCTTGCCAGGTACTTGTGACCTGGATTGGCCACTGCTGGAAACAGGATGCTGGGCTTGATGGACCTTTGGTGTGTCTCAGTATGGCAACACTTGTGTTCTTATGGTTATGGTGCCTAGTTTAATCATATACTTTTTTTTTTAAATAGAATATTCGCACAACTGGCCATAAATGTGTTTACCTTTAAGTTGTGAGTACTTAGCAGCTATGGGTGTAAATTCTGGTGCTTAGTTGCGAGCTAGAACTCATGCATGTACAGCATTTTGCCCAAACTCTTAAATTAAATAAACAAATATATAATCAAATATAAACTGAGCTCATTTCCCCTACTTTTTTGGGGGGAAAAGGTTACTCGAATATAAACAGGGTTTATTTTCAAGTTATTTTCCCTCCCCCCCCCCCCCCCCCCCCACTGCATGATGTCTGGCATTCATTCCCTCCCCTCCGCCCAGAGAGTTAGGGCATGAACAAGTGAGGATCGCTCCTGTCCTAACTCTCCACTAGACTACCATGCTGTCTTCCTCATTAAAATGGCTGCCATGCTTTCCAGCAGAAATCTCTCAAGTCATCGCACCTGCCCAACTCTCCACTAGACCACCAGCGAGATATGGTATGCTTGAGGGGGTGCTATGGGTGGGTCTGGAAGGGGGACTTTTTCTGTTTGGGAGGAGAGGTGACGGAAGAGGGACACCATGGGAGGGGAGGGAGGGAAATAATACTGGACACCACTGGACGTGGAGGAATTCAGGACAGGCTCGAGTATAAACCGAGATTTAATTTTTGGATCTCTTTTTTTGGCCAAAAAGATCTCATTTTTTATTTGAGTATATAAGGTACATGGTTTATTACACACATGTCACGCTAATTTCTTTGAGTCTCACCTCCTCTCAACTTCACTCTAGAAGATAGAAATGTGTGCTAGACCTGTGACCTGGTCACCAGTCATGTTGGTGGCATGTCTGAATATTAGAGAACACAGGACTTGGAGATGATGCACACTAGGAGATTGAGGAAGTCATATGACCACTCACACTTTAGCAGGGCATCTCATTTCTCCTAGTGAAATGGGAAACCTGGGGGGAAAGGAATTTAAATCTGTTACACCATGATTACAACTGTCTGATGGCCCTGAGTTACTTTAGTGGGTGCAAGTCAAAAGCTGCATTTTAAAAAAAATCTTAAAATGTAAGGACAAATATCTTCACTATTCCCTGTTCCCATTGCTCTAATGTGGATTATTTTTTAAATTTCTGTAGAGTGTAGGCAGTGCATAGCCTCAGAATGAAAATTCCCTCCAGTATTGCCTCAATTTTGTATTAAAAAAGTGGCATTTCATCTAGGGGGTTTGTAACACTGCATTTTTCCTGCTCATTAAATCAACTCAGTTGACTTATAAAGCATTTCCTACTGAAAGTTTTTGACACTTGAACTCTATTAATTACTAGTCATGTTGCTGTGATCTTATGTATTTGTTTAGGTTCCCTGGGAAAAGGACTGCTTTCTGGTCATGATGAGTCTTAAAGTCACTTATTAAAAATGTTTTTGGTGGAGCTTGTCACATAAACAAGATTCTCCTCAACAGTTTTCATCACTGATTTAATAAATATTGGTAGAAGTGTATATTATCTTTCTAGAAGACTCAATCTAATTTGTACTGTTAGAGATATGTCTGAACATTTCCATAATGGTGCTCATTTTCAAAGCACATAAACATAAAACTTTCCATAGTAACCTACAGTACGTATTCTTTGAAAATGAGCCTCTATATTTTTCTCTTCTCCCTTTTACAATAGGTTGCTGGAGGTAGCATATCACATCAGGTCAGCTTTTCCTATTTTAATGGATTTAATTCCCTCCTTAATAACATGGAGCTCATGAGAAAGATCTACAGTACTCTGGCTGGCAATAGGAAAGATGTGGAAGTCACCAAAGGTTAGCAGAAACTTTTTGTATGCGCTTTATTGATGCTTCCTGGGATATCTGGAAAGAAAATGAGGGTGAAATAGATAGCAACATATATTTTATTTTTTATTGCTTTTTAATTTGTCTGCATCTTGCTCTGTCTGCAAAATATGCTTTCCCTCCTATGATTCTCTGTAAATCTAACCTCTACAATCTTTTAAAATTATTTTTATCACTGTTTAGAGAAAATATAGCAAGGTTGCTGCATCTGTTCCATTTTAAAGGTAGCAGAAAAATAAAACAAAAAAGAAGATAAGATCATATCTTTTTTATTGGACTTTTTTTGACTGCCTTTTGAAGGCCATACTTTCTTTTATGTTTTACGTATGTATTCTGATATTGTCATCTTTTGCCCATTCCTTTCCTGAGGAAGAAGACACGGCCTTCAAAAACTAGTCAAAAACGTCCCATAAAAAAGGTATCATTTTATCTTCTTTTTTTAAATTTTATTTCTATTTATTAACTTGAGACAAAATCACTGTTTACAAAAAAAAAAAAAAAACCAAGCCAACTAAAATCAAGAGGGCTTGGGTAGAAAGAACTTTAAAGATCATGCTAGGCTTTTTGCAAAATGGGAGTCTGTTTAAAAGTGACCTTCAAGGTTATTTAAAAAAATGTGTAAACTTGTCATGGCGGCACAGTGAGCTGGCCTACAAGTTTGGAACAAGATGTTATCAGTTCTATCTTGACCGCAGTTGCAGAGTTTTCCCACTGTAACTCAAAAGCTTCATTAGTGTGGCCTACTGGGACTGATGCATGCAAATTTCTAAATCTTCTGTTCTTGGTTCCCCCTCCCCCCCCCCCCACCACCACAACTGCTACTTTTTCATTGACCCACAGCTGATTAATTCCGCATGCTGTATGAAACTATTTCAAATCCAAGATGTAGCACCATATGTAGGACCTAATCTAGCGTGATTTATAAGGCTAGATTGAAGCCTTGTGGAATTACATGATATTTTTGTTGGAAAGACCTTTTGCATACATATGATTTCTGTTTATTTTCATATTTACTTTTCCACTACCAACAGTAGCCCAGAGCTCTTCAGTGAATTGTGTTCTATTTAGAGGTTCCCCAAGCTGGTGAGAAATTTAAGGATAGCTCCCTGGGATGCTAAACATTTTATTTATTTTTTTTTGCCTTATTTTCTTCTTTTTAATTTTTTTTCTTCCTCCTCCTGTCTTTTTTTTTTTGTTGTAGAGGAGTTTGTTCTGGCAGCCCAGAAGTTTGGTCAGGTTACACCCATGGAAGTTGACATCTTGTTTCAGTTAGCAGATTTATATGAACCACGGGGGTGAGTAGGAAACAAGTCTATTTATTTAAATAGAAAAATTAGTGTATGTGAGTGAAGCGGGTGGGGAGGGGGTGTGGCAAGCAACTAACAAATTTCTCAAAAATGAGGGGCAGTAGTGCTGGGGGGGTCATCCTTCCTCTGCTAATTGGAGTATTTGCTGGTTCTCTTCAGGCGCATGACACTGGCAGACATTGAAAGAATTGCTCCTCTGGAAGAGGGGGCCCTGCCTTACAATCTAGCAGAGTCTCAGAGACAGGTAAGAAAAGGACTTGAGGCCTATAATTTCTTTGTCCTTTTAGCAACTTCTCGTCAAGCTTTCTCCTTTTGGTTCCCCTCAGTTCTATACCATTTCCACAAAGTCTTGCACAGTGGAAAAAAAAATACTTTTGTAGGCTCAATTGCCAATACCAGTGGTTCCCAAACCTGGCCCTGGAGGCACCCCAGTCAGTCAGGTTTTCAGGTTACCCACATGAGAGTGACTTGTATGCACTACCTCAACTACATGCAAATCTCTATCATAAATATTCATTGTGGGTATCCTGAAAACGTGACAGGCTGGGGTGCCTCCAGGGCCAGGTTTGGGAATCACTGGTATACTTAATGCATGACCGCCTCCTATTGTGACTCAAAATTAGCACAGCTAATAAATTGAATTTAGTTATGTATTTATATCCATTTTACAAGAAACATTGGACAAACCAGGTTACAATATCTCATATACATGAAGCAGCAAGCCATAGTTTCTAGTGATCTACCACTATTAAAAACAAAATGAAACAAAAATTGTACTGAACTGGCTGTCAAATGAGAAACATTTGGACTCTTTACCTCACTCCCTTCCTGCTTACTTTTGGTGGTGAGCAGATGGAAACATTGAAGACCATTTTCATGTCTCCCATTTAATTTTCTCTGCACACCAGAGTAAAACGCGGGCTCACCCTAAAATTGAGGTCATATGGGCAGCCTGTGGGAGCAGTGGTGGAAATGCCTTATATAAAGTAAATTTTAAATTTGAAGCTAGGAGGCTGCACTGATGGTTTGTGAGATTTGGTGGGGGTTTGCTAGTAAAAACCAAATAAACAAATGGGACTAAACTTTTTTCCAGTAGCAGCCAGTCTATGTTAACAGTGTGGCTTTGTTATCACTTCTTCCCTATTTTAGGGGTCCTTTTACAAAGATGCGGTACTGTTTTTAGTTCATGCTAAACGCTAGGGATACCCATTGGAAATATATGAGCATGTTTAGCATTTAGCGCATACTTATTTTTAACGTATTCTAAAAACACTAGCACCCCTTTGTAAAAGGACCCCTTAGATCTCAAAAATGCTGTGTCTGTGTTACTTTTATGCCCCTTTCTAATTTAATTTGGAGTCCTTTTACAAGACGCATTAGCATTTTTAGTGCATGCTAATGATTTAGCACGCACTTATTTTTAGTGTGCACTAAAAAAGCTAGCACCCTTTGTAAAAATGACCCCCCAGTGTGCTGCTGTGGCTAAGAAAGCAAATAGAATGTTAGGTATTATTAGGAAAGGAATGGAAAACAAAAACGAGGATATTATAATACATTTGTATCGCTCCATGGTGTGAGCACACCTCAAATATTGTGTTCAATTCTGGTTGCCACATCTCAAAAAAGATATAGTGGAATTAAAAAAGGTGCAGAGAAGGGCGACGAAAATGATAAAGGGGATGGGACGGCTTCCCTATAAGGAAAGGGTAAAGTGGCTAGGGCTCTTCAGCTTGGAGAAAAGGCGGCTCACGGGAGATATGGTAGAGGTCTATAAAATAATGAGTGGAGCTGAACGGGTAGATGTGAAGCGTCTGTTTACGCTTTCCAAAAATACTAGGACTAGGGGGCATGCGATGAAGCTACAATGTAGTAAATTTAAAATGAATCGGAGAAAATATTTCTTCACTCAACATGTAATTAAACTCTGGAATTTGTTGCCAGAGAATGTGGTAAAGGCGGTTAGCTTAAGAGAGTTTTAAAAAAGTTTGTTCGGCTTCCTAAAGGAAAAGTCCATTGACCATTATTAAATTGGACTTGGGGAAAATCCACTATTTCTGGGATAAGCAGTATAAAATGTTAGTACTTTATTGGGATCTTGCCAGGTATTTGTGACCTGGATTGGCCACTGTTGGAAACAGGATGCTGGGCTTGATGGACCTTTGGTCTTTCCCAGTATGGCAATGCTTATGTACTTATATGCTATTACTTCACAGTGAAAATGGAAGAGTAAGTTTAGTATGTGGAGTTTTATTTTAGTATTTGAGTCATTGATGTCTATTGTCCTGGTGACTCTGAATTCTCTTATGTAACCATCCCATAGGAAAAGAACACGTCCTGAATTTCACATTTTATTTTCTTGTATTTGATTTTTATAAATGGGTTTGAGAGCTGACAGCTTCTACCCAGTACCCTTGCCCGCTGTAGGTATTTTAGAGAATCTACATCAATTTGGCAATGCCTTGAAATATCATCCGCAAATGATAAAGTTTCATAATGGGTAGTAAAGAGCATGCCCAGAAAATAATTTAATGCCCATTATTAAATGATGGAGTAAAGTAGGGAGAATGTTTTGATTTTTTACAATGGCCATTAATATCCATATTAAAGAAGTTTTCAGTAAAATTGCAAGCCTTTTCCTTTTTAAAAGATGAATGTATTGTGTTTTCTTAATTAAGAATGCATTCTGTTTGTGCTGAAATATACCAGTGACCTACCTTTTCTGTTTGGTTTGCAACTGTGCTGTAGAAATTGTTGTATTGAAAGAACTGAAGGGTTTCTGATCTGTAGGATTTGGTTCAGGACAGCCAATCTTTTAGTTGCTTAAAAAAAATCCCTCTTGGAAATCCCATTTTTTGACTCTTTAAAATACTTTGCATTTTTATATACGTGTAGCAATATGTTCTGAGTTTAAGGGAGGCTGTGAACTGTGAGGGAGGGGATTAGCAAATTACTTCTTCATGCAGACATAAAAAGATATATTTTTATATCTTAAAACATTTTGCTGCAGTTACATGTAGAGATGTCAGTTTGACCATATTTTAAGAATTGAAGGTAGCACCTCCCTTTACAAGTTCATCCCCTCTTCTTCTCGCCATCCTGTACCACACCACATCTTCTGTTTCAGTATGTAAGCAGAACAAGTGTGCTACAATGAGTTATGGCCAGTTGACTCCACAAAACAGACTGTTCCTACAAGAACAAGAGAGCAACGAAGTAGTTGTCAAGTATCAGAAGTCATGGAGTTATGATGTGCTCTTAAAAATGAACTACTTAAACCTCTAATAGTATTATAGTTAAGTGCTCTATAAAGGTGTAATCTCCCCCTCCAGCTCTGCCTGAAAATATTAAAGACCAGTTTTACCTAACTAATATCCAAGGGGCCAGAGTAATCAACAAAAATATGTCATTTTCTGTCAACAAGCAGGACTGAATCAGGTCTACAACTTCAGTGCAGAATTAATTGGCTTTTTTAAATAAAGTTCTGAAAATGCATGACCCTTCTCATACATAATGGTCTCCTCAGATCCTTAGGTTTGTGTTTTCCTATCAGCTGAATAAGTGCTGAAGCACTGCTGACAAATTTATTATCTTCCAAATTAAAACTAATGACATAGTTCTTTGTCAAATTTTTTTTTTTCATTTCTAATGTTTGATATGGCTCCAAAATCTGGCTGTGCCCAAAATGAAGGCAAACAAAAGACAGAGAGTCCAGACTCAGAGCACAGGAAACCAGCTCAAGCAAAACAAGCACAAATGACCTTCAAGAATGGGTTGGCAGACAAAGTTTATAGAAGTACCTTACACGGGCCATATTTCAGCAGAACACCTGCGTCAGGGTTCTATATATTCTTTACACAAATTTGTGTCAACCAGCGTCCACCTCTTATCTGTAATTTTCTTATGTGTCTTCCAGTTTTAACATTTCTATGTGCTGGTATCACCACTGATTTTTGAAGGAACAGAGGACAATATCCTGATTGTAACACCTACACTGACAATTAATTTTTTATTTATTTATTTTTTTACTTTAATGTTTTCAGATTATTTATGTCTGCTAATTATTGATATGGTTAATCTTTTCAAGATAGCATTGTAACATACTTACACTTGTATGTTATCTTGTATGTTAATTATCATTTTAAGTTTGCATGTTTATAAGTTTTATAAGATTGCCTGCGTAAAAATTTCTTGTTTTTAATAGACCTCTGATGCGGGTGTTCCAATCGAGTCCTTCAATATACTTTGGATGCTGTGCGCAAAATGAAGCAGAATAATCCAGAACTCCAATACCCACTGCAAATGCTTGGGTGGAGATTATAACCAAAGCAAATACAAACATTGTGCTTATATGTCTCCTACAGCACAAAAGGGTAGAATTAATCAGCTCTGCAACCTCTATGAAGCTGAAAGGATGTTGCTTCAAATGCGGAAAAATGAAGAGAGGGGTCAGCTCTGTATGTACAAGTTGAGAATCTTCGTCCTCAACCTCTCAACACAGCACCCTTTTGAGTGCCTAGGAGGCCTGAAGGGAAGGTGACTTTCTTAACCCCTTCTGAAGTACTCAAAAAATGTGAATGTCAGCACTGTATCTCCTCAGACTAGGTGCCATTGGCCAGATGACTTCTTTTCGCAGAGTACATAGATGTCACAGACACAACATAGGACCTATTTGGCAGAAATAGCGCTGTCCCAAACAGACTTCACCTGGCCTACAGCATGCTTCTGAGCAACAACCTATTTCACTGACTCCTGCGTTAGTTACAATAGCTGTTGCAGAGTCTTCATCAGTTTTGCTACCTCTTTCAACAAAAGATGCTTAATGAATTTGTGAAAGCTTATTTCAAAGATCTACCAAATGTGCAGTTTCCAACATTCTAATGCAACACAATCTCGCTCATCAGATGTTACTCCAGCAGACAGGGATATGCAGTTTCAGGATACAGTAGTATCTTTATTATGTACTTCAGACTCGGAGCCTGAACCTGTGCATTCATTGCCTCTATTCTCTCCTGGCTTGAACATATCTCAAGTCCTTGGCTCCCGTAGATGCCCACTTTTGGAGGCAGAAAAATATTCTAGAGGAATCTCTTCTGATTTCTTTCCTCTTCCAGCAAGAAACAAATGTCGATATAAGGACTTCTGTTATCCTAGATGCATGCAGTGGATGACAAAAGAGCTGCCTCTTGCTGAAGAGGAAAAGGTCCAACCACAACCAGATGTTTTTGGCCTCCTAAAGAATGTAGACACATTGAAGACTACAGTTGCAGTTCCTATTCGTGGACCTCTTAAGGATCAGCAACTCTGTATGTAGCAAAATCTACTTATTGTGCAACCTGTTTTCAAGAAGATGAATGTGTGAAATATAAGGTCCAGCCAGATCCAAGTTTCAGCAAAGTCCAGCTTTTACCCTATTCCATTGTGGTCAAAGTTGCTATGAGGAAGGCCAAAAAGTATAGTATAAAGATCCATGTTTTCTGAACCTCATGGGCAAGAAAGTGTTTTAAGGGGCCATGGTTCCAGATTGCATAGCAGGGCATTGTTTCTACATGGTGCAGGCCATGCATTCAGTCTTTCAAAAGATAATTTTTCCATATCTGCTTATTATAGGCTCAGATTTAGCTAGCTGCCATATTAGCAGAGGCCGATGAGTGTGACACTCATATGCATGGCATATGACATCTTAGAAACATCATTCAGAGTTTCAGTTTCTGCCATAACCACCGGGGGCCTAGCTTGGTTGTGCATATCTAATTTATTTGAGGCACCTCTTATACAGGGGATTTCTTAGTTGGTGGTAAAGTAAAAGAAACAGTGGACATTATAAAAGAATAACTGTTCCACTCTTCAGCATCCTTCTGCCACTCCATCCTCGTCAGGGTTATCCTCCCACTACAAATATGTACCATTGTGATTTTTATGATCACAAGAGGAAATTTTATCCTTATCAGAATGAACCTCAGCAGATCTAGTACCCTGATTTTCTCACACTTCATCAGCAGGAGAGCACCCAATCCTTTTTGACTATGATCATTGGCTGAGACCCTGCAAAACATACAACTTGCCTTTCCTGTTGGGGAAGGGGCACATCTGGCATGAGCTCCAGAGGAGGCAGGCTGGCAGGAAGAACCCCTGCTTGGGCCTGGTCCGGAGCCGGGAGCGTTCTGAGCACATGCTCTGAGTGGTTCCAAAATCTATGGTAGGCCGAAAATGAATCTGGGGCCTTGATTTTTAGACTTCTCGGCTGGGAAACCAGAGAAATCACGGTTTTTTGCTTCTGGCACCTGGGGTCACCGGAGTTCCATCGGGACCTGGATTGGTGGTGGTCACTAGATGAGTAACCTGTGGGGGGGAGGGGTCAAGGAAAGGGGTCAGTTGACCCAAGAAAGTGTTTAATTTATTTTATAAATATGATTTTTGTGACAGATGTGTCAGTTTGTAAAGGGTTAATTTATTGTGGAAACTTTTTGTAGTTATGGATTCCTGAGAACCTTTTTAGGTGAACTAGCGGGCTGGTTTTAGAAAAAAAAAAAAACATTTAAATGGGTAAATCCCAGGGTAATGGTTCGGGCTTTTTGGGAGGTTTAAAATTTATTTCTTTAAAGTGTTCTCAATAGATGAGGGAACTGGGACTTAGTTTTATTTGTTTAGAAGGCAGAATAAGAAATTAGTGTAATTTTAATATTTAAGAAAAATGTGTAGTTTTAAAATGCAAAACTGTAGAATTGTAGAGGTAGATGTGCTCAAGTGGCATGGAGAGTTTGGATCCATTTAGTGCTTGTTTACTTATTGAAATTTGGAAATGTTCATTTTTTCCATTTTACCTGTGGGTTAAAGATGGAGACCATGAACTTTTCAGTTAGGTTCCATGCCTTTGAAAGTTTAATGTATTGGGTTCTGTTTGGTCGCCAGAGGTCAGCTGGTGACTCCGAGACACTGTCACTCTTAGGAACAGCTTAAGATACAGGAGAAGACAGCTGTGTTTGACTGGAGCTGTGTGAGACTTTGAAAGATTATGAGAAAATTGGTGCATGAGAGTTTCAAGAAAACCAAAATATAACTTTGTTTTACTTCCTTGTATGTGGAAGAGAGACTAAGAAAAGGAAATTCCCTAGTATAACTTGGGAAGTGAGAAGTCCTAATGTTGTGACTGAAGCTGTTTGGGTTCCAGAAAAATAAAAATAAAAGTTGTTTGAGAGCACAGTGACATTTAATACTTTTGGGAACTAAAAGCTGGCCTTGCACTGGTTCTGAGCCAGCCTAGCATTTATTTTAATTAACGTTCAAATGAGTTGTGAATGTGTTTGATGTGACACTTCTTGAATGCTATTATAGTTTCTCCACTACACATACATATGCTTTCAAATGAAAGTGATTTTCCATCTGGTGCTTCATGAATGGTCATAATCCTACCATGTGACCACCTATCACTGTATTTCAGTATTTACATCATTTATATCTTCTTGAGCTCCAGATGTCTCCAGAGTGCATCTCGGTGTCCTCTCTATCTGTCATGCTCCAGTGAATGTTATGACTTCTCAGTTGTACCATCATTTAATTTTTCATGAAAAAACTTCATGTCAAATGGCCATTGCAGAAGCCCTCTGTTCCACTAAACCATAATTTTGTTTTAACTTCACTTATGAAGTCACCATTGCAACCAGTGGAGTCTGCATCTCTGAAACAACTTATATGGAAAGTGTTGTCTTAATAACTGTTACCTCTGAAGAGTGAGTGAAATCCAAGCACTGGTATCTTATGAGCCATGCACACAATTTCAGCAGAGTAGTTCTATGAGCTCATCCCAAGTTTTTATCTAAGGTAGTAACACTTTTCCACATAAATCAGGAAAATATTGGTTTCTATGTGCTGTCAAAAATCTCATAACAATCCATGTGGGAAAGCTTTCCACATTCCAGACTGTAAACAGGCTCTCATGTACTACCTCAAAAAATGGAGTCAATCAGGAAAATCTATACTACGTTTGGTTCCTTTGGCTCCAAAAGAATTGGCAACCAGTTGCCAAAAGAGAGATCTAGCAAATTGGCTGGTATTCTGCATCCCAGTGGGGGTCGGTGCTTCAGTATTGTGTGTTCAGTTGCTAGGGACAGGCAGGTTGCCTGGAGTCCTGCAGAGCTTTGCCTGTCCCTCACCATTGAAAATGTAACAGTGAAACAGCACCCGCCCCCCCCCCCCCCCCCCCCCCCCCACTGGTAGGACCCTAGGTGGAGGACTCCCACTCAGCTTACTGGCTGGCCTGTCCTGGTGATGTAGTAACTCTTGCTTTTTGTCAGAGAGAGCTGCTTCAAAGTATACAGCAGTGCAAAAAGAATTCAGCAGCTCTAAGTTTTGGGAGTCACCCACTTGTGTGCCTGACTGAATCCTACTTGTGGATGGAAAAGCATTGTTGCGCTCCCTGTAACAGGTTGTTCTCTAATCAGCAAGATTGATCAGACACGTAGTCTCTCTCACTTGAGTTTTGGGAATAAACAATTTGCTGAGGAGTCGGCTGCACATAGGAAGGGCGTGCATCTCGGAACTTTTCACTTGTGTGCTTGATCAAACTTGGTGACTACAAAAAAACACTTGTTACAGATAAGCAGCAATACTTTGATTATAGGAGTTCTTTTACATTGTACTATGATGTTTTGTGCATGAACCAAGTAAAAAGTATTAAGTGATATGAACCTACATAAAAAAGATCTTGCATTTAAAAAAAAGTGAGAGGTGTACTCTTCATTTTAAGAAATGATAATGCAGAATCCTAGGAAATACTCAAAAAAGTTATAGTTTATGAATATTTTCCCTTCCCACTGAACGTTTTCCCATTTACTCATCTTCAAAGTCGAATCTTTCAATTTTAATGTTAATTCCAACCTTTCTAAATGCTGCTATACCAAAACTGTGAGTTAATGTGATTTCTGTTGCATTGGTGGTGAGTTGGGTTTGGATGCAACCGCCTGCCCACCTCTGAGAGTTCTGCTCGTTTTTTACTGTTAACAAAACATCTTATTTGTGAGTGAACGCTTGGTAAAGTAAGATCACTTATCTGCTGAGAGAGCACCTTTACTGGAGCAGGTGAGGTGAAGAGAGATATTTTCTTCCACCAGCCTATGGACAAGAAACACTTGCATGAGACTGCTGAAAACAGTGACTCGAGAGTTCTCTTTGATACTAGTGCACCCTGCTTCATTCCTGTGCATGCTGCAAAGTGTCTGGGTAAACTAGAGTGAAATAATAGCTTGACTGTCAGTGTGATAGTCACAAAAATAAAAGAAAACAATAAAGCAGACTTGGGCTTTTTCACTTCTGTTTGTTTTTCTTACTTGCTTCCCAAACAGCAAAGTATGGGTGATGTCTCTCGACCCATTCTCGTCCAGGTGGCAGAGTCGGTCTACAGATTTGCACTCGGTTCAGTTGCTGGAGGTTAGTCATGGATGAATGTTTAGCATTTATGTCCATAATTTGGGGTGCTTTTTCCTCATGGTATACAGAAAGAAAGACACTTTTTTTTCTCTCTTTTGCTGCCTTCCTCTGTTGGAACCAGTTACCCTCTTCATGTATGAGATGGGCTGAGATCATGGGAAATGTTTTTGTATGGATTTTTTTTATACCTGCAAGTGATCAGAGGTATTGCAGATGGCGCTTCTGCCTTGTTTGGCTCCAGACTGATTTCATAATAGACAGGTTAATAACAAGGTAGTGCTACAATGATGTTCTTTTAATTAAATCTGCCTCTGCCATTCCCTTTTATGTATCTTATTTAAGTTAAAAGGTGTAATAAAAACAACTAAAGCTTGAAGTAGAAGTATATTGCTATAATGACACATTCTTTCAAAGTAAAAAAAAAAAGAAAGATTGATTTTCCTGCAAAATTTGTTTTACAGCTGTTGGAGCCACTGCTGTTTATCCTATTGATCTGGTGAAAACTCGAATGCAGAACCAGCGATCCACTGGCTCTTTTGTGGGAGAACTGATGTACAAGAACAGCTTTGATTGTTTTAAGAAGGTTCTACGCTATGAAGGTTTCTTTGGATTGTATAGAGGTCAGTGCACCACCACAAAATAAATTCAGATAACAATGAAAGTGATCCTTCTGATCAGTGTACTGCACTTCATCTTCCTGCAAGAGCAAAGTACAAATAGGGGTAACATTCTCTCTCAGTCTAATATATGCTGTTCCAACCAACAAGAATTTGTATCTGCTTTATGTATGTATGTATGTATACAGTTCAATCCGCTTAAGTGCAAGGGTCTGGGACCAAAGAAATGCATGCAGTTAACCAGAGCGTGCACTTAACCGTTGTGACCCAAAGAAGCTTGACATCTGATAAACATATGTACAGTACTGTTTATTATTATACGTACAGTATACAGTCTTAGTTAACTGACATTAGGCTGGCTTGAAGTAATCAGTTATAGTTCTCTGTACACTCTTGGGTCTGTGAGTTCCATAGACCACGTCTGCCAGACGGTAAAAACTGTCATAGCACTGACATCCAGTGGCCTCCAGATAGGCCCGAACGGTGTTGAGACTCTCCAGTGCTCTTGCAAAAGTGACGGGAGGAAGTTGTTGAATTTCATCAGCATGTGCCTCGCTGCTCATTTCTTCATCTGTTCCATCATCCGTCGTCGTCTGCATATAGGAGCATATCTCAACATCAGTGCTGTCTTCAGCTGTTTGTAGATCGTAATCAACAGCTACGTAGCGATGGACCTCCTCTTCAGTAAAACTGGCTGGGATGTCAATAGCCTCTTCATCTGACGCGTTTGCAACAGCTGCATCTGTCCCTCTCCACATCCCTAACAAAGCTTGCCCGCTTTTAGCAGTTCACAATGGTTGCCTGTGTAACATGATTCCAGGCTTCTTTCTGCATATGTGGGGAATCCAACAGTGATAGATTACGAGCCAGTTCAACAGCACGTTTATCCTTGTCAGTCTGGTCATCCATAACGCTCATCAGGTGAGGTAGCAAAAGAGTCCGATAATGTTTGAAATTGGCTATTATGCCCTGATCCATAGGTTGGATCAGAGAGGTAGTGTTTGGTGGCAGGAAGACCACCTTGACGTTAGACAGCCTGACATCATCACTGTGTGCAGCACAATTATCACAACGCAACAAAATCTGATGCTTTTGTGCCCGCATTCTAGTGTCTTAACTTCTTTAGCCACTGCTTCGACGTTTTACCTCCTGTAGTTTCGGCTTATTTGAATGCAAGTATTCCATCAGGAATTGCTCGCCAGTAGAGACTGTTTTCATCAGCATTGAAAATGTCACGAGGTGCAAACTCGTTCAAGATGGTAGGAAGAACTGAAACAACCCAATTTTCAGCACCAAAGTCATCAGCGTCTTGTTTTTCACCATGCTGTTCCTTGAATTTTATGTTGTTCCTCTCCTTCCATCTTTCCAACCATCCAACAGTGGCTTTGAATTCATTTAGTCCAAGACTTTCAGGATTAGCTTTCTCCATAAGCAGTGAACCACTGACAGGAAACTGGCTGCTCCTGACTTGAGAAAACCACTGAAGAAGAGCATCTTCTACCTCCTCAGCTTTTCCCGCCTGTTTTCGTTTCTGGTGTGGATTGGTATTGTTTTGCCAGTCTTCCAGAAGCTGGTCTTTCTGCTTCAAGATATGTGAAATTTGACTGGGATTGACACCATATTCTTGAGCAATAGATGCTTGACTTTTTGTTTTCTAATTTTTAACGAACTTCTATTCATTCAGCCAGTGTTAGTCTTACAGTTGCGCGACAACGATAACTCCAGTGTACACTCTAACAACATTCTTTCGCTTATTCTGCCTGTGGCAGTTAATTAAAGTGGCAGTAAATTTGAAATCTCGTTGGTGTCACGCGCCAATCGGCTTCCATATTCCATGCGTGCGCTTATGCGGAGTCTTTCCTGCAGAGGAACGGTCTTAAACCATGCATATAAGCGAATCGTACACTTATCAGTGGTGCGCTAAACCGAAGGTTGTCTTTGGCGCCAAAAACAGGACCGAAGTACGACATGCAGTTAAACAGAGCATGCGCTTATCCGACGTGCACTTAAATGGAGTGCGCTGTATATGTTTGTGTGTGTGTGTATATATATATATATATATATATATATATATAAAATAATATTTCAGGTGAGCTCAGTAGATTACAAAGTATATTTAGTTTTCATAATCAAAATACCTACCTAGGTTTTTTTTTTTTAAACAATTCGTGTATTTGCAGAGCTGCTTTAGAAATGAATTTTTTAAGTAACTGTAGGCCACTGATAACCTGGGTCTTGGGACTATAGAAATAGATTGGAGAAGAGGGAGGGATTTGATATACCACCTTTTTAGGAGGGTTTTAGAGGGTTCAGTGACTTGCCAAGAGTCGCAAGGAGCTGCAGTGGGAATTAAACCCATTTCCCTTGATTCTCAGTCTACTGCACTAAACATTAGGCTACTCCACCCAGTAGTTTATGTGCCAAAGCATTCAGGGGCAAGAGCATTTTATCCCTCAGGCATGGTGATGCTGCTGCGCACCAGAAAGTTGTCAGTGGTTTGATTATATTCTTTCTAGAAGATCATTGCACCTATATAAAAAAGCAAAGCTGCTTTGGCTAACATGCAGGGCCATGCCAACACGGTAAGCGAGGTAAGCATGGCAGGGGGGCACCACTCTCTGGGGGGCGCCGCCGCACCATGCTCACCTCGCTCGCCGTCCCGCTCCCATTGTTCAACTACTGCCCGCCCTCTTCTCCTTCCCCACCCCCAACATTCTTTTTAAATTTACCTCCGTGGCGGTCTAGCAGCGCAGCATCAGTGAAGGAGGCGGCGCTCCCGGCGTCTCTAGCCTTCCCTTCGCTGTGTTCCGCCTTCTTCTGATGTCAAGGAAATGACGTCAGAAGAAGGCGGAACACAGCAAAGGGAAGGCTAGAGACGTCGGGAGGCGAGCACCGCCTCCTTCACTGACGCTGCGCTGCTGGACCGCCAGGGAGCTAAATTTAAAAAGAAAAAACAAGAAAAGGGATGTTGGTGGGAGAGAAGAGGGCGGGCAGTAGTTGAACAATGGGAGCGGGAGGGCAGGGGAGAGACGAGCATGGATGCGAAGGGGGAGGGGAGAAGAGGGCGGGCCAGGCCAACTGGGACATGATGGGAGCGGGAGGAGAGAGGAGCATGGATGCGAGGTGGGGGGATCATGGAAGGGAGAGAGGGGAATTGCTGGATAGGGATTAATGGAGGGTGACAGAGGAGCATGGATGGGAGGGGCAGGGCACAGGGAGAGAGGGGAATTGCTGGATAGGGAATTAGGGATGAATGGAGGGCACAGAGGAGCATGGATGGGAGGGCAGGGCTTAGGGAGAGAGGGGAATTGCTGGAAAGGGATGAATGGAGGGGGCAGGGGACAGAGGAGCATGGATGGGCATGGATTGGGAGGGCAGGGCTCAGGGAGAGAGGGGAATTGCTGGATAGGGATGAATGGAGGGGACAGATGGGCATGGATGGATATGGATTGCAGGGCAGGGCTCAGGGAGAGAGGGGAATTGCTGGATAGGGATGAATGGAGGGGACAGATGGGCATGGATGGATATGGATTGCAGGACAGGGCTCAGGGAGACAGGGGAATTGCTGGATAGGGATGAATGGAGGGGGTAGGGGACGGGCATGGATGAATATGGATTGCAGGGCAGGGCTCAGGGAGAGAGGGGAATTGCTGGATAGGGATGAATGGAGGGGGCAGGGGACAGAGGAGCATGGATGGGAGGGCAGGGCTCAGGGAGAGAGGAGAAATTGCTGGACATAGAGGGGAGGGAAGAGAGATGAAGGAGATGAAATAAGGGAAAAGGAAGAGAGGAGAAAAACTGCACATGGATGAAGAAAATAGGCAGAAGCTGAGGACCAGAAGTGAAGAAGAAAGGAGGAAAGGAAAGAAATAAATGGAAAGGAAGCCCTGGAAACGGAGTTAAGAGGACAGATAGCAGCAGAATCAGATACTGGGCCAGCATGATCAGAAAAAGAAAGTCACCAGACAACAAAGGTAGAAAAAAATCATTTTATTTTCATTTTAGTGTTTGGAATATGTCCACTTTGAGAATTTACATCTGCTATATTATTTTGCAATTATAGCAGTTTGTTTCTAAGAATATTGCTCACAATTCCTGTCAATGTGGCAAGTGGTGAGCGATCATTTTCACTGCTCAACAGAAGACTTTCTGAGCCTTTTACATGGCATAAATATAGCATGAAGTTAAGAAAGGAAAAAGAAATTCCAATCTTTTTGTTTTGAAGAGGATAGAAAGAGGAAACAGCAATTCCTACGTAATCAATCAGGCAATCACCTTAACCTGGTTCTCTCACCCAGAGGCAGCAAAGTGGGAGACTACACTAGCTTATGAGGGACTCTAAAGGACAAAATTTATCATGCTTAGACACTGCAGATTTGGGGAATATCAATGTCCCTTCCCTCAGATGCTCAGCACTACCAATCCCTGCTTAAATAACTGAGGTCAGTAAACTGATCATCATTTTGATTCAAGATACTTTAAGGTTTGACACATGTTAGCAGGGCCGTGCCTAGGGTCTCTGACGCCCCCCTGCAGTTGGCGGCGGCGGCGGCACTGCAGTGGACTTCAAGTTCATATCTCCCTTACCTTGTGTGCTGAGCCCCCCAATCCCCCCCCCAAAAAAAAAAACTCACTCCCCACAACTGTACACCACTACCATAGCCCTTATGGGTGAAGGGGGGCACCTAGATGTGGGTACAGTGGGTTTTTGGTGGATTTTGGAGTGCTCACATTTACCACCACAAGTGTAACAGGTGGGGGGGGGGATGGGCCTGGGTCCGTCTGCCTGAAGTGCACTGCACCCACTAAAACTGCTCGAGGGACCAGCATACTGCTGTCATAGAACTGGGTATGATATTTGAGGCTGGCATAGAGGCTGGAAAAAATATTTTAAAAAAATTTTTTTGAGTGTGGGAGGGGGTTAGTGACCACTGGGGGAGTAAGGGGAGGTGATCCCTGATTCCCTCTGGTGGTCATCTGGTCATTTATGGCACATTTTTGTGGCTTGGTCATAAGAAAAAAAGGACCAGGTAAAGTCGTCCTAGTGTTTGTCAGGGACGCCCTTCTTTTTTCCATTATCAGTCGAGGACGCCCATGTGTTAGGCACGCCCCAGTCCCGCCTTCGCTATGCCTCCGATACGCCCCTGTGAACTTTGGTCGTTCCCGTGACGGAAAGCAGTTGAGGATGCCCAAAATTGGCTTTCGATTATGCTGATTTGGGCGACCCTGGGAGAAGGACGACCATCTTGCGATTTGTGTTGAAAGATGGGCGCCCTTCTCTTTCGATAATAAGCCTGATAGCGTCCTCTATTTATAAGATGTAACTGAAACCTTTCTACAAGGCGAATGACTCTATTGTTAATTTCTGGGAACTTGAATCTGTTTTTTTTTTTTCTGGATGAAATTACACAAAAGTATCTTTCACATACAATTATAAAACCACTTTCTTCAGCCAGCATACTACTGTCGACGTTTTTTCTCTACCACAAGACCAATTGGACTCCAAGAAAACTTTACTCTGCAGGGTTGATGTCTTCTAACACTTGCTGGCATTGTTAAGCACAGATTGGAACTCTACTCCATATGATCTATGACTGTCCTCTGATTCATTCCTTTTGGACTTCAATATGGAACACAATTTCTTCTATTTTGCATCTTGATATTCCACTTTCATCCCAATTTATTATTTTCAAATTAGCTGTCCTCAAAGTTAAACTACCTGATCACTGTTGAAGACTGGCAGACATCTTAATAACTATTACTCTAACAAGAAAAAAGAATAGGTTATTACTAATCAAAAATATTTATTACAAGAGTAACAATCATATATATAAAACCACCCTCCACTCAGATCATATAATACCAAATCTTAATATTGACTCAGTCTTAATAAGTATTCACAGTCTGCTGATTTTTTTATCAGTCAATAAACTGTATGGTAGAGTTTATATTTTTTTCACGTTCACAGATTAAATAAGGAAGTAGAGTGTGTTGAAGTCATGTAATTGGCATAGGAAATTGAGTTTAAGGAGAATTGTGATATTGCTGTTTGTGAGGTATGCTGACATATATAAGAACCGCCAGAGTGCATATGTGTCAGTGTTGGCAGTTGAATCCCAGTAGTTCTCGTCCATGGTGAAGCGGTGAAAATGTGATGATGTGTGTAACTGTATTGTATTTTAGCAAATTTAATATTGAATGAGTTTTATGAAATGTTAAACCCTAATTCTTGTTCATGTATTGTGGTTTGCAGCGAGGCCACACGTATAAAGTGGCTTTTGAACTGCTCCGGAAGACGCCTTTTCGGCGAGAGACAGTCTTGTGTAGAACTATTAATTTGACAAAGAGCTGTGAACGTGAAAAAAAGATTAAAAAAAAAAAAGGATTAACCTTGGGATATATTTGTTTTTTTTTAATCCGATGACATCAGTGGACTGCATAAGAATTATTTGTACTACAACCTCACAGAGTTGATTTATTTAACATACCCACGGTTTATCTGTGGACGATCTTTGGAGGTTATAAATACAGAACATTTGGGATATATCCATCACTCTTCAGATGACTACTTGCCTTATAAATGTTGCAGAGGTCTACCATACATTATTGTTTATTGACTGATAAAAAATCAGCATGCTGTGAATATTTAGTTGGGAAGACTGAGTCAATATTAAGTTTTGGTATTATATGATCTGAGTGGAGGGTGATGGAAAGGGTGGTTTTATATATAGGATTGAGTGTTATTCTTCTAATAAATATTTTTGATTAGTAATAATCTATTCTTATTTGTTCTTAGAGTATCTAGTTGAAGCATAGTTATAATGGTAAATGCACTCATTTAGGGCTCCTTTTACTAAGCAGCGGTAAGCTCGCTATTTAGGAAGTACCGCCGGGCTAACGCAGCAGCCTGGCGATACTTCCCCCCTACCGCGCTGTCATTTCTGGTGCTACACAAATTTGTAGCGCTGGATACTACCCGGTGGTAACCAGTCAATGCGTGGTGGTAAGGGCACCCCACCCCCCCAATGGCTGTGCATCAAGTGCTTTACTTGCCGCGTGGCCATTTCCTGAAGGAAAGCGAGACCAGCCCTTTTACCAGCTACGATAAAAGGGGGCCTTGGTGCGCATCTAAAACACGCGCCGATGCCAATGCAGGCCCCCTTTTGCTGCAGCTTGGTAAAAGGGGGCCTTAGTCTTTTTGGATTGCTTATCTTAATAACTATTGCCAGCTACTTATATTGATAAATTGGAAAGACGTCTCCCTACTTAATCCATATTTCTGGTGGCAATTAGTGCTATACTATCACAAACTGGAAATCACGGCAGCTGACATTACTGGTATTACAGGGGAAAAAACTACTGGTCTGGTCCTCACTAGACACACAAAATCGTTTTAATCTGCTTAAGAATATTCTGTTTCCTTTTTATTTTATTTGATAAGCAGTTAACCAAAATCTTGTTTCAGGTTTCTCCTTCCTCTTCTCTCTCTGTTTTTCTCTCTCCTTCGGTCTTTTCTTTGATCAGTGCTGATGCTGTTTTCTCCTACATAAGAGATTTTTAAGTTGATTGTCCCCTTTCTTTTTGCTTCCCCCTTTTGTTTATCTATAATGGAACATGTTTATCTTGTTCATTGAAAAATCAATAAGGTTTTAAGGAAAAAAAAAAAACTACATATACTGCTTTGCATTGTCCAAAACATTCCACTTCAGTCTCATCAATGCACGCGGTGTTTCTTAAGTATTTGTTTGCAAATGCTACCCAGCACACCTTATGACTTTTTTTCAGCAGTGGGTTTCCTTCTTGCTACTCTGCCATTGAGTCCATGTTTGTAAAATAGGGGCCCTTTTATTAAGCCATAGTAAAAGTGTCCGGTAGTTCGAGCACATATTTTGGGCGCCTGCCGGGCCATTTTTAGCATATCTAGAGAAAAGGGCCTTTTTTTAAGGGACCGGAAAATGCACATGTGCTAAAATTGAAATCAGCGCACGTCCATTTTGGGCCTGAGACCTTACCGCCACCCTTTGACCTAGTGGTAAGGTCTCATGCGCTACCCGGGCGGTAAGCATGTAGCACGCGTCAGCTGCCGTTTACCACTGTGTAGACGCCCCACGGTAGAAAATATTTTCTACCGTGTGTTTTCAACCTGAGCCAAAATCAGAATTACCGCCTGGGGCACATAGTAGCTGGGCAGTTATGATGATTTGGCGCGTGCTGGACATGCATAGGCCCTTACGTGCTTTTGTAAAAGGGCCCCATAATCTTTTAAACGGAAGAAAGTAAGGGAAAAACAATTTGATTCCAGTTTTAAAATTTAATGCACTATAAAATCATTGATAATAAAATAGTAAGTTAATAGGTCCAGACTCGTGCAGTATACCATAAAAATGAGTATATGTAACATAAAACTAAATCTGGATCTATTCAGACTGTGGGAGATAGCCCGGATATTCAATGCCGGGCTGTTTCCGATGACCGGCATTATTCAGCTCTGGCCGGGGAAGTCTGAACTGGCCAAAGATAGGCCTGGTATTGATGTGGCCAAATATGGCTGCCAAGCTTGTGCTGAAAATCGGCGGATAGCCAGTTATATCGCACAGTATAACCGGCTAACTGCTAAACGCATATTTTCAGCCGGTCATGGCTGGTCATGTCCTGCTGAAAATTTGCAGTTAGCTGGTTATAGGGCATTTATTTGCAGCATTTGTATCCCACATTTTCCCACCTATTTGCAGGCTCAATGTGGCTTACATTATGCCGTAATGGCGATCGCCATTACGGAATGAGAAATACAGATTATTATTGCATTTAAGTACAGAAAATATAGGATAAGTTATAAGTAGATCTACAGTTCACTTCAGGCATTAAAGATCAGGGTAGATGTAAAAACATTCAACAGTATTCACGTGAATAAGTAAACAAAAAGAGTTCAATGTTAACTTGAATTGGTAAGGTTTTGATGTCTGGTCATTATGAAGGATCTTTTAGGTACGTCTCTTTGAACAATTTAGTCTTTAGTAGTTTACGGAAGTCTGTCAGAACGTGCATATTTTTTATGGCAGTTGGTAGTGCATTCCACAGTTCCGTGCTGATGTAGGAGAAGCTAGAAGCATAAATTTATATTTAAGTCCTTTGCAACTGGGGTAATGGAGGTTCAGGAGAGTGTGTGATGATCTTTTTGTGTTCTTTGCTGGTAAGTCTATGAGGTCTGACATGTATAACGGGGTCTCTCCATGAATAATTTTATGAACCAGGGTGCAAGTTTTGAATACAATTGAATGTTTTAATGGGAGCCAATGTAATTTTTCTCTGAGGGGTTTTGCACTTTCGTATTTCGCTTTTCCAAATATGAGTCTAGCTGCAGTATTTTGGGCAGTTTGAAGTTTCTTAATGATTTGTGCTTTGCATCTGGTGTAGATGGAATTGCAGTAGTGTAAGTGGCTCAGCACCATTGATTGCACCAGGTTGTGGAATATCACCCTTGGGAAGAAAGGTTTAACTCTTTTGAGTTTCCACATTGCATGGAACATTTTCTTTGTTACATTTTTCGCATGGCTTTCTAGTGTGATATTTCTATCAATTGTGACTCCCAGGAGTTTCAAGGTGTGTGAAATAGGGAGAGTATGGTACTTATAGTGGTAGGCATTGTGTTTTTTCTGCGTTAAGCTTTAGTTGAAATGTATCCACCATGAGTTCATTATTTGGAAGCTATGATTGATTTTATTTGTGATTTCTGTTAGGTCCTTTTTAAATGGGATGTAAATCGTGACATCGTCTGCATAAATGTATGGATTGAGACCTTGATTGGATAGAGATCTGGCCAATGGGGTCATCATTAAATTGAAAAGGGTTGGTGAATTGAAAAGGATTAACTGGCCAGGTGCAGATCCTGGCTGTTTAAATGCTTTTGAATATCGGGGGGGGGGGGGGGGGGGTTAGTTTTATGTTTTCGTACTTAGTTTGATAGTATACTGCACAAGTCTGGACCTATTAACATACTGTTTTATTGTTGCCGATGATTTTATATTTCATTAAATTTTTAAGTTGGAATCAAATTGGTCTTCCCCTACTTTCTTCCGTTTTACATATTTTTACTCATAGGGGAGTGTTTGTGCCTTTTTCCTATGTGACATATAGTAGTAACATAGTAAATGACAGCAGATAAAGATCTGTATGGTCCATCCAGTCTGCCCAAGAAGATCAACTCATTTACATGGTATGTGATACTTTATATGAATACCCGAGTTTGAATTGTCCTTGCCTTTCTTAGGGCACAGACCGTAGAAGTCTGGCCAGCACTGTTCTTGTACTAAGTTCTGGAGCTAATGTCGAAGCCCCTTAAAGTTTACACTCCAGCCCATCCCTATCTATTCAGTCGCAATCAGGGCATAGACCATAGAAGTCTGCCCAGCTCCCATTTTGTTTCCCAATTACCAGCGTTGCCACCCAATCTCCGCTAGGATTCCACGGAACCATTCCTACGAAACAGGATTCCTTTGTGTTTATCCCATGCGTGTTTGAATTCCATTACCGTTTTCATATCCACCACTCTCTCCGTGAAAAAATACTTCCTGACATTAGTCCTGAGTTTGCCCCCCTTCAACCTCAATTCATGTCCTCTAGTTCTACCACCTTCCCATCTCCGAAAAAAGGTTCATTTGCAGATTAATACATTTCAAATATTTGAACGTCTGTATCATTTATCCCTCTTTCTCCTTTCCTCTAAGGTATACATGTTCAGGTCAGCAAGTCTCTCCTCGTATGGTTTGCATCTCAAATCCCATACCATTTTTGTAGCTTTTTGTTGCATCGCTTCCAGTCTTTTTACATCTTTAGCAAGATACTGCCTCTAAAACTGAACACAATACTCCAAGTGGGGCCTCACCAACGACTTGTAGAGGGGTATCAACACCTCCTTTCTTCTGCTGGTTATGCCCCCTCTCTACCTAGCCTAGCATCCTTCTGGCCATGGCCATCGCCTTGTGACATTGTTTCTTCACCTTTAGATCCTCAGACACCAACACCCCAAGGTGTCTCTCCTGTGTCGAGCTTACTAATCTCTCCCCTCCTATTTGGTATCTGCCTTTCGGGTTTCTGCACCCCAAGTGCATCACTCTACTCTTCTTGGCATTAAATTTTAACTAATTACAAAAAATCAGGAAGATCAAATCCAACCAACCAAGTTAAACCTTAAACTCACTATAGTAAACTTGGGTTCAGAATAATTTATCTTTTTATATATATATATATGTATGCACTTTAAAAAAATGCTAAAGTGTTTTAAATTGTTTTAAATGTGCTCAGACCATACCGTTTACACCCATTATATCCCCAAGAGGAATATGTGGTGGTGTCACAATGGATTTTGCATCCAATGATGATTTTCCATAGATTCCAACTGAGAATGAAGTAAGGAACTATCTTTCACCATTGAAACTGCAGAAGATTGTAAAGTAAAAAGAGAGGAGTCAATTTTTTGTAAATGACACTCGACATCCAATAATTTCTTGTCATGCTCATCAAACTTAACTGACTCCTCTTGAGAAAATTTACATAGGGAAGATTAATAGTTCCTTGAAGAGAATGTTCTATCCTTGAGATGACAACTTGCCAAATGTTTTGCAAAAAATTGACTTATTGTGATCAAATGTTCCCTTCTGGCCAAAATCCAAAGGTACCTGAACAGGTACTGGGATAGGGGCTCTACTAGAGATCCACCCCCCAATGCCAGAAAGTCTAGCTTCTCCTCCAACAGTAACAGAAAAACTAGCACCAGTGATATTTCCCACCGGTGTGCTAGTTCCAGTTAATAAAGTCATAGCAGGTTGTGGCAGAGGGGTATTCTCTGGAGAGGAAAGAGAGGCAGCTGTGGGAGAGAGAGAACTCATAGTTTCATTTGTTCCTGGTGCAGAAACCACCCTAGTATGTTGATCCCTAGGACTATGTACAGCTGTTTCTCCCAGTGCACTACTGCTTGTGCTCTGACCTTTCCTCTTTGTTCTTATGCCTCTAAAAGTAGATTCCTGCTTCTGCTCCTCCAGGCTGTGAAAGGGCTCCAAAGGGGCATGTTCTGCCCCTTCGGTCATGGGCTTGTGTCCACTGGAAGGCCTGGTTCTTGTTGGGCTCCAAGCCCCAAACTGATGTCACCAGCAGGGAGATTGCATCAGTGCCTGACCAGTCAGCAAATGCTGGTTCTCCATGCAGTGGGAAGATCCAGTATATAAGTATTGCCATTCTGGGAAAGGCCAAAGGTCCATCAAGCCCAGCATCCTGTTTCCAATAGTGGCCAATCCAGATCACAGATACCTGACAAGATCCCAAAAATGTACAAAACATTTTATACTGCTTATCCCAGAAATAGTGGATTTTCCCCAAGTCCATTTAATAACGGTCTGTGGACTTTTCCTTTAGGAAGCTGTCCAAACTTTTTTAAACTCCGCTAAGCTAACTGCCTTTACCACATTCTCTGGCAATGAATTCCAGAGTTTAATTACACGTTGAGTGAAGAAAAATTTTCTCCGATTCGTTTTAAATTTACTACATTGTAGCTTCATCGCATGCCCCCTAGTCCTAGTATTTTTGGAAAGCGTGAACAAACGCTTCACATCTGCCCGTTCAACTCCACTCATTATTTTATAGACCTCTGTCATATCTCCCCTCAGCCGCCTTTTCTCCAAGCTGAAGAGCCCTAGCCACTTTAGCCTTTCCTCATAGGGAAGTCGTCTCATCCCCTTTATCATTTTCGTCACCCTTCTCTGCACCTTTTCTAATTCCACTATATCTTTGTTGAGATGCTTCGACCAGAATTGAACACAATATTCGAGGTGCGGTCACACCATGGAGCGATACAAAGGCATTATAACATTCTCATTTTTGTTTTCCATTCCTTTCCTAATAATACCTAACATTCTATTTGCTTTCTTAGCCGCAGCAGTACACTGAGCAGAAGGTTTCAACGTATCATCAACGACGACACCTAGATCCCTTTCTTGGTTTGTGACTCCTAACGTGGAACCTTGCATGACATAGCTATAATTCGGGTTCCTCTTTCCCACATGCATCACTTTGAACTTGCTCACATTAAACGTCATCTGCCATTTAGACGCCCAGTCTCCCAGTCTCGTAAGGTCCGCTTGTAATTTTTCACAATCCTCCCGCTGGTGGTAAGGTCTCGGACCCAAAATGGACACACACCAATTTTTATTTTGCCGCACGTCCATTTTTGTCAAAAATTTTAAAAAGGCATTTTTTGCAGGCACACTGAAAAATGGATCTGCGCAGGCTCAAAACACGTGCCTACACTACTGCAGGCCATTGTTTAGTACACCTTAGTAAAAGGACCCCTTAGGTATGTATCGCTGGCATATCAGTGTGAGCATTTACCCCAGCTATATGGCTGGCGTAAGTGCTCATGCCTAACCAAATATGCGTATATATATATCTGGTTATGCTAGTATTCTATAAATGAAAGTATACGCCTACTTTTCTTTATAGAATAGGCTCCTGTGAGATGCCCTGTTAACAGAACTGACCTCAAAGTTGTCAAACTGCATTATATAGTTGATCTTCTTTTAGTAGATATGAGTTGATGTTCTTCAAATATTTTCCACATAACTAACATTTTTTAATGTGCTGCAAATGTGAGGCAAAACTAACCATAATGTAGAAAGGAAGTCAGCTGAACCTGGTGTGGCAATTAGATATCAGTGCTCAAGCATTCCAATTAAAATACCGTCATTAAGTTTAATAGTAGAAAATTGCTTACAGTTTGACCCCCTTTTTAGCTGGTGACCCCTGTGTGTATCTGACAATTTATTTAAATGCATTAAAGAACTTCCAAGTTTTTTTTGTTGTTGTTGTTTCAGGTTTGTTACCACAGTTGTTGGGAGTAGCTCCAGAGAAGGCCATAAAACTTACTGTAAGTTATTACATCTGTATGCATTTTACTTCAAAGTGTGTTTGCTTGATTAAATGTTTGCTCCAAACAGTTTAGCATGTTCTATCATATTTTTCAAAACATTTCTTTACTGTAGTCCTTGTTATATATTGGTGTTTTGGAGTAAGATTGGAGAAATGATGCAAATGACACAACTGATAAGCCATATGCTTTGTGCATACACATCATTCTGTTTGTGGTATGCAAAAGAAATATTGTAAAACTTACATTACTTTGTTATTTAGCCAGTTGCAGCTTTTACTTGTATTGGAATTAGGCACACCAGGTTTATTCCCCTTTCAAGCACACATTTTAGGACATCTTACTTTCCTAATTAGGGTTAATTATATAAAATTTATTTGGATTTTGTTTACACCTTTTTCAGTAGTAGCTCAAGGTGAGTTACATTCAGGTATGCTGGGTATTTTCCTGTCCCTGGAAGGCTCACAGTATGTTTGTACCTGAGGTAATGGAGGGTTAAGTGACTTGCCCAAGATCAGAAGGAGCAGCAGTGGGATTTGAACCCGGCATTTCTGAATGTCAAGACCAGTGCTCTAACTTCTAGGCCACTCCTCTACTCCAAATGTACCATGTCTCAAACTACTATGCCGTGTGAGTCTGGAAATGCTCCCAGGGTACTGTATAGTTCCATAAGTTGGAATCACAGATCACAACCTAGATTTCCCTGATGCCTACTGATTCAATATATTTTTAAAAGCTTTACAAGCTAGATTGATCCAAATGTACCATGTCTCAAACAACTATGCCGTGTGAGTCTGGAAATACTCCCAGGGTACTGTATAATTCCATATGTTGGAATCACAGATCAAAACCTGGATTTCCTTGATTCCTACTGCTTCAATATATTTTAAAAAGCTTTACAAGCTAGATCAGGTGTAATGCAAATCTGATCCTCAGGCAGTGAAAATGGGTCTGGTTTTTAGAGCAACCACAACTGATACATGACACATATATATACATTTGGATTAAGAGCCATATTCACTTGTGTTTTGACTACCCTTCAAAACTTGGCCAGTTTTTTCAGGCCTCTGAAGCAGGAGTTCAGCATTCCTGTCCCCTATATTTATATTATATTGGACTCATTATAAATATAATGTATGCACCTTCAATAATGGTAGTAGCCTCTGTTTTTAGAAAATGTTTCTAGAGTCCACACTTTGTAAGGATCTTTTTGGCGGGGGGGGGGGGAGGGGCCCCCCAAAATATCTGAATGATCCAGAAACAAGGAGCATGCAAAAATATCAGTAGCTAACAAAATGTAGAAGTCCAGTCATTAAATATTACTGGTGGGTCCCACTCTCTCTCTTTCCTCTATTGAGAACAATTTCCCCATGATCACAATATTAATTTGTTACCTAGAAGCGTATGTCTTGCCAGTAGATAGTGCTGGGGGGAGTACGGTTCTAGGGTTTGGTTCAAGGACTCCCTC
Source organism: Microcaecilia unicolor (assembly GCF_901765095.1). Lineage (NCBI taxonomy): Eukaryota > Metazoa > Chordata > Amphibia > Gymnophiona > Siphonopidae > Microcaecilia > Microcaecilia unicolor. The sequence continues at coordinate 137,527,397 of NC_044031.1, read as the reverse complement.
CCTAATTTAAACATACTGTACAGATGAAACAGCAGCAGCAGCAATGAACATGGATCATCAGCTACACTGACTCCACACTGTGCAGAACACTGCTGCTAAATTGGTTTTTGGGGGTAAATCAACTGTTCATTGCATTAACTTCCTAGAAAAGCAAGAATTGAGTTTAAGTTGCTGTCATTTATTTTTAAAGTCGTATTTGGTCTAGCACCAGAATATCTTTGTGCATAATTCTCTCTGTGTTCATCAGCTAAACCCCTATTCTCATCTCAGGAAATCCGTTTAACAATTCCATCAAATTCTCGGTGTCGAAAATCCACTATGAGATTAAGATTCAGCATAGGCAGAGATCCTAAGTTATGGAACAGGTTACCATGTACTCTTAGAGAGATTAACCGTTATAATGTTTTTAGATGTTTTTTTTTGAAAGCTTATTTACTTGACTATTACTTATTAAAAAATTAAAGACCATGGATTCTTTTGGTTATTTGTATCTTAGGTATCACTTATGTGTCCTCCTGGGATTATAGCCCAATTTTCTTTCATATTGTTATCCGCCTTGAGCCTTAATTTGGTTGCATACATAAGAATGTAAGAGTAGCCATACTGGGTCAGAGCAATGGTCCTTCTAGCCCAGTATCCTGTTTTCCAAACAGTGGCCAAGCCAGGTCACAATTACCTGGCACAGACCCAAATCGTGGCAACACTCCGTACTATAAATCCCAGGGCATGCAGTTTGCTTCCCGTGTCTGCCTCAATAGCAGACTATGGATTTTTCCTCCAGGAATTTGTCCAAACCTTTTAACTACTGTTACCACATCTTCCAGCAAAGAGTTCCAGAGCTTAACTATTCGTTGAGTGAAAAAGTATTTTCTCCTATTTATTTTAAAAGTATTTCCATGTAACTTCCTTCATTGACCCTGGTTCTACGCTCCCGAAGGGAATATTGTAGTTTTCGTTATATTCTATGACTAGCTTTGTTTATCCCAGATAAATATTCTGGCGTTGAACTGTAAAGACTATTGCAGAATATAAGACCGTTCGTAATATAATGTAATTCATATTAGATTAGATTAGATCCTTTTGACCTGTGGTTAGAGGGTGGATAAGAATGGGAAGACTGGCAAAAGAGAGATACAAGAATAAAAGAATGATTTAAATAGAAAGGTAACGCTGTAAGAATCATGCAAAAGTTGGTATTTTAGTCATTTATATGATATGTTCTCATAAGCACGTAAAAGACCCTTTTGGCTGTGTGATGATGTATATTTTGCCAGTGTATCTGACATGGGCAGAGTGTAGGTGAGGCGCACATTTACATGCGTAAACTCTATGACCATTCTTTAATGATCTAAACCTGAGCTTTACACCAGCTCTGTGACTGGTATAAGTGATTATGCCTATAATATAGTCACATATTTTACTTGTTATGCAAGTATTCTATGAAGTAGTTGCCTACTTTTGTTTATAGACTAGACTCCAAATAAGCATATTCTTGGCACCTAAATATAGGCACCCTTTTATAGAATTACTGTCATAGTGCAGTTCAATTAAACAAAAGATCAGATGGAGTGGAGGAATGCCATCAGAGTTTCCTGAAGTTGGGGAGGGGGATCCCTATGTACCTGTCCCAAACTTTTTTTTAATTCAGTTACAGTTTTTGTCTCTACTACCTCCAATGGGAGGCCATTCCACGAATTCACCACCCTTTCTGTGAAGAAATATTTCCTCATCTTATGCCTCCTTATTCCAGAGCTTCCTTTTAAGCACATTAACAAGCAAATTCAACTGTTCACACTTCTCCTTTTAGAACAAAATATAATGGTAACAAGACTAGACACATTCTATCTCCCATTCCCCCCCCCCCCCCCCCCCCACCCACACACACAGGATGCTCATGTTGAAAGTCCAGAAAGAAGTCTATTTTAAGGATATTGTATAAAGGCAACATAGACCCCCAGATCCAGCCCCAGTAGTGCACAAATGCTGACACAAATTTATACCTGCTCCAAAGAAGGTCAAAATTGTCTGTTTGCACATTCATGTTTTATAAAATACACACGTACATTGCAACCTGCCTCCACTCCTGTCAAACACACCTCTGCATGAATACACGGATCATATAAAAAGAGGACATCCATTTCGTGTGCATACCCTTATGAGCATATACAGTTGTACAATATTCTAAAAGCCTCTCTGCATGTAAGACAAGCTTTACATACAGAAATAACAGTATAAAATTACCCCCTTTTTATTCTGCAGAATTAGAAGAATCAAGACATAATGCAGAAAAGGGGGATCAGAGAGTAAGCAGTTTTGAAAACATATAGAATCCTTGCTAGTGCTCCTACTTAAGCTACCCTGTAAAGAGTACTTGGTTGCTGAATTATTTTTTTTTTTCTTACAAATGTAAATTGCCACTTGTTGTACTCAACTAACTTGTTTTTATGTCCATTTGATTTCCAGGTGAATGATTTTGTAAGAGATAAGTTCACAAGTAGCAAGGATGGCAGTGTCCCATTTGCAGCTGAAATTCTGGCTGGGGGATGTGTAAGTATTTGTTTGAAACAATCATACTATACAGATTATGCAGAAATAAATACTTTATCAACGAGCAGGACTGAGTCAGGCACACAAATGGGTGACATCACTGGACAAAACCATTTCTTCCTTTTCTGTGCAGTACTAGCAGTTTTGACACAGGTGTTTTGTGGAGATGCCACTGGCTTATCTTTTTTTGTGCAGGATGTTTTGCATCTTTATGAAAAGAATTCCTTGAAAGGAGAGCCTTCTTTCCGGTTGTGAAGGCAGATTATCACACATTCACAGCTCAACTTGTTTGCTTTGGTGTCTTAGATTATACTCTTACACTCTTTTTCTTTTCTATTATGCCTGCTCATGTCACTGTACTGACCACTTGGCTGCCCTTTTGATCTGCAGAGATGTCTGTGTGGCCTTTACTCTCAAAAAGATGCCAGTCAGACGTTCTAGTGCCTGTTTTTTTGGTGTTTATAAGTTTCAGGTGTCACTTTGGAAAATGGCTCTTCTTTTTAAATGTCTTCTGTGCAAATACATCCATCTTACAACCATTTTCAAAAGGGAAACCCATATGTTTTTCCTGTTCAAAACTGGCTCTAAATTAGACGGTTTTTTTTGGATGTAATGAAATTCTTACTTGGACATTTTTTTGAAAATGCCTTTCTATTTGTCATAAACAAACAACCCCCCCCCCCCCCCCCCCCCAAAATTCCAAAACCCTACAAATAGGCACTTTCTTGCCATCTCAACCTAGGCAACCTGTTATAAAATTCCTCTGTGTATTAAATTTATTGTTTTGTTCTTGTTACTGTGCTCTGTTAATCAGAAATTGATACCGCTGATATTCACTTGATATAAACGCTTCTATTACATAGAAGCATAGCAAATGTTGGCAAATAAAGACCTGCATGGTCCATCTAGTCTACCCATCAAGATGGCCAGAGTTGAATCTGGCACAGGTTCCACTTAATGAATAAGTACTGTTATACTTTATCTCCATTTCTCCCTGCCAATTTTGGGACACTGGTCTTATTTCTCAGCTACTGGAGTTGCCATCAGCGCCCACACCAGCCTTGGTCCTGATCTGTTTTGCCATTTACGGGTCCTAGATCGTAGAAGTCTGTCCGACCTTGGTCTTACTTCCCAACCTCTGAAGCTGCCATCAAAGCTCACTCCAGTTATGAGGTCATTTAAGTTTTGCTTTAATTGGATTCCATCCATTTTCTATATAGTGTTCCTTTGTGTTCTTTTAGCGCTCTTGATCTAAATTGCACGTCCTTCTTTTCACGCTCAGTTTTGTGACCTGCAAATAATAGTTGGGTTATCTTAAGTTCTGCTTTCTATTAGAAATTTACAGTTTATTGAGCACAACCAAGTAGTGCCAACTGAATAAAATCTTTTATTTAAGTGTAACAGTTTCTGCTTTCTTTCTATCAAGGGCATTACAATCTTTACCAGCATTATCAATACTCATATGAACATCCCTACATATAGGATGCAGTTGAGGTTTGTTTAAACCAAGAGAGAGAAAAATGGAGAGAGACTACCCAGTATGCATCTCTGTTCTTTTTCATACAAGCTGTAAATTATAGAGTGGTCAGCTAGAGCCTTATTCCCTACTGTACTGCTCATTAGTTAAAAAAAAAAAGAGACCAATAAGGAAGAGAAAGCATGAGCATTGATAGTTGGCCAAGAGAATGTGTTATCTATCCATTGGAAGGGTCCTTTTCCCATCTTCACGCCTCTAATTATTTGTTCATGAACAGATTTCCCACCTTCAGTTTTGTATTTCATTATGTATCCCATGCAACATCTCTTTCCTTTATTTCCTTTGCAAATTTCACTAATCTATGAAGCAACTAATCTTTGCACTGAATTCACTTTCTTTTGTTCTTTCGTATGGTTTTCCTCTCTGTCTAATGGCTTGACAGGAGGTTATGAAGCTTCCTGTAAGAGGAAGTCTACCCTCCAATCTAAAGCCAAAATACCTGCTCCTGCACTGAAAGAGGAGTTCGATTCCTACTTAGTAAGTTTTCAAAAAAGAAATTGGACAAGAAGCTGGCATTCTACCTAAATTCAGATATTTTATCTGTTTCCTTAAGCAATGACCACTATTCTGTTCTTTTTCTACCACTTAGCATAAGAGATTGGATATGTACCATTGGTCTCAAAGCTGCTTACACACTGATGCCTTCTTTCTAGCGGTTCGCTCAGGTCTGCAGAAAATAATTGCTCTTCGGTGTTGGGATTTATTTTCAACTTTCAGAGGTCCATAGTACAACTACTTCATTTCAACATTTAGTCTTGGGCACTATCCAATTTACGTCATTTCTTTTGAGGGATAGAGTTCATGCGATAAAGGCCCAAATTTCTGCTACCCAATCAGTGCTTAAAAGCACTGTTCCTCTTGTCTCTTTAGCTTGTCTCAAAATGCTATGTCTTCCCCTGCTCTTTCTATGCAACCTCAGTCAGTTAACTTTTATTCTAGCAAAGGCTGAATGCAGTACCGACCTCATCATGGCACTTTATGATGCCTTCAAAATTTTGTCCAGAGTCTCTGTACCTGCAGTCCCAACCAGATTTGGTGGCAACACTGGTAATTGAGAAGCAAAGCCAGTGCTGGGCAGGCTTCTACAGTCTGTGCCCTGAAAATGGAAAGGACAAATAAAGGTTAGGCATACATATGAAGTATCACATACCATGTATAATGAGTTTATATGTTGGGCAGACTGGATGAACCATACAGGTCTTTATCTGCCGTCATCTGCTATGTTAGTATGTTAGGTTGGACCTGTGTAGACAGCATTTTCTCTTTTCAAGCTGTGGTCAGTTGGAGAGAGACAAGAGCAAAGATGTAGCATGTAATCACAAGAATGCTGAGCAGTAAAAAGGGAATTGGCTTTTGGCCTTTACTAAATTGAGCCCTTCCTGTATTACACAAATATTCTTGATGTACCTGTTTCATGGGGTGAAATTCCTTGGACTAAGACTACTTTATAACTGCAGATCGAATACTAGGGCTGAATCCAGTAGAGTAACTACATATTCTTACCTCGATCAGCCAGTTGTTCTTGCTGTAGTGAGTAATTGTCTGTGTCTGTTGCCTTTGGCTTTCACCATGGGGGGAAACTGCAGACTGTGCTGAATGTTATTTAGTAGTTCACTCAAGACTGATTGAATCTTGCTGTCCATGGCCACAGTTGATTCATGCTAACTCCTCCACAGGTACTGCAAATTACCAGTGCTATTGCACACTGACACTTGTTCTGTCTTATGCTCTTTCTGTTCCTATATTTTACATACCAATATGGATTATTTCCTATGCTGCATCTATATATATCTTCATATAAAGATGTATGTGCATATATAATATGAAAGAATATTATTTTCAACTATATTATGCAATTCATCCATTCTCATATTATCTATGCTGTAATTTACTGTGGAAATATCTCCAAATATAAACTGTGCTTAAGTTGCCCTTTATGCCCCCCTTGTAATGGGCCAACATGTTTTTGACTAGACTGTCACATATTGTACAAGAAACTGGAATCTGTTTTGATTCCTTCCTGCTCTCAAACTGTTCCCAAAGAACTTCAGACTCTATTTTGATAAATTTTGTAAAGTGCATATGAATACAGTGAGAAAATGGAGCTTCTGTCTTGAAAATTAATCAGAGCACTTAAAAGCAGGAAGCAGCACTTCCCAAACTTGCCCTGACAGGTTTTCGAGATATGTTCCCAATGAATATGCATAAGATATGGAGCCTTTAGTACATGCAAATTTATCTTATGCATGTTCGTTATGGCTATCCTGAAAACCTAACCAGTGGTGGGGTCCGTAGGAAAGGTTTGGGATGCCCAGATTTAAAGGTAGGTGTTGTGCTTTGATCACTGTACGTGATCTACAATATCCCTGTAGGCACCTACGTGGTTAGCTCGTGCGCTAAAAACACTAACACACCTTAGTAAACAGGGCCCTAGGCTTGTTACTCTTTTGGAGTTTGCTCTCTTCTCTCAGTAGGTCAGGTAAGGTGTCGTGTGTGAAATCCGCTGGTTTTATCCGAGTATCATGTCCTGTAGGGCTGAAGGCAGACTAGGTTGGGAAATGCTGGCTCCCTGTAATTCTCAAGAGAGGGCAGGGTTTGGCCGTTGTCTGGCTTGTCCTTGTGTTTGATCAGTGACCTGTCATAGTGTGCCAGGTAGGATCCCTTAGTTCTGTAACTTAAGGAGCATTCAGGGGGGGGGGGGGGGAAACCCATGTGAGTCTTTGATTACTGTGCCTTTTCTTACAGGACATTAAAGCAAGAATGCAATAAAGTAGGGCAAACTCCCCTCCCCTTGCATTCGTGAATATGTTTTTGTAAAAAAGTTAGTTCACCTAATTCTTTTCTCTTACTTTGACTAAACATTTTCACAACTTAGTGAATAAATAAGTGAGTAACCTTTTCGTACGAACTTGAATGATTTGGATATGTGACAACTAGAAATGTGTTCGTGCTGATGCAAATTTTGAAGAAATGTCACCTTTTTTGAGGTGAGGGGAGGGGTGTTTGAGTCCTTTAGCTGTTTGCAATAATTCCAAAACAATATATTATGTATAATTACCCTCTTTTCTGTTGTAATAGAAAAAAGGTAATCATATATAAAATTAAAGCAAAATAATATGGAAGAAAATCATTTTATAGCATGCTAATAACTCTGTCAGGCCCTCAATTAAGTGGAAGAAATCCATCAGAAGGTGAAAGAGAGAAAAAGATTACCTATGAAAAGCTGTGTGTCAGTGCAGTTACCTTTTTATCCAAAAAGAGTCTCAAATGCTTAGGATCATAGAAAATATATAGTACAAGAATATTTATTTAAACATTTTGAAGGAGATCACATGAAAAAGCTGTACCCCTATTTGCATACATTTTAGCAAGCAAACAACTCTATTTCAGGAGACTGGCATATTATTTATACTTCACATTCCAGAAGCAACAATTATGCTAACGTTTTGCATTGTTAAGAATCGTACATTTATTTTCTGAACTTTCTGCATTTTGTATATATACTAGCCATTGAGCCCGTAAAAATGGGCTAGTATAGGACGGGGTTTTTTTTGAAAGGCCCCTTCTCACCGCTGCAAGGCCCCCCCCCCCGCCGCCGAGCTCGCCGCTGCCCCCCCCCCCCCCCAGAGTCGCTGCCACCCCTCCACCCGGGCCGGGCCCTCGCATCGCTATTGAAACAGCGCGGGAACGCAGCACACAGCTCAGATGAGCTGCTGTCGGCCCTCCTTCTTCTCTGCCTGTGTCCCGCCCTCGTGTCCTGAGCTGTGTGCTGCGTTGGCGCTGTTTCTATAGCGGAGCGAGGGCCCAGGTGGAGGGTGGGTGGCGGCGGCGACTCCAGGTGGGGGGAGTGGTGGCGGCGACCTTGGGGGGGGGGAGTGGTAGCGACGGCGGTTTCGTCCCTTCCCTTGCACAGTAGAGACCCTCTCTGTCCTGCCCCGTCATCACGTATTGACGCAGGGGCGGGACAGAGAGGGTCTTTACTCCGCATTTGCGAGTGAATTCGGTCACTCGCCGTTTATATGTTTGATAATCCAGTCTGATTTAAAATTACAACCATTCTTAAAAAGAAATCATATCAGTGTTTCTAGATGAGGAAAGTTTGTATATACTGAATTTTGTTTCATACAGATTTCATAAAATTGAAAATATGAGGCACTGTTTCAAAGTATGTTTAAAAATAGATGCCAGTTTTCATCTACGCTTAACTCCACTTTTGGTAAATAAAATTGAGTTGAGGTAGATGTAGTTAATCTGCATGCTTTTGTAAATGCAAATTGTATTCAGATAGTAAAAATACAAAAAAAAAATTAGTGTTATATTACACGAGGAAGACGTGGGGGTACATAACAATTAGTAGCCAGACTTTTGGCCTTACCTATTATGGATTTAGCCAGGGCTGACTTCACCTGAATGCAGCAAACCTTTGTTTTATGCCTTTTGTTACTTAAGTGAAATGTACACATTTTGCACAGCTGTAGGCTACTGAGAATTGAGGTTCTGAAATGATATTACAGTGTTAGTGTGGCTTTTGTGATTCCCCACATCAAGGCTCACATCCTGTGATTGCCCAATCTTGTGCAGAAAGCGCCCATTACTGAGGATGTCGTCCTCTGCAGTCCTGACCCTTTTCTGATCACAAAAACTCATGTTCTTATGGGTCTTATTTTGGTGACCATGCAGACTTCTGCTTTTACCCTGCTGCTGCATAAACAAATGCTGCCTCCTTCTGCTTCTTCTCCTTCAGTAGTTGTAAAGTGATCCTTATGAGCTCTGGTATTAGTAGGGAAAAATGGTTTATTGAAAGAGCAGTGTTGGTTCCCTTGTTTTTGAAAAGTGCTTTTTATTTTTCTTTGTCCATATGAATTCAGTTTATTTTCTGAAGTACTTGGCATTCAGTATTATAGTTTGCATAAGAAAACACTGCCTTTGAATTTTTCACTAGATCCCTTCGCTACAGCCTTACAAATTCACCTTAATGTCATTTTGCAAGAATAGATTTTATGTATGGAAAATATTCAGGATGTAAATAGTGGCTCCTGCCAGATAAACTGTCACTTGTATTGCCTTGTGCCTGTGGGCTTGTATTTAAACCCAGAGTACAGATAAGGATCCAAGGTAATGCATAAAGGCTATCTATTTCACCAACTTGATCCAACCAAAAACAGATTAAATAAAGCATGGTTTAACCCCTGCTTAAAGCCCTTTATAATATGGGATGTGCTAACATGAAAGGCCAAGAAACAAGCTGGTACTGTTTTACTCTTGTTGTAAACATGATCTGTTGATACTCAGGTTTCCTTGCTGACCAAAGGCTGAAGGGGAAGTGCTGTGAGACTGAATTCCTCAGTGTCCCTATAGTGTCAGCAGGCGTCTCTCCAGGAACCGTTCTTCCTAGAACCTGATCACATCACCTCTGTATATCTGAGCCCTGCAAAATAGGAGACTGGACCCAAGGTCTCATGCACCCCAATGCTCATCTACAGGGCATGGCACATTGGTTTTGTTTTAAAAGCCTTTGTTACATTAGACTATTTGGTCTTCGTTCTGTGGTGGTTGGAGGAGTCTACAAGCTATGGTAACACTTTATGATGACTTTTAATTGTGTGAGAAATTAAAATGTCTGTTTTTCCTGATTGGATTTCAGGTTAGATGTACCATGTACATTTCTGAGGGGAAGAGTCTCCTATGTAAGCAGCATTTTTCTGGACTCCATCCTCTCTTCCAATCAAGAGCAGTACAAGATAGTGAGATAATGTTGCATGTCCAAGTGCTGTTGGAGTGGAGCCGGGGGTGGGGGGTAGTGAAAAGCTTTATGTTGTGAGGGTGTGGGAGCAAAGTTTGATAAACCATAGTTTTAAATGGCAATTTCTACTGAACAGAGCCAGTTAATTCATGGCTGATTTTAGAGCTAGGGAACTGATACAACTAAACATCGTGCCACTGCAGGAGGAGGGGCTTATAGAGTCCTCTCCTTCCTTCCTTCCTTCCTTCCTTTCTTCCTGCTTGCGTTCCACTGTCTGTATAGGACACTGTGGGAGATAAGACTGGCTGAGAGTTAGTATCTACATTTGCCTTTCAGAAGTATTTGATGAAAGGAAGATTGGATATAGTATATGGCATGGGGAATATGCCGTGTGCCTTCCTGATAGCACTGCACATCCCACTCTTTACTACACCCCTTTGAACATGGTAACACATAGTATGTAAAGCCCTAGAGCCAAAGAAATATTTAACATAAATATCTATTCTTCTCTGCCTTCTCTGTGACCTGCCACCGGTCATGGTTTGTGCTAGACCATTGTCGGAAAGCACCAGAAAGTAAACCAGCCAATGTCTCATAAATCCTCATATTTCTTTTGCCTAGACTGATGTTTCACTGGCAATAGTACTGTTCCATTCCTTTTCGTAACAGTGCTCACATACATATATATATCGGGTATTATACTTGGGCTTTCATGAATTAGCTAGTCATCTTAAACTCTTTTTAACCAGTTGCTGAAGCCCACCTTGAGCTGTGGGTTCTTCAGGCTTTAGAGAGCTTTTGCTCACCTGGAGGGTGGTAGCTTTAAACTTTCCATGATCATCTTTAAACCATCCTCCTCCCCCTTTCTCACATCTGCTCTTGCTACTCTGTCTTTCTACATAGCAGGGTCCCCTCCCTCCCAATCTCTGCCATCTCCTCTCCCTTTCTGTCTCTGCACTTGGCTTGGCAAGCAGAAAAAAAGCCATCTTTAGGTAGCACCTACCTCCTACTTTTTAAAGGCAGGGAAAATTAGCACAGGAAGCAAACCAAAAGAAAAGAAAAAGTAGACCCATGATGAGCCCATGTTGCCTGCCTAAAAGGCTTGGCTCACTAGGAGTCAAGTGTTTTGGTTTCATCACTGTGGGCTGAAGGAGGGGCTTCTGGCTACCATCACTGCATATGATTTATGTAATGCAGCTCAGAGCCATAAACATGGCTATAAACATTGTTCTTTATGACCTCAGGCAAGTCATGTTACCCTCCATTGCCTTATGTACAAGCTTAGGAGCTGATTCTCAAAACCTACCACCGACTTGAGGGAAAGGAAGAGCAGCAGCAACTCATCTGGTTGCTGTCTTTCCATCTAGCTCCTGCTGTATTGAAACGTGATAACCCCTCAGTTAAAAGCAGTACGTGCCCCACATCCCTCTGTGTCACGATCCTGACTGTCACGAACCTGTTTTAAAATATACTATCAGGTGATTACGCAGCTGGCAGTAAGAAATCTGTGAGCAATTCCACTCAGCACAAAAAAAGAACTCATGTAAGACCCCAATCTAAACTTAAAAAAAAAAAAAGTCAGGTGTTAACATTGGCTTCCAATCAGAGAATGTTGTCATTTTAAAATTAATTGCTTGGTCTTTACGGCTTTGATATGATAAGTCTGCCACTTCTATGACTAGAATGAGTAAGATGGCCCAGATTTTCAGTAGAAATGCAATATTACTCCCTGTTGAGACTTAAATTTCCTTCACTGAAGAATGTTCGTTATAAATCTCTTCTAGAACATTCATATCACTATCAGTCTCTTAACATATGAAATTCTCTTCCAAATTCTATTAGATCTATTTCTTCCTACTTACTGTTTCGTGAGTCTCTGAAAACATATCTTTTCTTCAGTATACAGGTTATAATTGTAACTTGTTAATTGTTTTACTGTAATTATTATTTTTAGTAATGTTTATGAGATTTAAATTTTAAATCAATCTATTTAGTGGATTTGATTCTTAAGTTATTTGTTAACTTCTTGTGTTGTAATCCTCTTTGAATCAATCTTGAGATGGGACCAAATATAAATATTGGTTGACGATGATGATAATTATCATCATCATCATTCGAGGGAGACATACCCTCACACATTCCTTAACACCATTATGAAAAAAAAGGAAATAAATAAAGCACACACTCAGCTAGGGCAACAATTTCTCCACCCCCATGCCCCCAAGAGAGAGACTGAGAAGGAGCAGGTGGTGAATTCACATAGGCTAGTGCAGAGAGCAAAATAGATCGTCAGGGAGCTGAGTGGCTTTGAACTCATACTCGCCTGTAGGTTCTACATAAGGCAGAAGTAAGTTATTTCTCAGAATACATTACTCAGCTACCATGTTAGAGTTATTACATGCTCTGGAAAATAGTAGTGGACCTTTGAAACTTCCCAGTCCCATCATAGAAGGGGACAAGGAACGAATAGGTAAACATAAGGACAGTTATTTTTAAAACAAACACAGATTATTCAAATTCTCATCTAGATATAGTGCCTCCACTACACAAATGAAAAGAATGACGCAAATGGCTCGACTTTCTGATTAACAGAATGAGAGTCCTCTTTCTGATGGGCCAAGAGGAGGAGATAATATAGGTTGTCCTATGCTACTGATCGGGTTCCAGTGCTTCTATTTTCCATCATACTGCCACAGGGAAAGTTATGTTCCATGTATGCTACCATGTATGTATGCACCTTAACGCAACACAATTTGTAATTCTATTACACGGAAATGGCAACCGCCATTACGGCAAATGTAAGCCACATTGAGCCTGCAAATAGGTGGGAAAATGTGGGATACAAATGCTACAAATAAATAAATATGTGGTCTGCGGATGCCCTCACCATTATTCAACCTTCTCCTTTTTGGACTGGGGGTAGAGGGGGTGTTAGAACATAAGAGTAGCCATACTGGGTCAGAGAAATGGTCCATCTAGCTCAGTAATTTGTTTTCCAGTGGCCAAGCCAGGTCAAAAGTACCTGGCAGAAACCCAGATCGTGGCAACACTCCATACTACAAATCCCAGGGCAAGCAGTTGCTTCCCATGTCTGTCTCAATAGCAGACTATGGATTTTTCCTCCAGGAATTTCTCTAAACCTTTTTTAAACCCAGATATGCTAACCGTTGTTATGACATCCTCTGGCATAGAGTTCCAGAGCGTAACTATTCGTTGAATTTCCCCTTATTTGTTTTAAAAGTATTTCCATGTAACTTCCTTGAGTGTCCCCTAGTCTTTGTATTTTTGGAATGAGTAAAAAATCGATTTACTTCTCGTTCTACACCACTCAGGGTTTTGTACACCTCAATCATTTCTCCCCTCGTCCATCTCTTTTCCAAGCTGAAGAGCCCTAACCTCTATAGCCTTTCTTCATATGAGAGGCATTCCATCCTCTTTATCATTTTTTTTCGCTCTTTATTGAACCTTTTCTAATTCTGCTATATCATTTTTGAGATACGGTGACCATAGCTGAACACAATACTCAAGGTGCGGTCGCATGATGGAGCGATACAGAGGCATTTATAGTATTTTCGGTCTTCTTCACCATCCCTTTCCTAATAATTCCTGGCATCCTGTTTGCTTTTGTGGCCGCTGCCACACACTGAGCAAAAGATTTCAGTGTATTATCTACAACGACACCTAGATCTTTTTCTTGAGTTTTAACCCCCAAGGTGGACACTAGCATCAGGTAACTATGATTTGGATTACTCTTTCCAATGTGCATCTGCTTACATTTGTCCACATTGAATTTCATCTGCCATTTGGATGCCCAATCTTCCAATTTCCTACAACTTATCAGTCTACACATGTTTTAACAACCTTGAATAGTTCTGTGTCATCTGCAAATTTAATCACCTCATCTTTCTGATTTCCATATCATTTATAAGTATCTTAAATAGCACAGGTCCTAGTACTGGTCCCTTTGACACTCCACTGTTCATCCTTCTCCATTGAGAGAAATGACCATTTAACCCTATCCTCTGTTGTTTGTACAATTCCTAATCCACACCAGAACAATGCCTCCTATCTCATGACTCTTTCATTTTCTCAGGAGTCTCTCATGAGGAACTCTATCAAAATCTTTCTGAAAATCTAGATACACTACATCAACTGAATCACCTTTATCCACATGTTTATTGATGCCTTCTTTGGGTGGTGAGGCAGAACTATCCATTAGAATACATGTCATTTCCTTAATTGCCCTCTCTTTCTTTTTTCCAGGCCTGTGTCCACCTTTGGAGACTGATTTCTGGAAATACAACTACTACTACTTAACATTTCGAAAGTGCTACTAGGGTCACGCAGCGCTGTACAATTTTAACAAGAAGGCAGGGAAGAGTCTTTTTTGGGGCAGGTGGGGGGAATATGATAAGAGTATTTAATTGAGCCTGCCATGAGTGGGAAAGCGCGGGGTACAAATGTGACAAAAATAAATTAAAAAATAAAGGGGTGTTAGAGGCTACTATTCTCCTCGAGCATCAAATACACCCCTGAGAGAAGTGGCTTCATAACTTACCTCAAACCACGACTTTCATCTTTTTCAGTCTTGTGAGGCCCCAAGGGTCTACAATAGCATCCCATTCCCCCTATTTATCAGAGGCACCTGCTCTGTCTATGGATGTTAACGCCACCCCTCACTTCTCCTGTCCCTTTAGAACTAACATCTTTTTTACCTTTCCACTTATGGCTCCTCTCACTTCCTCGAAGAGGAAGGGAAAAATGGTATTTATAGAATATAGAGGGTAATTGTGCAACAGGCCATGTAGGTTGAGAAAGTGAGAATGTGCCCATTTGTAGACTATTTTATAAAGGTACCTTTATATGCTTTATAAAATTGCCCCAGCAAAGCTGCAGAAATCATGGGTAAAATGAAGCTGCAAACATTTACACTGGCTTGGAAGTAGATGTAAATGTTTATGGGCAAATTGAGACTCTGTCTGCACCCCATCCACATCCACCCCTTTCCCCCAAAATGCATACAATGGAAAAAATCCCCACAGGAGAGACAAAATAATATCCAATTTCAAAAGTAGTCAATCCTATATATAAACGCCACATGGATTGGATATATTGGAACAGACCCAAGTGAAGGAGGCACTGGCGTCCCTGAGGAAGGACCTGAAATGGACATTTCTGACAGAGAGGAATGGACAGTTGAATTTTGCACTGAAGAGGGGAAAGCTACGTTCCTGCCATTTTTTAAAAATGATTCTGGTGCTTCATAACTAGTATTAGCAGTATGGAAGTTCTTGAAAGAAAACAAGACTAACTGTGGATTTCTAAGAGAGAGAAAAAAAATCTTTTTCCTGACCTTTTTCTTCTTTTTAGAGGGTCTTATAGTGTATTGGATATCTTGGAACATTCACATATTTAGAATACTCATATATACAGAAATAATTTTAGACGGAAGATTACATGACTTATTTAGATGTTTTTTACACATAAGAATAGGGTGGCTTGAAATAAAGAGAGTATCAAAATGATGTATAGAGCTGAAAAGTGAGCCGTTTGTTAACGGCTAGTCTCACTGATAAGCTCGGCCACATATACGGCCTATACTGAACTCTCTTCAAGCAACACATAGAACATATAGGTTAATATCACTCATCCATCATTATTGATATAGTTTTTCAGTTTGTTGTTTGTGGTGATATTTGTTCCAATATATCCAATCCGCGTGGCATTTATGTATAGGATTGACTACTTTTGAAATTGGACAGTTCTATAAAGGGCACCTATTAGAGCCTAGTCTATAAGGAAAGTAGGCATATTGAATAGTAATACAACCGGTTATGTACATGCATATGTGATTATGTGATTAGGCGTGAGCCCTTATGCCGGCCATCTAGTTGATCTAAATCTTGAACCTAGATTTGAGACATACACCTGTAGCTTATAGTGTTCTATAAATTAACATGCTCAAATGTGCAGTCTCGCTGACCATGTGAATGCGCGTCTGCAAGGTACATGAGATCAAAGATATGTGTACATGCAGAATAGTACATAGTTGGAATATCTATACACTTACGTGTTCACATAACAAACCAGATACAATTCATCAAAAATTCCACTAATTGAACATACATGCATTGATGACTAGAACACTGGCATTTATGTGTGTAAATGTTGCCAAATTTTAGGCAGCTCATTATAGAGTTACCTCCATCATGTTTTGTTTCTTATATTCAAAAACTGTCTTGCTGACGCTAAGATTTCTCTAATCTTTGGAGTCAGTGGTAAGTAGTAGAAGCATAGGATGAGGATGAAAGAGGACAGATGCAGGAGTAATCTGAGGAAATGCCCCGTTTTTTTTTTTTTAAGTTCACAACGTTATTAGATTTAATTTAAACACAAATCAACTCAAACTTCAGCACAACGTTGGCAGATGGTTTGATCCCCACCTGACCCCACATTCACCCTCCTACAACTACAGTAAAGGTCCACCCAAATTAGTTCAGTAATGCCATATGACACCGAAGAGGAACCCAAATGGCAGAGAAGACATCAGTGACCAGCTCATTCTTCTGCTATCACCTCATACCTGTATTCAGTAACATTCAGTACTGAAGCATTCATCCTATCCCTCAAAATTTCTTGAAAAGCAACTGCTACCATAAGCCTATAAATTTTACCACTACATGGAAATCTCCTAGATGCCCGAATAAAAGACCCTCATACACCTCTTTCCACTGGGTATGTGCCATACTCCCACCAGCTTTCCATTCCCAAATCTGATGCAGGGACGCAGTTCTTGGACAATGCCCAGAATGATGAAGCAGCTTGTACAGACTGGATGCCAAAGTCTGGAAGTCCTCTACATTATCACATAAATCTTGTAATCTACACTTTTCTGCAAACTTTGTCATAGTCCCTTTCCATGCCTTCAGTGCATGTGTGAGCTGGAACCACTTGTGTATTGTGAGAAAGGGAGACCTGTTGATCACCTGAAATCTTGAAATGACATAGGTCTCTGTCTATGCAGCAGCTGCCTAGGCATACAGGTATTGTACTGTGTCCCAATACAGTTGTTTCCCTTTTATACGGAAATTAGGATTCCATCACAGGGGAGCTGCCATAGAGTCAATAGTTCTATGTGGCAACACTACATCCAGAGACGGCAATGCCAACAATGTTGATGCAGATATCTGATTATCTTTTAATCTGGATGGAAGCCTAGCTCCCAACAAAAACAGCAACCTCAGTGGTTGAACCAATGGCACCTCTAGGCTCAACCATGAAGGCCTCTGCTCTAAGTTCTTGTCAACAAGCCAAAGCAAGTCCTGCCTAGATTTGAAAGCTTTATGATAATTCAGAAAATTCACACCTCTCTCCTACTTAACACCTCTGCAGAGTTTTTAATGCAAGCCTAAACTTCTTTTGCTTCCACAAGAAATTGAGCAGAATCTTATCCACGTTCTTATAAAAACCACTGATAATCATAACAGGTATTACACAATGCAATACATTATTATTGGAGACAATGACATCATAACAGTTTCCAACCTTCCCCACCAAGTTAAGTATAATGGTGCCCATTTATTGCACATGTTCTTGACCCTCTGCAATACATCCTGCTCATTACATACAATTGTGTCAGTAAAAGCAGGCATCAACTTAATCCTTGGGTACTTCATGCCCTATGCTGCACCACTGAAATGGAAATGGAGCAAACATATCTTTAATATAATAAACAGTCATTGGCATCACCTCTGATTTTGCCCAATTCACTGTATACCCAGAGAACTTCACAAACTCATCAATTAACTGTAACAATGATGGGTTCATGACATTTGGCCTAGTCAAATACAACAGAACATCATCCACATATGCAGACAGCTTCTGCTTTTTTACACCAAACAAAATGTCTTTGACATTCCCTGCTTGCTTTATAGCACACAAAATAGACTCTAACACTAAATTAAATAGCAAATGAGAAAGCGGGAACCCCTGCCTAGTTCTCCTATGCAGCATATATACCTGTGACAACTGATTATTAATATAGAGCCTAGCTACAGCCTGCGAACACCAGAGACGCACCATTTTTATAAAATTCTCCCCAAACCCAAACCATCACAAAACTGCAAACAAATAAGGCCACTCAGCCCTGTCAAATGCCTTCTCAGCATCTAAGGACACCATAAAAACTGGTAACTCCAGGGACTGCGTAAGCTGCAGAAGATGTAAGCAGAGCCTTGTATTATACGCTGAGCACCCTTTCCTAAGAAATCCAGTCTGATCTTGATATATCAACTGCGCCAGGGGGCCCTTCATGCAGTTTGCAATCACACTCGCATATATTTTGGCATCCATGTTTTTTAAAGAAATGGGCCGATAATTGGCAGCCTCCTGAACATCCACCTAGGTTTGGGGAGAACCACAGTAAGTGCTTCAGCTATAGTCCCCGACATTTCACCTGTACTAAAAAAAAAAAAAAAAAAAAAGTACTGGAACAATGTGAGTAAATGAAGCACAAGTTCAGCTTTGAAGCACTTAAAAAAAAAAAAACAACTCAGCAGTGAAACCACCAGGAGCTTTATTAGGCTTAAGGACTTAATGACTTCAACTACCTCCACTGTTGAAATATGCTGCTCTAAACTAACTCTCTTTAAGTCAGGCAAGGTGCCTGGACAGAGGCCAGAAACTGTTCAATACTCTCTCACGGCTCAACTACCAGACTGATACAGCTGTATGTAATAGTCATAGAACCTGCCCACAATTTCATTTTGCTCCACAAGCACCTTACCAGCTACATCTTTAACTGAATGTATCAGTGTTCTGCTCTTTTACTTTTCAATAAAGACCCTATCCTTTGCAAAATATTTGGTAACTCCTTGCATATACATTTCATTATATGCCTGCTCACTAAGAATGTGATTATACTGAAATTTGGCCTGCATCAGCTCCTGAAATACTTTTAACATTCCAGCTGTGTCTCAGTGCCTGCTCCTTATTACTCACAACCTGCAACAAGCTATTTATCTGACAGTGCCGCTGAGCATTTCTTCTAGAAGTGAAGCCTATGATGCCCCCCCCCCCCCCCCATAACAATGCCTTAAAAGCATCCAACATATTCACAACAGATGTTTGTCCAGGACAGTTAAATGTAAAAAAGTTCTCCAGGTGTGCTCTTACAAATAGGTGAAACTCCCTTTCATGCAAAAAGGTGTTAGTTGCCATAATGGAGAAGGTTTACCAGGCACCAAATCCAGAAAAACTAGGCCAACCCCTGTATTTTCCGAGACAACAACACTGTCAGTATGAGCACTCTACAACCTCGCTAACAAAGGCTTAGAAATTAAGAAAAAGTCTATTCATTAGAAAGAAAGATGCACCTGTGACATGAAACTGTAATCCACCCTGTAGAATTCAAAATCCTCCAAGGGTCCACCAGCCCCAAAGTGTCCTGCATAACAGCAGCATCCCTAATTTTTAGATGATGCTTACTGCAAAGCTGACAATCTAGCACCGGATCCAGGTCTTGATTATAGTCCCCCACATTACAACAATAGAATATGCATACTCAATAGCAACCTCAGTCAAAGAACGAAAAAACCGCTGCACATTTCCAGTGGGTACATAAATATTAAATAACCAGCTCTCTCGCACTAACACGTCTCAGCATTATCCAGCTCCACATGAATCTACTCAGTGGTCAATAACTTGAAGTCCTGCAGCCCTTGCTACCAACACCGCAACCCCACACGTCTTCCCTAATGCTAGTACATAATAACAGTGGTCAACCCATCCCCTCTTCAACTTCTGAAACTCAACTGCAGAAAGGTGGGTCTCTTGGAGACAACATACATCTGCTGTTGTCTTCTTTAGGAATGTCAATATGCTAATCGCCCCCATCCAAAAAACAAACAAACAAAACCACTGAGCCATACTTACAGGCACCCGCAACAGCACAGCAATAACTCCTTTCACTGTCCTACTGCCCCACAATAAAACCACAACCTACCGCCACCCCCTACCATCCACGTTCACATTCGGGTCCAGTCATTCCCACCATCCATACTCCTAGAAATCCACTGCTGTATCTCACCTGCTACTTCAAAAGTAAGCTTCTCTCCCTCTTTACCAAATTCTTTGTTATTATATTACCTACTACATCACTGTGACCCACCTACTTCTTCCTTCTCTTGCAGTTTTCAAAGTTTTCAAAGTTCACAAAACATTATACAACTCTTGACTGTTCCATAAGAAATTTTTTCAAAGCATTAGGACTTTCAGAGTTTAATTATGAAGAGTCTCATGCATCCTCGCCAGGTAATATAATCCATACTTCGCCTCCAGCTGCTTAAACTGGGATTAACACGCCAGCAAGTGCTTCCTTTTCGCTGTTGCAGGTGCACGATCAGGCTGAAGAGTAACTCGAGTTCCATGCCACATGAGGGACAGTATGCTTTTAGCCTTAGAAAGTATTTACAGAGCTTGGGAGTGCCACAGCCTAGTCACACATATGCAATCGGTCTCTTCACAGGGATACACTGAGCTCGCTCCACTTCAGATGGAAGCTGCATGAACAACCTCGAGAGTGTCGGAGCCCTCTTCTCCCTCAGGCAATCCAAGTAGCCTGATCTTCAGCTCCTATTTTTAACATCTTCTAATTTCCTGTGCAGCAAAGCTGCAACCTTACATTCCTCCTGAATGTATTTCATCCCTTCCTCCAGATCAGCAACTCGCCCTTCAAGGACTTCCTGCCACCCCCCCCTAAACACATTGTAGCCAATGCTAGTTTTGTCTTGAGCTCCAACATGCTAGTCACACTGTCCTGCAGCAGCAATTTTACTTACGTGAACTCAGCTATTATTGTCTCAATCAGCTCCGTTAACTTCTGCGGGGCCACCATAACCATTGCCTTAATTGGAAATGCCTCTTCATGGAAAATGTGATGGATGTGTGGAATAGCCTCCTGGTAGAAGTGGTGGAGACGAAGACTCTATCTGAATTCAAGGAAGCTTGGGACAAGTACATAGCATCTTTAAGGGAGAGGAAGGAGTAGTAGATGGTATGGATAGGAAGACTGGACAGGACCATATGATCTTTAGCTGCCTTTATTTTGTATATTTTTCTATGGGGTTTTTTTGTTGTTGTGCAGCACCACAGTTTTCAAAGCCATTTTCATGGGTTAAAGTATAAAAATGGGCTGTTTGACAACTGCCTGCCCTGTATATGAACATGCCTACTTTTATTCACATTTGTGATACTATCCCTGAGGGGACAGCAGAGACGCCAAGGGTGGCCCCTCCCAATGCTGCAGATCTACCACCACAATGCTAGAGATTGAAGGTCAAATGAGTGAGATTTTGCTTGCAAGCCCCAGCCTTATCTAAAACTAGTTCTGGCAGATGCACATTACAAAAACTGATATATTCCAGTCAATAAATAGAAAATAAAATTTTTTCTGCCTTTGTTGTCAGAAGCCAAGGGTTGCCCATCGAGAAGAAGTGAAATTGAAGGTCAGTGAGTGAGGTTTTTCTCGCAGTACATTCAGTCTATAAATTTGAAATGGTAGTGAAGGGACTGAAGTTCAAGGAAGGGCTGCTGGCTACATTTGTTTGAAAAGTAATACCGTCGTGTGTCTTCATGGATGACATGCTACATATTTTAAACACAATTATTTCAGATACGTAACAGTAAACCACATACAAACCTATGGAAACAATTCAACTGTATTTAAAGATCCCTCCTCTGGCATTATATCATGATTTAAACTTGATCACACATGTCTGCTATAAAGGCAAGTACCTCAACACACAACAGATTCTGTAACATTTTCTAAAACCCCGTCTGATGATGTGATAAAATTAGATTAAAGTTTTGGTGTCACCTCAGTAAGGCCAACACATAATCCCTCCAGTACAAAACATTATACAGAAACTTGTGTAAAAATGCATTCAGAAACTTACCATATCTTAACAGCACTGACTCACAAAGTGACAACCTTATGCATGAAAAGGCAGTACAGTAAATATTATACCATGCCCTAAAATAACAATCCCTACCTATTGAAAAAAACACAACACAAGCATGTCTGCAACAAGATCTCTACACAGGCACTACATGCTAGCAGAGGTACTACACCTTATTCCAGAGATTCCCAAACTGGGTTCCACAGAACTCTAGGGATCTGCAAACTCTCTTCCTCAGGAAATTAGATTGTAGAATATGTTTGTATGAACTTATACGTGTTTACATAAATTGAGGGTTCCTCGGTGTATGAACAAATATTTTAGGGGTTTTGCCATAGTAAAATATTTGGGAATCACTGCCTTAGTTGGACACAAAAACCACAGGTAGACCCTCATCAAATATGAAACAAGGGACCACACTTCGGTAATAAAAAGATTAGCAGACAATGTTTAGTCAGTATTATTGGTGTGAACAAGAACAGCAGCAGAAGAGAGGGATTCCAAAGTACCCAGCACAAGGTGAAATACCAGAGAAAAGCACCAGGGGCCTGCAAGGATGGGACATCAAGGGTGTTCTTTGACAGGAGCCCCAACATGGTCGTCCTGATGGAGTTTGCTGCGGTGGGGTCTGAGAAGTAGCACTTGTGAGGTGAACTGTTGACTAATCAACATTAGCAAAATTCGCCCCTTCCTTTCTGAATACGCTACCAGAACCCTTATCCAAACCCTTGTCACCGCTCGTTTGGATTATTGCAATTTACTTCTCACTGGTCTTCCACTCAGCCATCTCTCTCCTCTCCAGTCTGTCCAAAATTCTGCAGCACGACTTATTTTCCGCCAAAATCATTATACCCACACTAGCCCACTCCTCAAGTCACTTCACTGGCTCCTTGTCCGCTTCTGCATACAGTTCAATCTTCTCTTACTGACCTTTATATGCATCCATTCTGCAGCCCCCCATTCTCTCCACTCTCATCTCTCCCTACTTTCCTCCCCGTGAACTCCGCTCACTGGACAAATCTCTCCTGTCGTCCCCCTTCTCCTCCACTGCTAACTCCAGACTTTGTTCCTTTTCCCTCGCAGCACCTTATGCTTGGAATAGACTTCCTGAGCCTGTACGTCTAGCTCCATCTCTACCTGTTTTCAAATGTATGCTGAAAACCCACCTTTTCACCACTGCTTTTGGCTCCTAGCCACTACTCAATTGCCCTCCCCTTGTTCCTTCTCACCCAGTACTTCCCTCGCCCTTAATTGTCTTGTCTGTATTTTTTAGATTGTAAGCTCTATTGAGCAGGGACTGTCTCTTTGTATCAGGTGTTCAGCGCTGCGTGGGTCTGGTAGCGCTATACAAATGCTAATAGTAATAATAATAATAAAGTAATAGAGGTATGAAGGCATGAAACTGAACTAGAAATCTCAGTAAGTCAGACTCTGCACACAACAGTAATAGAGAGAAACTGAAATGCAAAATACCAGAAATAAGCATTTTCAAAAGATGCCATATTCCAGTTAATGAATTCAGAGTAAAATACTTTTTTCTACCTTTGTTGTCTGAGCATTTTATTTTACTATTCGTTTTGGTCCCAGTGTTTTCTTTTCTGCTTTTTTCCTGTCTGTGCAGCCGGAAGACAAAGATTAACTGTCCCCCCCCCCCCCCCCCCCCCCCCCCCAAAAAAAAAAAAACCAAACCCATGCCTTTTACAACCAAACAGAACTGGAAAATGTTGGCACATTTAGACTGACTCTGGACTTCTGCATGAGGTAGCTCTGCCTGAGCTCATTATTCAAAATATCTCTTTTAAATGGTAGTAATAAACAATATTAAGTACATTTTTAAAATATACCACTGCATTCCACAAAACAAAAAATGCAAGTTCCCACCAACCATCTTTCTCTTTTAGTCTAGGCACAGGAACAAAAAAGATTCTAAATGCTCCCAGGTTTCAACCTAATTCATGTTTAATGTGGGATATAAATAAGTAAATAAATGAATAGAAACTCTGAATGTTGAGCATCTGATTCTCATAACATGATGCCTGTTTTAGTGGCCCTTTACCAGGAGAAATAAATCTCTGCACGAATATAGCACGTGCTAGGGTGTATAACCAGCCCTTCCTAATAATTATAACAAATTACTACTGTACCTATGAAAAGTTATTCTGTTATTTTACTTCCTCTGTGTATATCCGTATACCGCACAATCCCACATGTTTTAAAATATAAGTGTAATTAAATAAAAATGCTACCAGCAATAAAGAACAACCATATGGATGCAGCAGCTCATGTTTGCTTTGATTTTGAGTGTATGGTATGGCTGAGATGACGGCTGCATGGGGGAGGGGAAACAGAGACAACCTCTGTGACTTCAACTTTTTGACGTGCCATCTCCTGTTCTCAATCTAACCTTCATGGCTTCCATTGAATCAACCTGGCTTCGGGCCTTCCCTGTAACACGACCCACCCTCGTGGAAACGGGAAGTTGCGTCAGTGAGGGCGGGATTTGTCATACAGGAGACCCAAAGCCCCAAGGCAGGCTGATTCAATGGAAGCAGTGCTGCTACCAGGTCTGGCGGCAAGGAAAAAAAGTTACAGGAACCGGGGGTAGGGGGAGGGAGAAGGACAGATGCTAGAACAGGAAGGGGGAGAAGAAGGAAAGGGAGAGATACTGGATACCGGGCACCTGCCCATTCCAGACACCAAAGTCGCCTCCTCTCTGGAGTTGGGTGCCCAATACATGTGTCACTGTCACTTGGTATGTCTGGGACAGGATTAGAGTAGTGATTGAAACAATGCCTATACTTATGGTCAGAAAAGGAACCTATAGGAAAAGGAGATGCAAGCTGTCTATGGGAACTTTCCTTAGATGGTTTTTAAAGTGACCATATTTCTTATAATTTATATAGGGGCCAATGCTCAAAAGTACCCTTATATGGTAGACAGATCCCACTAACCCCACAATAATTGGCAGTACACAGCAATTGCCTGAACGGGATTGGCACGCTTCGATCTCAGAACTACTGCAGAACGCCTGAGTGCATCCCACAGTAGTGTCTTTTATCGTGTTGTAAGCACGTGTTAGTGCTTACTGTCGCTTAGTAAAAGGGGCCCTTAACATAATAGGGCTATCTTAAATGATTCTGAGTACCTCATAAATAGGTATACTGGTTAACCTGGCATTTACTCTACTTTCACTGTATTTGTGTGTAACCATAATACAGTAAGCTGTAACTTTGACTTAGAATATCTTTACAGTATGACATGCCTGACCTTATCATTCAAATATAGACTGTAGGGTTGGCTACATTCTTTTGAAAGAACAATAAGCCCTGTATGTGTAGAGCAGCATTGTGGTTGGAGAAATATGACATGGCAAGCTTTCATTGATCAGAAGGCTCCCAAAAACTATGGAAATTTGGTTCATGTGTAACACACATAAAACAACTTTCACACCATATGGTATTGTTTTTATGAACGATATTAAATCCCATCTTTCTTTTTGAGTAATACTAGTGTGTCAGTAGTGTGATAACAGTACATCTTGAATAGAAAAAGTCTGTTAACCAGGACTATTCTGTCAGTTTTTGTCCTTTGATTGTACAAGGGGCCTGTTCTGCTATGCTCTTTGCCCAGATATTGACTTCTGAGTCCCTGGGGAGTTTGGCTTGTGTTATGCTTACTGAGAATTAGATCAGCAACTGATTTTTGCATTTACAAGCAGAACTTCATGTTTCATTGAGCAAGCTGTTTTGTGAAGTTTTGTTTCTGGCAAAATGCAGGAAGCACTTTCCTTCATGACATCATGCCACTTAGTTCAGCTAACTGCCTCTTCGTAATTTTTATCATACCAAGATGAAAGTGGTGTTCTTGTAACTCTTCACTTGAACCAAATAGACTATCTTGTGTTTTGTTTTAATAGGCCAAGATCTGTGACTTAAAGAGAAATGAAGTTGTTACAGTTCAGTACTGGTATGTTCCAAATTATAGTTCATTGTACAAAGACATTTGTTAAATTCTGGTAGATTTGAGGCGGCTGTTCTTTGACATACTGTTTAATTCAGTTTCTTCCTTAGTGCGTCACAAGTGCTTTGCTGCCAGGGCAAGCTGTCTAATGAAAGCAGAAGATAGGATCATCAGAGCACAGAAATGTGTTTTGAGCAGCAGGATGCATAGCTGTTGACTTATTTTTCCAACTAGTTATATGATACCATTTGGTGCAGAGATAGCATCAGGCCTATGCAGGCTGACACTCTTATTTAGAGAGGAATGCCACAGAAACAAGACTTTGTGATCACCAAGGCTTTGATCATTTATATAGGTTGAACAGGAAAAGAGGCAAGCATGAATATTCACTGAAATACTAAATCAAATAGCAAAAAGTGAACAATTAAATCTCAATATCTACTAAATAAAAATGTAGAAAGATTTGAGGAGGAGGAGGAGTAGCCTAGTGGTTAGTGCAGTGGACCTTGATCCTGAGGAGCTGGGTTCAATTCCCACTGCAGCCCCTTGTGACCTTGGGCAAGCCACCCAACCCTCCATTGCCCCAGGCACCAAAACCTAGACAGTGAGCCATCTAGGGACAGAGAAAGTACCTGCATATAATGTGTACAGCACTGCATATGTCTAGTAGTGCTATAGAAATTATCAGCAATAAAAAAAATAATAATAAAAGTTCAACAATTTTATAAAGAATGGTAAAAAGTCAGATGCCACAAATTAGGAGGATAGTATGGAATGATGTGGACTGAGAGAAGAATGCAGCAGAATTACTACTACTAGTACTACTAGTAATCATTTTTATAGCGCTACTAGATGTACATGGTGCTGTACACATTATATGCAGGTACTTTATCTGTTCCTAGAGGGCTCACAATCTAAGTTTTGTTACCTGGGGTAATGGAGAATTATTTCAAACATCAGTTTCTTATAATACTTATTATTTGACAGAAGAAGTCTAGATTATACACACATAGATAAGTAGAGCTGTGGTCAAGTGGTTAGAACACCGGTCTTGTAATCTCTAAATACAAATCAAATCGGTTCTATAATTATTGTTAATAGCTTTAGAAACAGTATGAAGAATTTGAAAAACAGATCAGGAACTAATTATTCAGATTACAGTCCAGGCTGGATGAAAACAAATACCAACGCAAAACAATTTTTTAAAAAATAAGAAACTGGAATGTTGCAAAAACACAAGTACAAAATCAGAGCTCCTGAATAAATTTTATTGTTATTTTGTTAATTTATTTAAAAGTTATATACCACCCCATCTGACCAGAAGAACAACCAAAGCTATTTACAAAATAAGTAATCAGTCTACAGTCATCAAAAGAACCCCAGACTCCCATCCTTATGATTCCACCAGAAACAAAAGCTTTCAGCTTCTTCTAAACATTGGGCAACCTTCCATATGTAATTCATTTGGAAGAGTTCCATGATATAAGAGCTGCTACAGAGAACATCCTCACTCTCCAGCAAACTTTTCTTACAGCTGCATTTGAGAGAAATACCGTAGCTAGATTGTAGGAGTGCACAAGTTCAGTCCCTGAGGGCCACAAATAAGTCAGGTTTTCAGGTTATCCCTTATGAATGTATATATGAAAAACTGGCATACAGTGGATGGAGTATGCTTGCAGAATTCTCTTATGCATGTTAGAGATATCCTGATACTTGGCCTTCTAAGGGGTGTATATCATGTTTACAGTTCCCTCAGCTATGCTGGGTGTTCTTTATGCATCTCCTTAAAGGTAAGGACTAAGATTTTAAATTGCATCCTCTCCTGAACCAGGAGCCAATGTAATTGCCTCAAAAGTGGTCACACAGTATACGTATGTCCAAAACTCATGATTTATTTATTTATTAGGGTTTATTTACCGCCTTGACTGAATTCCTTGACTGAGTCATACTGCAGCTTTCTCAAGGACCTGAAGCTTTTTTTATTAATTCTTAGACAATCCAATGTACAAAGGGTTATAAGAGACCAATACACTAGTAACTGGCACTTGGATCACCATAAACTGTGCAGATAGTTCTAAAAAAGGCTTCAACTGCCTAATTAGTGCCATTTATGATAAGCATGTTGCACCATTAATGAGACTTTAGCCCAGAAAAAACATTTAGAATCCAGTGTCAGTCACAGATTTCTGTGCAGATTATAGAATTTGCTGAGCGCCCTTCCGTTCAACTAAATTTAGTCATGGGTAGTTATGCCAAGTAAATCTTGGTGTAAATGCCAACACTTAAAAATAGTTGCAGACTGGGTTTATTCTGTAACAATGGCATAGATTTTAGAAATGCTCATGACCTACCCATTCCACTCCCATGGCCACGCCTCCTTTTTGCCTATGCAACCTAGAATTTACACACATCACATTACAGAATACGCTCAGACAGTTATGCATGCAAATTCTAATTAATGACAGTGTTAATTGCTTGTTAAGTGGCAATTAGCAGCACTGATTGGCTTGTTAACTAATCAACTTGCACTTGAAATCCAGAATACAACCATATTCGCGCATTCAACTTAAGTTGCACTATATAGAATCCGGGAGTATATGACCATAATCCACAAAGATGAATTTCGATATTTAAGACCTGCACTTTTGCATGAACAAGTGTAGGCCAAGTGTCAGTAAGGTGTAGTAAAAGCTGTCCTCTAACAACACCTTACTGGTTAACCCCACCCCCCCACACACACACACACACACACCAGCACTAGAATGCTCCACCACCCTGATCACCTTTCTCCCTTCCAATCATATCAGGCTCTTGATCAACACCCTTCCCCAATCACAGAAACAGCCTCCTAGTCAAAAGCCCCCTTCCCCAAATGGTTCACCCTCCCCAGTGCTAATTCTTCAGATCCTTCCCCAAGCCCACTCTCCTCCCAACCTTCCTTCCTGGACACCTTATCTATACCCAAAACGTACTTGGCAATGATCCCTGGTGGTCCAGTCTCCATTGGCAAATGTGGTGGTCCTCCACTCCTCCAGCTGTGCTGGCTCCAAAATGGCTATGATGACCACTAGCAAAAGACTTGCATTACTACCTCTAGGAGCCCTAGAACACCGTGGAGAGATAAAGATGTGTTATGATATTTTTTGTTTCTCTCTATTCCTTTCCTAATATTCGTAATTCCCAACATTGTTTGCTTTTTTGGATACCGCTGCACACAAAGATTTCAATGTGTTGTTCATGATGACGCCTAGATTCTTTTTCTGGGTGGTGACTCCTAATGTGGATCTCTGCATAGTGCAACTATAATTGGGGTTATTCTTCCATATGTATATCACTTTGCACTTGTTCACATGAACTTTCATCTGCCATGGTCTTCCAGCAATTTTTCACAATCCACGTGTGTAGAGTCCCCATTGGTCCCTTCTCCTATGTTGGTTGAGGCTCAGTTCCTCTTTTGTACCAGCAGGGGATGGGTGCTCCTTTGAAGCACCTCTATATTCTTCGTGGCAGGACTGTGCCTGTTTAGGTGACAGGGCCTAATTTCTCCACCTACAACTCATTGTTTCTTCATGCACTTCTTCCTTTTTTCATATCTCTGCATGCACAACTATGCAGACACACTGCCTCCCTAAAATATTTCTTTACTCAACATGTAATTAAACTCTGGAATTCGTTGTCAGAGAATGTGGTAAAGGCGGTTAGCTTAGCGGGGTTTTAAAAAAGGTCTGCATGTTTTCCTAAAGGAAAAGTCCAAAGATCATTATTAAATTGACTTGGGGAAAATCCACTGCTTATTTCTGGGATAAGCAGCATAAAATGTATTGAACGTTTTCGGGATCTTACCAGGTATTTGTGACCTGGATTGGCCACTGTTGGAAACACAGGATACTGGGCTTCATGGACCAGTGTGGCAGTACTTATGTACTTTAAAAAAACTGTATTGCTTGTGCAAAATGCACCTAAAAAGATGACTCAGACAAAGCATGTTTATGTCCCTCTCACTTTTGTTCAGTTTATATAATGAATCTCTAATTTCACAGGCTCTGGAAGAACTGAAAGGCAGAATGATCAATGTATTATTGTATGGTATTTGTTGTCTAAGAGAGAACTACCAGAAATATACAGATGATAGATAATTACAACACAGCATGAGTTTATACACATGAAAAAGATGAAGGAAATGAACAGCAAAAATAGTTCAAATACTCTATAAATTGTTACTGGAGGACAGAAAATGAAACAAATCAAAGAATATAAATGCTTGGTAAGTTTGCTCACAGAAGGTAGAGAATGTTTAACAGAAGAATTGAGAGCACTGAAAATTTATGTTGGGGATTATAAGGTGCTCTTTGGGAGCACTTTAGACATTTGTAAGTCTTTTGAGGATGTACATCTTACAGCGATGAAACATGGACTTTTAGCAAATGCATCTCCTGTGGAACATATTTCTTATTTAAGTAAGAAACATAGTAGCACTTCTTTACCGTTGCCATAATATGGGTTCTTCTAGAGCAAATTTAATTTTTCCCTCAGGAGGTTAATACTTCTGACATGTATTTTTGTTTTGTTTTATTTTGTTTTTTTACATCAAGATTCCAATTGTATAGAACAGCATTATTTCCAAATCTTTTTTTTTTTTAATCCATTTTCTTTCTTACAGTGAGGCCTTCACCTTCAAAGATTAAGAATTCTCAGCCACAGACAAAGTGATTGGAAGAAAAAGGCTGTAGTGATGATAGAATAAAGTGCTGCCATTTAGGATTGTGTTTTTGCTTTTAAGAGAAGGAGAAAGATCTTGGAATTTGGTGGGGAGGAAGGAGGAGGGGGCAACTTTAAGGGTTAATTTCTGGATCATGATGCAAAATGTTGGTGGCTTACCTCCTTATTTTGGGGGAGATGGGGGGAAGCAGTTTTGTGATTATATTATAGTAGCTAAATACAATTAGGCTAATAATTAAGTCAGAGATTGGTTTGAGGACTTTGAGTGCAGCTGTAAAATAGAACAGTCAGTAGTAGTGATAGCTACCCCCAAGCGGGTGTATATGGGAGTGATTCTGTAAACACAGGGAATTGGGATAAACATGTATAAAGCTGCTAGTTTTGTCAGTGTTTTTGTTTTAAAAGATGGTCTGTAGTGGTGAGCACATTTTCTTGTTTTATTTGAATGATTTGGGTATTTAAATCCAGTTAGCCTTTAAAAATAAGTAAAATCCTCTTCAAGAATGGTGGGACCTGCTCTTTTTTTTTTTCACACAGTTGCCTCCATTCTAAAATCAGTTTTTCTCATGCTGTAGGGGGAGGGGCATTGCCCCCCCCCCCCCAACCAAATGAGTTGCCCCTACTACAGGGGCAACAAAAAAAAAACTGTTCTCCTCTGCAAGACTGGCATTCTTCTCATTAGCTCTCATCCTTTGCATGGGTCCGGCTCCTCTCCAGCCCCCTTCCCCTGGTATGCAAATGTGCATGACAGTTCACCGGTACAGGCTGTGCTAAATAGAAGCTGCCTCTGGGCTGGCCCCTCCAGAGTCCTGTATCATGTCCCACCTCTGTGATGCAACTTCCTGTGGGCAGGGCACTGCATAGGAAGGCTCTGGCAGGTTTGGCCAAGTGGCAGCTTGTATTTAGCACAGCCTGTGCCCAGGACTACTTTGTCCATCCAGTAGCGGTATCTCTCTTCTCTCCTCCCCTGTGAGTTCTGCATCTTTCCTATTCGCCAGCTTTCCTTCATAACCCCAGGCCCCTGTGCCTCTCTGGCAGCAGTGATTGAGGCAGTTTTCTGCTAGTGTTGGTGCCTCTTCTCTGGAGCGTCCTGCCTACTTTGATGCAACTTCCTGTTTTCGGCATAGATGAGACCCTGATGCTGTCTCAATCACTGCTGTTGGAGAGGCACAGGGGCCTGGGGCTATGAAGTAGAGTGGTCAAAAGGGAGAGATGTAGGACTTACGGGATGGAGAGAGAGAGACTAGATTGGAGGAAGAAGATTGATGGGGAGAGATGTCAGACCTTTCGGGGGGAGGGGGGGCAGGCCCAGTAGAGAGAGTTAGAGATGAGGCACTCAAATGGGGTGGGATGGGCAGGGCAGGATAGTATGGGAAGAAGGGAAGAGAGAAGGGAGAAGCTGAATATGGGAAGAGACAAGAAAAGATGCTGGGCAGGGAGGAACATTGGGACAGAAAAAGGGGGAGATGGAGACATAGGGGGCAATGAGGCTGGAAAAGGGGGGAGATGGAGACGGGGCAATGCAGGAAAAGGAGGAATATGGGGGACACGGGGCAGTGCTGAAAAGGGGGGAGATGGGAGACACAGGGCAATGCTGGAAAAGGGGGGATGGGAACACAGAAGGTAGTGCTGGAAAAGAGAGAGGACATGGGGCAGATGCTAGGAAAAAGAGATGGGGTGGATGCTAGAAAAGAGGGAAAGGAGATGAGGGACACAGGCAAATGCTGGAAAATGAGGGGAGGAGATGGGGACACATGGATGGATGCTGGAGAAGAGGGGTGGGAATGGGGACACGGAACAGATTCTGAAAAAGAGAGGAGGAAGATTGGGACATGGGAGGATGGATGCTGGAAAAGAAGGGAGGGAAATGGGGACACAGGGAGGATGCTGGAAAAGAGGTGATGGTAGATGGGGACACTGGGAGGATGCTGGACAAGAGGGGAGGGGATGGGTACCAAGGGGATGATTGTTGGAAAAGAGGGGAGGGAGATGGAGACGTAGGGGAGTGAATGCTGGAAAAGAGGGGGGAGATGGGGAACGTGGGGGCAAATACTCGACAAGGCAAATAGGGGGTGTAGATGGAAATAGGATGGTGGAAATGTCAAATGGACAGGAGACCCTGCAAAGGCAGAAAAAACAGAGAGAGAGAGATACTTGGACCAAGCGAACAGAAAAATTAAATGTTCAAACAACAAAGGTAGAAAAAAGTATGTATTTTGAATTTATTCATTGGAATAGCTATACCTTGCATTTCAGTTTCTGTTTGCCAAATATGCAGAATCTGACTTCTTGAATTTGCCAGTTCAGTTTTTGCTTTCGTATCTCGATTAGTGATCTATCATCTCTTGTTTCTTATTTGTTAAGGGTCTGTGTTTTGTGCTTGTGACCAAGGTGTGATATTTTGCTAGCATGTAGTGTATATTTAGAGATCTTGTTGCAGTCCCATTTGTTCAATTTTCTCACTAGATGGTGTATTGTGTTTTAGGACCCAGTGTAATATTTGCAGTGCTGCCTTTTCACGGATAAGTTTGTTCCTTTTTGGGAGTTAGTGCTGTTAAAGTATTGTAAGGGTCCGAGTGTGTTTTTGCACAAGTTTGTGCATAGTGTTTTGCAGAGGTGTGTTGACCTTATTAAGATGACATCAAAACATTAATATAATTTTAGTTTGTTATAATATCAGATGGGGGTTTTAGAACATTTTGCAGGATATGATAATGTGTTGAGTTGGTTGTCTTACAGGCAAACTTTAGTCTGATAAGGTTTAAATGATAAAATAACTGCCTCTTGAAGGCTCTTTAAATACAGTTAAATTGTTTCCATAGATGTGTATGGGGTTTAGTGTTGGTAAATGTTTGAAATGGAATATGTGACATACCATAATACAGAAATCCACTTTTGGGTTCATGTGAATGCATTACTTGTCAATAAAAACAGCCAGCAGCCCTTCTTCATGCCTTAGTCCCTTCACCTCTGTGCCAGATTATACCCTGAATACACCAGGAGAAAAAAATCTCGCTCTTTGGGATGGGCCACCCTCGGCATTTCTACACTCTGTCTCAGCATCTTCCCTCCCCTCCCTTCTCCTGGTTCAGCAGCTTACTTACCCCACCCTCACCCCACTGCTTCCAGGAAAAAAAAAATAGTATAAAGATGTGGAGCTGCTCTCTAGGCTGCACAACTGATAGATCTACTGGTCCTTCTTTTTCTGATGTGGGCTTCCTGTGTTTGAGCTGCAGATCCAGCAGAGCTATCCGCAGTATGGCATAGACAGTGTCTGTGCACCTTTATGTGGCTAGGCTGGCAGGGACCTAAGGAAGCTTCACTATTGAACCGGAAGCGGGGGGAGGGGGCCCATCTATAGTAATTTTCCCAGAGCCCCATAGGTGGTTAAAGCAGCCCTGCCTGTGCCAGTGACCCGCCATGCGTCCTTGCGTACCAGCAGGCCAGGGGGGATGATGAAGAGGTGCTGTACCCATGCAGGGGAGATTAAGCGGTGACCAACACATGCGGGGTGGGGGGGTGATGATGAAGTGCCAGTGCTAGACCAGCGGGGAGGGAATGAAGAGGTGCCAGACCCATGCAGAGGGGAAGAGATTTCTGTACCTTGAGGGAGGGAAGCAGAGGGAAAAGAGAGAGAGAGAGAGAAAGCAACCAGGAGCAACAGGGAACAAGAGAGGGGGAGAGATCTTGGACCTGGGGAGGGAGGAGCAGAGGGAAGAAAGAGCAAGGGACCTAGAGCAAGGAGGAGGATAGATCTTGGAACTGGAGAGGGAGGAGCAGAGGGAAGAGAGACCTGGAGCAAGGGGGAGAAGAGAGGAAGAGAAATCTTGGACCTGGAATGGGAGGGAAGAGAGAGAAGAGAGACCTGGAGCAAAGGGATAGGGGTTAAGCAGGTAGATAGAGAAACAGAAACTGGACAAGGGGAGAGATGCTGGACCAGTGGAGGTAAGGAGAGAGAGAGACGTTGGACCAGTAGAGGTAAGGAGGAGAGAGAGATGCCGGATCATGGGGGTCAAGGAGGTGAAGGAGGAAGGGGGGGGGGGGGGGAGATGCTGAATCTTGGGAGAAGGAAGAGAGAGCCAGAGACCTGGAGCAAAGGAGGAGAGGGGAGGTGAGCACAGAGGGAAGACAGAGAGGAGAGACCTGGAGCAAAGGGGAGGGGAAGAGATGGGGAGAGACCTTGGATCTAGGGAGGTGGACACAGTGGGAATAGACAGAGGAGAGACCTGGAGCAAAGGGGAGGGAGTTAAGCAGAGAGAGAGAGAAACTGGACTGAGTTAGAGAGGCACTGGATCTGGAAAGGGAGTGAGACGGTAAAAGGTCATGGATTTTGATATTCAGCATTTCTGTGGTACAACCAAAGCAGTTTTGATAGCGTGAGAGAGATTCTATACCATGGGTAGGGGAGCATGGGAGAGAAATGGAGAAATGCTGGCCCCAGGGTTGGAGGTGCAAGAGAAAGTGAAGCGATGAAGAGGAACAGGGACACAGAGGCGAGGTGCAGGACAGGACAAATAGGAACTCAAAATGATAGTGGACATGGAGAGAGAAGAAATCAAATAGGCAGGAGACCCTGGAAAAAGCAGAAGATGGATGGGACATGGAGGGTGAGGAAGAAGAGAATAAAGATGAATGGGACTGGGAAAGGGAAGGAGGGGAACATAGAGGTGGATGGTACTATGGGGAGAAGGGGAACAAAACAGAAGATGGAAGAGACTAGGTGGAAAGAAGAGGAATAGAGCAGAACATGGATGGGGCTAGGAATGGGAGAAGGGGAGTAAAGCAGAAGATGACTGGGACTTGGTGATTGAGAGAGAGTTGGGAGCAAAGCAGGGAATTACGCATGGGAGAGATGGAGTGGGAATTTCAAATGGATAGTGAGTACTTGGCAATTGGTGGGTATGAGTGAGGGTATGTTAATGGGTTGGGAGAATGAGAGTGTGTAAAATGAGGGGTGAGAGAACGGGGATAAAATGTGGAAAAAGGTTGAGATGTAGTGTGAATGACTTGGAAGAATAGAGAGAGGATAAGAGGCATTGAAAAGGGTTGGGGGCGGAGGGGGTACTGGAGAAAGATATGAGAGGAATCAAATGGGTCTCCCAAGGGATTGAGTGAGGGTTAAAAAGATGGTGAAAGAGAGACAATAGAATTTGGGGTATAGAAGAATGGCCTGTGTAGGCAAGGGAAGGAAGAAGAGACAGGTATGGAGCTGGGGCTGGTGAGGGGATGAGAGGCAGTAGAGAGCTGATGAGTACAAAAAATGGAAATGAGGGACTGAGGAGGGGGGAATAGGAAACTTGGGAAAAAGAGAGACAGAGGGGGCAATGAGATTGATGGAGAGGGGATGAGAGGGAGATGGGGAAAAGCTGCTAGTTAGATGAGAGGTGAAATGGAAACTAGACTAGAGGGTGTTGGGGAGAATAAGGGGTAAATATCATGTGGATATAGAGGCAGAGAAAAGAAACATTAAAAAAATTAGTGCTAGGTGGATATATAAAAGGAAGAGAAAGAAGGACAAGAGGAGAGTGAAGAAATGGAAAGGCAGACCTGGACAAGAATTTAGAAGACCGCCACAAAAAGTGGAACAGATTGGGGTCAACCCAATTAGAAAAGCACCTAGACAGCAAAGGTAGAAAAATGTATTTTTATTTAATTCTTTTTAATAGTTGGAATGTGTCCGTTTTGAGAAATGTGCAATTTTTGTATTTTAGCAGAGTACAGGAGAAAATGCATTTCTGTTACTTTTCCCAGAATTGCGCTGCATACAGAGTCTGGGTTTCTTTGACAGAGGGGAAGGGGGGGGGGGGGTCTCCATTTCAAATTTTGTCTGCTTGTTTTTTGTGGTCCCCTATTTTGTATGAGGTGAGGGTCTGGTAAACTAACCCATCTGAAGAAATTATCTCTGGAAGATATGAAACTACTTTCTATCATTGTCAGCCATTTTACCTCCCCAATACTGAATTTCTATATCTAGAGCATGTGTATCTCTAAGGTCCATATTATGGGGAGGAGGGAAGTGCTCGGTAAGAAGGGAGAAAGAGCTGGGCTTTAGATAAGGAGAAAAGGTCAAGGTGGTGGTGTTAGGCCTAGGGAAGGGAGACAGGGAAAGTGTGCTCTCCTCTTGCTAATTAATGTGAATGTGGGAGGGGGCATAGTGAGATAAATTTCCCATTGTTGGCTAATTAAGAACAACTATCTATATATCTTCACTATTTTGATATAGCGACTTCCTATTCAGTTTCTTTTTGTCTCTCTTTTATCTTTTGGAATAGCCATAATGAATATGTATGCAAATGAATATGCTAATGTGCCCCCCATCCCCCCAAATGAAACAGTAAAAAGAGGCTTATTTCTGAACCATTGTATTGTCCCTAGTATATATTCCAGTTGGCTGTGCGTTTTCCCCTAAGTTTCTCAAAAATATCTCTGGTGCTGTGTACTGACTACAGACTATCTGAGAACACCATGATAACAGATTGTGGTACTGTTCCTCTCAGCTCTCACACTGTCCACAAATAATGGCAGGGAATGTGTACAAAGAACTGAAAATTTCAGATTATCCAATAATGGCCTGGCTCATGTTTCAAATACTGGAAAAAGATACACATGCCACAGCCGCTATGAAATTGGCATGGGTGTGTACACACATACTAGCATTACCTTTTGGCAGTCTGTTATGATACGTTTTGGAAGAAACCTTTCCTCCCTGAGACATGCTGTCTCCTGGAATTGGATTAAACAGTACCACTAGCTTAAAGCTAGTATGCATAATGGAAAAGAAAAAAAAAAGCAGTGATATTTACTAATGCTTCAAAACAAAATCTTTAAATTTTTAGGCAAAGTGGGTTGTGTGATGTACATGAAATACGACCACTTTAGAGCCAGGTCAGATCACCAGCATGTAGATGCATGTGGTTCAAAATTGTGTGTTAATTAAAAATCAAAGCATAATTGGTCTTATTAAATTTAACAAACTTAGGGCCCTGTTTACTAAGCTGTGCTATAGGCGCACAAACATTTTAGCATGCTAATGGTACAGACACCCATAGGAATATAATGGGTGTCTCTATCATTAGCATGTGCTAATTTTTAGCACGTACTAAAAAGTTAGCGCTCCTACAACTCGGCTTACTAAACAGAGCCCTTAAAATTTGTGCTTGGCCTAGCAGATAAGAATTATTTTCCGCCCACTAATGTTCCTCATTTGCAGTGCAAATATTCAAATTTGCTTATTTGATCTGTTTCTTTTTTCTCTCTCTCTTTTTTTTGTCAGTTTTTAAAACTGTCATTTTTAATGTGTAACCTTAAGGTCAAAATCATGAAATTGAAATATTATTGTTATCTAATGGAAACATGAGATAGTATAAAAAATGGATAGGTTACAGTTTTCAAGTGGTTACTTTAGCATGCATAAAGGCTGTAAATCATTAAAAGATACAAGTAGCTATCAAAGTAGACATGTTCACCAGGCGTAGCCAAGATGTTCAAACAGATTTGACAGGTTTGTAACTTAATTGCTTTTGTAATGTCTATCATGCAGGCTCCAGTTTTGATGGCTGGCCAGGCTTCTGAAGGCACACTTTTGATATAAATTGATAAAGTATCAAATCCATTATTCTTACACTGCCAAGCTGGTCAGAACTTGTAAATAAAACTGTTCTGTTCCCTGCTTACAGCGGCTGTGTTGCCTGCCTTTCCCTGATTATGCAGTTTTGTTTTGTTTTTTTACTTTCTCTGAGAAACTGAAAGCCATGATCTCTGGGGTGCATCTATATTATGTTATATTTCTGCAGACATAGTTCAAAGCAGTTTGCAAAACAAGAATAATATAATAAATGTAAAAATACATGAGATCCTATATATTTAGAAATCTGAACTGGACAGTATAATTCACAAAGCTTTAGAACAACAAAAAAAAACAAAAAAGTGAACACGCTACAGCATGACTGTAGCGTGTTCACTTTGGGGCCCTTTAAGTAGAGCTTAGCATACATTAACGGAATTTGCTTGTGCTAAGTGCCAGCATTTAATGCACACTAATGTTCAGTAGAGCATGCTAAGCTTTAGTAAGAGGCCCTTTATCGGCACCTAACCTTTATACCTTTCAGGAAATCTAGACTGCCCCTATTTGACTGACTGTATATTTGTCCTTTAGATTGTAAGCTCCTTTGAGCAGGGACTGTCCTTCTATGTTAAATTGTACAGCGCTGTGTAACCCTAGTAGCGCTTTAGAAATGTCTAGTAGTAGTAGTAGTAGTAGCTTACCAATATGTGCCACAGCACAGTCACACACCAACATGTCTCATGCAGTGCAGACTCATAACATGTATATGTGCATGGCAGCTCCACAGTTACACCACTACATTGTATGATGGTTATGACAGACCACTAGCAGCTTCCTTATAAGAAGTACAGAATATGAATAGTGTGAAAAATTAATTAGCTAATGTTTGTAACAGTCCTAATTTTATACTTTTTTGCCGCCTTTTTTTTTTTTTTGCTTCATTGAAGTGTACAAGGCAGAATACAGTACAAAAAAATGAAAAGTCAAATGCATATCGAGACTGCAGTTCAAAAGGAAAAACAGCTTTATTCATCAGATCCAACAGTTTAAAAAATTAGTGATCGTCTACCCCATTCATTCTTTTTTCTTTTCCATCCTGCTATCCATGTTTTGATGGTTTACAAACTAGTAAATAATTGGTTATCTTCTTCAGCTCCTGTAGGAGGGTGTTGCAAAATCCAGGAATTGCCCCAAGAAACCGCCCTCCCCCCCCCCCCCCCCATTGTATTCTCTTGTTATCTTAAATCTCAAGTCCCCATAATAACCATATTGTATAACTTACTTGATCGTAAGTTGTGATGGGGTTCATATTTCTGTATTTTATCCTGTAAATACCAGGGACCCATTTTAGAATAAGCCCAGTATGCCAAACAAAGAATTAGCTTTCAGTTACTGTGGGCCAGAGTTGTGGAACTCGATATCTTTAGAACTGAGAATGGAATGAAATTATC
Source organism: Microcaecilia unicolor (assembly GCF_901765095.1). NCBI lineage: Eukaryota > Metazoa > Chordata > Amphibia > Gymnophiona > Siphonopidae > Microcaecilia > Microcaecilia unicolor. The sequence continues at coordinate 137,487,919 of NC_044031.1, read as the reverse complement.
TACGACACTGCAAACAGCTTAAAGAGTGGCTTTTTCACTGGTTTTACGGATAATATTTTAAAACTGCTTTAAAAGTAGCTTCTTTTATGCTGTATTATTTTTGTAAAATACCTAGGCGGGTCTAATTTACTTACTTATTAAGAGGTGATACAGAAAAGAGGAGAAATAAAATAATAATTTACAAAACTCCGTAGAGTGCTGGTGCAAAGCTGTTAGTAGTGTGGGGGAGGGGGGAAGGGATCACTCTCTCATGAAGCTTTATAAGTTACCACTTTTGCGACCAAATTTTGAATCCATTGTATCCTGTGCAACACTCATTTCGGTAAACCCATATATTTGGCACTACAGAACCGTTGCTTGCATTAGTATTTGAAAGTATTTTGACCCTAGAATGGCTCAAAATACTTGGCACCGTTTGTAACCACTACCAGGCTCTTCTGTACCATGGCTGCTGGCTGTTGTTTTTTTGTTTGTTTGTTTTAATTGAAGTTTTATAGACACACAAAATACAATGACCAGTTCCCACAAGGGAAGAAATCATGAAGAAAAACAACAAAAATAACACTGCAGCTTCAATCTCCAATATAAAAAAGGAAATGTATAAAAGGTAGCCAGCCACTGCCATAAAATTGGAGTGTGAATAGATAAACGCATCATAACAATTTTGTACTATGGAACCCCAATATCCCAATCATAATGTTCTATTGGGGATCCACTATATATGTTTTACAATGTGTATTCCTTCATATATGTCTATATCTGGATGTATAAGGATCTATATCTGTTTATTTAGAGAGATGGAGGAGGGATAGGAAACGCTCAAGGTGCATTCATATCATAGTAGTCATATGCCAGGGATGGGCAACCAAATGCCTATGGGCCAAATGCGGCCCACGAGAGCACGGGAAGTATACACAGTCATTAACCAGCATTTTGGTGATTGTAAATACTGTATTTCACAAATATTTTCAGAATAGCCACTCTAGCAGCTTGATTCTATTATTTTTAGTTCAATATTTACTACAGAAGATTTGTGGAGCTCTGTGCCTTTCCAATTCCAACATGCTATAATGTTGTGGCCTGCTAGGTTTAATATTGACATTCATGAGACCCTCTATGTAAAGGTTGCCCATCCCTGTCATATACAAATTGCCATATCTTCTTATAGTTAACATACTGCTCAGAGGATTTCTCTGATATATGTCACCGAGAGACAAGTTACTTCTGGTTCTACTGTACATCTAATTCCCACCTCCTTCAAGAATAGGGCTTTCCCTTCTATCTTAAATCCATCCCCCTTCACCGTTCCCCCCTCTAGCTCTGTGGAACCCTAACCCCCCCTTATGAGGTTTCTTGAAACCCAGTCAGCAAAAGGCTCCACTCCTAGCCTTTCCCAAACTTTTCCAGTCTTTTATATATTAATGCTGTCAGGTTACTCAAAAAGAATATATTCAATAATCCCCTATTGATCATGGACTTGCTCAGTGTGTGAGTCAACCTCCATCTCCTTGCAAAGTCACAACAGAAAGCTGAAATTAGCACAATTAACATATAGGCAGTGTCCTGGTTCAAGCCAGCAGGCATCTATTTGTGGAAGAAATACTTGTAGCATCAGTGGTAACAATATCTCATAAATATCATGGAACATGTCCCCATGCATATATCAAAATGATTTGAATAAGGGACATTCCCACCAAATATGTAGAGTGCTCTGCTGCCCACATCCATGCCAGCAACAATCCATTCTGTGCAAACAGATTTTATATAACCTCTACAGTGTCATGTACCACTGTTACAGCAGCTCAAAGTTGTTCTCCAAAAGGCTGGCCCATTGTAGAGGTGCCTGAACGTATACCACTCATCTCCATTCAGTACCCGATAAGTGTTGGATTGTAAAATCAGATTTTCACTCCATAAAAATTAATCTCCATTCCCTTACTTGGAAATGTTTCATATGTGACCCATAATATTTTCATTTTCTTTATATTCTGCTTCAATTTAACATCTGAAACAGGTTCAAATCCAGCATGAGTGTTATTTCCACTTCTTCCTCCTGCCCTATCACTTCCCACCCACCATAAATTATACCCATAAAACCTGTTTTTTTTTATTATTATTTATTTTGTTGGTGTTTGCTTTAAAATCCTTTTCATAAGGAAAGTGGAGTACTTTAAAGTTTCTTACAAACAATTTGTAATTTATTACTTTCACTCAATGTGCTTCACCCCTCCCAGCCTTTCCTAATATGGGACTACAGTGCACTCCATTTAAGTGCACGTTGGATAAGCGCATGCTCTGTTTAACTGCATACCGTACTTCGGTCCCATTTTTGGCGCCATCAATTTCTATGGGGACAAACTTCGGTTTAGCGCACCACTGATAAGTGCAAGATTCGCTTATATGCATGGTTTAAGACCACTCCTCTGCAGGAAAGACTCCGCATAAGCGCGCACACTGAATATGGAAGCCGATTGGCACTTGATAAAGGGACGGTAAATTTGAAATTTTGTTGGTAAACTACCACAGGCAGAATAAGCGAAAGAATGTTGTTTGTGTGTACACTGGAGTCGTCGTCGCACAACTGTAAGACTTAAACACTGGCTGAACGAATAGAAGTTCTTAAAAATTAGAAAACAAAATCAAGCATCTATTGCTAAAGAATATGGTGCCAATCCCAGTCAAATTTCACATATCTTGAAGCAGAAAGACCACACCGGAAATGAAAACGGGCGGGAAAAGCTGAGGAGGTAGAAGATGCTCTTCTTCAGTGGTTTTCTCAAGTCAGGAGCAGCCAGTTTCCTGTCAGTGGTCCACTGCTTATGGAGAAAGCTAATCAGCTAGCTGAAAGTCTTGGACTAACTGAATTCAAAGCCACTGTTGGATGGTTGGAAAGATGGAAGGAGAGGAACAACATAAAATTCAAGGTGAAAAATAAGACGCTGATGACTTTGGTGCTGAAAATTAGGTTGTTTCAGTTCTTCCTACCATCTTGAACGAGTTTGCACCTCGTGACATTTTCAATGCTGACGAAAACGGACTCTACTGGCGAACGATTCCTGATGGAACACTTGCATTCAAACAAGCCGAAACTACAGGAAGTAAAACAACGAAGGACCGACTGACGATCCTCCTTTGCTGCAATATGGATGGGAATGAGAAGTTGGAACCACTCGTCATTGGAAAGAGCAAACAGCCCCATTGCTTCAAGAATGTTAAGCGACTTCCTGTGTCATACGAGACTAACGCAAATTCATGGATGACTGGGGAAATTTGGAAGTAGTGGCTAAAGAAGTTAGACACTAGAATGTAGGCACAAAAGCGTCAGATTTTGTTGCTTTGTGATAATTGTGCTCCACACAGTGATGATGTCAGGCTGTCTAATGTCAAGGTAGTCTTCCTGCCACCAAACACTACCTCTTTGATCCAACCTATGGATCAGGGCATAATAGCCAATTTCAAACAACATTATCGGGCTCTTGTGCTTCGTCATCTGATGAGTGTTATGGATGACCAGACTGGCAAGGATAAACGTGCTATTGAACTGGCTCGTAATCTATCACTGTTGGTTTCCCTACATATGCAGAAAGAAGCCTGGAATCATGTTACACAGGCAACCATTGTGAACTTCTACAAGTGGGCAAGCTTTGTTAAGGATGTGGAGAGGGACAAAACAGATGCAGCTGTTGCAAACGTATCGGATGAACAGGCTATTGACATTCCCAGCCGGTGTTACTGAAGAGGAGTTTTATCACTACGTAGCTGTTGATTACAATCTACAAACAGCTGACGACAGCACTGATGTCCAGATATGTGCCTACACGCAGGTAACGGCTGATGATGAAACAGATGATGAAATGAGCAGCAAGGCACATGCTGACGAAATTCAACAACCTCCTGTCCCTTTTGCAAGAGCACTGGAGAGTCTCAACACCGTGTGGGCCTATCTGGAGGGCACTGAATGTCAGTGCTATGACAGTTTTTACTGTCTGGCAGACGTAGTCTATGGAACTCACGGACACAAGAGTGTACAGAGGACAATGACTGACTGCTTCAAGTAAGCCTAATATCAGTTAACGGAGACTGTATACTGTACGTATAATAAACAGTACTGTACAGATATCAAGCTTCTTTTTTCGATCACAACGGTTAAGTGCATGCTCCGGTTAACTGCATGTATTTCTTTGGTCCCAGACCCTTGCACTTAAGCGGATTGCACTGTACTTCCTTCCTGGATTCCAGGCTTCCCTTGCCCCTACCCTTCTGGGACATGCTTCCCCTTTGTTCCTCAGTGTGGGCTAGAACCTTCCTAGCTGGCCCTCCCTTTTCTGGACTCTGGAAATTCCCTGTTCTAGCCACAAGTTTCCTGGGAATTGTAGTTCCCTCCCCCTTTCTTTCTTAAAGGGGAATAACATTTCTTTTATCAATTTTCTTTCTTAAAGACATCAAGTGGATTTTGTAGCTCTCACCCACTGTACCCCTCTGGTAAGACCTAACCCCTAAATCAAGGCTCTGTAGCTCACCCATTTTGTAACAAGATGGGACATGTACCTGTCACAATTCATAGGATTTCTAATGGATAGTAGATGATATTGAGGGGCAGACTGGATAGACCATATGGTCTTTATCTGTCTTCATTTTCTATGTGTCTAAGGAGAGCCATGAGTTGGTTCTGAAAGAACTCTTTTCCTCCTCAGTGCTGAGAGTTCAAGCAGCAGTCTGTGGTAGTTATGTGGCTCATGTGGTCTTCCACTGGGTCCAGTAGCTGTCTCTATCTCCTGAGATGGCCTTTCTGGAATTGGGGATAGCTTTCATTACATTACATTACAGGTTATTTGTATTCTACCCATATCTATAAAGTTCAGTGTGATTTAGATAATCAAAGAACCTGGGCATACCCAGGAAAAATTAAATCAAACTGATCCTAAACACATTGTTAAAAGAATGTAAATAGAAATCCAAACCATCTATATTAAAAAGCTCAAGAGCTATAAGCTATAATAATTAAGACAAATATCTTCTAAATAAGGAAGTTTTCAACATCTTTCAAAATATACCATAGTTGGCCTGACTTCTAATATTGCAAGGAAGACTGTTCCAATGTGAGGCAGCTTGGTATGCAAAAATACCTGCAAAGAGTTTCTTATATTTAACTTTCTAAGGATTAGGATAAATAAGAAAACCTCCCTGGAACTGAGGTTAGAATTTCTAGTCAATAGAAAAATAAATTAACTCCTATAAGCGGGAGCTAGCCTAAGTAGAATTTGAAAAAACAGAGAACATAGTTTGAATATTACCCTTGCCTGTATTGGCAACCAGTATAATTGTAAAAACAACGGTGTAACCCTATCAAACTTAGGAAGTCTAAAGATCAGTCTCGTGGAAATAAACTTTGCTGCATTAATCAACATGTGATACAACCATTGTTTGAACATCAGTCTGAACGCTTCTGGTAAAAAGTTAGACTTTATTCATCTCGATTTCCACAGTACTTTAAAGATTTTACTTGCTAGTTCCTGCACTTGATCTTCAAAGGTGAGAAATTTATCAAAGATTACTTCTAGAATTTTCAAAGAGGGTTCCAAAGGAAAGATCAAACCACAAAAGTTTTCATCCACGTTTCCTTGTACTTACTAGCTTCTGGCATAGTGACTCGCAGATAGCTACAGATTATGAATTGGTCAGAAAATGCACCTGTAAGGGTCACCTCAGTAAGCTGCTTATTTAGAGATGGGAGTAACTAGCGAGATAATTAAATTTGCTGATGACACAAAGTTATTCAAAGTCATTAACTCGCGACAGCATTGTGAAAAATTACAGAAGGTCCTTACGAGACTGGGAGACTGGGCGGCTAAATGGCAGATGACGTTTAATGTGAGCAAGTGCAAGGTGATGCATGTGGGAAAAAGAACCCGAATTATAGCTACGTCATGCAAGATTCCATGTTAGGAGTTACGGACCAAGAAAGGGATCTGGGTGTTGTTGTTGATAATACAGTGAAACCTTCTGCTCAGTGTGCTGCTGCGGCTAGGAAAGCAAATAGAATGTTTGGTATTATTAGGAAAGGTATGGAAAACAGGTGTGAGGATGTTATAATGCCGTTGTATCGCTCCATGGTGCAACCGCACCTTGAGTATTGTGTTCAATTCTGGTCGCCACATCTCAAGAAAGATATAGTAGAATTCGAAAAGGTGCAGCGAAGGGCGACTAAAATGATAGCGGGGATGGGATGACTTCCCTATGAAGAAAGACTAAGGAGGCTAGGGCTTTTCAGCTTGGAGAAGAGACGGCTGAGGGGAGACATGATAGAGGTATATAAAATAATGAGTGGAGTGGAACAGGTGGATGTGAAGCGTCTGTTCACGCTTTCCAAAAATACTAGGACTGGGGGCATGCGATGAAACTACAGTGTAGTAAATTTAAAACACATTGGAGAACGTGGTGAAGGTGGTTAGCTTAGCAGAGTTTAAAAAGGGTTTACACAGTTTCCTAAAGGACAAGTCCATAAACCACTACTAAATGGACTTAGGAAAAATCCACAATTCCAGGAATAACATGTATAGAATGTTTGTACGTTTGGGAAGCTCGCCAGGTGCCCTTGGCCTGGATTGGCCGCTGTCGTGGTCTTTTCCCTTGGTCTTTTCCCAGTGTGGCATTACTTATGTACTTATGCTTTTGGGAAAGACCAGGAAGGTCGTAAAGGATGTGAGGGAGGCCAGGCCTCAAGAACTCCTAGATGAGAGGGGCAGGGTCCCCTGGCCAGATTCTTGTTTGTTTCTTTCTAATGTAACCAGGGAGTGATTGATTTAATTAAATTTACCTGGGTGACTCTTCCATAGTCTGTCCTGGGTAGTGGTGATCCGTTGTTGGGTTTGAGGATGGTCTGGGGGTCTCTGGGGCTGCAGCCGGGGTGGTTGTGACATGCCGCATCACAGTCTGAGGCTCAAATGAGCTTTATGGGGCAGGCACAACTAGGAAAATGACCTGCTTGGGTCTATCTGTTGGATCCGCCGGATGTGGGGCACATGTGGTAGTGCTCTGGAGCTGGGGACTCGATTTTGAGGTCAAGATTCAGGGAAGTTCACTGTCATTTACTGCTGTCATGGTGGGTCTATTGGGACCCAAACCGAGTATGGTACTCATGTCCTGGGACTGTGCGGAGCCAGGTAAGGGGTCTTGTGACCCAGAAATTTTAATATTTAAACGTTAAAAGTGATATTTCAGTTCCATGGTGCTGTGGCTTATGAGGATGGATTTTTAAATTTTATTTTGTTCCAGATCAGCCAGCACTTCTGCCAGGGGCTCCAAAGACAGTCCATGGGCTCTCACCATATTGGCATTAGTCAGAGTTGACTAATATTTTCACTGGGAGTGGGCCCTCGCTACCTCAGATTAGTGGGTCCCCAAGGTGGTTTGCCTGAACTTATGCACTTTAGTTTGCAAAACCTGTCTCGGACACCTTTATAGTTCCCCCCCCCTGTGGGGCAGGTCTCATACAGCAGTCAAAGAAACCCTCACATCTCTTAGCTCTGAGAGCTGTAGAGCCAGTAACATTGTAGGAGTGCAGTCATAATAACATAAGCATTGCCATATTGGGACAAGACTGATGGTCCACAAGCCCTGTATCCTGGTTTCCAACAGTGTCCAATCCAGGTGACAAGTATCTGGCAAGATCCCAGAAACAGTAAAACAGATTTTATGCTGCTTATCCTAGAAAGAAGCAGTGGATTTTCTTTTAGGAAATTATCCAAATCTTTTTAAAACCCTGCTAAGTTAACTGCTTTTACCACATTCTCTGGCAATAAATTCCAGAATTTCATTACATGTTGAGTGAAGAAATATTTTCTCTGGTTTGTTTCAAATTTACTACTTAGTAGCTGTATTGCATGCCCCATAGTCGTAGTATTTTTGGAAAGAAGTATACATGCGATTCACATCTACCCATTCCACTCCACTCAGTATTTTATAAACCTCTATCATATCTCCCTTCAGCTATCTCTTCTCCAAGCTAAAGAGTCCTAGCCTCTTTAGCCTTTCCTCATATGGAAGTCATCCTACCCCCTTTATAATTTTTGTTGCCCTTCTCTGTTCCTTTTCTACTTCCACTATATTTCTTTTGAGATGTGGTGACCATGGAGCGATACAGTGTTGCATTTTTCTTTTCCATTCCTTTCCTAATAATTCTAACATTCTATTTGCTTAGCCGCTGCTACACACTGAGTGAAGGGTTTCAACACATCATCAATGATCACACCTAGATCCTTTTCCTGCAGCTAGCAGTGGCACCTAACATAGAACCTTGCATCACATAGCTATAATTTGTGTTCCTCTTTCCCACATTTATCACTTTGCACTTGCTCACATTAAGCATGATCTCCCATTTGGATGCCCAGTCTCATTGGGTCCTCTTAAAATTTTTAACAATCCTCTTGCAATTTAACAACTTTGAATAGCTTTGTGTCAGCAAATTTAATTAACTAGCTAGTTGTTCCCATCTGTAGATTATATATAAATATGTTAACAAGGAGTGGTCCCAGCACAGACCTCTAGGGAACACCACTATTTATCATTCTCCATTGAGAATACTGACCATTTAATCCTGCTCTCTGTTTTCTGTCTTTTAACCAGTTCTTAATCCACAATAGGATATTACCTCCTATCCTATGACATTCTAATTTCCTCTGGAGTCATTCATGAATACTTTGTCAAATTCCTTTTGAAAATTCAGATACAGAATATTGACCGGCTCACCTTTACCCACAAGTTTATTCACCCTTTCAAAGAAATGTAGTAGATTGGTGAGGCAAAATTTCCCTTGACTAAATCCACGTTGCCCTTGTCTTCATTAATCCATGCATTTGTATATGCTATGAAATTTTGTTCTTCAAAATAATCGCTACCATTTTGCCCGGCACCGACATCAGGCTCACCGGTCTATAATTTCCCAGATCACCTCTGGAACCCTTTCAAAAAATTGGCATTAGTTTGGCCACCCTCCAGTCTTCCGGTACAATGCTTGATTTTAAAGCAAGTTCATTTATCGGTTCTACCAGTACTCTGGGATGTATACCATCCAGTCCAGGAGATTTGCTATTCTTTAATTTGTTAAATTTCCCCACTATATCTTCCAGTTTTAGTTTCATAGTAAAAACTTTTTTTAAGTATATTAGAAGCAAGAAGCTGCTAAAAGAATCAGTTGGACTGCTAGACGACCAAGGTATAAAAGGGGCACTCAGGGAAGACAAGGCCATAGTAGAGAGATTAAATGAATTCTGTTTTTCAGTCTTCAGATTATGTAAGAGAGATACCAGTGCGAGAAATGGTATTCAATGCTGTTGAGTCAGAGAAACTGAAACAAATCTCTGTAAACCTGCAAGATGTAATGGGACAATTTGACTAAAGAGTAACAGATCACCTGGACTGGATGGTGTACATCCAGAGAACTGATAGAACTGAAAATGCAGAGCTATTGTTAGTAATGTGTATTTTATCTTTAAAATCAAGCATTGTACCGGAAGGTTGAAGGATGGCCAATGTAAAGCCAATTTTTTTATTTTATTTTTTTTATTTATAACAATTTTATACATATAATCAAGTATTCAAAACTTGTTTAGAAAGTGGTACATTTCACATCATATATTCAATTTTAAGTAACAACTAAATAAAAAAAAAAAGGAAAAAAAATATTAAATTGAAATCCCCACTCAAGTCCACAATATGGGATTCAAAATGATAAAAAGTGGAATTATTCAAACAGAAATACATTTCTAAGAACATTCACTTGAGAAGTTTACAGGTTACACTATTCGGTGTTATATATTTATCTATATCTAGAGGGAAGATGACATTTTCAGGTTTCCTTATTTTGTCTAGACACTAAAAAAAGCTGTCAGCTGGGCTGGTTCAAAAAATACATATTTAAGGGATTGGTATTTTACCACACATTTACAAGGAAATCTAAGAGAGAAAATTGCACCCAGCTGTAACACTGCTCTGGTTTCATCAGAAGAAATTGTCTTCGCCTCTTTTGTGTCTCACGACAGACATCAGGGAATATCTGAATTTTTTGGCCTAAGAACACTTTGTCCTTATTTCTGAAATACATTTTCATTAGCCATGACTTATCTGGTGGCAATGCCACCGTCACTATCAATGTTGTTGGAATGACTGGATCATTATCTGAAGACTCTAGTATAGCTGAGATATTAAGATCTTGTTTCTGGTTTTCTTGATTTAATATTGGTAGATAGTAAACATGAGAAAAGGGTGGAATCATCTCTTCTTTCACTTCAAGTATTTCCATTAGGTACTTCTTTAGCATTTCCCTTGGAGATTTAGACAATTGTCTTGGAAAGTTTAATAAACACAGATTGTTACTCCTAGCTGAATTTTCCAATGATTCCGTTTTTTTTCTCAGGGAAATCAAATCTTTAACCATAATCTCTTGTTGCGTTTGGAGTTTTTTAACTTCCAAAGTCATATCATTATCCGTTTGCTCTAGTTTTTCAACTTTAGTATCCAAAATTTTAGTTTTTTGCTCAAGAGCTAAAATGTCCTGATTCAGTTTATTTACTTGCGGAGCAAATGTTTTAGTAAAGCCAATTTTTAAAAAGGGTTCCAGAAGTGATCCGGGAAATTATAGACTGGTGAGCCTGATGTCAGTGCCGGGAAAAATAGTAGAGACTATTATAAAGGACAAAATTGCAGAGCCTATACAAAAGCATGGATTAATGAGACAAAGCCAACATGGATTTAGTCAAGGGAAATCTTGCCTCAGCATTCTACTACATTTCTTTGAAGGGGTGAACAAACATGTGGATAAAGGCGAGCCAGGTAATATTGGGTATGTGGATTTTGAAAAAGGCATTTGGCAAGGTACCTCTGGAAATGCTCCTGAGGAAATTAGAAAGTCATGGGATAGGAGGTATATCCTGGCTGTTGTAGATGAAAAACCTGATTAAAAGAAAAGAGCAAGTAGGGTTAATTTATCAGTATTCTCAATGGAGAAGGGTAGATGGTGGGGTTCCCCAGGGGTCTGTGCTTAGACAGTTGCTTTTATTAACATTGGCCACCCTCCACTCTTTGTGTTTTCAGCAAATTTAAATACCTCAGTAGGTATCCCAAAGTTGTTAAATTGCAAGAGGACCTTATGAGACAGGGAATCCAAATAGCAGATGATTTTAACGTGAACAAGTGCAAAGTGATGCAAGTGGGAAAGAGGAACCCAAACTATTGGTACATGATGCAAGGTTTTACATTAGGAGTCACTTCTCAGGAAAATAATCTAGGTGTCGTTGTTGAAAAGAATGCAAATAGAATGCTAGGAATTATTAGGAAAGGAATTGGAAATAAAAATGAGAATGTTATATAATGCCTTTGTATTGCTCCATAGTGCAACCATACCTTGAATACTGTGTGCAATTCTGTTCAGTGCATCTAGAAAAAGACATAGCAGAATTAGAAAAGGTACAGGGAAGGGCGACAAAAATGATAAAGGGGATGGGATGTCTTCCTTATGAGGAAAACCTGAAGTGGCTAGGGCTCTTCAGCTTGGAGAAGAGACGGCTGAGTGGAGATTTGATAGAGGTCTATAAAATACTGAGTGGAGTGGAACGGGTAGACTTGAATCGCTTGTATACTCCGTTCCAAAAATACTAGGATTAGGGGACATGAAATGAAGCTACTAAATAGTAAATTTAAAGCAAACCATAAAAATATGTCTTCATTCAAGATGTAATTAAACTCATGTCATAAAAGCCGTTAGCTTTGCAGGGTTTAAGAAAGGGTTGGAGAATTTCCTAAAAGAAAAGTCCATAAGCCATTATTAAGATGAACTTGGGAAAACCCACTGCTTATTTCTAGGATGAGCAGCATAAAATCTGTTTTACTCTTTGGGATCTTGGCAGGTATTGGTGACCTGGATTGACCATTAGACTGTCCTAGTATCGCAATACATGTTTTCATATGTAATTAAATGGATCTTACCCCCAGCTCTGAATGGTAGTTCTTCAGTAGGATCTCCAGGTGGTGTTGGTGGCCCCTGTCCCTTTAAGCCCTTGCATCCAGCTTCAGTAAAGGACCTTATTATTATGATGATGTTTCTTGTTGCCTTTTGTTTAGCTCAGGGGTAGGCAACCATGGTCCTCAAGGGCCACAACCCAGTCATGTTTTCAAGATTCCCACAATAAATATGCATAATATCTATTTGCATACATAGGAAGCAGTACATGCAAATCAATCTCATGCATTATTTCTTGTGGAAATCTTGAAAACCTGACTGGGTTGTGGCCCTTGAGGACCATGGTTGCCTACCCCTGAGCTTGAAAGATCTGAGTTTCAGGTGCTTTCTTGTAAAGATCTTTTTTTTAGCTTTCTTTTCTGATTCGTTTTCTCTCTGTATAATTCCCTCCTTCCTCCCAAAGTTGGTTTTGTCCTTTGATTTGAATCATGCAATTGCTCTGCCTTCCTTTAGTAGGTCATTTGTGCTCAGTCCTTCTAGTTCTTTCAAGACTGGACATATGCAGAGCTCTTTTTCATTGCCTTGAGATCACTAAATTTGCCAGTTGTCAGACCATCTTTTGTCTTCCTTTAAGGGCCTCTTAGGAGTTTCCTGCTTCTAAGTTGTGCATTGCACATTGGATTAAGTCAACTATTGAATCAGCCTGTATCCTCCAGGGCAAGTCAGTTTTTCAGGGCCTTAGGACCCATTCTTCCAAATCTTAGGCTACATCCTAGGTGAAAGCAGGAGCAGTAGTTCCAGATGATATTTGCAGTGAAGTAATCTCTACATTCTTTTGTCAAACATTCCAGACAATGTCTGGGCTAGGTGAGAAAGTGCTTTTGGCTGCACTGATGGATAAGAGCTTTTGTACATTCTGTACATCTGGACTGATCTAGTTGGATGATAATAGAAAGAAAGTAAAATTTGTACCTACCTGTTAATTTCTTTTCCATGAATCCTGCAAGATCAGGCCAGAGTCCACCCTGGAAGATGGAGAATTACTGCAGTTTTCTTAAGGCATTAGTCTGCCCATCCATTCACTGATAGTCTGTTCTTTACTAGGAGCTCTCTTCTAACCTGGTTCTAGGGGTTAGGATTGCTTGTTCTTATTTCTCTTGTCTTTCTGTTTCTCTTGTTTTTGTTTGAGGTGCTTTAGCATTAGCATACTGGAAGTATCATCAGAATCCAAGTTCTCTGCCTCCATCTGCTCATAAGAAGACATAACTATTAGATGTGGAGGTTATTGGTTGTATTGTTAATGTGCAATAATGAAGACTTCTGTTTGCTGCATGACAGCTTTCCCAAACATGTTTGGAACATCCTCCAGCAATTTTGGCTATTACTGCAAGGTAACTGCAAATCCTTAGCACATTTAAAAGAGCTTAAATGTCTACCTGAGCAAAAGGCAGGTAAAGCAACTTGTCCAAGTTCACTAGGGGTATCTGTGAGATTTTAACTGCAGCTATGCAGGTTTTCAAAACACTAGAACATAAGAATAGCCATACTGGGTCAGACCAATGGTCCATCTAACCCAGTATCCTGTTTCCAGCAGTGGCCAATTCAGGTCACAAGTACCTGGCAAAAACCCAAATAGTAGCAACATTCCATGCTACCAATCCCAGGGCACAAAGTGGCTTCCCCATGTCTGTCCCAATAGCAGACTATGAACTTTTCCTCCAGGAACTTGTCCAAACCTTTCTTAAAACCAGATATGCTAACTGTTATTACTACATCTACTAGGCTATTCTTCCACTCCATACTTGGTAGTTTTGTATCCTGGCTTAGATTGAGAGCTATCAAGTTGCAATTGAGTAACACATTTTACTGTATTAATTTTTTCAGCTGGGATCACTAATGACATTGTCTTAGAGTTGTGATTGTTTAATGAAAAATCCTGTATTCAAGCTCAGCTCAAAAAAATATAGATAATATGAAGAGAAACTATTTATTTGTTTGTTATATTTGTATCCCACCTTTTCCCACTTTATTAGTAGGCTCAAAGTGGCATACATAGTTCAACTTTCATAAACAAAGCTCATGCCTTCTATTTAGCTGGCTTTTTTCTGCTATTACAGGCTAAGACTCAACTTTTGAGAATACCTTGTAATTAAAATGTTACCATACTAGGTGCATATGTGAAGTTTTACAGTGTAAAATATTATGTACAAATTAAGGGGTCCTTTTAGAAAGGCACACTAGCATTTTTAGCACACACTAGCGCTAAATGCTAGAGATGCCCATATATTCCTATGGATGTCTCTATGATTCAGCACATGCTAAAAAAAATGCTAGCGCGCCTTTGTAAAAGGACCCCTAAGTATATCATATCTTAATTTGTCAGTCACTGTCTCAGTTCAAAAAAATTGATACAGGTATCAAGGACCACTCCCGTGTCAGATTATTTTGAACTGAGACAATGACTGACGAAGCAAGTGATTGCTGCACCATTTATTTGAACAGTTTTACTGAAAATTTGAAAGCTTATACATGATTCTATATTATGTATAGACATTGCAAAAGTTTCACATATGCATACAGCATGCCAACTTGGTTTTTTTATTTAATATTTATTTACCCACATGATATTATTATTATTTATTGCATTTGTATCCCACATTATCCCACCTCTTTGCAGGCTCAGTGTGGCTTACAATACATCATGGATAGTGGAAATGAGAGGAGAATTGACATTTAGACTTACAGAAGTATTTGAGGTTACATGGTAATGGAATACATGATAGTGATATAACATAAGGCATTCTTAACATTACTAGATATATGTGAGAATTTCACATGTTTTGGTCTTTGTGGTATATCTTGTCGAAGAGATGGGTCTTGGTCAGTTCATAGGTCGCTTTTAGGTTACGTGGCAATGCGTTCCAGAATTGCGTGCTCATATAGGAAAAGGTTGATGCATGCATTACTTTATATTTTAGGCCTTTACAGTTGGGGAAATGAAGATTAAGGAATGCGCGAGATGATCTTTTAGCATTCCTGGGTGGTAACTCTTTATGTAACAGTTTTATAGCCTGACAATCAAAATACAATTAAATTTCAGAAATAAATCAAAACATACAATACATAAAACAGAATAAGATATATCAGCCTTAAACATTCAAAGTTTGTGTAAATAATTTCAGTTGTAAACAAAAGAGAGCGAAACTGCTATTCAAATTATGTCACCAAGATAATTGTTTAAGAAATATATGCATAAAGTTTTGCAGTTACCAGATGAATCCTTACCTCCTATAAATAAGATCTTTTATCTTCCATTTAAGAAAAGGCAAGCAATGGAAGTAACACATGTAAATTTGGAGACTGGTTTCACCAGACAGTGCTTGGTTCATAAGATAGGTTATAATGGGAAGAAACAGGGTCTGCTTAACAGTTAAGGAAACTAATTGGTTACCTATGGTAGCAACATCCAGGTGTGGGTGGCAAAAAGCAACTGCAGGCAAAACAGATTAATAGGTTCTGAAAGCCATGAAAACTGAGGGGTCCTTTTACTAAGGTGCGCTGAAAAACGCTCGCATGGGTGTAGACACATATATTGGACGTGTGCAGATCCATTTTTTCAGCGCACCTGCAAAAAAGGCCTTTTTTTGCCAAAAATTGATGTGCTTTATACCCAAAGTTTAACGAGTGGTTTAATCTCACACAACCATATGGTGTAAGGGGAAAGTCTCTTAAAGCCACCAGGACTCGATATCTACGTAATGTCCTTTATGTGGCTGGTATAATCATAGACAAAACCCCCATCTACCTAATATTTCTTTTCACATTATGCTAACACTCCATGTACATGTATAATTTTTGTTGAAATTTTTCAATATGATTTTCTGTTGTAACATTTCATACATACTGTGTAGTCCGCAAATTTCTGGATTCCGACAGGTTCCTGTTTTGCCAATTGCTTTGTCAAGGGATCAAGGTTTCAGCTAGCCTGTAAAACAAAAACGCCAATTAATCAAAACTTCAAAGTGCAAGAGAGCCCCTCAATCCTAAACACATAGCATCTCCTCACATGTTCTTCATGACTTCACTGTTAGCCCCACCATCAACAATAATGGCGGCGGCGGTGGCGTCTCCTAGCAGTTCTTATAAAGGAAATCCAGGTGAGCTGCAGGAACTGACGAAAACAATGGGTGGATGTGCGACAAAATGAAAAGCGCTTGTCAATTTTGGGCCTGAGCCCTTACCACCACCCATTGACTTAGCAGTAAGGTCTCATGCGTTAACCGGGCGGTAATCGTCAGCGCACATACACTGCCGATTACTTCCCGGTTAGTGCCACATGGTAGAAAATAAAAAATTACAGACGCGCATAAAAAATGTAATTACTGCTCGGGGCATGCGGTAGCCAGGCAGTAGTTCCAAACTGACGCGCATAGGCTCCTATGCGCCCTAGTAAAAGGGCCCCTGAAAGAATCATCAGCATAGCGTGTGCATTTTTATCTGCAGTTTTACTTGGGTAAGTGGCTTTTGGATACTGCCAGCTAGTGCATACATACAAACAATTTAGGGATCGATATTCAAAGCAATTTAACTGGCCAGAAATATCTCCTGGCTGGTTAAATTGCTTGTTCGGTGCTATTCCGTGGTGCTTAACTGGTTCGTGCTCCTGAAAATTACCACAGACCGCTGAACTCAAAGCCAGCTATTTTGTGTGTAGTCCATGGTCAGAGTCCACACATATGTGGTTAAGGGCCAGTGTTCAGCATTTAGGAGTCCTTTTACAAAGGTGCGCTGTTGTTTTTAGCACGCACTAAACGTTAGAGACGCTCATATATTTTGATGAGTGTCTCTAGCGTTTTGCACACGCTAATCATTAGCACAAACTAAAAACGCTAGCATGACTTTGTAAAAGGACCCCTTAACTGCTTAAGTCTAGCCTTCAAATCAGACCGCATAAAAGTAAGTCCTTTCTTTATGCGGTGTGGCTTGTGCAGTTAAGTACTGAATATCGCATATAACTACATAGGAGATAGCCTGCTACGTAAACCCAGATATTCAATGCCAGTTCTCAGACATGGCCCGGCATTGGATATTGGGGAATATAGCTGGCAGCAGCAAATCATAATAATAATACTCACTGCCACCAGCAGATTATCAACCCCTTAGTATTTAAAAGTATGATGTCTAGTTATGCATTTTTACAGACTCATTCTGGGAGGCATGATGCTGGGGTGATCCTGATTATTAAGGACACTTAATGCACAAAGGAAATGCCACAGCAGTGGGGCAGGCATATCAGAAGTCCACAAATTGCATAGTAATGATTAGAGGACTCAATAAACTGGAAAAGAATTACTTTACTGCTGTTTTTGTTCTAATATCGCTACTCAGCAATTTGGGGAAGCCATGTTAGAAAAGAAAATCAATTAATGTACAAATAATACCGTTTGATTTTTTTTTGTAGCTATATCAGTAAGGTCAGTCACAGAGAAGATAATTGTATAAAGGCATTTTCACATATGTCTGTCAGTATATGTGATTAAAAGTCTCTTATAAAATTACAACTTTCAACCAATCAATAGGACTTAACCACTAAATTAGATACAAGCACTACTTCAAATTCAAATAGTGGTCATAACAATGTGGCAGTGATTTCTTTATGGTGGAGGAAAAAGCCTCTGTATCCCCGGACCTGAATTTATTTCATTCTGGTCTATGGGGTGGGATCTTCATTGGCTAAAAACCTCCTTGGTGACTTTGAATTTTTTAATTGTCTTACTTTATATATCTTTTTATCTTAAGGCAACAAGCACTTATCTTAACGTTCCGAAGGGGTCCCGTTTCGCCATATTCGGCTTTTTCAAGGAAACTGCCCTCGCGCTTGTGCTGAAATCTGTAAATAGAGAACCACCACTGAAAACAGCCATCCACTGATTCCGGTAATCTATTGTTTGCCCAAAATTCATAAAGTCTACAGAATCCCCCAGGACACCCGATTCTGACCTCTCGGGGTTCAATATTAGAACCGCTCTCTTTATTCGTCGATCATTTTTTTGAAACTATTAGCGATTGTAAATCCTTCCTATATAAGAGACACCAAACACTTTCTCCTCATGTTAGAGGGTATAGTAATACCTCCAGAAGAAAGGGTCCTATTAGTGACTTTAGATATCAAGTTGAAGCATTATTGACCATACAGCGACAACTGGATAGACGCCTATGTCCATGGGAAGTTCCCACTGAATTTTTGATGGAATTGAGCCGGATAGCTTTAAAAGAAAATTATTTCCTTTTTAAGGACAAACTATATTTACAGACATCTGGCATAGCAATAGGTGCAACGTTTGCACAGTCAGTGGCAAATTTATGTCTGATTACGAAGAACAATGGCTAAAAATATGTCCACAAAAGATTAATATCATAACGTGGTTAAGATATATCGATGACGTATTTTTAATCTGGAGGGGAGATGACACCAGTTTAAAACAATTTGTACAATGGCTCAACCCCAGAAGTGTAGAAATACAATTCACCTATGAAAGCTCTGAGGATGAAATCCATATTTTGGATGTGAACATTCAGAGAGAGGGTATAAATTGGAAGACTACTGTGTTCAAAAAAACAACGGATAGGAACACATTATTACAGTATCAGAGTTGTCATCCAAAAAACCTAAAGAATAGTCTCCCATACTCTCAATTTTTGCGATAAAGGAGAAATTGCACAAAGAAGATTTCAAAATACAGGCTAAGAACCTAGAGGATCGAGGTTACTCCTCGAGAATTGTAAAAAGAGCTTATACAAGAGCTAAATATAGTGAACAAAATCATCTACTACTGGACAATAAGACCCGAGAAGAAAGCAATGACGATTTTGAGACGTTTATTTTAAAATTTACACGAGGAGGAGAAGAGGTGGGCAACATCGTCAGAAAAAAATTGGGATATTATACAATCCCACCCTTTATTCACAAAAAGAAGTTTGCGTATAGCTTACTCACGAGGGAAGAATTTAAAAGAAAGATTGAGTCCTGCAGTTCTGAAAATTGGTATGGTGGCCAGGGAACCTAATGGCCATTTCAAGTATGGTAACTGCAGTACGTGTACCTTCACCCAAGTGGGTGACAACTTCATGAATCCAGTAGATTCCAAGATATATTCAATTAATTCCTACACAAATTGTGACTCTGATCATTTGATCTACATAATGCAATGTCCTTGCAATAAATTATTCGTAGGGAAAACAACGAGGAAATTACATGTTCGGTTACGGGAACATAAATCCTGCCTAAAGAGATTACAGTTGGGATCCCCTCTGGTAGCACACTGTAAAACCACAAATCATGAATTTTCCCTAATTTCGCTGCTTTGCAATTGATCAGATAAAAACAAACATGAGAGGAGATGACAGAGCAAAATGCCTTCTGCAATTAGAGCAACGGTGGGTCTTCAGGCTAAGATCTTTAGACCCTGAAGGTCTCAACACCACGATTCAGTAGGCCATGTTTTTTTTTTAGCAATGACCCTTTAAAAAAGTTGCTGAACATTGGCCCTTTTAAAAATGTCTTTTCAACATTGGCCTTTCAGAACATTTTCCACCAATAGAATTTTTTCAACACAATGGATGAATTAATTAGCGTCAATATAAGTTGGCGCCATCTTTAGATCAGCTGATAGAGAAAAGCGAGGAGAATTCACGCTGGGAAACTAATAAGTGTAGTGTGCCTACATATAGAAAAACCAAGGGGAAACACTCGGGTGGCCAAATGAACTGTTAAATGTGTTTGTAATTTACCAGAGGATGGCTGTTTTCAGTGGTGGTTCTCTATTTACAGATTTCAGCACAAGCGCGAGGGCAGTTTCCTTGAAAAGGCCGAATACGGCGAAACAGGACCCCATCGGAACATTAAGTGCTTGTTGCCTTAAGATAAAAAGACATATAAAGTAAGAAAATTAAAAAATTCAAAGTTATAATTCACGTCACCAAGGATGTTTTTAGCCAATGAAGATCCCACCCAGTAGACCAGAATGAAATAAATTCAGGTCCGGGGATACAGAGGCTTTTTCCTCCACCATAAAGAAATCTTATAAAATTGCCCCATACGTGTAATGGACAGAATATGTGCAATGTTATTAGACCTAGGGGTAGGCGGATTTTGGACTGAACACAGACATTGTTGCAGTTTACACACATACTTTATAAAACTCATACCTTCTGAGCGGTTGCACCCTCTTATTTTTTTATTTTATTTATTATTAAACACTAGGAAAACAGGCCCATTTCAGGAGCAAATGAAATGGGCTCTAGCAAGGTTTTCCTCCCCAACCCCCCCCCCCCTTCTCCCTCCCTCCCTACCGACCCCTTCGTCGCCCCCTTCTCCCTCCCTACCTACCTACCTACGGACCCCTTCGTCTTTCTGACGGCATTGCTCCGCATTCCTCACCTGCCTCTTGGACGCACCGAACGCCATTGCTCCGCCCTCAACGTCATGACGTTTGACGCGAGGGCGGGGCCCCTAGCCTGGGCAATTTCGGTGGTTTCACCACCATGGTCTTACGAACCGTTCTGGAAGGAAGTGACAGTGACGTCACTGTCCTCAGAACGTTGAGGGTAAGTTTTATTATATAGGATAATTACAAGCAAAACAACTACTTGTCCACAAAATAGGATACCATCATCAAGTAAAAATCACATACTTGAAAACAACAATTATCCTCTCACAGTCCCCCCAAATTGTGGAGATATTCAGAAATAGAACAGAGTTTTAAAATGAAATAAAAACAATAAGCAAAAAGCCTCAGGTGGTAACAAATAATAACGTCTGAGTTACCTTAATCATACAGGGGATTCTCCAACCAATTGCAGGGGAAATTTATTATCCAGAAAAGATTTTAAATATATATAGTCATAGAAAATATATCAAACATTTTGAAATTTAACCAAACATTTAACTGGAAAAAGTAACAAATATTCACCACTATTTTCTAATATTTGAAGGCAGAAAGCCAGAAAGACCGTTCACTTGTCTCTTAGATTGTAAGCTCTTTGAGCAGGGACCGTCCCTCTATGTTAATTTGTACAGCGCTGTGTAACCCTAGTAGCGCTTTAGAAATGTTAAGTAGTAGAAAAGATTTAAGCCTCTGCTTAGTTTCTCTACCCAAGTCTGAAAAACACCATAGTTTTGTGCCCATATACAATAGTGCTGTATACTTGAGAAACAATTTAAGAACAAGATTCATATTGGACTCAAATATAAAGGACACTGAGTGTAGCATGAGATTCCACCACTTCCTGAGCTATTTCCAAAAACTCAGTGATATATAAACTGTCTGGTGAAACAGTCTCCAAATGTACATGTGTTGCTTCCATTGTTTGCCTTTTTTTTTAATGGAAGGTAACAGATCTTATTTATAGGAGGTAAGGATTCATTTGGTAACTGCAATACTTTGTGCATATATTTCTTAAACTATTCTCTTGGTGACATCATTTGAACTTTAGGAAAGTTCAAAAACCTAAGATTGCAAGTACATGAAGAGTTCTCAGTTTGCTCCAATTTAAATTGAATATCAGTCTTTAACCAGAGTCTTAACTTTTCCCGACTTTCTATTCTACTGATGTTTCCACCTTTGAAACCCATGTAACTATAGTATGTCTTTTTCCGCTAAGTCATTTTTCTTATTCACAGTTACTGTCAATTTGGTGATTACCCTAATTTCGATATATAAGGCAATCTCATTTGTTGCCTCCACCACTTCCATTAATTCAGTATTCAAAATGATCTTCCCTGCTTGAGCGTGGCCAGGAGCCACAGCCCCTATCTATACCTGAACTTGCTGACTCTGCCACATCCTCGAAGAGTTTCCAGAGGTAAACATTCTTTCCATTCCCCATCCGGTCTCCAAAGCCTCCTGCGTTCAAACTTGCAGCTGCACCTTAGACTTCAGCCACTTCCTCAGAGAGGCATCTTGAGTTCACCAAACTGAAATACAGATAGGAAATAAGGAGAGAAAGCACAGAGCATACTGCCAATATTACACGCTGTCGGCCATCTCGGATCTGTGCACTCTCTTATATAGTGATATTTTCATTGCACTCCATTACAGAATCTTTTTATCCCACAGTCACCAGTTCAAATCCAGGTTAGCTTTGTAATGATTTTAAAAAGGTAGGCTTCATAAAATACATGGATGGCCTTCACATCGTAGCCCCTGTCAGAGTCCTTAAAATCTGTGAATTCTGCTGCACAGTGTCACTGATTTGTGATGAGAACAAAGAGTGCTCCCACTTTTTGTCTGGTGTACAGGAAACAAGATAACTGCTTGTAAAGAAGTAGTGACGCTTTCTGCAGTATTTTAAATGCTATATGACTGTAACTGCATTAGAGTCAAAAGATGTTTGACTGTACCTAAATGGCATTGTGTAGTGGTTCTTAGAGTTGTATACAGTTGGATTCTTTCTGATGTGTGTTTTTTCTTTCATCTCCATATTTGAGATTTTTGTCTGTGAAAAAAAATTATAGTTCTGTTGCCAGTTAATATTCCAGTGTTCATTTCAGCAGAAAGTGCCACCTTTTGGTTCCCTTACAGTGCTTTGAAACCTATTGCCTTTATTTCACATCTGCTTAGCCTTAAATGTCACAGAATTTGATATAAGGATTAAAATTAAATGCAAACAGAGCTGATTAAGGAACTTGCAGCCTTCATGATGGATTTTCTTACAGCTTTATGCTAGAAAGAGAAACATCATACCCAAGCTCTAGACCTTACAGCCTGGTCAGGCTGAGTAGTAATGCTGTGCTAGGCCATGCAGAAGGCCCTGGACTGTTCCTCTTCCCCATGCGTTAGTCAAGACTGGGTGAGCAACAGAAATAGTCTACACAGCTTTTGGAGGGGGAGAGGAGGATGGAAGAGGGTCATAGTCATCACACCACAGCAGCACCTACTGTTTTGGTTCAGGGCTCATGATTGCAGAGTTCAGAAAGGTGCCCTGGTGCCTGACCCCTGACCGAAGACTACCTCTGCAGTAACTGATTAAAATAATTTGGGAAGGAATTTAAAATAGAGAAGTAAATCCCTGGGTAGTCATGGTTTAAACGAGCAGGAAGCCTAAAGAAAACAGGAGGAAGCTGTCTGGATCAGCAGTAAACAAACAGCTGTAACTTGTAGTTTGCTTCAGTTAAATTGACTTTTACTAAGAAAAGAACTGTTTTGTGGAACTCTCTGCCATTTGAAATTAGCAATATTATCTATAAAATCTTAAAGATCTGGCTTTAAAAGAGCGCTTTTGGTTTTTAATTTTCCTTTGTTGTAATGTTTTTTTATATAATGTTGATGCTGTTATGATTACAAGTGGTTGTGGCAAATTGAGAATAAGACATCTAACATAAGAGCCATAATGTAGAGACATGCATTAAAATGTGCAAATGTTAATGCAGACCCATTACTGCATGAATTTTTAGCTACATTGTAGGAAGTTTACTTAAGCTTTTTATTTGTACTATTAATTTTAATAAATTCACTTTAATGTGAGATGTTTGTCATTCAAACTGATTTGCATGCCATTAACATGAGCCAGTAACATAAGATAATTAGCACAAGGTAACAGCCCTTGTTACCTCACAATAATGCATAACCCTCAAGATTTTTTCCTTTTAAAGCTTATTTAGAAGTTGGATTTTTACTTGGAATGTTTTTGGAAGGAGGGAGGATGTGGACTTTCCTCAAGCAGCTTCCTCCGCCTTTTTTGTGCTTGTAACCCAATTGGAAAATGATGTGACTTGGGTTACATTGCCTTGGGTCTTCATTAGCCAAATGCCCATGAGTTTTACCCATTTATATTCCATTTTTGCCTATCATCTACTCCAGCCATTGCAAAAATAGTCTTTTGGTTTACAAGCACAAAGATCATGGGTCCCTTTGAAGACTGATAACAAGTGCTTTCTTGGACCAACTCTAGAGCGCCAACTGGGGTACCCTCTGGGATGCTGCTAAAGACTGTTTCTTTATCAATCCTACCCCTTAACTAGATCCAGAAATTGAATCAGTTTGAGTTGAATGATGACACTTGGCCATCACCTGACCTGACTAGAAGTTTAACCATATTCAAATTCTTATTTTCATCCATATTACTAAGTTTGTGCTTCTATTCTTTAGAAAATCAAGCTAAGCTCTTTAATGGTATTATATTAGGAATGTTAAGAAAATACTAACAGTTTTCCCTACTATACCACTAATTTTCTTTTATTTATTTATTTGCAAACAAATGCAAGTGTATGATTGATCAGATAGGAAGAAGTACCATACACAGTGTCTCCCTTATTGTCCAAACCTTCTACCATTTCCAGAGCTTCTAATGTTATTCCTGTGGCAAAAGTGACAAATGTAAGAATTCAGACCATTTATGGTGAAGCAGTATGACATTTCACTTTGGCTTATTAAGTCTATCTGAATGGGTTGGTTCAGCTCTGTGATGGGAGGTCAGGAATTCTTTAATTTCTGAAGAGCAGCTAATATTAACAGAGTTATGCTTACCTTACTCTGCCCTACTGCTGGACAGAAGTAAAGAATGTGGCTGTTTATCAGACTTGCAAAGGGCTTTGCTAGCAGGTCATTTTTTGTTCCTTTGCTATCCATACCCAGATTGGGTGAGAATATCAAGAGCTACTCAGGTGACTTTTTAGCAAAAGTGAGGCATAATAAATATTGATGTTCTCATTAACTGTATCATTCCTATCAACTTATTTTATCATCTTATCAATTTTTTTCAGGCTGGTGGCTCCCAAGTGATTTTCACAAATCCTCTAGAGATTGTCAAGATTCGATTACAGGTGGCTGGAGAAATCACCACTGGCCCTCGTGTCAGTGCCCTGACTGTACTGCAGGATCTGGGAATTTTTGGCCTTTATAAGGTAAAGAAAATAAAGTCAAATTTTATTTTTAGATCTGCTTCAGGTACTACAAGCAATGAAACCCACTCGGGTTACCAGTGAAGGCCTTTTTTTTTAAAACTGAAAATTAATCAGAAGTGGCATTAAATGTTATGTTGTGGACAGTCTTAGTAGAATGAGTGATGTGTTTGGGCCATTGGTAAGTCATTTATATATATATTTTTTAAACTATCAAATTTTTTTATTGAGGCTCTATAGGAATCTGAAAACATATGACAAATAACCCAATTGAAAATTACAATATACAGTGGTGGAAATAAGTATTTGATCCCTTGCTGATTTTGTAAGTTTGCCCACTGACAAAGACATGAGCAGCCCATAATTGAAGGGTAGGTTATTGGTAACAGTGAGAGATAGCACATCACAAATTAAATCCGGAAAATCACATTGTGGAAAGTATATGAATTTATTTGCATTCTGCAGAGGGAAATAAGTATTTAATCCCTCTGGCAAACAAGACCTAAGTACTTGGTGGCAAAACCCTTGTTGGCAAGCACAGCGGTCAGACGTCTTCTGTAGTTGATGATGAGGTTTGCACACATGTCAGGAGGAATTTTGGTCCACTCCTCTTTGCAGATCATCTCTAAATCATTAAGAGTTCTGGGCTGTCGCTTGGCAACTCGCAGCTTCAGCTCCCTCCATAAGTTTTCAATGGGATTAAGGTCTGGTGGCCACTCCATGACCCTAATGTGCTTCTTCCTGAGCCACTCCTTTGTTGCCTTGGCTGTATGTTTTGGGTCATTGTCGTGCTGGAAGACCCAGCAACGACCCATTTTTAAGGCCCTGGCGGAGGGAAGGAGGTTGTCACTCAGAATTGTACGGTACATGGCCCCATCCATTCTCCCATTGATGCGGTGAAGTAGTCCTGTGCCCTTAGCAGAGAAACACCCCCAAAACATAACATTTCCACCTCCATGCTTGACAGTGGGGACGGTGTTCTTTGGGTCATAGGCAGCATTTCTCTTCCTCCAAACACGGCGAGTTGAGTTCATGCCAAAGAGCTCAATTTTTGTCTCATCTGACCACAGCACCTTCTCCCAATCACTCTCGGCATCATCCAGGTGTTCACTGGCAAACTTCAGACGGGCCGTCACATGTGCCTTCCGGAGCAGGGGGACCTTGCGGGCACTGCAGGATTGCAATCCGTTATGTCGTAATGTGTTACCAATGGTTTTCGTGGTGACAGTGGTCCCAGCTGCCTTGAGATCATTGACAAGTTCCCCCCTTGTAGTTGTAGGCTGATTTCTAACCTTCCTCATGATCAAGGATACCCCACGAGGTGAGATTTTGCGTGGAGCCCCAGATCTTTGTCGATTGACAGTCATTTTGTACTTCTTCCATTTTCTTACTATGGCACCAACAGTTGTCTCCTTCTCGCCCAGCGTCTTACTGATGGTTGTGTAGCCCATTCCAGCCTTGTGCAGGTGTATGATCTTGTCCCTGACATCCTTAGACAGCTCCTTGCTCTTGGCCATTTTGTAGAGGTTAGAGTCTGACTGATTCACTGAGTCTGTGGACAGGTGTCTTTCATACAGGTGACCATTGCCGACAGCTGTCTGTCATGCAGGTAACGAGTTGATTTGGAGCATCTACCTGGTCTGTAGGGGCCAGATCTCTTACTGGTTGGTGGGGGATCAAATACTTATTTCCCTCTGCAGAATGCAAATAAATTCATATACTTTCCACAATGTGATTTTCCGGATTTAATTTGTGATGTGCTATCTCTCACTGTTACCAATAACCTACCCTTCAATTATGGGCTGCTCATGTCTTTGTCAGTGGGCAAACTTACAAAATCAGCAAGGGATCAAATACTTATTTCCACCACTGTAAATTAAATATACTTTGACAAATATATAATACCAATACAAACACAAACTAATCCCACCATTCAGTGGTGATTCATTTCAGAGCAGATTTGGAGGTACATAGGCAAAGCAATGTGAGTTAATATATACTGCACCTCCACATGTTAAACGGTGTCTTCTGGTGCTGTACTTGAAAAGAAGGATGAAATTCTCTTTCACCCACAGTGCCCCCTCACTGCATAAACTTCCTCTGATATATCAAGAAAATGGAAGTTTATGAAGTTGCCCAGTGCTGAGAGTAGGATGAGAAACTTCCATGCATTTACAAATTGTGAATTGCTAGAGTTCTGTTTAACTAAAGTGAAATCAGCCCAGAAATAATACATTTAATTTTCCGAGGACAAGCAGGATACTGTATACTGATGCAAAACACAGCAAAGGAGACAAAGGTAATAAATAACTAGATGATGCACTTAGAATTCAAACTTCATTTATTGACATCCAAGATTCGACATGAGCCATGTTTCAGCCTAAGAGGCCTGCATCAGGAGTCTTAATTGGACGTTTGTGTTAGAAAAGTCTGACAAAGTCAAAGGCAAAAACAAAAAATCATGCTAAACACAATGAAGAGTGCCAGCAAACGCCATGTCTAAGCTAATAGGCCAATTTTAGTCTAACCCAACACACAAACTTCACATCGGCAAACACTTGATTAAAGTGAAAGTCTGGCTATTTGTCACCTTTGCTGTGTTTTGTGTGTTCTTTCAACTGTGAGGGTTCTTGTTCTTCTGTAGCCACGTCAGTATACTGATTGGTCACATTACTGAATACTGCATTTGGGCTCCTTGGAAATGCCTGGATCTTTGATAATGTGACTCCTTTGTTTATTAAGTATCATTGGTTACCCATACCTTTTAGGAGTAGGTTTAAGATCCTGTGTATAGCGCACGAATTATTGTGGAAACAAAAACCACCATATCTAAGTAGGTGGGTAATTTTGTATACACCTGCAAGATGTCTTAATGCAGGACTATAGGATGTCAGTGCCTTCTCTGTCTAAGGTGCACTGGACTGCCACAAGGGAAAGGGCCTCCTTTTGGCTGGCTCCAGCATTGTGGAATGAGTTGCCTAAAGAAATTTGCTCGGACGTTAATCACAAAAGGTTTAAGACATTATTGAAAACCCACTTCTTTAAGCTGGCTTCTAACCTGCAGCCAGGGGGTATAGGGACGGCTGTGTCCTCTAGCTTATATTGAGCTTGCTTGTTATATGAACGTGTTGGGAGAAATAATGTAATCTTTGGAAGGGTCAGGTCTGTCCTTTCATTTTATGGAGGTCATTACTTTACCTGATTTTGATTTTATTATTTTGCAAACTGCTCTGATCTGGTAAAGGTGAGCAGTATTTCAAGCATTTTAATAAACGTAAACATCATCCATCATCATGCAGGACCAGCTGAGCTTCAGTTTTCTGCTGAGCAGTAGGATATGTATTGCCCATACTCCTGCTATACACCACTTTAAGTGACTCTCTTCATAAAGGAAGTAAATAAATCCTAATAAAGCAAAATCAACAAAGCTCACAGCGTGCATCTTTGAAGACTTTTTGCATCACAGTTGCGGTGTTTGCAGTTTTTCAGCATGTAAGTGCTGTCACATGACGCCCCTATCTTCTCCTCCTCATTTTATTTTCCTAGTCAGGTTTTTCAGCACTTCAAAGGGTTTTTTTTCCCCCCTTTTCCTTGGCTCATTAGGCCCCCTTAGGCTCAGGCACCCAGTTGGGGACATTTTTCACCATCAAGTCATTTGATTTTGCTTTGGCTATTTTTCCTAATATGGCTCTCTCCATCCATCCCAGTGGTTTTAAAAAGTTCTCCAGTGCAACAAGGCCAAGTCCCCTCACAGACACTCATAACTGGTGTCTGCAGTGCTGGGGCCTGATCATAATCCCTCTTCTTGTTCACAGATGTGAAGGCAAGGTATTAAGAATCGAGAGAAGCAGCACAAACAAATTTTAAGTGCCAAGAAGTCAAGTCCATAGGAGTGGAGGAGTGGCCTAGTGGTTAGGGTGGTGGACTTTGGTCCTGGAGAACTGAGGAACTGAGTTCGATTCCCACTTCAGGCACAGGCAGCTCCTTGTGACTGTGGGCAAGTCACTTAACCCTCCATTGCCCTATGTAAGCCTCATTGAGCCTTCCATGAGTGGGAAAGCGCGGGGTACAAATATAACAAAAAACAAAAGTCCATTAACTTGGTCATCAGAGGCATCAGTCTCTAAGGCTCTGGGGTGTTTACGCATCAGTATCAAGAGTGCCTCCACTTTCCTCAACATCAAGTGTCAATAGTGGCTGCTTGGAATCAGACATCCCTCCTGAGGGTGAGGAAGGATTAATTACCATCCTTGTTGAGCAGTTCTTGAGTTGTAGCTCAGGGCCATGCTTCAGGAACAGATGGAGGTGATAACATCAGTTAACGTATCTGGGTTTTAAAAAGGTTTGGACAAATTCCTGGAGGAAAAGTCCATAGTCTGCTATTGAGGCAAACATGGGAAGCAACTGCTTGCCCTGGGATTTGTAGTATGAAGTGTTGCCACGATTTGGATTTCTGCCAGGTGCTTGTGACCTGGCTTGGCCACTATTTTGAAAACAGAATACTGGCAAGATGGACCATTGGTCTGACCCAGTATGGCTACTCTTATGTTCTTATGTTCTAAACTGGTATCAATCTCCAGTCCCTCGGGGGATGAAGGCATCCCTGGTACCTTGTTGTCCATGCTCCAGGCCTGACCATAATGTCATTGGTTTGAGGTAGGCAGAGATTCAAGGTATTTACTAAATGCCTAGCAGCAGTCGCAGTGTCCTTACTTAGAACGGGGATGATTAGCTGCTCATGAGCTAGATGATGAGCACATTGCAAGAAGGTGCAAAAGAATCAGTGCATAGAACCATTCAGGCAGTAGAGCTACTAGAGATTGTTATAAACTACCCCAAGGCCCACCTCTGCCCGTCCCACAATTGGTGCTCTGCTAGACATGACTCAAGCGAATGCTTTCCTCCCATCACAGAGGATAGAGGCATTCACCTCAGTGGTTCGAGATGTGCCAGAGTCGTCAGGTTCAGCTCGGCAGATGTTGAGACTGCTAGGCCATATAGCCTCCACCATTCATGTCAACTCCCATAGTACACCTCAATTTGAGGCTAGCTCAGTGGACCCTGACTTCCCAATGAACTCAGGCCACAGGGAACCTTCAGAATGTCACAGATCCTCTGAAGCAATCTCTGTCCTGGTGGCTAATTTGTAGCAACTTGGACAGCAAGTTTGATCAGACAGTCCTTTAGAACTTCTTTGGGGTCTAGAATCCAACTCCATTCCTCTAGGCCCATTTGTTTTCTGTTCCAGACAGTCCAAAATAATATTTGTTGATATTCATTATTGTTTGATTACAGTCTTGCCTGTTGCAGGATCCAGAACTAGTTCCCCTTTTCTTTTAGGACAGCCTAATAGGTAGGGATTCCCATCACTTAGTATACTACATCCTGCTTATCCTTGGAAAAAACGAAGTTACTCACCTGTATCAGGTGTTCTCCAAGGACAGCAGGATGAATATTCTCATTGCCCCACCCACTTCCCCTTGGAGTTGAATGATATAAGCTATTTTATTCAGACTGAGCTGGTCCCGCATGATGACAGTGGGTGACAAGTTCCAAAAGCTTCTAGAAAAAATGCTGGGGTGTGCTTGCTGTGTTGGGCTCCATCAGATCACCTCTCAATGAAAATACCCATCCTGCTGTCCTTAGAGAACATCTGCTACAGGTGAGTAACTTTGCTTTCTAGAAAAACATTCCTGTGGCCACACTTAGGTGATGTTTAAAGAGAATCTAACTGGTGACTGGGTTCATGTCACCTTCCAAAGTAGAGAGCACTGAATTGACCATTTACTAGAACCACTGAAAAGTGTGGGTTTAACAAATTATTGTCACTGTGTTAAAAATTTAGATTTCATTGACCGTTAATAACGTGGTTCCTTTCTTTGATTTGACTTGTATTTTATCTCTGATGAAATAATATTTTCAGTTCCCCAATGCTCGTTCTGCTTAGCCACTTTTACCAGTAAGAGTTTGATAACCAGAAATTATGACATCCTGGTTCTTGGATGTATGTATGGAGAACTGATGTAAACAAACTGGTACAAATACAGTGGGAGAAGCAGAAGAACCATGATGGATTTAGGATTTTGTCACCCTTAGACTCTGTCAGTTTCACCACCTTCTCCTCATTAGGAATGTAGAACATGGTTCAGAATGGGGGTCTGGTAGGTTCGTGGGGAAACCCAGGGCTACAAAAGGGATGTCTCTTTAAAAAAAAATCTTAAATCAATGTGAATGAGGCTTAAAAGAAAGTGCTTGTTACTTAAAAAAAAACACAACAACTGCAAAGACACAATAACTCTCAGATATAAATTGTAATGGAACCAAACATAAACACTAAAAATAGAAGATATTTTGAATAACCTAGCGCAACACTACTGCTTTTGTTGTTGTAATGGTTACTGATTGTAAGCCTGCTTGGGCAGGGAGCTATCTACTGTACCTGACTGTAATTCACCTTGAGTTCACATTTTGAAAGGCAAGTAATTAAATCTAAAATCCAAATCCAGTTTGCTGCAACTGAGCAACTAAGATAGTTTTGATTCAGAGTTCGTGCTGTGTTCACTTTTATTTTTTTAATAGTATGTTAAATAGCAGTTCAAAGCGCAGCTGATAGCAATAAACCAGGTTCAGTGGGTGTTATGCTAACCACTGTGGGCTTGCACAGCAACTCATGTAGCACCCGCTGCAGCTCCTGTGCCATTCTTTCTTAGCTCTCCCCTTGAGCCAGGCAGATTGTCAGATGGTTCCTCAGATGTGACATTCATGTTATTTAGTGATTTGTGTCAGAAAACCAGTTGTTGTCAGAAGACAATCTCTGATCCAGGCTTGTAGACTGAAGGCTACTGTATGCATGTACTGTATCATTTGGTATTTTATAAAAGTAGAAGTGGCATGTGTACAGTGTATTGTGGCCCTCTAGTGTTTTCCATGGTCATCAGTTTTCTATTATTTCTGCCCTCTGTCAGTTTTGGCAGAAACATACTTTTCAAAATTTAATCAGCCTAGCAGCAAAAAAATTAAAAAAGTGTGGAAGCTCATTCATTATTTATGTGCATGAGTGTACATAATGATTACAGTGTAATAGATGCTGGTAAAGTGAAGCACTTCTACTTAGCAACAGGCTAGGGAAAAATACTTCAACGCTCATCTATATGGTGTGCTGCACAAGGAAAAAAAAACTCAGCCCGAACTGTCCTGGCACTTCATGAATCCATTGCTCCCACTGCCTTTAATTTCTGCATGATTTGGTTTTGGCTCAACTGATTTAACCATGCTGTGTGCCACAGTTTAATCTGCAGAGCACTATATGGTTCAAAAAGCTAAGCTGAGATTGCAAAATGCATCGGAGGAAGAGGTGGCAGAAAAAGAGGGTTAGTAAAGCACTGGGCCTATCAGCTGTTATCTGGAGAAATCCATTACGTGGAACACTTTTTGACCCATGCTAGATAACAGGCACTTTTATATAATAAAATTGCATATTATATGGTGGTAGTTGTGAATATCCTGTATGTACTACTTAATGTGTTATTGAAGTCCTTTCTTCCTGTGATAGTGCTTAATACCATGTGTTCAGCAAAGGCAAGTCTTGCCTTATCAGTTTATTAGATTTTGTTAAAAGTGTAAATATTCAAGTGGATAATTTTATTTATTTATTTTATTTATTGCATTTGTATCCCACATTATCCCACCTCTTTGCAGGCTCAATGTGGCTTACAATAAATCATGGATACTGGAAATGAGAGGAGAAATGACATATGGTGTTACAGAAGTAGTTTGGGTAGCATGGTAATGGAAAACAAGATAATAACATGACATAAGGCATTCTTACATTGCTAGATATGTGTGAGGATTTCACAAGTTTTGGTTTTTATGGTTTTTAAAGGTGAGCTGTTTGATTAGAATGGCATTTTAGAAAGGATGCCCAGTTCAAAATAAGGACATCCAGGTTGTTGCTGTTGGTACTAGTATTTTAGAACAGGATCTGCCAATGTTCTGAAATACATGAGAAACGGACATCTATGTGCTGGTTAATGCCAGTATGACCATCCATTTACAGACTGAAATGTCCAAACTATGAAGAGGAAAAACAGGGGACATGGATGTCATTGTAGGGGGGGGGGGGGGACCATGTTATAAAGTGGCGACATAGATGTCAATGCAGAGGGGGATGCACAGCATAATGGTTAAAGCAGCAAACTGAAAACTTGGGGACACTGGTTCAATTCCCACTACAGCTGTTTGTGATTTTTTTTCTTTAAATTGTGACCCCTCCAGAGACAGAAAAATAACTACTTTATCCAAATGTATACTGCTTCCATTAGCCTTTTGGCTTACAAGTGGTATATAAGAAATTAACTTAAAAAAAACATTAGTACCATGAATGTCCATAGTTCCTGAAACTGTCACAAATCCTAGTATCCCTTGCCAGTTTTGGGTGGGAAGGGGTGCTGCAACTATTAGGGGATTAAGGGGGTGACTTTCCTTAATCCCTCCAGTGGAGAGCTGCATAATTTGGAACACCTTTCTATAACTTGGATGTGCCAGCTATTAGTTATAAATACCAACATCCATTTTTCAGGACATAGATGTCCCTTCCCCTTCTGAAATTAGTCGGACATCCATATTTTGGCCTATCCCTAGTCCCATCCAAACCACATCCCCTTGACATAAGGACATACTGCAGTTTGAAATGTCCATTTCCTGGGCATACATGCAATATGAATATCTAAGTGTCAGTTTTTAGATGTCCAAAACCTCAACCTCACCTGTCCAGTATCTGGATTTTCAGAAGGTGTTTGACAAAGTTCCTACGACAGACTCCTTAGAAATTTAGTCATGGGAATAGATGTTCATGCTCTTTTCTGGATTGCAGACTAATGGAAAGACAAGAGAGTTTAGGACTGAATGGTCAATTATCTACATGGAAAAGGGTTATAAGTAGAATGTCCAAAGGATCTGTACTGTGACCTCTGGGGTAAGGGTACTGGAATTTGATATACCGCCTTTCTGTGGTACAATTAAAGTGGTTTATAATTTTATCATATGCAGGTACTGTGCTGTTTAACATAATCATAAATGAGCTGGAGATAGGAGTATTGATTGAGGTCATGAAATTTGCAGATACTACAAAAAGTATTCAAAGTAGTTGAAACTGCTGAGGATTGTGAAGTATTGTAAAGGGGTCTTGTGAGACTAGCCATCTAAGTGACAGATGAAGAGTAATGTGGACAAGTATAAAGTGATGCATACAGAGAAAAATAATCCCATCTACACCTGCAAAATATTGGCTCGTGCAAGGATATAGTGCAGCTTGAAAAGGGCAGAGAAAGGTGACAAAAATGATAAAGGGGATAGAACACTTTTATGAAGAGAGGCTAAACAGGTTAGAGCTCTTCCAGCTTGGAGAAAAGATGACGGAATTTAATATAATCATGAGTGGGGTGGAGCAGTTTATAGGGAATAGTTCAACCTCTCTAAACAATATAAAAATAAGAGGACATTCCGTAAAACTAATGATCAGCAGATTGAAAAGGCAGGTAGTATATTAAACTAATAAATGATAAATTGTAAACAGTTTCTTTCATGTAGCACATAATTAAGCTGTGGAATCCATTGTTGGAGGATATGGGTAAGGCAACCAAAATAGCGGAATTCAAAAGAAGGTTGAAAAACGAAAAGGCCATAAAAAGTCATTAACCAGGTAGATTTGGGAAAGTCTGTGTTCATTCCCGGAAAAAAAAAACTATGGGAAATATGCGACAGTATGTGAGATTTAATGGAGCTTGTCTGCCTCAGCATGGCTTTTCTTCTGTTCTTAAAAGGACCTCAGTCTGACTCAACATGGCTCTTGCTACATTTACTTGCATCAGGAATATAGTGTAACATTTTTTTTTTTATAATTTTTTATTCATACTAATGAATCCTAAACCTGCAGGCCATATAACAATTATTTGCTGATAAAAGACACCAAGTCTTTTTTAAAGCGTCTATAGTATTTATTTAGATTTTGCTCACACCTTTTTCACTAGTAGCTCCTCCTGAGTTACATTCAGGTACTCTGGATATTTCTCTGTCCCAGGAGGGCTCGTAATCTAAGTTTGTACCTGAGTCAATGGAGGGTTAAGTGACTTGCCCAAGATCACAAGGAGCAGCAGTGGGATTTGAACCAGCCACCTCTGGATTGCAAGACCGGTGCTCTAACCACTAGGCCACTCCTCCACAAACAGTGTAACCAAACATTCTTGATCTGAGACTAGTATGTCTGATATATGTCTACTTTTACCTCCTATAGGTGGTAAAAGGTAGGGACCAACAAGGCCAGCAGGAGCTGTTTATAACACAGCTTTCCTGTGACGAAAGAGGAGCATGCCTTTTTGGTTCCATTTCAGTTCTCTACATTTAATGTACAGGGCAGACACTACTATATGGGCCCGCATTCCATACTGAAACTTAATAAACATCTCTTCAAGTTAATTATTTCTATTATAGATGAATTATTAGGATATTTAGGCTATGAGGTTGTACTCATGATGTAGGTTAGATTTTTTTTTTAATCTGATTTGTTTGATGTCTGTCCTTTGGGATTTTCTTTTGATATTATGTTTTTTGTTTGGTTGATTTAAAGACTGTTAGCAGGGCCACTGCCATGTGTACTAAAGACACTGAAAAATCCTTTTAAATGTCAATGCCAGCAGCCTGGTTCCACCGTGGTTAAGGTAGAGCCCATCGTTCTGGAAAAGGCTCCCCCTTTCCCAGAATGTTGCCCAGTTCCTAACAAATCTAAAATCCTCCTCAATGCACCATTGCTTCATTCATGCTTTTGAGTTTCCGGAGCTCTGTGAGTCTCTTGGGTCCTGCGCATTGCAGCTCGTTGTTTTCTTGAGGTGCATTTTGTGTGGTCTAGTATTATTCCACAGTTAGTGTGGAGAGGTGCAGAGAAGCTCAAGGCCATTGAGCACTTGCAGAAATGAGTCCATTCTGAAGTGTCTCCTTTTGTCATTGTGCTGGGGGGAGTAGTGTGATCACATGACCCACTGACTAGGGATTGTCCTGGATTGTATTGCCCAGATGGTACTCACTTATCGGACATTGGGTTGGATACATTTTTGAATGATGTTCAGGAACTTTTGGAGGCTTTTTTTAATGGCAGACAACCCACAGATTTGGTGGGAGAGCAGTGACAAATAGCTGTCATTGCTTCTAGTGGAAGAGGCCCCCTTGGTAGGAAAGGGGGTTAGGTTGGGCAGTTGTGGGTAATCAATTCTTTAGAAACTAGATGTTTGTTTGGGCACTCATATGCAGCACCGTCATGAGTGTGTGCATGACTCTGCGACACCGTAAGTCGTGTAATTACTAAGAATACAATATGTCAGAGCTTTGGGTTTTGATAAGTGGTTAGCTCGACACCAACTAGTTACAAGGTGGGATGAAAAATCTTAAATAGTTTGAATTTGTATTGATTACTTTTTAGCATGTTTATTGCACAATAGCTATGGCTAAAAGGTCTTGCCAAGATCTCCTGGATGTGTTAGTGTCTTAATTGGGGCAGGATTCTAATTGTGTTTTGTTATTGTGAAGAGGTAGTGTGAGTGCCAGTGGTACAAATTCTCACAGAAAGCAATGGCGTTTTTATTGGAAGTTTGGTTTTCTGACCAAAAAAAAAAAAAAAACTGATCAAGTGTTTCTGGTTTTCAACTTATCTGAAATATCTAGATTTTCTTCCAGCACGCCAAATCTGCTGAATTTCCACCACTTTTTTGAATAGTATGTGCCTAAAGGCAGACATTAATCCCTTTCATGTAATTTTTTGCAACATTCCATATGTTGAAAAGCATAAAAACGTAGTCATAAGAGACCAACCTTCTGGGGCTGAGGGCCAAAAAATCCAAGATATACCACATTTATTGAATATTCCAGAGAGCAACTCCATTTTCTGATCAGCCCATGTTAATACCTCCACAACATATTCAGTATGTTAATTATATTTGGGGTTTTAATTATTTTAAATGTTGTACCACTGGATAGCTAAATATCTGTCACTGCTGCCAAGACTGAATTTAAAAAGGGGCAGTGTATGGAAAGCATACATGTTAGACTAATCTAGTATGCTAGACCAGTCCAGTAAAAAAACACATGTAAGGGAGGAATAGTGAATGGACAGCAGACCCTGGAAAGAATTTGAAGAAAACAGAGGAAAGCAGAAAAACGAAGCTGGGACCCAATGGGATTGGGAAAACATGCCCAGACAACAAACAAACAAAAAAAAGGGTTGCAGGGGTGATCTAGGAAATTACAGACAGGGTAAGTCTGTAATTTTTGATAACTTCCTAAAAGAAAAGTCCATAAGCCATTATTAAAATGGATATGGGGAAAATCCACTGCTTATTTCTGGGATAAGTCAGCTTGGTGAATTGACTATGCGGGGTGGAGTCTCATATGACTACCACGGCTGTTTTTATTTCACTCTCCGGTGAATCTTTGCTCGTGTATTTATTTTAATCATAGACTCGTCCTCCACCTACCTATATCTTTTTTTCTTTTTTAAATAGTTTTTAAACATATATCTAATTGCAACTTCTTAGTTCCTTTCATAACGGTTTACTAAGCACACAGCACTTATCTGTACTCATTGGTGAGCTCATGCACCCTGACAGGTGCTTGTTTCGCTATGCTTTGTCAAGGGGGAGTATCACCAAATCTGTTAAAGAAGAAAAGAAAGGAGTCAACCTCTGTTCCACAACTACGTTTCCTCATTCATCTTATTTCAAAAAATGCTCCTGGCTTACCAGCTTACTAGCCACAGTATCTGTGTGTGCCTTCTCTCTTACCCTGCAAAATGGCGATGGCATTCTTTTGAACCCCTACATAACCGGAAACAGCTGACCAATATTTCCGCTCTAACCCCCCTGTCAGAAGAAACAGCCCCAATGAACATACGTATTCAGCCCTTTGGGCTCAGTTGTATCCAATTGAAAGATCCAAAAGGTTTCACGTTGTAACATTTTTCTATTGAAATCGCCTCCTCTGGTGGAAGGTAAAACCTGCTCAGTTACCATACATTCAAGGTCACCTACCGTATGCTTGTTCACCACACAGTGTTGTACCAGAGGAGCTTCAAAGTTCTGGGCTGATATACGCGACCGGTGTTCAATCATTCTCTCATGCAGGTCGTAGACTTTCCTATATAAAGTTTACCACAGGGGCATCTGATGTAATATATGACACCGACGGACCGGCAAGTGGTGTTACCTCTCAGCTTGTATGTCTTGCCTTCATTCAGGAAACTTGTTCCTTCTATTGTTATTGGGCATGTCTTACAGTGCATTTTCTTGCATTTGTAGTGTTTGTTTGGACTATTCGTAAAGAGAGTAGAATTTGGCCAAAGAGTTTTGACAGTATTTCTGGGATAAGAAGCATAAAATGTATTGATCTTTTTTGGGATCTTGCCAGGTACTTGTGACCTGGATTGGTCACTGTGGAAACAGGATGCTGGGCTTCATGGACCTTCGGTCTGTCCCAGTATGGCAATGCTTATGTTCTTATGACTAGTACGCAATGAGGAAAAGAGACATTCCAACACTGGAACAGCACAAAACAAGGAGTGTTTATTATTTTGAGAATGTTTTCTAGGGGCATTTTGTTTAAAAGGTGAAAGACGCTGTATGCATTTGTTACAGCAAACAAAGGACACCAAAATACCAAGCGATACCTGAGGTGAGGTGGGTTTTGAACTAAAGGGTAAAGCAGGTGCCAGTGACTTTATCCCTTCAGGCTGATAATCTCTAAGACTAATATGTGACCTGCAGAGAAATTGCCCTGTATTTCTTTGTGAACCATTAGGAAGCAGGCCTCCTTGAGGTTAGCGTAAAAATTCTTCTGTGCTGTGTGGTTTTTCCAGTCTGCATTCTGAACATAAACCTTTTCAGTAGTCTTAAACTTCACCTTAGCCCAGTGGTTCCCAAACCTGTCCTGGGGACACCCCAGCCAGTAAGGTTTTCAGAATATCCACAATGAACATTCACGAGGGAGATCTGCATGCAGTAGAGGTAGTGCATGCAAATTTCTTCCATGAATACTCATTGTGGCTCTCATGAAACCTAACTGACTGGGGAGCCCCTAACATAAGTTTGGGAACTACTGCCTTAGCATATTATGAGGCTCATCTTCAAAGTACAAAGTTATATATGAACAACGCATTGCCATACTGGGACAGACCGAAGGTCCATCAAGCCCAGTATCCTGTTTCCAACAATGGCCAATCGAGGTCATAAGTACCAGGCAAGATCCCAGAACAGTAAAACAGACTTTATGCTGCTTATCCTAGAAATAAGCAGTGGATTTTCCCAAATTCATCTTAATAAAGGCGCATCGACTTTTCTTTTAGGAAAGTATCCAAACCTTTTTTAAACCTTTCTAAGCTAACTGCTTCTACCATATTCTCTGGCAATACATAGTAACATAGTAGATGACGGCAGAAAAAGACCTGAACGGTCCATCCAGTCTGCCCAACAAGATAAACTCATATGTGTATACCTTACCTTGATTCGTACCTGTCTTTTTCAGGGCACAGACCGCATAAGTCTGCCCAACACTATCCCCTCCTCCAAACCACCAGCCCCGCCTCCCACCAATGCCTCTGGCACAGTCCGTATAAGTCTGCCCAGCACTATTACCCCCCTCCCAACCACCAGTCCCGCCTCCCACCACTGGCTCTGGCACAGACCGTATAAGTCTGCCCACCACTATCCTCGCCTCCCAACCACCAACCCCTCTTCCCCCCAACGGCTCCGCCACACAATTTCGGCTAAGCTCCTGAGGATCCATTCCTTCTGCACAGGATTCTTTTATGTATATCCCACACGTTTGAATTCCGTTACTATTTTCATCTCCACCACCTCCCGCGGGAGGGCATTCCAAGCATCCACCACTCTCTCTGTGAAAAAATACTTCCTGACATCTTTTTTGAGTCTGCCCCCCTTCAATCTCATTTCATGTCCTCTCGTTCTACCGCTTTCCCATCTCCGGAAAAGATTTGTTTGCGAATTAATACCTTTCAAATATTTGAACGTTTGTACCATATCACCCCTGTTCCTCCTTTCCTCCAAGGTATACATGTTCAGGTCAGCAAGTCTCTCCTCATACGTCTTGGAACGCAAATCCCATACCAATCTTGTAGCTTTTCTTTGCACCGCTTCTATTTTTTTTTTACATCCTTCGCAAGGTACGGCCTCCAAAACTGAACACAATACTCCAGGTGGGGCCTCACCAACGACTTGTACAGGGGCATCTGCTGGTCACACTTCTCTCTATACAGCCTAGCAACCTTCACGCTACGGCCACCGCCTTGTCACACTGTTTTGTCACCTTCAGATCCTCGGATATTATCACCCCAAGATCCCTCTCTCCCTCAGTACATATCAGACTCTCACCGCCTAACACATAAGTCTCTTGTGGGTTTCTACTCCCTAAGTGCATCACTTTGCATTTCTTCGCATTGAATTTTAATTGCCAAACCTTAGATCATTCTTCTAGCGTCCACAGATCCTTTTTGATGTTTTCCACTCCCTCCTGGGTGTCCACTCTGTTACAAATCTTAGTATCATCCGCAAATAGGCAAACTTTACCTTCTAACCCTTCGGCAATGTCACTCACAAATATATTGAACAGAATCGGCCCCAGCACCGATCCCTGAGGCACTCCACTACTCACCTTTCCCTCCTCTGAGCGAACTCCATTTACCACCACCCTCTGTCGTCTGTCCGTCAACCAGTTCCTAATCCAGTTCACCACTTCGGGACCTTTCTTCAGCCTATCGAATTTATTTAAAACCCTCCTGTGGGGAACCGTGCCAAAAGCTTTGCTAAAATCTAAGTAGATTACGTCTATAGCATGTCGATGATTCAGTTCTCCAGTTACCCAATCAAAGAATTCAATGAGATTCGTTTGGCATGATTTCCCTCTGGTAAAACCATGTTGTCTCGGATCTTGCAACTTATTGGCTTCCAGGAAATTCACTATCCTTTCCTTCAGCATTGCTTCCATTACTTTTCCAATAACCGAAGTGAGGCTTACCGGCCTGTAGTTTCCAGCTTCTTCCCTATCACCACTTTTGTGAAGAGGGACCACATCCGCCGTTCTCCAATCCCTTGGAACCTCTCCCGTCTCCATCACCACTTTTGTGAAGAGGGACCACATCCGCCGTTCTCCAATCCCTTGGAACCTCTCCCATCTCCAAGGATTTATTAAACAAATCTTTAAGAGGACCCACTAGAACCTCTCTGAGCTCCCTCAATATTCTGGGGTGGATCCCGTCCGGTCCCATGGCTTTGTCCACCTTTAGCTTTCCAAGTTGTTCATACAAACTCTCTTCCGTGA
The DNA here is from genome assembly GCF_901765095.1 of Microcaecilia unicolor. NCBI lineage: Eukaryota > Metazoa > Chordata > Amphibia > Gymnophiona > Siphonopidae > Microcaecilia > Microcaecilia unicolor. The sequence goes on along the minus strand of NC_044031.1, from coordinate 137,446,688 downwards.
ACGGTGCTATATCCACTCCATTCTCAGATGTACTTTTGCCAGTCCCTCGTGGTCCTTTTCTCCAGGATTTTCTTCAGTGAAAACAGAACAAAAGTATCTATTTAGCAAATTGGCTTTTTCTTCATCATTATCTACATAGCGGTTTGCTGTATCTTTTAGTCTCACAATTCCCTTTTTAGTCATTCTCCTTTCACTAATATACCTGAAGAAATTTTTGTCGCCCCTCCTTACATTTCTAGCCATTTGTTCTTCCGCTTGCGCCTTCGCCAGACGTACCTCTCTCTTGGCTTCTTTCAGTTTCATCCGGTATTCCTCCCTGTGTTCCTCTTCTTGAGTTTTTCTATATTTCAGGAACGCCAACTCTTTAGTTGAATTCCAGAGTTTAATTGCACATTGAGTGAAGAAATATTTTCTCTGGTTTGTTTAAAATGTACTTCTTAATAGCATCACTGCTTGTCCGTAGTCATAGTACTTTTGGAAAGAGTAAACAAGTGATTCACATCTACCCATTCCACTCCACTTAGTATTTGATAGATCTTCATATCTCCCCTCAGCAGTCTCTTTTCCAAGCTGAAGAGCCCTAGCCACTTTAGCCTTTCCTCAAACAGAAGTCATCCCATCCTCTTTATCATTTTCGTCACCCTTCTCTGTACCTTTTCTAATTCCGCTATATCTTTTCTGAGATGTGGTGACCAGAATTGAGCAGTTTTCAAAGTGTGGTTGCACCATGGAGTGGCATTATAACATTCTCATTTTTGTTTTCCATTCCTTTCCTCATAATTCCTAACATTCTTATTGCTTTCTTAGCCACCATTACATACTGAGCAGAAGGTTTCAACATATATCAGTGATGACACCCAGATCCTTTTCCTGGTCGGTGACTCCTAATGTGAAACCTTGCATCAAGTAGCTATAGTTTGGGTTCCTCTTTTCCACAAGCATCACTTTGCTAGTTTGGGTTCCCCTTTTCAACATGCATCACTTTGCACTTGCTCACATTAAACATCTTCTTCCATTCTGATGCCCAGTCTCGTAAGGTTCTCTTTCTGTTTCTCACAATCTTTTTTTGTAATTTAACAACTTTGCATAACTTTCAGGCTTATTTTCGAAAGAGAAGGGCGCCCATCTTTTGACACAATTTGCAAGATGGGCGTCCTCACAGGGTCGTCCAACTCGGCATAATCGAAAGCCGATTTTGGGTGTCCTCAACTGCTTTCCGTCTCGGGTACGACCAAAGTTCATGGGGGCGTGTCGGAAGCATAGCGAAGGCGGGACTGGAGTGTGCTTAACATATGGGCGTCCTCAGCCGATCATGGAAAAAAGAAGGGTGTCCCTGGCGAACACTTGGCCGACTTTACTTGGTCCTTTTTTTTTTTACGACCAAGCCACAAAAATGTGCCCTAAATAACCAGATGATCACCGGAGGGAATCAGGGATGACCTCCCCTTACTCCTCCAGTAGTCACTAACCCCCTCCCAGCCTAAATAAAATGTTAAAATATTTTTCCAGCCTCTATGCCAGCCTCAAATATCATACCCAGCTCCATGACAGCAGTATGCAGGTCCCTGGAGCAGTTTTAGTGGGTACTGCAGTGCACTTCAAGCAGGTGGACCCAGGCCCATCCTCCCTACCTGTTACACTTGTGGAGGAAACAGCGAGCCCTCCAAAACCCACCAGAAACCCACTGTACCCACATCTAGGTGCCCTCCTTCATCCCTAAGGGCTATGGTAGTGGTGTATAGTTGTGGGGAGTGGGGTTTTTTTTTTGGGGGGGGGGGGGGGCTCAGCACACAAGGTAAGGGAGCTATGCACCTGGGAGCTTTTTCTGAAGTCCACTGCAGTGCCCCCTATGGTGCCCGGATGGTGCACGGTTGATGTCCTGGCATGTGAGGGGGACCAGCGCACTACGAATGCTAGGTCCTCCCACGATCAAATGGCTTGGATTTGGTTGTTTCTGATTTGGGTGTCCTCGGTTTCCATTATTGCCAAAAACCGGGGACCAACCTAAATGTTGAGATTTGGGCGTCCTCGACCGTATTATCGAAACGAAAGATGGACGCCCATCTTGTTTCGATAATACGAGTTTCCCTACCCCTTCGTGAGGCCATCCTGCGAGGACACCATCATGAAAACTTGGGCTCCCCGTTCGATTATGCCCCTCTAAGTAATATATACGTCATGAAGGAAACACAGCCCATCAGTTTGCTAATACCATTCCGTCAGTAAAGCGTCAAGATAGCTAATTATGTTGTGGGGATGCTTTGCAATATTAGTTTCAGGGAGGTTTGTGAAGGCAGAGAGGAAGATGGATGGTAGTCTAGATTGGATACTTCAAATTATGCCCTAAAATTGACCTCTTATATTTATATACATACACTCACAAATAAATATGTACAAATTCTTCCTCGTTTTTTTAATGTGTGTGTTTGTGTGTATGGAAAGAGAGAAAAGCTATTAGTGGATGTGAAAAAATAATTAAAATTGAGACATCTGAGCAGGAACAATTAAAACAGCTTTTCCAGAATAACATATTAAGTTGGATTAGGCTGCGTAAAATTTGTGACGTACACAGAAGACCCTGAGATTCTAACAGCAACCAAAAAGAATGAAACCAAACTCTGATCCTCAGGTGGTGCTGGCTGTATACCATGCTTATTCTTATTTTCCAATATATTAAATTTATAACTAAATCCTTATGATATTTAGAAAGAAAACATTCAGATTTTAAGAAGTGGCATGTATCCTGTTTACTTTAAAAGTTGTTAATCTATGGGCTATGCCTAGCACTTGCTGAAGTATTCATTCTAAAATCAAGCATACATTAAGTTTGCATGCTACAAAACGTAGCTGCTTAAACGGTCAAAGAATTGTACAGGGAGTGTCAACATTTTTAGTTGAGGAGTAGGATCAGAAGACACACTCTGCAGGTGTGAGGAACAATGTCTGCACAGGTTTAGGTTTGGAAAGGAGACCATTCTTCACATCTACCACCAATCAGGGGCTCAGACACTGCTGCTGGTTATGCATCTGGAGGTTACTGAAGCCCTTGCCTTTCTCACCACTGGAAGCTTCTAAACTCCTCTAGGTGCTATTGCTTGCATAAGCCAATCAGCTACTTCACTCTACATCATACAGTTTCTGAGTGCTTTTCTCAGGAAAGTCAATATATTGCTTTCCCTGAGCAGAAAGAACACAACTACATGAAATAGGCCAAAAACTTTATGAGTCGGTTTACTTTTCATCCGTTTTGAGTTCTATAGATTGCATGCATCTCACAGCCAGACCACTTGAGTAAGGGCAGCTACAGAAACAGAAAAAAAAACTTTCACTTTCTTAACATGCAGAATGTCCAAAATGCCTGTAGTATCATTACTGAAATGTGCTTTTGCTACCTGAGATCTTGTAACAGTGCCTGCATTCTGTCACAGTCTGGCACATATGGTTGCATTCAGCGTGAGATATGGTTTATTAAAATGTACTATACCTCCTAGCTTATATACAGTGGTGGAAATAAGTATTTGATCCCTTGCTGATTTTGTAAGTTTGCCCACTGACAAAGACATGAGCAGCCCATAATTGAAGGGTAGGTTATTGGTAACAGTGAGAGATAGCACATCACAAATTAAATCCGGAAAATCACATTGTGGAAAGTATATGAATTTATTTGCATTCTGCAGAGGGAAATAAGTATTTAATCCCTCTGGCAAACAAGACCTAATACTTGGTGGCAAAACCCTTGTTGGCAAGCACAGCGGTCAGACGTCTTCTGTAGTTGATGATGAGGTTTGCACACATGTCAGGAGGAATTTTGGTCCACTCCTCTTTGCAGATCATCTCTAAATCATTAAGAGTTCTGGGCTGTCGCTTGGCAACTCGCAGCTTCAGCTCCCTCCATAAGTTTTCAATGGGATTAAGGTCTGGTGACTGGCTAGGCCACTCCATGACCCTAATGTGCTTCTTCCTGAGCCACTCCTTTGTTGCCTTGGCTGTGTGTTTTGGGTCATTGTCGTGCTGGAAGACCCAGCCACGACCCATTTTTAAGGCCCTGGCGGAGGGAAGGAGGTTGTCACTCAGAATTGTACGGTACATGGCCCCATCCATTCTCCCATTGATGCGGTGAAGTAGTCCTGTGCCCTTAGCAGAGAAACACCCCCAAAACATAACATTTCCACCTCCATGCTTGACAGTGGGGACGGTGTTCTTTGGGTCATAGGCAGCATTTCTCTTCCTCCAAACACGGCGAGTTGAGTTCATGCCAAAGAGCTCAATTTTTGTCTCATCTGACCACAGCACCTTCTCCCAATCACTCTCGGCATCATCCAGGTGTTCACTGGCAAACTTCAGACGGGCCGTCACATGTGCCTTCCGGAGCAGGGGGACCTTGCGGGCACTGCAGGATTGCAATCCGTTATGTCGTAATGTGTTACCAATGGTTTTCGTGGTGACAGTGGTCCCAGCTGCCTTGAGATCATTGACAAGTTCCCCCCTTGTAGTTGTAGGCTGATTTCTAACCTTCCTCATGATCAAGGATACCCCACGAGGTGAGATTTTGCGTGGAGCCCCAGATCTTTGTCGATTGACAGTCATTTTGTACTTCTTCCATTTTCTTACTATGGCACCAACAGTTGTCTCCTTCTTGCCCAGCGTCTTACTGATGGTTTTGTAGCCCATTCCAGCCTTGTGCAGGTGTATGATCTTGTCCCTGACATCCTTAGATAGCTCCTTGCTCTTGGCCATTTTGTAGAGGTTAGAGTCTGACTGATTCACTGAGTCTGTGGACAGGTGTCTTTCATACAGGTGACCATTGCCGACAGCTGTCTGTCATGCAGGTAACGAGTTGATTTGGAGCATCTACCTGGTCTGTAGGGGCCAGATCTCTTACTGGTTGGTGGGGGATCAAATACTTATTTCCCTCTGCAGAATGCAAATAAATTCATATACTTTCCACAATGTGATTTTCCGGATTTAATTTGTCATGTGCTATCTCTCACTGTTACCAATAACCTACCCTTCAATTATGGGCTGCTCATGTCTTTGTCAGTGGGCAAACTTACAAAATCAGCAAGGGATCAAATACTTATTTCCACCACTGTAGATTGCAGTGGTGTACAGTAAAAATTACCTGGGAGGCTTTCTAGGTAAGCAATTACCTAGCACACTGTTTCCACATTTACATTCTTCATTCCTCTCTACAGAATCCATTCTGACCTTTGCCTTGCCTGCCCAAGAAGTTCCAGGACCCATCTCTGCTATGCGCCTCACACACTGTCATTGACCCATTCAATTTTATCTCCCCTGCCTTCTTCCTCAAAGATGATGGGAGAATCCTCTAAAGACAGGGCTAATGGATCCCATCACCAACCCCCAGGGTGAAGCATAAGGGCTTTGCAGTATGGCCTTTAGGCAGACAAGGTCAGTCATCGAAAACAACTTTGGGCTTTTGAAGATATGCTTCAGCTGCCTGGGTAAATCAGGGGAGAGATGTTCTATCAACCCTCCAAGGTCTGTGACATCTTCATGGCCAGCTACATGATCCATAACTATCTTGACCTGTAGACTGCCCCCTCCTGATGGCCTTCAGCCTGAACCCCAGATGGTGATGATGATAGGGAAGGCAACCTAGCAGATGGAACCCCAACATCTCAAGGGATATCAGTTGGCAGTGGCAGCAAGGAATAGATTCATAGAAACCTCTAGCTTGTAATTGCTCATTTACTTACAGTGATTATATATTAAAGTATCAATGTTTATGGGAATTTCCATGGGCTCCCAATGTGGGGGGGGGGGGGGGGGGTGAACTACATGGATTCAAATTGGATGTTATGTTGGCCTTGGAGGGGGCCTCTCCCTTTTCTGCCAGTTTTGGCAGCTCCAGCAAAATCTGAAGGATAGCCCTGTAATGTGAAACCTCAGAAGTGACATGAAGGGAAAGGAAGGAGGAGAAAAGTGATTAATAGATAAGCAAAGAGGCAATCACTTAACTGATGCTCCTGAATTCCTGCAACATACTGCTGCAGCACACCTGACTGGAGGATCTTAGTTTCCAAGTTTATTTAGTATTTACTACCTCCCCAGAATGGAAGCCATGAGGACGGTTTATAGTCTAAAAACGGAGAATAAAGGAGAAGAGGTAGGGAGAAAAGAGAACAATAAACGAGAGACACGATACAATGAGGGTAATAAAGAGAGAATTACAATTGTGATAGTAGAGGGGGATGGGCTAGAATGGTAGGGGTGCTTTACAGTTGACAACCTTCCCTGTCTGGTCAGAGGTAGGGTTAATAAGCATCTTCAAATAGGTAATTTTTCAGGTCAGTCTTAAACTGAGATATGGACAACTGTAGTATCAGTGGTCTAGGGAGAGCATTCCAAAGATATGGTCCTTGTACTGAGAAAATGGAATCTCTAATGTGTTCATGGACTAGTATATGATAACTGGGAATGAAGAGAAGATTTTGCTGAGCGGATCTTAAAGTTCTGATCGGACAATATGGAATTAGCAGTTGGGAAAGGTATAGTGGTTTATTAAAGGATAATGTTTTAAATACAAGTAGTAACATTTTACCAGTACAATGAGTTATCGCATTTGGTGTTCAGAACTGCATTTGTCCTGTCAGAGAGACATCTGCAGAAGAGAGTTTTATTTTTCTGAAAGCTATTGCAACGTATACTTTCTTAGTCTAATGATAATGAAAGATTTCACAACTGCCAAAGGATCCTAAATTCTGTGGGAAATAGTTAAAGAAATCTAATTTTATTGTATTAATTTAGGTTACACACATGAACATAAATCATTAAACAAGGTGTAAAATGATTTAAAAATAACACTATAATGGAACATTTTATAATGTGTGGATGGTTCTTTTACATTATAAATTGTGAACAGTAACATAGTTGTTTCCTTAAAGGAGAGTTTTATATATTGTTTTTTGAACAAGTAAAACTTGGAGGGAAAGGTGTGAATGGTGGGGACAGGAAGGCAGATTTGAGAGGAAAGGGTAGAGAGAGACTGGGCCAGGGTGGAGGATTGAGAAGAGAGAGACTAGTGAGTCCAGGCTGAAGGGATGGAGACCGACAAGACTGTTGAGGATGAGGAGGTGTTTGGGAGTTTGCCCCTTTTTGAGGAGGTGGGATAAGTTTGGGGGGAGGGGTTCCCTTATTCCACTTCTCAAAGGTTAGGCTGTCTACTATTCTGCATTCTGTTTTTATGGTGAAAGGCTGGCCACCACTGTCCTACTGCATGTGTGTGTAGAAATCATCTATTTATATGACATATTACAATTTCTGTCCCCCCCCCCCCCCCCCCACACACACACGCACACCCCCGCAGCTGTTCAGGACACACTAACACTCTCTTTTCATGCAAGGATTCTTCCCTGAGGGGACAGAATTCTCTGGGCCTCCCAGTGTGTCTGTGATTCCCTTAAAATAATAAACAGGCGGTACACCAACCGTGTGGTTCCCAAAGAAAATTAAAGCTTTACTTGAAGTTTAAACAGTTCACAGCATCTTCCAGGCAGTTGTTTCCATATCTGGCCATAGTAAACTATTTATATTCACATCCGCATCTCAGTCTTTAGGCTTCCTTAGGAAAGATGTATGCTCCTCAGTACTAAAATTATAACAAGGCTCCAGACCCTCCCAAGGTTTCCCCTTCTTACTAGGTAAACTGTTGGTGATTACTCTTGATTTCAGGAGACAAATTAAAGGTTCTCTCTCTCTAGACCCTCTAAGCATAGGTGCCAGTTCTGTGGGTGCTGTGAGGGCTTGAGCACACTTGATGAGGAGCAAATGCCTTCACCTTGTCGAAGGAGGGGTAATTTATGATGTGTTTAGCCCCTCCAAACATTCTGAAAAGTTTGCTCCTATGCCTCTAAGTTCTTGCCTTTGACAGTCACAGTCCCACTCCATGACTCAGTCATGTTAGAGGAACACTGGGGGTCTACCCTACTACTACTACTTATTATTTCTATCTATTTATTTATTTATTTATTTGTTGCATTTGTATCCCACATTTTCCCACCTCTTTGCAGGCTCAATGTGGCTTACATTACATCATGAATAGTGGAAATAAGAGGAAGTAGACATTTAGTATTTACTAGACGTACGCAGAGCTATAACCCAGGGGATCTCCACTCCTGATAGGACGTACCAAGGGGCCCACTTTTGATACAGCTCTTTAACACCTCCCCCACTACCACCACTTTGAGGAACAGGTTTTATGATGCTTATCCTAGAATATGCAATGGATTTTCCCGAGTCCATCTTAGGAATGGCTTATGGATGTTTATTTTAGGAAATTATCCAAACCTTTTTTAAACCCTGCTAAGCTCACTGTTGAGTGAACAAATATTTTCTCAGATTCGTTTTAAATTTACTACTTCAGTAGGTTCTTTGCATGCCCCCTAGTCCTAGTATTTTTGGAAAGAGTAAACAAGCGATTCACGTCTACCTGTTTCACTCCACTCAGTATTTTATAAACCCCTATCACATCTCCCCTTATGTGGTTTAGTGTCAATACTCAGAACTGAACTGCCTAAGTTAGCTGGAGAAATAGGACTGCGTAAAACACCTTCCTAACTTTGTTTTAACTTAGGTGGCTAAGTACTGAATATTGCACTTAACCGGATAAGGGATAGCCAGCTGCATAAACCCGGACATTCAGTGTCGGTGTCTGGACATGGTCTTGCATTGAATATCTGGGCATAACACCGCCAGATGAATATTTGCCCCATATTGTCTGTGGAGAAAATGTTTTATGTTTTAGTTTTTATAGTGTGTTTACCGTAAAGCACTGTTAATAAGCTCCTACGGAATAAAAGATCTTTGGATTTCTTGTGTACTTCTTTGCTAGAAAGTAGAATGCCTATGGTTCTTAATGGCACCCAGATTTGGGTTCTGAGGGCTATTCTGTAAATCGCACTCTGAGTTGGGTAAAAAAAAAAAGTGGACGAAATGGGAGAGGGACCACGGATTCCAGAAAGAAGGGAAGCAAACTCAGTACTTCAAGAAGATTTATTGATCTTCTTGAAGTACTGAGTTTGCTTCCCATGTTTCGGCCAAACGGCCTGCTTCAGGAGTCTTATGAGTGAATAAATGAGCAAAGTTTTCAATGTCTTGTCTTTCAATCTTGTGACACTAAAGATTGGTCTTTAAAAGGACCTTTAAGGTGGTGTCACGAATGATAGGTAAAATATGTGTCATAAATATACTTAAAGGTATTTTTAAAAACCAATGTTTTTAGCACACACTAACACTAGAGAAACCCATAGGATTATTAGGTGTCTCTAGTGTCAGCGCGCGCTAATGTTTAGTGCACACTAAAAACGCTAGCTTGCCTTATTAAACAGGACCCTTAGTGATGTAAGCTAAATAATTGAAATACGGAGAAAAAAGATAAAGGGCTAGGATTAACTGGCATAGTCAGGAGTACTGGGAGGTGGGATGACGTAAAAATTAACGCCATGAGTTTATTTGAGAAGAGTGCTTATTTCCTTAAAGGCTAGACTGAAGAAGTGAGTTTTCAGTAGACTTTGGAATAACAAATAATCATCTGTGCATTTGATGGTTTTAGGTAAGGAGTTCCAAATTTTAGTGCCTTGATATGAAAAGTCAGCAGTATGGATTGTTTGTAGATTACTTTCTTACAATTCAGAAAATGTAGTATAAGATATTCTCTAGATGATTTGGAGGCATTACGTGAGGGTAATTCAATGAGGTTGTTCATGTATATTGGGGCCAAATCATACAAAATTTTGTAAATGAAGGTACATAGCTTTCTATCTTTTATTGGCAGTCAATGCAAATCATACAGAAGGGGGGTTGTTTTGATGAAGTGTGGCAGTCTGAATATGAAACATGTAGCAGTGTTTTGAGTAGTTTGTAGTCGCAGTAATCAAATTTTGTTAGGACTAGGGATTGAACTAGGGTACGGAAGACTGATTTTGCGAAGAATGGTCTTAGTCTCCTCAATTTCCATAATGAATTGAAGACACTTGAGACCATTTTGGAAATTTGGCTATCTAGAGTGAGGAATTGGTCAATTGTGATTCCTAAGATTTTCATAGTTGAGTCAAGGGGATATGTAATGTTCTAAATTTTAAATGATTTAAGATTTATAGAGTGATGAGGATTAGTAACTATTAAGAATTTAGTTTTATCAGTGTTGAGTTTTAATTTGAAATTGGATGTTGAAGATTCCATTAGAGAGATACCTAATCTGATGATATCAGTAATTTCATTTATTTCTTTAGTGAATGCAATATAGATGTTAACATCATTTTTTTTTTAATTGTTACATTTGTATCCCGCGCTTTCCCACTCATGGCAGGCTCTATGCGGCGGGCAATGGAGGGTTAAGTGACTTGCCCAGAGTCACAAGGAGCTGCCTGTGCCGGGAATTGAACTCAGTTCCTCAGTTCCCCAGGACCAAAGTCCACTACCCTAACCACTAGGCCACTCCTCCACTCCACTCATTTGCATAAATGAATGTTGGGACACCATTTTTCTCCAGTAAATTGCCTAATGGAATCAACATGTTGTTAAAGGCCTTAAATACAAATCAAATATGCTTCCAGCTTCTCACTTCAGCTTCCCACTTCAGGCACAGCTCCTTGTGACTCTGGGCAAGTCACTTAACCCTCCATTGCCCCAGGTACAAATAAGTACCTATATATGTAAGCCACATTGAGCCTGCCATGAGTGGGAAAGCGCGGAGTACAAATGTAACTAAAATAAAATATGTTTTCACCAAGCTCTGAAACACACTACTGAAAGACCTAAAACTCAAGGACAATTACCTAATCTTCTGAAAACACCTGAAAGCCCATTTTTTCAGAAAGTTCCTCCCCGCTAAACCAACTTAACTTCCATCACCCAATTCATCCCAAATACTTAACATGTTTACCTGAGGCAACTATAAACACATAAAGCCTGTCAAACTCAAGACAACTGTCAATCTCATTGTTCTATATAAACTGTAACCTTGGCCTATACAAACTGTAACCAGTTTACTCCAGATTCTTTAAGCCATATCGAACCTACCAATAGGTGGGAAAATGTGGTATTCAATTACAGAAATAAAATAGGATGGGGGACCATGCTGATGAAATTGTACCTGATTGTTTCACTTGGTATGATCTAGACCTTAGGAAGCCTGAGAACTATTTTAACACAGCTTCACAGATTCCGTAATGGTCAAGAATGTTTAGAAGGATATTATAATCAGCAGTGTCAAAGGCACTGGACATATAAAATTGGAGTATTAATATTTTAGTACCAAAGCTAAGTTCTCATCTAAATTTAGCTAGGAGGGTGGTGAGAACAGTTTCAGTACTGCGAGAAGGTCTAAAACCAGATTGTGAACTATATAAAATGGAATGAAGTTGGTGATAGTTCATTAGTTGGTGCGTGACTAACCCCTCCATTACCTTTACCAATAATGGGATTGAGACCACTTGTCTGTAGTTAACTACATTTAGGCTGGTTTGGATATTCTTTGGTATGGGAGTCAAACCATTGTTGCCATTTTGAGGGGTGAATAGGCCCTGAGAAAGCATTAAAGTTATGTTTCAGTGTAAATAATCAGTAAATTAGGGGATGATTTGAGAAGGTAACTAGGGCAGTTATCAAGTAGGCATTGTGATTTAGCGTATTTATGAAGAGTGCATTTGACGTGATCAGTTGCAAGTGGGTGAAGGGCTGACCAGATTATGTCTGCTTGGGAGCATAGTTGTGAAGGATCATATAGATTAAGAAAACGATCTATTGATGTTAGGGAGTTATTTAGTTCTTGTCTGATACCTGTGTAAATCCATTTTGTTGGCAATTAATGCCAATAATTGATTTAGTACCCAATTATTGGTGCTGATAAGCTTGTTACTCAAATTGCACATGCAAATTGGGTGCATGTCTAAATTTGCATGCACAGTTTTAAGTACCATTCTTACAATTCCCCTGATAAAGTCATGTGGGCATTGCCAGCATTCATAACGCAGAGTAGTGCATTTTTTTCAAGTTAACACATTTTCACTTGCAAAGCAAGTACTCAAAATTCCCAGTCAATAAACTAAACTAGTTGATGTGGTGGTCTCACTTTTAGCAAAGATCCATTCTTGTTTCTTGGCATTGGCTTTTGTGAATACCGTTCTTGTATGGTATCCACTAATTCTGAAATGTTTTCTTATCCTTCTATCTTGTGTTGCCACTCGTGTCTGAACTAGGGTGCCATTATATATCCATTTTTTAAATTACCTAGGAAGATGATAAAAACCATTCTTTCTGGGGTCTGAAGATTAATGCATAATTAAATTATAGACTTTTTTGCCGGAGGATATGGTAATTTTTAGCATAGCTCAGTTAAAAAAAAATTGGACAAATTCCTGAAGCAAAAGTCTCTAAAAGATTATTAAGGTGGACTTGGGGAAATCTACTTCAAAAAATCAGCTTGGAATTTATCTACTTTTTGGGATCTTGGTGGGTACTTGTGACCTGGATTGGCCACTGTTGGAGACAGGATATTAGGCTTAATGGACCTTTGGTCTGACTCAGTATGACAGGTCTTCTCCGAGGACAAGCAGGCTGATTGTTCTCACTGATGGGTGACGTCCACGGAAGCCCCTCCAATCGGAATCTTCACTAGCAAAAGCCTTTGCTAGCCCTCGCGCGCCGATGCACACCGCGCATGCGCGGCCGTCTTCCTGGCCGAAACCGGCTCGTGCCGGCCAGTCTTCTTTTGTCTGCGCTCGGTACGGTCGTGTTTCGCCGTTCGTGCCCCGGAAAGTTGACCTCGCGTGTCGTTTTCGACTCGTTTCTTCTCAGAATGTTTAAAAAGTGTTCGGGAAGAGCCTGTTTGGTTTTTTTCCTTCCCGTATTTCGAGCTTTTCGCCCCGGTAAGTTTTCTTTCGTCTTAGGGGTAGGCCTCAGTCGAAATTTTCTTCTCCCTATTTTTGTGGTGCCAATTTTCGTCATTTCGAGTTTTGATCTCGCCGGCGTGATTTTTCCGCCCATGACATCGAAGCCTTCCAGCGGCTTCAAGAAGTGCACCCAGTGCGCCCGGGTAATCTCGCTCACTGACAGGCACGCGTCGTGTCTTCAGTGTCTGGGGGCTGGGCACCGCCCTCAGGCCTGTAGTCTGTGTTCCCTTTTACAAAAGCGGACTCAGGTAGCGAGGTTAGCCCAGTGGAACATTTTGTTCTCGGGCTCTTCGTCGGCATCGGCACCGGGGGTATCGAGTGCATCGACGTCTTCAGCGTCCAGACCTTCATCCTCGGCTGCCAGTGCATCGATTGCATCGAGGCATCGGCCCTCTGCATCGGCGCTGAGACATCGGACAACTGTATCGACGTCGGTGGTACCGGGACCTCGTCTGCTGATGTCGTCGGACGGTGGTGCTTCGTCTAGAGTGCAGGTGAGGGCTGTCCATTCCCCTGCTGGTGGCGGTGAGCCTTCGGGTGGGTCTCCCCCTACCCTGAGGGCTCCTGCGGTACAGCCCCCCCGAGACCGACCTTCTTCGGCCTCGGCCCCGAGGAAGAGATGGCTGGATTCTACGTCCTCCTCGTCAGTGCCGGGAAGCTCCGGTGACATGCTTCGCAAGAAGTCGAAGAAGCATCGACACCGGTCCCCTTCCCGTGTCGGCACCGAGAGCTCTGGGTCGCCGAGGGAGTCGGCACCCAGCAGACATCGGCACCGAGAGGACCGCTCACCCTCTGTCCAAGAGGTGTCGATGCGCTCCACTCTGGACAGCCCGGAACAGCCTCCACGCCCGGAACAGACTCTGACATCGACGCCTGCATCGACCTCCATGCCTTTTTCTGCAGCCGCTCTGAACGAGAGCCTCTGGGCCGTTCTCCCAGAGATCCTGGGAGAGCTGTTGCGCCCTACCCCTCCGGTACCGGGGGTGCTTGCGCCACCGGTACCGTCGAGCGTGGCGCCGGCTGGTCCATCGCCCGGGGTGAGGTCTCCGGCGTTGGTGCCGCGTGCGGTACCGACTGTGGTCGCCTCCCAGGAAGGCTCCCCGACTACGTCGGCGGAGGGAGCTTCGCCGGTGCGGGCGAGGGAGTCTACCTCTCGACACCCCCACCGTGGCCGTGGTTCCACGGAGTCGAGCCGGGCACGGTTGCAGACACAGGTTCGTGAACTTGTGTCTGACACCGAGGGTGAGGCCTCGTGGGAAGATGAAGGAGACATCAGATATTTCTCTAACGAGGAGTCTGAGGGTCTTCCTTCCGATCCCACTCCCTCTCCTGAAAGACAGCTTTCTCCTCCCGAGAGTCTGTCTTTCGCTTCCTTTGTCCGGGAGATGTCTACGGCCATCCCCTTCCCGGTGGTTGTGGAGGACGAGCCCAGGGCTGAAATGTTTGAGCTCCTGGACTATCGTTCTCCACCTAAGGAAGCGTCCACAGTACCCATGCATCATGTCCTAAAAAAGACATTGCTGGCGAACTGGACCAAGCCTTTAACTAACCCCCACATTCCCAAGAAGATTGAGTCCCAGTACTGGATCCATGGGGACCCAGAGCTGATGCGCACTCAGTTGCCTCACGACTCTGGAGTTGTGGATTTGGCCCTAAAGAAGGCCAAGAGTTCTAGGGAGCATGCTTCGGCGCCCCCGGGCAAGGACTCTAGAACCTTGGACTCCTTTGGGAGGAAGGCCTACCATTCTTCTATGCTCGTGGCCAAAATTCAGTCTTACCAGCTCTACACGAGCATACACATGCGGAACAATGTGCGGCAGTTGGCGGGCTTGGTTGATGCTCTTCCCCCTGAGCAAGCCAAGCCTTTTCAGGAGGTGGTCAGGCAGCTGAAGGCGTGCAGAAAATTCCTGGCCAGAGGAGTTTATGACACTTTTGATGTTGCGTCCAGGGCCGCTGCTCAAGGTGTGGTGATGCGCAGACTCTCATGGCTGCGTGCCTCCGACCTGGAGAATAGAATCCAGCAGCGGATTGCGGACTCGCCTTGCCGTGCGGATAACATTTTTGGAGAAAAAGTCGAGCAGGTGGTAGAGCAGCTCCACCAGCGGGACACCGCATTCGACAAGTTCTCCCGCCGGCAGCCTTCAGCCTCTACCTCTACAGGTAGAAGATTTTTCGGGGGAAGGAAGACTGTTCCCTACTCTTCTGGTAAGCGTAAGTACAATCCTCCTTCTCGACAGCCTGCGGCCCAGGCTAAGCCCCAGCGCGCTCGCTCTCGTCAGCAGCGTGCGCCTCAGCAAGGCCCCTCGGCTCCCCAGCAAAAGCAAGGGACGAGCTTTTGACTGGCTCCAGCAGAGCATAGCCGACATTCAAGTGTCAGTGCCGGGCGACCTGCCAGTCGGAGGGAGGTTGAAAGCTTTTCACCAAAGGTGGCCTCTCATAACCTCCGATCAGTGGGTTCTCCAAATAGTCCGGCAAGGATACACCCTCAATTTGGCCTCAAAACCTCCAAATTGTCCTCCGGGAGCTCAGTCTTACAGCTTCCAGCACAAGCAGGTACTTGCAGAGGAACTCTCCGCCCTTCTCAGCGCCAATGCGGTCGAGCCCGTGCCATCCGGGCAAGAAGGGCTTGGATTCTATTCCAGGTACTTCCTTGTGGAAAAGAAAACAGGGGGGATGCGTCCCATCCTAGACCTAAGGGCCCTGAACAAACATCTGGTCAAAGAAAAGTTCAGGATGCTTTCCCTGGGCACCCTTCTTCCCATGATTCAGAAAAACGATTGGCTATGCTCTCTGGACTTGAAGGACGCCTACACTCACATCCTGATACTGCCAGCTCACAGACAGTATCTGCGATTTCAGCTGGGCACACGTCACTTCCAGTACTGTGTGCTACCCTTTGGGCTCGCCTCTGCGCCCAGAGTGTTCACAAAGTGCTTGGCTGTAGTAGCAGCGGCACTTCGCAGGCTGGGGGTGCACGTGTTCCCATATCTCGACGATTGGCTGGTGAAGAACACATCCGAGGCAGGAGCCCTGCAGTCCATGCAGATGACTATTCGCCTCCTGGAGCTACTGGGGTTTGTGATAAATTATCCAAAGTCCCATCTTCTCCCAGTGCAGAAACTCGAATTCATAGGAGCTCTGCTGGATTCTCGGACGGCTCGCGCCTATCTCCCAGAGGCGAGGGCCAACAACTTGTTGTCCCTCGTCTCGCGGGTGCGAGCGTCACAGCAGATCACAGCTCGGCAGATGTTGAGATTGCTGGGCCACATGGCCTCCACAGTCCATGTGACTCCCATGGCCCGCCTTCACATGAGATCTGCTCAATGGACCCTAGCTTCCCAGTGGTTTCCGGCTGCTGGGGATCTAGAAGACGTGATCCATCTGTCCACGAGTTTTCTCAAATCCCTGTATTGGTGGACGATTTGGTCCAATTTGACTCTGGGACATCCTTTCCAAATTCCTCAGCCACTAAAGGTGCTGACCACGGATGCGTCTCTCCTGGGATGGGGAGCTCATGTCGATGGGCTTCACACCCAAGGAAGCTGGTCCCTCCAGGAACGCGATCTGCAGATCAATCTTCTGGAGTTCCGAGCGATCTGGAACGCTCTGAAGGCTTTCAGAGATCGGCTGTCCCACCAAATTATCCAAATTCAGACAGACAACCAGGTTGCCATGTACTACGTCAACAAGCAGGGGGGCACCAGATCTCGCCCCCTGTGTCAGGAAGCCGTCAGCATGTGGCTCTGGGCTCGCCGTCACGGCATGGTGCTCCAAGCCACATATCTGGCAGGCGTAAACAACAGTCTGGCCGACAGGTTGAGCAGGATTATGCAACCGCACGAGTGGTCGCTCAATTCCCGTGTAGTGCGACAGATCTTCCAGGTGTGGGGCACCCCCTTGGTAGATCTCTTCGCATCTCGAGCCAACCACAAAGTCCCTCAGTTCTGTTCCAGGCTTCAGGCCCACGGCAGACTGGCATCGGATGCCTTCCTCCTGGACTGGGGGGAGGGTCTGCTGTATGCTTATCCTCCCATCCCTCTGGTGGGGAAGACTTTGTTGAAACTCAAGCAAGACCGAGGCACCATGATTCTGATTGCTCCGTTTTGGCCGCGTCAGATCTGGTTCCCTCTTCTTCTGGAGTTGTCCTCCGAAGAACCGTGGAGATTGGAGTGTTTTCCGACCCTCATCACACAGGACGAAGGGGCGCTTCTGCATCCCAACCTCCAGTCTCTGGCTCTCACGGCCTGGATGTTGAGAGCGTAGAATTTGCCTCTTTGGGTCTGTCAGAGGGTGTCTCCCGTATCTTGCTTGCTTCCAGGAAAGATTCCACTAAGAGGAGTTACTTCTTTTTATGGAGGAGGTTTGCCGTCTGGTATGACAGCAAGGCCCTAGATCCTCGCTCTTGTCCTACACAGACCCTGCTTGACTACCTTCTGCACTTGTCTGAGTCTGGTCTCAAGACCAACTCTGTAAGGGTTCACCTTAGTGCAATCAGTGCATACCATTACCGTGTAGAAGGTAAGCCAATCTCAGGACAGCCTTTAGTTGTTCGCTTCATGAGAGGTTTACTTTTGTCTAAGCCCCCTGTCAAACCTCCTACAGTGTCATGGGATCTCAATGTCGTTCTCACCAAGCTGATGAAACCTCCTTTTGAGCCACTGAACTCCTGCCATCTGAAGTACTTGACCTGGAAGGTCATTTTCTTGGTGGCAGTTACTTCAGCTCGTAGAGTCAGTGAGCTTCAGGCCCTGGTAGCACAGGCCCCTTACACCAAATTTCATCATAACAGAGTAGTCCTCCGCACTCACCCTAAGTTCTTGCCGAAGGTAGTGTCGGAGTTCCATCTGAACCAGTCAATTGTCTTGCCAACATTCTTTCCTCGTCCTCATTCCTGCCCTGCTGAACGTCAGCTGCACACATTGGACTGCAAAAGAGCATTGGCCTTCTATCTGGAGCGGACACAGCCCAACAGACAGTCCGCCCAAATGTTTGTTTCTTTTGATCCCAACAGGAGGGGAGTGGCTGTGGGGAAACGCACCATATCCAATTGGCTAGCAGATTGCATTTCCTTCACTTACGCCCAGGCTGGGCTGGCTCTTGAGGGTCATGTCACGGCTCACAATGTCAGAGCCATGGCTGCGTCAGTGGCCCACTTGAAGTCAGCCACTATTGAAGAGATCTGCAAAGCTGCGACGTGGTCATCTGTCCACACATTCACATCTCATTACTGCCTGCAGCAGGATACCCGACGCGACAGTCGGTTCGGGCAGTCAGTGCTTCAGAATCTGTTCGGGGTTTAGAATCCAACTCCACCCCCCTAGGCCCATGTTTGTTCTGTTCCAGGCTGCACTCTCAGTTAGTTGGTAAATTTTTTAGGTCAATCTCAGTTATGTCCTCGCCGTTGCGAGGCCCAATTGACCATGGTTGTTGTTTTGAGTGAGCCTGGGGGCTAGGGATACCCCATCAGTGAGAACAAGCAGCCTGCTTGTCCTCGGAGAAAGCGAATGCTACATACCTGTAGAAGGTATTCTCCGAGGACAGCAGGCTGATTGTTCTCACAAACCCGCCCGCCTCCCCTTTGGAGTTGTGTCTTCCCTAGTCTTTGTCTTGCTACATATGAGACTGGCCGGCACGAGCCGGTTTCGGGCGGGAAGACGGCCGCGCATGCGCGGTGCGCATCGGCGCGCGAGGGCTAGCAAAGGCTTTTGCTAGTGAAGATTCCGATTGGAGGGGCTGCCGTGGACGTCACCCATCAGTGAGAACAATCAGCCTGCTGTCCTCGGAGAATACCTTCTACAGGTATGTAGCATTCGCTTTATATTCCTATGAATCATACCAAATAATCAAAGTTCTACAAAGCCTTAATAAAGAGAGAATAGAGAGAGATTCGTTCGAATGGATTGGAGCAGGCCAGCTCTACTTTTTAACAAAAGTTAGTCTAGGTTCTCTGGTTCAAAAAGTTTTAATTACTTATCCCTTATCAGTGGCATATATGGCAGGGAATTGTGGAGAAAAGTACGTCCCCATCTTAATAACTTACCTTTGTTTAGCCAACAGCATTTTCTTTCTGGCCCAAGTGCATTACGTCAGGAAAGATCTGTATATGAAACATTAAAGTTTATCTTTTCTTTCTGTGAAATGTCTTCAATATTAAAGGGGCCTTTTACTAAAATGCCGTAAAGTTTTGTATTTAGTCACATGTTAGATGGAAAAATTAACGCACTGTAAGTGCAAAGCCTGTGCACTAATTGTTGAAGGCATTCCCGGCTTATTCCCCTAGAGCTCGTGTACAGAAAACTACATTTCTGTGCAGTAAGTCTACTGACATTGTGGATGCACTTAACACCACCTGTTTAAGAGACAGTAAGTGCATCCACACTATCTGCATCCGTGATAGTAGTTAGTTCATAGTGACTGCTCATGAACTGCAATGCGCAGTCCATAAAAGGCTCTGCTGTCATGTCAAATAGTAATTGTTAACACGGCCATGTGCACAGCACATGCTAATTCACACACTTTAATAAAAAGGGCCTCTAAATCTT
The DNA here is from genome assembly GCF_901765095.1 of Microcaecilia unicolor. Taxonomy (NCBI): domain Eukaryota; kingdom Metazoa; phylum Chordata; class Amphibia; order Gymnophiona; family Siphonopidae; genus Microcaecilia; species Microcaecilia unicolor. The sequence goes on along the minus strand of NC_044031.1, from coordinate 137,427,232 downwards.
ATCTGATTGGAATATAAAAACTAAGGGAGTGGCTTTAGCAGGCATTAATAAAGAATAATTCTGAAATACTTTGAAAATATTTAGACTATCCAGCTTATTTTCGAAGGAGATCGCCGGCCATCTTCCGACACAAATTGGGAGATGGCCAGTGATCTCATGAACCCGGCCAAATCGGTATAATCGAAAGCAGATTTTGGCTGGCGCCAACTGCTTTCCGTTGCGGAGCCAGCCAAACTTCAAGGGGGCGTGTCGGTAGGGTAGTGAAGGTGGGACAGGGGCGTGCTTACGAGATGGCCGGCTTCGCCCGATAATGGAAAAAAGAAAGCCAGCCCTGACGGGTATTTCGCCGGCTTCACTTGGTCCCTTTTTTTTTTCAAGACCAAGCTTCAAAAAGGTGCCCCAACTGGCCACCGAAGGGAATCGGAGATGACCTCCCCTTACTCCCCCAGTGGTCACCAACCCCCTCTCACCCAAAAAAAAATAAATAAATATTTTTTTGCCAGCCTCAAATGTCATACCCAGCTCCCTTACAGCAGTATGCAGGTCCCTGGAGCAGTATTTAGTGGTTGCAGTGCACTTCAGGTAGGTGGACCCAGGCCCATTCCCCCCCCCCCCTACCTGTTACACTTGTGGTGGTAAATGGGAACCCTCGAAAAAAACCCAAAACCCACTGTACCCACATGTAGGTGCCCCCCTTCATCCCTAAGGGCTATGGTAGTGGTGTACAGTTGTGGGGAGTGGGTTTTGGGGGGCTCAGCACCCAAGGTAGCTATGCACCTGGGAGCAATTTTTGAAGTCCACTGCAGTGCCCCCTAGGGTGCCCGGTTGGTGACCTGGCATATGAGGGGGATCAGTGCACTACAAATACTGGCTCTTCCCACAACCAAATGCCTTGGATTTGGCCAGGTTTGAGATCGCTGGCATTAGTTTTCATTATCAGCGAAAACCAATGCCGGCCATCTCAAACCCGGCCATCTCTGATATTTGGCCGGCGCCAACTGTATTATCGAAACGAAAGATGGCCGGCCATATTTTTCGATAATACGGTTTGGGACTGCTCTTTGCGGCGCTGGCCAAATAGATGGCCGGCGCGGTTCGATTATGTCCCTCCACGAGGCCTAATTTCAGTGGCACTAGATACATGGCATTTATCGTTGATCAACCCCTTTCTCAGTATACCATTCTCTTATTGGTCTGCTATATAAAAAAAAAAAAAAGATTTAACTATGGAGACTAAACAGCTGGGTAGCACTTTAATTTATTAATGATATACCACCCATTGTACAGACTTCTGGGTGGTTTACAATGAGAGAGAACAGAACAATTCACATACATAGACAATATAAATAAAAAACAGATACAAAAGAATGGGAAGGGCTGGGTAAGTGGGGAGGAGAGGGAGACTGGTGGTGGGAGTTAGGTGAGATTTGACAGGCAATTCAGCTAGTGAGGAAGTGTTATACAGTAAGTCAAGCAACAAATAAAAATAGCATTGAGTGCATTATACTTTATTTTTAGAAACAAAGTATATTTTGTATTAAATTGAGGGTGAGGAGCCCCATTTAACTGATTGAAGGGTAAAGGTGTAGTTCAAATAGTTTGTTTATCCCTATCCTAATGTACTAGAGGAAATAGCAAAAATAAATATCTTTTCTGGAACAACAACCCAATACTGTATGTTTTTATAAGCTAATAAAGCAGCAAATAATTACAAAAAATACTGAACTAGTGTATTTGAATCTAACATAACATATGTTGTATTGCTAAGCAAAACTCTTCAGATTTTCATCGTAGGATCTATGTCAAGTACCAGTGGAAAATTTTGTCCAAGGGTGATTATTATTCCGTTTAGGAACATTTAAAAGTCTCAACTTCAGGTTCTCAGACTGTCTTCACTGGACAATATTGTCTACCTCTAAATTCCCACATAGGTCTTGCAGTTCAAAACGTTTAGACTCTTCATCAGCTGGTATATTATTCTAGCTCCATATCCTATGCTATAAGACCTCCACATAAAATATTTCATTTCTAACCAGGGAGACTTCAGGCCAACCATCAGAATATCCTCCAGATGTGCAGTAGCCCTGTTTGACAGTGCTCCTATAAGTAAGCTTTTGAAAGGTGGGGGTTTTCTTCCTTTCTGAGAGAGAAAGCATGATGCCAAAGCATAGATTTTTCTGTTTATTTTCACTGTTTACAGTATAGAGCTCGGTTCCATGTCTTAAATCATCAAGATATTAAAGGCATGTATAAAAGTAGTTACATTCTGCCTGCATAATTATATGCAGTGAGAAAACAATCCCTGCTTTTACTTTATATACTGACAAGCAGCTTAAAAACCCCAACATGTAACAGCTCAAGCTGCTTTCCTAGTGGTATCCTAGCCTTTCGTTCCGTCTGTTCCCTCCCCCCCCCCCCCCCCCCCCCCCCCCCCGTGTTTTCTGCTTCTGCTTTTTCTTTAGCCCTTACTTAACTTCTTTAGGGGTCCTTTTATTAAGCAGCACTAAAAAGTGGGGATAGCGCAAGTCTTTTCCACACGCTAAGGCCACTTTTTAGCGCTGCTGGAAAATGGCCGATTTTTCTATTTTGTGAATAATGGCCACAATTAGCACATGAGCGCTTACTGACTTCTATTTTGTAGGTGGTAAGGGCTTGTTTGCTAACCATGGTTAGTGCGCAGCAATGTAACACGCGTACTCTCTGCCCTCAGACCTGCCCCAGCGCTAAAACGTTAAAACCCCTTGCACCCGTTACCTTCGCTCCTGCGCCCGTTCGGCTGAACGCCTCTGGAGGAAATCTCACGCCCATACTGACTTCATTCACTTCAAATTCATGCTATCCTCCTTCCAATCCTCCCTATTCCTCGCTAAACAGGACTATTACACCCAACTAACTAACTCCCTCAGCTCTAACCCACGTCGTCTCTTCGCCACCCTCAATTCCCTCCTCAAAGTGCCCTCCGCTCCCACCCCCCCTCCCCCTCACTCTCTCCTCAATCTCTGGCCGACTACTTCCGTGACAAGGTCCAGAAGATCAACCTCGAATTCACCACCAAACCTTCTCCTCCTCTTCAGCCTATAACCCACTCTCTCAACCAACCTACCCAGGCCTCCTTCTCCTCTTTTCCTGCTATCACCGAAGAGGAAACCGCCCATCTCCTCTCCATCTCGAAATCCACCACCTGTTCCTCAGACCCCATCCCCACCAACTTACTTATCACCATCACTCCTACTATCACCCCCACCATCTGTCATATCCTCAACCTCTCTCTCTCCACTGCAACTGTCCCGGACACCTTCAAGCATGCTGTGGTCACACCACTCCTCAAAAAACCATCACTTGACCCTACCTGTTCCTCCAACTACCGCCCCATTTCCCTCCTACCCTTCCTCTCCAAGATACTTGAACGCGCCATTCACAGCCGCTGCATTGATTTTCTCTCCACTCATGCCATCCTCGATCCGCTCCAATCCGGCTTTCGCCCCCTACACTCGACAGAAACGGCACTATCTAAGGTCTGCAATGACCTGTTCCTCGCCAAATCCAAAGGTCACTACTCCATCCTCATCCTCCTCGACCTATCCGCCGCTTTCGACACTGTCAATCACAACCTACTTCTTGACACACTGTCCTCCTTTGGGTTCCAGGGCTCTGTCCTCTCCTGGTTCTCCTCCTATCTCTCCCATCGTACCTTCAGAGTACACTCTCATGGTTCGTCCTCCTCCCCTATCCCGCTCTCTGTTGGAGTTCCTCAAGGCTCTGTCCTTGGGCCCCTTCTTTTCTCAATCTACACCTCTTCCTTAGGCTCCCTGATCTCTTCTCATGGTTTTCACTATCATCTTTATGCTGACGACACCCAGCTTTATCTCTCCACACCAGAAATCACTGCGGAAACCCAGGTCAAGGTATCGGCCTGCTTATCCGACATTGCTGCCTGGATGTCCAACCGCCACCTGAAACTGAACATGGTCAAGACTGAACTTATTGTTTTCCCACCCAAACCCACTTCTCCTCTCCCTTCACTCTCTATCTCAGTTGATAACACCCTCATCGTCCCCGTCTCATCTGCCCACAACCTCGGTGTCATCTTCGACTCCTCCCTCTCCTTCTCTGCGCATATCCAGCAGATAGCCAAGACCTGTCGCTTCTTCCTCTATAACATTAGCAAAATTCGCCCCTTCCTCTCCGAGCACACCACCCGAACTCTCATCCACTCTCTCATTACCTCTCGCATTGACTACTGCAACCTACTCCTCACCGGCCTCCCACTTAGCCATCTATCCCCCCTTCAGTCCATTCAGAACTCTGCCGCACGTCTTATCTTCCGCCTTAACCGATATACTCATATCACCCCTCTCCTCAAGTCACTTCACTGGCTTCTGATCAGATACCGAATACAGTTCAAGCTTCTCTTACTCACTTACAAATGCACTCGATCTGCAGCCCCCCCTTACCTCTCTACCCTCATCTCCCCTTACGTTCCTACCCGTAACCTCCGCTCTCAAGACAAATCCCTCCTTTCAGTACCCTTCTCCACCACCGCCAACTCTAGGCTTCGCCCTTTCTGCCTCGCCTCACCCCATGCTTGGAACAAACTCCCTGAGCCCATACGCCGGGCCCCCTCCCTACCCATCTTCAAATCATTGCTCAAAGCCCATCTCTTCAATGTTGCCTTCGGCACCTAATCACTTCATCTCTTCTCAGGAAATCTCATCTACCCCAACTTGACATTTTGTCTTTTAGATTGTAAGCTCTTCTGAGCAGGGACCGTCCTTATTCGTTAATTTGTACAGCGCTGCGTAACCCTTGTAGCGCTCTAGAAATGTTAAGTAGTAGTAGTAGTAAAACTATTTTGTTAGCGCATGTACACATGCAAAAACTACTACAGGACACCTAAGCATATCTCATGGTAGTGCATTTTAACCTGTAGTAAGCACCATTAGTGCTTATCACAATTTTAAAAATGTATTCACGCTTAAAAATTAATCTCCGTCCCCACGCCCACACGGTCGGTCTGGCATTGATCCCTCCTGGACCGCCAGCGGCTCTCCACTCTCCTACTGGTTTACCTTTTTATTTGCAGTAAGTCTTCTCCCTGCAGCGACTGACCCATCCGTCCCCTTCTGATGCAACTTCCTGTTTTCAGAAGGAGGCGGGACAGGTCAGAAGAAAAGGCCCAGTGCAGGCCGAGGAAGTGTTTTAATACACTGCCGCTGCAGAGCTAAAACTTGCTGCAAATAAAAAGGTGAGAGGGGAGAGAGCCACTGGTGGTCCAGGAGAGATGCCAGACCGACTAGGCAAGGGAGGTAGAATGCTGGAGAGTGGGAGGGAGGAGAGAATTGAAAGGGAATCGCGGGAGCAGAGGCTTATATATGAGAGAGAGAGAGAGAATGAGTGAAGGCACAGGGGGCACATGAGAAAATGGGTGATGGCACGGGGGCATATGAGAGAAAGAATGGCTGAAGGCTCAGGGGGCACATATGAGAGAGGGAGAAAATGGGTGAACACACGGGTATCACATGAGAAAGGGAGAGAATGGGTGAAGGCACAGGGGGGTACATATGAGAGAGGGAGAGAATGAGTGAAGGCATAGGGGGGCAAATAGAGAATGGGCTCAGGCCCCCTCCTAACTGCAGCACCTGTTCAATGGCTGTTGGGATAGCTGAAGCCCTGCCAGATGAAGAAATCCACCGCCTGAGTGACCCCCTTCCTCCTCATACTGCCTCAGAAGCGAGGAAGTTTCTGGGATGCCTCCAGCCACCAATGCTTCAAGCATGCTCAGTTTGTGTATGAACTGAGCATGCTCGGGGAGTACTGACATCGGTATCTGGAGGCACCCTGCTGACTTGCTTGCTTCTGAGGCAGCACAAGGAAGAAGGGGGTTACTTTGGCAGTGGATTTCTTCAATTGGTTTCATCATCCACACTAACAATGGTATGATATCTACTGTGGGAAGTGGGGAGGGAGAGGAAATGCATGGCCTCCCCCCAGCCCATCCCTATTCCCACCCCCCTCAATGGACTGCTGCTGTGCCCCACCTTTAATCATGAGATTAAAATTTGTAATCGTGATTAAAAATTTTGCATGCACACTAGAATCAATTTTGAAAGAAAAAGTATTTCCTTATGCTAATTACCTACATGAAAGTTTATGTACAAATTTGCATTTACCATTTGTGTGAGTTCTGTTTCCAAATAAATTTACATATGTAGTTTTGGGAATAAAAAAGCATGGGCAAAAGTATGGTCGCCTCTCCCAGGAAAGCCTCTCCTATCTAGGAAGTTTGGCCCAAAAAAACTGACATCAGTTCATCTCTGGTTTATAGTGGCTTCCCAAGAATTCCCTCTAAAGACCAGCGCCCCAAATTCCAGAAAAGGCAAACATAGTTGCCTGTGACCCCTGTGAAGCATTTCAAGAAAGAGATCCTTAGGTGACTGCTTAGCTCCTATATGATCTGTGCTCTGATCGTGCCTGGACAGATTCAGCTTCAGAAGTTGGAGAACAAGGCCAGAGCTGGGCAGATGTCAGCGGTCTGTACCCTGGTCATGGCTGAATAGACTTGGATGAGCTGGAGTGGAGCTTTTCAGGGGCTTCGATAACTTCAGAAATTTTAGAACAGGGACAGTTCCAGGCAGACTTTTATGGTCTATGCCCTGAAAATGGCAAGGACAAATCAAGATCAGCTATACATATGAAGTATCACATACCATATGTAATGAGTTTATCTTGTTTGGCAGACTGGATGGACTGTGCGGGTCTTTATCTACCGTCATCTACTGTGTTACTATGTATAATAATGTAGCTGGCAGTTGAAAAGGGAATTTTCATAGTAAAACAATGGACCTCAAGAGTTGGTTGTAGAAGAACAACATTTTTATGAAGGTCCCGAAACAGACAATGTTTCTATGAGTGTTCCTGTGTCAGAGGTCAGGTAGATGAATGTTCCACAATATTATTCAGTTCAATCAGGTCAGATGTGGTTTAAACCAACATGTATACTATTTATGAAGTCACATAGCTTCAGTATAGTGTATGTTGAGTAAAGCATCAAACCGAGACAGCAAGCATCACCTAGTAACTTGATTGGATTCTATAATAAAAGCCAGTGATGATGAGTTAGTAAAGAAGTGATAAGATCAAACCTCCTAGTGTTAAAATCGGGTATAGCCAGACCTGACTTTTGGAGGGGGGGGGGACCCAGAGTTAACATGGGTGGGGGGCACTAGGCATATAAGCATGAGTAGTGTTTGGAATACTCCTAAGTAATGCCTTAGAGTGCACTTGATAATGGATTTCTAAGTAAAAGGTCTGCCCTGCATCAACATAAACAACATGTACACTTATGGAAACCTTGAATGCACTGACTTTTTTTTGTAAATATATATTATTGCAGAACATCAACAACTGCATACCGTTATGTCCTAACAGTCCTAACACAGCCCTAACAATAACCAGAAATCAAATGTGAATCAACTGTTCCCCCTTTTTTATTTCCCCCCCCTCCTCCATTTTTGCTTCTTTCTCCCCTCTTGATGTCCCCATCTTCCTACACTCAGGAAAAAAAAAAATCAAAAGTTCAATACTCTGCTATGAGTTACAGGAGTCGATGATGCCAAAAATGGCTCCCGTATGGTACATAATTTTACACCTAAAGTAGAATCTATGTCCGAAAATTCACAGCATTCCATGGAGGTCTGTAATCATCAGTCTCCAATGTACTAAAGAAGGTGGCACTACATTCAGTCAGTTAATCAATTTACCCTTCATTCCCAACATAACAGTTCTTTTAAAGAAGCTTTGGTAACATTTCAGTACAGGGTGTTGAAGATCAAATATTCCAAGAAGAGCCTTGGGTCTCGGCATCCAATGTGATTTCCAAAGAGATGAAATGTGTATGCTTATAATGCACCAATAACCCACAATATATGGATTCTTCCAAAACATGTGGCATAGGGTAGCCTCGGAGGCCTGGCATTTTAAGTAGCAACCAGACGTGCCCAGGTGTGCTAAGAACGCAAGGTGTGGTGAAATATAAAGGCGAATAACAAACTTATACTGTTGTTCCCAATGCCGAACATGTTTAGTAAGCAGACTATCTCGGATGCTGGCAAGTAACTGTTTGTCCGGCACTGACATTTTAAAATGAAGTTGCATTATCCTAACTTAAACTTTACCATTATAGTAGACTTGAGTATGGTCAACCTCTCAACAAGCCTTACAGTATCCTGGAAAATAATTACTTCAATGTCACATATCCCTCAACTTTAATTTATAAGAAGTATAAAATACCTTATTAAGCTGTATTACTAAAACAAGTCTTCTTGTGCCTTCCTCTGGTTCTACTTTTTTCTCTCCTTTCTGAAGCTGACATAAACCAGTTCAAGTCCCTGGAATTGCTGACATTGTTCCTTCTGCCCCCTTCTCCTTACCAAGGAGCAGACAAATAAAGGATTTTCTGCCAGTTCAAGTCCCTGGAATTGCTGACATTGTTCCTTCTGCCCCCTTCTCCTTACCAAGGAGCAGACAAATAAAGGATTTTCTGCCAAATTACTTTGTGAAGTAACACTAAATCCTGCAAAGAACCTTCTCAGAGCCTGTGTTGCAAGCTTAACAGTATCAGAACATACAAATATCAGTAACTGTACCTTTAAAAAGGCAGTAGTGAATATACAGAACTGCAATATGCTTCCTGTTGAAAAAGCCAGACAAATCAGACTCCTATGGATCCATGCACACATTACATGCCAGCAGAATCTCTCCTGTTGGAGACTCACAGAACACAGACCAATCCTCACCAATCCTACATAATAATTTGCACCTCCAACGTTCTACATCTGGATGCCTGGGTTCGTAACACAATTCCCATTGGTCCGTCCTTGCGTCAGAACGTGATGACATCAGAGGGCGGATCAATGAGAGGAAAGCGAAACCAGCACCAGCCAGCAAAAGAACGTTGGAGGTGAGGATTGAATTGACGGCGAATCGCCTCCCTCCCTCCCTCTCCTCCGACTTCCAGGGCTGCCCCCCTGATCTCCCTCCCTCCCCTGCCCTCCTCTGTGAATTCCATGCCCCCCTGTCTTCTGAGTTCCAGACTCCCGCGCCTCCCTCCTTCCCTCTCTCTCTCTCTCTATGGCAGCCCAACCTGCTTTGGGTGTTCCTTCCCCTCCCTTCCCCTCCCCCCTTCAAGTACCATGCCCCCCTGTCTTCGGAGTTCCACACCCCCGCGCCTCCTTCCCTCTCTCTCTCAGTGGCAGCCCGACCTGCGTTGGCCACCCTCTTCTCGCAGTCCTGCGCCTGCCCCTCATCTTCCTGTGTGCCAGCTGTAATTTAAAAGTTCTTACCTCAGTGCACGCCGGCAGCAGTGAAAGTAGAGCACGCACGGCGCTTCAGCGCACCTTCCCTTCTGTCTCAGCTCTGCCTCTGGTCCCGCCCTTCCGCAAACAGGAAATGAGGGCGGGATCAGAGGCAGAGCTGAGACAGAAGGGAAGGCACGCTGAAGCACCGTGCGCGCTCTACTTTCACTGCTGCCGGCGTGCACCGAGGTAAGAACTTTTAAATTACAGCTGGCACACAGGAAGGTGAGGGGCAGGCGCAGGTCTGCGAGAAGAGGGCGGCCAACGCAGATCGGGCTGCCACTGAGAGAGAGCGAGGGAGGGAGGCGCGGGGATGTGGAACTCCAAAGACAGGGGGGCATGGAACTCTCGCAGGGGAGGGAGGGAGCAGCCAACGTAGGTCGGGCTGCCACAGAGAGAGGGAGGGAGGCGCAAGAGTCTGGAACTCCGAAGACAGGGGGGCATGAAACTCGGAGGGGGGGAGGGAGGGAGCAGCCAACGCAGGTCGGGCTGCCACTGAGAGAGAGAGGAGGAGGGAGGCGTGGGAGTGTGTAACTCCAAAGACAGGGGGGCATGGAACTTGCAGGGGAGAGGAGGAGGGAGGCGCGGGGGTCTGGAACTCCGAAGACAGGGGGGCATGGAACTCGGAGGTGAGGGAGGGAGGGAGCGGCCAACGCAGATCGTGCTGCCACTGAGAGAGAGAGAGAGAGGGAGGGAGGCGCGGAGGTGTGGAACTCCAAAGACTGGGGCATGGAACTCACAGGAGGGGAGGGAGGGAGCAGCCAACGCAGGTCGGGCTACCACTGAGAGAGAGGGAGAGAGGCACGGGGGTCTGGAACTCCGAAGACAGGGGGGCATGGAACTTGCAGGGAAGGGGGGAAGGAGCGGACAACGCAGGTCGGGCTTGCCACTGAGAGGGAGGGAGGCGCGGGGTATGGAACTCTGAAGACAGGGGGGCATGGAACTCGCAGGGGAGGGATGGAGAGTGGAACTCGGAGGGAAGGGGGGCCAAGAACTCGGAGGGAGGGGGAGAGGGATCTCTTTCTCACTCAAACAGTCTCTCTCTGTCTCACACACACTCTCTCACACACACATACACTCCGTCTCTCACACACTCTCTCTGACACAAACACATACACACTCTGTCTGTCTGTCTCTCTCTCTCTCTCTCTCTCACACACACACATTTTCTCTCTCACACACACATACACACTCTCTCAAACATACACACTCCGAGGAAAACCTTGCTAGCGCCTGTTTCATTTGTGTCAGAAACGGGCCTTTTTTTACTAGTTACAGAATAAAGGACCAAAATTAGAAAAGGAAACACTGAGAAATCACATTCACTGTAAGCAGAACAGCACAGGAGAAATAAAAAGGGATTATCTACTATAGGGAGCAAAATACAAGATCACTTTCAACCCCAAAATAAAACCCACAAATAAATTATCTGGATATCCAAGAAAAGTTAAAATCTTGTGAGACAACAGTGAGCTGTATTTTCAAAGGACTTAGATGAACAAAGTTACATAGAGGCATATTTTCAAATCACTTGGACTTAAAAGTTATATAGCAATCTATGGAACTTTGTAAGTCTAAGTGCTTTGAAAATATGCCTCTATGTAACTTTGTTCATCTAAGCAACCTATGGAACTTTGTAAGTCTAAGTGCTGTGAAAATGAGCCCCATACTAACCTATAGAACCTTAAGTGCTTTGAAAATGAGCCCCAGTGACTCCAGCTATCATATTAGTGGAATATAACCATAGAGGCATGGTATGGTCGCATTTTAAATATGGTAATACTAAAGTCCAGCTAAGGAACAGATTATTTTGAGTTAGTTTTCAGTGGACAAAACTTGCTTTCCTTGTGCCATCACCATCCAGCTGAATAGGCAGTGTCTTAAAATGTGGGAGATAAAGGAATTTTTTTAAACGTTTATATCCCACATTAGCCCAAGCAAACGGGTTCAGTGTGGCTTACATTTGAAAATACGAGACAGAATAATAGAATTCAGTTATATTATGGGAGCAAATAGATGGATATGTCTGAAACATTTAGCAAAGTTGAGATTAGCATATATACCCAACTGGGCATTTAAAAGTCTGTCCTTTAATAATGCACACATTGCAAAAGTAAACAGCAACTTCTACAGAGTACATCCAAAGCTTAATTTTTATTTTCTCATTTCCATCTTCCAAAATTCTAGATAGCAGATGTACAGATCAGCAGGATCCAAAGCAGTCCAAAACAAGTCAGAAAAAACACAGTTTATATTTAATTGTTCAGTCACCCTTAGGATTCTCCTTTGGGTTTAAAAAGCAAAACCACAAGCATATAAGGACTGGATAAATTAACTAAAACAAAGTTTAAAGCAAATGCCCTTAATATGTAATATTTGGTAGCAGTAATTAAACAGTGACAGAATATTCATAGAGCAAGCAGCCTGAGCCAACAGATTTATTTTCCACTGAATTTAATTAACTTTGTATGAACTTGGTGGCTAACAGTGTGCTGAACTGGACAATGTTGCCACATTCAGACTGACTCTGTACAGAACTTCTGCGTGAAGGAAGCCCTTCACTCATTATTCAATATCTCTCTGTGAAATAGTAGTAATAAAAAGGCAAGTGCATTTTTATAATATACTACTGCAATCCGCAAAACAAAAGGAGCAAGTTCCTACATGCCATCTTTTTCTTTTGATGTAGGCACAGGGAAAAAAGATGTGAAATGATCCCAGGTCTCAACCTAATTAATGTTTTTCTTTTTTTTTTTTAATTTATACTTATAAATAGTAAGTCTGTTGTTAAGGACCTAATTCTCATAACATGATGTCTGTTTTGGTGGCCCTTTACTAATTGAAAACATCTCTGCACGAATACAAGCAGTCCCTATAACCAGCCCCTCCAAATGACACAATGAATTACAATTTAGAACTAATCACACAATACTTCCTCTGTGTACATCCGCATGCTGCAAAGCCGGCACGTTTGAAAATATAAGTGAGAACAAATAAAAATGTTACTAAACAATAAAGGACGACAACGTGGATAGAGCAGCTCATAGTTTTTGTTGCTTTGTTTTGGGTGAACCGGGATGACCGACAGCTGCGTGGAGGAGAGGGAAGGAGAGATCAACCTAATTGGCTTCAGCTTGTTGATGTCTCCTGTTCTGGCTCCCTGCATCGCTGTCCTTCACTGCACCCTGCACTGCTGCCCTTCTTCAATTTTCTTGGTCACTGGCAGCGTCAGTGAGGTAACACACTTCTTCAGCAGCCCTGGAAGCTCTCCCTCTGTTGCAGCATTCCACCTAGGCAGGACAGGAAATTGTAGCAGAGGGAAAGCTTTCGGGCCGCAAAAAGCAGTGTGTTTACCTCAGTGATGCTGCTGGTGACCCGGAAAGTTGAAGGACAGTGGTGCAGGGAGTGGTGAAGGACAGTGGCGCTTGGAGCAGGACGGCAGCCAGTAGTGCCTAAAACACAGGCACTCGACTGGCCATCAGGGTTGGGGGGTCTGGGCCTCCAAGGGCCCCCTCTAGTTACACCACTAGTTAGAATATATGTGAATGGTTGTGCTCTGAACTGATTGCAACCATTTTATTAGACTGTTAATAGCCATATAGCTGATATTAAAGTAATCTATTCATGAACTAACCAGAATTTGAAGAAAAGTCAATACAAGCAGAACCATCTAAAAATGTGCAAATAGCCCGGAAGTGATGGAGAGCAGTAAAGCTAGATTTGGTAACAACAGAAACTTGGCATTCAAAAGCTAGTTGATGGTCAAAATATACTCCCAAGATATTTAAAGGAATCCACAGGTGTAATTGCTGTTCCCTGGATGAGAGGTGAAACTTTTGGGCAAGAGTATCACCAAGTAAACCAATAAGCAGTGGTCTTGGTAGAATTCAAGATGAGGCAATGATCCTTAGCGACACAGCCACCAAATCAAGGCAACTCTGTGTTGAGGTGAAGTCTGCACAATCAGGATTATGGTAAGAAAGTAATTAAATGTCATTTGCATGATTGTAGACACTAACAGTCTGATATTGAATAATAGTAAAAGGAGGACTCAAAAAGATATTAAAAAGAAGTGACAGCACAGATCCCAGAGGGGAATCACAAGGAAATGAAAAGGAAGAGGAGGTTGAGGAGGGCAACGATAATCTAGGATCATTTGGTAAGGGAAGAGCAAAGCCAGCTGTCAGTCATCCCCATGATGCCTATATCAGACAATCTAAATAAAAGCATGTTATAATCTACAAGATCAAAAGCAGATCTAGAGAAATTTACAGAACCATTGTTCCAATAGCAAAGACACTATAAAGATTACTAATCAAAGCTATAACTAAAGTTTTTGTACTTTGGCCCAGTATAAATCCTATCTGTCATGGGTAGAGGATGTGGGAATATTCAATGTGTTGAAGACGTGGGTGAAAAACAACAAGTTTTCATTAAGTTTTGATAAAATTTGGGAAATTTGAAATGGCCCCATAATTTGAGCCTTTCCCCAATCACAGGGAACTATTCCAGTAAACTGTGATTAATCATTTGAAACAGAAAAGGAATCAATCCATGTACAAGAATACAATACCCAAAATTCATTGTTTAAGGAGCAGGTGGTAAGTTTTGTAGTGTTCATTTATTTGATTATAGAGGTTAATAACGTATGATTAAAATTTTCCTGTTGACTAGTCGAAGAACCTAGTGGTAAAGAGACTATGCATGTGTGAAGACAGAAAAGATTTAAGATCAGAACGTGATGCAGAGAAAGAAGGGACAAAGGAAGCATTATTGGCTTTTCTGAGGGAAGCAGGAATTCACAGAGATGAAATCTTCCTAGAAAAAGATAGTGCAAGATCCTCTGCTGAAAGACTTGATGGAGATGATTGCCTCCATCCTAAAAGGGAAAGTCAAGAGTTTCCTTGGATGGTCAATGAAATTATTAATAAGGGTAGTATAATAAAGCCTCTTTACTTTAAAAATTTCCTGATGATATAATTGGTGCAGTTCTTTTGACCAAGTAAGATTTTCTGAAGTTGTATGTTTGCGCGATGTGCTCTCAGCACATCTAGTCTATTATTTAAGCAAATGTAAACTACTATGAAATGATGGAGATTCTACCTGGGCCGATGGTTTAGGGGGCTCTAAAGAAGCTAAAGGGTCAATTGCTAAGTGAAGAATAATGTTCCAATGGGAAGCTTGCTGCTGCAAAAAAAGGGTATGAAATGCTGGGGAAAGATTGAACAGAGATGAGAAAGAGTATATGGGTCAAGTTGATGAAGATTTCTTACTAAAGAAAAGGAAGTGAAATAGGGTGATGAGTAGTCAGTGAAGAAAAGAGAGAACAAGATTAGATAATGATCTGACTAGGAGACTGAGGCAATGGAAGATAGTGACCTGCTCAAGTTCACAATGAGTGTTAATGGTAGAAGTAGGATTATCCTTTTTAGGAAATATGGAAAAATCTCATCTCTCCATCTCTCTTCTTCATGCAATCAGAATTTAAGATGGAAAAAATTGGACATATCTCTCTTTGACCTAACATTTGTATTTATCATAGGGAAAGCTCTTTCTCCTGATGTCATTTTAAGTTGCATTACTACTTATCCATTCTCCTATATCAACAAAACACTCATGTGATATATATATATTTCAATTTTCAAATTCTTTATTCTTATGTATTTCATGTATAAAATTCAATAAACATATTTTGAAAAAAAATGTGAAAGTGTATAATCTTGTTTTTGGTAGGGATCAAATCCAGTATATAACCAGCATAGTGAGTTGGAAAGGAGATCTGATGATGGAGGTGGAGACAAATGGGCAGGGTCCACACACAGAGAGAACCAGGCAATGCCACGCCTAATGTGAAAAACAGAAATAACACTTAAAATCAAAATCACATACAGGTGTCCAAACAAAACATACAGTGTGAAATGCAAAGTGTTAATGCAGGAACAATTTGTTGATCAAAATCGGACACATGAAGGCTAAAACAAGGTGAATTGAAACCTAAGAATGAGCAATTGATAGATGAAGCGCAGGACAGCAGATTAAAAATGCTTCCCAGCAAGTGTAGAAAAAACTGGTACAACAGGCATTAGTAGAATCTGTAAGGAAGAGCTGGAAATAGTTACTCATCTCACAGCTGGCTGTGAAGTTCTGATGGCAGAAAATTTCTGTCCAGAAAAGCGCAATAAGGTAGCACGTCTCGAACACTGGGATCATGCCTCTAAGAGTATTCTAGAAAATGAAGAGGTTATGATCACCTAGAACATCTCCATTCCGAATGATAATAAGCTAAACACAAGGAAAACAGACATAGAGGGGCATAATTGAACGCGAACGCCCATCTCCATGGGCGTCTATGTCCGAAAATGGGTATGTGAAGAGGCGGGACAGACCGTATTATCGAAAAAGATGGGCGTCCATCTTTCTTTTTGAAAATATGGTTTGGACGGACCAAATGCCATGGATTTGGTCCCTTCTGCGATGGGCTTTTTTTTTTTTTTGCGATAATGGAAACTAAAAACGCCCAGCTCAGAAACGTCCCAATCCAAGCCATTTGGTCATGGGAGGGACAGATATACAACACTACCATAGCTCTTAGGGGTGAAGGGGTGCAGTGGGTTTTAGAGGCCTCCCATTTACCACCACAAGTGTTATGGGGGGGGGGGGGATTGGCCTGGGTCTGCCTGCCTGAAGTGCACTGCAGTACCCACTAAAAGTGCTCCAGGGACAGGACTTGTTGCTGGTGTATAACCTTGGCACAGCAGTTGACACCTGAAGACTAATCTCGCTGAAAACGTCCTTTATTTGAATAAGCACCTTTACTCATAGTTAACTGCAGATCAGAGGTTGTGCCCCACTGGCAACGAGTCTCGCTGGTACTGAGATTAGCAGAAGGTCCAAGCTGGCAGAATGGTGTACAATGCCCTCTTTCAGCAACATTCAAGATAAGAACTAAGTGCTGTAATGTGGCTAACACATGAAAGGGATATAAAAGTGTCTTACACAAATGGCCACTACCTCATGGACTACCGGAAACAAAACAGGGCACACTCTGACCCAGTAAGCAGAGGAAAAGCACCATGGGAGTACAGCCTACCAACTACCAACATCGTGAGCATTTAACACAAGCTAGTGGAATCACGGAGCCCAATACCCTACACCCACCACAGTGCATTGCTGATGTGACTCTGCAGTGCCCTTAACAGAAAAGGTGTCACACTCACCTGAGACCCACATCAGAACCAGGGAAAGGCTGTCAGAGGATAGAACACATTCTGCTATCATGGAGGTAGGTACGGCATTTCAGGCTGGCATACAGACTGGCAAAAAAAAAGTTTGTAAAGTGGGGTTTTTTTTTTTGGTGGGAGGGGGTTAGTGACCACTGGGGGAGTCAGGGGAGGTGATCCCCGATTCCCTCCGGTGGTCATCTGGTCAGTTGGGGCACCTTTTTGGGACTTGGACCTGAAAAAACAGGGTCCAAATAAAGCGGACCAAATTCTCGTCAAAAACGCCCTTCATGTTTCAATTATCAGCTAAAGACGCCCATCTCTCCTCGGCCGATAACCACGCCCCAATCCCGCCTTCGCCACGCCCCAGTGATCTTTGTTTTTCTCTGTGACGGACTGCAGTTGAGGATGCAAAAAATTGGGTTTTGATTATACCTATTTGGGTGCCCACGGGAAACGGACGCCCATCTTCTGATTTGGGTCGCAATGAGGCATATTTTCAAAGCACTTAGCCTTCCAAAGTTCCATAGAAACCTATGGAACTTTGGAAGGCTAAGTGCTTTGAAAATGTGCCTCTATATGGGCGTCTTTCTCTTTCGATTATAAGGCGGATAGTGATAATGGAGAAAATACCAGAAGATCCTCAAATACCAAGAAATGTAGTCAAAAAACCAAGAAAATGTGCTAGAAGATACAGAAATGTTTCCAATCGTTTTCTTTGCCACAGGCTTGATTAAAATGAATCTTCAAGCATACCTGGATAAATTGCCTATACATGTTCACTAAAACGATAGTGCCAGACTGTGAGGGGAAGAGAGAGCAGGGCAGGCAATGCTGTGGCGCCGGAGACCAGCACTGGATGAAGGCTTCAGCTGGTGGGAGTTGGGGACCCCCACCAGCCAAACCAGGGGGGCCCAGAGCAAATTTGGGGAGGCCCAGGCCCCCGTGGCCCCAAATAGCTACGCCACTGTTTCCACCTTGGTAAAAATTACAGATGTAGAAATAGCGAGCGGTTCTCAAAAGAAATTGCAGGCAAATGAGTTGCTCGCAAAAACAGTGAGCAGCTTGCCAGGGGGAAAGCCATTCGCTAAGCTGCGCATGTGCAGAATCGCTAAGTGTGGTTGCTCTGTGCATGCTCAGAACAGCGGGTGCTGCACACAGCTTCATACACACATACAAGCTGTGAGTTTAAAAGCCGTGTGTAGCTTTTTTTTTTTCCCCAAGAGTCAGCCATTTTAAATTTTTCATCTGCTCATTATACTCGGGGTGAGAATATTTAAGCGCTCTGCTGACCCTTTTGAAGTATTCAGTTTCTTCTTCAGATGCCACAGCAGTCTTCTGAATGATCCTTCTGCCGTGTTTCATCTGGCCAAGCCTTGGGGGGTATTGCATCTGGAGCTTTCATATCTTCCTTGAATATCTGCTATGATCTCTCCCTGCCCTGAACTTGCAGCGCAAAGCTCCCCTGCTAGGACTTCTCAAACAGGCATTTACTCTCCTTTTCTGCAAAGGAAGACTTTTTTTTTTGCTCACATGCGGGCCATAAGGTCTCCCATGGCTCTCTACAAGGCACAGCAAAGTCTGCCAGCAGCCCTGCCCAGGACAGCGAAGAGGATCCCACTCCTTAATAATAAAGAACTACCTGCTACAACAGTTGCTGACCCCCTGCAAACATTCCCCTGTAAAATTTAGGTATTTCTTTATGTGCATCGCTCGTAAACAGTTGTGCATCCCTCAGAATGCATATTTAAATACTAATCCGCTCATTTACGTTGATTTGCATGTGATTCTTGTTGGCTGCCACCGTGAACAGAAAAGAGCCTGCAGAAACCTTTTCTTGCAGAGCACCATGATCACTAAACCATCTTGAACCAGTCTAAATTGCACATTGCTTTCCTGTTAAGTTACTTCATACTCCCCCCCCCCCCCCCCACCACCACCACCACCAGTTTCCTGCAGCAGAAATTTCAAATATTGTGGACAATATGTGGCTTAGATTTGCATATTAAGTTATGTAATGTTTTAATTTTATAAAAACATCGTTTTCTGTCATTTCTGGGGAGGTAGGAGGTATTAGTGATTGGTGCAAGAAGGGGAGAAGAGGGGCAGTAAATAATGAAAGGGATCTAGGGATGGAGAGGGATCTCAGAGAAAGAAAACAGAGAAAAGATATCAAGCAGGACGGGCAGAAGAATGGGTTTGAAGAGACAGATCGAGTGTAGAGGTGAGGTATAGGGAGACATTGAGTAGATGAAGGAAAAGTATAGGAAAAAGGAGTGTTGGGTTGAGAAGGGTATCCAAGATAGGAACGAATAATCCCCTCAATCCTTCCCCTTCTACCATACCCAGCAGTACCACCTCAAATCCACTCACTCTTCACATCCTCCCTCAACATTTTGGATCTTTCCCAAATATTCTATTATGGCATAGAACTGCACGAAACCTAGGGCTACAGTCAAAAAAGACCTCAAAATGCAGAGAAGACATGCAAGAACACAGAAAGGCATGCCCCTTGGTTGCACATTTTTGGGATCTTGGCTGCCCTTGATGATGACTCCAATTTATGCAGTCGGGTCTTGGACACTCGCCAATCTTGGCCTTGGTTCTGAATTTAAAGTGCAAAGTGCACCCACTAGTCAGAATTGTCTTTTAGAAAAAATTTGGCTATAGCTAGTTAAATAGTGGGTCTTTCTTAGATAGTTCCTTCTCGTAAGTGTTACGAGAAGGAACTATCTAAGAAAGATCCACTATTTAACTAGGTTTAGCCAAATTGTTTTTAAAAGATAGTGTTCTCATTTAAAATACCTCCATTCTTTTGCTATACTTACTGAATTTTGAGAAGAAATGGGCAAAAATGCTGCATTTTGATTTTTGTCTGTACAAGGTTAATACTAGATTAAATATTGTAGCTCAGAATGGGTTAACTAACTAACAAAAAATAAAGTCAAGAAGAATGCTATGGGATCAAGAAGTGACATGCTCCCTATTGTTTATAGCCATAGGATCAAAATAACAATCACAGATGCCAAATAAATTCTGTACCTGTATAGTACAAAAAAAAAAGAGGGGGTGGGTGAAAGTACAGGTGCCAGAAGCATTAAATAACCCGTCCAGACAAGGTGCACCTCTGTCTTCAATACAGCTAGGTCCCCCAGTCTGGCATTTTTCCCCTACACTAGACAATGTGCATTCACTGCAGGAGACGAGGTTAAGCCTGCGTCTCCCAGACCTGCTGGCTCCTTGTGCCCAACCTGACACAGAGGTGCCTTTGTGAGCCTAATTACTCTCTCCTTGTAGTAGAGTTTGTTTAGAGCCTTAGCTGCTGGTAGGGCTAGTAGGAGCAGGAATTAGCATGCTAAAGAACCTGCTTAAGCTCAGCCTCTAGTTTGTTTATGGGAAGCATCTTTCAAGCCTGGATTCTTTCTCTCTTGGTTTATACAGGGATTTTCCATTTTAGATTAAGGGATTTAAGGATACTAAAGACACTGAAGGTGAGAGCCAGTTAGCAGTTTCACTAAGAGGTGTGCAGTTCATCTTGCACAGTGTGACCCAATGATATCGTTGCCTGATGGCTCAGCATCCAAGCTACTGGTATTAACTCAGGTCTTACTGGGACTGATTTTAAACTCCTCATGGCTTTCAGCATGCTGTCTATATCAGAAAGGTGTGAGAAGTAAAATAAATGTTTCTTCAGCTGTGTAAGATACTATGGCTTAATTGACCTGAGCTGGTTGTGGATGATTAACTTGAAGTTAAATGAGGCTTGCCTTTTAACATGCTTTCCTAGACCTTAACCAGAATAGTGCGAGGGAAACTCTAGACAGGTTTAAAATTGGACCTGAGCCAAATTGGATTATTATAAAGCTAGTTTCCAAGTTTTGATCTCTCTTTGTTTACTTGTCAGCCACCTTAATGATACACCTTTATTTAATCTCCGCATTCCTGCAAGGGGCAAATTATACAGTTTATTCAGAAAGTTTTTCTTTTCTAATGAGTACTGGAAATTCAAAGTGAGTCAGTGGGATATTGGTATAGCAATTTTAATCATTTTCCTGGGTATGTTAATGATGTGTATTTTGATATACAAACATAAATGCTTGGGGTGAGAGGGAGGAGGAATAAATGCTATCAGTATTAGAAAACAGAAGTTGCAATGAAAATACTTAAGTTATGACAATATAATAAACAGCTTTTAAGAGAGAAAAAAGGAAAACCATACATGACTCTCTTAACTTCATTTTCTTGTTAGGAAAATGTCAAAACATACAACAGAAAAGATAACAGTGGTAATGTGGAGTAAGTAAAATGCATTAGACAAATTGCATATTCTTAAGTAGTACAGAAAAGCTCAATAGCCCCTCTCACCACTACTAAAATGTAATATCAAACAGCTTCAAAGTCTAGGGCATCATAAAACAAAATGCACTTAGAAAACTGGGAGAATCCAGACATAAGGTCCAAACTGAATTCATTTGTTATAGCCAGCCATATGCTACCGCCGTCCCTGAAGACTTTAAAAGACTCACAAGTCTTTCCTCAGGGACATAAATGGGAACAGGATTCCATTTCTTTCAATAGGTAGCTGATAAACACTGCTTTGTAAGTTAATACTTGTTAGCTTGTTTTGAGACTGATTTGGTGCCCTAACGCTGGTGGAGAAAGGCCATATGACAGAAAATGTACAGTTACAGGGCATGTGACAAAGTGAATAAATAGATAAGAGAGGAATTCATGGGTAAGCATAGGGGTATTATGGCAGTGCACATTTTTGGGGAAATTGAGTGATTAGTGGAGGCTGTCAGATTTAAGATTGAGAGGAAATTGGCAAAGGTTTGAGGATTATTGATACAGGAATAAATATGCAGCTGATGACGGTGAGCGTTTTGCTGACCACTGCTGGTGTTATTCCCGGATATTCAATGCCGAGCCATGTGTGGGCTTCGGCATTGAATATCTGGTTTATATGGCACCAGCTAACACATAACCAGTTAAGTTGGTATTCGGAATAGAGAATGACACAGGGACAAAGTTTGTCCCCGTCCCCGTGGGTTCTGCCTCCGTCCCCACACCATCCCCGCAGGTTCTTTCTCCGTGCCCATCCCCATGGACTCTGTGTTCATCTGCAGAAGCCTCAAACAGTTATGATTTTATATTTAAATCTTTTTATTAAAGTATAAAAAGGAACAATATGCTGTGCATCTGTTGTGTATAAATTACAAATAGAAAACAATAATAACAGCGAGCATCTATAATAACTGTCCTCACCACCACCCTCTACCCTTCCAACCCCAACAATAGCTGATTTCTGCTACCCCAAGGAATCCTAATCCACCCTGTTAAAATGTCCAGGGGTATAAAATACAACCCTGTCCTGTATAACCTAAGAGGGGAGAAATATGCCCTATGAAACACTGCTGTGGTTTTTTAATCTGTGGATGAATAAGAGGTCATCAACAATCTCAGGATTCAGTCTAGCTCTCCTGTCTTCCACAGTCCTTCCTGTAGTGGAAGATGTCTTCTTAGAAGATACCCCCATGCATATTTTGCTAGTTGTGGCCAGCATGTTTGCTTGTTATTCCAAAAAATCAAAATATCATCTGCATCACTCAAACATAAATAACAGTCCACTTCATTAACAGGCTTCAAAGTAGAAAATGACATGAGGACAAAGTTTTCCCCATGGGATCTGTCCCCATCCCCACAAGCTGTGTCCCCACCCCCATCCCTGCGGTTACTGCGGGCCCCCGGCCCCGTGTCATTCTCTAATTCAGAACTTAACCAGCCATGGGTTGCCACATAAAGATAGGACTGTGTTTTATGCAGTTACTCTGGCTGGTTAAGCGCTGAATATTGGCACTTAATGGCTAAGTTCTCTCCATCTCCGGAACAACCCCAAAATAGTTGTTTTTCATTTAGGTGCTAACCACTAATTTTTAGCAGTGATAACTGGTTAAGTGCGCCAAAAATGAGCAGATAGCCCCAAACAAGCCATTTCACTGGTCAACAGCCGTTTCTGGCTGGTTAACTCATTTTGAATATCAAACAGATGGGGTTTAAAGTCACTAGTTAAGATAATTTGAGCAGAAATCAATTAGGGCTCCCTTTACTAAACACTAGCATATGTTTACAGCAGCTTAAGTAGGCTTACCATGGGATGCAGTAAAAGCCCAATATGCACGCACAAACCACACTCTAAAATTTTTTTAATTTTTTCGCAAAGGGGACATGTCTGGGGGGCGGAGAGTGGGCATTTCTACGCTAATCAGCGCAGCTACGTTGCCGTACGCTAACTGATTGGCGTCGAATTAGCACATGAGCTCTTACCGTCTAAAGATAGGTGTCAGTAAAGTCTCGCGTGCTAATGGCCACATGCTAATGGTATGATCAGCGTGTGAACAAAACACTTAAATGAATCCCCTACTTCAGAACGTAATCTCTGCTTGGAGAGCTTGGTTTTCTACGGAGCCTCTGGCATTCTTGAACTTTGCAGATGCCGGGCTCACAAGCTAAGTACTTTTTCATATTCTTATCGCCCTGTACTGAGTTTTTATTAATCTGTGATGATTATGGCATAAGTGGTTTAATGGCAGTCACATATTTTGCTCAACTATCCTTGTTGGATTTACTTGCTCTTCTAACAATATCACTGTACACAAATTGCAAGTAACAGTAAACAGCAACCTCACTGTTAATTCCTATTTGTGTATAGTCACATATTTTGCACATTTATGCACTTAATTGCACTTCTATTTCACTGATAGAGAGCATTGACTGCCACATTGGTGATTTAAAAAAATCTGAGGGCGTTCCTCCATGATTAGTATGTGTGGCCGTTAATTAAAAAAATATAAAATTGACCACTTTACTGCTGCTGTACAAATGGCAAGACCCACGTGAGGGTGCACTAATGCCACTTTTTACCACAGCTTAGAAAAAGGGCCCCTAGTTTCAATTTCAAAGGAAGTAAGTAGAAATTAAACAAAACAAGAAAATATGTTGATACCTTTTTTATTGGACCATCTGTTTTTTTTTTTTTTTACATAGTTCTGAAATATACAAATCAAGGAGAGAGACTTAGGGCCTTGTGTACTAAGGTGCACTGGCGGTTTTAGCGTGTGCTAAAATTAGCACATGCTAAACACTAGAGACACTCGTATATTCCTGTGGGTGTCTCTAGTGTTATCATGCGCAAAAGTTTAGTTAAAAATGCTAGCGGGCCTATAGCACAACTTAGCAAACCGGGTCCTTACACTTGTATAGCAGGGCTGATGCAAAAAACCAAGAATTGCAATTATTGTACAAATATTAATACAACCCTGATCCTTAAATATAGTAGAGATCTAAAAACAATGAGAAGAAAAAAAAGAGGAAAGATTTGTTTTTTAATTATACTAAAGCAATAAGGACAAAAGCTCAAACATTAGATTGGGAGAAAGTCTAAACTATTTTATGCCTCCCTTTCAGTGCCCTCCCCAGACACCCTTTTAGAAGCGAAGAAAGTGGTTAAGTGTGGAGGATCCCAAAAACAGCAAGAAGCAGCAGAAGAAACTGTTTTTGCCATCTCTGGGTTTCACGACACGCATCAGGAAAAGCAAAGAGTTTAAAACCCCTAAATTGCTTCATTCTGTTCCTAAAATCATGCTTAAGTATCCAATCAACTGCTGGAGAAAGTAACCATCAATGTCACACTAGAAAGTCCTGAATTCCCCACTGGAGCTTGAGAAAGGTCCAAAGAATCCACAGTAATATCTGCTTCAGCAAAAGTCACCCCAAGTTTATTAATGTAAGGTATGTGTTCAGGATAGATAGTAAATGGTCCATAAGAATCACATGGAAAGTTTATTCATCTCATAACATAAGAACATAAGAGTAGCCATACCAGGTCAGACCAATGGTCCTTCTAGCCCAGTGTCCTGCTTCCTAAACAGGGGCCAAGCCAGGTTACAAGTACCTGACAGAAACCCAAATTGTGGCAACACTCCATACTACAAATCCCAGGGCAAGCAGTTGCTTCCCCTATGTCTGTCTCAATAGCAGACTATGGGCTTTTCCTCCAGGAGTTTGTCCAAACCTTTTTTAAACTCAGATACACTAACCACTGTTACCACATCCTCTGGCAAAGAGTTCCAGAGCTCAAATTAGCACACTTCCAGTTTTGCTTGTATCCCAGTAAGATCCTTTATCAAAGTTGCTTGAGCTGTTTGTATGTGAGACACAGTAACTGCTAACATTTCCCCCACAGATTGAAACTCAATCATAATCACTTAATATTGTAAAACCTTTCTTTCCAGATCCTTCAGTTGAGATGTAAAATAATTAGCCACTGGAAGCATAATCTTGGCCAAATCCAAGATGGCAACCCAAGTGGTATCTAGAGTTATTACCAGCAGCTTACTGCAGCAACATCGGATCTTCCTATCTCCAAACCAACAGCAGAACAGGAGAATCTCCAGGGTAGGCCATTTCTTCAGGGTTATGGTATCCCCTCTAAGCCAAGAAGATGTACTGTGGCACTGTGCTCAGGGACCAGTGAGCTAACCATACATGGCTGCAGGGTGGAGTTCTCAGGTCTGGGCTTAATATTGCTTTTTCTGGCCCAGGGGATCAATCACCTTCTCTAAGGGCTTCTGATCCTAACAGGCTTACCACTGGACTCCTCGGCTGTTCCCCATGAGTTACAAACACATCAATAGGTCTGCCAAAGGGCTATGCAGAAGCCTGAGGGCTGCCTCCGCTTATGCTTCCCCATAGTGGTAAATTCAAACAAAACAGGTAAGAAATCCTACATCTCTGACCTAATGCAATATACAAAATGGCAGCAGTCTTGTTTTATTTCTATTTATTACCTCTAAAGTGGACTAACACAGTAACCACACTACTGTACCCAATTTGAAAGGAGGAATGAGGGTGGAAGTTTTTAATTTAAAAGAAGAAGACTGTTGAGAGGGAAAGGAGAGGACTTGAATTTAGCAACAAAATCTCATCCAGCTGTTCTGCCTTCTTTTGCTTTTATTATGTAAGTGTAGTGCCTCTCCTATGTCCGCACTGCCCACTTTGTGGAGTTTTGGTGTGCTGCATAACATACTTGAAAATGTTGGTGTGCCTTGTTGAAAAATTTGGAGAACACTGTTAATAGGTTACCTTTAGAACTGTACCACAGTCTCTGTCCTGTCCCTAGCAATTTAACTATGCCTTTTTTATTTGGCCTCTAGAATCTAACCTTTAATAAAGTCCTTGCCTCGTGGGGCTTACTAATAAGATAAAGCAAAAATGAACGGGAAGAGGCACAAAAATGGGGAGAATGAGAGATGGAAAAGAAGCGATAGAGGAAAGAAGTGATAAGGATCTGGGATGATGCAATACTCTGAGAAGGAAAAGCAGGGCTTGATGTAGGAAAAGAGATTGTGCCAGACTGGAATAAAAAGAATGGGGTGGAGAGAACGATGAAAAAATTGTGATTGATGGCGTAAGGAAAAGGGAGGATAGATCTAGAATGGAATGGAAATGGGCATTAGTATTTTCTCAGACAGAAATCACCACTTTTTGCACTGATTATGACCAATAAAGTGGCAGTCTTGCAGTTTCTTCCGTTTTACCTTGGTGGTGGCACCATCCTCTTAGGGATTTTATGTCAGTTCTCATATTTGAGTTTTAACTAAAAGTATGAACAAGAAGAAAAACAATTAACATTGCATCTGACAGCAGTGTATTAATAGTAAATTATACACCTGCAACTTAATCCTCTGTAAAGTAGAAATTATAGAAAGACAGAATAGCAAGAGGCAAAAGGAGCCATTACTTTTTACCTCTCTGACCTCTTTATGTGCTCATCTTCCACTTCCATTCACTGCTCTAGTGCGTAGTCTTGGATGTATCTGGACCAGGAGGCTTCGCCTCTTTTGATTCAAATCTTAAGCAGCTTTTCTGTTTGGTGCTTTTCAAATAACATGGAGAGGCATAATCGAACGGGGCTGGCCATCTCCAAGGCTGGCCCTGGATAGCGGCATACCCAACCGTATTATTGAAACAAGATGACCGGCCATCTTTCATTTCGATAATACGGTCGGGGCCAGCCAAATCTCAACATTTGGGCCGGCGTTAGAGATGGCCGCCATTGGTTTCCCGCCAATAATGGAAACGAATGGCAGCCATATCAAACCCGGCCAAATCCAAGGCATTTGGTCGTGGGAGGAGCCAGCATTTATAGTGCAGTGGTCCCCCTCACATGCCAGGACATAGCTCCCAGGTGCATACCTCCCTTACTTTGTGTGCTGAGCCGCCCCCCAAATCCCCCCCCAAACCCACTCCCCACAACCCAATCTCAACATTTGGGCCGGCGTTAGAGATGGCCGCCATTGGTTTCCCGCCAATAATGGAAACGAATGGCAGCCATATCAAACCCGGCCAAATCCAAGGCATTTGGTCGTGGGAGGAGCCAGCATTTATAGTGCAGTGGTCCCCCTCACATGCCAGGACATAGCTCCCAGGTGCATACCTCCCTTACTTTGTGTGCTGAGCCGCCCCCCAAATCCCCCCCCAAACCCACTCCCCACAACTGCACACCACTATCATAGCCCTTAGGGGTGAAGGGGGGCATCTACATGTGGGTACAGTGGGTTTGGGGGGGATTGGAGGGCTCCCATTTACCACCACAAGTGTAACAGGTAGGGGGGGATGGGCCTTGGGTCCACCTGCCTGAAGTGCATAACACCCACTAAAAACTGCTCCAGGGACCTGCATACTGCTGTCATGGAGCTGGATATGAGATTTTAGGCTGGCATAGAGGCTGGAAAAAAATGAATTTTAATTTTTTGGGGGATGGAAGGGGGTTGGTGACCACTGGGGGAGTTAAGGGGAGGTGATCCTCAATTCCCTCCGGTGGTCATCTGGTCATTTGGGGCACTTTTTGGAGGCTTGGTCCTAAAAATAAATGGACCAAGTGAAGCCAGCCAAGTGCTCGTCAGAGCGGGCCTTTTTTTCATTATCGGCCAAATCTGGCCATCTCGTAACCATGCCCCTGTCCCGCCTTCCATACCCTGCCAAAACGCCCCTTTTAACTTTGGTCGGCCCTGCGACAGAAAGCAGTTGAAGCCGGCCAAAATCGGCTTTCGATTATACCGATTTGGCCGGCTTCAGGAGATGGCCGGCCGTCTCCCGATTTGTGTCGGAAGATGGCCAACCTTCTCGTTCGAAAATAAACAGGATAGTAACATAGTAGATGACGGCAGAGAAAGACCTGCACAGTCCATCCAGTCTGCCCAACAAGATAAACTCATATGTGCTACTTTTTGTGTATACCTGACCTTGATTTGTATCTGCCATTTTCAGGGCACAGACTGTAGAAGTCTGCCCAGCACTAAATAAGTTTCAGCTTTTTGTCCGAGTCTAGTAGTTGAAAGCCTTTTTTGTTTTTAGGGGGTTTTTTTGGCGGGAGGGATGTACTTTTTAGCCCCCTTCCTGACATTTATGTGGCAATATTTTGTTGCATGTCTCACAGTGATTGCAAAGTACCCAGGGATATATTCTTATGAAAGCAGCTCTTAACACCCCTAATATTGAGCAGGTTCCTTCATTGTGTCCAGGGAAGGGGGGACTGTAATTTTTATTGTTTGGCACCCCCAATCATTCTGAAGTATTGGCACCAATGGCTTGAGTAAACAAGATAACATAAGACCAGTTTTTCAGTCTGGGTATACTGGGTGTTGATTGGACTCCCATTAGGTTTACTGAATGCTTTTAACTAGTTGACAAGATAAATGCTCAGTAAGATGATAATGATTTCTGCCCTGGTCTTCCATTACAAACAGTAAAGTCTTAAAGAACATTGTGTATCGGAAAATGACATTTACTTGTCAGTATATAAGGTAAAAGCTTGGCTTCATAGGCACAAAAAAAAAATAATTAGAAAACATGTACAATGAATCATGACAAATGGAAGCTCAGATGAACATTTAATAGAAAAGCTGGAGTTGCAGCCTTCCAGCAGAGAATGTCATGGTGCCTTGAAAATAAATAGATGTTCTTTTAAACGATGCATGTAAAACTAAGAGGCCTTTTTACTAAAGCTTATCGCGCACTAAATGCTACATATGTATTTTATACCTGTGGGCTGCACTTAGCACAGGCGGTTATCGCATGCTGTGCTTTAGTAAAAGGGCCCCTGAGTATAACATCCTTTTTGTTTCTTATTCTGATAAATAAAGTTTGCCATAACCTTTAACAAAGTTTCCTGGTTTCTGTCTTCCTTCTATTAGTGCATCACCTGTTGTACTTATTCAGTCATGGTTAGATGATTATGTACAGTTAAATCCAGTGATTCCAAGTAGGATAATATAAATTTGCTAGAATTAATTAGAATGTTTTGAATGAAAATTGGGTTTCAGTGTAGTTTTTTTTTTAACTACGTCTTCGGCAAAATGAAGATCCCCTAGGTAAAGTGCTCTCATCTTTATATGATCTTTCCCTCTTAATTCCCTGATACGATTTGTATTACCGCCATCATAGCCTTGGTATAAAAACTGACCCTTAACCGAGGGGTCCTTTTACTAAGGTGCACTGAAAAATGGCTTGTGCTGGTTTAGACGCGTGTATTGGACGCGCACAGATCCATTTTTCAGTGCACCTGCAAAAAAGGCCTTGTTTTTGACCAAAAGTGGACGTACATCAAAATAAAAATTAGCTTGCATCCATTTTGGGTCTGAGATCTTACCGCCAGCAATTGACTTAGTGGTAAGGTCTCTCGCGTTACCTGTGCAGTAATCACCTACACGTGTCAAGTCAGAGATACCACCCAATTTTCACCATGCGCCAAAAAAAATGTATTTTCTGGCGTGAGTAGTGGATGCACGTCAAAAATGAAATTGCCACAGGGGCCACGCAGTAGCCGGGCGGTAACTCCAAATTTGACACACATTGGGCTTGCATAGGCCCTTACGCGGCTTAGTAAAAGAGCCCCCAAGATGGCTACAAAGTAGTGGCTGAAGTCTAAAACCTATTCCAGGTTTCCTAGTACCAGAAAAGACTTAAGTCATAGCAAAATCTCAGCGATGACTGTATTCACCCACATACCACCTCCTACTAATCCATCATTAGTTCTCTAAGTAATGGAGTTCAATACCAGCAAATCACAGCTGTGCAAGTTGCTCCTTTACATTTGTTGCAGTTTGCCTTTGCTGATTCTTACCACCAAGGCTCTGTTATTGAGCACTGCGTTCTAAGTCCTAATCCATCTTCCTTTCAGCACAACACATTAAGCTGTATTTGTTCTTCTCCTTCCCTATCCATTGGCACTCTTCTTTCAGATTAGAGGTGCTCTTTCAGGTCATTCTTTTTCTTTTTGTTTTACCTACCTTGATATCAACAAGTGCAGTACAGGTGCAGTTTAGAATGAAATACTATTAGTACACTAGAACAAACAAATAACATAAGTTACAAACACCCAAGCCAAAGACTCCATCCTACAGTCATTCACATCTTAGTTTTTCTTAGACAGTGGCTTTGTGCATGGGATAACAAGGGACTAATCAGTTTCCCTGTGCTCATGTACATACATTATGACTCAGTTCAGAGGTTATGCAAAATTAAATTATTCTGAATCCAGGTTACAACTGTAACCTCAGTTTTAAGCCACCGAGAGACTGAACCTGGCCCGGGGCAGGGCCGCCACCACCACCACCACCACCCCTTCCACCCCCCCCCCCCCCCCCCTCCGATCGCTGCCGCAAAATACCTTATTGGCTGGCGGGGATCCCAAGACCCCGCCAGCAGAAGACGTCTTCCAGCTCTGCTCTTCTGCCAATTGCCTGCCTCTGCAGCTGCTTTTTCTCTCAGGGCATACTCATTTTCAAAACCGAGCATTCGCCGTGAAAGGAAAAGCAGCCGCTCAGCTGGGCAGAACAGCAGCGCTGGAGTTGCTCCTCCGGGTCCTCCCCAGCTTCTAAGGGGGGCCCGGCCGCGGCGCCAGAGTTTTCTCTCTCCTGCTCCTGTCGGGACGCGATCACTCTGGTCCTGGCAGGAGCAGGAGAGAGACCCCGGCGCTGGGTCCTGTTAAGCCACAAGTGATCTGTTGCTGGATCCTGCCCTACCACTCTCCCCACTATGAAAATTAAATTAAATACAAAAAACCCTCATATTCCCTCTGTCCCCAAGTCCTCAGTTTCTTACCCCATCTCGTGGGTGTTCATGAGGCAGGTTGACTCCCATTTGCTTTTATCCTACCAGTGCTTTATTTCACAGTGACATTGGTGTTATTTTGCTACACGACCCTTCTCTGTGCCAGATATAGTAAGGGGCTAGGGGTGGGTAGACAAAGAGTGGAATATATATATATATATATTGGTAGCAGTAGCAGGGCCTAAACACTCGGGGGAGGGGGGGAATTCTATAAGCACTGAAAAATGGATGCCAAACAAAATTGGTGCCAAGAACTAGATTCTATATATGGTGCCTGAAAACTCTGTACAGAATAAAATTCGGCCTAAGTGTATTCTGTAAGCAGCACCTATATTTAGGCATGGTATATAGAATACGCTTAGTTGATATCAGAGCGCTTAACACTACGCGTATCCATTTACACCAAGGGAAACATGGCGTAAATGCCAGTGTGTAGATTTAGGTGCACAGGGGCATATTCTATATCAGTGTGCATAGATTTTGGAGCACCTACGAAATACCCATTTCCCTGCCCATAATCATGCTCCTGTTTGGCTGCACACATTAGAATTTAGGCACAGTGCATTACAGAATATGTCTAGCAAGTTGTGCATGTAAATTCTAATTATAGCCAATTAATGCTCATTATTTCTTGTTAAGACCTGTTATCAACGCTGATTAACTTGTTGAGCCAATTAAGTTACACAGGACTTGATTTCAGTACGGAACACTAGGTGAGATATATAGAATCTGGGGGTAAGCGCTTGTCTATAATGGGTGGGTGCCCTTTATAGAATAGCGCATACTGCCAATTCCCATGCCTAACTTTGAGTGCCAGAGTTACGCCTACTGAAACCTGGTGTAAATACTGGCACCCAAGTAAGGTGCGCTTACCCGGTATTCTGTATCTACACACGTAACATTTTGGAATGCCCCTGACATACCCTCAAGCCCCCCCCCCCCCCCACTTTGGGATACAAGTTATGGGAGTTAGGTGCCCTGCCTTATATCGTGCAGCCAGATTTTAATGAGTGCCAAGTAACATCAGTAATTGGTTATAGGCTCCCAATTATTGATGGTTAAGAGCTTATTAGCCAAATAATTTGCTTGCACATCTCAACAGCATGGCCAAATTTGGCCACTTTATAGAGAATCCAGGGGTCTGTGTATCGCTGAGATAGTAATTGAGGTTCCATGATTCATTCAACACATTGAACTGAGATTGCAGCTAACTGCAATTCACGTCATATCTTGGGTCCTTAGTGAGGTTTGTTGTTGATGTGGTTATTTTTTTATTTGTTACATTTGTATCCTACATTTTCCCACCTATTTGCAGGCTCAATGTGGCTTACATAGTACTGGGGAGGTGTTGCATACTCCGATGTAAACAAAAGTTCATGTGGCACAGCCATATTAGG
Source organism: Microcaecilia unicolor (assembly GCF_901765095.1). NCBI lineage: Eukaryota > Metazoa > Chordata > Amphibia > Gymnophiona > Siphonopidae > Microcaecilia > Microcaecilia unicolor. The sequence goes on along the minus strand of NC_044031.1, from coordinate 137,395,090 downwards.
GAATCATTCAACGGAAGAGTTGTGTTATGTTCATTTCGTCCTTTAGGTTTGTTGTGTTGCAGAGATCAGGCATTTATGATGGATTGGTAGGGTATGCCTTTTTATACAGGTTAGTTTTTAGTTTTTTCCAGAAGTTTAGGTGTTCAAACGTGGTTTTCAAGGCTTTTGGTAATGCTTTCCACAGTTGTGTGCTTATGTAGGAGAAATTGGATGTGTAGGTTGATTTGTATTTGAGTCCTTTGCAGCTTGGGTAGTGCAGATTTAGGTACGTTCCTGTTGATTTGGATGTGTTTCTAGTTGGTAGGTCGATCAAGTCTATCATGTATCCCGGGGCTTCACCGTAGATAATTTTGTGGGCCAGAGTGCAGATTTTAAAAGCAATGCGTTCTTTGATTGGGAGCCAGTGTAGTTTTTCGCGGAGGGGTTTTGCACTTTCAAATCGCGTTTTTCCGAAGATAAGCCTAGCGGTCTGAAGTTTCTTTAATGTTTGTTCTTTGCATCCCACATAAATTCCATTGCAGTAGTCTACGTGGCTTAGTACCAATGATTGTATCAGGCTGCAAAATGTTTCCCTCAGGAAGAATTGTTTCACTCGTTTGAGTTTCCACATTGAATGGAACATTTTCTTTGATGCCTTGTCTGGGGTTTGGACAATTAAATCAACATAAAGCTAGATTTGCTGCCATATGTTAATGCACATTATTGCCCATTAGTGTGTGTTAACGAGATTTATGCACCTAATGAGTGAATAGGCCCATTTTGAAACTGCTTTTAATAAAAATGATTTGAAGTTTAAAAAATTGTGAGACCTGTGTTAAATTGTGTTAACATGCTTTTACAAATGTTAGTCTTCTCTGACCTTTAAATTACCAATTCTCAAGCAATATTTCACTTGATGCCTGACCCGAGCTGGTAAGCATAGTTTTACAGATACCCTCTGGTATCACAGAGCTAACCACTCTGAGGACTGGTTTACTGCTGAAGAAACTCTTCCCTTATTTAGTTCATATAAGCCTCTGTCAAACTAGCATACAACTACTTCAGATAACACAGCGACTGTAGGAGATGTGAAAGCACCATCAGTATAGTTTATAAATGGGAGTACTGATACAGGAGCCTATGTCATCATTATTACATGCTACAAGAAAACTGTTTGGTTTTTAAGAAAGATGTGTGTCTTTGTTGAGCTTAAAGGCTGGCTCAGCCTATTTAAATTACTATTATCCGGCTCCTGCTTCATTACTGTAAATTGAACTAAGTCTGTATAGCTTATTATAATGATACCTTAGGGGAAATGGGGAGCTGTTCAAACACTGCATTTTCATTCTGACTGAGATGGGAAACAGTTATCATCAGAGACAAACTTCCTGGAGGTGCCGAGCTTTACACAGTGCGGGAGGCACCTCTTGGCAGTTTCTGTTGTCTGTTGCCCTGATTAAGGAGCAAGAATTATAAATTTTGTCTGAAAGGGAAACTCACTCGACAGCCTGTCTCCCAGTTCTGAGGCATGCACAAAAGGAGTCTTATATGAGATATGCCAGTCTAAGACACTGAGTTTGTGATTAATATTTTTTCCATTACCAACAATCTACTAACAATCCCAGGTTTCTGTCCGGCTAGTTAGTGCCCGGTCTGCTGAAGCTCAGCCAGGAAGTAATCTACCAACCATCTAGATGCTAAAATAATAGTTATAATGGTTGCATCCATTAGTCGGCCACCAACACATAATGCCAATGGAAAATATGAATAGGAAGATACAACATGGGGAGTAATTACTGAACATGTTAAAAAGGGACATGTTTATTATGACGGAGGGGGATAATTGGTTCTGGACTGATGAGTTGGTTGTTATAATGGATTTTTATCTGATATTTTCCAGTTTTGTTATATGCCTTTCTAGCTTGCTCTCTAAGGGGAGTCTTTTACTAAGGCGCACTAGCATTTTTAGTGCGTGCTAAAAATAGGCATGCTCTAAATGCTATAGACGCCCATAGGAATACATTGATGTCTCTAGCATTTAGCGCGAACCTGTTTTTAGTAAAAGACCCCCTAAATGTGGGCTTCAGCATGTGATGATCATATGATATATTGTTTTGTTTCCTTTTGTGTTAATTTTCTGTTTTTCCTTTCTGGCTTTTTTTTTTTAATGTTAAAATCTTTAATAAAACAGAAATAAAATGGGGAGTAATTTTATAAGCAACTTGAACATATAGAATAGAACATCTTATTCTGTGCTTCACTAAGGCACTTATAAAATTGTCCTGGTTTGTACACACTTAAAAGAAGGCACTAGGACAGCCTAGCATACCTTTTTATGCAATGCATGCATAAGCATTCCGGATTGCACATATACTTTCTATGATGCAAGCTGCAAGTATTTTATAATGGGAAATCTGTATGAGGGTTGAGGTGTAAATGCCTGTGCCTACTTTCTGGGGGTAAATTTTATAAACGTATATAAGGTCCTTTTACTGAGCTGTGGCATGGCCTTGGCGCACCCTTATACGGTGCACTAAGGCCAGTTTTTGCCATGGCCGGGAAATGGCTGGTTTTCCATTTTCTGATTTAATGGCCATGTGGTAATGTTGCCAATAACACATGGCCATTAACAAAAATTAGCTTGTGAGCCCTTACTGCCACTTATTTTGTAAGCGGTAAGTGCTGATGGTAAGGTCAGTAAATTGTGGAACTCTATACCTACACAAGTTCATGTGATTTCTAGTTATCTACAGTTTCGTAAGGGATTGAAAACTTATCTTTTTAGTAAACATCTGAATGATTAATTTTGAAAGCCTTTGTAATTTTCCAGTATATGTTTTAAACTTATGCAACCTGCTTAGACTCTTTATTGATATTAGTGGGATATAAATACCCTGAATAGAATAGAATGTGCTAATCAGCATGTGGTAATGTAATGATTAGCACAGACAAACCCATTCTCTGCCCCCAGACATGCCCCTTCGGCAAAAAAAAATATATATTTTTTTTTTATCAGACTGGTAGCGTGTGCACATGTCAAAAGTACTGTGGAACGCTTTAGCATTCCCCACAAGAAAAAGAAAATAAGATAATACCTTTTTTATTGGACATAACTTAATACGTTTCTTGATTAGCTTTCGAAGATTGCTCTTCTTCGTCAGATCGGAAATAATTATTTCCGATCTGACGAAGAAGGGCAACCTTCGAAAGCTAATCAAGAAATGTATTAAGTTATGTCCAATAAAAAAGGTTTCTTTTCCATGTTTTATTTCTATTGATTACCTTTAAAAGTGGACTAACATGGCTACCAAGCCTCTGTACACATTCCCCACAGAATGCCATTTGAAGCTGCAGTAAGCATGCATTAGGGTTAACTGTAGCTTGGTAAAAGGGCCCCATAGGCACATGTTTCCCTTATAAAATATATGCAACATACATATCTGTGTGCTTTGCTTCGCAGAGGGCAATTTTCATGCTGCCCATATTGCTGCAAAGTTTGTAGATACTTTTTACCTACAGATTTTCTGGCAAATGTCAAAATGAAAGCACTCGCAGGTACATGCACTGGCTTATTCTTCAGGTACTTGTTCTAGCCAAAACAATTTGAAAATGCAACCTAATCTTGCTCCCAGGAATGCCTCCATTCAGTGCAGGGGAAAGTGTGTGTATATTTGCTTCTACATAGAAACAGCAATTTTTTAATAGCACATTTTCACTGGCAAAACACTGTTTTATCCACAGAAAGGGCTTTGAAAGTTATCTTCTTAATGATCAATAGAATCTCCTGTTCATCAAACTTCAATAACTCTAGGGGATAATACTCCTATTTCAAACTATGTCTCTTAAAATAAGAAAAAAAAAACCTGGCTGTGTGCTATGTTTGATGGCTTATGCAGACCCGAGCGACTGTATATGTTCCTGTTCGCTTACTACTTTTTGCACTACAGAACCCAAACCTGCTTCAGTGACATTTATTCCATCAATTTTAGTAAACTTGTACAGATATTTCATTAATTGCTTAGCAGTTCTAATTTATTTCTGCTTCAATGTTTCTTTAGGGTGCTAAGGCATGCTTTTTGCGTGACATCCCATTCTCTGCTATTTACTTTCCTTGTTACGCTCACTTGAAGAGTGCTTTCGCAAATGAAGATGGACGGGTCAGCCCTGGATATCTGCTTTTGGCGGGGACTATTGCTGGTAAGTGGCTGAAAAGAAATGGGAAGGGATTTGATATACCGCCTTTCAGTGGTACAATCAAAGCAGTTTAAATATTATATATACCGTATTTTTCGGACTATAAGATGCACCGGACCATAAGACGCACCTAGGTTTTAGAGGAGGGAAATAGGAAAAAAAAATTTGCTTTTTCCCTCCTCTAAAACCTAGGTGCTCCGGTGCATCTTATCCGAATCCCTCCCTCCAAGTTCGGGATCGCCCTCAGGGTTACCTCCGAAGGTAGAGATTTGGCTGGCTGGCAGGCCGCCCGCCCTCCCTCCCTCCCTCCCTCCGAGTTCGGGATCGCCCTCCCCCCGGCCCTGTCACCACTTCTCCCTACTCACGCGATCTTCCCTGGTGGTCTAGTGACGTCAGGGCAGGAAAGAGCCCCCTCTTTCCTGCCCAGCGCTGCTCTCCATCCTCCTGTATGCATTGCTGCCTGACGGTCTCGGCGAGATTCAAAATGGCCGCCGAGAATTGAAGTCTCGGCGGCCATTTTGAATCTCGCCGAGACTGTCAGGCTGTATACAGGAGGATGGAGAGCAGCGCGCTGGGCAGGAAAGAGGGGGCTCTTTCCTGCCCCGATGTCACTAGACCACCAGGGAAGATCGCGTGAGTAGGGAGAAGTGGTGACAGGGCTGGGGGGAGGGCGATCCCGAACTCGGAGGGAGGGAGGGAGGGCGGGCGGCCTGCCAGCCGGCCAGCCAAATCTCTACCTTCGGACTATAAGACGCACCCCCCATTTTCCTCCCAAATTTGGGGGGAAAAAAGTGCGTCTTATAGTCCGAAAAATACGGTAGGTACTTCCACCCCTTTGTCAGTTTAGTTTCAGGATATTTACAGTGGATATGCATAAGAGAGATGTACATGCATTACCTTTGTGGAATGCAGATATCTGGTAATGATAAACTGTTCTTACAGTGGTGGAAATAAGTATTTGATCCCTTGCTGATTTTGTAAGTTTGCCCACTGACAAAGACATGAGCAGCCCATAATTGAAGGGTAGGTTATTGGTAACAGTGAGAGATAGCACATCACAAATTAAATCCGGAAAATCACATTGTGGAAAGTATATGAATTTATTTGCATTCTGCAGAGGGAAATAAGTATTTGATCCCCCACCAACCAGTAAGAGATCTGGCCCCTACAGACCAGGTAGATGCTCCAAATCAACTCGTTACCTGCATGACAGACAGCTGTCGGCAATGGTCACCTGTATGAAAGACACCTGTCCACAGACTCAGTGAATCAGTCAGACTCTAACCTCTACAAAATGGCCAAGAGCAAGGAGCTGTCTAAGGATGTCAGGGACAAGATCATACACCTGCACAAGGCTGGAATGGGCTACAAAACCATCAGTAAGACGCTGGGCGAGAAGGAGACAACTGTTGGTGCCATAGTAAGAAAATGGAAGAAGTACAAAATGACTGTCAATCGACAAAGATCTGGGGCTCCACGCAAAATCTCACCTCGTGGGGTATCCTTGATCATGAGGAAGGTTAGAAATCAGCCTACAACTACAAGGGGGGAACTTGTCAATGATCTCAAGGCAGCTGGGACCACTGTCACCACGAAAACCATTGGTAACACATTACGACATAACGGATTGCAATCCTGCAGTGCCCGCAAGGTCCCCCTGCTCCGGAAGGCACATGTGACGGCCCGTCTGAAGTTTGCCAGTGAACACCTGGATGATGCCGAGAGTGATTGGGAGAAGGTGCTGTGGTCAGATGAGACAAAAATTGAGCTCTTTGGCATGAACTCAACTCGCCGTGTTTGGAGGAAGAGAAATGCTGCCTATGACCCAAAGAACACCGTCCCCACTGTCAAGCATGGAGGTGGAAATGTTATGTTTTGGGGGTGTTTCTCTGCTAAGGGCACAGGACTACTTCACCGCATCAATGGGAGAATGGATGGGGCCATGTACCGTACAATTCTGAGTGACAACCTCCTTCCCTCCGCCAGGGCCTTAAAATGGGTCGTGGCTGGGTCTTCCAGCACGACAATGACCCAAAACATACAGCCAAGGCAACAAAGGAGTGGCTCAGGAAGAAGCACATTAGGGTCATGGAGTGGCCTAGCCAGTCACCAGACCTTAATCCCATTGAAAACTTATGGAGGGAGCTGAAGCTGCGAGTTGCCAAGCGACAGCCCAGAACTCTTAATGATTTAGAGATGATCTGCAAAGAGGAGTGGACCAAAATTCCTCCTGACATGTGTGCAAACCTCATCATCAACTACAGAAGACGTCTGACCGCTGTGCTTGCCAACAAGGGTTTTGCCACCAAGTATTAGGTCTTGTTTGCCAGAGGGATTAAATACTTATTTCCCTCTGCAGAATGCAAATAAATTCATATACTTTCCACAATGTGATTTTCCGGATTTAATTTGTGATGTGCTATCTCTCACTGTTACTAATAACCTACCCTTCAATTATGGGCTGCTCATGTCTTTGTCAGTGGGCAAACTTACAAAATCAGCAAGGGATCAAATACTTATTTCCACCACTGTATATCCCGCTATTACCTCACAGTTCAAAGCAGGTAACACAATCACAAGAGACCAGAAACAATCTTCTGGGGAATAAGAGCTAGAAAAATATTAAACACAGTCAAGAATTTCAATGCAAATTTATGAAACAGAAAAGTTTTAACCCTTTTCCTAAAAATGAAATAAGACTGAAAGGAATGAAAGATGTCAGCAAATTGTTCCAGCATCTGGCCACCTAAAAGGCCAAAGTTAATTCGAATAAGCGTAGTCTCTTCTTCCCCTTAACCAAGGGGAACAAGAAGACCATATCATCCTTTCAATTTGCCCTCTGGGCAACAAGGAACTGGAAATGGTCGTAAAGATAATTAGGTGCTAGACCATGCATGACCTTGAAAAGAAAACTAGCTATCTTGAAAGCTACGCTGACCTTAATGGGCAACTAGTGCAATTTGATAAAACTGGGAGAAATATTGTTAAATTTGATCAACTCCAAAATCAGATGGATTACAGTGTTTTGCATGTTCTGTATTTTCCTAAGTAGACCCTAGTTACATCCTAGCTATATAAGATTACAATAATCTGAGAGACTAAGGGGCCTTTTACTAAGTCACATAGGCACATACGTGCGACGTACGGGCATCAATTTTGACTACCACCCGGCTACCGCATGGCCCAGGTGGTAATTTCATTTTTTATGCACATCCACTACGTGCACCGGAAAATTTCCGGCGTGCGGCACTAATCAGCAGTGTACACGCGCTGACAATTACCTCTTGGTTAATGCGCGAGACTTTACCACTAAGTCAATGGGTGGCGGTATGGTCTCAGGCCCAAAATGGATGCGTGACAATTTTTATTTTGCTGCACGTCCATTTTTGGCCAAAGGCCTTTTTTGCAGGTGCGCTGAAAAGTGGTCATGCACACATCCAATGCACTCGTCTATACTAGCGCAGGCCATTTTTCTGTATGCCTTAGTAAAACAACCCCTAAAAGCGCCTGTACTAACAATGTAAATTGATCCATTTCAAAGTAACTTCAAACACATCTTAATTTCCGCATTAAAAGAAAACATTTCCTAACTAAGGAGGAATCTTGGTTTTCCAAAGAAATAGAGCTATCAACTAAAACACCCAGAATCTTGATAACCGTGGAAAATTAAAAAAATAGTTTGATTAATGCAAATTATCTTAGGAATATTCTCTGGTTTAGTATCAAAACATTAAAAACAAATTCTGTATTTAATTTTAATTTATAGCAGAACATCCAGTTATCTAATAATGTTATGCAGTGTTGGATTTTGGAGATGTCAATATCAGATATAGAATTAAATGGTATTAAAATAGAAATATCATCTGCATAAATATAATGTAGGAAATTAAGTATAGATATCCTGAAAAACAGACAACGGTGCTCCGGGACCCCCATCCCACACTGCCAAAAATGATCAGTGCCACCCCAAGTATAGGACAGTCTGTTAGAGATTAAGAAGTCTGCTGTGAGCACGTACTGGAAGAGTGGACCAGAATCGTTCCCAAATGTGCTGAAATTTCAAACCCGCCGTACCTGAAGATCTGGAGGAAGTGGGGAGAGCCAGGCAATCAATATAGTCTTTTGATCCAAGAGCACTGCCTGGCCCAGAAAATCATTCATTCCCCCAGACGTCAGCTGCTCAACATGAAACTCCCCAAAGAGAATGATGAGATCCAAGTGCAGTTTATATGACCATCAAGGTAAAATCATGGCCAGAAGCCACTTCCAAAATGCCATGACCATAGGACAAGTCCAAAACAAGTGCCCCCCCCAATAACGCTCCTGCACCTGAACATTTAGGGCAGGCATTTGTAGAAGCAAAGCCCACCAGATGGACTGTCTGAGGAGAAACAAACAGACGAAGAGCAAATTTATATTGGCGCTCCCAGTGAAGAACGGCAGAGCTACAGAATTGGATGGTCCAAACATAGGTTTGAAGTATTTATTTATTTATTTATTTATTTTTTTCTATTAGATTGTAAGCTCTTTGAGCAGGGACTGTCTTTTTTCTATGTTTGTGCAGCGCTGCGTATGCCTTGTAGCACTATAGAAATGCTAAATAGTAGTAGTAGTAAGTAGTTCGCCGATCGCTGTACCTTTAGTCTGTTGATAATATTTGCCATCAAATGCAAAAAAGTTTTTTGTAAGTGCTATTGTTGCAAGTTCAACAATAAGTTGAGTCGGTATCCTAGGTCTTAGATTCTGATTTACCAATTTCTCTTTGATAATTTCTATTGATTCTTTCTGTGGGATATTAGTGTACAAACTCTCTACATCAAAGGTCACTAATAACATATCTTTACTAGGTGTAATTTTATTCAACATATTAATAATATCAGAAGAATCACGTGTGTAGGAAGGGATACTGTGAACCAGAGGACGTAAAAACTTATCGGTAAAAATTGATAAGGGTTCTAATAAGGAACCACAGGCAGATATGATTGGTCTACCTGGAGGTTTGGACAGAGATTTATGTATCTTTGGGAGAATATATATAGTAGGTATAGTGGGTTCCTTAACCACTAGAAAACTAGCTTCTTTTTCAGTTAAATACTGTGCTTTTCTTCCTATTTCAACAAGAGAGGAAATTTCATTTTGAATATTAATTGTGGGGTCTTTATTCAATATCTTATAAAAGGACTGATCATTGAGTTGTCTATAAATTTCATCTATATAGTCTTTCCTATTCATGACTACAACGGCTCCACCTTTGTCTGCCGGTTTTATAATAATACTATGGTCTTTCTGTAATGTTTTAATAGCAGTATTTTCTTCCCTTGTTAAATTATAGAAAGTCCTCTTATTACCTTGTTTCTCTAACGTTGCTATGTCTTTAAGTACGACAGTTTCGTAGGCTTGTATTAGATGGTGGGTGTTGGCAGGCGGGAGCCATTTGCTATTATTTTTGACAATAGATTGGTCATTATACTCAGATGATTTTTTTGAGAAAAATTCCATGATCTTTAGTTTACGTATAAACTTAAAAAATTCAATTCTTGTTTTAAAAGCATTATATTTTGGCGTGGGTATAAATGATAAGCCCTTACTCAGATCTACGATCTGCTTTGTACAGTTTCCATCTTGGAGTTTGCAGATCGTCTGCCCCTTTGTTTTCTTGGTAGTAAGTAGTTCTGCAGAGATCAGACAGGAGAGATTCCTGGACTGAGCCAGTACGTAAGACTTACAGAAAATCTCTTCCGCAGTATCTTTTAGAATAAATACAATTTTAAAACTCTCATAGATAGGGACCCACAAGATTCTGACAGCAGATGAAATCTGACAAAGGGGAAGTAGCTGTCTTGATTCCAACTGACAGTGCTTGGGGGGGGGGGGGGGGGTGCAAAGGAGAATAGACAGACAGACTCTGTGGGTAGCAGTGGCTCTGGTTCCCTCTTTCCTACCATACATACTTTTCTTTCTGCCAGTAGTATACCAGGACAAAATTCTTTCTTGGGAGCCATTGAATTAACACTTCTGAGAATGCCCTTACTAAACATTTGGGATCTAGGCATATGCCTAGTCTGGAGAGAAATAAGATTTAATAGGAATGAAATAAGGAATCGTGAATTTCAGGGATAAGATTGTTACACAGATTGTGAGCCAAGAAGGAAAAGGTAGCAACATGTGAAAAGGCTTGTTGGAATTCCATCTAGCCCAGTATCCCGTTTCCAAACAGTGGCCAAGCCAGGTTACAAGTACCTGGCAGAAACCCAATTATTAGCAACATTCCATGCTACCAATCCTGCGGCAAGCAGCTGCCTCCCCATGGACTTTTCCTCCAGGAACTTCTCCGAACCTTTTTTAAACCCAGATCTACTAACCACTGTTACCACATCCTCTGGCAAAGAGTTCCAGAGCTTAACTATTCATTGAGTGAAAAAATATTTCCTCCTATTTGTTTTAAAAGTATTTCCATGTAACTTCCTTGAGTGTCCCCTAGTCTTTGTACTTTTGAAATGAATAAAAAATCAATTTACTTCTACTCGTTCTACACCACTCAGGATTTTGTAGACCTCAATCATATCTCCTCTTATCCATCCCTTTTCCAAGCTGAAGACCTTTTCCTCATACGAGAGGAGTTCCATCCCCTTTATCATTTTGGTCGCTCTTCTTTGAACCTTTTCTAATTCTGCTATATCTTTTTTTTTTTTTGAGATACAGCAACCGGAACTGAACACAATATTCATGGAGCGATACAAAGGCATTATAGTATTTTCAGTCTTCTTCACCATCCCTTTTCTAATAATTTCTAGCATCCTGTTTGCTTTTTTGGGTGCCACCATACATTGAGCAGAAGATTTCAGCGTATCATCTACAATGACACCTAGATCTTTTTCTTGAGTGCTGACCCCCAAGGTGGACCCTAGCATCAGGTAACTGTGATTCAGATTATTCTTTGCAATGTGTATCTCCTTGCATTTTTCCACATTAAATTTCATCTGCCATTTGGTTGCCCTGTCTTCAAATTTCCTAAGGTCTTCCTGCAATATTTCACAATCCGCAGGTGAAGCCAGTTAAGCCGCTATCCTCCTCCTCTTTCTTTTACCCTGACTGTGGGAAGAGGTTGGATTGGGGTATGTTGAAAACTTTTATGGATGGAAAGTTGTGGCAGTCACTTTACTTCAGACAACATACATCTTGTGTGTGTGGATGGAGACCGGCCGGACCGGCCCAACCATTAGTCAAGACTAGGCAATCACCTACATTAGCATCTTTAGGGGGGAAAGCCGCAAAGAGCACTTGCAGTCAAAGCAAAACAGTGGATGCTGACAGCCACATAAACTCAAAGAACCATCAACACATACCTGCATGAAGGATGGGCAATTTCATACACCCATTAACCTGGGTAAATGGTTTTGGAAACTTCCCTCATTTGTGTGTATAATATATATACACCCCCTCCCCCATAAAAAAAATTATATTTAAAAGCTTGTTGTCTTAGAGGGGACAGATAAAGGCCTGAAATCGAATTGAGTGGGGAGGAGGTTCAAGAATGACGGTTCACTTAGAACACACAATGTCGTTGCACCAACCCTGGAGAAAGGAATAGGAAGATTCAGGGTAGAGGAGGGTGACAGAGAGCCCTTATTTTGGTACTCCCTCCTCCCCTTACCTATAGCAGATTCTTTGCAGCACATATTAACCAGGCTTCTGGACAATAAGGGTCACCCACCACACACACACACACACACACACATCTGTCATCCAATAGAGATTACTGGTTCTGCATCTGTCATAATATTTCTAACTCACTTTAGACAAACATCTAATGTAGAGCTATATAATGTAATTAAATCATGCTAGCAGTGCATCCGGGCTATACATTTGGAATGATCTGCATTGTTGTTTTGCTTTCTAAATGCTGCTGAGGCTCTGGGGCAGTTCTCAACCTTTTTTCAGTTGAACACACCTGATGGACGATGTTCAAATATATAACATACCGCATACATGACCCTTACAGCTCTTTGGTCTGACACAGTATAGCAGATCTTATGAGTTAAATGTAAACATGCTCTGCATCTACAAAAAGCCAAACTCCCCCCAACAACAGATGCAGATCACAAGTAGAAAATTTCTCCATGGGAAGTCGCCTTACAGGGAAATATTCTGATTCTTATGTCATTTAAGCAATAGCAACATAAATCTCTCCTTTACTAGGCACATTATAAAATAATAAAAAACCTGAAACAAAATTGTAGCTCAACATACATGTAACAAACATGTCATATAACAGTAGCACTAATCCTATGATTCAAATAGCAAGAACCCTACAAATATTACTCTGGGACCTAAAACACCAATACAGGTAAAACAGAACAAGTGGTACAGCTACAGATCTCTATACAGGGACTGTTTGCAAGCAGAATACCACAACTCCAATTGCTGGTTTAAATTGAGGAGATAAGAACAGAACTCATCCTGTATTTCTGGCCACTTATCATGAAAAGTAAACGTGTGATTGTATCTAATATACAAAACATAGACTGGCCCTCACAAATTCAGAACAAATGAACAAAACTCGGAAATAGAAATACAAAGACAAAAATTGAACTGGAAACCCAAGCAATCAAACTTGGTATGTACAACATGGAAGAAATGAAAATAGAAATACATATGTCCTCTTATACTGATCACAATACAAAACCATTTGCAATGTACGTTTCCCAAAGCTAACATATTTCAATTCATAGTAACATAGTAGATGACGGCAGAAAAGACCTGCATGGTCCATCTAGTCTGCCCACGATAAACTCATATGTGTATACCTTACCTTGATTTGTACCTGTCTTTTTCAGGGCACAGACCGTATAAGTCTGTCCAGCAGTATTTCCTGCCTCCCAACCACCAGTCCCGCCACCCATCACCGGCTCTGGCACAGACCCCGTATAAGTCTGCCCTCCCCTATCCTAGCCTCTCAACCACCAACCCCTCTTCCCTCCCGCCACCCAATTTCAGCTAAGCTTCTGTGGATCCATTCCTTCTGCACAGGATTCCTTTATGCCTATCCCACGCATGTTTGAATTCCGTTACCGTTTTCATCTCCACCACCTCCCACGGGAGGGCATTCCAAGCGTTCACCACCCTCTCTGTGAAGAAATACTTCCTGACATCTTTCCTGAGTCTGCCCCCCTTCAATCTCATTTCATGTCCTCTCGTTCTACCGCCTTCCCATCTCCGGAAAAGATTCGTTTGCGGATTAATACCCTTCAAATATTTGAACGTCTGTATCATATCACCCCTGTTCCTCCTTTCTTCCAGAGTATACATGTTCAGGTCAGCAAGTCTCTCTTCATACGTCTTGGAATGCAACTCCCATACCATCCTCGTAGCTTTTCTTTGTACCGCTTCTATTTTTTTAACATCCTTCGCAAGGTATGGCCTCCAAAACTGAACACAATACTCCAGGTGGGGCCTCACCAACATCTTATACAGGGGCATTAAAACCTCCTTTCTTCTGCTGGTCACACCTCTCTCTATACAGCCTAGCAACCTTCTCGCTACGGCCACCGCCTTGTCGCACTGTTTCATCGCCTTCAGGTCCTCAGATACTATCACCCCAAGATCCCTCTCCCCGTCCGTGTCTATCAGGCTCTCCCCACCTAACACATACGCCTCCCTTGGATTTCTACTCCCTAAGTGCATCACTTTGCATTTCTTCGCATGAATTTTAATTGCCAAACGTTAGACCATTTTTCCAGCTTCTTCAGATCTTTTTTCATGTTTTCCACTCCCTCCGGGGTGTCCACTCTGTTGCAAATCTTGGTGTCATCCGCAAAAAGGCAAACTTTACCTTGTAACCCTTCGGCAATGTCACTCACAAATATATTGAACAGAATGGGCCCCAGCACCGATCCCTGAGGCACTCCACTACTCACCTTTCCCTCCTCCGAGCGAACTCCATTTACCACCACCCTCTGGCGTCTGCCCGTCAACCAGTTCCTAATCCAGTTCACCACTTCGGGTCCTATCTTCAGCCCTTCTAGTGTATTCAAGAGCCTCCTGTGGGGAACCGTGTCAAAAGCCTTGCTGAAATCTAAGTAGATGACGTCCATAGCACGTCCTTGATTTAATTCAAAATAAAACACTATTTTTTCTACTTTTGTTTGGACATTTTATTTTCCCATCTTGATGGTCCCAGTTTCTCTTTTCTGTCACATACATTTGTAGTGTATAACAGTGTGTATGTCTAGTAGCAATATAGAAATTAGTAGTAGTACAATTCTGGAGAGTGCACCTTCAAAAAGATACAAACAGAATGGAGTTGGTCCAGAGGGTGGCAACTGAATTGGTCAGTGGTCTTTGTTATAAAGCATATAGGGACAGACTTACAGATCTCAATATGTATGCATGCTTTAGAAGGCAGGTGGCTGAGGGGGGATATATGATAAATGACACTTAAGTACCTCCATGGCATAAATGCACAGGAGACAAGTTACTTTCAATTGAAAGGAAACTCTGGAGTTGAGGTGGGCAGAAGATGAAAGGGGGATAGACTCAGGATAAGGAAATACTTCTTCCAAGAAATGGTGGTGGATGCATGGAATGGCCTCCCAGTGGAGGTAGTAGAAATGAAGACTGTATCTGAACTCAAAGTTTGTACAAGCATAAGGGATTTCTAAGGGAGAGGAAGGGATAGATGGTATGGATGGGCAGACTGGATAGGCCGTATGATCTTTATCTGTTGTCATTTTCTATGTAAGGTAAATTGCCGTTTTGAACAGTGTACCTAGTACTCGGGTTTGAAAGTGTATAGTAGTGTTTTATAAACAAATGCCACCCTGACTGCACCACAAAAGGCAGATGAATATATAGACCAGAGACTGTCAGTGTTAACTCCAAATTTGCTAACTGCCTACAACACATTTGTGTCTATATATTCATCTGCCTTTTGTGGTGCAGTCAGGGTGGCATTTTAAGAAATAGTTTCTTGTTCAGCCTATGTAGCAGTTGAATTGCATCACCTTTTCCAAATTGCAGAAATAAGTTTTGTTTTTGGACATAACTTAATACATTTCTTGATTAGCTTTCGAAGGGCAACCTTCGAAAGCTAATCAAGAAATGTATTAAGTTATGTCCAATAAAAAAAGGTATCATCTTATTTTCTTTTCCGTGTTTTATTTTGTTTTATTTCTATTGATTACCTTTAAAAGTGGACTAAAACGGCTACCACACCTCTCTACTCAGAAATAAGCATGAAATCAAGGTCACAGAACTCTCGGCACCAGAGTTATATCAAATTAGTATTTTCTCCAAAACTGTTCATGTTTTCATGCCAGCAAGCATAAATCTTCCATAAAATTAATATGCATAAAAATCTCCCAACAAAAAGCCTGCAAACCAGTTTGCATGCACAGTTCTGAAATCATGCATCTTCTGCTCAAGGCTTAACTTTGCCGCAAGGGAGAAGATTGTGCAAGCACAAACTTGGAACGAAAAGCACAACAGAACTTTTTGCCTGAGGCTTAAACCTTGTCCTCAGAGTGGAGTATCACTGTACATCTTCTTGTATATATGAGAGGACTGCTTTTCCACAACCTTATTAATAATATAGCCTGTTTGCATGAGAAAAATGAAAAAAGGATGTTTTATTTTGTTGAAGGTTGCAGGGGTAGTGCATTCATTTTTTGTGTGTCTTTTAAGATTATGTTTACATTTCATTACTATGGCATGCATTGAAGAGAAAAGATATGATCCAATGTGGTATTAATCCATCAGTTCAGGACTTCCAGTGAAGTAATAGAGCAAGGAGGATGCTGACTTCTCAGCTTTTAAGCTGTTCCAACCGAATTGCCAAAATAACAGCGATTTAAAGCCTCACTGACAGAAAATGTGACTGGATTATTGACTTGTCATACATAACAGGGAGTATCCGAGAGCAGCAGCAACGGATGGCAACAAAAATAACAAAAAAGGAGAGAAGCTGTAGGGATGATTCAAAGATGGCAGATAAGCATGCATATCCATCACCCACATCATGTTCAGAATGGGCAGCAGAAATTGAAGCAGAGAAACAAGTGGCTGTAGAATGTTCATCAGTAAAACAGATGCAGCTTATTCTAGACAAACTAGACTCAAAGGAAAATCATTTTACCACTTTGGCCAAAGAGCTCCAAACATTGTAGCACAGAGTGGAGATAGTCAAGACCACAACTCATGAGGTATCTCAAGAGACTAAGAAGCTGTGGGAGGCAGTAACCGTGCTAGAGTACAAGCTGGATGAGCTGGAAAACCACTCCCACAGAAATAACTTGCGGTTAATTGGTCTACCTGAATCGCTACAAGGATCGGAACTGCAGGGCTATCTGAAAACATGGTTTCCCACGACACTGAAACTGCAAAGTACAGCAGGGCCCATCAAATGTGCGCATAGGTTGGGGCTGTAGCGTGCTATTGCCAACCGTCCCAGGGCAGTAATATTAAAATTGCTTAATTACACCCATAAGTTGGAAATCCTCCAAGAGAAGCGGTAAACATCTTGAATATGATGGATGGAAGGTTCTTTGTTTCCAGGACTATTCCAACAAAATCTCCATTCTGCACATGAAGTTCACACCCCTGTGTACCAGATATTCAAGCTGCAGGTGTACTTTAAGCTGGGGGTGTTTCACAATGGCACAACAAATATTTTTGAGGACATGGAAATTGCATTGGTGTTTGTGGAGCAGGTGGAGCAAGAAAGAAGTGTGTCTAACCCATGGTGGGTGATGATACACAGTCTAGTTCAGACAATATGAACTATTGCAGCACTGAGCACGGTAACCTTATGGTGAGAGTCAGGGGATTTTCTTTTGTCCCCTTGCTCTAATGAACTATTACCTGTAAGTTGACCATCACCACTAAAAACAGTTAAGATGCAGAAAGATTGGTGAGGCGATTCATTGGAGGAACGCATTGTTGGTGTACACATGGCTTTAGAATACCACCTCGGAGTTTTCCCTGACTTTACGAATGCTGACTAATCTGGCAGCCATATTGGTATCTTGTATAGCATAGCAACTCTTATTTGTGTCTCACACAAGGCATTCAAAGGCGAGTAAAGACCCATATTGGAGACACGTTTGACAGCACCAAAGAGGCCTATCCGATAGTGATATATATTATATTTACAGATCTTGTTAAAATAGAGTTCGAGGTTTGATATGTAAGTTTGTCATATAAGGTGAGGGATACCAGGGAGTATGTAGTATTTTGGGTTTGGTAAGAGGATGGTCATGGAATTTGGGGGGTGAATTTGGGAGGGTTTCAGAGTTAAAGTAATGTTCCAGTTGGAGAGGGCTTATTCAAGGCCAAGTTTGTTTGCTGTACCACAGAATCATTATAAAACATCTTATTGGCTTACAGTATCATTTAAAATGGGATAGTAGGGTTAAAACTAAAAACAAACCAAAAATAAACAAAAGAGGATAGAAGAAAACACAAAGAATAAACAAATGGAAAAGAATTACAATGTCTTAGGGGAATGGTGGAAAAAAGGGAAAGGGAAGTCCAAATGAAAAGGCCAGAAAGAGTCAGTTTTAAGAACATAAGAATAGCCATACTGGATCAGACCAGTGGTCCATCTAGTCCAATATTGTACTTCCAACAGTGGTCAATCCAGGTCACAAGTATGTGGCAGAAACACAATTAGAAGCAACATTCCATGCTACCAATCTCAGGGCAAGCAGTGGCTTCCCCCATGTCCATCTCAATAACAGATTATGGACTTTGCCTCCAGGAACTTGTCCAAACCCTTTTTAAACCCAGATATGCTAACTGCTTTTACCACATCCTGCGGCAACAAGTTCCAGAGCTTAACTATTCTTTGAGTGAAAAAATATTTTCTCCTTTTAAAGTATTTACATGCTCTTTCATTGAGTGTCCCCTCATCTTTGTACTTTTCAGAGTGAAAAATTGATTCACTTTTACCCGTTCTGTCCATTCAGAATTTTGTAGACTTCAATCATATTCCCCCTCAGCCATCTCTTTTCCAAGCTGAAAAGAACCTCTTTAGCCTTTCCTTATATAGGAGGAGTTCCATCCTCTTTATCATTTTGGTTGCTCTTCTTTGAACCTTTTCTAATTCCACTATATCTTTTTTGAGATAACCAGAATTGAATGCAATACTCAAGGTGAGGTCACACCTTGGAGCGATACAGAGGTATTATAATATTCTTGAACTTATTTTGCATCTCTTTCCTAATAATTCCTAGTATCCTGTTTACTTTTTTGGCCACCGCCCAACACTGAACAGAAGATTTCAGCACATTTTCAACGACACCTAGATCTTTTTCTTGAGTGCTAACTCATAAGGTGAACCCCAGTATCAGGTAATTATGATTCAGATTATTCTTATCAATGTGCATCACTTTGCTTTTGTCCGCATTAAATTTAATCTACCATTTGGATGCCCAGTCTTCCAGTTTCCTAAGGTCTTCCTGCAATTTTTCACAATCCACATGTGTTCTGACAACTTTGAATAGTTTTGTATTGTCTGCAAATTTAATCACCTCACTTGTCATTCCAATTTCCAGATCATTTATAAATATGTTAAATAGCACTGGTCCCAGTACAAAGCCCTGCGGCACTCCACTATTCACCCTCCTCCATTGAGAAAAATGACCATTGAACCCTACCCTCTGTTTTCTGTCCAATAACCAGTTCCTAATCCACAGAAGGACATTGCCTCCTATCTTGTGACTTTTTAATTTTCTCAGGAGTCTCTCATGAAGAACTTTGTCAAAAGCTTTCTGGAAATCTAGATTCACTACATCAACCGGCTCACCTTTATCCAGATGTTTATTCACGCTTTCAAAGAAATGAAGCAAATTGGAGAGGCAAGACTTCCCTTGGCTGAAACCATGCTAACTCTGTCCCATTAAATAGCCATACTGGTGATAAATTTTGGTAAGACTTGGAATTACAGCAGTGACTTAATGGCACTTAAAACTGTGACTTGGAATGTGGGGGGCATCTCATCACCTATCAAGAGACACAAGTTTCTGCAAGCTTTAAACCAGAATCGTAGCAGAAACATGAGCCTATTTACAAGACACACATTTAGATGACAGGGAACATAGCAAAGTTTTAGATGTTGGGGTGGGGGACTATTTCGATGGACCTGGCCTGGAATAGGAAAGTGGGGGGTGAATTATATTGGTTCACAAAGTACTGCAGGTTACGACCTACTGGATTATTAGAGATGAGGGAGGTCAATTTGTAATTGCACATATAACTATAGAGTGACAGACCTTAGTATTATGTCATATTTATTCCCCTAATGTATATGATAATTTTATATGCAAATAATAGATCATCTCCATGATTTTGCTGTTGTGACTTTAATGGTGTGCATGACCTCCATGTGAAGGGAGGGGAGCAAGTGTACTCAAATAGGGGGATCCCTCTGTCCTGTGATCTGGGCATGGCGGATGTGTGGCGTACTCTGCACCCTGTGGAGCGGGATTATACATATCTATCCAGAGTACATTCCACCATGTCTAGAATAGATTACATCTTATTTGTTAGAGATAATTTTACTTACATAACTATCGCAGAGATTGGCCAGTTCAAGATTTTAGACCGTGCTATGGCATGGATAGAATTCGTATTCACGACATAATTGCCTGGGTCAGCCGTAACAGTGGACCGAGCAAAGCTGCCTGAGAGTGAAAAACCCTGATTTGCAGATGTTAGACATATTTTGGGGGGGGGGATGCCAGGTGGGTGTCAAGAATTACTCCTAGGTAGGGGAAGAACTCCACTAGTTGGATAGATGATCCAACGATATTTAACGGTGTTTTTGGAACTGACAATTCTCCTGTGAACCTGCAACTAATCAATTTTCCTTTGTTGAGTACAAGCCTCGGTTGTAGGTTAGAACAAATGACTTACAAAATAAGTATGTTTTTAGTTGTTTTCTTAATGACAATAATTTAGGGCCAGCTACTTTAAAAGTGGAGGAACAAAGCCCTAACAGATTAAGTGATCAAAAGGATGGTACAATTAATACGTTTGTATCAGAGAATCTTAAGGAGCTAACCGGTTTATAGAATTTTAAGAGTGGAGGACAGAATTGATGGAGCTGCATTGTTCAAAGCCTTCATAATTACTGTTAGAGTTTTAAATTCAATTCTCGCTGAAATTGGAGGACAATATAGCAGTGGCGTAGCAGGGGGGGCTGCCACCCGGGGCAGGGCAGTTTGCCGTTGCACCCTCCCCCCCCCCCCCCCGGTGCAGCACGATGACACCCCCCCCCCCTGACCAGCTCCCGCACCCTACCTTTAAAAAGAATATCGGGAGGCGAGGCGCAGCACCTCGCACCTGCCCTGCACGTAAAACAAATGTGCACCGTCGGGTCTTCCCTCGCTCTGTCCTGCCCTCCGCTGACGCAACTTCCTATTTCCGCAAGGGAGGGACAGACAAAGCGAGAGAAGGCCCGACGGTCCACATTTCTTTTACGTGCAGGGCAGCCTCCCGATATTCTTTTAAAGGTAGGGTGCGGGAGCTGGTCGGGGGGGTGGGGTGTCGATTCGCCGAGGGGGGGGAGCTGGCAGGGAGCACCCCCCCCCCCCCCCCGAGCTGACACCCGAGGTGGACCGCCCCTCCCACCCACCCCCACCCCCCTTGCTACGCCACTGCAATATAGTAAGGCTGTTTGGAAACTATGAAATGAATAATTTGTCAGCCCAAGTAAAAGAACATTATAAATAATCAAAATGAAAAAAAATAATACTTTGCAAAACAGTATGAAATTTCTCAAAGGAAAGTGTCTCTGCATTATATTCCTCCCCAAGAGCCCGGATGCTCATAAATGGAAACAATCCTCCCCTCACTCAATTTGCAATGAGAAGTAACGGGACTGTCCCCTGTCACCATTTTTTAAAAATGTTGCCATGCAATCCCTGGCTCAAAAGATTTGAGACTCCCAACTTAAGGGCGTAGTAGTCGATGATGTGGAACATAGATTGTTGGTTTATGCTGTGATGACCTGGTCTGTTTATCACATTTAGATGTCAGGGTTAGCAAAGGTGGCTTTAATAGAAGACTTGGGATATAAGCTCAACTTCAACAAGTCAGAGCTTTTTGTGTTAGGGACTCTGCTGGCCTTGCTGAATTGCTTCCATAGAGTATTGTCTTTCCTTATCTAGGCATCACGATTCCAGCTAAGCTATATGATCTCTATAAAGCTAACTATACACCTTTACTAAATCAAATTTCTGTGACCCTCAAACTACAGATGGAGAGATAATCAATATAGTGAAGTTGAACATGGTATTTGTGCCACCATATTCCCTATGGTGCCATTTCCTGAGCCTTATTTAAAATGTTGAATGGTAAGTTTTCTAGTTTTATGTGACACTATAGAAGCCCCAGGATAGGTTTTCATATTCTATGTCGTACTAAAGATGAAGGAGGAATGGGCTTGCCTAATGTAGAATGTTATTATTGGGCATCTAGGCTGATTAGTTCAGTGTACTGGTGCTGTGGAGATGCCTCAAGGAGTTAGCTGCAGATAGAAGAGGTGCAGACAGACAGTTACTCCATGCTGCAGTTACTGTTGACTCCTGCAACAGACAGTAGGAGCTGTGAGATCTTGAATGGGGCTTGTACAATGATGCCTACTATGAAAATACGGTGCCTAGTAAGCAAGATACTTGGTATTAATGGAGAGCTTCTGACCCTAAGGGCCCATTTAGTAAGAACTCCAGCCTCTCTTACACCACTTTTGCACCAGAAATAGGAGAATAGGAGCATAAGGCTTATGTTTTGCATGGCAGCTGAGACAAGATTAACAGTTGAAGGATTTTGGTTCCTTAGCCTGTGAATTCCAGATAGAGGCAGAATAGGAGGGTTTATACGTACAGATCAGAGAGGTGCTTCAACGACTGGAGAATTGGAAATGCAAGTTTCATAGACTGTGACCCCTCGAGCTGTTTGAGTATTCTGGACCTATCACCTAGGTGGATTTCTCAACTCTATTACATTTTAGTTAGCACTGTTACATCTGTGGGCCCCACTGTGACAGTGAATTCCTGATTGGAATGAGGATCTGCATACAAACTGAGATTAATCAGATTGGGAAGTTATCAAGCCTCATGCCCACACGGTATCCATGTTTTCTCATTTGATGGAACGTATGTTTATATTATTACAAAGTGCATACAGTTCTCCTCCTTTTATGCCCAGTATGTCAGTACAACATCCAATTTGTGTTGGTGAGTGTGTGGAGAACGTGGTACTTTTTTCCATCTGTGGTGGACTTGCCCAATGATTGCCCATTTGTGGCAGGCAGAGCATTTGGAGATTAGGGCAGTAGTGGAGCAGTATTTCTCCCTTGCCCCCCCCCCCCCCCCCCCACCCAGAATACCTCACTTTGGTCTTATACTCAGAACAAAGACAGATCTTCACCAACTAGAGAAGAATTTAAAGGAAAATTTTCAGTTTCAGTTGGTAGATGCAGACAGTTATAAATACTGTCAAGTTAGACATTGGTTGGGGGGTAAATATCAGAAAGCTCTTTTAGAAGCAAAGCCTACAGTGATGGAAGATTGGAGAGCTCATTTCACAAGAGGATTAACAAAATGTGTAGTATCATTATAACCCCTCAAGAGGACTCAAACATCAATAGGAAGTAAATTTAGGGGAGGAATTGACCAAGGACAATTGTGAGGAAATTAATATTGGGATAGCTAAAAGCTTTCTATGTCAGCATTGATTGTGAAAAAGATTTTATATAGGTGATGCCTGAATCCACATAGACTTGGTAAGGTATCCTGGGGGAAAGTAGGAATATTGGAGGGAAAGTGGGGAAGGTGGTATGAAAATACACATCTGATGGGGGTGCCAAAATTCAAAATATATTAGATGCAAGGTCAAGACAAAATTATTCAATTTAATTCAAATCAATTCTTGTATACCGCTAATATCCCCTTTCCAGGGTTCAGTGTGGTTTACATTCTAGGTGAGACAAAAGCAAATAGTGTTAGTGTGAGGTATGAGAAACATTAGAGATCCTTGGATTAATGCATGAGACTAACAACATTAAGGATAATGGATGATACTAGGAGGTCAAAGTCATGATGGATTGTTATGAAGCAGTCTTTGGTAAAAGAAAGGTTTTTAGCCTCTTACTGAAGTTGAGGCAGATGTTTTCTGTTCTGATGGGAATAGGTAGAGAGTTCCATATTTTGACTCCCAAGAATGGGGAATAGAGAGCTGAAAATCTTCTGATTTCTAATTGTCTTTTGGAACGGTGATGCTAGCATCAGTTGTTTCAGTCTGGTAGACTGGACCAGACAGCAAAGTAGTCTTAGTCAGCAGTTCAGAGGTGAAGCCCTGTAGGATTTGAAAAACTAAACAAGCATCTTTGAACCTGAGTCTTTCTGCTATGGGAAGCCAGTGTCAGTTTGTTTAGATGAGTTGAAACACTGGTATATCTATCCAATTTGCATATTACTCTAGCAGTTGTGTTCTGTATGGTTTGCAGTTTTTTTTTTTCTGATATTGACACTTAATACCAAGGAATAGAATGTTACAGTAATCCAAGTGAGGTGAGACCAACATTTGGACTAGTAGTGCGAAGGCTTTTTGGTCGAAAAATGATCTGAGTATACGTATGTCTCATTTTGCATAGTGTTTTCTTCCATACCTGGTTAATATGGGAAGTGAAGGTGAGTGAAGAGTCAAGCAAGACCTGTAGTACTCTGGTTTCAGATTTGACTGTAAAGATTTGACCATTGGTCAAGGATATTGATGATAGGACCTCAACTCCATGATTTCAGAACCACAGGACCTTGGTTTTTTGTGCATTCAATGTCAGTTTATTGATCAGGACCCAGGTGCTGACAGCAGTCATACCATTCGCTACAGACTGAGTTGGATCTATGTTTGATACTGTCACTGGTAAGAGAAGCAGGATGTCATCCGCATAGGATAATAGTAGTTCATTAAGTCCCAGGTGTATTGAGGCAAGGGATGACATAAAAAGATTGAACAGGTGAAAGGGGAGATCCCTGTAGGACCCCACAGTTAGGAGACCAGTAGTTGGAAAGTTATTTGTTTTGCTTGACAGAATAACTTTAATTTGAAAGGAATTCGCTGAACCATTTGAACACAGTCCCTGTTATTCCTATACTAGTAAAAAAGGCCCGTTTCTGTAGGCAAGGAAACGTACCTTAGGCAGGCAAATACCCCCCCCCCCACGCTACGGCCCCCTCGAACCCCCCCCCCCCCCCACGAACCTGTCGATTCCCCCCCCCCCCCCCCGTGCCGGCGAACCCCCGCCTCCGCCGTTGTGCTACCTGTGCTTACAGCCGTGTTGTTCTGCCCTTCGCGTAGTTTCCTTAATCATCTTGTCTGGAAGTTCCTCTGCGTGCATCTGACGTCAGACGCACGCAGATAAACTTCAGTGAAGATGATTGAGTAACCTACGCGAATGGCAGAACAACACTTGGGCTGTCAGCACAGGTAGTGCACAGCGGGGGGGGGGGGGCGTTTTTTGGCGGTCCGAGGGGGGAATCGACAGGTTCACAGAAGGGGGGGTTCAAGGGGGCCGTAGCACGGGGGGGTGACAGATGATTCCGAGGCAGTAGGAGGAGTAGGGAAACAGCTGTCTTGACGTCAGTGACGTCCGTGCGTGTCTGCCTCGCAGACCACCTCCAGCCAGGGAGCCACGGTCCCAAGCACAGAACGTTGGAGGTGAGAATTATTATATAGGATGAACCAGGCATTCGAGTAGCAAAGTGTTGTCAACCGCATCGAATGCCGCCGATATATCGAATTGGAGAATAATTACTTGGTTGCCTTTGCATAGATGTTGTTTGACATATGTAGTTAGAACTAGCAGCAATGTTTCCATACTATGTGACGATCTGAAGCCAAATTGTAACCAGTGTTTCTGATACATTAGTAAAAAGGGGTATGCTTGTCACTGGACTGTAGTTTGCAGGCAATGTTACATCTAGCTCAGATCCCTTCAGTAGTGGCGTGTGAACAATGTTGCCCATGTCAGGAGGAAGAGAGCCAGTTTTTAAAAGCTGATTGAGATTATCGAGTAGCCAGTTTACTGCTACCTTAAGGATGGATTTGAGTAGGTGTTTTGGTCATTCATCCAGAGAGCAGTTGGCTCAGGAGCATTTCAACAGCATTGATCTTACATCCTCAACTGTTAGTGGTTGAAAAGATACCCAGTTTTGGTCAGCTTTGAGTGAGTCTTTGGGTTGTAGGATTTTTGGAAATTAATGTTGAGCTATGGGTTGGACTGTTTTCCTCTGTTGGTGTAGCTTTAAATAGTTTGGACCTAATTTGGAGGATCTTATTGGCGAAATGATCAGCTAGGTCTTGGGCAGTGGGACATGTTGTCTGTGAATGTTCATCCTTATTAGTGGAAGCTAGTGTTTTAACTAAGGAGAACATTTTTTTTGTTTTCAAGATCATCTTGACCTATTAGGCTGATACAGTATTGGCATTTTGAGTCAGCTACTTTCTTTTTGTAGCTTTGGAAGGCTGACTTCCATTTGGATTTATCAGTCGTATCTTTGTTGTTTCTCCATTGCTTTTCTAGTCGCTGATATTCCTTTTTTAGGATGGATAGTTCCTCTGTAAACCATGGTGAATTTCTGGATATCTTGATATATTGAGGGTTGTGACAGAATAGGGGCCCAAATTATGCCTATTGAGAGTATGGGAAGATGATCATGCAAGGAATATTAAAAATTGCTAGACCATGTTACCAGATCAAGGGTGTAGCTACCAAAGGGTGTAACTACCATTAGGTAAGCCTGGGAGGTGTTCAAATGCATTCTTCTATGACTTCATTCCCATGCCTACCTTTCCTCCAAAGTATTCATATTTAGATTTTCAAGTGTGTTTTCATATACTGTATGGTGAACACCTTTAATTATTTTAGTAGCCACCCACTGGATCAACTCCAAATGAGGTTTCACCAAACATATACCTCTTTCTTTCTGCTACCCATTCCTCTCCCTATATTCTGGGGGGAGGGGGGGGTTCATTGCCTTATCTCCTTGTTTGCTACCTTAGAATCATAAGATGCAGTCATTACCAGATCCTGCTCTTCTTTCATGTACAGGAGAATATCATCCCTTATACTGTGCCGCTGTCCTGGGATTTTGCAACCCAAATGTGTGACCTTGTATTTTTTTTAACATTAAATCTTAGCTGCTAAATTCTAGCCCATTCTTCAGATTTTGCTATATTTTTCCTCATATTATCCACATCTTGCAGGGTATCTACCCATGTTGCAGATTTTAGTATCATCTACAAAAAGTGTAAAACTTCCCTAAAAGTCCTTTGAATATGTCCCTCACAAAAATTTTGAAAAGAACCTGGGCAGACTGGATGGACTGTTCAGGTCTTTATCTGCCGTCATTTACTATGTTATGTTACCAAGGACTGATTCCTGCAGCATACAACTATAATGCCTCTTTCTTCAGAGCAAACTCCATTTACCATCACCCTTTGTCACTTCCCTTCCATCAGCTTCTAACCTAGTCATTCACTTTAGGGGCTTTTGGTTAGGGGTTAATAAAAATATATATTAAAATACAGATTAAGTGACCACAAATTAGAGAGAGAAATATACAGTCAAAAACTGACCAAACAAAAACTGATAGGAATCCCAAGAAGGCAGTTTAAAATTGGAGAAATAGAAACAGAAATGCAGTTCCTATACTGTGCAAAATACAAAGAGAGTAGAGATGCATATTTCCTTAAGCTGACAGAGATGACACAATTTCCCTCAGAGGGGCTGAAGCTACTGTGAACCTATCCATACAGTTAACATGGGGCATTACTGGCCAAGCAATGCAGAGAGAGGGGTTGAGCATGGGTATTAACTCACATTGCAATGCACAGGGGGGGAAAAAAGTTCTAATGTTAGATTATCATGATACATTTTTCACTAGTTCCAGGACGGTACCTACCTCCCTAAACCAATAGCTTTTCTGTCAGTGCCTGAGCAGTGATTGGTTCAGACACTGACATGAAAGGTGACATTTTTAAAAATCTCTTCCCAACTGCCAAATAAGGGGAAAATTCCCTTATGTTGCAGACTGACCCCTACTCGGTGCATGCCTGCCTGCATGCACGCCTGCCTGCATGCCTGCCCAGTGTAGGGTGCCACCATTTTTTTTCAAGATGACAGTGGTGCTGGAGGCAGGAACAAGTGGACATGACTCTTGCCACTTTCAAGGTATGAACTGGGAAGGGGTATCGGGGGAGCCTGGGGGTGGGGGGGGGGGTACACTAGACACCAGGGAAAAGTTTTATTTCTTTTTTTTTTTTCATTCAGGGTTAGGAGTAACCTCACCCCAAATGAAAAAAAACTGTATACCAGGGAAAGGTGGTTCTTTTTACAGTTAGGATCGGGAGGGAAGAGAGAGGATTAGGGATGCACTAGACACCAGGGATGCATTTGCTGTTGGGGGTCAGTTTGTTGGGGCATGGAGGGAGGCCCAGTGCAGTTCGCAGTGATTAATTTCTTTTTGTTTGTTTGTTTGTTTTTTAAGATATCATCCTTCCTGTCAGTGCCCGAACTAATCACTACTCAGACATTAACAGTAAAAGTAACATTTTGCAATTGCCTGGGGGAGTAATTTGCATGCTCATTGCTTACAGCATGGCAGCAGAACTTTTTCACATTAATGTCTTAAAAGAATCAGCACACTGAGGCAGCTTTACTGCATGCCTTTCTGTATTGTCCCCAGAATGAGGATGAAAAGAATAATCCAAATTATAGCTACCTGATGCTAGGGTCCACCTTGGGGGGTCAGCACTCAAGAAAAAGATCTGGGTTTCATTGTAGATAATACGCTGAAATCTTCTGCTCAGTGTGTGGCAGCAGCCAAAAAAAGCAAACAGGATGGAAAGAAGACAGATGAGGGAAAATATGATTGAGCACTACAAAATCCTGAATGGTGTAGAACGAGTAGAAGTAAATTGACTTTTTACTCGTTCCAAAGGTACAAAGATTAGGGTACAAATAGGAGGAAATATTATTTCACTCAAAGAATAGTTAAGCTCTTGAACTCTTTGCCGGAGGAGGTGGTAACAGCGGTTATTGTATCTGAGTTTTAAAAAGGTTTGGACAAATTCCTGGAGGAAAAATCCATAGTCTGCTATTGAGACAGACATGGGAAGCAACTGCTTGCCCTGGGATTTGTAGCATGGATTGTTGCCATGATTTGGGTTTCTGCCATGTACTTGTGACCTGGCTTGGCCACTGTTTGGAAAACAGGATACTGGGCTAGATGGATCATTGGTCTGACCCAATATGGCTACTCTTATGTTCTTAAAACTCCATTTATTTCTGAGGGAGATAGGGAAACCAGAGAAACAGCAGTTATGTTATATCTTGCCACAGACCAGAAATATAATATGACTAGAGGAAAAAGAATGACCATCACCAGAACCCAGAAATTGGCTTTAATGACATTTCTATAATTTTTTTATTTTTTGTTTTATGTATTGTTTTGGCAATGCATGCAAATTGCCAGCCTAAAAGCTTCCTGGATTCTATATCTATAACATAAATAGACATGTGCTCTGCACCTTTATTTCTTGTATGTGCTATTGTTAAAAACTCCACTGTGCATGGGATCCTGGGAACAGGAAGGACATTCTCTGTAAATGTGGTCAGGGCCTGTGAGGTTCAATACACAGTGGCAGCCTTTGTCGTACATTAGTAGCTGAACTGGCAACAGGAAAATTCATTCAGGACTTGTTGTCCTGCACCCATTTGATAAAAGATACAGATGGAGTCAGACTTTCTGTTACTAATTCCAACCTGTTCTGCACGTTCAGCTGCTGAAAGTCGGATCCTGCTTTTAAAACTTAAAATGTAAGTGTGCCTTTGGAAGCTGGCTTGTTTCTGAGTTCTTGGCATTTTCCTCTTTCAAGCCATGTGGACGTGATTGCAGACCTAGATAATTCTGCCTCTTTGAAGTCCGGCCTCAGAAGCAGTTTGTAGAGTTGCAAATATGGGCTTAGTATTCCCAGTAAATTTCACTTTGGAACTTTTTTTTTTTTATGGTCAGTCTGTGTTTATATGTATTAACCTGTTATTGTACACCACTACAGACAGGATCTGGGGAGGTCTCTACTAGGTATATGGCCTTCTGAGGTCTTTAGGTATACAACACCATAGTGTTGTTTGTTAGAGATCACTGAAGTGAGATGGATCAGATGTGCTAGGTGGAGTGAGGTGTGTTGAATGCCGGATCTCATCATCTTCATCTATACAATTTTCACTGCACCTTACCTCTACTAACTCTCTTGGGCCTACCTTGGGTTGAGCCTGCCAACTGTGGTGTTTTTGTCATGTGAACAGATATTTGCCAAGTAGTAGATTGAAAAAATGTATATGTTTTCACATATAGCTACTTCCCAGCAGTGTTGTTAAAAGTACGTAGGTCAATGTACTTAAGTAAAAGTAAAAATAAATGTATATTTTAATACTTAAGTAAAAGTACAGTGAAGAACACATTAAAAAATGTACTTAAGTGAAAGTAAAAAAGTTATTACCTAGTATAATACTTTTTGAATAAAAATATTGCAACTACGATAAGTATAACTATTGTTAACATTTTTATCCCAACAATTTTATTGCTGTACAATTCAATCCACTTTGCTAACTCTGAATATCATCAAGCACTGATGCAAGAATGTAAATGTGTGGAAACCCTTCAGTCTTAAGGCCAGGTAAGCAGACTTTCTCTCTAAAGACTATATCAATCCAGTGGACAGTCACCCCAGGATAAAATATTTCATGGGATGCCCACAGCAGTCTGTTCTGGTAGAGACATATGGCTGTTCAACCAAGAGTTGCAACTTGCTTCATCTCCATCTCCGCTTCAAAGTGACTGAACTCATCAGTGTTTTGTTTGGCTGGAGACCAGTAACCAATTCAACAAACACAGGCACCTCCACTGCTCTCATAGGCTATATTCACCAAACAGCAAAATTTAAGATGAGATGATCCACTGTTTTCATGTTGAGGTTTGCAATAGCAAAACCCTGTTCCGGGTTTTGTTCTTTCATTCGGTTTACCAAGTAATCATCATTTATGTCTGCTTTTACTTTTAACTGCAACCATCAGATGCAACTGAATAAAAGTAGTAAACATTGGTGAAATTATTACATTGATAAAAGTAAAAAGTAACAAATATTTCCTATACTGCTTTATAAGTAAAAGTGACAAAACCTTTACTTAAGTGCAGTAACTAGTTGCATTTACTTAGTTTACAACACTGTCCCAGCACTGTAGAATAATACCTGCTCTTTTGGTGCTCTTTTTATTAAACTGATCTGTAAATCACTGGCTCATTTAGCTTTACAAAGGTCTGATTGACCCAGTTTGACCATGATATCATATATCGTGTAACAAAATTGTATGCTATAGTCAGATATAATTTCTGACAGTGTTCAAATCATGATTGGCCTGCCTCTGCAAACCTAGAAACTGCAAGGGAGCAGCCAAAAACCATTTAAACATAATTAGATGGTAACATTTTTAATTGGTACTACTTGATGATCATTGTTGTTTTAAGTGCTGCCCAGTGTGTGTAGGGTATAGATTCCTCTAAAGACCAGGTGTAATTCTAGGGCTCTAAAATGACAATATAGAAGTGGAGGCATAGGCAACTCCAATACTCAAAAGCTGCAAACTAGTCTGGTGGTCAGAATATCCATAGAGAACATTGATCAAACCAATTTGGTCTAAGGGCATAGTTAATTTATACATTGTTTATTCTGAAAACCAAGGCAGGTCTGTGGGTTTGATATTGGTATTGTACCCTATAATATCCCCCCCCCCCCCCCCCAAAAAAAAAAAAAAAAAAAAAAATATTCTAGGAGAAGCTTGTGAAACTTGAGGCATCTGCAAGTCAGCCAAAATGGAACCAGCATGGATAAAGTAGTTGAAAGCCCTGATGATTCTTTTAACATATTTATAAATGACCTAGAGATGAGAGTAACTAGTGAGGTAATTACATTTGCTGATGACACAAAGTTATTCAAAGTCGTTAAATCGCGGGAGGATTGTGAAAAATTTCAAGAGGACCTTAAGAGATTGGGAGACTGGGCGTCTAAATGGCAGATGACGTTTAATGTGAGCAAGTGCAAAGTGATGCATGTGGGAAAGAGATACCTGAATTATAGCTACATCATGCAAGGTTCCACGTTAGGAGTCCCCGACCAAGAAAGGGATCTAGGTGTCGTCGTTGATATGTTGAAACCTTCCGCTCCCCCCGTTTTCTATTTCTGTTGATGGCTCTCTCATTCTCCCTGTCTCCTCAGCTCGAAACCTTGGGGTCATCTTTGACTCTTCTCTCTCCTTCTCTGCACATATCCAGCAGATTGCCAAGACCTGTCGTTTCTTTCTTTACAACATCCGTAAAATCCGCCCCTTTCTTTCCGAGCACTCTACCAAAACCCTCATCCACACCCTTGTCACCTCTCGTTTAGACTACTGCAATCTGCTTCTTGCTGGCCTCCCACTTAGTCACCTCTCCCCTCTCCAGTCGGTTCAAAACTCTGCTGCCCGTCTCGTCTTCCGCCAGGGTCGCTTTACTCATACTCCCCCTCTCCTCAAGACCCTTCACTGGCTCCCTATCCATTTTCGCATCCTGTTCAAACTTCTTCTACTAACCTATAAATGTACTCACTCTGCTGCTCCCCAGTATCTCTCCACACTCGTCCTTCCCTACACCCCTTCCCGTGCACTCCGCTCCATGGATAAATCCTTCTTCTGTTCCCTTCTCCACTACTGCCAACTCCAGACTTCGCACCTTCTGTCTCGCTGCACCCTACGCCTGGAATAAACTTCCTGAGCCCCTACGTCTTGCCCCATCCTTGGCCACCTTTAAATCTAGACTGAAAGCCCACCTCTTTAACATTGCTTTTGACTCGTAACCACTTGTAACCACTCGCCTCCACCTACCCTCCTCTCTTCCTTCCCGTTCACATTAATTGATTTGATTTGCTTACTTTATTTATTTTTTTGTCTATTAGATTGTAAGCTCTTTGAGCAGGGACTGTCTTTCTTCTATGTTTGTGCAGCGCTGCATATGTCTTGTAGCGCTATAGAAATGCTAAATAGTAGTAGTAGTAGTAAGCAAATAGAATGTTAGGAAATAATGGAAAACAAAAATGAGGATGTTATAATGCCTTTGTATCACTCCATGGTTCGACCGTACTTCGAGTATTGTGTTCAATTCTGGTCGCCGCATCTCAAAAAAGATACAGTGGAATAAGAAAACTTACAGAGAAGGACGAAGAAAATGATAAAGGGGATGGGATGACTTCCCTCTGAGGAAAGGCTAAAGCAGCTAGGGTTCTTCAGCTTGGAGAAAAGGCGGCTGAGGGGAGATATGATAGAAGTCTATAAAATAATGAGTGGAGTTGAACGGGTAGATGTGAAGCTTCTGTTTATGCTTTCCAAAAATACTAGGACTAGGGGGCATGCGATGAAGCTACAATGTAGTAAATTTAAAACGAATCGGAGAAACATTTTCTTCACTCAACGTGTAATTAAACTCTGGAATTCGTTGCCAGAGAATGTGGTAAAGGTGGTTCACTTAGCGGAGTTTAAAAAAAGTTTGGATGGCTTCCTAAAGGAAAAGTCCACTGACCATTATTAAATGGACTTGGGGAAAATCCACTATTTCTGGGATAAGCAGTATAAAATGTTTTGTACTTTTTTGGGATCTTGCCAGGTATTTGTGACCTGGATTGGCCACTGTTGGAAACAGGATGCTGGGCTTTATGGACCTTTGCAGGCGTATTTTCGAAAGAGAAGGGTGCCCATCTTTTGACACAAATCGGGAGATGGGCGTCCTTCTCCCAGGGTCGCCCAAATCGTCATAGTCGAAAGCTGATTTTGGGTGTCCTCAACTGCTTTCTGTCATGGGGACAACCAAAGTTCACGGGGGCATGTCGGAAGCATAGCGAAGGCGGGACTGGGGCTTGCTTAACATATGGGCGCCCTCGGCCGATAATGGAAAAAAGAAGGGCATCCCTGATGAGCACTTGGACAACTTTATTTGGTCCATTTTTTCTTGCGACCAAGCCTCAAAAAGGTGCCCGAACTGACCAGATGAACTCCCCTTACTCCCCCAGTGGTCACCAACCCCCTCCCACCCTAAAACAAACCTTTAAAAATATTTTTTGCCAGCCTCAACTGTCATACTCAGGTCCCTCGCAGCATTATGCAGGTCCCTGGAGCAAGTTTGTGGGTACAGTGCACTTCAGGCAGGCGGACCCAGGCCCATCCCCCCCCCCCCACCTGTTACACTTGTGGTGGTAAATGTGAGCCCTTCAAAACCCACCAGAAACCCACTGTACCCACATCTAGATGTCCCGCCTCACCCCTTAGGGCTATGGAAGTGGTGCACAGTTGTGGGTTTTGGGGGGGCTCAGCAAACAAGGTATGGGAGCTATGCACTTGGGAGCAAATTTGTGAAGTCCACTGCAGTGCCCCCTAGGGTGCCCGGTTGGTGTCCAGGCATGTCAGGGGGACCAGTGCACTACGAATGCTGGCTCCTCCCATGACCAAATGGCTTGGATTTGGTCGTTTCTGAGATGGGCGTCCTCGGTTTCCATTATCGCCGAAAATCAGAAACGACCAAGTCTAAGGATGACCATCTCTAAGGTCAACCTAAATTTCAGGATTTGGGCGTCCCCGACCATATTATCAAAATTAAATATGGACGCCCATCTTGTTTTAATAATACGGGTTTCCTCGCCCCATCACAGGGCCGTCCTGCGAGGACGTCCCCAGGAAAACTTGGGCGTTCCTTTTGATTATGCCCCTCTTCGTCTTTCCCAGTATGGCAATACTTATGTACTTATGTAAAATAAAAAAAATTTTTAAATCCAGTAAAAATTGGGCTTTTGGAAAGGGTTTAACAAAGTACATCACAAAGGACTCCTAAGGAAACCAAAAAATAATGGGATAGGAGGCAATGTCCTATTGTAGACCTGGAACTGCTGAAAATATAGAAAACAGAGTAGGGTGAATACTGGAGTGCTCCAGAGATCTGTACTGGGACCAGTGCTTTTCAACATATTTATAAATGATCTGGAAATAGGAACAATTTTTATTATTATTTATTATGACATTTCTACCCCACATTTTCCCAAGAAAGCTCAAGTTCAATGCGACTTACATAACAAATTAAGAAGCTTTACAAGACAATTAATATGAGAATACAACTATTTAAAAATAAATAAAATTTCTTTTTATATTAGCTGATCACAGATCTAAAGAAGTGGGTTTCAAGTAAACTTCTAAACGACATATTATCGACTGAGTGTCTGATATACTTGGATTATTTATTTATTTATTTGTAGTGAACATTTATATCCCACATAATCCCACCAAGGCAGGCTCTATGTGGCTTATAATGCTAAGGAAAAGTACATCACAATAAGTCAAGTGAGATCATCAGATTTGCAGATGACACCAAATTATTACAAGTTGTTAAATCGCATGTGAATTGTGAAAAATTGCAGGAGGTCATTGGGAGACTAGAAGACTGGGAATCCAAATATCATGTGAACAATACACATAAGGGAAGAATAGCCCAAATTATATCCATATGTTACTAGGTTTCACATGGGGAGTCACTACCCAGAAAAGAGATATATGCATCATTGTGGACAGTATACTGAAATCTTTTACTCAGTGTGTTTCAGCAGCCAAAAAAGCAAGCATAATGTTAGGAATTATTAGGAAAAGAATAGTGAATAAAACAAAGAATATCATAATGCCTCTGTATCATTCCATGGTGCGACCACACTTTGACTATTGTGTGTAGTTCTGATAGCTACATCTTTAAAAAAAATATATAGCGGAATTATTAAAAAAAAATGTTCTGAAGAGAGCAACCAAAATGATAAAGGGGATGAAACAACTCTATGAGGAAAGGCTAAAGAGGTTATATAGAAACAGAGAAAAATGTAGGCAGCCCATATAGCCTATCCAAAGTACACATATTGATATCTTTAGGTCTGTCCACATACAGTGGTGGAAATAAGTATTTGAT
This sequence comes from Microcaecilia unicolor, assembly GCF_901765095.1. Lineage (NCBI taxonomy): Eukaryota > Metazoa > Chordata > Amphibia > Gymnophiona > Siphonopidae > Microcaecilia > Microcaecilia unicolor. Next base: position 137,359,832 of record NC_044031.1, on the reverse strand, counting down.
CCCTTGCTGATTTTGTAAGTTTGCCCACTGACAAAGACATGAGCAGCCCATAATTGAAGGGTAGGTTATTGGTAACAGTGAGAGATAGCACATCACAAATTAAATCCGGAAAATCACATTGTGGAAAGTATATGAATTTATTTGCATTCTGCAGAGGGAAATAAGTATTTGATCCCCCCACCAACCAGTAAGAGATCTGGCCCCTACAGACCAGGTAGATGCTCCAAATCAACTCGTTACCTGCATGACAGACAGCTGTCGGCAATGGTCACCTGTATGAAAGACACCTGTCCACAGACTCAGTGAATCAGTCAGACTCTAACCTCTACAAAATGGCCACGAGCAAGGAGCTGTCTAAGGATGTCAGGGACAAGATCATACACCTGCACAAGGCTGGAATGGGCTACAAAACCATCAGTAAGACGCTGGGCGAGAAGGAGACAACTGTTGGTGCCATAGTAAGAAAATGGAAGAAGTACAAATGACTGTCAATCGACAAAGATCTGGGGCTCCACGCAAAATCTCACCTCGTGGGGTATCCTTGATCATGAGGAAGGTTAGAAATCAGCCTACAACTACAAGGGGGGAACTTGTCAATGATCTCAAGGCAGCTGGGACCACTGTCACCACGAAAACCATTGGTAACACATTACGACATAACGGATTGCAATCCTGCAGTGCCCGCAAGGTCCCCCTGCTCCGGAAGGCACATGTGACGGCCCGTCTGAAGTTTGCCAGTGAACACCTGGATGATGCCGAGAGTGATTGGGAGAAGGTGCTGTGGTCAGATGAGACAAAAATTGAGCTCTTTGGCATGAACTCAACTCGCCGTGTTTGGAGGAAGAGAGATGCTGCCTATGACCCAAAGAACACCGTCCCCACTGTCAAGCATGGAGGTGGAAATGTTATGTTTTGGGGGTGTTTCTCTGCTAAGGGCACAGGACTACTTCACCGCATCAATGGGAGAATGGATGGGGCCATGTACCGTACAATTCTGAGTGACAACCTCCTTCCCTCCGCCAGGGCCTTAAAAATGGGTCGTGGCTGGGTCTTCCAGCACGACAATGACCCAAAACATACAGCCAAGGCAACAAAGGAGTGGCTCAGGAAGAAGCACATTAGGGTCATGGAGTGGCCTAGCCAGTCACCAGACCTTAATCCCATTGAAAACTTATGGAGGGAGCTGAAGCTGCGAGTTGCCAAGCGACAGCCCAGAACTCTTAATGATTTAGAGATGATCTGCAAAGAGGAGTGGACCAAAATTCCTCCTGACATGTGTGCAAACCTCATCATCAACTACAGAAGACGTCTGACCGCTGTGCTTGCCAACAAGGGTTTTGCCACCAAGTATTAGGTCTTGTTTGCCAGAGGGATTAAATACTTATTTCCCTCTGCAGAATGCAAATAAATTCATATACTTTCCACAATGTGATTTTCCGGATTTAATTTGTGATGTGCTATCTCTCACTGTTACCAATAACCTACCCTTCAATTATGGGCTGCTCATGTCTTTGTCAGTGGGCAAACTTACAAAATCAGCAAGGGATCAAATACTTATTTCCACCACTGTATGCTTTATGACAAAGACAACTGACCATTTTAGTAGCTGCCCTCTGGACCGATTTCATCCTGTTTATATCTTTTTGAAGGTGCACTCTCCAGAATTGTACATGGCATTATAAATGAGGTCTCACCAGAGTCTTATACAGGGACATCATCACCTCCTTTTTCTTACTGACCATTCCTCACCCTGTGCACCCAAGCATCCTTCTAGCTTTCACCATCACCTTTTCTACCTGTTTGGCTACCTTAAGATCATCACATATAATCGCACCCAAGTCCCACTCTTCTTTCATGCACAAAAGTTCTTCACTCCTAAAACTGCACCATTCACTCGGGTTTTTGCAGCCCAGTGCTTGACCCTGCATTTTTTAACATTAAATCTAAGCTGCCAAATTCCGTACCATTTCTCTACCTTCCCTAAGTCCTTCCTCATGTTATGCACACCATCATGAGTGTCTACCCTATTTCAAATTTTGGTATCATCCGCAAAGAGGCAAACCTTACCAGACAGCCCTTCAGCAATGTCACTTACAAAAACGTTAAAAAGAACCAGCCCAAGAACTGAACCTTGCGGTGTAGCACTGGTAATATCTGCTTCGTCAAAATGAACTCTATTTACCACTACCCTCTGTCACCTTCCACTCAACCAGTTCCTAATCCATTCAGTCACTTTAGGACTTTTACTGAGGGCACTCTATTTATTTGTTGCCTATGCGGAACCATGTCAAAGGCTTTGCTAAAACCTAAATACACCACCACGTCTTGCTCTCTCTCTCTCTTGATCCAACACTCTGGTCATCCAGTCAAAGAAATGAATCAGATTTGTATGACAAGACCTGCCTCTAGTGAAACCATGTTGTCTCGGATCTTATAATCCATTGGATTCTAAAAACGTTACTATTTTCTGTTTTAAAAGCATTTCCATTAGTTTACTTACCACAGAAGTCAAGTAAACTAATGGAAATGCCTTTAAAACAGAAAATAGTAAAGTTTTTTTTAATCCAATGGATTATAAAGACCCGAGGTAACACGGTGAGTCAGTCTTACCGGCCTGTAGTTTCCATCCTCTTCCATACTTCCACTTTTGTAGAAAGAGACCACATCTGTTCTTTTCCAAAACATTGAAAAGGTCAGCCAGCGGAGCCAGTAGAACTTCCCTAAGTTCCTTCCATACCCTCAAATGTATGTTGTCTGGCCCAATCACTTTGTCCACCTTTAGTTTAGCTAGCTCCTCATGAACACAGTCCTTTGAAAATCGTTCAGGGGATACAACTCCATTTCTGTTTGTCTCCGTGGTCCTTCTCCCGACCCTTCAGTAGTGAACATAGAACAGAAATATTTGTTAAGCAAGTCTGCCTTATCTTTATCAAGTCTTGTCTCTCCATTTTACCATATTGGCTATATTTTTTCTTCCATGTGCATCTTTGCTTTCCTGACTACCAGCTTCTAGATATTGTTGCCTGTCTTCCTCTTTCTGTAATCCCTTGTAGTTTATAAGGGTAACCTATTTTTCCTTACCATTGCAGCTACTACTTTTGAGAACCAGAGAGGCCTCCTTTTTCTCTTACTTTTATTTACTTTCCTGCAAAATGGTTTGTTGCCCTTTCAAATAGTTCCTTTCAGTTTTGCCCACTGCTTTACAACTTCTTCCAGATGTTCCCATCCAGGCAGTAATTTCATGAGGTAATTCCCCATCTGAATAAAGTTAGTTTTTTTGAAGTCTAGAACCATCACTTTTGAATGAACCCTCTCCACATCTATCTTAGTATTAAACCACACCATCTGATGATCACTGGATGCCAGATGATCACCTACTATAACATCAGAAACACTCTCCTCTTTAGTAAGCATTAAGTCGATTATGGCCTCATCCCACGAGGGTTCCATTACCACCTGCTAGAATAGTTCCCCCTCTAGATAATCCAGGATCTCTCTGCTTCTAAAAGACCCTGCAATAAGGATACCCCAATCATCATCTGCCATGTTAAAATCACCTACTAGTAGTACTTCCCTTTTCACAGGTATATTTTGAATGTCTTCAATTAAATCCCTGTCCACTTCTGCCTGTGAAAGAGGCCTGTATATCATACCAATGTAAATACATTTGCCATTCCCTATTTCCAGATTGACCCACAGTGCCTCTTCCTTACCCTATAGGTCCTGCAATTGTGTGGTTTTAATATGATTTATTTATTTATTAATTACATTTGTACCCCGCGCTTTCCCGCTCATTGCAGGTTCAATGCGGCTTACATAGTAGTTAGGATTTCAGTGAATTACAGAGAGAAGTACAGTCTGTAGCAGCATTGTCTTAGCGTAGCAGTATAGAAGTAGTTACTTGTTATCGCAAGACAAGGGGTGTAGTATAGGTGGGAGAATTAGGGAGGGGGTGGGTGAGTTGTTTTAGTCAGGAGATTTGGTGTGAGAGAATAGGGGGGGAGGAGAAGTAGGAGGATTGGTGGGAGGGGGTCTAGTTCCTTGTCATTATCGCTTGGCTGGTTGTTATGTGGATGGGTACATAGTTTAGGTTGGATCATTTGGGTAAGCTTGTTTGAAAAGGTGGGTTTTCAGTAGTTTCTGAAAGGTAAGGTGATCGTCGATTGCTCGAATAGATCTTGGTATGGTGTTCCAGAGTTGGCTGCCTATGACAGAGAAGTTGGATGCATAGTAGGTTTTATACCTGAGTCCTTTGCAGTTGGGAAGGTATAGGTTGAGATAGGTTCGCGAAGATTTTGATCCGTTCCTGGGTGGGAGGTCGATTAGTTTGTCCATGTAGCTTGGGGATCCTCTGTGGATTATCTTGTGGATCAGTGTGTGTACTTTGAAGTTTATTCATTCTTTGATAGGGAGCCAGTGGAGCTTTTCATGTAGAGGTGTTGCGTGCTCAAATCGTGATTTACCAAAAATGAGTCTGGCTGCCGTGTTTTGGGCAATCGGGAGTTTTTTCAGGACTTGTGTCTTACAACCAATGTAAATACTATTGCAGTAGTCAGCGTGAGTGAGTACTGTGGATTGTACCAGGCTGCGGAATGTTTTAATGGGAAGGTATGGTTTGACACGTTTCAGTACCCACATCATGTTGAACATTTTCTTCGTGGTGCCTATTGCGTGGTTTTCAAGAGATAAATGTTTATCTAAAGTTACTCCTAGGATCTTCAGGTTGTCAGATATGGCGATCGTGACGTCAGGGGTGCTAAGAGTAGTTGGTAGGAGAGTAGAGTGTGCGGATGATAGGATTAGGCATTGCATTTTCTCCTTGTTCATTTTCATCTTAAAGGCGTTGGCCCAAGAGGTTAAGGTATTCATATCAGTGATTATTTTGTCGGCGATTTCTGATAGGTTGGATTTGAAGGGGATGAATATGGTAACATTGTCTGCGTAGATGAAGGGGTTGAGACCATGTTTGGATGGGGATTTGGCTAGGGGGATCATCATAAGATTGAAGAGAATCAGGGATAGAGGAGATCCTTGGGGTACTCCACATTCTGATGACCAGGGGGATGAGATTGTTGTAGTTGACTTGACTTGGTAGGCTCTTGTGGTGATGAAGCTATTTATCCATTTAATGATATTTCCGCCGATCCCTAGTTTATCCATATTAACATATAACACCACTCTCCCCACTCTCCCTCGCTTTCTTCCTACCCTGTGTTTCCTGAACATATTCTCTAACGAGCTACAAACTTTGCCTACAGCTGAAATACACAGAGCAACAAAGAGAACAATATATAAATATTAAAATAAAGGAAGCCTCAAGACTCCAGGGCCGTCACAACTTAGACTGTCACCTCTTCAAGAGTATACAACTATCATAGGCTTCAAATGGAGGGGAAACCCAGACAGTGAAAAAAACTAAGGCTGCATTTCAATTAAAGATTTTGATCATGCGATTAATCGCACGATTAAAGTTGGGCCATAGCTAGCTGTTCATGAAGAGGGGGCACAGGGATGGGCAGGGCAACACATTTTCTCTTCCTATCCCTCCCACTCCCATGAGATATAATACCTTTTGTTGGTGGGGATGCCAAAGCCAGTCGAAGAAATCTACTGTCAGTGTCCCCCTTCCTCCTTGTAATGCCTTCGCAGCAAGGAAGCCAGCAGGGTGCTTCCAGCCACCGATGCCAGCATTCCCTGAGCATGCTCAGTTCATACCCAAGCTAAGCATGCTTGGGGAGTGCAAGCATTGGTGGCTGGAGGCACCTTGCTGACTTCCTCGCTCCTGAGGCAGTATGAGGAGGTAGACGGTGACTCAGGAAGTGGATTTCATCAGCTGGCAGGGTTTCAGCTACCCCACCAGCCATTGAACAGGTACTGTAGCTTTGAAGGGGTCTTCACCCATTCTCTCTCTCTCTCTCTCTCTCTCTCTCTCTCCCCCCTTGCCCCCCCCCCCCTCCGTGCCTTCACCCATTCTCTCTCTCTCTCTCTCTCTCTCTCTGTGCCTTTACCTATTCTCTCTGTCCCCCCTGTGCCTTCATCGATTCTCTTTCTGTGCCCCCTCTGCTTTAACCCATTCTCTCTCTCTCCGTGTCCCACTGTGCCTTCACCCATTCTCTCTCTCTCCAATCCCCCCCCCCCCCCCGTGCCTTCACCCATTCTCTCTCTCTCTAATATGCCTCCTCTCCCACATTCTTCCTTGCCCGCCCACCATCTCTCCCAGGCAATGGCGCCTCCTCTCCCCTCCCTTCCCTTCCCTTCCCGGTTTACCTCATCAATTGTCTTGCAGTACATCTGCACTCTGCAGTGGCCAACATCATATTAAAATGCTGCCTCGGCCTATACAGGCCTTTCCTTCTGACCCAGCACCCTTTCCTGAAATTAGGAAGTTGCATCAGAAGCGGACAGGTCAGAAGGAAAGGCCCAGTGCAGGCCAAGGCAGCATTTCAATACACTGCTGGCCATTGCAGGGTGAAGATGTACTGTAAGACAACTAACAAGGTAAACTGGGAGTGGAAAGCTGCCGGTGGTCCCGAAGGGGAGCAAGAGATGCTGGACTGGGTGGACATGAGGGCCGTTAATCATTAACCCCAATTGATTTTTAAAAAATCGCTATTAATGATTAACACATTGATAGCAACATTAGTCACGATTAACGTACATACCTAGAAAAAAACAATAAGGCAAACCTCACTGTCCCCCAAAGAATCTCTACCAAATACTATGGTAATGTGCATTACTGCTCAATTACTCAAAATATTTCCAAAAAATATATTGAAAAAATTCCACCCCCCCCCCCCCCCCAAAAGTGAAAAAACCTAAAACACCCCGGGGCAATCAACAGCACTTAGCTTGCGATGACATTCCAGTTCACTCCATATTCACTTTCAAATCGCTATGTGCTAAATCAATAATTCCAGAGTGTCCTTTAATCAAACATAATAGTGAGGGATGCAGTTTAGATACTCAGGAATTATTGATTTAGCACATAGCGATTTGAAAGTGAATGTGGAGTGAACTGGAATTTCATTGCAAGCTAAGTGCTGTTGTTTGCCCCAGAATGTTTTAGTTTTTTTTCACATGGGGGCTGGAATATTTTTGGTATATTTTTTGGAACTATTTTGAGTAATTGAGCTGTAATGCATATTGCATATTGTTGGTAGGCTGCACAGATGGTGTCACCAAGAACATTTTAGCTTCCTGGACCATGGTATGCTTTTCCAAGTGCTGCTGAGCAGAGATGTCCACCTATTAAAGAATGGAAGAAGTGTTTTTAGCAGTAGATTGGCTAACCTACTTAAGCGGGCTTTAAACTACGTACAAACTTGCACATTTAAAATAAATTGATTAACATATTTTTTCATTCAGTGCATAATTAAGCTCTGGAACTTAACCAGAAGATGTGGTAAAAGCAGCTAGCATAGCTAGGTTTAAAAAAAGGTTTGGACAAATTCCTACACATAAAGGGCCAGATTCTATATTTGGTGCCTAAGAAATCTGTGTGGAAAACGTTTCCAACTAAGCATATTTATAAGTGGTGCCTAGATTTAGGCGCGGTATATAGAATATGCTTAGTCGATATCTCAGTGCGTAAAACTACACGCCTCCATTTACTCCAACGAAAACATGGTATAAATCCCAGCACATAGATTTAGGTGCAAAGGGCCGTATTCTATAACTATGCGTGTAAATTTCAAAACGTCCATGAAATGCCCATTTTCCCGCCCATAACCATGCTCCTTTTGTCCTATGCACATTATAAGTTAGGTGCACTGCGATATAGAATATGCTGAGTTTTGCGTAAATTCGAATTATTGCCAATTAGTGCTCATAATTTCTTGTTAAGTGCTGTTATCAATTCTAATCAGCTTGTTAAGCCAATTAAGTTACACATGTTGTTTTAGAACACGCCTGGATTTTAGCGCGGATCCCTAGGCACGCTATATAGAATCTGGGGGAAAGTCCATAAACCATTATTAATTACACATGGGGAAAGTCACTGCTTATCCCTGGAGTTGGAAGCATGGAATCTTTCTACTCATTGGGATTCTGCCAACCACAGCTAGAAACAGGATACTGGGCTAGATGGACCCTTGGTCTGACCCAGTAGGGCAATTCTTATGTTCTTATGTGCTGAGTCTACATGTGCACAGAGCTCTAGAATACCAAGGGTGAGGCAGTGGGGGCAGTCCGCCCTGGGTGCAGGCAGCAAGGGGGTGCATGTAGCAGTCACACAGCTATTGGCTCTGCTGATTCCCTGTCCCCTCTGACGTTACTTTCTGTTCCGGGGCATGTGACTGCTCCGTGCACCCCCAGGTGGTGAGGATCATGTGCTTCAGGGAGGGAGGTGGTTGATGCGCCGGGAGGGATGTAGTGGCGACTCATCCCAGGTGGCAACCAGCCTAGGTACGCTACTGGCACAGAATAGGGAGGTAGAACATGGCAGCTTCAGCAGCAGCTGAGAAAGTGTTTCTTTATGGAGTGGGAGGAGCTCTGCAATCTAAATGTATGAAATCTTTTAAATCCAAAACATGGGTGAGCAAAGGCATTTAAGTAACAACTCCAGCTTCATCCTGATGTCTATAAAATTCTAAATAGAATGCAACAGGTAAACACGAATCAATTGTTTACTCTTTTTCAAAAACTACAGACTAGGGGACCTGCCACTTAGATTTAAAACATAAGAGAGAATATTTTTTCACTGAATACAAAATATTTGAAAAGTATTAATCCGCAAACGAACCTTTTCCGGAGGTGCGAAGGCAGTAGAACGAGAGGACATGAAATGAGATTGAAGGGGGGCAGACTAAAGAAAAATGTCAGGAAGTATTTTTTCACGGAGAGAGTAGTGGATGCTTGGAATGCCCTCCCGCGGGAGGTGGTGGAAATGAAAACGGTAACAGAATTCAAACACGCGTGGGATAAACATAAAGGAATCCTATTCAGAAGGAATGGATCCTAAGGAGCTTAGCCGAGATTGGGTGGCAGAGCCAGCCGGTAGTGGGAGGCGAGGATAGTGCCGGGCAGACTTATACGGTCTGTGCCAGAGCCAGTGGTGGGAGGCGGGGCTGGTGGTTGGGAGGCGGGGATAGTGCTGGACAGACTTATACGGTCTGTGCCCTGAAGAGGACAGGTACAAATCAAAGTAGGGTATACACAAAAAGTAGCACATATGAGTTTGTCTTGTTGGGCAGACTGGATGGACCATGCAGGTCTTTTTCTGCCGTCATTTTACTGTGTTACTGAATACAAAATTAAGCTCTGAAATTAATTGCTGAAGTATGTGGTAAAAAAACAGCATAGCTGCGTTCAACGAACATTTTAGACAAGTTCCTGGAGGAAAAGTCCATATACCGTTATTAAGATAGACCTGGGGAATGCCACTTCTTATCCCTGGGGGTAAGTAGCAATGAGTCTTGCCACTTTTTGATACTCTACCAGGTACTTGTGGTCTGGGTTTGCACTGTTAGAAACAGGATACTGGGCTAGATGGACCTTTAGTCTACCCAGTTTGGCTGTTCTTAAAGATTTAAGATGAGATGTTTTGTGTCTGTCTCCAATTATCTGGTAGAGGTCCATTAAGAGCATGATTTATTAAAGTTAAATTTTGGATACATTCATTTTAATATTGTTTTGTGGGGTCTGGCCGCAAAACAATTTTTAGGTTATTTTGGATGATAGAGAATGAAAGGGGCTGCTATTTTAATGCTACATGGTACATAAATTTATATGTATATTTAAAGAGCGTCTGCTTGAGAGGGCTGAGGTGGTGCTTAAAGCCAGACCATGCTGGTTTGGACAAAATTTGTTATAGACTTAATAAGCTTTGGAAAAAAATAAGCACGGGAGATTTATGCATCTGCATCTTACCAGTTTGGTTTGGAACAGATACAGGATGGAAAAGTTATAAAGCCAAAAGAGACAGTGTCTTCTGAGTGCAGGCCCTCCCTCCTCCACAAATCTAAGTATGGGTAGTCCTGCTCTAGGGAGAGCGGCTCTGGAAATATTACCCACTGGTAACACGGTATTTTGTTATTTTTTTTATTGATTGCCTAAATCATCCTCCAGACTTTCTGGTGAGGATGTTGAGAGTGGCTGAGCAGCTGCAGAGTGTGTGATTTGTGGAGATAAAAGGCAGGCTGAAATCCCAGCTCCTGTTATGTTTTTGCTGATTTTAACATCCTCAACCTACAAAGTGGCTTCTTTTTTTTTTTTTAAACCTTGTTAAAGGTAGTGTGTGTATCCTGTGTGGGAAGAGGGGGAAGTGCGGCACTGGGGAAAGTTGTGTGTGTGTTCACATAGTGCAGTGTATCTGTGTGTGGGATGTGTGGGGGGAACGGGAGGTTGTCAGTGGTAGTCATGGGGTTAAGCGCCACTCTTTCCAGCTGCTTGTGTGTCACTGCCAGTAGCCACAAAGAGGCGTGAAAAGAAAGCCGGCAGAATGGAGTGAACCTCCAAAAAATCTGAACTTAATAACTATGTGCTGTAAGTTGTTTTTTACAGTGCATTGATTCTATTCTTAAGCTTCCTGACTTTACATAAAAATGGTGATGAGTTGTACTAGTTACGGAAGCCGTTAGCAAGTACAGACAAGGCAGAATCATAGTGTGGTCCTCTGGTGCCCGCAGCACAGTACTTGTCTTTGTTTTTATGTATGTACAGATATATAACTTTTTTTTATAAAGTGGCAGCACACTCTTGCTTCCTTATTACTTGTGGTCCTCAGGCTGGTTGGCAATGCAAAAAGGCATAACTCCAGCTCTGAGGTTAATGTGAGAAAGAAAGGAGTCTGTTGCAAAACCTCTTCACCAATCTACTGGGCCCCCTCAGAACCAAACGTTAGTATATGTGAAATGAGTTTTGGGTCATTATAGTGTGTGATTGTCTGCTCTGTCCTGCTTTTCTTTCCACTTTTTATTTTGCAACAAAATACATTGGAAAGCTTATTAGGATTTTTTGGAGGAGCTGAAATTCATGAACAGATTCACAGAGTTGTCCCATTTATCAGATTGCTGAAAGAAACATCTGAACCTTTATACTTCATTAATGTGACTCCCCCCCCCCCCCCCCCACCACCACCCCATTTTTCTCTAGAGGGCCATTTTAATTCTGCCACTGGCTATGGATACAGCTAGACTGACTACATTGTCTCTCAGCCAAAATGTCCATTGATATATATATATAGAGAGAGAGAGAGAGAGATGTACACTTCTGGGCTTTACTCTAAAACACATGTGCTATTCTTCTTTACAGGGGTGCCTGCAGCATCTTTAGTGACCCCTGCTGATGTCATCAAGACTAGATTACAGGTGGCAGCCCGTGCAGGTCAAACTACCTACAGCGGTGTTACAGACTGCTTTGCCAAGGTTCTTCGAGAGGAAGGCCCAAGAGCGTTCTGGAAAGGAGCTGGAGGTATCTAAAGAAATGTTGCCATCCTGCTTACTATTTACAGAAGAGTTTTCATATTTATTCAGAAGTTCATCCTTCTTTATCCTTTTCTGCTTCTTTTAGCCCGGGTGTTTCGATCCTCTCCCCAGTTTGGTGTCACGTTACTGACATATGAGCTGCTTCAGAAATGGCTATATATCGATTTTGGTGGAGTGTAAGTGCTTATTTGGTGTGACCACATTTATTTTTGTTGTATAACATTTGTTTTTCAAGTAAAATACATTAGGTCAATAGTGGTAGACACACAGGCAGTGGAGCAGGGTGGACCACTAGGACCAACGTTTTCCCCTAAACAGCATCAGCAACTGGGGACCTAGAGGGCTCTCTCCACCCCCAATCAAAAAGGTGTTCTACTGCTCCTGACAGGGTGTGTGAGGCATGAACCCACTCATTTTGGAGGTAATTTTATGAAATGATTTCCACACGTAAAGTATGTTTGTTTGTTTGTTTGTTTATTTATGTATTTATTTATAACATTTATTTTCCTGCTTACAACTAAGCAGGTAACATGAAAACATACATAAAATCAATAAAAACAATACAGTTAGTACAAAGCAATCAGCACAATAAAACATCAATTGCTGTCCATCATCAACCAACAAACTCAGCAGATATATGCCAAGATTAATAAGTAGATTTTCAACTTATTAAATACATCAAATGATATTAGCAGCTGTAAAACACCTGGAAGTTTATTCCAGCATCAGGGTCCAGCAGTGGAAAGTGTGCTGTGGCTAGTAACTGCACAAGATATACACATGTAGAGGTACAGAAGACAGAGGTATAATCTCTGATATAATCTGCACATAGTCATTCTTGGAGGTATAGTTTGGGTGCAGCAGGGGCAGAGCTGCAATGTATGTGTGTATTTTATTAAATACATAAATACAGGTATAGATGACATGCACACGTTTACATGTTGTTTGGAGCAGATATAAATTTGTGGGTTACTGGGGGTCATTTTAGGAGCTGCTTATAACAAAGCACATAGTACCTCTCTCACCATCATAAAATAGGCACTTTTGTTGAAATTTCTTTAGGTACCCTGCTTTAAAATTAGCTGCAGTGTGCTTGTTGGGCTGACCTGTGAGTCTGTGAAAGCATGCTTTGCAGCTTTATTTATTGCTATGTGTGGCATTTAAAGCAGCATTACCAAATTTAAAAAAAAAAACAACCTAAAACTATTTTTTGTAGCTTGTATTTAGACCAGGCAAACAGCACGTAACAGAAACCTTGTGACCTTACTTTGCCTGTTTCTGTTTTTCTTTTTCATGTTACAGGAAACCAGCTGCAGCAGAGCCAGTTCCCAAATCAAGGATCACACTTCCCGCCCCTAATCCGGACCACGTTGGTGGTTATAAACTGGCAGTTGCCACATTTGCAGGGATTGAAAGCAAATTTGGTCTATATCTTCCTCGATTCCTGCCGGCACCTACTGCAAAGACAATTCCAGCCACAAATCCATAAAGGAAGAGTCTGCATTCTGCCTGCTAATTATTGGCTTGTTTTGATATGAGTCCCCCGCCCAAAAGAAAGAAAAATAATTTTCATCCAAATTAGATTAGGACTTTATTTTTTTTTTTTTTTTTTGTGGGGGGGGGGGGGTAATAATATTTTCTTGTTGAGGGAAAAGGGATGTGAAACGCATCTTAACTTTCTCTGTGCTTCCTGAAACCAAATCACTGTGAGTCTTCAGAGACATTTCTTTGGGTTCATATGTATGAATGTATTTGTTGCCATTTTTATAGAATTTGTTAAAGGTGTGAGGTTCAAGAAGGTAAGAGATCTATAATACGATGAATATTTGTGTAGGATATAAGCATGAATATGAAGGACACATGATCAAATTCACACTCTGGTTGATGAAGGCCGTTTCTCGATTGGGCCTCTTCTATTCAACAGTGGCAGCAAATTGCTTTGAAGAAAATACTGTTTAATTTTAGTAAGCCATATCATAGTGTTCTTACGCAAAATCTTTTAGAACAAAGAGATATCAGTGATTGATGTACTTTTTGGTTAAGTTCTAAGTGCAGATGTTACTGAAATGGCCAGTTTGGCACCGATGGTCTTAAAACTGTATATGCACAGATCATATTTCTGGATTGTGTTGTTTAGATTTTATGTGAGCTGTTTCTGTAGAAGAACCACACTGAGAATAATGTTTAACTACTTCAGCTGCTCAAGTTGTCTTCAGAAAAAATTATGCTCATCATCCTTGCAGTTTTATGGGCATTCTGTATATGAGTCTAGAATTTTATTACAAAACTGGCAGATAATTTAGGGCTGACTAACAAATCATGACCTTGAGATAGATATCTGGATTCATGTTTCTATTAGGCACTTGTAGTAAAATGCTGCTGTTTGGTTTAAATAAATGAAATTGAAATCTATGTACTGTATCAATTGCATCTGCCTTAACTATGTGTAATTTGAAACACATTTTTTCTGTAGTTCTTTGAAATCATATGGGTGGTGATGCATCTGATGAAATGAGTTTTCATGATATTTCTGTGCTTTTGGCCTGATTATTATGTATTTGTACACCAGTCTGAAAGTGTAGGTCAGTCCTGTGTTGACAAACATGGGATCTTGTGCAATTTGCACTGTGAATTGCAGCCGAATATTGCGCACATTTTAATCCTGTTCCTGGTCTATTATGTTAATGTTATATTCCCCTTAACACCTTAAAGTAGGTTCGGAGTGGATTGCAATTCGAAATATAACCAGTCTACTAAACTGGGAGCTCACAATTGTAAAATAAAACAAATTAGCAATAAAATAGCAGACATAGCATCAATATCTAACTAAAGAGCACATATTTTCTAAATAGATTTGTTTTTAAAAACTTACAAAATGCTAAATAACCTGCTTGAGATTTCACCAAAGTTGGTACAAAATTCCAAATTTTGAAAGGCCTGGTATGAGAATAAAGTCGTAAAAAATGTCTTTAAAGGTAAGCCTCTATAGGAAGGAACAGATAGATTTAAATTATTACGAGTGTCATACTTAGAAGTCTGTACATTGATCATTGAGTACATATAACATGGAGCCACTCCCTTCAGAATCTTATGAACAGAACAGCAGAGCTTAAAAAGAACCTTAGCTTCCACTGGCAACCAATGGAGTCTTTCACAACATGAAGAAATTCTATGGAATCTATGTAGACCAAATGTAAGATGAATTGCTGTGTTTTGAATGGTTCTGAGTCTTCTCAATAGATATTTCTTACAGCGAAGATTAATATTACAATTGTCAAGTTTCGTAAGAATGAAAGCTTCTACTAAGAACTGAAATGACCTAAAGAAAAATGTTTCCAAATACGTCTGAAGTTGTTCATCATCCAGAAACGTTTTTTTAACTAGACAGTTTACCTGAGATTCCCAAGACATGTTATGTTCTAACAAAACTTCCAAAATTTGCAAAGCTTTTTTCAATTTATAAGTTAAACCATTCAGTAGTAAGAAAGATGGCTTTAACAAAATATCTTGGTTGTCAATCAAAAGAAACTTGGCTTTCTCATGATTAAGTTTAAGACAATTATTAAACATCCATGTTACTATCATTGCCATGCAGTTCTCTATTTGTGGGATTACTTTTATCACACCTCTATCTATTGGAATCAAAAAATTAATATCAGCTGCATAAATATAAGCTATGCATATATTATTTCAGAGCTTGAAAGGTGTGAGTTACAAGATGTATTTTAATCTCTTGTTCAGAGCACCAAAAGATGGTCTAAATTACTACTACTGCTACTACTATTTAGCATTTCTATAGCGCTACAAGGCGTACGCAGCGCTGCACAAACATAGAAGACAGTCCCTGCTCAAAGAGCTTACAATCTAATAGACAAAAAATAAAGTAAGCTAATCAAATCAATTAATGTGTACAGGAAGGAGGAGAGGAGGGTAGGTGGAGGCGAGTGGTTACGAGTCAAAAGCAATGTTAGAGGTGGGCTTTCAGTCTAGATTTAAAGGTGGCCAAGGATGGGGCAAGACGTAGGGGCTCAGGAAGTTTATTCCAGGCGTAGGGTGCAGCGAGACAGAAGGCGCGAAGTCTGGAGTTGGCAGTAGTGGAGAAGGGAACAGATAAGAAGGATTTATCCATGGAGCGGAGTGCACGGGAAGGGGTGTAGGGAAGGACGAGTGTGGAGAGATACTGGGGAGCAGCAGAGTGAGTACATTTATAGGTTAGTAGAAGAAGTTTGAACAGGATGCGAAAACGGATAGGGAGCCAGTGAAGAAACTTGAGGAGAGGGGTAGTATGAGTAAAGCGAACCTGGTGGAAGACGAGACGGGCAGCAGAGTTTTGAATATTTAAGATGGGTTTTTTAAAATATATTAGAATACGTAAGAGTGCTGCTCAGTATCTAGATAGTACTTAACTCTCAATACCTGCCTTTGAGAAACAAAAGTATGTTGATAATGTAAATAATTTACTTACAACTGAAATATTGTTAACAATATTTGCTCTCCAGTGCATAATTATTTTGAGATAAAATGTGAAACTGAAACAGTCCATTCAACCTTCAAAGCAGGATAACAAAAAGCTTCATATGGAACCTTGGAACGGTTGCAGGGTGATTGCCAGCTTCTATATAAGGCAGTTACACAATCAAATGCAAACTTGTCCTAATAAACAGATTTTGCCCACATTTTGGTAGTATCCATGACATCTGAGGCATATTTTCAAAGCACTTAGTCTTCCAAAGTTCCATAGAAAACTGTGGAACTTTGGAAGGCTAAGTGCTTTGAAAATACGCTTATAAGAGTCCTGTCAGTGGAACCTTGCTTCAGAATGCAGTCAAGCACTTTGACAGTGACGATCTTCTACCCTATCCTGTGTTTTTTGTTTGTTTTTTTTTTGTTTGCAGGACAAATATTCAAAATAGTTTCATTTGTGCTTAACCTCTTCGAACTGTTTTTTCACTTGAGCCTGCTGTGGGAAGAGTTAGAGAGGAGAAGTCCTTTCTTTCACTATATGATGAACAAGTATAATATTCTTCTCTTTTCTAGGTTTCTAATATTTTTCTGATAGCCACTATTATCATGACTACTACTACTACTACTATTTAGCATTTCTATAGCGCTACAAAGCATACGCAGCACTGCACAAACATAGAAGAAAGACAGTCCCTGCTCCAAGAGCTTACAATCTAATAGACAAAAAATAAATAAAGTAATCAAATCAAATCAATTAATGTGAACGGGAAGGAGCCAGTGAAGGGTCTTGAGGAGAGGGGTAGTATGAGTAAAGCGACCCTGGCGGAAGATGAGACGGGCAGCAGAGTTTTGAACCGACTGGAGAGGGAAGAGGTGACTCATTATCATGAGAATATGAAATGGCTGTTGTCAGCACTTCATCATTGTGAAATATTTATTGTGCATTGTTTCACTGAGTTTTCCTTCATGTTTATCGGCGTTGCTTAATTTGCAAATCTTGGTGCTCCTGTGTTGTGATGTCACTTTTGGTGTTTGGTACAGACTCCTGAGGCAGGCCATATGGCCAAAACATGATTCGTGTTGTCTTTTTTGCCAACTAATAAAGGGCCCTGTTTACTAAGGCATGTTAGCATTTTTAACGCACCTACAATTAGCACGCACACTAACTCTGTCGGCACCTATAGGGGTATTGTAGGCGTGTAAACGGTTAACGCACATACATGGTTAAAATGCGTTAAAGACGCTAACGCACCTATAACATGGCTTAGTAAACAGGGCCCAAAGCTTTTACATCACACCACTTGGATTTGGGACTTTTTTTTTTTTGCCTTTGCTGTCTTTGCTTTTGTTGTTGTGATACGAAGGTTTGTTCTTCTTTGTGTCTGTGACAATGGCTGCTTATATGAAATATTTTGTGCCTCTGCTTGTGAAGTCCACCATAAAACAACCATCTGGTACATAAGAGGTTGTATGATCTGAATAAATAAAAATTCAGCATAAAAATCATTCCAATAATTTTTTTTTGTTATCCTGGTTTTTTTTTTTTTCAAAATAATATTGTTAGCATCAAATATTTCATGCTGTAACAGCACATAATGTACAATGCTTCACATCTTAATGGAACTTTTATATCAGAAAGGTCACATACTGAACTTGAAACTGAGAGGTAGTGTACGTGTTTGGTTAGGAGATTCCCCACCTTCTCTTTCTTGGCTTTTCATTGTTTCCCTGTATAGCTGATTGTTTTCTGCCAGGCTCCTTCCAGTACTCCAGCTGAGCAGAATAGCAGAGATTAACGTACAGAGGAATTTGAGAAGAGTGATGATGGTGAACCTTATGAAGGACCGGACAGAGCTATCGTTACCACAAATTATTTTAGGAGTATCACTGTGATGAAGCCAAACTTGGGTTTGTACTAATTATATGCCACAATCATCTTGTGGGATCGGATGCACTAGAATTGCAAAAGTACATTAACACATATGCTCTTGTCCGCAGGTAGTTTGAACTTTCCTTACATAAGTTGCAGCAGTCAGGAAATAAAGTGAGAAAATGTCTAGCAAACATAAGAATATTACAAAAATGATTACATCCACTCCTATAAACCTCTGCTGCTCTCACACTTTTATTTTTATCACTGACCTGATTCTTTTTTTTTTCAATACCTTTGTTATCTTTATAGCAACATAGAGACAATACAGTTCTCTCATGCCCATGCTTTAGGATCATTTATTTCAAATAAATATGTTCCATGCAGCACACCACAGTAAATAAGGAGCAGCAGTGTTCATATTCATATAGTACATCCATTCATGATGTAAGTCACCATGTGAAACACCACATCTAAAGTCTTTGGCCCAATCTCATACAGCAAAGCACACAACATCTGCACATAATCATATCTGACTTCATATGGATTTAATACAACCGTGGCTGAACTGCAGGCAAGTAGAAGTTTCACTGGAGTTGGCTGCCGAGTACATGCAGCTACTAAGTAGTTAAAAGGCATCAACTCAGTCCATAAAGCTCTTTTGTCTGTGTTGTCATTCTTTCTTGTAAGGCAGGATTATAAAGCTTGGAGCTGCTATGGGGGACAGTTTGAGTTTTATAAAGCTCATTATGATCAACATGGAGAGCACTGAGAAATGATGACATATTAAGCTGGTAGAAGATGCCACAGTAATACTGATAAAATACAGAGAATCCAACCAGAAAAAAAAAAGTAGGTAGAATGCAGTCTTCTGTCTGTTAGGCTGATAGTTCTACTGTGCCCTCTTCCTCACCGTCTCCCCTGTTAGCACGAATCTCCACCAAAGTCCGAGCAAAACGGCTCCATTCATCGTTATGGGGAACAGCAAACTGAAACAGAAAGGAAAAATGTTCAGCAATGGGAATCTGCTTGGGGTGTCAGTTTTATGTGTTTACTCCTGGATCCTATACATGGCACCTGAAAATCCGCACGAAAACCAAAGCATATTCTATAACAATATGCATAACTTAATTGGTTAACTAGCTAATCAGCACTGTTAATTGGATGTTAAGCAATTATCAGCACTAATTGGCACTGAAATATACATGCACAACTCACTAAGTGTATTCGATAATGTGGTGTGCCTAAATTTTAAGTCGCATAGTTGAAATGAAGGTGTGCCAATGGGTATTTCCAAAATCTATGCACATTACATAAGTAATGCCATACTGGGAAAAGACCAAGGGTCCATCGAGCCCAGCATCTTGTCCACGACAGCGGCCAATCCAGGCCAAGGGCACCTGGCAAGCTTCCCAAACGTACAAACATTCTATACATGTTATTCCTAGGATTTTGGATTTTTCCAAGTCCGTTTAGTAGCGGTTTATGGACTTGTCATTTAGGAAACAGTCCAACCCCTTTTTAAACTCTGCTAAGCTAACCGCCTTCACCACATTTTCCGGCAATGAATTCCAGAGTTTAATTACACGTTGGGTGAAGAAAAATTTTCTCCGAGTTGTTTTAAATTTACTACACTGTAGTTTAATCGCATGCCCCCTAGTCCTAGTATTTTTGGAAAGCGTGAACAGACGCTTCACATCCACCTGTTCCACTCCACTCATTATTTTATATACCTCTATCATGTCTCCCCTCAGCCGTCTCTTCTCCAAGCTGAATAGCCCTAGCCTCCTTAGTCTTTCTTCATAGGGAAGACATCCCATCCCCGCTATCATTTTAGTCGCCCTTCGCTGCACCTTTTCCAATTCTACTATATCTTTCTTGAGATGCGGCGACCAGCATTGAACACAATACTCAAGGTGCGGTCGCACCATGGAGCGATACAACGGCATTATTATAGAATAAACTTGACCTGTGCCTAATTTAAGCATCAGGATTTACACCAAGTAAAACATGGCCTAAATGAACATGGCCAAATTTGGTTGCATGGCGAGCCGCTCAGCGTATTCTATATACCGCATGGAAATTTAAGCCTATTCTATAAAATTTAAGTGTACTTTAGAGAATACGCCTAGGTGCAATTCTTTTCCACATGGAGTTTTCAGGCACTATATATAGAATCTAGCCCTTAATGTCATGGTTTTGGAAAACAGGGCCCATTTTAGGGTTCACTTTCAGACCCCCAAGTACAACAACAAAATCTTTTCTGAATAGATGGAAGTGCTGCATCAGCATTGCATTCTTGTGTCCACTGCTGAATATCAAGATATATGTTATATTGAGGACCTGCATTCCTATAGACTTTAATTACATCTAAAAAATGTAATCAATTACTTTTTCAGCCCAGACTACAAAAAGCAATGAACACTCACTTCAAAAAACATAACACCTTAAAGCCTACAAAAATAAACACACATTTATTAAAGTGTACAGCACCCATCAACTAATCCCTAGTACCTTCTCTACTGCTAAAAGAAAACTAAATAGGGCTCTCCCTATCTTCACCAGATGTAACCAGGCATGAAATTGAGCTGTTCCTGTTTCCATTACTGATGGATTGTGTTTAGTAACACCTGTATGTACATACATTCAGCTTTAAGACATGAGTATACCCAAGAGTATTGAAATCCTGTTCCATCATATCTGAGGGGCCCTTTTACTAATCCGCGTAAGCGCCTACATGCGCCCAACACACAATTCGGACTTACAGCCTGGATACTGCATGGCCCATGTGGTAATTTTATTTTTTACGTGCACCAGTAACTCTGACTTGAACGCATGTAGGCGATTACCGCACGGTTAACACGAGAGACCTTGCCACTAAGTCAATGGCTGGAGGTAAGGTCTCAGACCCAAAATGGACGCACGCCAATTTTTATTTTGCCGCACATCCGTTTTTGGCAAAAAATGTTAAAAGGCATTTTTTGCAGACGTGCTGAAAAATGCGCCCAAAACCCGAGTCTACACTACTGCTGGCCATTTTCAGCGCACCTTAGTAAAAGGACCCCCTAGAGTTCAGAATAACCACTGTTGACTAGTAACAAAGTAAATGTAACTAGTTACTGTATGTAAGTAAAAGTTTTGTTACTTTTACTTGTAAAGAAGTACAAGACAACATTTGTTAACTTTTACTGAAGTAATAATTACACCAATTTTAACTACTTTTATTCAGTTACATATGATGCTTGTATTTAAAAGTATAAAGTAAAAGCAGAAGTGAGATACAAATGATGATTCCTCAGTAAACCAAATGAAACAGCAAAACCAGGGATAGGATTTTGCTATTGCAAACCATCACGCAAACTGTGGATCATTTCATCTTAAATTTTGCTGTTCAGCGAATATAGCCTATAGGAACAGTGGCGTTATCTGCGTTTGTTGAACTGGTTACTGGTATCCAGCCAAACAGAAAAGTGATGAGTTTAAAGCGGAGATGAAGCTGAAATTGATTGTAATTCTGGGGAACAGCCATGTTTCTACCACAACAGACTGCTGGTCCTTTCATGCAAAATTTTACATTGAGGTGATTGGCCACTGGGTTGTTAGTCTTTGGAAAGGAAGTCTGCTTGTCTGGCCTTAAGACTGAAAGGTTCTCACACATTTGACATTGTTGCATCAATGCTTGAAAATATTCAAACAGAGGTTGCCCTCAGATGAAAAATTGGTAGAACAACAGCAGATGATGATTCCAACTTTATGAAAGCCTTCCCTGTAATTGGACAGCATGATAAAGAAGATGATGGTGCATGTGATGCTTTAGACCACACTACTTTCTAATGCAGATGATAATGATGATAAAGTATTTTTTTGCTATACGGAAGTCAAGTGTTTCAGATAGAGATTCCCTTAAAACCTGCAGACCCAGTCAGAAGACATCAGTATTACTGCAATCTGGCCTAACTTTTTATCAGACTGAACAAGCCACTTTCTGCTAGTGCAGTTGCTGAAAAGCTTTTTAGTTGTGCTGGATTGATGACTTACAAGGGCACCTGCATGAGTGACAGTTATTTTCAAAATTTAGTTGTATTATAATCAATGTGGATTGAATTGTAGAGCAAAAATGTTGAGATTAGAATATTAGCAATGATTGCATTCATTGTAGTTGTGTTACTTTTACTTTTTACACAAAAAGTATTATATTAGGCAATAACTTTTTTTACTTAAGTATCTCTCGTTCTGCCCCACTAACCCTCAGCACCTACCGCTGTTTGGAACTGCCAACACGTGCACCGAGGCCTCTTATTGGGTAAGTGACTGGCAAGTGAGAGTTCAGTGTTGCTTCCTGCGCTGGCTGGATGAAAGGGGCTGCCTGTTCCTTTGCTGTGCCTTTTATACCCTTCACGCCCCTCCTCTTCATCCCTGTCCCTCACCTTCTTAACCCTTTCCTTCCTTTTACCTGCCCTCTTCCCTAACTCTATCTCCGTCTATCCCTTCTTTCTTCTGCCCCTCCCCCCTTCCTTCCTCTGCTCCCCTGGCCTTCCGCCCCTTTGTGTACGGCATTCCCTTAAAGGGGTCTGCCTTCTTTAAGTAGATTTTTTTAATGTGTTCTTCATTGTACTTTTACTTAAGTATTAAAATATACATTTATTTTTACTTTTACTTAAGTACTTTGACCTAGTACTTTGTACAACACTGAATACCCATAATTTTCCCCCCTGTGGAGTGTTGTTTTTTTTTTTTTTCATTCACTATTCCAGATTTGTATTTTGAGGAAAATATTGAAGCAGAATCAAAACTGGAGACTAAACCAAGGCTATCCTGTAATAGAGTTTGTATGTGGGTGAATCTGTACCTTGAACCTACACCCATCACTCCAGCTTCTCACAATAAAATAATGCAAAATACATTTGTTGCAATCAAATTCATTACACTGCCACAACATATGCTCAAAGAATTGGAATCCAGAAAATAGAAGAGAGAATAAAGCATTGCTGTCTCCTTCCAGTAGCTGCTTGTCATTTAGGTGTTATAGGCTAGATTCATGGTGCCTGAAAAATCAGCGCTGAAAAAAAAATACATCTAGGCGTATTCTATAAAATACACCTAAATTTAGGCATACTTTATAGAATAAGCCTAAGTTTCTACACGGATTATAGAACACTAGTAAAACAGGCCCGTTTCTGACACAAATGAAACGGGCGCTAGCAAGGTTTTCCTCGGAGTGTGTATGTTTGAGAGAGTATGTGTGAGAGAGAGTTAATGTGCGAGTGTGTGTGTGTGACAGAGAGAGAGTGAGACTGCTGGGTGTGAGTGTGTCTCCTCTGTCTCCCCTCCAGCCACCCAGCGATTCTCGTCTCTCCCCTGCTCCCTCTCCAGCTACCCAGCGATTCTACTTTTTCCCTTGCCCCCCCCTCCAGCCACCCACCGATGCTGTTCTCTCCCCTGCTCCCCTCCAGCCACCCACCGATTCTCCTCTGTCCCCTGCCCCCCTCCAGCCACCCAGTGAATCTCCTCTCTCTCCTGCTCCCCCTCCAGCCACCCGATTCTCCTATGTCCCCTGCCCCACTGCCAGCCACCCAGCGATTCTGCTCTCTCCCCTGCCCCCCTCCAGCCACCCAGCGATTCTCCTTCCCCTTACAGCACCACACCGCCCAAATCTCTGCCTCTCCGCCAACCGCCCAATCTCCACTGCCGTGCACAGCTTAGCGTGCATGCCCACTGAACGGTAGAGCCAATCGCCGCTGTGCACCCACCCTCCCACCTGTGGTTGGTCAGTGCTGTGTGTGACGTACTCGGAAGTATGCTGACGTCACTTCAGGAGATGGATACAGCTTTAGAGAGAGCATGAATGCTTCAAGGCTTCACTTTCTCAGCTTCAGAACGTTGGAGGTGCGTTTTATTATATAGGATACTGAGCACCCGTTCAAATTACGCCAAGTAAAACTTGGTGTAAATCCCGATGCCTAAATTAGGCACAGACCAAGTATTTTCTACAACAACACAGATTTGAGTAACACCCATGACCTGCCCACATGGCTACGCCCCCTTTTCAACTAGGCAACTTTACATTTACGTGCATCATGTTGCAGAATATGCTTAGACAGTTGTGCTCATAAATTCTAATTACAGCCAATTTGTCAGTAATTGCTTAAGTGGCAATTATCGGCACTGATTGGCATTTTATTAAGTTACGTGCACCAATCTGGAATATGACCGGATTTGCACATGCAACTTAATTCTCACTATGTAGAATTCGGGGGGGGGGGGGGGGGGGGTATGTGGTATGCTACATTATCTATTTGAGCTGCTGAATTGCTGGGAGCAAGCTTTTACCCCCAAAACCAAACACCCAGCTCTCCACATGGTGTCAAGTAATGACAAGATCATTTCAGAGTGCATTGCAAATCATCAAATGCAAACTCATAAGAAAAAAAGAAAAGCACCATCTTATGGTCCATGACAAAGAGGAGGAGTCTTTAAGGGCATGGTACTGTATAAACCTTTTCAAAGCAGTAAATTAAATTGTTGCAAAAAGTAATAATTATTATTCTACTTTTGCTTATGTAAGCAAAAATTAGATTGCAAAGCAAATGGAAAAAAATGAGTGTGCCATTAAAGTTATTATTATTATTATTATTTTTGCAATTCCCTGGTAGGACTGTCGTGTGATAGGATAGTTTTCAATAGTGATTTAGGGGCCTGTTTCTAAGCTGCATTAGGTGTATTGCACCTTTTATTATGCTGCAGTAGTGGTCTTAGTTCACCCTTATGTGTGTCTTTCCTGCACATTAAGGCCATTTCTACCGTAGCCAGAAAATGGCCAATTTTCTGAATTATTGGTCGTGTGCTAATGTTACAAACTAAACCAAAATACGAGGGAGAGAACTCTATAAAAATATCATAAGTATAAACAGAGACAAAGGGGTTCTCCTGTGGAAATAAACTTGTGAGCCGTGTAGAATCACAAGGAGGAAAAAGCCTCAAGAAGCTCCTGGGATATTTAACATTCAATTAATTGCACTGATTAGCTAGTTAATTAAGTTATGTGCACGGATTTCTTGGTGCCATATATAGAATCTGGGGGCAATTATGTTAAACACATAGGGCTAGATTCAGTAAATAGCGCTCAAGAATTGGCACTCAATGCTATTCTATAATGGACACTCAGAGATAAACGACCATTATAGAACAGCACTGAGTGCCAATTTGGTCGCCATGACTCACACCTGCTATTGCTGCCTAATTTGGGCACACATCCCTGGTATTGTGTAACAATGAACACCCCTGAACTGCCTATGCACCTGCCATGGCCATGCCTCCTTTTGGGTTGTACTATGGGATTTGGGTACACATTGTTATAGCAGATTTATTTTAAAAACTTGTATACCACTTATAACTAAGTGATTTCCATTAAACATATTCATAATAAAATAAAACAGACACACACACAATATTAAATGAACAGCAATAACCTTATATCATCACTGCACAGCTAAATAAAAACAAATCCATGTGCAGTCAGAAAAACACAGTCGCAAACAATTGTGTCTTCAGAAGTTTTTTTAAACTGTGTAAAGCTACCACAGGGACGAAGCTGACCAGATAATGCATTCCATAGGGAGATTCCAGCTGGAACTGAAGCTTGTATCTCCAATGGCGTAATCGCACCACTACATCAGTGGAAAGCTGCATAGCATTCTCTGACCGCAGTGCACGTCTCGGCTGATAAACATTCAAGGCTTGCTTCAAATAAAAATGGAGCCTCAGCAAATAAAATCTGATGTATAATCGTCAGTACCTTGAAATGTATTCTTTGTAAAACTGGTAGTCAGTGCACTTGTTTAAGAACAGGTGTTACATGGGAAAACTTTGATATGTCTACTATTACTCGAGCAGCCGTATTCTGGACCACCTGCAATGCCCTGATGGCAAGATGTGTGCCCAAGTCAAAATTAGTGCCAAGTAGCACCCATTTATTGGCACTTAGCTAATTTACACCCCCCCCCCCCTCGCATTTACTAAGCCAAAGTGAATGGGCTGTGCTGGCATTAGCGCATCGTAACCGCTAGCCTGGCTTAGTAAACAGGGAGGTTAGTTGGGTGCACATCTTGGATCGGTGCCCAATTTTGGGCACCATATATAGAATCCAGGCGTTAATTCCTATTAGGGAGTGTGGCATGGGTGCATTTAACACTTAACACGGCAGATAATACAGGGGTCTAAGCCATGGTAAAGAGTGGCCTGCGGTAGTGCAAGCGCATCTTTTGGGTGCACGCTGGGCCATTTTTTACTTGCATTTAGGAAAAGGGCCTTTTTTTGTTTAAGGGGATGGAAAATGGACGTGTGCTAAAATTGAAACTAGCGTGTGTCCATTTTTGGCCTGAGACCTTACCGCTACCAATTGACCTAGTGATAAGGTCTCACGCTACCCATGTAGTAAGCATGTAGCGCGCACCAACTGCTATTTACTGCCGGGTAGGTGTGCCACGGTGGAAATATTTTCTACTGCATGTTTTTGGTGTGCACCAAATTCTGAATTATTGCCCGGGACACGCAGTAGCTAAGCGGTAATGCCAATTTGGCATACACTGGATGTGTGTAGGCCCTTACACCAGGGGCATAGCCAGACTTTGGCAGGAGGGGGGTCCAGAGCCCAAGGTGAGGGCACATTTTAGCCCCCCCTGGCATTTTAACCCCCCCCCCCACCATTTTTGACCTCCCCGCCGTAACCATCACCTTTGACCCCCCCCCCCCAGCGCCAACCCTTTCGATCCCCTTTTCCCACTGCCAACCCTCCCCCACTGCCGCCGTCGGGTACCTTTGCTGGTGGGGGTCCCCAACCCCCACCAGCCAAAGTCCTCTTTTCCGGCACAGCTGCGTTGCTGATCTGCAAGGGCAGGACGTACGTGCAGGGCGTCAGACTCACAGAAAAAGAAGCCTGCCCTTGCAGATCAGCAATATGGCCGCACCGGAGAAGAGGACTTCAGCTGGCGGGGGTTGGGGACCCCTGCCAGCAAAGGTACCCGATGGCAGTGTGGGAGGGGGGTTGAAGGGGTTGGCAGTGGCGGGGGGCCAGGGCCAAATCTATAGGGGCCCATGCCCCCATGACCCCACATAGCTACGCCCCTGCCTTACACACCTTTGTAAAAGAACCCCTCAGTGCAGTTTAGATATACCTCGAACTGAATTCCACCCACTCAGCTGTGCCGTTAATGTACAGCAGCAACCATTGCTCCGCTCTAATTGCATAGCCCCCTTCCACAAATTATTGGGAATACCCCCAGCAGTTATCAAAGACATTTTGCATCTAGCTTGCCTTTATTTTGGCCTGTTTTAATAATTAACGTTGTTATAGCACTACCTGACATAAACAGCACTGTACAGGGGTGATAAATAATCAGATTCAATTATGTCCCTGCCCCCAAAGAGTTTACATTCTAACCCCCCTAATTCTATAACCTTGCATGCTCAAATAAGGCTTCTTTTACTAGACCATGCTGGCAATTCTTGTACAGCTAATGAGATGCAACCCATTAACAATGAATGGCTGTGGCACATTTGCTGTCCTGGGAATCACTAGAGCAGTTTAGTAAAAGAGGCCCTTATAGAATAAGGTCAGTTGTGTGTGTACAATTTAATTTAATAATTGGCGTTAACAGCAAATTATTGGATTCATTTAGTGTTTTTGTTACTAATTGGCAGCAATTAGCAGTTGGTGCTCAACTGCCCTTAGTCACTATTCCATCACACCCAACTTTGTGGGAGGGGCATGGGCAGTTCAGGGGCGTGTCTAGGCGTTAAGTGCGTAGGTTATAGAATACCAGCACTTACACCGTACAAAACTGGGGACTTACTCTAGGATTCTACTTCTAACAGAAAACATGGCCCCTGAGTGGAGAAGAGTTACAACTCACACCAGCTGTGCTAACATATCTAATTGTTACTGTTTTTGCTTTGGTTCACCGCTGCAGTCTGCTCCTGTTTGTGCCATATATTTTCTGTAGTGTTGCCAGTGAAAAATAAGACATGTTTTTATAATTATCATCGCCATTATAAAGTTTTTATATCATTGCAACACTTAGCTGGTTTACAGCATAAGAGACAACGTTTGTCTCTAAGTTAAACAGTCAACCTAACAGTTATTATAAGTTATAACTACAGACTAATCTTGTTGAAGGCATTTTATGAACAACCAAGTTTGCAGTAGCCTCTGAAATTTAACATAATCCTCACATCTGAATTCAGCAGGTAAGAAATTCCATAAACTTGGTACTGATGTATTAAAATGTTTCTTATAAGATAAGCTAAACGTGTGGAAGAAACAACTGGAAGTTTAAACTTAACACAAATCAAATGGCTTATTACTAAGGGCCTCTTTTACCAAGCCACACTAGTGATTCCAGCACGGAAACGCTGACACAGTCCATTCATTTTGAATGGGCTTTGTTGATACTGCCACGCTGGGAATTGCTAGCGCGGTTTAGTAAAAGGGGCCCCAAGTATGGCCTGATTTTCAGTAATACTTATCATATAGAATGGACAATTACCTAACATTAACTTGAAGGCCAAACACAAGAGTTTAAATTCAGTATGGGCAGCAAGGCCTTCAAGAGAGGAGTCGACTCTTTCAAAAGAAACCCTGAACTGAATTCCTTGAAATGTTCTAGTGCTGCAATGGCTCATTCTAGTGTTAAATTCTTGAAAATTACACATTCTTCCTTCTCATTTTATGATTACTACTACTACTATTAAACATTTCTATAGCGCTACTAGACTTACGCAGCGCTGTACAAATTAACATGAAAAGACAGTCCCTGCTCAACAGAGCTTACAATCTAAATTGGACAGACGAACAGACAGCTAGGGGTGGGGAAAGTGCAGTGGTAGGGGTGATAAGTGAGGGTGTTGAGTGAGAGAGTCATGGTTAGGAGTCAAAAGCAGTAGCAAAGAGGTGGGCTTTAAGCCTAGACTTGAAGACAGCCAGAGGTTCAGGGAGTCTATTCCAGGCATAGGGAGCAGCGAGATAGAAGGAACGGAGCCGAGAGTTAGCAGTGGGGGAGAAGGGGGACGACATTTACCCAGCGAACGGAGTTCACGGGGAGGAGTGTAAGGAGAGATGAGAGCAGAAAGGTACTGAGGAGCTGCGGAGTGGATGCACTTGTAGGTCAAAAGGAGAAGTTTGAACCGTATGCGGAAGCGGATAGGGAGCCAGTGAAGCGACTTGAGGAGAGGGCTAACGTGACCACTTCATAACATGGATATTTTAGGTATTAAGATGACAGTGTGCTTCCAAGTTCTTCTGCACAGCATGGTGGTCATTTAAAAACAACAACAAAAACTACTGAGATTGTAGAAAACATGACTCTCATAATGCACACATTTGTTGAAGGAAGTATATTTAATAACTGTAGTTTATTTTCTGGTTGCAAAGAAAAGACTGCAAGCTCATATCTGTATCTGTTGCTCTGGTGCAGGAGAGAGGTGTGCAGAACTGATAAGGGATTGTAAAAACGCAAAATCAGAGATGCACGCTAATTAGGTTAATATTGCTAAAGTATCATGTTCCACCTCTTGAAATAGGAGAGAGACTTGTTTAGGGTTCATTGTTTTTCAAGTTTTATCAGTGATCCTTATTCACCCCAGGCCATGCTCTTTTCTCTTTCACATGCTATCTCACATACTCCTGTGTCTTCTAAAGCAGGAAGCCTCTGTTGCTGCTGTACAAGGCAAGCTGATTAATCAATAAAACTGAATTGTACACAATCTGCTGCACATCACTAATGAGATGCTCAAAATAGTTTGACTGATATAATGAAAATGATTATTGCATTTTGGGAGACTCCCTCATAACAGTTAAGACAAAATTGTATTAAGCCTTTCCAAAAAAACTAAACCAAAAGGGTACTCTCAAAGAAAGTTGTGAAGTGTTGTAGAAAGAGAGAACAAAAGCTTGAAACAAAAGATGAAATTAATTAGGCAACACAAATACAGCAGGCATGGCAAGATAGTAGTAACAAGTAGGATTTCAAGCAGCAGGATTTAGTACCATGGATGTGGTTGCGAGTGGCTTAGTAATAGATCATTTTAATGGATGGATTTAGGACCTGGTTTGGCTTTATAAAAGAAAATGCCACTATCGGGGCTCGTTAAAATTTATTAGTGACTGTCCATTATACAGTATATTTTAAAATATATGCACAGTCACAGCAACTCAATATAAAATGTTAATCTATTTTAAAACAGAATTGTAAGTTTGTTTTGTTTTATTTGCGCTAGCAAAAATGATGAATGCTGAACTAGTATCAGTATATTCTACTTGTCGATTAATGGGGCCTCATGTACCAAAGAAACAAAATTCCAAGGTTACCACACAAATAGGCCAAACATTTTTTTTGTTTACTTTTCTTGTACCCCAAGTGTGTTTTCGTAGTTACTTACTCCATCATATATTGCTTTATAATCCTATTTTCATTTCAGGTAGGAATGAAGAAAATGCATGTCCACACTCTAGCCATCTCAAGAACAAAAACGATTGGCCACAGATGAGCAGCATGAAACACTGACCCATACAAAAAAAAAAAAGCAAAATAGGAGCACTTGCCCGATGTTTGTTCTCATGCTCCCAAAGGGATTACATGAATGCTTCAGTTATACACTCTGGATCCTCACACAGAGGGTCATTTTGTAAAACAATTTTTAAATGAAATATACTCAAAACCAAAATAACTCATAGGTCATGTATGCAGTGATTTTTCCATGTGCTTGATATTGTACAGAACAAACCAGCCACGTGGGGCATTTTCGATATGTCTAAGGCCGACTTTGGATAACACAACAAGGATGGAAGAACTTTTATAGATAAGTTCATAGTTTAGTAATTGTGATGGGAATTATTTGAGAGAATGCAATATGGAACTTGTGCTATGAAGGAAACAAATGATGCCTCAGCATTGAAATTGCACCGGGCACAATATTTAGTTTCTGAGCACACTTCAGTATAATTGTATATGAATTATTTAAGTTTTGAGTAATTTAATTTAAAAATTCTATATGAATTTGCAGTTAAAATAAAAAAATGAATACATTAAAAGAAATGTTTATAATCTATAAATTAATAATTTTAATATAAATGTATATGAATAAAAAATTGGAGCCTGACCCACATGTGATATATATACACTTTGATTTAGGTTGGGTGACTTGATTGAACTCCCACTTTTTCATATTTATGAAGGGTCATTTTATAAACCATTTATGTACACAAATGGCTGTTATAGAAGTTTAGATCATACCCAAAATTATGCACGGCACAATCCGGCATGTACTTCGACAGTAGGTGTGCTCAGGGGTAGAGTCTGGTCAGCACATGGGTAAATCACAATTGCACATGTTGTATATGTATCCATTTTTACCTGCACTCAAGCAGGAGTAATGCCTACACCTTCAATCGCGGTGCAATTTCTGCAGGATTTGTGCATAGGCACCTTCCTGACTCTAGATATGTTCTTATAAAATTAGCCTCCAAATGCACTGCAAATGAAGTCACACAGAATGTCACATTGTAAAGACCAATCAGGTGCCAGCATTTAACAGTTTTTTTTTTTTACATTTGCCAAACACAATTGCTCTATAAAGTGCCCTTTTACTAAGGCATGCCAAAAAATGGCCTACGCTGGTATAGGTGCGTGTTTTGGATGCACACAGGTCCATTTTTCAGTGTGCCTGTAAAGAAGGCCTTTATTTTTGTGGCTGAAAATGGACGTGCCACAAAATTAAAACCAGCGTGCATCCATTTTCAGCAAGAGACTTTACCGCCACCCATTGACTTAGCGGTAAGGTCTCATGCATTAACTGGGCGGTAATTAGCGCACGTAGACTGCCGATTACCACCAGGTAAGCGCCACATGGTAGAAAATTTCTACCGCGTGTTTTGGCCGTGTGTCAAAAATGGAATTACCACCCAGGGCACGCAGTAGCCGGGCGGTAGTTCCAATTTGATATGTATTATAGGTGTGTAGGCTCCTAAGTGCATACAAGCGACTGAGCTCAAAAAAAATGCCCTGATAGTGTGGCAGTTAAAACACTGTGCACTGCTTTTAAACATAAGAGCAGGGTGTTCAACACCAGTATGCAGAGACCAGTCAGCACTGAATATCTGGTGGCAATATTTAAGCCGCTAACTGGGTAAAGTCAGGACAACCTTTTTACTATCTTAACTTTATCCAAATAGTTATCTGATTAGCAGACTTAAGAATATCCCAGCTAACTGGATAACCTCTAGCTCTGCTTGGGCTCAATCATGGAGCACCTTGGCATGATTCAGAAAGTGCTGAGGCAGTCAGAAGAAATATTCTGCGGTATTATCCAAGTTAATGCCACTGAATATTCTACTGGCTGCCACTTACCTAGTTACCAGTGTCTGCTAATCAGGTAAGTGCCTTTGAATATTAACCCTGTAAATTGTAAGGTAAAAATTCTATCTTACTGAATAGATCTGAGTAAGCACATTATTGAGATAAGCTTACTTTAAATTGACCTACCAACCAGAAACACATCCGAATCAACACAAACGTACCTAACTACCCAAGCTGCAAAGGACTCAAATACAAATCAACTTAGGCATCCAGTTTTTCCTACATCAGCACACAACTATGGAACGCACTACCAAAAACCTTGAAAACTACGTACGACCACTTACACTTCAGGAAATCACTAAAACCTCACCTGTTTAAAAAGGCATACCCTACCGATCCAACATAAATGCCTGATCACTGCAACACAACAACACTAAAGTTCGTAATAAACATTACACGACTTCCATTGCACGATTCCTTAATGTGGTCCTACCACATGAACCTTATCCTACTACAACATCACCTTGTATTTGTTTACTCCGGAGTCTGCAAACACCTCTCCGGCACTATGTAAGCCACATTGAGCCTGCAAATAGGTGGGAAAATGTGGGATACAAATGTAACAAATAAATAAAAAATAAAAAAAAGACTACTAGTAAGATAATTCATACTAAAAATACCTGTAACGAGTTCTTTTGTTTCAATTTTAACAAAACCTCTAGCTACTGAAACTGTTATAGGCAGATTATCTAAAGCCCCGCGCTGTTCCGAACAGCGCTCTAAAATAGCGCGAGGTGCTATTAGACCTATGATCTGAGATAATGCATGCAAATTTAAGCAGCGCAATTATCTCTGATGCACTGGGAGGGGCTGGGCGCCACCATTTTGCAGCGGCGTCAACCCAAGGGAGAGGAGGGAGGCAGGCTACCTCCCTCCTCCAACTAAGGTAGGGGGCCTGGGAGGGGGTTCTTTTTAACGGAAACTTTAAGCAGCCACTGGACCACCAGGGACCATTTTCTGGGGGTTTGGGAGGGCTGGAGACCCACCGGATCTCTAGCCCTCCCTGAACCTGGGGAGATGGGATCGTCGGGGGGGACCGGAGGTCTGCCGGACCTCCAGCCCCCCCCCCATCACTCGCTGGGAGGGAGGGGGTTTAGTCGGCGGCCACTGGACCACCAGGGACCACTTTCTGGGGGTTTGGGGGGCTGGAGACCCATTGGATCTCCAGCCCTTCCTGAATTGGGCAGGGGGGGGTCATCGGGGGGGCCCGGAGGTCCGCTGGATCTCCAGCCCCCTGTTGGCAGGTTTGCTTTGGGGGGGAACGGGGGCCTGCCAGCAGGCAACTGCATGCTGGACAGGGCTCACCATTCCTCCCCAATGATCTGCAAACCCTAACGCCAGCTCGGAGCTGGCGTATGATTTGCCGCGGCCAGCAACCCAAATTTTGGTGCGCTGAATGCTGATCATTGGCGATGAATGCGCTAAGTCCTGTTTAGCATGCATTAGCATGCTACTTGCGCTCGATGGCTCTCATCATGGGGTGGTAGCAAACACCGGTGCTAGAATGGTGCTAGCAGCCTCTAGCACTGGCGTTTGCTTTTGATCATCTGCCTATTAGTGAATAGATCCTTTAGGGCAACGCAAGCACCCCCAGTGTAATGTTATTTGCAAAAGGCAATTTTACAACAGAAGTTGGAATTGTGTAGCTTCTACCTCAAATAGGGGAAAATGGAGTTTTTATATTTACTGAAACTATGTCTTTTCTGTTTGTTCCTTTTCAGACAAATCCCAATGCCACACACACAGATGGAGACAAAGTGGGAGGTAGGATAGGATGAAATGGTCACCAAAGTAAGCAAGCCCACCCCTTTCACATAAATACTGTACCACTGTACTTAACTCTTGGGAGAGCCCAGCACCACTGTTAACAATGGATAAAACCACTAGAAAAAAAAAAGTAAGCCAGAATATACAGAGGCTTTTTAATATGCTGCAATGTTTATACCACAAAGTATCATTTCTTTTTTATACTGTGTACGTTAAGTAAAGAGGGCAATTGCCACACGGTAGGACCAAACCTCTATTTTGTGCACACAGTTTGCCTTGACATTGTAGATAAATATATAGCAGGCTGCAGCGTGTTAACCCAGTTCTCATCTGTGCTATACTAATCTATGCTTCAGCTTGCTGCTTTGTAGTATGCCAGCAAAGCTCAATTTAACTGGTGCCAGAGTGTGTGTGTGGGGAGGGAAGGAGGGGACAGTTAAAATGTGGCGCTGATAGAATGTCTTGACAATGAGGAGTCACTGTTAGTTGCGGAATGAACTTAAAGGAACACTTAATTGGTTACATAAAAGAGATGCACTACATTACCTTACAGTATTTATTTATTAAAGTGTATCCTACATCACATTTAAAAATGCCATCTTTTTCCTCCACTCAGAGAGTCTGTCTGCATGATAAGCAAGATCTAACTGGGAACCAATGATGGATCAAAGATTTCAATTCTTAAATGGAGCCATAAAACAATTTACTAAGAAAAGCATAATGGTTACAAATAATTTTTTTTAAAAATGAGTCAACTCAAGGGTAGAACCACACTCCACTAAGCATCTGATGTTTGAGTGAGGCTTAATCCTGTGCCGTGGGCTGCTTGGAGTGTTTTAGAAAGCATGATAACAGGGGAATATGGTCACTTGCACAGTTCAAGTTCACAGAGCCACATGGAGCTAGGGATCATAGAAATGGCAGCAGCCGAAGCTGGACAAGGACTGCCAGTGAGTCCAGAGGAGAGATCAAGCTGTGTTGCAGAAGGAGGTGAACTGGGGGCCTGATTTAAGAAGTTAAACAGAGGGAGGAACCAGCAGCATAATGGCACTTGAAAAAGAAAGATTAGACTGCGGAATAGAGGCCAGTCGAATTTCAGTTTCAGTTAAGATGCTGAAACCAGACCAAAATCCTTTTTCTGCCTGGTTTCGGCCACAAAGTTACTTTAATGTTCTGCCATTTTTCGGTTTTGGCAGAAAATGACCATGTGTTTTCAATGTAAGCCAAAAATTTGTGCATTGTCCCATTTATCTTACTCCTCCCCCCCACCCCCGAGGAGTTACCCCTATTCCTGGATCCCCCGAGTGCTGCCTCCCGTCCACCCAAAGGCTCCCCGGGCCTGTTTTACAATCTCTGGTGATCTAGGCGTGTAGTTGGGTCAGAAGTGGTCCCTAGTTACTCCTGCCCATTCTGGCTGCTATTAAAATGGCTGCTGACTACACCACCAGACCACCAAGGATTGTATGGTAGTCCAGGGGGGAGGGAAATGAGTACTCTTTGTATTCTTTTTTTTTTGTACTGTGATTGCAAGTAAAGAAGGACCACTGTTTCTCACTGTGGGAGTAATAACATTTGCTGAGTTGCTGAAAGGGACAAAAGGACTGAGATATTGGTTGAGTGGAGTGGGGAAGTGAGGGAATACAGGTGGTAGGATGGGAAAGAGGTGATGGCGAGGAAGGGTGAATTAAGGGTTAAGTTGGTGAGATGTTAACAGAGGATAGTTGCTAATGGAGTTTTTGTGTTGGGATTGGGTCTCTGGTGCTGTGTCAGATTGGTTAAGGAATGGGCGGGAAGTTGTGTTTTGTGAAGGTTGTGGAGGAATTTTACTTTTGTGAAAGTTGTGTGGAGGTGTACGGATGGGGAAGTTGGGTTGTATGGAGGTTAAGTTTTGGACAGGTGGAAAAGGGGTTATGATGTCTTAAAATTAATTGTGTTTTTTTTTTTGCAGATATTTTATTTTGTTGTACTTACCTGGTCTGGTGCGTTTTTGGAAGTTTGGAGTGGTGGCGGCAGTAACTGCTTATTCCACTGAATAGTGCTTCAATGTTTGCGGGTGCAATTTTTGTTTTTATGGGTGGGGAGCAGCTGGATGGTGGCCAAGTTTGTGGTGAGTGATACATTGTTGAGCAGCTCGCATTGTGTGAGAAGCCTGTGGCGGATGAATAGTGGTGGGATTTCTTCCCTGATGGGTCCTGTTTGCGCTGCCACGTAGTAAATCTGGGGTGAGTATTTTGCATATTGGGTGTGCTGTGGTTCTTTTCCCATCCAGTTTCTGCTGTTTTCAGGGCCCGGTAGGCTGCGAAACGGGTCCTCATTGCTGAGGTCCTTAACTTTGGGGTAGTCTTTTTCTGGGCCTGCACTTTAGTATATAAGGGTACTGGTGGTGTTTGGGGGGGGGGAGGGGGTGTTGTTTGTGTTTTTGTTTTCTTTCTTTTGCTAGTAGGGATTTTAATTTTGGGGCCTCTGATTTTCGGGTGCTGTTTGTGGTTCTATTTGGTTGCTGGGATGACCCCCTGAAAGCAGAAGAGTGGTAAGGCTGCAGGGCCTTTGCCAGTAAAGGGCAAGTCTAATTCTGGGAAGAATTTGAGGAAGGGTTTGGTTCCTCTGTGGGACAGTCTTGTATTAGTTTACGCAATTTAGATCAACAGCTCATACTGTTACCTATCTATTAGTTTAAAAGACCAAAGGTCCATCAAGCCCAGCACTCTGTCTCCGACAGCGGCCAATCCAAGAATTGGATTCCTAGGATTCTTCCCATTCTTCTTTGTCGTGGTCCTCTTTTCATGGGGAGTTAATTGCTGGGAGGCGCAATGTTGCACCATGTTGGTTAGGTCTGCTGAGAGTTCTGCTCAGGTGTCGCAGAGTGGGCATACTTTTTGTGATATTACTCCCCTGGACTGTCACTTTCTCAGAAGTTAAGGCAAAGAATTTTGAAAGGCAGATATGTGGAATTATTTTCTTTGCTTGAGCAAGAGGGGATGGAACATAAAAAGGAGGAGGATAACAAGGATGAAGGGACACTCGCACTATGTAATTGGTTATTAAGTTTTAACAGTTATGCTAATGTATTAGTGAGTGCAAAACCTGGTCTGTACCCAGATTTGTTACATTATGCAAATATGATATTGAGAGCTTATTGAACTTTTGGTGGTTGGGCCTGGCTCAGTTATGATGAGCATTTCAGAAGGAGTCTTGCAAAAGATAAGTCAGAGGCTTGGGATTTTAGGGGTGTTGATTTATGGTTATCTAAGATGACTTTGTTTTGTACATTGTTTTTTCAGGGAAATACCTCCTCAGGGGTGGCTAGGCTAGGAGGGTGCTAGTGTACAGCACAAGCGGCAGGTGCAGGTGAACCTCAGCTGTGCTGGAGATAGACCCTCTAAGTGGCCACGGGGTAACTTCAGGCGGGTGGCTAGGCATTTCATGACAGAATCTATTTATGGGGTTTTTTGTCACAGCGCAATATGTGTGTGGGGGGTGGGGGGGAAGTGTTGACAAGCTTTAAACTGTCACTACTTTTGGCGGAAGAGGGACAGTTTTCCAGGCAGCCAGTACTATGGATTATTGAAAAGATAGGAGGCCACTCTGGAAAACATTTCAATAAAATTTGCCTTTGTGGATTAAATTGGTTAAGAAATAAAGCTGCAGCCAAAGAGTTTTGTCAAAACAATTAAATTTATATTGTCTATTCATTTTAATTCACATTGTTAATTGGGTGTGTGTGTTATGCTTGGGAACGGAAGCTGTGCATATTCACAATAGTTTATATGATAAATTGTGTGCTCCAAATAAATGCTTTTGATACAAAATTTTAGCAGGAATTTAAGTCTGTACGTTTGGGATGATAAGCTCCTTAGGAATTAGCCGCTCTGTGGAGTTATAACAACAGCTATCACTCTAAGTGTGGCGCAAAGTCAGCCACTGTAAAAGCACCATGGCTTTTAGTTTTAGTTTTCATTAGCTGTGGTTCATGTGTGTGGAGGCTATTTACATGTGGCTGTGTTTCTTACATTATTTAAATTGTTTATATTCTGGCTTGAATACTGTGAGTTTAGCAAAGGGATTCAGACTGCAAGCTCCGACAACCCCAGCACCCTCACTGGTTCGTATTCACACAGCCTAACCTGACTTTTCGGTTTCACTTTTAGCCGAAACCAGGTGATGAGTATCAGCTGCAGTTTTGGTTTCAGCTGAAAACTGATGGTTTTGGTCGGTCTGTTGCAGCTTGTGAGAAAAGAATTCTGATCTCTTTTCTGCATTTTTACTGGATCAAGCAGATAGCTGGAACTGAGACAGCAATTTTCCATTATTACTAATCAAATATGTATATTTTTAATCTACTACATTATGGCCATTACTTTAGAAACACAGTCACATATAAATAGTGAAATGTACACACGTATAAATACCAATTTCAGAAAGCCATTGTTTAAATGTGGAGATCCACACCATGCAGAGATTTCAAAAGGATTTGGTTTGGGAGGGACCAAATTCTACATGTGTATTCACCATTTTACAAAGGGAATACACCCTTCGGGGACAAAATTTCCACACTGGTTTTTACACCAGCTCAAAGTCACATATAGGTTTTTAAAAAGTGCTCATTTTGGCTAGGGATTTATATGAGGGATTAAAGGAATCCTTCTACTCCATCCCATGTACTTTATTTCCACTTCTAAAATGAAATCAAGTTAAAGTTGTGGTCTCGCTATTCAATTGGTGGCACTTATGCATGTAGGTTTGTAAAATAGGGCAGCTACACATGGGAGGTTGGTAAAATGTGGAAGCTACGTATGTAGAAGGTTTATAAAAGGGGGCACTTCAACATATATATATATATATATATATCTAAAATAGTTGCCCTTGCAGCACGGGCGAGCAAATACATGTGCAGTCCTGCAGGTATTTTAGAAAAGGCTCTCCATCAGCCTAAACTGCTTCTGGAATTGAGCATGCCCCAACTCAATTCTGATCTCTAGTAGGGCAAAATGCGGCCATTTTGTCTTTTCGTCAGTTTCCAATAATAGAGTATTCACTCTTTGAAAATAGCGCGCACTATGTGGAAACAGGGTTTACTCTTTCCCTGACAGGAATGGTTCCACTATCAGGAATGAGTGCACACTGTTTATGAAATAAGTGTACCCTCTTTCCACTTATGGGGGAATTCTATATATGGTGCTGAACGTTAGGCGCTACATTTGCACAGAAAAGCATTCTAACGGACACAAGGTGCTGAAACAGGGCAGAAATGGTAGATCCACATGAAAACACACTAACACACCCATTTATAGTGTTTCTGCACGGATCTGCAAAGGGGCATGGCCATGGGAGGGGCATGAGCAGGTCATGGGCATTCCCTTAAATTGCACACAGTGTTATAGAATAGTGTGGCTCTGTGCCCAGCTTTCATGCCAGGATTTACACCTGGTTTTTGTTGGTATAATTCCTCGAGCTCAAAGTTGGGCATGGATCCCAGCCAGCACTACATGTTATTCTTTTCCTTAGCATCTGCCCACCTAGCTTCTCCTCTGTATTAATATAACCTGCTTCTTTCCCTCTTACCCAGCTTCCATCCCTCTTACCGTTCCATCTCTGCCTTTCCCTGCATATGCTCCCCTTTTCTCACAACACCTATCTTCCTCTTCCTTCTCACTGCATAAGTTTCAGCTCACCTTTCCCACCCTCATCCCAAGCATATGAGAGCATCAGCTCCTTTTTCTTACCCCCATCATGTGCCAGCATCAACCCCCCTTTTCCCAGCTCCAGCATCAATATCCACAAGCATCAGTCTCCAGCTCTAGTATCAGCCTCATAATCTCAACTTCACTCTCACCAGGTTCCAGCATGAACCCCCCCCCCCCCCCCCCCCCCAGCCCACTTTTCCTAGTCCTAGCCTCAAGATAAGTTCCTTTCTCTCACCTGCCCTTAACATCAGCCCCAGGTCTCTCACCTGCCCCAAAGTCTCAATCCTCTGTAAAACAGAGGATACTTGTCCTTCACTCCCATTGCTCCGCCTGTCTCCAGTTCGCTCTGCCACCCGGCACTGTGGTAAGTTTAATATGCAAGAACAGGATCTGTTCTTGCATTTCCACTTGCTCATGATGCTGGCGGCAGAGCCAGCTGAAATAATGCAGGGCAGGGAAAAACAAAGAAATATTGAGTGCCTATAAATAAATAAATAATCACGCTCTTATTGCTATGACTCAGAATTTGGTTAGGCTAGAATAATGCTGCTTGTGAGGTTAGTGCAATACTGTACTGCAGCTTAGTAATTAGCCCTCTAAATGCATTAAGATGATTGCATAATGTTAATGTCATTGCTGCTGTTTCATTTCATAAACAGTTTCTCCTACTTTGTGTCCATGGCAGAAATGCTTAGTACATATTGCCCTAAATGTAAAGGTCATTTTTTAAAGTCCTGAGGAAAAAAAAATTATAATCATGTGGGTGGAAGATTAGTGTTTATCGAAATACAAGCATACTGTGTTGAGGGGAGGTGGAGAAATCATTTACTCTGTTAACTCGGAAAATGAGTGTTTCTTTGCAGTAACTCTGAAACACTCCATGACTATAGTTATTTATATTCGCCAATATTTTATCCATTAACCTTGACATATGGTGCTTTAGCAAAGCACTAAACCCTTCCAAAATGTCATTTATTTCAAGGCAGGTATGTTAACTGCGCTTCCCAGCTAAATAAAATATTTTTTTCTATTCCATATGTTTCAAATGTCAATGCTGGCTTTTTTTCTAATCCTTTCTAGAACATTTTATTATTTTGATGAAGGACTAGAGCTGTATTGCTGAACATAAGAATAGCCATACTGGGTCAGACCAACGGTCCATCTAGCCCAGTATCCTGTTTCCAACAGTGCTCAATCCAGATCACTTTCTTTTCATGCTTATACAATTCTAACCAAGGATATCATCCAGCTCTCAGCCCTACTAGCTTAACTGCCTAATTAAACTCTGGAATTCGTTGCCAGAGAATGTGGTAATGGCAGTTAGCTTAGCAGGGTTTAAAAAGGGTCTGGATGGCTTCCGAAAGGAAAAGTCCATAGACAATTATTAAATTGACTTGGGGAAAATCCACTGCTTATTTCTGGGATAAGCAGCTTTTTTGGGATCTTGCCAGGTATTTGTGACCTGGATTGGCCACCGTTGGAAACAGTATACTGGGCTTGATGGACCTTTGGTCTGACCCAATGTGGCAATACTTATGTATTTATGCACTTCATTTATCTGTTTTGTCAGCCCACTCATTTTAATCCTCTACCATTCTAGGTAGATGAACATGTATTTTATTTATCAGAAAATGTAGGAGAAAATGTTTAAGCACATACCTAAATCTCCACTACCCAAACTGCAAAGGACTCAAATACAAATCAACTTATGCATCCAGCTTTTCCTACATAAGTACCTAGCTATGGAACGCATTACCAAAAGCCGTGAAAACAACGTATGACCACCTAAACTTCCAGAAATCCCTAAAATCTAACCTGTTCAAAAAGGCATACCCCACTGACCCAACTTAAATGCCTGAACCCTGCAACACAATCGTAACCAAAGAGCATAATGGACTTAACACATCTCTTCTTCTCTATGATTCCCTATCGTGTTTGTACCACATGAACCTTATTCAATATCACTCTGTAATTGTTCATACCGGAACAGTCGATCGCCTTTACTATGTAAGCCACATTGAGCCTGCAAATAGGTTGGAAAATGTGGGATACAAATGTAACAAATAAATATATAGGGGTCAATATCCAAAATGATTTAACCGGCCATCAATGGCTTCTGGTGAGTGGAGGAGTGGCCTAGTGGTTAGGGTGGTGGACTTTGGGCCTGGGGAACTGAGGAACTGAGTTTGATTCCCACTTCAGGCACAGGCAGCTCCTTGTGACTCTGGGCAAGTCACTTAACCCTCCATTGCCCCGTGTAAGCCGCATTGAGCCTGCCATGAGTGGGAAAGCACAGGGTACAAATGTAACAAAAATAAATTACTTGGTCAGGGCTAACCGATCATTTTCAGCAGCATTTAACTAGTTTGTGCTGATGAAAATACCCAATTAGTGCCCAACTCAAACTCAGCTAATTTGGGGGTGTTCTGGGAGCAGAATCAACACTTTTGGTCAGTTATGTGCCAATATTCAACAGTTTAACCGGCCATGGTGACTGCATAAAAGTTAGGTCTACTTTTATGCAGTTCACCATAGCTAGTTAAGTGCTGAATATCACACTTAACCAGTTATGTTTTTACTGGCTCCGTATACCTGGAAATTCAATGCCGGAGCCCGGGTACGTCCTGGCATTGAATTTCCAGGCATAACACCGGCAGCAGGCAGCAAAATGCTGAGCACCGCTAGCTCGATATTGACCCCATAGTTTGGTAAGAGAGCAGTTAACGTCTCTATACATAGCTGCCTCTGTCTCTCTCTCTGGACAATCTCCTCCCTGCTTTGGCTCAAGCAGATTTTTTTTAGGGGTGGGGTGGTGGGGTCCACTGACCAACCAACAGTCTCCTATAGACTCTGCCTCATGAGATGGACTCTACCAGCTTTCACTGGGCAAAAATACACAGCATAATTTTAGCATCCTTTCATATGCAGAGTTTTTTATGGTCCAATAAATCTGTAGGTTTATATATGTGAACCAAGACTCTGGGCCTCCACTTTTTACCTATCCTCTTCCTGTCCATATATTTGCCACTGCTGACTGTATGCATGTGAAGAATCCCTAAATACTTGCCTTTCTTTTCTACTTCCTCTGCTGGTAGGCTATTCCAGTTGACAGCTAACACAGGCATCTACCACCTTCTATGTAAAGTAGTATATATTCATTATTTTCTCTTAACCGTTCTCTCCTGATCCCTTTTCCTTGACTTTCTTTTTGTATGGAAAACTTTCTCTTGTACTTTAATGAAGCCTGCTAAATGTTTCCATCATATTCCCCACCACCACCACCACCACCACACACACTCCTTTTATTCTGCAGTAGATAAATCTTAAGCTGTTATATGTAAGTTTTGTATTACTACTACTACTACTACTTAACATTTCTAGAGCGCTACTAGGGTTACGCAGCCCAGTGCTAATTTTGTAGTTCTTCTTTAATATACAGATGATATTCAGATCATCATACTTCAAGGAATGGTCTTAGGAAGTTTTAATGGAGAAGTTAGGAAGATATAGTGAGATTGTGTCAGAATGGGCAGCAAGATGGATGAAGATGAACAAAGACAAGATTTTATTGATGGGTTGTGCTGGTTGGCTTGATACTTGTGCAGGATTCAGTAGTGGTGGGGAAGGGGCAGGCAAAAAGCTGTCCTCAGAAATGAAAAATGTAAGGATGTTTTTGGATTTGGCATTAATATTTGAAAAAACAGGCATCTGTGGTAGTTAAGATGGTGATAATCATGCTTAAGCTGATTGGGCATATGTGCCCCCTCCTTCAACCAGGAGACATGTAACAGTAATGCAGTTAGCCATGTTGAGTCAGTTCAACCACAGTAACTCACTTTCTATTGGGTTGCCTAAGAAGACTCTAATAAAACTTCAAGTTCAAAATAAGACTGCAAGGGTATTTGACTGGGAGTAGAAGGTGGGATCATGGTACCCCACTGTTGAATAATTGTATTCAGTTCAAGCTGCTGAGCTTTACGTTTTGAGCAGCAAAGGGAATTGGAACAGTGTACTTCAGTGAAAAATTGGCAAATTATGTCCCATCCAGCCCCTTTTGTTCAAGCCACACATATGGATTTGGGGTACTGGTCCCAAAAGTTGTGATCAAAACATCCACGAAGGCTGAGGGCTTTTCAGTAATTGTCCCTTTTTTGTGGAATCAATTGCCTTTAGTACTTAGAGTGGAATGTGATATTTTGATATTTGAAAAGTAACTGAAAACTAGGATGTTTGAAAAATTGAATATTGTTGTATGAGCCTTTTGAGGTGGTGTTTGTTGATTTAAAAAAGGGGTTCCCGAGGATTAATTTCAAAGTAGGTGGTTGATTAAGAGGTAATGGGGGGGCATTGTCTCTGGAGAGGAGAAGGGATATGAAGACAGACTTATGATTTTGTAGTCAGCTGCCTTGTCCTTTTGCTAGAAAAGTGCAGGTTATAAATATTATAAATTAAAGGATCTGTATTCATCCTCTCAGTAACCACAGACAGGCACAGCTTTCAGAGCTAAACACAGTACTCAGTGTGGGGTCTCACTAGTGATCTATATGAGAACAATCTTACCTCACAGCTCTCCCTCTTGCACCTGAGCATACTGTTATAATTCCCTGCTGAGAATCCCCTCCCCCCATATGTTTTGACTGTGCTTCTTGTCTGTCTGTCTGTCTTTATTAGACTGTAAGCTTCAAGAAGCTGGGATTGTCTACCACATGTGTCAGTAAAGTGCTCTGTACACCTGGTAACACTACACAAATAATAGTAATTTATTACGCTGACTGGCTCCCTTTAGGTCATCTGAGATGATTAGTCTGAGGTCTCCTTCCTGTTGAGTAGTTGACAGTTCTTTTCCTAATTGATAAGCAGCTAATGGAAATTTTATGCCCCAAATGCATGATTTAGCTTTCCCCTCCCTAAACTGAAGTGCAACTTCCAAACCCTTGACCATTTTCCAATTTTTTTTACCAAATACCTTTTCATGTTTTTTTTCTATCTGTTCAGTGTATCTACCCTATTACCAATTTTTTTTTGTCATCTGCATAAAAAGCATATTTTCCCTAAATCTCTCCACAGTCAACCTAATTCTGTAATAGCAAATAAATGTACAAACCATTGGAGTGCTAAGATTATGGAATGCTAGCAGTTACGCGTGAGTGAAAAGTACCAAAAGTGAGGTTGCAAATAACAGAGATAAAGACTATAAAAGTTTGGAGCGGCAACTTTTATTTTTTGAAAGTTTTGTGTACTGTAGGGTCAGTAGAATAGGACTATTACAACTTTGATGTTTTTCATGTTCTACAACCTAAAAACTACAAATGC
This sequence comes from Microcaecilia unicolor, assembly GCF_901765095.1. Taxonomy (NCBI): domain Eukaryota; kingdom Metazoa; phylum Chordata; class Amphibia; order Gymnophiona; family Siphonopidae; genus Microcaecilia; species Microcaecilia unicolor. The sequence goes on along the minus strand of NC_044031.1, from coordinate 137,314,900 downwards.
TTTAATTGGGGAATGTGATTTTTGTGGTTATTATTTTTAAATTACATTTTTTATGAAATCATTTTTATTATGAAATTCACTAGCCAGAACTTACGAAGAGATTGGTACATAGAAACAACCTATTCTAAACAGAAGCTCCCAACTCCCCTAGAATCCCATTTCCCCCCCCCCCCCCCCCCCCTTGAGAGAAATGAATAAGAGTCATATAATACATACCAATGTGGAATCAACACTCTGAAAACCCAGGTATAGTGTTGCCAAAGCCCTGGGGAGCTTGGACTCTTATAGCCCCCCACCAATGATTCCATAAACATCAAAACACAATCAATAAGCCTCCCACTCCTCCCCCTCCCCTCTCTTCCCCCTCCACAATCCCTACCCCCCCCCCCCCAAAAAAAAAAAAACATAGGCCTCCTCCAAGTTACAGAGAGAGCTGATTCAGTAGAAGACTATGCACTGTAGTCTTCTACTGAATCAGCCGGGAGGACGTACAAGAGGTGGAAGGACAGTGGTCCAGGCTGAAGGAAGCTATAAATAGGGCCACAAACCTTTATGTAAGGAAAGTAAATAAAAGCAAGAGAAAAAGGAAACCAATATGGTTCTCCAAGCAAGTGGCTGAGAAAATAAAGGCTAAAGAGTTGGCGTTCCAGAAATACAGAAAAACTCAAGATGAGGAACACGGGGAGGAATATCGGAGGAAACTGAAAGAAGCCAAGAGAGAGATACGTCTGGCAAAAGCGCAAGCGGAAGAACAAATGGCTAGAAATGTAAGGAGGGGTGACAAAAATTTCTTCAGGTATATTAGTGAAAGGAGAGTGACTAAAAAGGGAATTGTGAGACTAAAAGATACTGCAAACCGCTATGTAGATAATGATGAAGAAAAGGCAAATTTGCTAAATAGATACTTTTGTTCTGTTTTTACTGAAGAAAATCCGGGAGAAGGACCACGATGGTCTGGCAAAAGTTCATTTGAGAATGGAGTGGATATAGCACCGTTCACAGACGAGAGTGTCTATGAACAACTTGAAAAGCTAAAGGTGGCCAAAGCCATGGGACCAGATGGGATCCACCCCAGGATATTGAGGGAGCTCAGAGAGGTTCTGGCGGGTCCTCTTAAAGATTTGTTTAATAAATCCTTAGAAACAGGAGAGGTTCCGAGGGATTGGAGAACGGCGGAAGTGGTCCCCCTTCACAAAAGTGGTGATAGGGAAGAAACTGTAAACTACAGACCGGTAAGCCTCACTTCTATTATTGGAAAAGTAATGGAAGCGATGCTGAAGGAAAGGATAGTGAATTTCCTGGAAGAAAATGAGCTGCAAGATCCGAGACAACATGGTTTTACCAAAGGGAAATCGTGCCAAACGAATCTCATTGAATTCTTTGATTGGGTGACAGGAGAATTGAACCGTGGACATGCTATAGACGTAATCTACTTAGATTTCAGTAAGGCTTTTGACACGGTTCCCCACAGGAGGCTCTTAAATAAACTGGATGGGCTGAAGTTGGGACCCAAAGTGGTGAACTGGATTAGGAACTGGTTGACGGACAGGCGCCAGAGGGTGGTGGTGAATGGAGTTCGCTCGGAGGAGGGAAAGGTGAGTATTGGAGTGCCTCAGGGATCGGTGCTGGGGCCGATTCTGTTCAATATATTTGTGAGTGACATTGCCGAAAGGTTAGAAGGTAAGGTTTGCCTATTTGCGGATGATACTAAGATTTGTAACACAGTGGACACCCCGGAGGGAGTGGAAAACATGAAAAAGGATCTGAAAAAGCTAGAAGAATGGTCTAAGGTTTGGCAATTAAAATTCAATGCGAAGAAATGCAAAGTGATGCACTTAGGGAGTAGTAATCCACGGGAGGCGTATGTGTTAGGCGGGGAGAGTCTGCTAGGTACGGACGGGGAGAGGGATCTTGGGGTGATTGATAGTATCTGAGGATCTGAAGGCGACGAAACTGTGTGACAAGGCGGTGGCCGTAGCTAGAAGGTTGCTAGGCTGTATAGGGAGAGGCGTAACCAGCAGAAGAAAAGAGGTGTTGATGCCCCTGTACAAGTCGTTGGTGAGGCCCCACCTGGAGTATTGTGTTCAGTTTTGGAGGCCGTATCTTGCTAAGGATGTAAAAAGAATTGAAGCGGTGCAAAGAAAAGCTACGAGGATGGTATGGGATTTACGTTACAAGACGTATGAGGAGAGACTTGCTGACCTGGACATGTATACCCTGGAGGAAAGGAGAAACAGGGGTGATATGATACAGACGTTCAAATATTTGAAAGGTATTAATCTGCAAACAAACCTTTTCCAGAGATGGGAAGGCGGTAGAATGAGAGGGCATGAAATGAGATTGAAGGGGGGCAGACTTAAGAAAAATGTCAGGAAGTATTTTTTCACAGAGAGGGTGGTGGATGCTTGGAATGCCCTCCCACGGGAGGTGGTGGAGAGGAAAACGGTAACGGAATTCAAACATGTGTGGGATAAACATAAAGGAATCCTGTTCAGAAGGAAGGGATCCTAGGAGCTTAGCCTTGAATGGGTGGCAGAGACGGTTGGGAGGCGGGGCTAGTGCTGGGCAGACTTATACGGTCTGTGCCAGAGCCGGTGGTGGGAGGCGGGGCTGGTGGTTGGGAGGCGGGGATAGTACTGGGCGGACTTATACGGTCTGTGCCCTGAAAAAGACAGGTACAAATCAAGGTAAGGTATACACAAAAAACTAGCACATATGAGTTTATCTTGTTGGGCAGAGTGGATGGACCGTGCAGGTCTTTTTCTGCCATCATCTACTATGTTACTATGTTATTATTAGGTTCCCAAACAGACCAAAATTTATTTTTGCACTTCAAAGTCAGACCTGCATCCTATGCTTCCATAAGCATTAAATTGTGAAATGCATTCCTCCAGTGCCAGAAGGTGGGGAAAGTATTCTGAGTGCAATATTGCAAAATGCATTTTTTACCCTCCACCACTGCCTTTTAATAAGTATACACAGTGCCTCAATTGGCCCAATATAATACCCGCGGGGGAGGATATAATAGATTTGTGGAGCAAATGTTCATAATATCTAATCAAGATAGACCAATAATGTTTAATAGAGGGCCAATACCAAAAAGCATGGGCCAACGTAACTTCAAACTGACCACATTTAACACATGCACATTAGCCACACACCCAGCATGGTACTCCTGCCAAGGGGAATAATATGATCTTGTAAGGATCCTAAATTGACATTCTCAATAAGTTGCACTATACATATACCTTTGGATCAGTGGTAATAGCCAGTGAACCTCCCCCTCCTAAATTTTCACCCCCATGTCCACATTTCTTCTCTGCACCAGCAGTCTCTCACCCTTGTTGCCATGTTTGTAGAGCTGGTATTGGTAGTATAGGGCCAATTTCTTGGCTTGCTGGTGCAGCAGTTTGTTAAGCACAAGCTGGGTGGCTAATAATTGCTTCCTATTCTCAACCAATGGTAGCATAACATATTGCTGGTGATAGCATACTAGTTGTTTCTCCATACGTAAGATGGCCACATATCTACGTTTCTTCTTTATGCTATTAAAGATGACAATAATGTCACCTCGTAAAACTGCCTTCACTGTCTCTCAATACAGTAATGGGTTATTACTATGCTGACAATTAAATGCCTTATAATCTGCCCATTTGCCCCAAAAATAGTCCAAAAACTCCATATCCTGATAAAGATCCAATGGGAAGACCCATCGTCTAAAGGAATAACCAGAGTTCCTTCCCCCTACTACACCCAGATGGGGGCATGGTCCAATAAGATGGTGGGGTCAATTGTAGCTGCCTGGACCCATGAGAATAGCTCTTCTGCAACTAAGATATAATTTATTTGTGATTGGGTCTGGTGCACCCTAGAAAGGTGAGTAAAATGCCTCTCATCTGGACGTATAACCCACCAAACATCCACTACTCCCAATGCTTCACAAAGTAATGGAATCCCTGCAAGGGATGGGATTTATCTAACTCAGGGTCCCACTCTTCCCTATCCCACTGCATCTGAATAGGAGGAGTAATGCAGGCGGGTGAGCTAGTTATGTTTGGGTCTATGAGAAGATTGCGGGAACTATTGTTCTCAGCCACTGCTCCCATCCATGGCAATCACATCTATATTTACATCTTTTTTAAAAAATGAGAAACATTTTAGTCCATACCTGAGGCTGATATTTTGCAGGATTATGCAGTTGATATCTCTCTATCTTGTGGTATAAATATATTACATATCCCACTTTTGGGATCTTTTCACTCAGCAGGTCACATTTGTTGTCCTTTCTCTTAATATTGGTGCACCCATTTGTCCTAATATCAAAGAAGTCTTTGGATCAGCTACAGACCCCAACAACTATCAACCAGTTGCTATCTCCCACTTACAAGATCATTGAAGCAGTAGTACACTCTCAGCTGGCCAACATCATCTATAAAACCCTTGTATTTTACCCTAATCAAACAACTTTCAGACAGCACCATAGCACAGAAACAATGGTCCTTGGCATTGTCACTTTTTATCGTGACCTTGATTAGGTTAAATTGGTTCTCCTCCTATCTTTAGATCTTTCTGTCACCTTTGATTTGATTGACCATTCCATATTACTCACATGCCTTCAGTCCATTGGTCTGTCTGGTCTTGCAACATATTGATTTTCTTATTTAATGAAACAAGTCTATACTGTTACTTTCAATGATTCCACCTCTGCACCATTCTGCCCTAATTCAGGTGCCCCCCAGGGTCAATCTTTTCCCCTACCATCTTCAATACCTTTCTTGCTCCTCTTTTAACACTAGCTCAGACTCTTGAACTCACAATGTTTGTGTATGCAGATGACAATCAGAGTCTCTTCAAACTGGACACCTTCACTTCTACAGAAGTCGGTATGTTAACACTTAAACTTTCCAAGATTACAAACTGGCTACATGATCAGCACCTTGTTCTGAACCCTAAAAAATCCAGCTGTGTCCTTTTCTCAGAGAAAGGGAACAAAACCTTACCCACACCTATTCTACTTGCTGACATTCCAGTACCTCAGACCGATACCGTGTGTATCCTAGGTTTTCTACTAGATTCAAGTTGGTCTTTCAAACCGCAAATCTCTCTTTTTTTTATTTTAAAGAAATCTTTATTCAGTGAAACTGCAAGTCAAAAATATTACATACTATACAGAAGAAAACAGCTAAAGGGAAAGGGAAATGCAGCATGTTGTAAGAAAAATCCCAGAGTTACAGTACCGCTTTTAAAAACAATGAGCAAAGGAGAACCAGAGTCCAAGTTATGCTCTAAATATTTTTTCAAAAAGCTTTTATGTTCTTGAACAATACTCTCATCTTTAAGCAGACTCATATTAAGAGTCCAAAAGCGATCACTGGAATCTGAGACAAGGTCCAACAAACTCACCCAAGGTCCCGAACATTACGATGCAAAGTATCAATCTGACTCACCAGTTCCCTTTTCATAGCCTGTATGTCCAAACAAAGATCTCGGAGACCACATTGTAGGTCTCTAGCAAGGCTTCTCAAATCAACTGAAATGCATTCATCTTCTGCGTCGGAACCACTCAGGGAAGCAAGGTCTCTACTCCGGAGCGGGGAAGCAGGCCAAGAGGCCTGTTGTGTGGCCTCATCTCCTCCCGCTTGACAGAATCGCATGAGAGTCTTTAACATCTTCAGTTTTAAGCTTCTGAGACACTGGGAACAGTTAAGAGATGTTCTGCAGCTGATATCTGGGTCCAAAGCAGTTGGAGATGAAGAAAAGAAGCTGATTATCGGGGGAAGTCTCAGGAGCCCTAAAATCAGGCAGCCATTATGGAAGCCAACATCACTTCCTCTCCCTCAAACCCCAAATCTTGAGTTGTCCGGGGTTGTTCCTACAAACTTCATTTGATACGTTCCATTTGCTCCTTGATTTTTATCCCAGCTCTTAACATCTTAGTTCATTCACTAGTCATCACCCAGCTAGATTATTGTAATTCCTTACACAAAGGCCTGTGATATGGCTGATCTATAACATTAGGAAATATGATCATATTACTTCCCACCTGAAAGTTGTTGGAGGCAAAAACACATAGTAAAAATTTTTTTAGGTATACTAAAAGCAGGAAGCCGGCAAAAGAATCGGTTGGACCGCTAGATGACCGAGGAGTAAAAGGGGCGATCAGGGAAGACAAAGCCGTAGCGGAGAGATTAAATGAATTCTTTGCTTCTGTCTTCACCGAGGAAGATTTTGGTGGGATACCGGAGCCGGAAATGGTATTCAAAGCTGACGAGTCTGTTTACTAAGCTGCGTGGCATTGCTGACATAGCCCATTCAAAGTATTGGCTCTAGCACATAGCCAGCGTAAATGATAGTGTAGAAATACCAGACTCAGTCCAATCGATATGGAACACACTTTCTTCTTCTTTATGCAATGATCTGGCACAGAAAACATGTGTGCAGATATGAGATCATAGGTGCTTGAGCATCCTCAATATCGAGCAAAATCCTTTGTTGTGTCCAAGGAGGGGTAATTTGTATTGAATTTAACAGCCACAATCATTTTGAAAAGTTGGCTTGTGTCTCGGAGGTGACTGCCTAAGGACATGTACAACATACTAATCACTGCCAGAAAGTTGAAGCCTGCCTTAGCCCCTGCAGTATAAATCCCAAGTCCTATTACAGAATTAAAAACTTGTTTGCCTTTGAATACAGAAATGTTTACAGTTCTGAAGGAGAGGATACTTGAGAATAACACTGACCAAGAAAATATATCTAGAAAATCTGACATTTCTGAGGAGCTGTAGTGATTGAAACCCGTTTAGGTAATGTTGCCTTTAGGAAATTGAAATCATGTTCCCCAAAGAAAGTTGTGTGCAGTATTTGTTCCAGCACAGGACTGAATTTGGCCCTTTGCCATTTTTAGCTGGAGGCAATTGAGGACAGCCCTTTCCTTCACTTATGTTGTGTCTTTTCCCTGATGATGCAAGGCACTTGGAGAAAAAATAAGGAAATAACTTTTGATCAGTCTACAGTCTTTAAGAAATAAAGAGCCCAATTCAGAGTGATAGGCAAGTTACGTAGTCATCTCCACTCTAGAAAGCTCTGTGGCCAGATCGCTGTCCTGAGCTGAAGATGAGGGATCTAACTTGGATCACAAGCAATTAAACTTACTGCAGCTTAGTAAATGGACCCGAACAGTAAACAATTGTTGATGAAAGAAATTTCTTCTTCCTAGCTTGAGTCCATCTCGAAACATCAGGAAAAATAGAAAATTAGAAACATCAGGAAAAAGTTACATTCCTTCATATGATAAAATAAACGGAGCAGGGAATCTCTGTCTTGAAGAAACACAAAAGATATTAAAAGAGTTGTTCTGGTTATTACGTCATTAAATGGAGATTCTAATATTTCAGAGAAATTCAAGGGATCTGATGAAATTATCTGCAGCTGAAGCATCTGTCTGTGACATGGCAATAATAGGAATATAACAAAATCTTTTGAAAAGAAGGTAAAGCAGAATCAGAAAAATGAAATATTTCTTTTAACAGTCTATAAAAATAGATCCTTAGGTGGCATGGTTAACATCTGAGGAAACTTTAAAAGCCTCAGGTTCAATTGCCTGGTGAAGTTATCAAAGTTTTCTATCTTTTGGTGAAGTATCATCTTCTCTTGAGTGAGAGAAGAGCAAAATTGCTCCACTTGAACTTGAAGTCCCTGGTCTTCCGTTTTCACATTTGTTGCTTTAATGCCTTCTTCTAAAGTTTGCAATCTAAAGGAATTCTTCTGCATAGTAGGGAACAATTCCAGAACATTCTCTTTATACAGATGCCAACGCATGCCCTATAGAGTCAAGGTTCACTTGTGCAGATTTAACCAAGAGGTGCACCATCATCTTCCATCCTTGGTCTGCTTTTAATGCCTTTGACAGTGGTATATTTAACAACTGCACCAAGATAGTCTCCTCTACAGCAGGGGACATTAGCGGCAGGAGACGGCCCATGGCCACATTCCCCGACACAGTTTGTGTAGGTGTACTCAACTGCTGCTGCTCCCCACTAGCTCAGAGGAACATTCAGGCCCATGGGACTAAGCAAAATACGGCCTCCAAGGCTCAGGCTTTTCCTCGTGCCTGAGTCAACTACAGCACCCCATGGAGCAGCTTGCATGAAGCTGGTAATCTCAGATTGGCATGAGATAAGCAATTTTCTAAGTGATAAAGGCTGAAAAATGTTAAACTCCAAGCAGAACCTCAAACTGTGCTTCCTACCATGCTGCCATCTTGCCCTCAAGTTCCTCCCTGTACTGATATTGGCATATCCCTCTGTGCTGGCAATGAACTCACCACAGCCAATTACAACAGGCCTTAATAATACCTTTATCCATCAAGGGGTAGCCACTTCATCTCCAGCTTAGGCCTCCCTGACATGAGGGGGTTATTTGGAGAGTCCCCACTCATTGACTGAACCTTTGTCTCTTTCTTTTGGAGAATGGTGCCACCAGAGACACTGGTAGCAGTGAGAACAGTGTTAATTAGGGGTTTGGCACACCCTGATGATGTGTCAAGTGTGACTGGTGCCCAGATGGAAGAGCCAAGTACTGGAGCAACAATGCCAAGGCAAAACACTGGCGTGCTACCCCTACTTTTTCTTCAGGTATATTTGTTTCATTAGAACTGAATCATCCTTCTATGTTTTAACTTTTCAACCCTATGGCATGCAATCCAAAGTTTGCAACATTCTCTCTCCTGTCAGTTTCAAGATCTGTCCCATAAAATGACTCAAAATATTCTATTTTTGGTTGTATGATTTGTTTTTTTATTTTTTAATTAATATTTTCTTCAATTGGTATTATTACAAATACAAAATCAAGAAAACTATATCATAAAAGCAATCTTAACAAACAGCAAAAAATAGAAACATAGGTGAAAATAGCCCACAACAAGGGGAGAACGGAGTCAATCAAGCCAAAGAAATGAAAACATAAGAAATAAAAATTTAGATAAAATCTAACTCAATAGTGGAGGTTATATCCCTTGAGGACCTTGAGGAGATTTTATAGATCAAAAAATACATATTGCTTCCCTTGCCAAGAAATCAGACATTTACTTGGGAACTTCCCATTTGTAGAACTTTTGATTTGTCAAGAAATAATTTCCTTCTTTGCTGTGTAGCTCACACTACATCAGGGAACACTTGAATTTTCTGACCACAGAATAGAAATCCATTTTTTTAAATATGTTTTTAACACCCAAAATGTTATCTTTCTCTGCTGTGAAAGTGACTCGGAGAGTATCTCTCATAATTATCTGAAGTAGTTTCTAAAGAAATTACGTAAATTAAGGCTACCTCTTTCCAAAGAGTCGACTCCTTCATCATTGTTCACTACACGAGATTTCAAGGAAAGATAATAACATTGGGAAATATTTATAACATCATTAATAGATAGTATTTTTTATAATATTTTGAAAGTAAATGCTCAGTACTCTTGTATAAGGAAAAATCAACATTCTCAGATTCCTGGCTCTCAGTGAATTTTCCAGGTGCTCTAACCCAAACCAGGTAGAGAGACTGCCTTTAATCACTGAACAGCCTGTCATAAGTGTAGCAGATTGAAGTGCCAAATTCTGGAACTTAATTCAGCCTGGGTAAGAGATTTAACTATGTCTTCCACTTCAGGGACCGTATCTTGGGAGAACTGACAGAATTGGGCAACAGTTCCTCCCATCTTGGATTCAGTTCTGGTAACAACATTCGAAATATCCTTAAGAGAAATCTAAATTGGTAATTTTTTCCACAGAGAAAAACAAAACTGGTTTGGGCAGTTGAACTGAGTGTTCCCCAGGTGAGAGGGCAATAGATGGCCTTACTCCTAATGGGCTCTCATTCACAATCTCTTTAGAGGAGATAGTCCAAACACCTGGCATAGGTCATCTCAGCAGAACTAAGAGTTGCCTGCTCCTGTGGAAAGCCTACATTAGGGAGGGCCGTCTGTGATATAGGAATCAAATGTTTATCTATGGGGCCCTGATGTAGAGTACCTGAGACTGGTGCTATCTTTTACTTTGCTTTTCTTTTCTCCATAGTAAATAGGTTTAAATTTAACTTACAGTTTGCAGAAATAAACCAGCAAAATAGCAATTGTTTTCTCTCTCCTTTGATGGTCTAAGGGGCTCCCAAGGGTTTAGATGTTCCAGGTGCTCTGAGATTATGTCAGCACTGCATTATCTCCCTGAAGACTCTGTTGTGCTGATAGACAAGCGTTAGATGCTGGCAAATCTTCTGCCTGTCTCTCCACACAGCTATCTACTACTATGTGGGTGCATATGGTGTGTACGCAGTGCTGTACACGCTATATGCAGGCACTTTCTCTATCTCTAGAGGGCTCACAATCTAAGTTTTTGTACCTGGGGCAATGGAGGGTTAGGTGACTTGCCCAAGGTCATAAGGAGCTGCAGTGGGAAGTGAACCCAGGTTGCTGGGATCAAAGCCTGCTGCATTAACCATTAGGCCACTCCTCCTTCCCCAGCCCACCTATGGTTTGTTTTTAATTGGTTTTATATATGCTATTGTTGGGCCATAATTAGAACTGTAGATAGTTGTGTGTTACAAATATTTTAAATATAATAAATAGGGACTATTCTTAGATTAATTAAGGGGTCCATTTACTAAGGTGCGCTGAAAAATGGCTTGTGGTAGTGTAGGCAGGAAACAAAACACTCCTTGGAATCACTGTGGATTGAAATTCCATGTGCAAAGGGGAAAAGGATAGTGATAGGAGTGTACTACCGTCCGCCTGGCCAGGACGAACAGACGGATGCGGAAATGTTAAAGGAAATCAGGGACGCAAACAAACTGGGCAACACAATAATAATGGGGGATTTCAATTACCCGCATATAGACTGGGTTAATGTAACATCTGTACACGCAAGGGACATAAGATTTCTTGATGAAATCAAGGACAGCTTCATGGAACAGCTAGTTCAGGAGCCGACAAGAGAAGGAAAAATACTAGACTTAGTCCTTAGTGGTGCTCATGATCTAGTGCAGGGGGTAACGATACGAGGGCCGCTTGATAACAGTGATCATAATATGATCGGTTTTGATATTGGCATTGAAGGAAGTGAAACTAGGAAATCAAGTACGCTAGCGTTTAACTATAGAAAAGGTGATTACGACAAAATGAGAAAAATGGTGAAAAAAAGACTGAAAGGAGCAGCTCGCAGAGTAAAAAACTTGCATCAGGCGTGGATGCTGTTTAAAAACACCATCCTGGAGGTTCAGGACAAATATATTCCACGTATTAGAAAAAAGGGAAAAAAGACTAAACGTCAGCCGGCGTGGCTAAACAGTAAGATAAAGGAAATCATTAGAGCCAAAAAACAATCCTTCAGAAAGTGGAGAAGAGAACCAACTGAAAGTAACAGGATAGATCATAAGGAATGCCAAGCCAAATGCAAAGCGGAGATAAGGAGGGCAAAAAAGGACTTTGAGAAGAAATTAGTGTTGGAAGCAAAAATACATAGTAAAATTTTTTTTAGATACATTAAAAGCAGGAAACCGGCCAAAGAGTCGGTTGGGCCGCTGGACGAAAATGGTGTTAAAGGGGCGATCAAGGAGGACAAAGCCGTAGCGGAGAAATTAAATGAATTCTTTGCTTCGGTCTTCACCGAGGAGGATTTGGGGGGGACACCGGTGCCGGAAAGAATATTTGAAGCGGGGGAGTCGGAGAAACTAAACAAATTCTCTGTAACCTTGGAGGATGTAATGGGTCAGTTCAGCAAGCTGAAGAGTAATAAATCACCGGGACCTGATGGTATTCATCCCAGAGTATTAATAGAACTAAAAAATGAACTTGCGGAGCTACTGTTAGAAATATGCAACCTGTCCCTAAAATCGAGTGTAGTACCGGAAGACTGGAGGGTAGCCAATGTTACTCCGATTTTTAAGAAGGGTTCCAGAGGAGATCCGGGAAATTATAGACCAGTGAGTCTGACGTCGGTGCCGGGCAAGATGGTGGAGGCTATTATTAAGAATAAAATTGCAGAGCATATACAAAAACATGGACTGATGAGACAAAGTCAGCACGGATTTAGTGAAGGGAAGTCTTGCCTCACCAATCTAATGCATTTTTTTGAGGGGGTAAGCAAACATGTGGACAATGGGGAGCCGGTTGATATTGTATATCTGGATTTTCAGAAGGCGTTTGACAAAGTGCCGCACGAAAGACTCCTGAAGAAATTGCAGAGTCATGGAATCGGAGGTAGGGTATTATTATGGATTAAGAACTGGTTGAAAGATAGGAAGCAGAGAGTAGGATTGCGTGGCCAGTATTCTCAGTGGAGGAGGGTAGTTAGTGGGGTCCCGCAGGGGTCTGTGCTGGGTCCGTTGCTTTTTAATGTATTTATAAATGACCTAGAGATGGGAATAACTAGTGAGGTAATTAAATTCGCCGATGACACAAAATTATTCAGGGTCGTCAAGTCGCAGGAGGAATGTGAACGATTACAGGAGGACCTTGCGAGACTGGGAGAATGGGCGTGCAAGTGGCAGATGAAGTTCAATGTTGACAAGTGCAAAGTGATGCATGTGGGTAAGAGGAACCCGAATTATAGCTACGTCTTGCAAGGTTCCGCGTTAGGAGTTACGGATCAAGAAAGGGATCTGGGTGTCGTCGTCGATGATACGCTGAAACCTTCTGCTCAGTGTGCTGCTGCGGCTAGGAAAGCGAATAGAATGTTGGGTGTTATTAGGAAGGGTATGGAGTCCAGGTGTGCGGATGTTATAATGCCGTTGTATCGCTCCATGGTGCGACCGCACCTGGAGTATTGTGTTCAGTACTGGTCTCCGTATCTCAAAAAAGATATAGTAGAATTGGAAAAGGTACAGCGAAGGGCGACGAAAATGATAGTGGGGATGGGACGACTTTCCTATGAAGAGAGGCTGAGAAGGCTAGGGCTTTTCAGCTTGGAGAAGAGACGGTTGAGGGGAGATATGATAGAAGTGTATAAAATAATGAGTGGAATGGATCGGGTGGATGTGAAGCGACTGTTCACGCTATCCAAAAATACTAGGACTAGAGGGCATGAGTTGAAGCTACAGTGTGGTAAATTTAAAACGAATCGGAGAAAATTTTTCTTCACCCAACGTGTAATTAGACTCTGGAATTCGTTTCCGGAGAACGTGGTACGGGCGGTTAGCTTGACGGAGTTTAAAAAGGGGTTAGATAGATTCCTAAAGGACAAGTCCATAGACCGCTATTAAATGGACTTGGAAAAATTCCGCATTTTTAGGTATAACTTGTCTGGAATGTTTTACGTTTGGGGAGCGTGCCAGGTGCCCTTGACCTGGATTGGCCACTGTCGGTGACAGGATGCTGGGCTAGATGGACCTTTGGTCTTTCCCAGTATGGCACTACTTATGTACTTATGTACTAGGCGTGGGTTTTGGGCACGCACCAATCTGTTTTTCAGTGCGCCTGTAAAAAAAGCCCTTTCTAAAATTTTTGCAGAAAATGGACGTGCAGCAAAATGAAAATTGCCACGCATCCATTTTGGGTCTGAGACCTTACCACCAGCCATTCACCCAGCGGTAAAGTCTCATGCGGTAACCGGGCGGTAATGACCTACGCGCAACAAATGCCACGGCACTTGTAGCAGACACGTGCCAAAAATAAAATTACCGCAAGGGCCACGGGGTAGCAGTGCGATAACTCCATTTTGGCACGCGGCTTAGTAAAAGGGCCCCTATGCTTTTAATCTGCTTGATAAGATGTCAGTTGCCAATGATGAGAAAGATGAGAAATTATAAACTAATGAAGCTTTAATGATGACTGGCAATTTGATAATACATTGGAAGATAGAATCTATGGAAAATGTAATATACAGAAGGAATCTGCATGTTATAAATTTCTTTAAAGCTCTTATGATGTCCTCTTAAGATAAGTTTCTGGAGATGGTAAATGTGCTAGAGGCCTCATTGTCTCTTATTTCAAAGATATTTTACCTGCCCCAAGCTAAGAGGCATAGTGCTATGGAAGAGCAACCTTCAGAGCAGCCCTTTAGTAGCTTGGAATTGACAAATTTCCTTGAAAATTTTGAGGAGAAGGTTACACTGCTTTCCAATTTGATATTATAACTAGTTCTTGACTTGGATATAAACTAGCTGCTGAAATTATTTTACAAAGTTTGTGATGTTTTGTCTTGTACTACAAAATAAGAATGTTTCCTGATATTTGCCATGAAACACAGAAGAGAAAGCAATGTTTGGTCTTGAGACCTTGAGGATTACATTTATATTATGCTTTCCTTGCAAGCGTAGTACAGTTTTCCATGGAACTAGATATATTTCTTATGAACCCTCATCATTGTCCATGTTTATCTCCACTAAAACCACGATCTCTTCAGTGCTAACCTACCAAATGCAAACTCTCATTTACCTGGAAATTATAAGGTGATTGTTGGAATGTCTGCATCTAACTATTCCTTTTCCCAATCCCTCTTTTTATTTTGTCTGTTTATAAAATGCTCCCACATTGTGAACTAATTCAAGTGCAAACATTTTTTTTATTTTGACTATTGTATATGTAATACATGGGGACCTCTTTGTATTTCTTTAGAGCATGTTGATTTGCTTGGAATATTGTGAAAATGGATAAAATATAAATTTCTTAAAATCTTAAGTTTTTTTTAAATTCAGTGTACACAGAAGAAGGTGGTATGTCTAAAGCACAAAACAAAAATGACTGCAAAATGATCACAAATCCTTTTACAAATGAGTAATAATTTTATATATATATATATATATAAATACGAGCAGAAAAGGCAATAAAAACCGATAAGATGCATCCAAGTTTATTTAGAATTTCCTACCATGCCCTCTGGGAACCTTCACATACTCATATTCAAAGCAATTTAAACAGGCAGAAGAGGTTCCTGCCCACTTAAATCACTTTTAAGTGGCCGCTCAAACACCAATATTTATGTATTTAGTGTGCTAAGGCAATCTTTACTGCAGGAGTAAATTGGCCACTTTTCAGAATTTTCCATTAATAGCCACACACTACTTTTCCCATTAGCATGTGGCCATTAGTGCTTGAGCCCCTATCACCACATATTGGTAGGCAGTAAGGACTGATGCGCTAAACCTGCACTAATTGGTTAGTGTGTAGCAATGTAGCTGTGCTAACCGATTACCACAGAAAATGCCCACTCTTTGCCCCCAGATATTGCTCCCTGCGCAAATATATATATATATATATATATATTTTTTTTTTTTTTAGCATGTAGAAAGTGTATGCAGAAGCCAAAATTACCACTGACTACCTCAGCATGTCATTTTTTTTGCTGCAGTAAGCACATGTTAGTGCTTACTGTAACTTTGTAAAAGGGTCCCTATATGAGGAGATATTTAGGCATACAATAAATTAATATTATATAGAGAGAGCCTGCTAAATGTGTGTTGCATTGTACCAAAGCATACATTTTAGCCTGTCGTTAAAACCGTCCTTAGTACCTGAAGATTGGAGGGTGGCCAATGTAATGCCGATTTTTAAAAAGGGTTCCAAGGTGATTTGGGAAATTATGGACCGATAAACCTAACTTCAATGCTGGGCAAAATAGCGTAACAGTGATTAGTATATCTGGGTTTAAAAAAGGTTTGGACAAGTTCCTGGAGGAAAAGTCCACAATCTGTTATTAAGATGGACATGGGGGAAGCCACTGCTTGACCCAGGATTGATAGCATGGAACTTTGCTACTATTTGGTTTTCTGTCAGGTTCTTGTGACTTGGATTGGCAACTGTTGGAAACAGGATACTGGTCTAGATGGACCATTTAATAGACAGAGCTTACAATGTATAGATAGTAAGAAAAAGTAAAACATGGAATAGTTATCATCCTTGAGTTAATTAAAAAATAATTTCACCTATTAGAAGCAAAAAAAAAGTCTCTTGGAGAATATGTTGATAATGAGCACAAAATGGAACAGAACTTGTAACATTTACACAAATTTAAGCCACTTTTAATGCTACCTGAAATGAAGAAATATTAGATTTTTTTCAATGAGATCCATGATGAACTGGAATTCTGGACTCAAATGACAGATTGCGGAGGCCCTTTTACTAAGCTGCCTAGGCCAGGGGTAGGCAACTCCGGTCCTCGAGAGCCGCAGGAATATGCAGGAGATAGATTTGCATACCATGGAGGCAGTGCTTGCAAATCTATCTCCTGCATATTCTTCTAAAATTTAGGCTCGATGTTATAGAATATCTGCATATGAGTGCGAGCGTTTACACCAGCCTTTGGCAGGCATATGTGCTCACGCCGACAGTCAGGCGTGAAATGCCCACTAAGTTAGTATTCTATAAAGGATGTGCCACGCAGAGTGCCCTTTACAGAACACTTGCTTAGTGAAGATCATCCCAGTTCCATTAATTGAATCTAGCCCCTAACATAGTATTCTATAAAGTTATATGTATAAGTGTGAGTGCACCCATGTGTATACCCCACTAGTCAATATGCATTACATAAGTTAAACGGGTATTTACAGAAAAGTGTGTAGGCAGAATTTTGGCAGCGATGGATGTATGTGTTTACATACGTACATAAATGCTATTTTAAACATTTACATGTGTCATTAATGCATAAATGTTAGTGCCCATGTAGAATTTACCCCATAAAGATAGGCTCTGCAATATTCAAACCCATTTAACTGACCGGTTAAATGTCACTTAACCAGGTATCCAGTGATATTCAGCGAGGGATAGCGCCTAAGAGATAACCAGCTGTATCAGCCGATTTAGCCAGCTATCCTCGACTATTCAATTCATATCTGGCTATTGTAAGCGACCACATCAGACCCGCTTGAATAGCTGGTATAAAGTTAACTGGCTATCTTTGAATATCAACTTAGCCAGTTAACTTTCAACCAGCTAAAAATAAACCGGATATTCAACGCCAATCACTGGATAGGGCCCGGCATTGAATATCCGGGCTGACCTCCCGCGGTCTAAATATATATAGACTGTCTAGAAGAGAAGTGAATAGGGAAAAGAGAAAAGCAGAGAAACCTAAAATGATTCCAGGAAGGTAGTAGTAGAGAAGGCAAATTATCATAGTCCATGCTGTGTACAGGAAAATAAACATAATGAAGAACAAAGATGTACAACATAAACCAACAGAAATAGTGAACAATGAACAGAGAAGAGCAAATGCCAACCACAGGATGTACTAGAAAAACTGAGCTACTGCTTTGATGGTCTGCCCAACTTCCCAGGAGTAACAATGTGAAATAAAGCAGTAATAGGCCAAAAGATTATTGACCTTGAAGCAGGTATTCTTCTATCAGAAGTGGAAAATGCTATTGTGTATACACAACAGATAAAAAAATAATCTGGCTCAGACTATAAACAGATATTCCTAAAGCCACAGAAGAAATGGGATACAATGATTTTATAGAGTGTATTGAGCATTGAGGAGTGGCCTAGTGGTTAGAGCACCAGTCTTGCAATCCATTTGTTCACAGAATGGTGGAGTCACTATTCGAAAGCATTTATCCAGATGCACCTGCTATATGGATAGGTGCAGTTGACTGTATAAGTCATTGGTGAGGCCCCATCTGGAGTATTGTGTTCAGTTTTGGAGGCTGTATCTTGCTAAGGATGTAAAAAGAATCGAAGCGGTGCAAAGAAAAGCTACGAGAATGGTATGGGATTTGCGTTACAAGACATATCAGGAGAGACTTGCTGACCTGAACATGTATACCCTGGAGGAAAGGAAAAACAGGGGTGATATGATACAGACATTCAAATATTTGAAAGGTATTAATCCACAAACGAACCTTTTCCGGAGATACGAAGGTGGTAGAACGAGAGGACATGAAATGAGATTGAAGGGGGGCAGACTCAAGAAAAATGTCAGGAAGTATTTCTTCACGGAGAGAGTGGTGGATGCTTGGAATGCCCTCCTGCGGGAGGTGGTGGAGAAGAAAACGGTAACGGAATTCAAACATGCATGGGATAAACATAAAGGAATCCTGTTCAGAAGGAATGGATCCTCAGGAGCTTAACCAAGATTGGATAGCAGAGCTGGTAGTGGGAGGCGGGGCTGGAGGTTGGGAGGCAGGGATAGTGCTGGGCAGACTTATACGGTCTGTGCCAGAGCCGGTGGTGGGAGGCGGGACTGGAGGTTGGGAGGCAGGGATAGTGCTAGGCAGACTTATACGGTCTGTGCCAGAGCCGGTGGTGGGAGGCAGGGATAGTGCTAGGCAGACTTATATGGTCTGCGCCAGAGCCGGTGGTGGGAGGCGGGGCTGGTGGTTGGGAGGCGAGGATAGTGCTGGGCAGACTTATATAGTCTGTGCCAGAGCCGGTGGTTGGGAGGCGGGGATAGTGCTGGGCAGACTTATATAGTCTGTGCCAGAGCCGGTGGTTGGGAGGCGGGGATAGTGCTGGGCAGACTTATACGGTAGAAATCAAAGTAGGGTATACACAAAAAGTAGCACACATGATTTGTCTTGTTGGGCAGACTGGATGGACCGTGCAGGTCTTTTTTCTGCCGTCATCTACTATGTTACTATGTAGAGGTATTATTCAAATAGTGCCTCTGAATATCCTTATAGATCACCTCTGCATTATGTGGACAGCGCCTAGGCAGAGCCAGGGCATTCCTAGAACATATCCATGTAATGACATAATTGTATCTGTTATCCAGATGGCAGACTGAATATTGTCACTATCCAGGTAAATTCCAGCACTGAACGCCCTTACCAGGTATTCGGTGCCGGCCACTCTACAAATAAAATAAATGCTGCCCACAGTGGCTGAATATTGACCCACATGTCTTTCACAATTTTTTAAACTCAAGATTTGTGCAAGTATTTTATAAAGAAACATATACAAAAAATTAGGTGCCTTCTTCACTCTATTAACCTAGGCCTATAGGTACCTAGGTTAATAGAAACAGGACGGCAGATAAAGGCCAAATAGCCCATCCAGTCTGCCCATCTGCAGCATCCACTACCTCCTCCTCTCCCTAAGGGATCCCATATGCATGTCCCACGCTTTCTTAAATTCAGACACAGTGTCTCCACCACCTCCACTGGGAGGCTATTCCGCATATCCACCCCCCCTTTCCATAAAAAGTATTTCCTTAGATTACTCCTGCGCCTATAACCTCTTAACTTCATCCTATGTCCTCTCACCTCCTGTACATTAATGCCACAGAGATATTTAAATGTTTCTATATCCCCTCTCTCCTGACTCCTCCCAACCCCAAGAGTATACATATTGAGGTCTAGAAGTCTATCCTCATACTCTTTATGACAGAGACCACTGACCAATTTTGAAGCTGTCCTGTGGACTGACTCCATCCTGTTTATTTTTGAAAGTGCGGTCCCAAAATTGCACAAAGAGTTATAAATGGGGCCTCACCTGAGAATTATACAAGGGCACTATCACCTCTTTTTTTCCTACTGGTCATTCCTCTCTATCCCCCCCCCCCCCCCCCCCCGACCATCCTTCAGACTTTAACCATCACATTTTCCACCTGTTTACCCACCTTAAATTCATCAGATACGATCACCCCCAAGTCCTCTTCTTCTTTCATACGGAGAAGTACTGTTTTGGCATTAAATCTTAGTTGTCAGTTTCTGGACCATTCTTCAAACTTCACTAGATTCCTCCTCATATTATCCACACCCTCAGGGGTGTCTACTCTACTGCAGAGTTTGGTATCATCCACAAAGAGAAAACTTACCAGACAGTCCTTCCGCAATATTACTCACAAAAATAATAAAAAGAGCCGGCCCAAGACAGGTTCCTGTGGCACACCACTGATAACATCCTTTTCCTTGAAGCGAACTCCATTTACTATTATCCTCCATCTTCTTCCACTTTAATCAGGTTTTAACATAGTGAGTCACTTAGGGCCCCATACCAAGTGTATTCAGGTTATTTATCAGCTGCCTATGTGCAACCATGTCAAAGGCTTTCTAAAATCCAAGTACGCCATATCTAGCATACCTCCTATATCCAACTGTTGGATATAGGAGGTGTGCTAGATATGGTCACCAGGTCAAAAAAATCAATCAGATTTGTCTTACAAGATCTGCATCTAGTAAAACCATGCGGCTTTCGGTCCTGCAGTCCATTCAATTCTAGAAACCTCACTTTAGAAATGTTTCAATTAGTTTATTCACAACACAAAGTGTAGGGTAGACAGGCTCATCCAAAAAAGCACGAGGGAAATGCCAAGACCCCAACACGCAAAGTCCACCAAAAGACTACACTAATATGACTCATATTGGTGTAATGTTTTAACAAACCCCACACATAGGCATCTCGGTGCCTCCCCTGTGCCCCCCAGATGAACCTATCCACCCCACTCTCTGCACTGCCGGTATGCCATTCATAGGGATTGAGTGTTCCTCCATGCCTTGTGGCTGATCTCTCCTCAATTAATTTACTCACCAATGAAGTCAGACTAACAGGCCTGTAATTTCTAACCTCCTCCTAAGAAATGTAAATAAAACCTTACCTCTCTATGTAGTCTTGATTCTGAGAAGACTGCTTCAGACAGACCTTTTGAAGCTAGCCCAGTAATCAGATTGCCCTTAGTAACCTCTGCAACTCTTCTACTTCCTCACACCTTAATGAACACCTAATTCAGGTCAGTAGCAGTGCTATCTCTCCAGTAGTCAAAGAATTGAAAATAACTATTTTTTTTGTTACATTTGTACCCCACGCTTTCCCACTCATGCAAGGCTCAATGCGGCTTACAAGGGGCCATGGAGGATTATGTGACTTGCCCAGAGTCACAAGGAGCTGCCTGTACCTAAAGTGGGAATTGAACTCAGTTCCCCAGGACCAAAGTCCACCACCCTAACCACTAGGCCACTCCTCCACTCTCTTTCTACCTCTAGAGAAAGTTTCAGTTTAAAACTATGGGGAAAAGGGTTGTAAACTATGGAAACAAGTTAATATTGCTTGCTTCTTTTTTTAATTTTTTCCTAAGATTGAACTATAAAGCAGGAAGGCACCTATGTTTAGCTATCTTACACATAGATGCCTTTATTGCAGATGACCAACTTCTGATAGCAGAAAATGAACAACTTCAGAAAGAGGCAATTAATAAATCTAAAAAATGAAAATCCAAAATCTACCTGATCAAGTTGAAAATATGGGAGGCAATTCTACAACTCAGTGCCTCCATTTAGGTGCCCTGAGCCCGGGTAGTGGGTGCCTATTCTATAACACAACAGAATACAAGCCTAATCTGCTATCAGATCAACTAACACAGAGGTGCCTGCAATTATACCAGCCATAGAACTGGCGTGAGTGTGCACACCTAAATGCAGCAGGGATGCATGTAACAATACTGTCTAATTTCCGCGACTAAGCCCTATGCTATGCTTCTTTTTTTATGGCCCCCTTGCAAATACCCGCTCTGTAATTTAAGTAGCTAATTGCAAATAGTACTTAAGCACCCTGTTAGCATTTTCCCAGGTATGTGTGCACATACATGTGTGCTAGTACTGTGATGTACACATTTACATGCATAATGCATATATACATGTGGGCATCTAGGTTATAGAATTTCTTTTAGATAAGTGCTTCTCAGCCCTCTCCTGGAGGCACACCTAGCCAGTCGAGTTTGCAGAATCACAACAATGAATATACATGAGATAAATTTGCATATAACCAAGATCCATCAATCCCCTGATTCTTTAAAGATCACCAAAAACTGCATGCATAAATTTAGGAGCAGTGCCGATTTGCACATGCAATTTAATAAGATAATGAGCCAATTAGTGCCAATAATTGGCTTTATAACAAGCAATGATTTAATTGGGTGTTGTGCACATAAAGTTATGCACATGATCTGTGGCTAAAATTTGTGCACGGCCTGAAAAAGGGGGGTGCAGAAAGGAGATGGTCATGGGACTTTCAGGGCAGAATGGGGGCATGGTTTTGAGTTACGCACATAATTACAGAATAAGGATGCTCAATGCGTAACTTTAGGTGTGGGCATTTGTAACACATCTTTGTTGGTGCAAATGGTGGCAACTAAATAGGTATAACTAATCACAGAGCACAAAAAAAGATATAATCAATTCCATAAATTAAAAAAGACAATGTTGGAATAACAAAGTCTTTACTGCTCTTCAAAAACTCATATAATGTGAAATACTTCTAACCTCAGATGGTAAATCATTCCAAAGTTCAACAGCTCTACCAAATTATGTACTTTTTTTTAGTACTAAGCAACCTACAACAATTAGATGATGAAAATGTCAATAATTCCTATGAAGAATGGAGACAATGCGATTGTCTGTAAATAGTAATACATTTTGTTAAATATCCAGGACTCAATGCATACAAAATCTTAAACATAAAAGTCAAACATTTAAATTCAATTCTTGCTCAAATAGGCAACCAATGTAATTCTCGTAAAAATGGTGTTGCATGATCAAATCTATTTCCTTTTAAGATCAATTTAGCAGATACATTTTGCAATACTGTTAAGGAGAGTCGGGGACTACATCTACAGGTAAGTAAAGATGTTATGTAACAATACTGGAATACAATACAACAAACTTTGGTGCTTTCCCTAGCATAACCAGACATGCAAGGTGAGGGTTATTAAAAGGGAATTTTAGTGATGATGACTGCAATAAAGACACATATTTGATGTTTATACATAGTGGTCTTCTTTCATGGTTTAAGGTAAATTTTGACTACTTTAAGTGAACCCAGATTGTATAGTTGAGTTTGTTTATATACCAAAGATACCAACTCTGGCCCAAATTGTGGGTTATATCAGATAGGCTTATGCCTAGAGTAGTGGAAATCAGGTTTACTGCACATGCCATCCCACTGATCCAATGTAAGCTTGGATGATGAACAGGTATGCCCAGCAAACACATGATAAATCTTAGGTAGCCATAATAAATAACTCAAAGGAATGGATCCCACCATAACCTGCTCTATCTATATCCAAAGCATATAGGAATGGTTCTGGAACCATTCTACTGCTGCTCGTACTGGGCATGCCTTATAATAATTCCCCATGTGAGGGATCCCCCAGTCCCCCTTTCTTTCGAGCCTGAGACAGAATTTTCCTAGAAAACTGTGTGTGTGTGTGTGTGTGTGGGGGGGGGGGGGGGGGGGTTATCCCCCCATATAAATTGTAAAATAGTATCCTGAACCATTGAGAGGTAGTACCTCAGCACAGCTACAGGCAGTACCTCGAACAGAAAAAGAAACCTGGGTAGCAAATTGATCTGGACTGTGGCAATTCTATTAAACCAGGATAATGTAATGCCCTTCCAGCACACAAGATCTGCCTTAACTACAGCCAGCAATTTAGGCCAAACTACCAGATATTTAGACTGTGTTGGATCCATCTAAATGGAAAGGAGGCCTGTAACCCCTGTACCACCAAAGGAGTCAATGTGAGATTGAAGACCTCTGACTTACTCATATTTACTTTAAATCCAGCCACCATTGAAAAGGCTTCAATCTCTTTCAGAAGGTTTGGGAGAGTAATCATTGGAGAAGATAAAGGAAACAATATATCATCTGCAAATACACTAATCTTATAATCTCTATCCGCAACTCATACTCCCCCCCAACATCCGCATTACCTTAAACAGCAGCTGCAAATGGCTCCATCATCAAAACGAACAACAGAGGGGATAATGGGCAACCCAAGATAAATGAAACATTCCACCATTATCTCTAACATATGCACTAAGGGAAGAGTAGAGACCCTGTATCCATTTAAAAAAAATGGACCCCCAGCCCTACCTTCACCAAGACCTCCTCCATATAGGCCCAATGAACCCTATCAAATGCATTTTCAGCACTGATCCCCAACAAGAAGGCTGGTAGATGCCATCGTCTAGCCACTTCAATAAGGTTAATCACCCTATGAATATTATCTGCAGCCTTTCTCTTAGGAATGAAGCTCACCTGATCCGGATGAACCAGATCAGGTAAAACCTGCCCAAGCCAAATAGCGAATACTTTTGCAAAAATGTTTATATTTATTTTATTATTACATTTGTACCCCACGCTTTCCCACTCTCGACAGGCTCAATGTGGTAGGCAATGGAGGGTTAAGTGACTTGCCCAGAGTCACAAGGAGCTGCCTGTGCTGGGAATGAACTCAGTTCCTCAGGACCAAAGTCCACCACCCTAACCACTAGGCCACTCCTCCCACATTTAGGATGGATATCTGTCGATATGATTGACAATCGGTTATATCTTTCCTCGCTTTCAGAAAGACCGATATCCAGGCCTCCATCATAGATGGAGGTACCTGCTCTCCTCTGCCCACCCTATTTATGACCTCTGCTAACAAGGGTGTTAACTCAGCCAGAAATGCATTATAAAATTCTAAGGGCAGGCCATCTAACCCCGGGGCCTTCCCTGTGGCCATAGATTTTAGTGGTGTCCAGACAGTCACTTCTGCCTCAAGTTGCCTTTACTGTTGAGGGTCCAAGCAAGGCAAACTATGGGCCTCTAAGTAAGATTGAATACTAGCACTGCTAATATTCAGATCTCTATTATATAAATCCTGCAAACACTCCTGAAAACACTCAAAGATTTGGGATAAGTACAACAAATTAACCCCCTTATCCTTAATCTTATCCACCCTTTGATCTGCCTGGGCTTTAAGCAATTTATAAGCCAACACCTGATGCACCTTCCCGGTATATTCATAATGACATTGCTTCACCCTATCCAACTTGTAAGCCAATTCTGCCTGATGCAGGCAGATTCTCCAAATCACACTCTCTACCTTCTGATCACTTGGGTGCTCTTTTAAGCTCTTATGATTACCCATGACAGCTGGAGGATTGGCGATGCATAGCTTTAAAAAATATTATTGAGTTATGTGCAGCTTTGGGGGGCAATGTATTCAAATGAGTTAGTTTTGTGCATACCATGAAAATAACGAACCTTATTCCTAAGTGAGGGTAAATGGAGTATGATCTCAGTCTTTCAAAATACTACTAACACTCATTGTAATACTTACATCATGCCAAGGAGAGCTTCCTTTTGGAGTTTATACAATGCAACATGTATAGGCAACCTATCCAGGTGTGCTTGGAAATTCTTTTTAAACAAGCCTGTGGCACCCAAAATGCTGAGAAATGTTTCTCTATATTTCTGCCACATTTTCTTGGCCTCCAACTACATTTCTTGGTACTGGAGGACATTCTTTCTCTCCACAGAATTCACAAGAATAATTTTTTTGGCACCGACACTTATGTTGTCTTTTTTTTCCCTTTACTTCTATGTCTGATTTTGTTGTATCCAGCTTTATCGGTTGGAATGGGAAAGTCCCTAGTGAGGAACATTCTGGAGTCCTGGATCCTAAGTTTAGTCAAGCTGTAATGTGATATAATGTGATTTTCCCGTCACTCTCAGGGTAGGATGGGTACCTTTTCCAATTTGGAGGAAACTATGAAAAGGCCTCAGATGCAGGAGCCTGTGTCTAGGGAGTTGGAGAGGCTGTCTGCACCCACAGTTGACTACTTTAAGAATGCAGAAGATCACCCACACGACAGCAAGGCTTGCATCAGCGGCACTCTGATTAAAAAGAAGACAGAGAAACTCACATATGGGGAGGTCTGTGAGGAGAGGGTGAGAAGAAACTAGCATCAGAGTAGCTGTTGTATCAAGGAAGAGGTAACTGTCTGTCCATCTATTGAGGAATGAGGAAAAAAGTGGAACAGAGTAGAATCAGCTTTTAAGAGAGATCTGATATCAAGGCACATCACCACTGTTCAGCTTCAAGACTCAGTGCTGTATTAGAGAGGGACCCGATACTTAGATGCATCCTCTGCATCCCACCTGAAGAAGCTGGCTGGTTTTTATGACAACGTTTGCACTTGCTTTCTTGGGGAGGAGAGAAAATGAGTCCTCTTGATCATATGTCCCATATGATATACAGTACCCTTCACTTTTGGAGGGACTGGATGTAAATTTTGGTATTCTTTTGTTGTCCAAAGCAATATTAATACACTACTGGCACTTAGTTGAAATGTTTGAAGGTGAGGAAACAGCGTCCAGAAGATGAACTGCACAGAATATGTAGAGGAAGAAGGTACCCTCCCAAGAACCAGTTTAGAGAGAAGAATAAGGAAGATGAGTATAGAGGAAATTTCTAAGTCCAAAGACTTTGAACAGCCACTTATATGTGGAGGGGCATTTTCGATATGATGTCTAAATTGGACTTTGGATGTTTTGCTGAAAACGTCCAAAAATCAAGTAGTGAAAACGACTATTTTCAAACCAGAAAAGGTCTCTCTTTTTTCTTTGAAAATAACCATTTCCTAGGTGGTGGTGTGCTTAGTACATCTATCTTTTTGGACTATTCCCCCCCCCCCCCCCCAAAAAAAAATGTCCAAGTGAAAAACACACACAAAATCAAGCCATTGGGATGTAGGAGGAGCCAGTTTTCCTAGTAGACTGGCCACACAGGCATCCCAGCAGAGCAGTGGGGCATCCTTGGGGGCACTGCAGTGGACTGCACAAAAAACGTCCCAGGCACCCATCTCACCGTTACCCCTTTATATAGTATGGTGAGCCCTTCAAAACCCACAAAAAAAATACTATACCCAACTATACACCACTACAATAGCCCTTATGGCGGCAGGTGTCACCTATATGGTTAGAGTGGATATTGGGCCTGGGCCACCTTTACAGTGCACTGCACCGACCACTAGGCTATTCAAGGAACCTGCTTGCTGCTCTAATAGGATTGGCCATAATATCTGAAGCTGTCATAGAGGTTGGTGTGCACTATTTCATTCACATCTTTGCGGGGTGGAAGGGGGTCAGTGACCACTGAAGGAGTAAGGGGGTGTCATTCCTTTATTCCTGCAGTAGTCATTTAGGGCACTTTTTTGTGGCTTATTTGTTAATAAAACAGGTCCAGATGAAAACATCCAACTTGAAGCCCAGGATGTTTTTGTTTTATTCCATTATGACAGAAAAACGTCCAACTGTTAGGAACACACAGATCCCGCCCCTAACACACCCCTGACATGCCCCCTGATTTGAACACACTTCTGATGGCCTTCAAAGAAAACCGTCTAAAATTGAGGGGAGTCAGTTGGACCATTAGATGATTATGGGGTAAAATGGGTGCTCAGGGAAGACACAGCTATAGCATAGAAATGAAGTGAATTCTTTCATTCAATTTTTATTGAGGAAGATATAAGGGAATTATACATGCCAGAAACTGCTTTTAATGAGGATGATTAGAAAAGGAATACAGAATAAAACAAAGACTATCATTATGCCTCTGTATCACTCTGTGGTGCAACTTCATAATGAGTACTGTATGTAATTCTGGTCACTGCATATCAAAAAATATATAGCGGAATTAAAAAAGATACAGAGAAGGACGCCCAAAATAATAAAGGGGATGGAACAACTCCACTATGAGGAAATGCTAATGAGGTTAGGGCTCTTCAACTTGGAGAACAGATGACTTGAAGGGACACATGACTGAGGCCTATAAAATCATGAATGAAGTGAAATGTGGAAAATAAATCAGTTGTTAACTCTTTCAAAAGATACAGACTAGGGGAGATGCCATGAAGTTACAAAGTAGCACATTTAAAACAAATAGGCGAAATTATTTTACTCAGGGGTCATTTTACAAAAGCGCGCTAGCATTTTTAGTGTGTGCTAAAAATAAGCATGCGCTAAACATTAGAGACACCCATATATTCCTATGGTCGTCTCTAGCTTTTAATGCGTGCTAATCATTAGCATGCACTAAAAACGCTAGCATGCCTTTGCAAAAGACCCCCTTAGGGAGAAATTCAATAAACTGTGCCCACAGTTAGGCATTGGGATAATCCATGTGCTAGTATTCTGTAAATGGTGCTCAGCATGGAACGACCTTTACAGAACACTAGCTTAGCACACATTTCAGGCCAGATTCTATATAAGGCATCTAAAAAATACACGTGGTAAACAATTCTGCCTAAGCGTATTCTATAAGTGGCGCCTAGATTTAGGTGCGGTATATAGAATATGTTT
The DNA here is from genome assembly GCF_901765095.1 of Microcaecilia unicolor. Lineage (NCBI taxonomy): Eukaryota > Metazoa > Chordata > Amphibia > Gymnophiona > Siphonopidae > Microcaecilia > Microcaecilia unicolor. The sequence goes on along the minus strand of NC_044031.1, from coordinate 137,286,859 downwards.
AGTTGATATCCCAGCACCTAAAACTATGCACTTCCATTTATACCAATGAAAATGTGGCGTAAATCCCTGCGCATAGATTTACACATACTGGGCCATATTCTATAACTACGCATGCAAATTTTGGAACACCCATGGAACACCCATTTCCCCACCCATAGTCACACCTCTTTTGAACTGCGCACATTAGAATTTAGATGCAGTTCATTACAGAATATGTTTAGCGAGTTGTGCACGTAAATTGTAATTCTTGCCAATTAGTGCTCACTTTCCTGGAGAAAGATCAATAAACTTAATAAGGCAGGCTTGGGGAAAGCCAGGGCGTATCCTTGGGGGTAAGAAGCATAGAATCTTGCTACTTTTGGAATTCATCAGGTATTTGTGACCTGGATGACCACTGTTAGAAGCAGGATACTGGGCTTGATGGACCTCTAGTCTGACAATATGGCAATTCTTATGTTGACTGTAAATACTTGGTTTTTTTTTGAGGGGGGAGGGGTAAGTCACCTAATAAAGGTGTTTTTACATAAAAATATTACTTTGATAGTTTTCCTTTTTGTGCTTTATTTACTACAGTTGAGGACCTCAACTTTACCTCCCCTGTTCAACTAAGCCCTTTCACTTTGATTTTGGTACTCTGTTCTGCAGTTTTTCTACATTTTCTTTTTACTTAAATTGACAAGCACTCTATAAATTTTTGTGCAGTTCCTTTAGGGCTACACATTACCATATGGGGTGACCTGGGTTTGATTCTTGCCTGGATCTTCTATTGCCTGGGTTGGCTGCATCGAATCCAGACAAAGAGAGGCAGTAGTGGTCCACAGATCACAGCGATCAAAGAACAGAACAGATTTCAGTCAATGTTCAGAAACCACAAACATTTATTAAAAATAACCCAACGTGGCCATATTTCACCTCCTAGAGGCTGTGTCAAAGGATTTACTTTACACTACTAGGGTCTCTATGGTAGCATCTACTAGCACTGAATCACTCTCAGTTGCTGCACAAATTCTTGATAATCAGAGTTTCAAAAAGAAAGCTTCTCCTCCTTTTTGCACATTGACTGAGATCCCTTCTGTTTTTTTTGACTGGGTTGGCTGGGGCAGTGGCGTTCCTAGGTCGATAGCCACCTGGGGCGGATCACCACTGCGTACATACCCTTGGCGCATCACCCCCCCCAAGTGCATCGCTTCCAGGTGGCTCCACCCCCCAGGTGCATCACCTCCCGGGGGTGCAGGGAGCAGCTGCGTGGCTGTCGGCTCCGTCAGTTCCCTGCCCCAGAGCAGGAAGTAATGTCAGAGGGAGCAGGCAGCCGTGTGGCTGCTCTCTGCACCCTCTTGCATCGTGCACCTGAGGCAGACCACCCCCACCGCCCCACCCTTGGTAAGTCACTGAGCTGGGGTCATGGATACTAAGCACATAGTGCTTATGGTCCCTGTACAGGAGGGTAATTGCAACACTGAGGAGTACATTCAACAAACAGCACTGGGATGATACGTGCTGAGGGTGAATTCTATAATGGCAGGTTCGCATTGAACTGCTTTAATAGAATACTAGCATATGTTCATAGTTTCATGCCTAACCTTAGGTGTGAGCACTTACTTCATGTCAAAGGCTAGTGTAAATGCTTGCGCATAACTGCTGACAGTTAGACACATACCGCTGGATTCTATAGTGTGCAACTTAAGTTGATCATACAAATACAGTCGTATTCTGTATTTGCGTATGCAACTTAATTAGTTAACAAGCCAATCAGTGCTGATAATTTTCAATGAACAGGCAATTATTGAGACTAATTGACATTCATTAGAATTTACGAGCAGAACTGTCTAAGAGTATTCTATAATGTGATAAATTCTAAGTCCCATAGTTGAAAAGGGTTTGTGGCCATGGGTGTGGAATGGGCGGGTTGTGCGTGTTTCTAAAATCTATGTCCATTGTTATAGAATATACCTGGTCTGTGCCTAATTTATGCATCGGGATTTACACCGAGTTTTACTTGGCGTAACTGCCCGCGACTACATTTAGTCATGTGGACCAGCGCTCAGCGTATTATTCTATAGACCACGCAGAAATTTAGGCTTATTCTATATACCTAGATATATTTCATTTCAGTGCCAATTTTTTTAGCATGATATATAGAATCTAATCCATAACCCCTAGTATTCTGTAGCCTGTGCTTGTAACTGATAGGCACACCCTGACCTGACCATGTCCCCCTCGTGGCCACACAGCCCTAGAAGTTACGTACAACAGAAATTGCACACTCAGCTTCTAGAATCAGGGCCAGTCTTAGCAATTGTGGGGCCCTGTGCAGACCAGTTCAGTGAGCTGCCCACACCTGCAACCATAAGCCATAATTTGTCAGAGTTTAAAAGGAGGTTTAGAGCTCTCAGAACCCCATCTCACCCCATACCTTGATGTGCATCCACCACATTTCAGAGAGAGTTGCAGACAGTGGCAGTGATTTTCATATCCCGTCAGCTACCAAGCCCAGAGCCTCCCTTGCATCCCGCTCTTGCGGAAACAGGAAGTGACATTAAAAGGGAGCGGGACGCAGCAGCGAGGAGGTTCTGGGCTCGGCAGCTGACGGTATATGAAAATCACTGCTGCTGCCTGATGCTCTCTACTGAATGTGGATACACATTAAGGTATGGAGCAGGGAGGTATACCAAGACAGGAGGACAGATGTGCCAGAGATGCAGGGTCCCTAGGAGCGTGGGGCCCTGTGCGACCGCCCCTGTCACCCCTGCCTAAGACTGGCCCTGTCTAGAATAGTGGCTAAGGTCAGCTGCAAGTGCAACTGCCAACTGGTACCAATTAACACCAATTTAAGCCAATAATTGGCTGTTAACTCCAATTTAGTATTAAATTAAGTTATGTGAGCAACTAACCTTATTCTATACAATGGCTGCCCAACTTAGGCCATCCAATTCTACAGAATTAGAGTCTTTGTGACTGGATTCGGGGATTGTGAATGCAGAGTTCTGGAAGGAGCCCTTCCCCCAGCCAAGGACCTTTACTGCAATGACTGGAATGAAGTCATTTGTGAGGGGAACACAAAATAGGGAAACAATCCCCAGGTGAAGGCTCATGGCACTAGATTCCAGACCTGGCACTGATTGAACTGTAAGCTTAAAGGAACAGGAGGAAATTGTGGGCTTAAAATCAAAACCATTGTTTGCATTAATGGTATAGTAAATAATAATAAACTTGAAACTTGATTATATCAGACAAATAATAGTAAAAAGCAGTACAGGGCTCCTGTGTCAAGATTTGTAAGAAGATAAACATTCTATTTGGCCATTCAAAACATTTGCTGTCTCACAAAATAAATGCACATTGGTGGTTACAGACAGTATTATACATACTAGCCACAATGCAAAGCCACACCATTGAACTGGAAAACTAATTGAAGCTAAGGATTTAGCTTACAGCAAAATGTTTTTCCACTGGAGACTAGACTAATGCTTGTGAAAGGACCTCAAAGCATCCAGAGTATGTTCAAATGATATCGTAATGAGAAACATGAGTAGCCAGGAAAATGATGATTGGGACCGTGCAGCGGTGACATCAGCTCAGCCCTACTAAGGGCACCAAAGCTTAGAGTTTATCACTGTAGTAATCAGCAGTGGGTAATGGCTTTCTTAAAATGTGGTGATTAATGTTGCTGTTATCATACCAATGGATTTCTGTACTTAAAATAGTGTATGTAAGCTGTCTCAAACTTCCTGGACACTGAAGGAGCGGCAAAATCCAGTGCGATCAGTTATAGAGTAGTAAAGCTGCAGATGACTGTCAGAGGTGTTGATTAGAACTATTTTTATTAAGAGAACCAGATATTTCACGAATGGTTGGTAGAAACAAATGTTGCACTAAAACATTTTTTTCTAGAAGTTCTTGAGCTAGAGGCCTCTGCATTTAATTGTTTATAATTATATTTAAAGTGTGAGTCCAATCCTAGACTACTTCCAAGCTGCCTTACAATGCTACGGAACGTTAATTGAAATTATTGTTCTACAAATAAAATGCAATTCTTATTTTCACTGAAGTGCAAATACAATGCTCTTTTATTTTGTTAAACAGAAGTGAAAGTACAACACGTTTAGTTTTTACAGCCATAATTCTTAATGATCTACTAATCTGTAGAATATCCAGGTTTATATTATGATAATCACACTTGCTTTATGATGGCATGAATTTGATTCAGAAACTTTATAAGAAAAGGAAGCAACAATTTATCCTAATTCATGATGTGCAACCGATTAAAGTGGTAGTTATCATGCTACCTTAGGACCTCTTTTATCAAGCCGTGCGGCAATGCCGACAGAGCCCATTAAAGTGACTGAGCTTTGTTGGCATTACAGCACCAGAAGCCACTAGTGCAGCTTGATAAAAGAAGCCCTTAGTGCACTAACCCATGTTATTTGCCCCAGCTAGACCCCCACCCCCACACTCAAAGGGCTTCCCCCTAGTGGCCAACCCCATCCCCTAACAAGACTCACCCAAGGCAATAACTCTCTTCAGTCCTTCTCCCCCATCCTTCCAAAGGCTTAACTCAAATCCCTGGTGTCTAATGGTTGGGGCAGGTGCGATCCCAAGTCGCTCCTACCCTTAAGAGCACCATCATCCAAAATGGTGCCAGTGACCCCTAGAAGTAGTCTTGCAGTACTAGCACTATGGGTCATGACTACTGCTAGGGCCACCAGTGCCATTTTGGATGACTGGGGCTTACCCCTGCCCAGACTATTAGACTTCAGGGATTTGTATAACCTAAGCCCTAGGAGGGGGGCTGGAGGGAGGTTACTGTGTTGAGGGGCATCTTTGGTTGGGGAAGAGGCGTGGCCACTAGGTGACTTTATGGGATCATGTGTCCCTACTGACTTACTCTTGAAGGTCATTCCATTTGTGAAATATCTGGTTCTCTTATCACTGTGACAACAGTTACCTTCCAATCAACACCTCTCGCAGTCATCTGCAGCTTGACTACTCTACAGTTAATCACACTGGATTTTGGTGCCTCTTCCATGCCCAGGAAGGTTGAGGCTGCTTATATAAGTTATTATAAGTACAGACATCCATTAGTATGATAACCACATTAATTGCCATGTTTTATGAAATCCAACACCCACTGCTGATTAGTTGATGGGGGGGGGGGGTTGCTTAAGAGGGGCCTACAGTTTGGGAGGGGGGCATTCTGGCCACCAATATAACTTTAAGGTACTGGCCCCTTTAACATGTGGCCTGGGAGCATCAGGCCAAGACTTGGTAGGAGCTGATGGAATAACGCTGCCTGTGAGGTGGCTCACAAGCAGGTTGGTGACTCCTGTGGTAAATCAAGGTGCAGTAAGAGCCCACCTTTTACCGTACCTTGATAACTTCCCCCCTAAACAATGAGCAATTGATTTCTGAAATAAATGCTGTACACTAAAGTTACTGTAACTAGAATCCATGAAGTATAATAGCCATAATTTCTAGTGTAACATCGGGCTCAGTTCCACCCTAGGGTCTCGCTTACCAACACTTCTGGGACCAGGGTCACACAAAAGATACTTCTGCACACACACTGCTCCCACTGGCTGGATCACTTCAGCTGGGTGCAGGCTGTGGCCAGAATAAATCTGGAATGCTGAGGGTACTCTCTCTGGGCACCTTTACTCAAAAGATTAGTCAGAAATCTCAGCTACAAAATCTTCAACTTGCTTTACTAACAGCACCTTGGCAAAACGGTTTTTGTGTACTTGGTCTGTACAATTCAAGGTGTTTTTCTTAGATGGTCAGCACAGTGCTAAACATAGTCTCCACATGATATCAGGTTATTCAAACCAGGGGCGTATCTGGACTCGGGCGGTAGGGGGGGCCAGAGCCAGAGGGAGGGGGCACATTTTAGCCCCCCCCCCGGCGCCACCGATCCCCCCCCCCGCCATTTCCGGACCCCCCCCCTCGCCACCAATGACACCCTCCCCCGCTGCTGTCACTTACCTTTGCTGGCGGGGGACCCCAACCCCCCGCCAGCCGAGGTCCTCTCTTCCATGCAGGCTGCGCCGCTGCAAGTTTCAACGCTTCCTGTTCTTCTGAGTCTGACGTCCTGCACGTACAACGCGCAGGACGTCAGACTGAATTCCAAATTCTGAGTCTGACGTTCTGCACGTTGTACGTGCAGGACGTCAGACTCAGAAGAACAGGAAGCGTTGAAACTTGCATCCTGCACGGAAGAGAGGACTTCGGCTGGCGGGGGCTTGGGGTCCCCCGCCAGCAAAGATCGGCGACGGGTTGGTGGCGGGCGGGCGGGCGGGAGGGAGGGGGAGGTGGAGAGGGTCTGTGGTAGGGGGGTCCAGGGTGAAATCTGCGGGGGCCCAGGCCCCTGTGGCCCCACTCAGATACGCCCCTGATTCAAACTCACAGTTCAGTTTAGTACTTGGTAATCTTGATTAAACTCTCAGTGCATAATTATCTTCACATAACCTCTTCAGTTGCTCTCTGTCCCATCCCAGAACAGGGGTCAGTCACACGTGCAATGAAAGTCCTTGCAGAAATGAGGCACACTTGCTTCCACTTCTCCTACTGGAGGTGTACTGTCCCCCCAAGCAAGCCTTCTTGTCCCCAGTTCAGGAACTCCCTGCAGGCACCTCCTACTATTTAGAAAAGGCTTCCCAAATCACCACACACTGCAAACTTCTTCTCTCTTAGTACCCAGGACTTCCCCCTTGGTGCTACAGGTCTCGGTGGGGATGGGCACCAAAGACCAGAATTTTCTCCATGCAATGTCTTTTATTACTTCTTGGTCCTGCCCCCATGGGCTGGCTTTTACTGTGATTCTCTCCCCAGGATATCAATACCATCTCTGTCTCCTCAGTAACCCCCGGAAAATTCTCTCCTCCTCCAGTCTTATGCCACAGCCCATTTTCAGGAGGGAGGGGTCACTAGGAAAAACAGTTGTAGTACTAACCAGAAGATCATGCTGTGAAAATTATACAATTTAAAAAATGCTTAGGGGTGAAGTTGTTTATATGGGCTACTGATAAGAGGCGTTATTTTACTATTAACCTCAGTTATTAGCAACTAGGTCTCATGCATAAAATGAGAATTGTATTAAAACAGAACGAGTCAGTGGTAAAATAATTGTCTTAATGGAAGCTCAAGTTGATAACTACACCCCTATAAAGGCAGCCTGAAGATGGTAGCATTGCTGCATTCAAACTGGAAACCACAGATGCAAAGAGGACAGGTATTTGATGCAGGGATTATATCTAGCATCCACTAGAAGAATCTATTTTTGCAAAACACATCAGATGGTACAAGCAGAAACCCACCTTCACTACATCTGAATGAATTCAAATGACAGTTGGAAATGGATTGCAGTGCATTGACTGAATAGAACTCCATTTTACTACTGGAGCTTCCAGTGTCCTGCAGCAGCTCAGGAGAAATTCTACAGCACAGTTTAAAAGAGTCTGTGGTGATTTTAAAGCATATTTATATATAATTTTGTTATGTTACATACAAAAACACTTTCTAATGGAATGTGTTTCAATTATTTTCCTTTTACAAAGAATCCTTTTTTTCCCACCTTTCCTTTACACACCAGTTTATTTCCTTTAGTATAGCTCTCTCTTGCTTTGTGTTGTATTTTGCCTCTTCCTTTTATGCCACACCTATCCTATTACTCTATCCCTTCTCTATATCCTGTCTACAATCTCTCCCCTTACCCAAATGTACCTCTTCTCTTCTCACCTTTCTCCAGTTTCCAGTGTCACTTCTGTCTTTTTTTCACTCCCCGTTAATCTCACCTTTCATTCCTTCCTCTCTTTCCCATCGTCTTATTCTTTCTGCTTTCCAACAGCCTTGGATATCTAGGCGCCTATGCGTGTACAATGCACATCAAGTTAGAACTATTGGCCAGCTACCGTGTGCCCCAGGCGTTAATTCTAATTTTGATGCACGTCCAAAACGCGTGGTAGAAAATAATTTTTATTTTCTACCACATGGCACTAACCGGGCGGTAATTAGCAGTGTATGAGCGCTGAAGATTACCACCTGGTTAACGCGTGAGACCTTACTGCTAAGTCAATGGGTGGCGGTAAGGTCTCAGGCCCAAAATGGATGCATGCTGATTTTTATTTTGCTGCACGTCCATTTTTGGCAAAAAAGACCTTTTTTGCAGGTGCGCTGAAAAATGAACATGCACACGTCCAATACACGTGCCTACACCAGTGCAGGCCATTTTTCGGCACACCTTAGTAAAAGGGCCCCTTATTTTCTACCATTGACTCTCTCATCCTTCTTTATAGCCCTTGATCCATTAATTTTAGAATTGTGTATAACATAGTCTTCAGTTTGTTGCATTATTTTGTTTCAATGGACATTTTCTGTCATTTCATTTGTAAATTTGATGTTTTGTTCTATTATGTAATTTTTGTATATTTAACATTGTTATTATTATTTTTGGTGCAGCTCACCTTAGTCCTATATGCATGAGGCATGAGAAAAGTATGACTAAATAAATAAGTTGATTAAAATAACATTTCCTCTGGAAGACTGACTAATGACTTTGCCCAGGGTGTTGTATGAAATGCTGACACATCAGGGGCAATCCAAACTTATGTTGTCCTCCAGAAACATCTCATAAATGGCTTATCTGCTGCTCTACTAGCTCAGGTGGCCTGATATTCAGACTGCAAGAGCTAGCCTGGGTAATTGCCACAGTTGGCGCTGAGCCTGGATATTCAATGCTGGGCATTTCCAGTGAACAGCATTGAATATCCAGTTTATTTTTTGCCAGCTCAAACTTAACCAGCCAAGCTGATATTCAAAGATTAAGTCTGAACCAGCCAAAGATAGGCCTGGTATTCATGTGGCCAAATATGGCTGCCAAACTTACGCTGAATATCAGCGATATAACCAGTTAACCGTGAATTTTCAGTACATCATGGCTGGCCATGACCCGCTGAAAATTTGCGGATAGACAATTATGGGGCATTTAACCTGTTCTCTGGAACTCACTACCTCTTTTCATCCATTCTGAGCTTTCTTTGTAAATCCCTGGTTAAAACCTGGCTTTTTCATCAAGCCTTTCCTGGATTTTATTTTGCAATCCTACCCCTAAGTGTTTTCCCCTCCTTCTCCTTCAACTTTCCCACCTAGGTGTTTGTCTAATCTCTCCCAGTTGTATGCTTGCCTGTATTTCGCTTTCCTATCCAATACTGTAGTTCCTTTTCCTTACTTTGAATATATGTTTTATGATTATTGTTAGCAAAGACGGTATAAAAAGTCTGAATAAATAAATAATTAAATTGCTTTTACAGAATTGGTGCTTAGCATCCACAGTTTTGGTGTGCTTTGTAGAATCTACCCCTTAATTCATATTTTCCTTAAACATTTTTTATAACTCTCCACTCTATTGCTGCAGTTCCATGAATAAGTTTAAGCATCCCTGGTCAAACTGTTTTAATTAATCCCTACATGAAAAGAAGCAGACACGGCCACATGATAAAAAGTTAAACAACTTTTAGCAAAAGTCTGGACACTCTTTTAGTTGCTTCACTGCTACTTTTTAAAATTGCTAATAAAGATCAAAAATGGATTTGATTGGTTAGGCTTTCAATTAGTCAGGTGAAGACAATTCTATGGTTTAACAAATACTCTGACCCTTCTAAACTCTCTGGTCATGATGATTCTGTTTATTTTTAACAACAATGTGCTTCTCTAAGCAGCTGAGTATTTGAAGATTAAGCTAATTCTCTCTTATTGCAAAGGGCTGCACTGGACAAGAGTGTGGATGGAATGTCTAGGCCCAGGACAGTTTCAGGCCAGGAAGAAACTAGGCAGGATCAGAACCAAACATGGAGCAAGAATTGGGCGTGAGACAGGAACCAAAAGTAGAAGAGGAATCAAATGTGAAGTAGATAGAAAAGAACTTGTACTGAAGCAGAGCAAGTAGCTGGAATTGCAGTAGATGCAGAATAGATCCACTGAAAACTGTTGAACCTGTCTGACTAGGCTTCATTATATACTGTTATTGATGAGACACACATCTTGCTGGTCCAATGGGCTCCTCTAGGGTTTGTCTTCTTTTGCTGCTGATGATCACATTTCCTGAAATTCAAGTTGCAGCAAAGTAACCTCTCTGGCTCAGACACAAGTCTCCAGTCCCTGGTCCCCAAGGCCACAGATTTGATTCCCATCAAACCCTTAAACTTACAAAATAATGAAAGATGCTAAAAGAAATCTCTAACGCTTCCAGTTAGCAATTTCAGATATCAGAAACATTGTTAAGAAATGGAAATTACATGGGGGCTATTAAAGTCAAAGCAAGATCTAGACGTCCAAGAAAAATCTCTGATAAACTGGTCAGATTTGTAAAACAGAGCCCACAGAATGCTGCAAACATCTTGCTGAGAAGTTTAGTTGACACTGCAGGAATTGTCCAGAATACACTGTTACTTACACAACAATGATCTACAGGGGAGAGCTATGATCTCATCACCGAAAACATGCCCAAAGTATGTAAAAGAAAGCATTTACAAGCTTAAAACTGTCTAGAACAAAGAGCTTTGAACTGATGAAACAAAAACTGTTCAGCCACAACCACAAAGTATGCATTTGGACAAAAAGTACAAACATTTGTTATTTATTTTAGCCCATGCCTTTGTATTGGAAGCTCAAGGTGAGCTACATTCAGATATAGTATTTCTCTGTCCTCAAAGGGCTTACTAAAATGTGCTACTACACATTTACTGCAGGTTGCATTATTACCTATAATGCACATTAGTGGAGTTAATGTATTCTAACCCAGTAGTTTACTTTAGCAAATCTAGCCCAGAGGCAATGGAAGACTTAGGGAGGAAGTTATCAAGGTGCGGTAAAAAGAGATTCAGCAACCTGCAGGCATCTCAATCCCGCAGGTTGCTGAATCTCATGTTACAGGAATAACGCTTTTGCAAGCCACCTTGCAAGCGGCGTGATTCTCAGGTTGGCAGTGCAGGAGAACTCGGCTGAAGCCCCCATGAATGAAGCCGTTCCTATCCCTAACTCTCCAAGATGCAAGCACACAATATCTACTCCTCAGCTCCCCCCCCCAAGATATTAGCATCCAGCACACACACCCAGCTCCCCCAAGATACAAACACCTACCCCCACCCCCACATGTACAAGACCCCTAAAGAGGGACTGTAAAGTCATTGGTGGTCCAGGAGTCCTTGGACAATGCCAGTTGTTCCTGCCCAATCTGGCACCTTTCCCAAAATGGCATGACTAATGATGTTTCCGTATAAGGACTTAATATCGTTGCACTAGGGCCCTTTAAGTCACACTATGGGGCTATGCCATGGGTGTAGGTTTAAAAATTGACCCTTAGACGTTCAAAGCCTTGAATAATGCTGCTCTTTCTTTGAGCATCTTCTTTACTAAAATAAGTGCTTTTGTTTTACACTCTGACAATTACACATGTATTTTCTACCACCTTTATACATATTATACAGAAGGCTCCATATTTAGAAAAACTTTAATAAAATACTTATGAAACTGTGCAAATCCCAACCTGGATGTCCTATTTCCAGGGCTAACTCAAGGGGTTGTGATGCCATAGAGAATTATTGTTTTGTGTCCCCCATCTTGAAGCCAGTCTTACAGCATAAACCATGCATATGTCATGGTTCATACTGTGAGAACAGCCCAACACCAGAATGCAGCTGGAGTTGTAGCTTAAATACCAGTAGCTCTCCGCAGGTCCACTTACTATAGTTGATGACTTTCTCCCGGATTCTATATATGACACCCAAAATCTGTCATAAATAACAAACCAACCCTGAAAATATCACCTTGGTTTAATCAATCTATCCTTCTTTTGAAAAGGAAATGTAGAAAACTGGAAAGAAAATGGGCTAAAGACATATCAAACAAACATTAACTTGGAAAATTGCCATCAAAACATAAAAATTAGATCAAAATTGCAAAAACTCAATACTATAACAAAATAATTGGTGGTAATTTCCTTAATGTCAGTAAACTTTTCAATCTGATAAAAAGCCACAAAAGAAATAACCACAACCACCGAGTCCCCACCAAAAGCAGTGCAACTGGCTACTTTTTTCAAACAAACAATAGTTAAAATCAGAGGAGTACGCAAATTAATAATCAACCACCAAGATATTTACAAAAAACAGTAAGACACACATACAGGAATAGCCACCAACAGAATCCGGTCATCCTTCCAACTACCCCATGACACAGTAAAACATTACCTCCTAAAATACTCAACCTCACAATACATATTAAACCCTTGTCCTAGTTACCTTGAAGGAAGCTCCTAATATATTCATTAATCTGCTTCAGCAGCATCTCTCTTTCCTACTATTCCACGGCACTTTCCCTGATAATAAAGACACTATTATCCTAACACTAATACCAAAAAACAATTCAATCACTATAACTGATGTAACAAACTACAGACCAGTAGCCTCCATTCCTTTCATGATAAAGGCAATGGAAGGAATAGTACTAACACAAACTATGGACTACCTTTTACATTTCTCCCTACTACACAAATCGCAATCAGGTTTCAGACCATGCTATAGCACTGAGACTGTCCTTACTACCCTAGTATCAAATCTCAGAAAAGAAATTAGCATAGGGTCTAAGATCTTAATAATGCTGTTTGATATGTCTACCGCATTTGATGTAGTAGATCATAATATCCTACTAAACATACTAGACAACTTTGGCATATGTGCCACAGTCCACAAATGGTTTCAAGGATTCCTGAAATTAAGATCTTACAAAGTGAAAATGAAAGGAACCTTATCCTCTCCTTGGTCACTGGGCTGTGGCATCCCTCAGAGCTCTCCACTATCGCCCATACTATTTAATGTGATGATGTCACCACTAGGTAACAGAAAAAAAACAGCAGGATTCAAAACATTCATATATGCTGATGATGTTACCTTATACATAACCTTCAAAAAGAACATTGAAGACATCTTACAAAGGCAAAACTTGGCTTAAATTTGATTGAAACCTGGGCCTCAGAATGTAAACTAAAGCTAAATAAAGAAAAAACTAAATTCATGGTCATTACCAACCTATTCACCAAAACAACTACAACAGTTTCACAATTGACACCACTTCATTCCCCACTGACAATAATCTGAAAATTCTAGGTATAACTAGTATAAAAGGCCCGTTTCGGTAGGCAATGAAACAGGCGCTAGAAAGGTAATCCCCCCCCCTGCAGCGTCCTTCCTGTCTCCCCTGCCCCCCCTGCAGCCATCCATCTGGCCCCTCCCCACCAACCCTCCTCTGCCCCTGCAGCCACGCATGTGCAGCGGCCCTCCTCTCTCCCCTGCAGCCACCCATGTCCAGCGACTCTCCTCTCCCCCTGCCCCCCCTGCAGCCACCCATGTCCAGCAACCCTCCTCTCCCTCTGCAGCTACCCATGTCCAGCGACCCTCCTCTCCCCTGCCCCCCTGCAGCCACCCATGTCCAACGACCCTCCTCTCCTTTCCCCTTGTCCCCCCTGTAGCCACCCATGTCCAGTGACCCACCTCTCTCTCCTGCCCCCCCTGCAGCCACCCATGTCCAGCGACCCTCCTCTCCCCTTGCCCCCCCTGCAGCGTCCCTTCTGTCTCCCCTGCCCTCCCCTGCAGCCACCCATCTGGTCTCAGGACCCCCTCCCCACCTCCCTCTTCCCTGCCCCCCCTGCAGCCATCCATGTCCAGCAACTCTCCTCTCCCCCTGCAGCCACCCATGTCCAGCGACCCTCCCTTCCCCCTGCCCCCCTCCAGCCACCCATGTCCAGCGACCCTCCCCTCCCCCCTCGCCGCATCACCCAAACCCCTACCCACCCCCCCAGCGCATCACCCAAGCCCCTACCCCCCTCCTCGGGCACATCAACCGCCTCGCCACCCGCAGCCGCCAATACTAACGCTGTCCGGCCGCTGCTGCGTCTCCTGTTGAGCAGCAGAGGCCGGTACAAAAAGAAAAAAGCCAAAAAAAGATTTTAAACCCGAAACACGGCTCTGTAGACAACCATCTGGCATTGGCTGTCATCTCTGCAGCCGCTCCTCCTCTCCCCTCTGATGTCGCTGCGCTCCTCCGGGATCTTCCTGCAGGGGCAGTGACGTGGAGGGGAGAGGAGGAGCGGCTGCAGTGACGACAGCCAATGCCAGATGGCTGTCTATGGAGCCGCGTTTCAGGTTAAAAATCTTTTTTTGGCTTTTTTCTTTTTGTACCTGCTGCTGCTGCTCCACAGGAGAAGCAGCGGCGGCGGGACAGCGTTAGTATTGGCGGCTGCGGGTGGCGAGGGAGTTGATGTGCCCGAGGGGGTGGGTGGGTAGGGGCTGTGGTGATGCGCCGGGGTGGAGGGGCTTGGGTGTTGCGTCGAGGGGGGGCACTGACAGCTGATTGGTAGGCAGGGGGAGGAGTAGGGAAACACGCGGAGCGTGTTTCCCTACTCCTCCCCTTGCCTTGGAATCAGCTGTCAGTGACATCACTAACGTCAGTGCATTCTAAACTGCCTAGCAAGGGAGCCACGGTCCCAGGTACATTAGAACGTTGGAGGTGAGAATTATTATATAGGATAATAGACAAACATTTAACATTTGATGCTCAAGTTTCCTCAGTAATCACAAAATCTTTCAGGTCTCTGGAAACTAAAAAGGGTCAGACCCTATTTCTCATCAGAAACATTCAGACTATTGGTACAATCACTAACATTATCCCATCACCTTCAAATTATGTCCCTTTATCTTTCAAATCCTAAATGGCACAGATCCAGACTAATGGTACCATTAAAAAACTTACCTCAAAGAAACACAAATTTGAGGCAAGAAACTATCTTCAGACTACCCCTCCCAAATTGCAAAAAAGTGATCTACAAAACTGTCCATGCTGCAGACTTCACTTACCTAGGAACCAAATAGTGGAACTCCTTACCATCCAAAATAAGAAATATACAGGATTATAGTAGATTCCGCAAAATCCTCAAATCATTCCTATTCAAACAAACCCTCACAAAGAACAACCATATCTCAAGCAACTAATTATTATCTGAATTGGATATTACTCTATTTACCATTAACTTTCTCTTTGCTTCAAGTACAATTTCTCATTCATAATAGATTTTCTAAATATTAAACATCCATAGCTAAGTATGTTTATGATACTGTATTGTAAAATTGGATTCTTACAACAAATTACTTTCTTATGCATTATTCTGTGTTATGTATCCTATACTGTTTATTTTAAGCCACACTGAACTCAAACTTGTTTGGGATAATGTGGGATATAAATGTCACAAATAAATAAATAATCAGTGCTAATTAACAATTAAAATGTACACGTGCATCTTCCTAGTGAGGATTCTATAAAGTTGTGTGCGCAAATTTTTCATTTGGATCTGAGAAGGGGCCATGTGAGGGGCATAGGTGGATCAGGAACATGCCTAGAATTTGCGCACAATGCTATAGACTATGGCAGATCCATGCATAATTGTAATGGAAGATTGAAAGGATTGCTTTCAACCCTGCTTTGATCGATAATGAACTCTGAAATCTTCTGTCTTTGAATGAAAGTAACTTTCCTTGTAAATACAAAAACAAGTTGGAAGATAAGAATTAATTTGGTATGCAAAGGGGAGGATGGTTCTTGTTTTCAGAAGTTCAGCTTGGCCAACTGGACTTGGAAAGCATGTGACCAAGTTCCCACAGTATGGTTTGTTTACCTACACAGAGAAGCATTCTGTAATTTTACTTAGCTGTGAACATGAGTTTCATTTGAAATCGGGAGCTCATCTGTGAGTAATGTACGTATTGCGCAGAGGACTTGTTCCTCGTCTAAAAAGCTCCTGGTTTTTGCTGTAACGGGCCCCCCAGCTGATGATGAGAGCCTGGATGATGTAAGGACCAGTGATGATTGTATGTACAGTGTATTATTACTGCTTCGTTTCCTGGTCTAAGAACTCTTAGCATTGCTTAGATGTACAGACCAGTGATGTAATGATTGTTTATATAGCTAATCATTGTGTGTATATAGATAATCATTGTCTATATCTTAATCATTATAGATTTTAGCACCTCTAATAAAGGTTTCATTTATCTAATATGGATCCAAAAGAATCCACGGTAATTATTGAGTAGTCTGTGTCAGTGAGACAAGCTGTAAATCCATAGCAGTACAGTAATTTAGGTTTTAGTTGGTGTAAATCCTTATGCCCCAAATTGGGTGTGGATCCTGGCACTAAGCACTATCCTATAAATGCCACCCAAATTTGGGCACCATTTATAGAATCTACTCCCAAATGTGCAGGGATTTGCCCAAACCAATTTTAAACCCAGCTCCATTTTACTGCTTTTACCAAATCCTCCAGCGACAAGTTCTACAGCTTAACTATGCATTGAGTGAAAAAATATTTTCTCCTGTTGTTTTAAAGAGCTACAGTGTAACCTCATGGAGTGTCCCCTAGTCTTTGTACTTTTTGAAGGAGTAAACAGTTGATTCACATTTACCCATTCCATGCCATTTAGGATTTTATAGGCTTCTATTATATCCCTACCTCTTTAAGTTGAAGAGCCCTAACCTCTTTAGCCTTTTCTCTCATATGAGAGTTCTTCCATCCCCTTAATCATTTTGATTGTCCTTCCCTGTACCTTTTCTGATTCTGCTATATCTTTTCTGAGATGTGGCACCCAGAACTGCACAATACTTCAGGAGAGGTCACATCATGGAGCAATGCAGAGGCATTATAATATTCTTTGTTTAATTTTCTATTCCTTTCTTAATAATTCCTAGCATTCTGTTTGGATTTTGGTCGCCACTACACATTGAGCAGAAGATTAAGAACATAAGTATTGCCATACTGGGACAGACCAAAAGTCCATCATACCCAGCATCCTATCCCCAACAGTGGCCAATCCAGGTTACAAGTACCTGGCAAGATCCCAAAATAGTACAATACATTTTATGCTGCTTATCCTAGAATTAAGCAGTGGATTTTCCTCAAGTCCATTTTAATAATGGCTTATGGACTTTTTTTTAGGAAGCTATCCAAACCTTTTTTAAACCCCACTAACCTAATCGCTTTTACTACATTCTCTGGCAAAGAATTCCAGATTTTAATTACACGTTGAATGAAGAAATATTTCTCCAATTCATTTTAAATTTACTACTTTGTAGCTTCATTGTGTGCCTCCTAGCCCTAGTATTTTTGGAAAGAGTAAACAAACTAGGAAGCTAGGGTCCACTAGGCACCTCTCATGTAAAGATGTGTCATGGTGGAGACCATCAGGCTCATTTTCAAAAGAGAAGGACGCCCATCTTTTGACACAAATCAGAAGATGGGCGTCCTTCTCACAGGGTCACCAAAATCGGTATAATCGATAGCCAATTTTGGGCATCCCCAACTGCTTTCCGTAGCGGGGATGACCAAAGTTCATGGGGGCATGTCGGAGGTGTAGCAAAGGCGGAACTTGGGCATGCCTAACAAATGGACATCCTCGACCCATAATGGAAAAAAAGGGGCTTCCCTGACGAACACTTGGACAACTTTACCTGGTCCTATTTTTTTACGTCCAAGGCACAAGAAGGTGCCTGAACTGACCAGATGACCACCAGAGAGAATCGGGGATGACCTCCCCTTACTCCCCCAGTGGTCACTAACCCCCTCCTACCCTAAAAAAACATCTTTAAAAATATTTTTTGCCAGCCTCAAATGTCATACTCAGGTCCATCACAGCATATGCAAGTCCCTGGAGCAGTTTTAGTGGGTGCAGTGCACTTCAGGCAGGTGGACCCAGGCCCATCCCCCCCTACCTGTTACACTTGTGGTGGTAAAAGTGAGCCCTCCAAAACCCACCACAAACCCACTGTACCCACATCTAGGTGCCCCCCTTCACCCGTAAGGGCTATGGTAGTGGTGTACAGTCGTGGGTAGTGGGTTTTGGGGGGATTTGGGAGGTTCAGCACACAAGGTAAGGGAGCTATGTACCTGGGAGCAATTTATGAAGTCCACTGCAGTGCCCCCTAGGGTGCCCGGCTGGTGTCCTGGCATGTCAGGGGGACCAGTGCACTATGAATGCTGACTCCTCCCATGACCAAAGGGCTTGCATTTGGTCATTTCTGAGATGGCCGTCCTTGGTTTCCATTATCGCCGAAAAATCAGAAAGGACCAAGTCTAGGGACGACCATCTCTAAGGATGACCTAAATTTCAAGATTTGGGCGTCCCCAACCATATTATCGAAATGAAAGATGGACGTCCATCTTGTTTCGATAATACGGGTTTCCCCCATCCCTCCACCAGGATGTTTTGCGAGGACGTCCTCAGCAAAACTTGGGCGTCTCTTTCGATTATGCCCCTCCATGTGGCCTAACAGCCTCAACATCTTCCAAGCTATGACCTGCTGGCTGGCTTGGACCTGAGTGGCAAGAGCAACAAGAGTGTCCACCAGGGGCGTATCTGGAATCCGGCGGTAGGGGGGGCCAGAGCCATAGGGGGGGGCACATTTTGTCTCCCCCCCCCCCGCCGCCGCCTCTGCCTCTCTCCACCCCCACCCCCCGTACAACGTGCTGCGACGTCAGACTCCAAACTGGATTCAACGAATCAGCAGCGTTACTTACAGCATGGCCACGGAGGAGTCGGAGGAAGGCGAAATATGAAGACTGCGGGGTCGGACCTCGGCTGGCGGGGGTTGGGCCCCCCGCCAGCAAAAGTAAGCAGCGGAGGAGGGTTGACGGCGGGGAGGGGGGCCAGGGCGAAATCTGCGGGGGCCCAGGCCCCTGTGGCCCCACACAGATACGCCCCTGGTGTCCACCCTTGGCACAGGGAGAAAAGCTTGTGCCTGCTGTGTGTCTAGCAGGGCTCCTATAAATTCCAATTGCTGAACGGGATGGAGATGGGACTTGGGGTAGTTTGAAAAGAAACCTAGTAGCTCTAATACCTGAATGGTTCTCCACAAGGACTCCTGAGCACCGTCCTTTGACGTGCTCTTCATCAGAAAATCATCCAGATAGAGGAACATGGATTCCCAGTCTGCATAGTGATGCTGTGACTACTGCAAGACACTTGATGAAGACCCTGGGAGCCAAAGTGAGGCCAAAAGGCAACATGTGGCACTGGAAGTGATATGTCTCCAGTTGAAATTGAAGACCTGTGATCTGGAAGTATTGAGATGTGAGTGTAAGCATCCTTTAAGTCCAGAGTGCATAGCCAATCGTTTTCCTGAATCTTGGGGAGAAGGGTGCCCAGGGAAACCATCCTGAACGTTTCTTTGACCAGGAATTTGTGTAGGGCACTTAAATCTATATGGGACACATCCTCCCTGTTTTCTTGGGCACAAGGAAGTATCTGGAATCAAATCCCAACCCTTCTTCCCCTGGTGGAATGGGCTGAACTGCATGGGCCTTTAGAAGGGCGGAGAGTGCCTCTGCAAGTACCTGCTTGTGCTGAGAGCTGATGTGAGACACTCTCAGTGTGCAATTTGGTGATCTCTGCTGCCAATGCAAGGCATAACCAAGATAGACTACTTGAAGAACCCACTGAAGGTTACAAGGGGCCACCTTTCCTGGAAAAAATTCATCCTCCCCCGATTGGCAGGTTGTCTGAGATGGTCACTTTTACAGCAGCTACACTCTTCTAGTGCCAGTCAAAAGCTCACCCTCTGCTTTGATTGGGGTGCTGGTTGGGCCTTGGGCACATGCTGTTGACAAGAACAAGCACACTGGCTGATGACAAGAATGAACACACTGGGGATGAGCCTGCTGAGGCTGGCAAGAGGAAGGAACATATCTATTCCTGTGAGAGTAGAAGTAGGAACCCCTCTTCAACTTGCCCAAAACCCTCCTGGATGAGGAGAAAGGTGCAGAAGATGTCCAACAGGAGAGAGTATCTATGGTATCAGTGTGTTTCTTGATGAGGTCAGCGACCTCCTCCACATTTTCTTCAAAAACATGATCCCCCCGGCACGTGGCATACGCTAACCTTTGCTGGACCACTGGATCCAAGTCAGAGACACACAGCCATGAGAGTTTGTGTACCACTATGCTCAGGGCAGAGATCCTGGATGCCACATCAAAAGTATCATAGGTGCCCCTGGCCAAAACCTTTTGACACACCTTTTGCTGGTTGGCCAACTGGCGAAGAGAATTGGCCTGATCCTGTGGGACAGAATCCATCAGATCATACATACTGCGCACTAAGTTCCGCAAGTATAGGCTCATGTAGAGCTGGTAAGACTGAATATGGGAGATGAGCACATAGGCCTGATACATCTTCCACCCAAAAGAATCAAGAGTTCTAGATTCTCTGCCAGGGGGTGCCTAGGCATAGTCCCTAGAATTCTTTGCTCTTTTGATCGCGGACTCCACCACCAAGGAATGATGAGGCTCTATCATGTCTATCTTCTTAGGGACGTCAGGGACCAACAGAGGAGACTCTCAGTTCTTCACCTGAACATCCCGCAGGATCTTGTGAAGCAGAACCGTCACAGCCTCTCAAGGAGGGGAAGCCATTCATATATCCGCGGTGGGGACACTGCACATGCTTTTAAAGCAATATTAGCTTTTTTAATGCTCGCACATCTCAGCCCCGGGCTCGTCCTCCGTCTCTAAATGAATTGGAATAGCAGCCGCCATTTCCCTGACAAAAGATGGAAAGGAAAGACTTTCAGGTAGAGATTTCTTCTTTTCTCAGGAGAGGAGGGGTCAGATTGGATACCATAGGATTCCTCCTGCTGCACTCTGTTGTAAAAGCCTCACCAGGACCCAGATATGCTCATTGAGAGAGGCCATCAGGATAGGCTAGGGCATCGCATCAAAGACAGACTGTTGAACTACTGGGGTGCAGGGTCCTAGCTGCATGGAGACCTGCGCATCGGCGGGAAAGCGGTCTTCCTGGCATCGATGCTTCTCAGGGACTGGGGGTTCTTCAGTACCCCAGAGCTCCTGGCACCATGCATCAAAGGAGATTGATACCAATGCTTCTTGGCCTTTGCCCTATGCCACTCATCGACGCTCCTCAGTGCTGAAGAGGACGACTTTGAATCCTCATGTCACTTCAGGGTCTGGTTCGATGCTGACCGGTCCTGGAGATCCTACACATCATTCGGCATCAAAGCAGGTGGAGACCCGCTCAATGCATGCCCACTCCCAGTGTCCAAGACAGACCTGGCAGCCATGTGGACCAATGCACCTGATGCCGGTGCAACTCTTGAAATTGATGTCAATACCAACATTAAGGATTCGGATCAGGCTCCACAAAGTTTATCTTGCTGAGCCTCTCTGGCCAGCTGAGTTCTTTTCTTCATACAAAGAAACATAACACATCTGGAAGGGGTATTGTTCAGGCCCCAAATACTGAAGACACCAAGAATGAGTGTCTTTCCAGAGATGGTCCTATTGCACTGGGTACAACGCTTTAAGCCCCTGGGAACCTTCGATGATATGGAAGGGAAAACAGTCATTGGCTTGATGGTGCTAGAAAAAGAGGGCAAAGCACCCAAAAAAATACAAGGAATGAGTCCCGACCGGAGCTCAGGTTTGAGCGGGCCTAAAGTGTGCGGAAAAAATTAGAAAACTTAAAAGTGGGGAAAAAAATACTTAAACCAATAAGGGAAGGCAAAAAATGGGACAAAAAAGAAAAAAATAGGAGAAAGAAATCTCCCAAGGAAGGCACAACTTGCTGAAAAAAGTATCATCCACCAGACCGTGTGAGGAACCACGGATAGCACGTCCGCTCTACAAAGCAGATGAGAAGAGATTGCTGGTCAAGAGAAGAGACCACTGGTCACATGCTCTCACAGTGGTTGGGAAGCCATTCGTATATGCGCAGTGGGGACATTGCACATGCTTTTAAAGCAATATTAGCTTTTTTAATGCTCCGCACTGGGCGACATGAATGACGTCACCCACATGTGAGAATATTGCCTACTTGTCCTTGAAGAATGACATTTAGACATCTATATTGCATGGACATTCAAATCCAATTTTATAAAGCTAGGATGCGGACATCTAAAAATGCAGTATGTCCTTTTGGCAAGGGGGCATGATCTGGGCATATTTTGGGTGGGACTAGTGAGGGCCAAATTATGAATGTCCAACTGATTTCAGAAGGGGAAGAAGGGAAGTCTATGTCTAAAAAGATGGATGTTGGTATTTAGAGCTGGTACCTGGCACATCCAGGTTATAGAAAGGTGCTCCAATTGAACAGCTCTCCATTGGAAAGATTAAGGGAAGTCACTTCCTTGATCCCCCCAAGTGGTTGCTGATCCCTCCCCTCCGAATGGGAATCTGGCAAGGGATGCAAGACTCTCTGACCACTTCAGGAACTATGGATGTTCTTGGTACTAAAAATTATTTTAATTTCTTATATACCTAAAGGCTATTGAAGCAGTGTATATTCAGGTACAGTAGGTATTTTTATGTCCCTTGGAAGCTCATAATGAAAACAAAATCACAAAGAGCTGTAGTGAGATGTGAACTGGCATTCCACATGGATGTCTGTGTGGTCATTTTATAACATGAGCATTCCTATGCTTCCCCAATGACATCTATGTCCCTTGTTTTGCCCCTAACAGACAAACCAAAAAAGTCAGTACCTTCACCCTACTTTTTTGGTTCGTCTATTATGGTCGTAGGGACTGCTGTTCCTCTACTTCCTGTGGATCTTCCTGTCACCTTGTTTGGATGTTTCAATTTGTAAAGTGGATGTTCACGCTAGACATAAGCAGCACCGAAAGCAACGTACTGACCTGGAGGTCCTTATTCTGAGTTGGATGCCCTTTCTAAAATGAATATATATTTTTATAGATGTATGAATGGACATCTCACAAAATCTACCTTGGCAGCTTGATATAAAATGGATACAAAATGATTATGAATGGCTGTTTTAGCTGTAGACGCTGTGGTGCTTGGTTAATCCTTTTTTCTGATACAGGTAAGAACAAGGAGATTATTCACTGTAAAGGGATCAGTGTAATAGATTACTGAAATATGCATTATGAAAGCAGATTAACTATAAAATTCAGTACAGAATAGAAAGCCCTTTGCTTTTAACCATCATTCTTCTGGATGTGTAAATAAAATCATATGTAATACCCTTTGATCCCTCAAGATGCATTTTTTAAATGTAAAAAGGCTGCTCTGCTAGATGTGTTTACGTGGAAAGAAATGATCTCCCGCTCTCTAAAATCAGCTCTTCTGCATCTGTTGGGCTCCTTTTCTAGTCTCAGGTACTCGTGCTAAACCACAGAAGCATGAAGCATAGATGCCACAGTACAGGGAAGCCCAAATGGCACAAAGAATGAGTTTTAAGTGTTTTAACTGAAGGATTATTCAGGAAAGCAGATTTCTAGTGCTTGCAGGCACTCATTTCTGAATGTACTTGGTGTGTGCAATGGGATCTGTTACTGCACACCTGCCACGTTTTATTGCTTATATACAATGAGAAAACATTATAAAATATATACAGAATTAGCTTTCACTTACTGGGAATGATTTAATGGCCCACAGGCAACATTTCTCCGACATTACTCATGCTTTTGGATGTTATATTGTTTTTTAGAGTTTGTCTTTCCTCATAAGTGATTACTGAACATGTTTGCAATGTTAGCATAATTTTTAAACTGTCAGAAGTTGTTAGATTGAAATCTCTAGTGAGGAGCTGCCAGCAGGGGGGGGGAGGTATTTTATTTTTTAAAATTGAGCAAAAACTACAATTTCCTAAATGATAGTAAAGAAAATGGACAATGCTTATGCCGATGCAGA
This sequence comes from Microcaecilia unicolor, assembly GCF_901765095.1. Lineage (NCBI taxonomy): Eukaryota > Metazoa > Chordata > Amphibia > Gymnophiona > Siphonopidae > Microcaecilia > Microcaecilia unicolor. The sequence goes on along the minus strand of NC_044031.1, from coordinate 137,263,110 downwards.
TGTTCATGGTGTCAGAGTATCATTATGGAAACAGACTATCCTTTGCTCAGGATGTCCGTGCTGACTTGGTAGTGTAATATAGTTCCATGTGGGTAATTACAAAGAAACATATTAGAAGTTCAGTTCAAAGACTCCTTTTAGAGAAGACCTTCCAGAGGAGTAGCAATGTTAGTCTAGAGCAGCAAAAAAGACATCTTTAAGTGTAACCAGTCTCCTTGTGGTTTTCTAGAAGAAAGCTATGGTAGTTTTAATGTATGCCAATACATTGCTGAACTATAGATGCTCCAACAGCCATGGCTGGGTGACCTTTCATTCTGTTTTTGTATTATAAACCATATCAACCCCCACCCCCACCCTCCAATTTTGTGACATAAAGAATTTGTGATATCTTTCAGTTTAGAATATAGAAGGGTTAAAGCACACTACCCAATATGAAATGCTAGTGGTAGCACAAATGGGTTGTGGGTATATTTTTATACATATATGACACCCAGTAACAAGCCTTCTCCAGATTAGCCTCTTCGCTCTGGAATGCTCTCCCATAAAGGTTTCACTTAATGCAAGACTATCTCTATTCCAGGAAGCTGGTGAAGGCTTGGCTTTTCTCCCAAGCCTTTAACAGAAGAAGCAACTAATGTGCTAGATAGGCATACCAGCTGCATATAGTGTAGTAGTTGCTTATCCACTCTTACACTAGCTGATCTCATTTTCATACACCTTTTCTGATTTCAGGTACAATTTTTCCTTAGGTTAGTCATCATTGTCTTTTGAACTCCTATTGTGCTATCTTATCTGTTTATATGTTTCACCTCTGCTTAACCAAAGATAATTAATCTAAAGAACACAATACAATCCAAATTATATGACATACTCATCAAACATAATAAAATATAGCATAGTCAGAGTGCATAGAATGCTTATTTAACTAATACAATACAATGTGGCGGAGTGGCCAAGTGTTTAGAGCACTGGTCTTGCAATCCAGAGGTGGCCAGTTCAAATCCCACTGCTGCTCCTTGTGATCTTGGACAAGTCACTTGACCCTCCATTGCCTCAGGTCCAAACTTAGATTGTGAACCCTCCTGGGACAGAGAGATATCCAAAGTACCTGGATGTAACTCACCTTGAAATACTACTGAAAAAAGGTGTGAGCAAAATCTAAATAAATAAAGGGCAATGATAGTGTTATCATTATGGAAACCACCATTATCCTTTGCTCAACTTCTCTATGTTGATTTGTTAGTTCAATGTGCTTTATATCTGACACTGTAAGTAGCATACTATGACATAATGTGTACTGTTGTTTCAATATTTTTACTACTGTAATTGTCTATTGCCTATGTCCAGCTTATTCTTGCTGTACACATTGCCTTGGGTGAATTTCTTCAAAAAGGCAATAAATACACCCTAATAAATAAATAAAACTAAATAAATTGTTTTTGTAAGGTACGTTCATGAATGCATATCCACCTCCTATCTTTTCAAAACATAATCCCAAGGAACTATGACTCCATCAGTAACTGGTTGCTCCATGTGACTCTTGCTCTTAACTCAACATGATAAAAGATGCAGAGAAGGAACACACAGATGATGCTTCTAAAATAAAACGGTCATTTTAATGCCATAATAAACGAGACCACTGCTTACCTTCTGCTTTCTCTGCCAGTCTTATACTCTAAACTGCTGTACTTACACTGCCAGAGGCATTCTACTGGTTCAGTGGAAGGTAGAGAAAACAGATGCTTCAGTCTGTCTGCCAAGTTTACCTAGTATAAACAGTTTAAAATTGAGGATGCAGTGCAGAGCCCCCTTCCGCCTCGAAGCAGTCCCAGAGAAGAGGGACTGAATTGCAGCACTCCCCCATGGCAGCCATCCGAGCCCACAAACACAGAAGTGTTAGCCAGCATTAACAGCAAACAGAAGCAGAGGAATAAATGGGGACACAAGTGCAGCTGGCAGAAGTGGCAGGACCTAAGCTGTAGGCCAAGATCACAGTGGCTGGGATTGGAGCAGAAGGAGAGCCTAAAGGCTGCATGGACTGCCCCAGAGAGAAGCCCCGCCCCCACCAGCAGCCTTAAAGGGGCCATGGCCTTGGCAGCAGGAGGGATCATGGGACTCCTACTCCAGGTAGCTACAGCACAGGGGCCAGACAGCCTCAGGGGAGGAAGAGGAACATTGTTGCCAGGGTTGCAGTTTTCCCGCCCAATTGGGCAGGTTTCCGCGAGCGGCTGTGGGAAAATTTCGGCGGCTGCGGGGTGCGGTTTTTTGGGCGGCTTTCCCGTGGCCGCTGTGTGGGTTTGGGCGCTTTTTCCGGGGCTTCTATTGGTCCAATTTGGTCCAATAGAAGCTTTTCCGGGGCTTCTATTGGTCCGATGTGCTCCAGTAGAAGCTTTTCATGGGCGGGGTTGATGTTGGGGGCGGGGTTAATGACATCAGGGGTGACAGCAGGGGCAGGGTTAATGATGTCAGGGGTGATGTCAGGGGCGGGGTTGGTGATGTGGGAGGCAGGGTTGGTGACGTGGGAGGCGGGGTTTGACTTTGGGCGTTTTTTGGGGGCGGGTTTAGGGCTGATTTTGGGCTGGGAAAATGTTTCCCATCTGGCAACCCTGAGAGGAAGTTTGCCAGATGGAAATCCCCCCTTCCCCTTCCCCCAAGTACTACAGAAACTAAAAGAGCACCCCTCCACCTTCCTGGAAGCAGAGGCCATGGAGGTGCTGATGTCAGAGGTGCAAGAAGACCACCTCCACAAGAAAAAGAGGAGGAACATCTGACTGTTTTTGCAAGAAGGAAAAAGATGTGTGAAGTGATAAGCCATGAACTTCAGTGCCTGCCCTAGGAAAGCATAGAGAGCATGAGGAGGCATGTGCTTTTGAACCAGAAGGTCAAAGTACCTCAAGCTATGGAGCTGGACTAAAGGGAAATAAAGAGCCCCTCATCCCCCTCCTCAGAAGACAGAGGAAGACAGGCTGAGAAGACAGAGAGAGGCAGAAGGCAAAGCACTGAGGCAGAGCACCAGTGCAGTGCTGCTGAGGAGAGTCCAGCATGAGCAGGAAACAGAAGGAGAATGCAGAGTGAGAAGAGTAAGCTAGAACTGCAGGAAGGCAGTAGAAGTGCTATGAGACTACAGAATCTCTGAATCCAGTTTGTGAAACAAAATCAAACTGTGATATCCTGAAACTGAGCTGAGCCCCACAGAAAAGAGAAAAGAGCTGTGAGAGAATGGGGGAGAGAAAAGCAGCAGTGCAAGCTTCTGAAAGAATACTGTCACCAGAGCTGCAGCAGCAGCAGCAAGTGGCAGGGCCTGCCTTCAGGTCAGAAGGGGAACAGGCCAGTGCAGTGGGAGCAGCTACAACTGAAAATACCATCGTAGAGAAACAGATTCCTGCATGGGCCTACTAGGCCCAGGTCCAGGGGCTCAATGGTCTGGTGTGGCCCTTCTCATTATCAAGGCAAGCTTTGTGTAGCAGCCTACCTGTAGAGTCGGTGGTTGTATTTTTCAAGAACATAATAAATCTATAAACTCTGCAGAAACCCTGTGACATTTACCATTTGTTAATGTTCATGTCAATACCCTATAACACTAACAGTAACTTGACCAAGCATAAGTATTTTGCCATACTGGGCCAGACCAAAGGTCCATCAAGCCCATTATCCTGTTTCCAGCAGTGGCCAATCCAGGTCACCAATACCTGGCAAGATCCCCCAAAAGTACTTCCATCTACCAGTAGCTACATAGACTATGTTTTATACTCTGTGGCACTCATTTTCAAAGCCACATGAACATCTCAAAATGGCCCAAAAAGGTCCATCAGCTGAAAATGTCCAAATCACAATTCTCAAAAGGCATAAGTTGGACGTTTTATATTACAATTAGTCCAAATAGTAAGGCTGGGTTTTGGTGGTATGTTATGGCAAGACTGGGGTGGGCCCAAAATTAGGACATCTTTCAGTGATAATGGAATGGGAAGAAACATCCAAGGCAAAAAAGAAGGGCATTTTTATCTAGACTTGTTTCAATAATGTCAAAGGTACAAAAAGATATCCTGGATTGAGCAGCTGACCACTGGAGGGATGGCCCATTCTTAATCTCCCAATGGTTACTGACCCCCCCCCCCCACCCCCTAAGAAGTGAAAGTGACAGTGGATACAAGGCTGTAGGACAGCTTCAGGTTTTATGGCCATTCCTAATAGAGAAGCAAGTGTAAGGAGTAGCCTAGTGGTCAATGCAGTGACTTTGAACAATGGGGCCCAGGTATAACTCCCATTTTAACTGTTATATTTCTGTACAACTATGTGAGCCCTCCTGAGGCAATTAGAAAATCATGGGATAGGAGGTAATGTCCTAGTGTGTATTAAAAACTGGTTAAAACAGAGAGTGGTGTTAAATGTTCAGTATTCTCAATGGAGAAGGGTAGTTAGTGGGGTTCCCCAGGGGTCTGTGCTGGGACCGCTGCTTTTTTATCATATTTATAAATGATCTAGAGATGGGAATAACTAGTGAGGTAATCAAATTTGCTGATGACACAAAGTTATGCAAAGTTGTTAAATCACAAAAAGAATTGTGAGAAACAGCAAGAGGATCTTACGAGACTGGGCATCAAAATGGCAGATGACGTTTAATGTGAGCAAGTGCAAAGTGATGCTTGTGGGAAAGAGGAACCCGAACTACAGTTATGTGATGCAAGGTTCCACATTACGAATCACTGCCCCAGCAAAGGATTTACTTGTTATTGTTGATGATATGTTGAAACCCTGTGCTCAGTGTGCAGTGGTGCCTAAGAAAGCAAATAGAATGCTAGGAATTATTAGGAAAGGAATAGAAATCATAAATGAGAATATTATAATGCTGTTGTATCACTCCATGGTGCGATTGCACCTCGGATGCTGTGTGCAATTCTGGTCACCACATCTCAACAAAGATATAGTGGAATTAGAAAAGGTACAGAGAAGGGTGGCAAAAATAATAAAGGGGCTGGGAAGACTTCCCTATTAGGAAAGGCTAAAGTGGCTAGGGCTCTTCAGCTTGGAGAAGAGTCAGCTGAGGGGAGATATGATAGAGGTCTATAAAATACTGAGTAGAGTGGAAGAGGTAGACGTGAATCGCTTGTTTATTCTTTCCAAAAATACTAAGACTATGGGGCATGCAATGAAACTACTAAGTAGTACATTTTAAAAAAATTGGAGCAAATATTTCTTCACTCAACGTGTAATTAAACTCTGGAATTCGTTGAAAGAGAATGTGATAAAGCTGTTAGCTTATCAGGTTTAAAAAAAAAGTTTGGACAGTTTCCTAAAAGAAAAGCCCATAAGCCATTATTAAGATGGACTTGGGGAAAATCCACTGTTTATTTCTATGATAAGCAACATAACATCTGTTTTACTGTTCTGGGATCTTGCCAGATACTTGTGACCTGGATTGGCCACTGCTTGAAACAGGATATTGGGCTTGATGGACCTTCAGTCTGTCCCAGTATGGTAACATTTATGCTCTTAACACCTACTGTATCTGAATTTATAAAACATCTGCAAGCATGATGGCTATTGCAGAGGTGTAAATTTAGGTACAGTAGGTTTTTCTCTGTTCCAGGATGGTTCACAATAACATATCAAGGAATTAAGGTTGGGATTTGTACCTGGGTCCCATTGTTTAAAGTCCACTGCACTGACCACAAGGCTGCCCCTCTGCTCAGCAGGGATGTCTGTCTGGCACATTTTTGTACAAATGATGGCAGACAAATGTTTTCGTGTATGCTCTTTTAGTGTTTATATTTTGGATGATTCAGTATGAAAAAATGGCTATTCGTTTTGGATGTTTTCAGTGCAAGAACATCTTTCTCATGCATTTTCGAACGGGAAATCCCTACATTTTTGCTGTTTGAAAATGGCTGTGAGATGAATGGGTTTTTTTTAGATGTTATGAGTAGGATGTCCCAATTACGACTTGGATGTTCTTTCAAAAATTCCCCTCCACACATCCTACTTCCACTTATGTCATTTACATCATTTGTCATTGCCATTTTTTTTGGTTGTTGTCCATATTACTGTTAAATGGATCGTAAGCCGTTAATTTGTGCTGCTAAGCACAAGCTTCAAAAAGAAGAAGAAAGAAAGAATCAGAACTGTTAAAAAAATGTGAAACCAATACCATCTTTTGGATTTGTGTCTTTGTCAGTGGATTGCAGCCAGGGCCTCTGGCTGGCAAGAGATCAGGCAAGAGGCAAATCGGACTCAGAGAAGGAAGGAAAGTTAATGCTTATGGTTGCAGCAGGGATGGACCATGATGAGTGTGAGACAGCTGCAGGCACTGCAGCCACAGGAGACGGAGATGAGGCCCTTGAATCTTGCGTCCAAGGTGAGGCTCCGATAGAAGAAAACAAGGTAACCAGCTCTAGCTGGTATGAAACCACAACTGCTGCTGCTAAATTTGTTAAACAGCCATAAATGCAAAGCTCCAAATGTGCCTGGTGTTAATGAATCCTACAAAAAGGAGATACAGCAGAGACAGAAACACAAGCGTTTGCTGATGAAACTGATGTTGAAGATTTAGACTTTACTCTCAAAGGCAGTTCAACGTTTCTGCTACAGACATTTAGGAGCTCATTTTTGAAACAGAAAAACATCCAAAAAAGGCACGAAGTGGCAGATGGACTTTTTTTCAAAACTCATTTTAAGATGTTTTCTATGCAGTTCGTCTAAATCTCAAGGGGGTATGTTGGAGGCAAAACTAGGGCAGTCTTACGATTTGGACATTTTTCTGCGATAATGGAATATGGGCAAAAAATAGGACTTTTTGGCTAGACCTGTTTCAACAATGACTAAGTGCAAAAAAGGTGCCTAAACTGACCAGATGACCACTAGAGGGATAAAGGCATGACCCCTCCCCCTTTAATCCTCCAGTGGTCACTGAACCCCTTCCATCCCCTCCCCAAGAAGTGAAAGTGACAGTACTATCAGGCTCTATGGCAGCTGCAGATATAATGACCAGTCCTCTTACAGAAGCAAGAAGGTCTCTGGAGCAGCCTAGTGGTCAGTGCAGTGGACTGTAGAAAAGGGGACCCAGGCCCATATCCCACTCTAACTGGTTCACTTGTGGTGGGAAGTGTGAGCACCCCAAAACCCACAAAATACCTGCTGAACCCATATATAGGTGACACCTGCAGGCATAAGGGCTATTATACTGACATACAGTTGGGTACAGTACATTTTTGCTAGTCCTGGAGGACTCACCATGTAATAAAAGTGGGTTATGATTTAATGTATACCTGGGACCTTTTATATGAAATTCACTTCAGTGCCCCCTAGGCTGCCCCACTGCTCTGAAGGGATGTCTATGTGGCCAGACTAGTAGGAATGCTGGCCCCCAGACATCCCAATTGCTTGTTTTTGTACATTTTTCCCTTGGATGTTTTTGGTTTGAAAATGGCCCTAAAAGAAAGATACACTGAGCACAAAAACGTCTAAAATAGGGCGATTTTTTCCAACCAAAAATATAGACTATTTTCTGGTTTAAAAATGACCATGTAAGGAACTAGATGTTTGGATGTTTTCCACAAAAAGTTCAAAATTGGATTTAGACATTGTATCAAAAATGCCTCACCACACGTGGTTATTGACAACTTAGTCAACAGACTTGGGTGCCATCTTGATGTTTATGAGCAGCTGTGTACGCTATTCAGCGTACTTAACGCCACAGAGGCAAAGCATGCTCCTTCGATCATCCACAAGACCAAGCGCGTCTCAGATTTGGACAGCAGCCTGGGTGATGAGCTGATTCAGCTCAGAGAATTAATCGCTGGGTATCGAGGACAGGAGTCAGATGGCAGAATGCTGCCACAGAAACTGATGGATACTTTGCTGAAATATGGGATGCAATGTACTTTCCCTAATGACCATATAGCTCTGAAACTGATTTTAACCTTACTGCTGACAATTGTCAGGAACAGCAGTCGTTCTCACGTATGGGACAGATAAAAACTGAGCTGCATGACTGAATTCACTTTCACTCATGTCAATTGAAAGTGAACTTACTAAACATTTACTCCGATATTCAAAGCTATTTAACCAGCCAGAAATGGTTGCTGACCAGTTAAATAGCTTTCTGGCACCTAACTGCAAATATTCAGTGTGAGATAACCAGTTATCTCTGCTGAATATTTGCAGTCAGTGCCGAAAGGTTAACTGGCTATATTGCACGAAACATGGCAATACTCAGCACTGATTGGCGAAGTTTAGTGGGCAAATTGGACCACATAAAGAGCAGTCCTAACTTTGTCCACTATTAACTTAACCAGCCATCGCTGAATATTCACTGAGCCAGTTAAGTTAGTGCTGGCCCCCCAAAAATGGATATTCAATGTGGGTCACTGGAAATAGCTCAGCATTAAATATCCAGGGTCAGCACTGACTGTGGCAGTTATACGGGCTGCCTCCCGTCAGCTGAATATCATCCCCTTAGACTTTAATAATGTGGTGGATGTGCTTTCACAGAGAAAAACAAGGCAAAAGCCTCTGTGAAGATACTGTACTGTAGGCCCTATGTCTACGTGAGCAATAGGCCTACTATTAATCTGATAGACGGCAATTACTAATTACATGTATCACAGCCAGTGAGCTAGATCATTGATATTATACACATATTTGTTTAACTTTAAAACATGACTTGATATTATATGCATACTTCTATAAATGTTAAAAACTTTCATAGTTGCATGTTATTGTGTTCCTTGTGTGAAGGTTAGTAAAGCTATGCACTTGACACTTGCAGCAGGGAAGGGGGGGCACGAACCTATGATCTGTCCCTGCCATCTAAAAGTGGGCTGCAACAACCTCATGGAGAACAGCACTACAAGAACCATACATAAGTCTTCTGCTTGCTAGGGACCTAAGTAATAGTTATCTAGAAAGAAAGCTCAAGTTTTCTTTTAATTCTATTTTATCCCTCTGTTTACTAAGCTGCGCATCCAAACCAAAGTTTCAGCGTGCTTGTCTGACATTGCTGTCTGGATGTCTCAACGCCACCTGAAATTAAATATGACCAAAACTGAGCTTCTCATTTTCCCCCCCAAACCCATCTCCCTGCTCCCCCCGTTTTTTATTTCTGTTGATGGCTCTCTCATTCTCCCTGTCTCATCAGCTCGAAACCTTGGGGTCATCTTTGACTCTTCTCTCTCCTTCTCTGCTCATATCCAGCAGATTGCCAAGACCTGTCGTTTCTTTCTTTACAACATCCGTAAAATCCGCCCCTTTCTTTCCGAGCACTCTACCAAAACCCTCATCCACACCCTTGTCACCTCTCGTTTAGACTACTGCAATCTGCTTCTTGCTGGCCTCCCACTTAGTCACCTCTCCCCTCTCCAGTCGGTTCAAAACTCTGCTGCCCGTCTCGTCTTCCGCCAGGGTCGCTTTACTCATACTACCCCTCTCCTCAAGACCCTTCACTGGCTCCCTATCCGTTTTCGCATCCTGTTCAAACTTCTTCTACTAACCTATAAATGTACTCACTCTGCTGCTCTCCAGTATCTCTCCACACTCGTCCTTCCCTACACCCCTTCCCGTGCACTCCGCTCCATGGATAAATCCTTCTTATCTGTTCCCTTCTCCACTACTGCCAACTCCAGACTTCGCGCCTTCTGTCTCGCTGCACCCTACACCTGGAATAAACTTCCTGAGCCCCATCCTTGGCCACCTTTAAATCTAGACTGAAAGCCCACCTCTTTAACATTGCTTTTGACTCGTAACCACTTGTAACCACTCGCCTCCATCTACCCTCCTCTCTTCCTTCCCGTTCACATTAATTGATTTGATTTGCTTACTTTATTTATTTTTTGTCTATTAGATTGTAAGCTCTTTGAACAGGGACTGTCTTTCTTCTATGTTTGTGCAGTGCTGGGTACGCCTTGTAGCGCTATAGAAATGCTAAATAGTAGTAGTAGTAGTAGTAGGCTGCCACGTGGCAATGCCAACACAGCCCATTCAAAGAGAATGGGATGTGTCGGCATTACGGCTCCAACAGCTGCTAGCTCAGCTTAGTAAACAGGGAGTTAGCAAGAGAATATAGTCCAGAGGTAGCACATACACAGTTTAGGCCTACAATTTTTTTCATTTTATTTTAATTTCTTATGTACCACCTGCAAGCCCAAAAGTTATCAAGAGGTATACATTCAGATACAGTATGTATTTTGGTAGGGCCTACAGAGGTTTTTGGTTAATTTGGCTTTAGTAATTAGTTTATGTTATGGCTATAGAAAACAAAGCTGAAATTCAGAAACTTGTCAATTTAAACTGTGACCGTATTTCATATATGAAAAATAAAGGTAAGAATGATAATTCTCATGCGGCAATCACATGATGGGACCAATGGCTTATGGACTCACACGGACTACTGTGCAAACTGTACACCAGCAACAAAAATTACAGCTATACCAGATTCTTCTCTGTCGAATAATACCAAAAACATATCTGAGAATGTCAAAACTGAGATGGCAGACACTGTAGTCACCATGTATGCAACAGACGTCAGCCTTTTTCTTTTGTTGATGGAGACAGATTCAAACATTTAGAATCAAAGCTCTTCTCCATCAGTGCTGAATATGGGAATGTTGAACAGGACCAAGTTATGCCATGTTATGCCTCTTGTCATCTTGATGTCATTGTGGAGAAAGAGAAGACTCCACTCATTAAAAAGCTGGCTTTAGTGCTGCAGTTCGGAGTGGCAATTGACCTTTGGACACACAGCCAAAGCAACCACAGCTACATAACTGTGACTGTACAGTACATTGACAACTGGAAAGTTGAACCACATACCTTGGCTACTCAATTACTGGATGAATATCATACCTTTGAAAATATAAAGTGAATTCAATTCTGGACTAGTTTACTGTGCAACAGCAAGACTTTAGGCAAGATTCAATAAATGGTGCTCAGATTTAGGCCAACACACAACAGAAAGGATAATTCCCTACAAAACAAAACAGCGAAATCAAAAAAGTAGGGAAAGGATGTAGGCCAACCAATAAATCAGTAGTCCAGAGGTTGACTGCAGCAAATTTACTGAAGAGATATCAAAATACATGCAGACTCATGCAATCAGATTTCAGCACCAGGAAAAATCCAAACGAAGCGCTATTCGATGTACGATTTTCCGGGCTGAGCGCCCTTTCTACAATAATGTTTTGTATGGATTACCGCGCTCAAAGTTGGGCATGAAGACCTATGCCTGCTGAAACCTGGTGTAAATCCTGGTGAACACTGCTCCCAAATTTTGGGAATATCTCTGACTCACCCATGCCCCTCCCATGGCCATGCTCCCTTTTGAGTTGCATGTGAGACAATTTAGGTGCACAGTGTTACAGAATAGCATGCTGGCAGATCTGCGTGCAAGTTCTAATTAGTGCCAATTAACATCAGTAATTGATTAACTGCTTGTTAACTAATTTGTTTGCATGCGGATCTGGGCTCCGTGCCCAAATTTGGGTGACCTATATAGAAACCAGGGGAATGTGTTCACTGCAGACATTGCCAGTAAGAATACACATGGATGGGATGTACGTATCATAACTTGAACCTTGTTTTGTCACATGGACTGCAGCAGACAAATTTGGATGGCACTGGTTTACCACCTGTGGTAGCCAAATTTATTGATACCTCAAAAGAACTAGTGACATTGGCTAAACAAAGAAAAATTAACAATCGTTTGGTAACAACGCTTAAGCAATGCATAGTAACACAATGGAACAGTGTGCTATTAATGTTGAAATCAGTGGCAACATGTTTTGAAGATCTCCATACACTGAGCGCTGAGCCAGGTTTTTACAGAAATGTTCTTCATCTGCTGGCTGCTATCAACAAAGACTTGTTGGCTGATGACATTTAAGTCTCAGAACCAGTTGATGAGGCCACAAAATGCCTCTCTACTGACGAAAGCCCTTCATTGCATCTGGCGTAACCTATAAAGATAAAGCTGCAAAAGCAATTTGTTCAAAGGGCTTCTGATAGCAGCAGCATGTTACAACTGAAAACCCATCTGTTTAACATGCTACTACTACTAATAATAATCATTTCTATAGCACTATTAGACATACGCAGCGCTGTACACATTATATGCAGGTACTTTCTCTGTCCCTAGAGGGCTCACAATCTAAGTTGCACACAGTATTCGAGGTGCGATTGCACCATGGAGCGATACAAAGACATTATAACATTCTCAGTTTTGATTTCTATTCCTTTCCTAATAATTCCTAACATTCTATTTGCTTTCTTAGGCACCGCTGCACACTGAGCACAGGGTTTCAACATATCATCAACAATGACAACTAGATCCTTTCCTTGGGCAGTGATTCGTAATGTGGAACCTTGCATCACATAACTGTAGTTCGGGTTCCTCTTTCCCACAAGCATCACTTTGCACTTGCTCACATTAAACGTCATCTGCCATTTTGATGCCCAGTCTCGTAAGGTCCTCTTGCTGTTTCTCACAATCCTTTTTGTGACTTAACAACTTTGCGTAACTTTGTGTCATCAGCAAATTCGATTACCTCACTAGTTATTCCCATCTCTAGATCATTTATAAATATGATAAAAAAGCAGCAGTCCCAGCACAGACCCCTTGGGAACCCCACTATCTACTCTTCTCCATTGAGAATACTGATCATTTAACACCACTCTCTGTTTTAACCAGTTTTTAATCCACACTAGGACATTACCTCCTATCCCATGATTTTCTAATTGCCTCAGGAGGGCTCACATAGTTGTACAGAAATATAACAGTTAAAATGGGAGTTATACCTGGGCCCCATTGTTCAAAGTCACTGCATTGACCACTAGGCTACTCCTTACACTTGCTTCTCTATTAGGAATGGCCATAAAACCTGAAGCTATCCTACAGCCTTGTATCCACTGTCACTTTCACTTATTAGGGGGTGGGGGGGGGGGGTCAGTAACCATTGGGAGATTAAGAATGGGTCATCCCTCCAGTGGTCAGCTGCTGGGAAAGGAGAAGATATAGATTGAGAGCACATGCGACTGGAAATTTACCACGTAAAGCTGCCATCAGTATGAGGTAAATGCTTGACTCAGAATTCATGCAGGCTTTCCAGTTTTGCCATTGCTGCTCCCAACCCTTCCAGGCAACAACTACTACCTTCACACACATACACACAAACTTGTTGAATGAGGCTGCAAGAAGGCCTCTTCCCTCAAGGAGTAGGGAGTAACAAAAGCGGGGTGGGGGTGGGAGGGGGGTCTGCCATCGACCTACCTGCTGGGACCAGCAGGGGGCACATGAAAATTCTAACTCAGCACACCACAGACACCTGAGCTGACTTTGATGCTCAGCACTGATTTTCAGCATTAGGCACGAATACATATAATCTGCAATAGCTCCACACCTAGGCTACCCAGTTTTGGCCACCTAATTTTAGACAAATTTCCGCCACAAACCTAGCTAACTAGATTTGACTGAAAATCCGCCCAAAAGCCTAAACAGACAAATTGGGCTGCCTAGGTCAGGTCCTCAGCCATGGCTGAAAATTAACCCTGTAGTGTCTCTCTCTATTTTCTGCAGAAGAACTTCTGGCAAACTGAATGCACGTTTTCCCCTTTTATCCTCAAAGATGCTGTTGCATTAAGATTTTCTTCCATTATGTACTCACAATAAAGATACTAAGGGTTTGATTCAAAATTAGAGCACACTCCAAGTGATCTATAAACAGAAAAAAGCAGTGCAGTCCTTAAATTTAGCTAACTCCAAGCAGAGCTGTTTATTAATCACAACAATTTAAAGAATGAACAGAATCTTGATTTCTGCTTTGTTTGTGGGTCACAAACAAATATTTTCTTCAGCGGAACAAACAAAACTGTCCCAAGCTTTCACAAGCAAACACTGCAACGGGAGAGCAGAGAATCCAGCAGTGGAATTAGTCATGTATTCTACCAGGCACTTGCTTCTTGAAATGGAGCAATTTTCCTTAACATATGTCACTACTCTACTTCTTGGCACATAGTAAATAAGGCTGCATTAACTTAACATGTTTTTAAAGCATACACGTCACCTCATGAACTGCAAGGACATAGACATATTACTTAGGAACATATTTTCCTTTGCCTCCTAAGACAAATGATGCCAATGTTGTCCCTTTAAGTAAATAAAAGGAGTGTTACGGTACAAAGTAGGACACAATTAATCTTCTGTTGGAATTTCAAATTATGACATGATTTAGGGTAATGAATGCTGTAAGAGGAAGCCAATTTATTTGGTCAAAATTTGTGAAACAAAATCCATGACCAAAAGGTAAAATGCTGAAAACTCACCTCCATATGCACAGATTTCATGCATGCTTTTGTCAGGAGATTTTCCCCTCCTGCTTCATTTTGATTTTCAGTCCAATCAGATCCAGAGTTGTGATCTGGTACTATGAATCTTCATTCAAAGCTACTTGCCAGTGTTTCTCCTGTTTTATATTTCTCCTATCCTCAACTCACTCGGCTCAGTCACTGCATTGGAAATCCTCCACTAGGGTCATTCACTAGGGTCACCTTCACGAATCCTGCAATCATGGACCCTATATCCAGGCCACTAGGATATAGGGTCACCATTGTGCAACGATGAGACTTCATCCCCCAAGGAGCTGTGAATACTACCTCCAGAGAACCTCTAAGTTAAAAAATGAATGATATGCAACCTTTTAAATTTTGTTTTTTTTTTATATGTGTTTGCATGTCAAGTGGTACTTAGATGGCAACTCTGGCTGCATCAACTAATGGCTGGTGCTGGGCTGGCTTGTACAGTCTGAGGCCCACATATAGTGATCCAGTTTAGGATGGGCTGGAGAAAGCTTCAACGGAAACTCCAATTATTTGAATGTGAGGATAGTGCCGGGCTTTTACTGTCTGTGTTCTGCAAATGACAAGAAGGATTTGGATAGGCTGGAGTGAGATTTGACGGCAACTTCAGTGGTTGGAACTTAAAAGCAGAGCTGGGTGGATTTCTACAGTCTATGTCCCAGACCGTGTAGGGTCCCAATAAACTTTATTTTGGTGCTCTTACTTCCGTGTCTTCTGGACTGGTCTTTTGGATCTGGCGTTCTTCCACCCCTGTGTGTTTTGACATTCTTGGTTCATTTGTGGAAGTATTGGATCTCCTTCTTCTTTTCAGGTTCTTTGGATGGCCATCTGGTTGTAGGCTTCAGCTTGCCACACCTGAGTTTGTTCTAAGCACAGTTTGGCAGCCTTGCCTGCTTTCTTCAGTCTTTTCTACATGGTGAGAATATACTCTGCCAAGTTCCTCCCTGGGTTAAGTTCTTCCTCCCAGGCTTCTTGGACCAAATCCAGAATTCCTCTAGGTCTCCATCCATGTAACAACTCAAAAGCAGTGGCGTTCTGTGGTTCACTGCCACTTGAGGCGGATCGCTGCTACGCATATCCCCCCCCCCCCGGCTGCAGGGCAACACGGCACCCCCCGGTGTGACATGTCTACCAGCTCCATCCAGCCGGCACTTCGTGCAATTCTGCGCTGCTGTAAAAGAAGAAAATCGCCCCGTCGGCCCTTCCCTCACTGTGTCCCGTCTCGCCCTCTGATGTAACGTCCTATTTCCTCGGCGGGACAGAGTGAGGGAAGGGCCGATGAGGCGATTTTCTTCTCTTACAGCAGCTCAGACACGAGGCGCTGCACCACACAGCTGCTGGGTGGATGGAGCTGGTAAGGACTCGCCAGCAGAGCACCCCCCCACCCGTTGACACCCAGGGCGGACCGCCCCCACCGCCCCGCCCTTGCTATGCCACTGCTCAAAAGGAAAAAGCTTGTCACTGAGGCACTTCCCAGACAGCAAACAGTATATATAGGAGCAGGGTATCCCAGTTATTCCCATCTTCAGCCACACATTTTCTCAACATTTGCTTGAGAGTTTTGTTAAAGTGCTCTCACCAACCAGGTGTCTGCGGATGATACACTGATATCTCCAAGGGAGATATACTTGCTTCATGATTTGAGACATGAAAGTTATGCCCTGGTCAGTCAATAGCTCAGTGGGAATCTCCAAGCAGAAGAAACCTTTTCATGGAGCATTGGCCACTATGGTAATGTTCAAAATATGTAATGCAATGGCCTCTTTGTAGCATGTGGCATAATCCAAAAGGCTTCAGATGTACTTGTTGGCCCAGGTTGTTCATTTGAGTAGGTCCACAAAGTCCACAGCCCCCTGTCAAATGGGCATGAGAGGGCAGGTAGAGCCCTTGCAGAGCTGCGTCACAGGAAGGCTGGGCATGATTGGCAGAAAAGCACTACTTGATTATATACACCAGGCCAGAAAAACCATGCCAGGATATGTTCCCAGGTTTTCTCCTCCCCCCAGGTGACCACCCAATAGGTGACTGTATGCTAGTTGCATGACCTGTGATAACGGTGAGAAACTAACAGTTTACTTCCTCCCCCTCTATGGTTTCCTTGGCCACCCTACTATAAAAGTCATTCTTCACTATGAACTAAGTGGGAATTATCTTTGTTGCCCAAGGGGTTCTCATCTACTATTATAACCTTGGCCCATGTTTCTCTAAGGGAGTTGTTAACTGACGTGATCCCTTTCCCATTCCACTTGGGCAGATTATCTAAAGGGTCTGGGATGTCCTGTACATCTTCTCCTGGACCCGGGTCTTCATCAACTTCAGCTTCTAAATTCAGAGGGCAGCACGGTTTTTCAAACTGCTGCCGAAGGCAAGGTTTAGGCAGTTTTGTGTTCTCTATATACAAGTCAGGATTCTCCAAGTGGAAGATCTCAGGAAAAGACTCCTTTTCCTTCTTTGGGCCAGTGGTTAGCTAGGCCCAGATGGCTCCGAAGTTTGGGAAATTGCAACCTAGGACAACTGGGTAGCGGAGCAAAGGCAAGACCACCATCTCCAACTGAGCTTGTCCAACTGGCGTTTTGAGGAATACTTGAGTAGCAGATACTGTCTCTGCTCTCCATACACACATGACAATGTCACGGTCTGTTCATAGTCCACTTGCAGTCAGGTGACTATTCCCCTCTGAATGAGGGTCTTTACGCTGCCACATCTATTAGCACCTGGTAGGGGTTTCCATCTAATTCGACACAGTTCCTGCTCTTGGGTTCGGAAGCTTCCACAAAACTGCAAGCTTGCAGGGATACAATCATACCAGGGCACACATTATATTGCAATGATAGGGTGGATCGAATTGGTGTAGGGATAGCATTATACATTATGGAGGGCCATGAATCGAACAGACTAAAAATTCTACAGGACACATCTTGGAATCCCTATGGATAGAAATTCCATGTGTAAAGGGGAAAAGGATAGTGATAGGAGTGTACTACTGTCCACGTGGCCAAGTTGAACAGACAGATGCAGAAATATTATCAGAAATTAGGAAGGCTAACAAACTGGGTAACACAATATTAATGAGTGATTTCAATTACCCCAATATTAACTGGGTAAATATAACATCAGGGCATGCTAGGGAGGTAAAATTCCTTGATGAAATCAAAGACTGCTTTATGGCGCAGCTGGTTCAGGAACCAACAAGAAGGGGAACAATTCTAGACCTAGTCCTTAGTGATGAGCATGATCTGGTGTAGGACATAATGGTGCTGGGGTCACTTAACAACAGTGATCATAACATGATCAGATTTGGTATAATCTCTGGAGTAAATACACACATGTCCAAACAAACAAATAGGCAATCAATCTACAAGATCCAGCACAGAGATTAAAAAAAAAAAAAGAAGAAGCTTGTCAAAAGTAGTCCGGATCATCTTCCAGCACTATCATTGGTAACACTGGAACCAGAGTATGTAGCCTGGGTGTCTGTACTGCTTGCGTCACTTGAGCATGAGAATTCTGCTGTGCTTCCAAAGATCTCTGGGAAGCCTGCTGTTGTTTCTATGGCCTCTGCACCACTTGTTGCAGCTGCTGTTGGCCTTCAAACGAAACCCTGGCGTAGCCTCTCCATATTTTCATCACAACCCTAGCGCATGCTGAGCAGGAGGATCAAACCAAAAATAAAATCTGTCTGTCCGGTACTTACCGCTAATCCCTTTAACCCAGTTTTACTGTATGGTAGTTCTACAAGGCCTAGAGCCCAGGAGGGTAACGATTCTAGTTTCTTCTAACAGGTTAAGCTTTGATCCCACCGCTCCCACAATATGTGGTAATGTGAATGAGAGCAGGTCCTGAGCTCAGTTAAAGCAGAGCTACACATTGGGTTAAGGTGAGCAAAACTAATATTTAAGGTGCCAGGTAGGGGGTGCTGTTCAGTTCACAGATAGGGGAGAAAGTAAACGCAAAACTAGTCCTTAGATATAAGAATGTCCTCCTGTGGCCTGCTCTTACAGGGCCACAGCATGCACTAGTGCCTATCTTTGAAAGCACAGTTTGGGCCATTAGTGGTAAAGGGTGAGGACATGGCTGGAGTCACCCTGCTCTTCTAGGACCAGCTGATCAGTATTTCCCAGAACTGATATTCTGCCATCTCCATTTTCTCTACAAGATAGATTACCAAATTAATTAACTATCATACCCATGATAAAATCAAATATGCAATATATATAATATAAATTTAGCAAAAGTGGAATCACACCAGGTTTAAGATCCCCTATTCCAATACTTCTCAATCTTTTGTAGCTGTAACCCTATGATTGTGGCCAAATAAAATTGTGTGAATCTCCAGAGGTGTAGAGTATTGATGTACCTATGAACAACCTAACAGGTCGTGACTCCAAATGTGGGTCTTTTTTGTCCCGACCCACAGTTTAGGAAGCTCTGCTCTATTCAGTACTTGGTATTTATCAGCTATCACAGGGTCCTGGTTCTGGGTTAGTGTAACTTCAAGTATGGTGAATACCCATTGTTTTCAATACATTTAACTATGTTTTATGTACTTTTGTATACTGTATCATGTGTTGCATTTAGGTGCATCTGTAAACCTTGGACCTTTCATTAAGGTCTGGAAGAGGTGATATACAAGGTTTGATAAATAAATAATATAAACCAAACTGAACATGTTTCTAGGATATCACATATCTGCTTGTTACACAGAGACAGGTGATACCTACCACTTTTTCTCTGACCTTGATTACTGTGTTCAGTCTGCAGGTGAACACTCATGGGAAGTCCACTAATTTATCTGGTTATTAGGAACTAAAGAATAATGCCTCTCCTCTTGATAGAAACTTATAATACAGACCCCAACATAAGCACACCATCTAGCTTTAAATGTTTGTATTCTAGGATTGCCAGAGCTCATTTTTTGCCTTACTTATCTATTGCCACTTTGTACTAAAAACAAACATCCACAAAACATTTTGAATGAAAGACCATCACTAAAATTCCCCTGAAATGAAACAAAATGTAAAGTGACCCGTAGGCGCACCCCTAATAGTTTGTAAACTAACTTTGCAGAATTTTTTGATGGCTGTCAGCTATCTGTAAATGAAACATAAAAAGGCTGATATTGAAAAACACTTATGCAGTCTGCAGTGAGGCTAATCGAATAGGTTAGTCTACTTGAACAGATGATTTATACATCTAAAATTATTATATTATCTGTCTGAAGAAGAGGTGGGATTTACGGCATGCTGGGGGCAGCATCATTCAGACGTATAACTTATAAGATAATTCTATAACATAGGTGCTAACATGTACATGCCAATTATACATATAAATGTTTAGAATAATAGCACATATGCACGCAACTGCCAAAACCTGGCCCAAGTGCTTTTTCTAAATACCCACTTAACTTACATATGGGCCAGTTCTATAAATTGGCGCCTCAATCTAGGTGCCTCAATGCCATGAACTTAGATTCAATTCTATAACTCCATCTTGGCACCATTATTCCATTATAGAATACTAGCATATGTCAGCATAGCTGCCCATGTTTAGTTGCACCTTTTACGCTATGTCGATGGCATGCATAAGCTTGTGCACCCCCCCCCCCACGTAGGAAAGGGGACGGGTCGGAGGGCCGGTCCGCCCCGAGTGCACGTCGCTGGGAGCTGAGTCGGCTCTGCTGGTTCCCCTGCTCTCTCTGCCCCGGAACAGGAAGCAACCTGTTCTGGGGCAGAGAGAGAGCAGGGAAACCAGCGGAGCCGACAACCCCCCCCCCCCAGCAGCGTGCACCCGGGGCGGACCAACCCACCACCCCCCCCTTCCTACGCCACTGCATGAAACCAATTTCTTATCATAAGGATCTTCTTGCTACAGCACCATTAGGAAAACCCAAATTGCAGCCCCACATACTTTCATTAACCATTATCAGTACATAGGTCATGATCAAACTGACTAAAAAAGGCTTTCCCTGCACGCACTTCATCCCTAATGCTATAATTTTTCACACACATTACCCCCAGATTCTATATATTATGCCGAGATTTCTGTGCAGAAATCGAAGCATATTCCATAACAATGCGCATAACTTAATTAGTTAACAAGCCAATCAGTGCTGATAATTGGATGTTAACAAGCAATTATCAGCATTAATTGGCATTAATTAGAATTTACGTGCACTATCTGCTAAGTGTATTCTGCAAAGAGGTGTGCATACATTCTAATGTGCACTGCGGAAAAGGGGGTGTGGAACGGGCAGGTCGTGGGCATTACAGGAAACTATGCACAGGGCTATAGAACAGACATGATCTGCTCCTTAGGCGCCAGTATTTACAACAAGTTTTACTTGGCATAAATGGCTGCACCTAGAGTTAGGTGCTGTCATGGCTGCTCGGTGAATTTTATATACCGCGCAGAAATTCAGGCTTATTCTACAAAGTACGCTTAAATTAAGGCATACTTTATAGAACATGCTTAGGCAAATTTCATTTCAGTGCTGAATTTTTAGAAATGTTATACAGAATCTAGTCCTTAGCATGCAAAATTGCACATGTAGGCTCATAGAACACTGACAGTTACATGCATAACTTAATTAGTAATTTAGGTGCTAATTGGAACTAATAACTAACATTGGGTGATAACTGAAGTTAACTGGCACTAATTTACAGTTACATATATAACTGCACTTAGTGAATTTATTTATTGCATTTATAGCCTGCCTATCATCTAAGCGAGTTACAGATAAACATACATAAGTAAAACTAAAACAAACATAATAACAGTTGTTATTCTATAAGCTTAGCCCTCAAAATCTATGGCACATCCACTGCAAGTAGTCATTGCACGTTCAGGTCAGGGGTGTGCCAAACGTTTATATGCTAAGCTTCTAAAATCAAGCAAGTTATGTGCAGAACTGCAACATTTAGTTGGGAGCATTTACACCAGCCACTGACGTGGTGTAAGCATTGTTGGTGTGTAACAGGGGCGTAGCTATGGGGGTCCACGGGGGCCTGGGCCCCTGGTTTGGCTGGCGGGGGTCCCCAACCCCTGCCAGCTGAAGCCTTCTTCAGTGCGGTCTCTGGCGCAGCTGCGTTCGCTGCCTGCCCCCTACTCTTCTTTCTTCTTGTTCCTCCTGTGCTCTGGCCCCCTCCCACCGTAAGGTCTGGCTACGCCCCTGGTGTGTAAATGCTGACTTACATAGTGTTCTGTGCAAAATTAGTGATGTAGAATTTGGACTTAGGGGTAAATTCTATATATGGTGCTGAAAAAATTGCTATTCTATAAGTCACGCTTAAAGGGGCCCTTTTACAAAGGCATGTAAGGAACTACAAGCATCCAGCGTGAACCAAATTGGCATTACCATGTGCCATGGGCAGTAATTCTGAATTTGGCACACGCCAAAGACATGAGGTAGAAAATATTTTTTATTTTCTACCGAGTGGCGCTTACCTGGCGGTAAACAGCAGTGTGTGCGTGCTGCGTGCCTACCGCCCAAGTAGTGCGTGAGACCTTACCACTAAGTCAATGGGTGGTGGTAAGGTTTCAGACCAAAAATGGCCGCGCGCTGGTTTTTATTTTGCCACACGTCCATTTTCTGGCCCCTTAAAAAAAGGCCTTTTTTCCAGGACACTGTAAAAACTGGCCTGGCACGTGCCCAAAAGATGCCCTCACACTGCCACAGGTCACTTTTTGCTATGGGTTAGTAAAAGAGCCCCAAAGTTAGGCACAGTTTATAGTAACATATAGTAAATGGCATAGTAAATGATGGCAGATAAAGACCTGAACGGTCCATCCAGTCTGCCCAACAAGATAAACTCATTTTACATGGTATGTAATACTTTAAATACATACCGGAGTTTGATTTGTCCCTGTCTTTCTCAGGACACAGACCATAAAAGTCTACCCAGCAGAACAGCACTTATGCCCGGGAATCACGCCTAACTTTAGGTGCAGCCATGTGCACCAACTGAAATGTGGTGCAAATGTACGCGCCTCAATTGGGCACGTATCCCCTGTATTCTATGCGCAAATGCTAGGAATGCCCCCATTCTGCCCATGACCCTCCCATTTCTGTGTCCCCTTTTTCAACTCACATGTAAAATTTAGACGTGGATCCCTTGCCTAAATTTATGTGCGTTCATGTCAATTAAATCTAACTAGTGCCAATAATTGCTTGTTAAAAAGCAAAGTATTGGCACTAATTAGCTAGCTTAATTAAATTACACACAACAATTGGGAATGCGCCCAAATCTGCACACACAATTTTTGGCAACTTTTATAGAATTAGGGGGTTAGTGTATAGCATCCTAGTGCATAGCTTTAGCCAACATGCACAGAATTTACCCCTTATCCCACTACCACCTGCTTTGCAAATACCGTAGTTCTATCGCACAGTTTCAAACTATGACTAAAAGATTACAGTTAGTCCAGAATACGACTGCTCAGCTAATATTTTCATCAAGTAAATACGATTCAGCTTCATTCTTAGTGCAGAAACTCCATTGGCTCCCTATATATGCAAGACCTAAATTTAAGGGCCCCGTTTACCAAGGCACATTCTAGGCGCCTTAGAGTTTTTAATGCATGTTAACCATATATGTGTATTAACTGTGTACGCGCCTACAATATCTCTATAGGCGCCTACACAGTTAGTGCACATGCTAATTGTAGGTGCGTTAAAAACACTAGCATGCCTTAGTAAACAGGGCACTAAGTTATGTTTGTTGCAGGGGCGTAGCTAGTGGGCCCACAGGAGCATGGACTCCTACAGATTTAGCCCTGGCCCCCTCTACTTTCGACCCCCCGCCACTTCGACCTCCCATCCCGCCACCGGCGATGACAACCCTCCCCCACCAGGTACCTTTGCTGGCAGGGGTCCCCAACCCCTGCCAGCCTTAGTCTTCTTCAGCGCCGGTCTCCGACGCGTTCACTAATCTGTGCTCTGAGTCCTGACTGAGGTCCTGCATGCACATTAATGTGCAGGACGTGCATGCAGGACGTCAGTCAGGACTCAAAACACAGATCAGCGAACGCGCCGGAGACCGGCACTGAAGAAGACTAAACCTGGCGGGTGTTGGGGACCCCCACCAGTAAAGGTACCTGGCAGCGGGGGGTTGGTGAAGACGGAGGAGGGATGTCCGAAAGTGGTGGGGGAGGGTCGGGCGGCTGGGGAGGAGGGCTAAATGTGCCCCCCCACCTTGGGCTCTGGACCCCCCTCCTGCTGAGGTATGGCTATGCCCCTGGTGTGTTGACATTTAAGATTTTATACAGTGAGGTCCCTTCCTATCTTTCAGACTTTGCTGTTTTACTACATATGAAAGCTGGATCCAGATCTCATAACATGTTACTGGCTTTTCCCTCTATTAGATGGATTACTAAATGTAGAATGTTTGACTTGTCTCTCTATTATCAAGTTCTCTCGGTACGGAGTATGTTAGCGTTACAACTTTGGATCTTGACCAGTTATTACACTTTTAGGAAGACTCTTAAGACAGTTTTATTTACAGAATTAATTTGAAATGAACAGTTATTTTGTTATTATGTGTCAAATTATAATGTGACTTGTATTAGCTTTTTGTTATTTTTTATTTTATTGTAATCCACAGTGAACCACCCATAGTATTTGCAGAATATAAGCAGTGCATAACATAACCCAACAAAGGAGAGATGGAAATATATACTTAGGGGCTGATTCCCTACAAATTGTTCTTATAAACACAGAAGAAAAGCCTTAGTGCATCATGTCTTCAGCTCTTAAAAAGACAAATTATGGTAAATTAGAAACATTTTCCACATGGGTACTATAATTTTCTCGATCGGGTTCTGTAAAAATATGGGTGTATAGTTGTGAAGGGTAATCACAAATGTATTAAGTTAGTCCAATAAATGCATGGCCTATATTGTGTTTATTGCGCCTTATTTCTACATATGCGAGTAGACAGGACAAGCACAATCTTCACTAAAACTGATTCTGAAAGAGCTTCTTTACAGCATAATCAATTCTACGGGTGCTCATCTTGAACTAATCAATTTAATACAAAAGCTACGGCAGTGGAGGAAAATTTGAAATGGAATATGAAAATATTTAAAATGTTAGAAACACAGGTTATGAAGTCAAAGCTTATGAATTTAGCTAGATAACTACAAATGAGCATTGCAAGTTGAGCTCATGAGAGATCAAAGGCTACACACCCATTAAACACAAAAAATGGCGATATTGTTTACTTGCAGGAATCAAGGTTCCAAGAACTTTATGAACTCCCCCTCCCCCCTCCCCTAGTGTTGACAAACAAATCCACAGTGTTGCTTTAGAGGGACCTGAAGTTTGCTCAGACAAAATGTGACTGGATTAGCTCTCTCAAGGTAAAGCAATGATCTTATGTATCACAAACTCTTCATAAAACTGCAGTCAGAGTGAACTTGGTGTTACCAAAGATCCCTGTCAACGTGCCAGATAGTCTCAAAACAAGTTGATCTTGAAAACTTAATAATGAAACATCATGGTAGAGTGGAGAAGAAGCAGCCTTGTGATTAGTGCAACGGTTCAAATTTGATTTCCCCCTCTGATGTTTCTTATGACCTTGACAAATCACTTCACCCTCCATTAACTCAGGTATAAACTTAGGGGGCAATTCTCTAACTGGGTATCACGTTAGGCACCGCAATGGCAGCAGCGGAGCTAGGTTGACAGCACGGGGGAAACTAAAGTGGCACAAGAGCGCCGGCGCACATTTTCAATGCAACACTGTGAGAAAAAAATAGGCACTGACAGAACTCCGTTTGGGGGAGCGGCCGCTCCCCTGGCGCCCCACCTAGCTATGCCACTGTGCAATGGGGCAGGCTGACCACAAATTCTGAGCACAGATGCTGGTACAGAATACTGGCTTAAGCCCAAAGATGTCACTCGCATCAGACCAATGGCAGCTGTGAGTGTGCCTGATGCTACAGATCAAGGGGATGGGATTTGATATACCATCTCTCTGTGGTTACAATCAAAGTGGTTTATATATCATATACAGGTATTTATTTATTTATTTATTATTTATTTATTTAGATTTTGTTCACACCTTTTTCAGTAGTAGCTCAAGGTGAGTTACATTCGGGTACTCTGGATATTTCTCTGTCCTAGGAGGGCTCACAATCTAAATTTGTACCTGAGGCAATGGAGGGTTAAGTGACTTAGCCAATATCACAAGGAGCAGCAGTGGGATTGATCCGGCCACCTCTGGATTGCAAGACCAGTGCGCTAACCACTAGGATTATGTTGTACCAGGGACAATGGAGGGTTAACCTCTGGTTTCTATATAGTGCGATCAAAATTGCACATGCAAATCTGGTTGCAATGTGGATTTGCAAACACAATTTCATTACTTAAGCCAATCAGCGCTAATTGCCACTTAACAAGTAATTATTGATACTAGTTGGCATTAATTAGAAATTCTGCGCACAACTCGCTAGATGTATTCTGTAAGGGCCATGGGTGCGGAATGGGTGGGCCATGGGCATTCCAAAAACCTATGTGCAGGGTTATAGAGTATGCCTGCTCTGCACCAAACTTGGGCGCTGGTATTTTACTTGGCATAAATGGCTTCTAGGCTTATTCTGGCACAGTTTACAGAATATGCCTAGGTGGAAATATTTTGGGCACCAATTTTTCAGACACCATATATACAATCTAAGTGACTTGCCCAGAGTCACAAGGAGCTGCAGTGAGAATTGAACCTGGTTCCCCAGGTTCTCAGATCACTGTACTAACCATTAAGCTACTCCTCCACTCTTGGACTTTCTGTAAGTTATGCATACTCAAACACCACCCATGGGCATAGGAGCTGGCTCTGTGGGTGCTATGGGTGCTTGAGCACCCCCAATATTGAGAAAATTCCATGGGTATGCTCCCCGTGCAGTTGCTTGCTAATGCATGTACAGACTATTTTATAGAACAGCACAAAGTTCACATGTGCCATATGGGCATATGTGCCAACACAAATTGCCACTTACTCGTGTATGTACACTCTCTGCCAGATTCTGTTTAGGTGGCCCAACGTTGGACACGGATCCCACATCTGTGCATAACCTAATTAGCTAACGGTGCTAACAAGCAATTATTGGCACTAATTGGCAGTAATTAGTAGTTATGCAAGGATCTGTCCTGCGCCCTATTCTATAACATGTGTACCTAATTTAATAGATTGCAACACCAAAGGGGGCGTGGCTGTGGGAGCACTGGCGTAGCTACATGGGGCCACGGGGACCTGTGCCCCCCGTAGATTTGGGCCTGGACCCCCTGCCGATGACCATCTTGACCCCCCTCCCACCGTCAACCCTCCCCCGCCGTCGCCTACCTTTGCTGGCGGGGGACCCCAACCCCCACCAGCCGAGGTCCTCTTCTTCCGGTGCAAGGCTTTGCTCTGTTTCTGTGAGTCTGACGTCCTGCACGGATGTCAGACTCACAGAAACAGAACAAAGCTGGGGTCCCCCGCCAGCAAAGGTAGGTGGTGGCGGGGGAAGGTTGGTGGCGAGAGGGAGGTCATCGGCGGGGGGGGGGGGGGGGGTCAAAGTTGGTGGTGGCAGCAGCGGCGGAGGGTCGGCGGCTCCAGGGGGGGGGCTAAAATGTGCCCCCTCACCTCGGGCTCTGGACCCCCCTCCCGCCGAAGTCTGGCTACGCTCCTGCATGAGAGGGGCATGGGCAGGTCAGGGACGTTTCCAGAATTGAGGCGTGATGTTACAGAATGGGGTCATTTACACGTCCAACTGTCATTAGTTGCACGCCAGCATTTACACCAGTTTTTGGCAGACGTAAATGCAGCTGCCAAACGTTAGGTGCAAAATGTGCGCTAAGCTAGTAGCACCCTGCTTAGCACAGATCATCCCAGCACCTAACTGAATTCCCCCCTTGTGCTATTCTGTAACATTCTATATTGCCCTTCACAAATGTAGGTGATGTCTGGGGACAGGAAACACCTACTGTGCCTGCATGTAACTCACCTTGAGCTACAACAGAAAATGTATTACCTAAATCCCTCCTGTCTGCCCTCAAAGTAAATGGGGCCACAGGGGTCCCACATTGTTGCCCCCTTTCTCTATATGGCCTGCAGCAGGAGAAGCAGAATGAGTCAATCTCTGTACTTGTCTCCATAGACATAAGATTGGACCCTGAATCATTGCAAGGTAATTACAGTCAGGTTCATGCAGGAATCACTTCAAAGGAGGTCTGAGACACTGGGAACAGCAACACATATTTTCCTGAAATCACAAGCAAAGGCTAGGCGTAGAGCATGCAAAATTAGTGGTCCGAAGGATGTGCTTTCAGTTCTTCTAGCCCCCACTATAAGGCTGAATGTTTCATACGTCTCATTTTGTACAAAATTCTACCTAAATGTTCAGTAAAACCATGCAAGTACCTCTCCAACATCGTAGATCCATATGCGGCCTTCTGAGTCTCCAACTGCCACCTCTCTCCCACCCTGAGCCCAGCGCACTCGGTTAAGTGCTGCTGCTCCCTCGACAGTCACACTTGCAGTTGGAACCTAGCACAGAAATAATAATAACCAAAATAATCACGCTAATTTCATTCTATTGATAAATATGCCAGTTTATATTGATATGCTTAATGAGATGAGTCACTAATTCCCAAACACAGCTTAAAGTAACACTAGCACAGGGGAACAAGGATTCATTGTTCTTTCATCAACATGCTTCACTGAGTTGAGGGAAAGAAACATTATTTTTAAATAAAAAAAAAAAAAAAGAAAGATTTTCCACAGTAAAAGGGTAGTGAATGGCATGAACATTTTTTCCAGATTATACAATACAGGCATGCAACCAATAACCGCTGTGGCTGGGTTTTCAATACTGTACAAGCTAAGATATATTTTGAATATTTCACTGGATCTACACTCATGAAGAGACACAAACAGCAGTCAGAGATGCTACAGGGGTTACTAAAATTGATGGACACACTGACTGTGAAATCCTTCCCAAGAAGATAAATAATATACTATAGAAAAAGGTACAGCTTATACTACTGGATGTGGTCATGTATGTGTATTGGGGGGGGGGGTGTCACTGAACATATTCCCTAATCTACATGTGCTATCACAACAGGCCTGGACCAAGAGCCCATCTACTGTGTGCCAGAGCTGACAGAAGGCAGGAGCATCTGCATAGACTTTGACACGGATGCCAGCTGCATGGCACACAGCCAGTCAGACAGAAGAGCTGTGTTATTAAATGCAGTCTTATTTGCTTAGCTCGTTAATATCTGGAAGCTCACAGCTTCCTACTGTTGCAGTCTCTATCCAGAGGCAGTGAAACCTGAACAATGGGCTCCGCAGCTTAAAACCGTCAGGCCATCTTTTCTAGAAGCCACTGTACTGCAAGCAACCTGCTCTTCAACAAGTGAGTTCAACTCCTTGCAGAGTGCTTTAGCAATAAGTTGGGGGGGGGGTAGCTTTCCTTCAACACATGTGTTAAATTATTTTCTTAATAAATAGCATTTATGTGCAGTTGGTCTCTTGCACTGGAAGTGTGTTACTGGAGTTCACAGAGTACTTCAGCTGGGTTACTCCACCCCAAGCATGTTGCGGTTCAACTTATTTACATCAGAACAGTCTGTTCAAATGCCAGAAACAGGGTGGACAATTTGCAGCTAAATGGACAGCAAATAACACACCTAAAATGTAGATCTGTGTCACTAAAGCTTGTCACCATTTATCAAACCACCCATAGGAGCCAGCTCTGGGGGTGTTCAAGCACCCGCCAGTATTGAACAAACAAACTGTGTCCAGGGAGAGGGCATTTCCATCGCCTTTAGAACCCCCAATAATTTTGAAAAGTTGGCTCCTATGAAACCACCGAGGATGAGTTAATCAAATCTAATCACAAAACAAAGATTTGTGTTTCAATTTGCTTAAACAAAGTAAACGACATTTCTCCAAAGAATCGGATTTTGCATGCAGCAAAATGAAACGTCTTCAGTATTTCTAGGGCCAGACACAACCTTGAAATAATTTCTAGGACTAAGCAGGATATCTGTGCTCTTTATAATCACTGCTTTTTATTGCTGGATTTCTCTACACACAGATACCTAAAGTATGCTAACTTCTTCAGGTTGAAGCTTTTTAACGTTTTAAAAGTGTAGTCTAGTCTGGATAACATAGAACATTCCAATACATGGCACTCAAAAACAACAACAACAAAAAAAAGTTTAAAATAAATACATTCATGCTCAGATACATGTGCTAGTATTGTTTCTTTAAGAATACTCCTAAAACACACCTGCAGTGACGATAGTTGCAAAGACTTTTAATCTGTCAAATTTGGGACACGTGTAAAAGGCCAAAATATCTCCGAAAATGTTTATGTTTCTTTGTCACTTTGACAGGGTTGACATGTCTATCTGACTGAGCTTTTACAAGTTTTTACAAACTTAGGCATGTATTTAACATACACGTCGCTTAGATGCTGTATTTAAAGATTTACTTTGTACCAGCATCTCAGAAATGTAGTTACTGAGTCATTTTTCAAGCACAAAAAATATATAAACTTTTTTTCTGTCACAATAGCATCACTTGTCCTCACTGTGCTTTCCACCAAAGCAATGTGCACACATGTACAAACTAAAACCATGTATGACCATATGCAGAAACACTTTTAGGTTAATGAAATCTTCATAAAAGTGAGTTACCATAATTCTTACTTGCTCAATATGCTGCAGGATATCTTGAACACTAATATAACGACAGATATAGGTTTAGCAAGCAAACATAATAAGGATTGCATTCGTGTTAAACCATGTCTAGCTCCTAATCTGCCATTTGTTCCTGAACAGAGGTAGCCCAGTTTGTTAGGGTGCATAGTAAATATGACCATATACTTCTTTGCACTGCTTTGAATTAACAATGCAGCCCATTACAATCAAAAGTGGCAAACAAAAACCTGAAATTTAGTCAAATCTTTACAGACCCTTCTTTAAAACAGTGGAAATCAAGATGGACGCTTTGAAATCAGAGCAATGCTGGCAACATATAATTTGTATGATATGCCAGTATAAATTCTTCTGTGGTCACCTTTAAAGAATAAATGAAATGATAATCATGGAAACTTAGTATAGGGTTCAGACCTATCTGCAATTAAATTATTTAAAGAACAATTATGTTTGCTACAAGTTTTGGGGTGCTTTAAAACAACGTCTACACCTATGCATGGTTTCAGTCTATAGTGTTCCAAAGACATTTTATCAAAAAGGACCAGAACATTAAATCTCTGGTAAACTTTAAGGACACCTGGTTACAAAGGATTTTTTTTTGCACCTATGGGAAAACAATCTCTGGATTTCTAAAAGGAACGAATGCGGTTTCTGCTAAGGAGCAATGATATTTGCAAATTACTAGTAGTAGCTGAATTCAGTATTAATTATGATCACTATGCTGTATAAAACCCTAGATAATAAATATTTCAATGTACAGCTCACTCTATTGTGTCCGCTTTCTGGGATATATGCCCTGTAATGATCTAAGAAAAGTTTGCTGGGAATTATAGGAGAAGGTTACTTATCATTCTACTTAAATAGTTATTGGGTGATCTCTGAATACTGAAACTGCACTTCATGAGGGGGGTTAACTGTGGAATGCTTTTGGGATAGTATAGATCCAAACTTAAAAGACACCTCACTTTGCTTTTAACTAGAACACCTGAAGGACATGCTCCCTCGCCAGGAAAGAAATTCTGAAGGCAATCGCCCTTCTCTATCCCCCCAGCGGGTCAGCTCTCTAATTAAAGAGGCTGCAGTGCTTCCTGCTCTGAACACTTCAAAAGCCCCTGTTTTTTTTTTTCCTGCTACAGTTGACATCATTTGCAGGACTCATCCCTCCTCTTACCTGCCCACACTTATTTATGGAGACTTTGAAATCGATTGAATTTTACTGTCATGCCAAGGATAGATCATGAACCTACATTAGTGCAATACATTTCAAGATTTCCAATGAATCTATTTTGTCTCTCACCATATCAAAACTTAAGAAAACTGGGGAAACAATGTAATTTATAACTATAAATGACATATCATTCCGTTACATTTTATAAATTTATACAGTACATAATTAGAGGCCCTATAATGAATTTGGAGCTACCATGTTAATCCTTAAAATATATAAACATAAATAAAGTTTTAAGGAAAGAAAGGACATTTATTATTTAACTGGATTTTTTATACCAATTCACAATTTATGGGTTTTTTTTTTTTTGGGGGGGGGTTGGATTATGCAAAATTAAAGATTGTAGGAACAATAGAAAGCAATCGTAATCCATTAGAACTCATGTAATTATTTGTGTCAATTAGATTACAAATGAGAATGGAACCGAATCTCAATCTGGGCTCAGGAGCCAAAAAGGCCTTCACGGCGAATGCTTGAAGTGGGTGGATTCCTTTAAACCTGTTTTAAAGCAAACCAGAATAAAACACAAACAATTGGCACCAAAACTTTAAAAATAAATAGGCATGCTTAGGAAGCATTCATATTTTTTTGCTTTGTACTTTGAGAAAACTAGCTACTGGTTGCACCCGGCCCAGCCCGCCCATCCCCCACTCCTGCCCGACCCTCAAAGGGTTAACTCCCAAGCTCACCTCCGTGTCATTATTCAGGTTCCACAGATCCAAGCGCCCCATCCCATCCACACAGGCAAAGAGTGCGGGATGCACTGGTGACCACATGACGTCGTACACATAGTCTGCATTGTCTTCAAAGGAGTAGAGCGGCTTGTTGTGCTGCAAAGCAGAAAGAACATGAAGACTTTGTGGCGCTAGTGCTGCCTCAGGCTGTCTGGCGAGTCTAATTAAAAACTTTGCACATTGACAAAAGTGTCATAAAACTCTGGAGATGAAAGTCTTGCAAAGGTGTACTGTAACGTTAATGTTAGAACAACTAGCCACTGGTATAAATAAAAAGAAGGGGGAGGTGGATGAGAGAGGGGAGGTGGGATTTTTTTTTCTTTCTTTCTTTCAGAATGCTAAAAACATCGCTCAAAACATTCCGGGCAGGTAAACAGTGTGCTCATTAGCCTGGAATCCTTGCAGGGCAGTTTGCAAAGTTCCTCCTAGAAATCAATCAAGCTGTGGTCTGAAATGATAGGGAACCTCGGGCAGAGCCGCAGTCGGAGAAGGCTGCAATGCAGACCTGCCCAGCGAAGGCGGCGACTGCCATCTAGTGGCACTTTGGGGAAGCGCTGGCTGCACGGAGAGAGTCCCGCAGCAGACGAGTGACAGACATCAAGAGACTGCTGCTATTGCTTCCATCCCCGTGTTTCTGCTCAGTCCTATTCTCCCCCGCCCCCTTCATTCTGTACTCTTCTGTGGGGTCACTTTAATCTGATAAAATCTCCTCCGCATATCCCTAAACCCAAAGAAACAACAAAAACCTGCTTCATTAATGAAAGGTTTGACTTGAAGCAAACGCGTTCCTATGTAAAAAGCCGAGACACTTTAAAGCAAGTCAGCAAAAAAGACCATCGTGAAAACAGCACGGAGTACTCATGACTTAACCTGCTTGGACTCGTATTAGTTTCTGCCCAACATATTAACCTCGGATCAATTAAGACAAAAGTTTAATTTAAACGACAACCTCAGTGTTAAAAAAAAAAAAAAACTCCGACCTAAACCTTATAAATAATTTCCAAAAAGGAGGGAGTCGATAAAAACCAAAATAAATACGATAGCTCTGAACCTTAAAAAAAATAAACATACTGGAAACAAACAAACAAAAGTGTTTCATGAGACTTGTTTACTTAAATACAGGAAACACTGATCGCTGCCTGTGGCGATAAGGTAATACGTGAAATTATTCCCAAAGGATCAATACTCCCATCCTCCGGTTTATTGCCACAGGCTAGGCTGAGGATAGGAAAGACCCTTTTCACCCCCATGTAATAAAGAAAAAAAGTGCTTCAGTTTTAAGATTCACTTCAGATATTTTAATGTCATCCATAAACTACAGAACAGAGACCCCCTCACCGATTTTTTTTTTTTAATTCGGAATTGCTTTAACTCGTTACCAATGACAACTAAACTATATAGGCGAAGATGGATGGATACGTGAAAAGCTACTACTACTACTTATCATTTCTAAAAGCTCTGCACTAGAGGTTTACACTAGGCAAAATCTGATTCTAACTTTAAGATGGAGCAAAGCAGTCTCTCACCGAAGCCTTCTGCTCTTTATCTGGACGGATAAATAACCAAGTAATCTGATAGGTCTCATAATAGATAAGAGCATTAACACACGGAATATATTTTCTATTACGCCAGCAAAATACATCCAGACTAGTGCAAGTCCTGCCCTTGGGTGGAACGTACAGAAATTATTTTTGTAGTCCAAGAGTAAAGTAGTTAGGCAAATGCATTTCAAAGAGACGGCGACACATGTTTCTACGAAAGGCACTTCCCTGAATTCTTTATAGTTTAGGCTGTACTCGGTGGTCGGGAACTAGGGAATAAGTCTATCTATGTAAGCCACATTGAGCCTGCAAATAGGTGGGATAATGTGGGATACAAATGCAATAAATAATAATAAATAAATAATAATAATAATATCTTATTGAAAGCTCAAACTTGGTAGTAATTCCACTGTTGATTGAACCTGGCATGAAAAAGTGTGCCCATAACTTAACGTTTGTGCTTATCAGCATAGATTTCATTTTGGTGTGTCTCATTATTCTTTTAAGAAGTCACTAACCCTCCAAGTCCCTTTTGACATAATCTTTCTCCCAAATCCTTTCCCTGTAATTTTCGATAATCATTTTCCTTCCTCAATCCTCTTGAAAGGGAGATCTACTTTTAGTGCGCCTTCCTGAGTCCAGATGCGCACTGCAGCAGCCCAGGGCCACTTTAAGGCTGCTGCCGTTCCTCTAAGGACTTTTCCCAATCTGTTTTTTTAGAAATACAGTTTTCAATTACGATAAGAAGAGGGATTGTGAATGAAAAGCATTTTAGATGGGACTAAGAGATCATAGCCTCTTTTTTTTTCGCTTGGTTAAAAAAAAAAAATCTCTCGGGCACCCATTAATCCTGCGTCTTCCTCAGGTTGTGTGGTAATTTTTTCCCTTTCTATTTTTATACATTTGTCGGTGTGTATGAATCTGCCGTGCCTATACACATACATGCACAAACAAGACATGTCATAATTAAAGCAATTCCACATATTGGAGCCTTGCTCAGAAATCAGACCTGCCACACGCAAGCCAGAAAGACGAACACGATAATCCACTGCCATGTCCTATATATTTAAAAATTGACTTTATATATATTATTACAAAAAATCTTTACCATATGGTAAAGATTCTTAGTGTATGTGTGTGTGTGTGTGTGTGTGTGTGTGTGTGTCCATGTCTAGAACATAAAGCAAGCGCAGGCAATTCCCATGCCCACTGATGCAGCCCGCTCTTTCGGACAGGGCAGTCCAGTGCATGGATGTGAAGAGAAAATGACCTCAAGAAGAGCACATCTTTAGATTTCCCCTGACAGATCATTGTAGATAGGACACCAAACAGAACACTTATGGGGGGGGGGGGGGGGTATACACATACTTACACCCTTCAGGAGCCTTCCTTCCTTTTTTTTTTTTTTTGAAAGAATTTCCAAATTACTACATTTTAGTCATCACAGCTATTAGAAAAGTTAGGTCCAAACTATGCATATGTCTTTGTGTCACCTTTTCCATTATGTTATTCAGTGCCTTCTTATGAGGACATAGTGTGAGTAGCATCAGCTATTTCAACTACAATTCTCCATAAAATACACATAAGAAGCTGTAATAGGTGTCCCTGTGAGCACACACATCAAGACCTTCTCAGTGCTTTATTTGCAAAAATGTTATATTACGCTATTATTTCTAATGGAGAAATGTATTATACTGAATTGGGAGAGCATACTGCATAAGTTATTTAGAGGTCCTTTTACTAAGGTGCGCTATGCTGTAACGTGGGTTTAGTTCACGGAAAAATGGGTTACCGCAGGACATATTTAGGTGTCATGTGGTAACCTTGCAATCTGTATGCATTAAGGGCTAGATTCTATATCATGCCTACAAAATTGGTGCCGAAAAAATACACCTAAGCATATGCGTAAATTTAGGTTTGCTTTATAGAATACGCCTAAATTTCCATGCGATTTATAGAATGCACCAAGCACCCATCCACATGGCTAAATTTAGTCATGAATCCATTAGAAAGGACAAAATACTTAACTGTGCAGGGACATAAATACTACAATAATCTTCATCCCAGGCAACTGTCTAACTCAGCACAATGCAACAACAGAGTATGTATCACATCAGGAGCCTTTGATAGATTTCTTACAATATTCTCAGCATATTTTCACAAATTTCAAATAACTCCTATAAGGATCATCAGAATTCACAGCATCGGTGTTGCTATCAAGATCTTCAAAAGCAACGATGTGCAAATCTTCATCGATCCATCATTTTTAATGTATTCTTGAATTTTGTTAACTTTTCTTTTAAAAATCTTCCAAAACGCTTTCTCGCTAGCAGTAATGTCTTGCAGCTGTTTTCCAAACTGTCAGAACCTCCTCCGACATGGCCAAGTTTTGTATCTCGAGACGATTTGCAAGTTGTTGAAATCTGAACCGCTTCCCTGAGGAAGATACGAAACTTGGTCATGTCGGTGGAGGTTCTCACAGTTTGGAAAAATGCTGCAAGCTAAGTGACATTATTGCTTTTTGGAAGATTTTTAAAAGAAAAGTTAACAAAATTCAAAAATACATTAAAAATGATGGATCGACGAAGATTTGCACATCGTTGCTTTCGAAGATCTTGTTGGCAATGCTGATGCTGTGAATTCTGATGATCCTTATAGGAGTTATTTGAAATTTGTGAAAATATGCTGAGATTATTGTAAGAAATCTATCAAAGGCTCCTGATTTGATACATGTGCTGTTGTTGCATTGTGCTAAATTTAGTCATAGGCATTGGTGTAAATGCCAACGCCTAAATTAGGAGCAGATTGGGTGTATTCTACAACAATGCACAGAGATTTTAGAAACATCCACAACCCGCCCAATCCGTAGCCACACCCCTTTCCAACTATACAACTTAGAATTTATGTGAATCACATTACAGAATACACGTAGACGGTTGTGCATGTAAATTCTAATTAATGCCAATTAGTGTCAATAATTGTTTGTTAATTGGCAATTATCAGTGCTGATTGTCTTGTTAACTAATTAAGTTGTGCATGCAAATCCAGAATATGGTCGGATTTGTGCATGCAACTTAAGTCATGCTATTGTGTGCTACATGTATTTTTTTTAAAGGAGCATGTCAGGGACAGAGGGTGGGCATTCCTACGCTAACCAGTTAGTGCATCAAAATTATCGCACATTAACTGGTTAGTACGCAGATAATGCAGAAGCCTTTACTGCCTACAAAGTAGGAGGCGGAAAGTGCTGTGGTAATTTTAAAAAATGGCCGTGCACTAATAGCACCATTAGTGCATGGCTATTAATACAGAAAATAGAAAATCAGGGTTTTTATGGCTGCGGTAGAATTGGCCTTAGTGTGCAAGAAGGACCTATATAAGGGCATGCTAAGGCCTATTTATATTGCAGTCCAGTAAAAGGACCCCTTATTTAGCCCAGGGGCATAGCTAGGTGGGACCACGGGGGCATGGGTCCCCGCAGATTTAGCCCTGTCCCCCCTGCTTTCACCCCCCCCACCGCTGACCTTCCCCTGCCACATTTGACCCCCCCTTCCGCCGCCGCCAACCCTCCCCCGCCGCCGCCGTCAGGTACCTTTGCTGGCAGGGGTCCCCAATGCCCGCCAGTCAAAGTCTCTTCAGCGTCGGACTCCAGCACATCGCTGATCTGGATTCTGTTTCTGTGAGTCCTGGCGGTAGCGGGGGAGGGTTGGTGGCAGTGGGAGGGGGTCGAGAGGGATGGGGAGGGGTGCCAGGGGGGGTCAAAAGTGGCACGGGGGTCGGCAGCACCGGGGGGGGGGGGGGGCTAAAAGGTGCCCCTCACCTCGGGCTCTGGACCCCCCTCCTGCTGAAGTCTGGCTACGCCCCTGAAGCCAGCTCATTTCATGCAATTGATGCAGCACATGTTGTATACAAATTTAAATTATATTACAGTTTATTCAACAGTCAACCCTTTTTGAACAGGGATGTACAAGACAATGAGTTTCTATAATATGAATTTTAATTTTAGATTTCGTTA
This sequence comes from Microcaecilia unicolor, assembly GCF_901765095.1. NCBI lineage: Eukaryota > Metazoa > Chordata > Amphibia > Gymnophiona > Siphonopidae > Microcaecilia > Microcaecilia unicolor. Next base: position 137,225,552 of record NC_044031.1, on the reverse strand, counting down.
TTTACCTTACAAATCTGGGTTCAGGATCAAATGCAGGAGGAAAGTCCCTGCCCCAAAGGGCTTAGAAAGTATGGGGCCTGTTTCACAAGAAAGTTTGAGGTGGATGCAGATGAACTCTTCAGCAAACTTTCAGAAGAAATTTTACTATTGGGTCTGACAGATAATGACAACTACAACTTTTCTAAACGTAGTTATCTTTTTTTTTTTAATAGACAAACAAAGCTATTTTTTTGTGACAGATTTTCCAAAATAGAAAATAAATGAGCTGCTCTGCTTCGTCACAACTCATTACTTTTGCATTTTAACTTTCACATATAATGGACTATGCACGGAAGTTTGTGTAATCCACATTGTGAATGGCAAATGTTAAAAGTGAATAAAATTGATTATTTATCCACTAGTGGCAGCCAGGTGAAGTGCAGCCAGTAACTAGAGATATTCAGCAATCCCCTTGATGCCTGCTTGGGTGAGGTTGTTGGGGAAAGCCTACAGGGTAACATTCTTTGTCAGAATTTTCCATAATAATGTTCTTATTCTGTGGAAACTCTTTCACTTAACAGCAGGTTCAGTGTTCAGCAAAAATTTGTGGGATAAACATAAAGGAATCCTGTTCAGAAGAAATGAATCCTCAGAAACTTAACAGAGATTGGGTGGCAGCACCGGTGGTTAGAAGGTGGGGCTAGTGGTTGGGAGGCAGGGCTAGTGCTGGGCAGACTTCTATGGTCTGTGCCCTGAAAATGACAGATACAAATCAAGGTCAGGTATACATATAAAGTAGCACATATGAGTTTATCTTGTTGGGCAGACTGGATGGACCGTACAGGTCTTTTTCTGCCGTCACCTACTATATGTTTGAAAGTATGAGGGTAGAAGCTACTGTATATAGCTGAATGAAGGACAGAGAAATGTGGAGGGGCATAATTGAACAAAAACGTCTACCTCCATGGGCGTTTATCTCCGAGAACGGGTCCGTGAAGGGGCGGACCGAACCGTATTTTCGAAAAAAATAGACGTCCATGTTTTATTCGCCAATTTGTGAGCTGGGCGTTTTTGTTTTTCAGTGATAATGGAAAATGAAAGTGCCCAGCTCAAAAACGAATAAATCCAAGGCATTTGTTCGTGGGAGGGGCCAGAATTCGTAGTGCACTGGTCCCCCTCACATGCCAGGACACCAACCGGGCACCCTAGGGGGCACTTTTACAAAAACAAAAAAAAAAGGTAAAAGAGCTCCCAGGTGCATAGCACCCTTCCCTTGTGTGTTGAGCCCCCCAAATCCCCCTCAAAACCCACCGCCCACAAGTCTACACCATTACTATAGCCCTAAGGGGTGAAGGGGGGCACCTACATGTGGGTACAGTGGGTTTGGGGGGCGGTTTGGAGGGCTCCCATTTACCAGCACAAGTGTAACAGGTGGGGGGGGATGGGCCTGGGTCTACCTGCCTGAAGTCCACTGCACCCCCTAATAACTGCTTCAGTGACCTGCATACTGCTGCCAGGGAGGTGGGTATGACATTTGAGGGTGAACATAAAAAGTTGTGAAACGGCATATTTTTGTGGTGGGAGGGGGTTTGTGACCACTGGGGGAGTCAGGGGAGGTCATCCCCGACTCCCTCCGGTGGTCATCTGGTCATTTAGGGCACTTTTTGGGGCCCTATTCGTGGAAAAACAGGGTCCAGGAAAAGTGCCCTAAATTCTCGCTAAAAACGCATATTTTTTTCCATTATCGTCGAAAGGCGCCTATCTCTGATCGGCCGATAACCACGCCCCAGTTCCGCCTTCACCACACCTTCGACACGCCCCCATCAACTTTGTCCGCATCCGCGACGGAGTGCAGTTGAAAACGTCCAAATTCGGCTTTCGATTATACCGCTTTATTCGTTTTTGTGAGATAAACGTCTATCTCCCGATTTGGGTCGCAATATAGGCGTTTTTCTTTTTCAATTATAAGCTGGATAATAATGTATCAATGGAATACTGTACCAAAGTGAACTAGATGCAGTGTATTAAATTTGATTCCCATGATAATAATAAATTATTTCTCATTTCTTCTGCTGCCCCATTCCTGGAATTAATTTAATAAAAATGTGGTCCTCATTTGATACAAAATTTTTGTTATATTTGAAATTTCTATTTCATATTTAGATGTTTGGTTTATTGCACTTATACTATGTCTTTATAAAATATTGTGATAAAAAAGTTCACAAAAGCTTACACGTGCTAAAATATTCCCCCCATTAACTCCCAGTTTGCTCCATTTATAAAAGCCCCCTCCAAGGCTGTGCCTAAGGCCAAGGAGAATTAAGGGGCGTGCACCTGGCGGTAATTCTGAGTTTGGTGCACACCGAATCCTGCGGTAGAAAATATTTTTCTATTTTCTAGGCGGTAATTAGCAGAGCAGCCACGTTGGTGTGCACTGCATGGTTACCGCATGAGTAGCATGTGAGCCCTTACCGCTAAGTCAATGGCTGGTGGTAAGGGCTCAGGCCATAAATAGGCACGCGCTAGTTTTAATTTTTGTGCACGCCCATTTCCTGGCCCATTAAAAAAAATGGCTTTTCTCCAGCCGCGGTAAAACTTGGCCCAGTGTGTGCCCAAAAGACACGCTCACACTACCGAAGGCAACTTTTTACTGTGGCTTTGTAAAAGGACCCCTAACAGGTTTATTTTTGAAAGAGAAGGACGCCCATCTTTCGACACAAATTGGAAGATGGCCGTCCTTCTCACAGGGTCACCCAAATCCGCATAATTGAAAGCCGATTTTGGGCGTCCCCAACTGCTTTCCGTCGCAGGGATGACCAAAGTTCCCAGGGGTGTGTCGGAGGCATAGCGAAGGCGGGACTTGGGTGTGCCTAACACACGGGCGTCCTCGACCATAATGGAAAAAAAAGGGGCATCCTTGACGAGCACTTGGACAACTTTGCCTGGTCCTGTTTTTCTTACGACCAAGGCACAAAAAGGTGCCCGAACTGACCAGATGACCACTGGAGGGACTCGGGGATCACCTCCCCTTACTCCCCCAGTGGTCACTAACCCCCTCCCACCCTCAAAAAACAACTTTAAAAATATTTTGTGCCAGCCTCTGTGCCAGCTTCAAATGTCATACTCGGGTACATCGCAGCAGTATGCAGGTCGCTGGAGCAGTTTTAGTGGGTGCAGTGCACTTCAGGCAGGCAGACTCAGGACCATCCCCCCCCCCACACCTGTTACACTTGTGGTAAATGTGAGCCCTCCAAAACCCACCAGAAACCCACTGTACCCACATCTAGGTGCCCCCTTCACCCGTAAGGGCTACGGTAGTGGTGTACAGTTGTGGTTAGTGGGTTTTGGGGGGGCTCAGCACACAAGGTAGGGGAGCTATGTACCTGGGAGCTTTTTCTGAAGTCTACTGCAGTGCCCTCAAGGGTGCTCGGTTGGTGTCCTGGCATGTCAGGGGGACCAGTGCACTACGAATGCTGGCTCCTCCCACGACCAAAGGGCTTGCATTTGGTCGTTTGTGAGATGGGCATTCTTAATTTCCATTATCGCCCAAAATCAGAAAAGACCAAGTCTAAGGACGACCATCTCTAGGGACGACCTAAATGTCAAGATTTGGGCATCCCTGACCGTATTATCGAAACAAAAGATGGACGCCCATCTTGTTTTGATAATACGGGTTTCCCCACCCCTCCGCAAGGACGTCCTGAGGAAAACTTGGGCGCCCCTTCCGATTATTCCCCTCCAAGTGACTTATCCAAGGTCACAAGCAGCCTCAGTGAGAGAAGCTTCCCTGCCACTCAGCCTGGTGTTTCTAAGCACTAGTCTAATGCCCTCTCCATGCTGTTCTGGTTTCATTAAAAGTGGGATATTCAATGTGCACTTTAGAAGCTTCTACCTTGAAAAAAAAACTGTGATTCACTTTGCAAAGAGAAAGAGAGAAGGGGAGAGAGTGTGACTCTAATTGTGTGTCTTTCCTACTCGGCACCTACATTTTTTTCTTAGTGTCTACAGAGGTATAAGAAACACAAGAAAGTAAATAACAAAATCATGTCATTAGTTCACAGCATGGTAGAGTTTTCTTGCAGTGTTATAAAAAAATTTATTTTACGCTTCTCCACTTTGGTTTTTGTTCCTGCATTTCCAATGACTTCCTTGTGCAAGTTTTTTGGGGGGTAAGTTTCTAAAACCTTTTCTACATGTAAAGCCTCGTTTACACACAGATACGGGCTTTCATATAATGGTGTGACCACACGCATGTGTAGGAACTAGGTGCACAGAAAGAGTGCATCTAATTTTAGGTGATCTGCATGGAGGCATTCCCTAGGCTGATTTGGGAGGAATGGAGGTGGAGTTGTGATGTACACATGACATGTGTTTTCTAAAATATGCAGGAACAAACGTAGAGTACATGGACACACTTACACCTTTTTCACAGCAGATGTAAATTTGTGGATGGATATGTGCATGCAGCTGGGGCTGGTTTTGGGAGTCTTTCACAAGGGCACATAGGTACTTAGACTGCCTTTAAGAAAATAAGGGGTCCTTTTACTAAGGTGTGCTGAAAAATGGCTTGCGGTAGTGTAGGTGCGGCTTTTGGATGCGCGCCGATCCATTCAGTGCACCTGTAGAAAAGGCCTTTTTAAAACTTTTTTGCCGAAAATGGACATGCAGTAAAATCAAAATTGCCGCACGTCCATTTTGGAGACCTAGCGGTAAAGTCTCAAGCAGTAACCGGGCAGTAATGACCTACATGCATCAAATGCTACTTGGCGCGCATCTGAAACGAACGTCCCAAAATAAAATTATTTTTCAGCCACGTGTATCGGACGCATGCCAAAAATGAAATTACCGCAAGAGCCATGCGGTAACTCCATTTTGGCGCATATTGAGCGTGAGTAGAGCGTTACACTGCTTAGTAAAAGGACCCCTAAGCAACTTTCTAGACTTTCTACACAGATGAACTGTTGTACAATTACCTCCTAACTCTATAAACCTGGGTGCACAATTTTGTGACTAGCACACAAAATTGTCTAAGCAAATTATAGAAAAGGCCTAACTTAATTGTTTATTTGGGTGCTAATTACTTTACACTACAGTTAACATTTATATGCTGCATAGAATTAAGGAGTCTTTTACGAAGCCGCGGTAGCGTTTTTTAGCTTGGGGTGGAAATCAGCTGGCGGTAAATGGTGTCTCGGCGTTTACTGCCAGCTGATTTGTACCGCTAGCTAAAAACGCTACCTTGGCTTAGTAAAAGACCCCCTTAGTTCAGAGCAGCTTACAAACTAGGAGTAGGGCAAACCCTGGATCATATAACAATATCAGCTTCATCAATAAACCTTAGTCATAGTACTATGTATTTTTTAAAGAACCAGGTTTTTAACAATTTTCATAGACTCATATGATTAGTTTCAGAACGTACATTCAAAGGTGGGCTATTCCACCATTTCATTGCTATGTATGGAAATAAGAAAATTTGGATTTATAGGTAATTGAACTACTTACATAATTCTTCTTATATGCATAATAATTAAAGTTGCCATATACTGTGGAGCTTGACCATATAAAATGAAGAACTGCAAATAATGATCCTTAAATGGTGCTAATTGGCAACAATTTGTAGTTATGAGTGTAACTACTCTTAGGTGCTATTCTATAAATTTAGCACTTAAGTTCTATAGCGTGTAACTGCAAAAGGGGTGTTAACATAGGAGGGGCATGGGTGGGTCAGGAGCGAGCCAGGCACTTATATGCAAAATTTAGGAGCCTTTTTTCTAAGGTGCACCGAAAAATGGCCTGTGCTATTGTAGCCATGTGAATTGGATGCGCACAGGTCCATTTTTCAGCACACCTGCAAAAAAGGCCTCTTTTTTGGGGCCGAAAATGATCATGCGGGAAAATAAAAACTGGTGAGCGTCCATTTTGGGCCTGAGACCTTAACGCCACCCACTGACTTAGCAGTAAGGTCTCACGCGTTAACCGAATGGTAATCATCAGCATGCGTACACTGCCGATTATAGCCCGGTTAGCGCCACGTGGTAGAAAATAAAAAATATTTTCTGCCACGCGGATTGGATGCGCGTAAAAAATGGAATTACTGTCTGGGGCATGTGGTAGCCAGGCGGTAGTTCCAAACTGATGTGCGTGGACTTGCGTAGGTGCCTATGCGCCTTAGTAGAGAATACTGTCAATTTTGCACGCAACTGACAGTATTTAGGAGTGGGCAATTACGCCAGCTTTTGATATGGTGTAAATCCTCACGCCTAAAGTTTGGTGTTCAAATACCAACTTACGCTAGTATTCTGTAATGCAGTGGTTCCCAAACCTGGTCCTAGAGGCACCCCAGCCAGTCAAGTTTTCAGGATATCCACAATGAATATTCACGAGATAGATCTGCAGGCAGCGGAGGCAGTGCATGCAAATCTCTCTCATGAATATTCATTGTGGATATCCTAAAAAACAGACTGGTTGGGGTGCCTCAGGGAGCAGGTTTGGGAACCACTGCCTTAGCCTCAGTATGCCCCAAGGGTTTCCTCGACAATTTATAATCAAGCTAGGTGAAGCTCTAGAGCAGGGTTGTCTAACCTCGGTCCTCGAAGGCCACAATCCAGTCAGGTTTTCAGGATTTCCCCAATTAATATATATGAGATCTATTTGCATGCACTGCCTCCATTGTATGCAAATAGATCTCATGCATATTTATTGGGGAAATCCTGAAAACCTGACCTGACCTGGCGAGGGCCAAGGATGGACGCCCCTGCTCTACAGCTTTTTTATTTATTGATTTTAAAATAAATATTAATGTGGAAAATGCATCTAAACAAGTAGTTCCCTAATCTATCAAAACATTTTACCAATTATTGGGCAATTCATTGTCAGAAAATTTGGCTTCTCCCCCTCAAGCTCGTTTCACATATTTTTTTTACTGAAACACTATTACACGCGTAAGAACCTTCTAATGCATGCAAATGATGTACACAAGCTAAGCCAAGGGTTAACTTGTATTAATTCAATTTTGCACTTACAACATTTTAAATCTACAGACAAGCCAAAGCGCAGAACTCCTGCGGTAAAGCCAACAGCGCAGAGCCTATACCGCCGGAACAGCTCAGTAAACTAGCTCGGCAATGCTAAAAAGAAATGGCACTCAAATTATATGCGCACTGTAAAAGCGAAAACAAGGGGGTATGTGCTTGGTGCATGTGCAGAAGAGTTTCACAGTAAGCTCAGCTGTTTTGCGCATGCGCCAGGCAAACTCAAAAGCGAAGTACACATTACTGCCTGTTTTCTGCGCCTTTAAATGCCAATTTTTTTTTTCCCTTGGAAGGCTTATATTTAAACGCAGGAAACAGGCACCAATGTGTGCTTTCACTTTCTGGTTTGCTTGGACGCAAGCACATTTCTTAGTAACAGTGCTTACAAGCTTACACGAGCTTTCTTCCACTTTGAAAAGAAATCAAAACTGGCAGATTTTAAAGAAAGAACCATGAGAAATCCTCTCTTCAAACACCCTAATGCCTGCTCCATGCTTCCATTAGGTTTTCAGCAGTAAGGGCGGCTTTGTTTTGTGCACTGTTCTCTGAGCATTGGGAGGGAACAGGAAATGACCTCGTTAACATCCGTTTGACTACATTTGCATGCTAGTTGCACTTTTGGTGCGTACACTGTCTCCCGTACTACAGCCCCCTGAGCATTCTGTGTGCACTAACACCAGCGTGAGTCTGGCACTAATCACCTCTAGTGCCGGCATTACATTTTGAGCATCGGCCTGATAATATGTTCTAATTAATGCAAATCTCTAAGCCAATGATTCCCAAACCTGTCCTGGGAGAATCCCAGCCAGTCAGGTTTTCAGGATATCCACAATGAATATGCATGATACGGATTTGCATACCAAGGAGGCAATGCATGCAAATCGATTCAGGAATATTCATTATGGATATCCTGAAAACTTGACTGGTTAGGGTTCCCCCAGGGCAGGTTTGGGCATCACAGCTCTAAACCCTGCTTAGCTGAACCATCTATAGGGGCGCCATCTGGAATTTCTAAGACTTGTTTCAGGTCTGTCTGGGCAAATACAGCTGAACTCACTGTGCGGCTTTGGATAACTGCAGAATTGTGTTCAGAAGCCAGTCAACAGGACACCTTACCCAGCATTCTCTGCTCTCATGACCATAGGTGTCTTCTAACTCCCAATCAGTAGTTTTATTTGGGTATAATTAAGTCTGCCAAAGTAAAGTTGGATCATTTCAAAAATCCTTTAAATCACATAGGCTAATGAATAGGTTATAGCACTGTGCCAGTTCATTTAATAATGTTGGATGCATTATTCCTCTTCCTTGAGAAATCGTGTCATGTTTTTGTTATGTTGTGGTTGAGTAGTTGGTGTTGGATGTCACAATGTGCTATTTGTTTCCTCATTTTCCTGCTGGTACTGAATGTAGTTCTGGTTTTTATTGTGTACTTAATTTTATACCCTCCCCCTTATTCTTTTAATTGAACTTGTAAACTGCTTAGATTTTATATTAAATTGGCACTATGTCAAATTAATTGAACTTGAAATTCAATTCTTTCTGATCTGTTGGGTATTATAGGTCCTTTACCCATTTTTGAATTTTTGATGCCACTTGCTTTGTTTGCTATTGATGTCCTGTGTCTTTATATGGAGTTTCTAAATCTGGTGCTCCCCACCCCCTACCTCACTTTTAGTTTGAATTTTGTAAATGGCTTCGTTGTTTGTATGGCAGTTAAACGTAAACATCATAGAGATCAGCTCAAAAGGTTTGCGCGGCACTTGCGTGTGCAAATATCAGGGTTTTCACCTGTAAATGGCCAAATGCACCTACGCAATTTTAGATAAGTCACTACTGTTTAGACACTCAGTTTCTGAAAAGTATGCCTGAGTTTCCATTTTGCAACAAACACCTCTACTGCATAAAATCTAGATGTCAACATTACCCCTACTGGAAGACATGCATAAGTGTAACTTAAGCAATCATTTGGACCTGGGTGCTTCATTGGTATTAAAGACCTCTTCAAAAATATGGGGGTTTCCAGTGGTGTGTTGGAGCTGGCTCGCAATGGCTCACAAGAGGCGGTTGTTAATTTTTGTGACATTTTGCAAGCCAGTTTGCCTCTTCTCCCCCCAAACCAACCACTGCCGCATCGCTCTTTAAAAATGGCTGACAAGACTTCCGCTGAAGTCTTGCGAGGTTGCCCTTGTAAGTCTCGGCAGCCATTTTAAAGAGCGATGCAGCAGCGGGAGGTTCAGTGCTGGCAGTGGGCAAGAAAGACTGGAGATCTTCCCTGCCCCAAAGAATCCACTAGACCACCAGGGTGGCTGCCTTCAGGTATGTGCTGGGACCCTGCGGCTCGGGGGGCGGAGAGGCAAACCGGCTTGCCCTGCCTCAACAACCAACTCACAAAATGTCACAAAAATTAACAACTGGCTCTTGTGAGCCGGTGTGAGCCAGCTCCAGCACACCACTGGAAACCTCCTATAGGGAATAACTTTTCATAGGTAGAGTAGTAATTTCTTATAAATCGTAATCGGTGTGTCATTTGGAGGGGCTGGTTATAGGGACACTCTAACCCTGTTATATTGGTGCAGAAATTTTTTTTCTCCTGGTAAAGGGCTTCTAAAACAGACATCATGTTATGAGAATCAGGTGCTCAATGTTCAGAGTTTCTATCTATTTATTTACTTATTTATGGCATTTTATCCCGCAGTAAACATGGATTAGATTAGAACCTGGGAGCATTTAAAATCTTTTTTATTCCTGCAGAGAGTAATGCATTGCCCCTCCCCCCCCAGGCTCTCTCCCCAGATATAGCCAGGTCTGCAATTTGGGGATTTGGAGGGGAGGCACAGAGGTGGACCAGAGCCCCCAGTCCATCCTTGCGCCCCCCCCCCCCCCAAACTGCAGGGCTGGCTATACCCAGCGAGAGAGCTTGTTGTTAAAATTTTACCAGAATACCACTTGGGTTTTCACTCATTCTTAATTGATATTTATAAATGCTTGATGTTCAATGATCTTCTTGTAAAATATTCAGCCAATAGTGAACATCCAGACTAGGATGTCCCTTTTTCTATTTAGATGACCTATGCAAAACTGTCCTTTATGAGTAGCAAACCAACAAATTGTGGTGTTGCTTATGTATTCGTGAGTGACATAAATGTCCATGCCACTTCTATGGCACAGAGCCTTGGTAAGCTGTGACTGTGATACTACGTGAGTTATTCAAGACCATAAAGGGCCTGTCTGCAGATGACGGCACTTCTAGGGCATGTGATTTAATTGTGCTCTGATGAGCTTCATAAAGAGAATCCTAATTTAAGAGGTTGTCAAATCTAGTGAGCACTGTTTTCCCATCTAAGCTAAACCCAACACACTTCATTGAGGTCAGTTAATGAATTTGAAGTGAATAGGGGCATTATGTATGGGGCAGTTCTCAAGATTGTTTGGGTAAATGTAAAATCAGAGGACACTTTTCCCTGTAGATTTTGCACTAAATCCCCTGAAAAAAAAAAGTTCCCACAGGCATTTGTACCTTCTTGTTTTCTGTGAAGCTATTTCCCTATAAAACAATGAGTGTAGTTTTGAAAATAGAGCACAGACAACTACTAGGAGCTAACCCCACCTCTGATCCCACTTGTTTTTCTCATGGGTTAAAGTCTGTCCACAGCTGATCCTCACACATCCTTTTACTTGTATGCAGGCAGGCAATGATGAGATCCTGGTAAACCTGGTTCAGTTCCCTCTGCAGCTCCCTTGAAAGCAATTGAAGTAAAACCCAGACTGTCTTAATCTGTCCTCCTTTTTCTGGAGCCATATGGTAACCCTAACCCTGGTCAAGTCAATTAGGCCCCCTTTACTACATGCCGGTAAGCCCAAAGGGGGCTTACTGCTAGCTAAACAGGAAGTACCGCCGTGCTGCTACGGTACTTCCCACCCCTAGCGCACTGTCAAATCCAGCTATATATTTATTTTTTGTAGTACTGGAGTGTACCTGGCGGCAGTAGCGTAGCAAGGGGGGGCAGGAGGGGCAGTCCGCCCTGGGTGTTAGCTTGGGGGGGTGCTCCCTGCCAGCTCCCCCCCTGGCGCATCGACACCCCCCAGTGCCCACCCTCCTCTGTCCAACCAGCTCCCCCTACCTTTAAAAAAATATCGGAATCTGAAGAGAGGCGCAGCGCCTCGCGCCTGCACGTAAAAGAAATGTGCAGCATCTCATCGGGCCTTCTCTCGCTCTGTCTGTCCCGCCCTTGCGGAAATAGGAAGTTGCGTCAGCGGAGGGCGGGACAGACAGAGCGAGGGAAGACCGATGAGACGGTGCACATTTCTTTTACGTACAGGCGCGAGGCGCTGCGCCTCGCTTCGGATTCTGATATTTTTTTAAAGGTAGGGAGCTGGTTGGACGGAAGAGGGTGGGCACTGGGTCGGGGGGGGTGTCGATGCGCCGAGGGGGGGTATGTCATCGTGCTGCACCCGGGGGGGGGGGGGGGTGCAACGGTGAACCGTCCCACCCCAGGTGGCAGCCCCCCTCGCTACGCCACTGCCTGGCAGTAATCGGGCAGTGCCACTCGCTGACTGCTTACCGCTTGGTTAGCGTGGGAACCCCTACCACCACCTCAATGGGTGGAAGTGAGGGCTCCCCCCCCCCTGAAATGGCCACGCAACAACAGCTTTACTTGCTGCACGGCCATTTCCCGCAGGAAAGAGAGACTTCCCTTTTATCTGCCGAGGTAAAAGGGGGCCTCAACGCGCATGAAAAACACGCACCAACACCAGCGCAGGCCCCCTTTTGCCGCAGCTTGGTAAAAGGGGCCCCTAGCCCTCCATTGCCCCAGGTACAATATAATACTAGATTGTCAACCCATTAGGGGTAGTACCAGTACCTGAAAAAGAAAATTATAAACCGCTTAGGTCTAGGTGGTATATAAATAAAACTTTTACCCAAGTAAATGTATTTTTGTAAATTGCTCTATCCTTGGTCTTCACTTCTTAAATATAGTGGTCCCCAAAGCTGTAGAAAGTGGGATGGATAGTTTAGCATGATATTATGGTTATGCTGCTGGAAACGTGTCAGCAGAAGAAAAGGGGTCCACAAATGTACTGAAAGCAGTTGACAAAGAATCACATTTCTAATGAATAAGACTTACAGTGAACAACACTGACAGTTTGCTGCAGGTTACTGCTGTCTGGAAAGTCGATGCTTACTTTTATCACAAAAAAAAAAAAATTAGCAGTTTCACAAACCAACTAGTGTAAAGAATAAAACGCAAAAATAGTCTTTGTTGCTGGTTATAATTTCCTTCCCTATACTCTAGAGCTTATTTGCATGGAAGAATCCACTTTAATCCAGGAGGCGCCAGAACTAGAGAGACTAATTACCCATATAAAGGAATGTATACATATTCACAGGTTTTGACTAGCAATGACTGTTCAAAAGCTAGAAAGAAGAAAAAAGCAACTCGCTTTGATTAATGAGAATTTCTTTAGGCACCTGGCACCCCTTTTCTGGGTTTAGAGTTCTCTTTTAATGAAATAAGTCTGCAACATTTGATCGCGCTTCCTGTTCGTAGGGTGCATACGATCTTCACTTACTGTACAAAAAAAGCATTTCTGTTGGCACTGCTGTTGGCATTAATAGTCTGCCTGGCTAAGGTTTACTGAAAGGGGTGCTCACCATGTTTTTAACAAGTCTTTCACAATTTGATAATGTGGCAGAGAAAGTTAATCATGCATCCTTGTCTTTATTTTTGTATAATTATTTCAAATATGTTTCAGAATGCATCTGGAAGCTTGAAAATGTATTGGGATCCTGACCATTATCCTTTAAAGGCAAAATGGAAAGATACATACATACATACATATATATATTATATAGCAGTTTAAGTGTAGTGGTGTGTATGTGTGTATCTATATCAGTACAGATATTAATATATGTTTTTGTGAGTAAATCCATGCGTGTTGTGGGTGAAGTGAGGTGTGGAATAACTGATTAAGTGAAAAATCCAGGGGGCAGTGCTCACAAGTACGTACCTACATTATTCCCTTTCACAGAACATATATTTCTTTCATGTATTTATTACTGCAATTTATCTCTTTAAATAGCTGGACCCTACGCCTGGAATAGACTTCCTGAGCCCCTACGTCTTGCCCCATCCTTGACCATCTTTAAATCTAGATTGAAAGCCCGCCTCTTTAACATTGCTTTTGACTTGTAACCACTTGTAACCAATCGCCTCCACCTACCCTCCTCTCCTCTTTCCTCTACACATTAATTGATTTGCTTGCTTTATTTTTGTTTTTTTGTCTATTAGATTTAAGCTCTTTGAGCAGGGACTGTCTTTCTTCTTCTATGTTTGTGCAGTGCTGCGTATGCTTTGTACCGCTATAAAAAAATGCTAAATAGTAGTAGTAGTAGTAGTAGTAGTAGAAATAGTAACATAAAGTAGCATAGTAAATGACGGCAAATAAAGACCTGTACGGTCTATCCAGTCTGCCCAACAAGATAAACTCATTTTACATGGTATGTGATATTTTATATGTATACTCGAGTTTGATTTGTCCTTGTCATTCTCAGGGCACAGACCGTAGAAGTTTGCCCAGCACTGTTCTTGTACTAAAAGTTCTGAAGCTAACATCGAAGCCCCTTAAAATTTACACTCCAGCCCATCCATATCAATTCAGTTACGATCAGGGCATAGACCGTAGAAGTCTGCCCAGCACTGGTTTTGCTTCCCAATTACTGGTGTAGCCACCCAATCTCCGCTAAGATTCTGTAGATCCATTCCTTCTAAACAGGATTCCTTTGTGTTTATCACACGCATGTTTGAATTCCATTTCCGTTTTCATCTCCACCACCTCCCACAGGAGGGCATTCCATATATCTACTACCCTTTCTGTGAAAAAATTGTTCACGACATTACTCCTGAGTCTGCCCCCCTTCAACTTCAATTCATGTCTTCTAGTTCTACTGCCTTCCCGTCTCTGGAAAAGGTTCATTTGTGGATTAATACCTTTCAAATATTTGAACGTCTGTATCATGTCACCCCTGTTTCTCCTTTCTTCCAAGGTATACATGTTCACGTCGGCAAGTCTCTCCCCGTACGGTTTGCAACACAAATCCCATACCATTTTTGCAGTTTTTCTTTTTCTTTTTTCTTCTCCTTTGAATGACATAACATGTTACCATAACCTACTTTGAAATGACACTTTTGAGTCAAAAGCAGAATATATGTGCCAGTTTAACTAAAATCTATGCAAAACAGTTCCAGTGAATCCAGGTTTGATACAAGGTATGAGCAGGGGTAGCTGAAGAAAAAGTTGTGATACTCAAGAAATGTTCTGTTTGAATTTTGGCATGTGTACATTCAAAATATGCTGTCTTCCAAACTGATAAAAATGGTGTTGCCAAACCGAACTGTCAAGGGTATATAAGAAGGATAAAATCACGTGGCTACATCTTGATGCTATGTTGTGAGTCACAATTGGGTGCTTTTCATAATGCAATGTAAGGTAAATATGTTAGAAGCAAGATATATTGTCTTTTTATCATTCAAATTGTAAATAATGATTTGCAAACAGCAAAGACAAATTTGGTCCTGCAGTAACTGCCTTTTGTTAGACACTGGGCTGCAAATGTTAACACTTCACAACCTGGGTGCACTGACAATAAAATGGCAGATTTTGAAGCGTACAATTCCAAACATAAAAAATAGCAGTGTAAGTTAGGAAGCACGTCTCTAACCTTCAAAACATGGCTTGAAATTCAGACCACCTAAAATATCCTTCCTGCTGTAAAAGAAACTTATGCAAGTGTAAAGGTTCCCAAGAAAACATATTTGTTATCTTGGTAAGACAACATACACTTACAAGGGAATTTCAAAAAGAGTGTGGCTCCTAGATCCACAACCCAAACCTTCAGAGCAAGAAAAGCCTTTCTCCAAATACAAAAACCTTAGCCCCAGAAAAGACACTGTCCTTTTGCTTGAAACCCAATAGTTTGTCTTTCTCATAGGAGAAGGTCATCAGGAGAGTGGCTCTTGAGGATGTGGTAACAGTGGTTAGTGTATCTGGGTTTAAAAAAGGTTTGGACAAATTCCTGGAGGAAAAGTCCATAGTCTGCCATTGAGCCAGACATGGGAAGCAACTGCTTGCCTTGAGATTTATAGTATGGAGTTGTGTCATGATTTGGGTTTCTGACTGGCACTTATGACCTGGATTGGCCACTGTTGAAACAGGATACTGGGCTAGATGGACCATTGGTCTGACCCAATATGGCTACTCTTAAGTTCTTATATGTCTTGTAATTCCTCCAAAAGCTCAGTGAAATCAAAGTCTCGGGGTACAAGCAAGTCCACTTCTTGACAACTGTCCACAGAACCTCTTTTCTTATTTGGAATGTAGTAACAAGTAGAAGTTGCCAACAAATCCGAAGCTGTTAAGTTCCAAAACGTCTTTGAAACGTTTTCTTAACAAAATGTTAGGGCTCAGTAAATAAATACAGTGAAAAGTTTTAAAAAATCTCAAGATTTCTGCCTCTATTAGCATTCTCAATTGTCTCAACTTTAAAATGAATGTTAACAGAATCTTTTATTGCTGACACTGATGTAGCCTGAGAAATGGAACCTGTGATTCGGCAAACAAACGTTTATCTACCAAAGATATAGCTGCACATACGTTTCTAAATTAATCCACAGTTTCTTGGGAAAAGACCAGTCATCTGAGAGATCACATTTTTATGCATACCCTCTAATCTAGCGATACCTACCCATAAATCTTTCAAGGAAATACCCTGTGCTCTCCCCCTCCCCTAGACACTGGGAGTTGAGATCCTTCCCAAGGAATATTAGAAATAAGTCAGTACTGGAGAGGGAGAGACAGTTCCCAGATTACCAATGCCCTATGGAAGAGGTGACAAACCAGTGGAAAGGAAGGAGGCTTAGGAGCCAACTTTTCAAAATTATTCGGGGTTCTAAGCCCAATGGAAATAACCCCTCCCTGGACACATACAAGGAATTTTCTCAATATTGGGGGTGTTCAAGCACCCACAGAGCTGGCTCCTATGGAAGGAGGAGTGTGTTCCATGGAGCTTAAAGATGCCCCAACCAGATAAGAGAATACCTGGGTTCCCGTGGTGCCAGATGTTGCAGGAACTAAGTGTCTGTCCATTGGATCAGATACGGTTGAAGAAGCTGTCTTATGTCTAGCTTTCCACTTCCCCATATTACTTCCACTAAATAGAACCTCGCAGGCCATCTTCTCGGGTGTCCCTTTGATGTTTCAAGGGGCAGAGTGTGCCTCTTTGGCCACACACCAAAGCAGCATCGCAACCTTAGGTATTACAATGCCCCTGTTGATGTCAAGACCAGTTGGTAGGAATGCCAGGCAGCTCTCACAGAACCAGTTCTCCCAAATAACCCATTTCTCCTGCTCAGAGCCTTGTTAGTGTTAATAAATGAAGTTCCCAAATTCCTTTTTGCCCTGTATGTCTCAACTCTTCTGTAAGTCCTATGGAGCAGGGTCACCCCTTGTGTATCTCTACAGTGCTCTGTATGTCACTTTGTTTTTCCTGGGCTATCATATGACCACATTCTCATCATAATCCTTATGGAGAATTATTAAACAACACTCTTAAATGCCTTTTGTTAAGGAACACATATACATCTTAAATCACTACATAGGACATTTTAAATTGTATTTATATTTCACATTTATAGTTTTAAAATTGGGTTTTAAAGTTCCTATAAACCTACTCTTTCATTGTATATTGCATGTGATGCCTTCTGGACTGTGGACTGTTAGAGTTTTAGGGCTGATTTATCAGCTGTGTCTCTAAGTTCTGTGCCAATGGGATTCTGTTTATTGCCAATCCTGGTACATATTTTGCACAGCATTGAAACTGTTCACAAATGAGCCCTTGATTCTTCACAGACATTGGTGTCAAGAAATCTAAACTCCTTCTCAAAGAAACATAGAAACTGAGAAAAATGAAGGCAGATAAAGACCATATGGCCTATCTAGTCTGCCCATTCATACAATATACTATCCCTTCCTCTCAGAGATCCTATATATCTGTCCCAAGCTTTCTTGAATTCAGATACAGTTTTTGTCTCTGCTACCTCCACTGAAAGGCCATTCCACGAATTTACCGCCATTTCTGTGAAGTATTTTCTCTGGTTACTTAAGTCTGTCCCCTTTCACCTTCATCCAGTGTCCCCTAATTCCAGAGCTTTCTTTCAATTGAAAGAGACTTGACTCTTGTACATTTATACCACGGAGATATTAAAAGAAACAGAAAATATGATGGAAGATGAGGACCAGAAGGCCCCTTCAATCCGCCTAAATTGTCTCCTCTTTTCAGTGCCAGGGATCTCAAACTTTTCCCACATGAGTCAAGAGAGGGGACTTTTTCATGTGAATCAGTGCTAGGAAAACTCACACTTATTACAGTGCATATTTTAATACATTTAATACCAAAACCTGATGCTGGGTATTAGAGCCCTTTGACAAATGAGATATTTCTAAATATTACAGTGGCCAAGAAAAGCTGCTCTGTTTATGAAATCCATCATTGTCACTGAGGTATGGCAGTCCCCTTGATTATACTGAAATGGCAACCAATAAACAGAAAGATATAAGTGGACTATCTTAATAGTTCAGAAATATACCACATTACTCCTGTACAAAGGGGTCACCTTATTTTTTATGAACCTTTTTTTCTGCTCAGTCTCAAATTAGCAGACCAGCACCTTCAGCACAATAACAAATCAACACAGGAAATGACAGCAGATAAAGACCTGTATGGTTCATCCAGTCTGACCAACAAGATAGACTCATTTTACATGGTATGCGATACTTTAGCGAGATTGGGTGGCAGAGCTGGTGGTTGGGAGGCGGGGCTAGTGCTGGCCAGACTTCTACGGTCTGTGCACTGAAAATGGCAGATACAAATCAAGGTAAGGTATACACAAAAAGTAGCACATATGAGTTTATCTTGTTGGGCAGACTGGATGAACCGTGCAGGTCTTTTTCTGCCGTCATCTACTATGTTACCATGTTACTATGTTTATATGTATACCCGAGTTTGATTTGTCCTTGCCATTCTCAGGGCACAGACTGTAGAAGTCTGCCCAGCACTCTTCTTGTACTAAAAGTTCTGAAGCTAAAGTTTAAGACCCTTAAAATTTACAATCTAGCCCATCCATATCTATGCAGGCACGATCAGGGCATAGACCGTAGAAGTGTGCCCAGCACTGGTTTTTGTTTCCCAATTACCAGTGTTGCCACCCAATCTCTGTTAAGATTCCATGGATCCATTCCTTCTAAACAGGATTCCTTGAACATTATAAACTGTATTGATATGTAAGGAGAACTAAGCAGGAAAGCTGGTTTTCTATCACCAGTGCAAATCCTTGCATTGCTCTGTTAATGTATTCAAATATACTAATTTCAGTACTGCATGAGGACAATGAAGTGGGCTTGTATTATTTTTTTGGGGGGGGGAGGGGGGTTCTCTTTCACATGTTCTGAAAATACACCATATAAAAGAAGGAATATACACTAAAATGTATTTTTTTTCTTTTGCAGAGGTGTGGAAACCATTGGAGGTTTACAAGTGTGTCTGTGTGTGTGTCTGTGTATGTGTGGTAGTGCTGGGAGGGAGATGGGAGGTGGGGGGGGGGGGGGGGGGGGGCACATGAGAGCAGCCTGAGTCTAGACAAGCTATAGTGATTACATTTTTGTGGGTTATTTTCAAAGGCAAAATATTCTCCTTGGATGAGCTTAAAATAAGATGAAGAAACCTTTAAAAAAGTACAGAAGATCCCATGACTGGGGGAAGATCTGTTACAGAAAACCAATCTCGTACCTGAAATGTTGAGAAAGAAGGAAGAAAAAAAAAGCTGAATGTGACAGTCTATTAACGCAGACACCTGAAGATTGTGGGCGTCAGAGAGTCCACCAGCTGAGCTTTGAGGGTATGAAAACTATGTACCCAGTTATCCTGGAAGTGTTCCTGGCAGCCAACTGTTCATTTCCTTAATCTCCTTAACCGTTTGAAGCGCTGGGCTGAGGTGCAACACGTTCAGACTTTGCTTCAGCACAGTTCCTTCCCTTTCAACTTTTTCTCTTTTCACTTGCTTTTTAACCTTTGCTGCTTCAGACTCTTAAGCAATACCTTTACAGAATAAAACTGTGCGCCTTCTCCTCTCAGCAGCCTTTAGGGATTGCACCATATCTCCCGTTTCGGAAACCTTTATTTTGCCCTCTATTTCCCCTTTTAGGAACAGGTTTATCACTCAATCTAACGTTCAACATTTTTCATTTTGTGATAACCAAACATGTAACTCAAAGGCTGTACAGGGTGCTATGTGGAGAGAAAATGCACGCTAGCACACATAGGAGCCAACTTTTCAAAATTATTAGGGTGCTAAGCCCAATGAAAATAACCCCTCCCTGGACACATTCAAGGAATTTTTCCAATATTGGGGGTGCTCAACCACCCACAGAGTCGGCTCCAATGCTAGCACACTTACTGAAAACAAACTGTGCTAGTGTAAGATTTGAGAAGGGCAAATTCTATTTATTCCCAAAGAATAGTTAGCACTTGTGATAAAAATGTGGCTGCTAATGTAAGTTAGCACATCTAAAACCGATCTTCTATAGGAAATCATTTTGTATTTTTCTGTTTCTTAATCCCAACATTTAAATAAAAGTGTTCAGTTCAATGGAATCCCTCACTATCCTACATCTAGAAATATAAAAGTGACAGGTCCCCCAAGGAAAGCAGGCAATTAAGAAATGCATTTTCTCCTAATCGTAAAATATTGGCTGGAATTAGTTCCAAATGGAGTCCTTCTTTCACGGATATGCCCGACTGCTCATTTTACAGGGTATTGGAGCTTGTAAATATCTCTGGGTACTGATGTCTGTCGCAGCCGGAGCTCTGCTGCATGAATGAACATTCTAGAAGCTACACCTCAATAGGTACCAACATTTGACAGTTGTAATGTTTTGTTACAGATGAGGTAAATAAATAATTATACTAGGCAAAAGATTTTTTAAAATTTTGTTTTGGAGGATAAATATTTCAAAATTACAAAAAACAAAGTGTACGTATGCCAGTGACTTTTGTATTTGGGACTACCACGAGTCAAAATTCAAGAAATGACCAATGTAGCTCCCAGGCTGATGTCGCTATTACCTAGCTACGGAAGACAAATAGCACCTTCATAATTACTAGAGCAGAGCACCTATGTGATTTTTTTTATTTATAAGATTATATTTTACAACTTCCAAAACATTACTCCTTGTAACAGAAAAAGACAAAGACACAAGGAAAAAAAACAAACTTAAAGAAAAAATACAAATACAAAGAAACATGCTTTTATAAACCTGTCTTCAATTCCAAAGTTTGGGCAGGAGACAAGGAATAATACTAAGAAACCATTTATCAGGAATAGAAAGGAATACACCATCCATTTTAATTTAATTACGGAGTTGAGCTGGATAAAGCTTGAGGAGGACGGGAGGTAATCGCAGGTGACTTTAGAGTCTACAAAGTTCTTTAAATGCTCAGGGTCAAAGAAAACATACTTAACAGAGTTTAATTTAACTATGCGTTTACATGGGTAATTCAACCAGAAAAGATCTCTCAACTGCACAACACCTGGTCTCAGAGTGAGAAAAAGTTGGTGATGGCTCCGAGTCGCTCTTGCAACATCTGGAAAAACTTTTACTTTACATCCAAAAAGTAGTGAGTCACAATAGTGAAATAAGAGCCTTAAGACCCAATCTCTGTCCGGGTCCAATACAAAAGAGAGAGTAAGAGTAGCAGTCTTAATTTCGATCTTTTCACCTTCAATAACTTGAGTCAAATTCAGCAAATCATAAGAAGCATCTAAATTCACTGTACCAATGCCTCTTAATTAGGGGTCCTTTTACCAAGCTGTGGTAAAAAGGGTCCTGCGGTAGCAGCGGGGGCTGCTTTTGCCACAGTGGGTAAAAAGCCACTAAAAAAGACATGGTCATGAGGGAACAAGATGGCGGTGTGAAAAGAACGCAGCCAAGCAGCGCTGATCCCTACCTTCACTTGTTGGAATCCAGATAAAATTTCCTGCTTCCTCATGCCTAAAAGGAGGGGTAAGCAGCCTGTTGGCCCCGCTACGCCTGCGACTCCCGTGGTAGGACCTATGGACCACTTCACTGCACCTGGACTTTTTTCGGGACTGGATTCCTCACTGTTTGAAGGAGCAGTGGGAGGTGACCTGCTCCCCCAACTTGAGGCTCAAACCTCTCTCAGTCCTGATAATCAGAGGCCCCCGCTCATGCCGGCAACAGAGCTGCGATGCGATCAGGAAACCCCTTGCCCTGACGCTCAGGGAGTGTTTCCTGTAGCGGGGTCAGGTCACAGCAACAAACTGCCCGATATAGCCACTCAGATGAGCAAGGCACAGGAAAGAGTCAGCTTTTTTGCTGACTCTAAAGCTGCAAAGGAGAAACAGCCTTTGGGTGAATTTGTGACTGAAATTACTTCTCTGAATAAATCCTTTTTGCCTGTAAAACCTTCAACTATTACTTTAGATACTATATGGGAAGCTCTCTTAGGTTTGGAAACTTCGTTTTCCCAAAAATTAATACCAGTAATTCAGCATACTCAAATTCCCTCAGAAAAAAATCTCTATGTTGGAAAGAAAAACTTTAACAATGGAAAACAAATTGACTCTAATGTTAGTAATATTCACTCTCTTCAACAAACTCAAGTAAATTTGATTAAAGAAAATATGATGTTGCAATATAAGATTGAAAACTTGGAAAACCAACAGAGGTCTAAAACATTGTGATTGATAAACTTTCCTAAAATACCTTCTATTGCTCCCCTTATAACTTTTAAAAAATACTTATCGGAGATATTGAAGATTCCTGAGCAAGCTTATTCTCCGGTCTCTAAAATATATTATCTATTATCATATACAAAGAAGAATACTAATCAACCTATTGCTGAAGGAGCTGATGTTTCTTTTGATACTTTAAATCTTACACAAATGCTTGAAGATGATAATTTGGGCTCTAAACCTGCTACTTTGATTGTGACCTTTGTACTACAACCTGATCAAGACTGGATATTGAGACAATCTTTTTGTCATAGAGAAGAACTTTTCATGAATTGTAAAATTAGAGTTTTTCCAGATATTGCTAGAGTAACCCAAAAGAGGCGCCAACGTTTCCTTAAATTCCACCCGTGGGTTATACAATTGGGCGGTTTATTTTGGTTGAATTTCCCTTGTAAATGTGTATTAAAATTAAACTCAGTGAAATACGTTTTTTATGATCTTATGCATTTAACATCTTTTTGGGACTCGAAGAATGTTGTAACTCCAATTTCGCAGCCAATAGTAATATCTTCGTCTACTCCGTAATTATCTATAATTTAGTCCAAGTAGTTCTCTTCCTATGTTTAATTTTAAGTAGTATATAAATATTTCATGGAATGTACCTTGTTCTCTCCCTTTAATAGTGGACTAGAGATTAGATAAGAACATATATTGCTTATTATATATTTATGTAATATGAAGTTTCAATCATTACCTATCTTTTCTGTATCAAGAATAATCTTGATTTAATTTATGAATTGATAAAAAAGTAAAATAATAATAACAAAAAAGACATGGCCATGTGGTTTGATTATTCTGACTACATGGCCATGTGGGAGAGAGCACTTACTACCACCCATTGAGGTGGCAGTATGGGCTCCTGTGCCTGATTACCGCCGGGTTAGTGCCGTGCTAAAAATTACGGAATTATTTTCCATAGTGCCGGAAATGGCGCACACTGAAGGTGGAATTACCGCTGGTGGCTGCATTGGGCTAACGAGTTCCGAGTTGCCGTGCAGCAAGCCTTTAGTAAAAGGGTCCCCTAGATTTCTTCAGCAAGAAATAAATGTGAGAATGTATTTAGAATCACTATGTGACAAATTTTAAAGGTTCCAGGAACTTCTTATCCTCCGGTTTCAAAGATTTACTTTGTACCAAATTCTAATTAGTGGCAATTAATGCCCATAATTGTTTGTTAGTGACCAATTATCGGTGTTGATTAACTTGTTAAACAATTAAATTGCGCTCACAAATCGGCTACGCGTGAAGATTTTTGCATGCAGTACAGAATCTGTGAGTTAGTATGTGGAAAAGTCCTGTGTTAAAATGAGCTAAGCCCATATTCTACTACTACTACTACTACTATTTAGCATTTCTATAGCGCTACAAGGCATTCACAGCGCTGCACAAACATAGAAGAAAGACAGTCCCTGCTCAAAGAGCTTACAATCTAATAGACAAAAAAATAAATAAAGTAAGCAAATCAAATCAATTAATGTGAACGGGAAGGAAGAGAGGAGGGTAGGTGGAGGCGAGTGGTTACAAGTGGTTACGAGTCAAAAGCAATGTTAAAGAGGTGGGCTTTCAGTCTAGATTTAAAGGTGGCCAAGGATGGGGCAAGACGTAGGGGCTCAGGAAGTTTATTCCAGGCGTAGGGTGCAGCGAGACAGAAGGCGCGAAGTCTGGAGTTGGCAGTAGTGGAGAAGGGAACAGATAAGAAGGATTTATCCATGGAGCGGAGTGCACGGGAAGGGGTGTAGGGAAGGACGAGTGTGGAGAGATACTGGGGAGCAGCAGAGTGAATACATTTATAGGTTAGTAGAAGAAGTTCTAATGCAGCTTTGTAAAAAAGCCCCATAATGTGAATTAACCTGAAAATTAACATGTGTTAAATTGACTGGCATGAATTTTTTTTATGCATGTTAAAAGTTTTTCATTAACAAGCTGTGAGAAATGGACCCAAAATGAAGTATAAAAATTGGGCAAAAAGCCCAAGCAAATTAAAAACAAACTGAAATGTTTGCCCTGTGCACATCCCTACTCCAGACAGTTTTCATTACCAGGAAACCGAAATGTGTGTGTTTCTTGGTGCAGAGCATACTTTTCTGTTAAACAGGAAAGCAGCCAGTGGGATTCAGCAGGAATATCGTTAAGGGATAGTCTGACTCAGAATTTTCTTTGCAGTAGTTTGAACACAATTAACAGTACGAACACAGGATAATGGCACACGAGACCGGGGCTGACTTTGAAAGCCACCTGACTTTAGTTTTGCTGTTTAATATTACCTAAAAAATGCCACAGTCTTCTTTTCGTGTAGCTGGATGGGAGCCAGACCGCTGGCTCCAGAGGTATAGGGCAAAATCGAAAATTTCTGTCTGTACTGGCAGCTCCACCCTCCACCCCAAGTGAGTTTGGCTTTCTGACAAAAATAAAAAGTGAGTTCTGAAGTAAATTCATTCATTGCCATGTTTTTTTGGCTCAGTTTCAAAGCACTTACATGACAAACAGAACATTTACATGAAAAGCAAAGTGTTATTTATCACCCTTTGTTATCGTGAATAAACCAAAATTGGTTTATAGCCAGTGATATGGAGTTTGGATTATTTGCATTTTAGTAGTAAAGTTTGTAGTTCTGGTCAGAGAGAAAGAGAGTTTTGTGTAAATTAATATCAATTTTCTCTCAACAATTGTTTGATAGAAAATTACATTAAAGCATAAAGTCATATTCAGAAGTAATAAAGAAAACACGTTTTTTTTTGCAGCATTTATGAACTGATGCACACTACCCGTAAAATCATAAGTGTGCAGGAAGGAAAACAAAAGCACAAGGTCACAATGTTTTACTACTACTACTACTACTTAATATTTCTAGAGCGCTACTAGGGATATGCAGCGCTGTACAGATTAACATAAATTGACATAAAGGACAGTCCCTGCTCCAAGGAGCTTACAATCTAAAGAGTTTTACCATTCGACTCCCTCCCTAGTATAGTAGTTAAAATCTGAAACTTTTAAAACACCATTGGATTGGTGCTTTATTTTCAGTCTGATTGCACATGCCAGATTTTTTTTTACCATTGGTGAATAACTGCTAAGTCTGATCCTCTGATTAATGTCATCCCTTTCAATAGGCTTCAGTCTGTTAACAAGGCCACTGTACCTTGACTGCAACTATAAATCCATTCACAATGAAAGCATCTCACTTCAGTTACTTGGGGAAGAAGAGAGAGTCCTAGGCTGGATATTTTATGTCTGTCAGATTAATTACATGGTCATAATGGGGCCCGTTTACTAAGCTGCAGTAACCAGTAACATGTGCTTACTGAAGGTTAAAACCACTACCATGGGGCACACTCAGGCATCCCATGGTAGTTTTGGCTTCTGCAAGCACTTTACACACTCTAACAAATACTTTTTATTTTTTCAGCGCTGGGGGTGTGTTTGGGGCGGAGAGTAGGTGTGCCCAATGTTAACTAGTTAGAACAGCTACATCGCTGTATGCTGTTTAGTGCGTGGTTAGCGTGTCAGCCCTTACTGCCTAGAAAATAGGTGTCGGTAAGGGCTCACATGCTACTAAGTATTATACATAAGTATTGCCACACTGGGACAGACCAAAGGTCCATCAAGTCCAGTATCCTGTTTCCAACAGTGGCCAATCCAGGTCACAAATACCTGGCAAGATCCCGATAAAGTTCAATATATTTTATGCTGCTTATCCCACAAATAAGCAGTGAATTTTCCCCAAGTCAATTTAATAATGGTCTATGGACTTTAGGAAGCCGTCCAGACCTTTTTTAAACCCCAC
Source organism: Microcaecilia unicolor (assembly GCF_901765095.1). Classification (NCBI taxonomy): domain Eukaryota; kingdom Metazoa; phylum Chordata; class Amphibia; order Gymnophiona; family Siphonopidae; genus Microcaecilia; species Microcaecilia unicolor. Next base: position 137,199,891 of record NC_044031.1, on the reverse strand, counting down.
TAAGCTAGCTGCCTTAACCACATTCTCTGGCAACAAATTCCAGGGTTTAATTACATGTTGAGTGAAGAAAACTTTTCTCCAATTCGTATTAAATTTACTACTTTGTAGCTTCATTGCATGCCCCCTAGTCCTAGTATTTTTGGAAAGTGTAAACAGACACTTCATATCTAGCTGTTCCACTCCACTCATTATTTTATAGACCTCTATCATATCTCCCCTTAGCCATCTTTTCTCCAAGCTGAAGATCCCTAGACGCTTCAGCCTTTCCTCATAGGGAAGACGTCCCATCCCCTTTATTATTTTCGTCGCCCTTCGCCATGCACTAGTCATAGCACAGGCCACCTTTTAGTGCAGCTTAGTAAAATGCCCCAGAGTTTGCTGTCAGTATTTTTTTATTTTTCACAAAGTGTGTAATAAAGCCATGGACTCTACTGCTGGAGGATGTGATTGAGGCGACTAACTAAGTGGGCTTTAAACAAGGTTTTGAGAAGTTCTTGGAGGAAAAGTCCATAAAAAATTATTAGCCAGGTAGACTTGTGAAAGCCATTGCTCCTCTCTGGAAATGAACTATGGAAAATAAATCTACTTTTTGGGATCTACAGGCTACTTGTGACCTGGACTGACCACTGCCAGAGATTGAATGCCGGGCTTGATGCATCTTCGTCTGACCTGGTTTCAGAGGCGTAGGTAGGTGGGTCGCCAGGGGAGCAGCCGCTCCCCCAAATGGACTTCTGATGGCACCGGTGCCTATTTTCCACGTGATCTGCCTCGTTTAAAATACGCAGCGGTGCCGTCAGCAGTCCACTCTCTGCTCCCCCCGCATCCTCGGCCTGCCTGGTTTATCTTATGTTCTTATGTTTACACCCGGTCTGGAGATGCTGGATGCCTGAGGCAGAGTTGGGGTGTTATAATTCAACCAGAACACGTAAATGTTTGGCAGCCATGTTGAGTGGATTACTGGAACTTTGCCTGTTGGAGTTTTCAATTATAGGAAGGGTTTATTTTTCAGCCTGCCAGTTTCTGGACTTCTAGTTCATTCAGAACCAGTCTGTAAACAGTTTCAATCTTTTGCTTGGAAACCTGGTGAAGTACCAAAATAAATATAAACATAAACATACAACTCCTGATTTCTACTGCCCAGACTCTCTTGTTTTCTCTTACCCAGCACTGTACTAACCAGAGACAGACATGGAAATTCAATAAATGGGGCCCAAAATTAAACAGTAGGATGATCTGGCCCTTTCAATAACCAAGGGAGACATGTATACAATAAAAAGTCTTTATTAAAGGGCATCATAAGTGACCGGACACAGCAGCTGTGTTTCGGTGCATATTGCACCTGCTTCAGGATTCTAAAGAACATACAAAAATCATATACAAATCATAGAAAAGTCAGGATCATATAAAAACCATATGCATATAATAAAGACAAAACTTAGAATTAAAAATACACATAAAATTAAAATTAAATAAATCATGCATTAAAAAAAAATGTATTACATGTATAAGTATTGTAACATGTAAAATAAAACATCTAAATCAATTAAGATTACATATAGAAATACATCTAAGTCATTTAAGATCACATATAAAAATATATAAATATATATATATGTATGTGTGTGTGCTCTAGATGACTGACCTTGTGATGTTCCAAAGGTTTAAAAAGAAAACAAATTTTCTTCTATGGTTATGTTATTGGATGTCATAAAGAGAACAGTATAGAGTTATAGGGAACAGTATAAAATTATAGGGAAGAGGGAGAAAATGTTGCATCTTAAGGATTACTCAAAATAAGCCATATTTACAGAGTATTCTATTAGGCAAATGAGGTGGAAAGTCTCAAAATCTTGTGATATAATACTAATATAAATGAAAAAATAGAATACTAATATAAAAGAAAACGTTAGGGTGCATATAAGCTTGAACCAAAAAGTCCTACTAGGAGTAAAATATCAAAGATAAAAGATAACAAACCTGGGCTGAAATGTAACGGACTGAAAACTAAAACAAGGGTGCCGCAACCAAGCAATCCACTCCATATTGCAAGGAAGGTCTTGTTGGAAGAATAATGTAAATATGAATAATCAATGGACAACTACAACACATTGTGAGAGATGCAGCTTTGCATTGTCTGTTTGGCACCATGCCGGTCTAAGTGCGTTATACAAATAAGTGCCTCTATTTCCAATAAAAAAAACTTTGTAGCACATCATTTGAAGGCTTGTGTTTAAAACTTCAAAAATGCAATTAAAAATATGTGAAGAGGTGCAAATAGCCACAGTCAACATCTAATAAACACACTAAACGAGTATGATCTGCTTTATAATAATTTTATCCAGACGCCGTTTATACAAAGTAAACAAGGCACGCCCGAGGAAACAGGGTGAATGTATACAGTGTCTAAAATGAAAAAATACATACGGATGTAAAATGTACCGATGACTTTGATGAATGTATGTGATCTTAAATGACTTAGATGTATTTCTATATGTAATCTTAATTGATTTAGATGTTTTATTTTACATGATGCAATACTTATACATGTAATAAGTTTTTTTAAGTGCATGACTTATTTAATTTAAATTTTTTTGTGTATTTTTAATTCTAAGTTTTGTCTTTATTATATGCATATGGTTTTTATATAATCCTGACTTTTCTATGATTTGTATATGATTTTTGTATGTTGTTTTAGACTCCTGGAGTGGGCGCATAAGCGCCAAAACACAGCTGCTGTGTCGAGTCACTCAATGCTCTTTAAGAAAGACTTTTTAGTGTATACACGTCTCACTTGGTTATTGAAAGGGCCAGATCACCCTACTCCTTTTTTGCTGCACTACTTTGACGTAGGAATTGAGGGTTCCTCCACCTTCTGTGACTGCTCCTCGCCCAAAGTTAAACAGCAGGATGATCCATGCAAAGCTAGTATTCTGTAAAGGGCACTCTGTGCATAATGACCTTTACAAAATACTAGCTTAGTGCACATTTCAGACTAGATTCTATATATGGCACCTGAAAAATCAACGCCAAAAAATTTATGCCTAGGTGTATTCTATGAACTGCACCTAATCTAGGCACAGTTTATAGAATATGCCTAAGATTTATAAAATATGCCCAGCTCTAGGCACATCTATTTATGCCAAGTACAACTTGGCATAAATAAGGTAGGAACAGAGCAGCTGTATTCTATAACCCTGTGCATAGGTTTTTGGAATGCCCATGACCCGCCTATTCCAAGCCCATGTCCATGCCCCATTTTGGGCAGCACGCATTAGAATTTACAAGCACCACTTTACAGAATACGCTTAGCAAGTAGTGTACGTAAATTCTAATTAATGCCAATTAGTGTCAATAATTGATTGTTAAGTGTCATTTATCGGAACTGATTGGCTTGTTAAGGTAATTAAATTGCTCACGCAAATCCAGAGTACGACCACATTTGAATGCTCAATTCCGGTTGCAGTACATAGAATCTGGAGGTTCATACTTAACATTGGGCACCATCATTTATGCCTGTCAAAGGCTGGTGTAAATGCTCATACCCAACTGATGGCAGTTAGCGTACAAATGCGGTATTCTCTCATATTGCGCCTAATTTCTGGGAATACCTCTGACCCGTCCATAGTCCTCCCATAGCTACACTGCCTTTGTAGTTGCACACTATGAACTTTAGGCACACTTGTTATAGAATTGGACGTAGGACAGATCTGTGCATAACTTTTACGTGCACACCCAACTTTGGGTGACTTATATAGAATCCTGTGGACAGTGACCTCCAGCATCTTAGAAGGCAGTCCAGGGATGCTCAGCAGTTTCAATCAATGCTATTTGCCAGCTAGCAAGGAAACGTCAACTGCTTGAGTGAACTTCCAGCCCTGGCCAGCCTTAAGTGTTCAATTCTGAGTCACTTTAGAAACATAAGTCTCTTGTATGCAAAGCACACCCTCTACCTTAGAACTAGCCACAAAGACTAAATTTTGCATATGGCGCTGAAAAAAATAAGGGCTCAGCGCTATTCTATAAATGGCGCTCCGAGTTTGTTAATCAGCGTCGCTAATTGATTGTTAGCATCTAATTATCAGCACTAATTGGCTCATCATGCAATTAAATTGCAGACATAAAATGGGCTGCACTCAAATTTGAACATGCAGTTTTTAGTGCCATATATAGAATTAGTGGGATAGAGGGCAAATTTATAAGAGGGTGCCTAGGTGTAAAAGGCTCATTTCTAAAAGAGTTGATTCAAATGCTGTGCAGAAAGATACACCCACTCCAAGGTATTGCAACTTTTTGTGTGTATGTGCCTGCAGAGATTGGCACATATGCTTGTATTTTATAAAATATATACATAAGTTTACTTATTAGGATTTATTTACTCCCTTTTTGAACACATTCACCCAAGGCAATGTACAGCAAGAATAGGTCATACATAGGCATGTCTGGGCTCTGGCATTGAATTTCCGGGTTTGCAGAGCCAGCTAAAGCATAGCCGCTTATGTGTGATATTCATCATTTAACTGGCTATGGGGCACCGCGTAAACACAGGACTAACTTTTATGTGGTCCCATTTATGTGGTTACCTTGGCTGGTTAAATGCTGGAATGCCCCCAACGTAGCTGGTTTTGAGATGGGCGCTAACTGGACATTTTCAGCGGCATTAACCAGTTTAGTGCTGCTGAAAGTGACTGGCTAGCTCCGAACAAGCGATTTAACTGGCCAGGAGTCATTTCTGGCCAGATAAATTGCTTTGAGTATTGACCCATCAAATAATACAAGGTATGGCAATTACTCATTGAAACCTGTGCCGGAGGTCTCCTCCCAATATCTTTCCTCCTGAAGAAGCATTCAGCGAAACCAGATCTGTGTTGAGGGAAGGACATTTAGATTCAGTTTTATTTATCTGTGAACTGTTTGGAAATATGTAGGCTTCTTTTGAAGCTCTCAATGCTTGGAAAGCTATTTTTGGACAGCACATCATAGTTCACTCTTGGAGGCTATCCCACTTGGAAGCAGATACGTGAACTGTTGCTAACATACCTCTATTCACTATTAGAACTGTTGTTGACATATTTTATTAACTATTACTCATTTATTGGGTGTATGTTAGACATCCTGCTCAACCCGGTTGATTGGACATAATTATCAGCATTACTAGGGTTGATTCTAGTTTAGGATTCGTTGACTGTATATTGATTTGGCAAATGGAACATATGATATGCGGTGATGGTTCCAAGACCAGCATTCACTTTTTCACATTATAGCTGATTACACTGGTGAACTGAGCACATATCACAAGTTCTATAATATACTGTATTGTGCAAATCATTACTTGATGTATAGTTGATTGAGCACTTTATTATTTTGAATATTTGTATTATTTTTGATGCTATTTTTATATGGATTGTTACATTTAGCATCTTGCTTTATTAGGCTCCTATTTATATAAAATTTTGTGATAGTATGCTACATCAACACAATACAACATTTTAACAGACAACACAGGCTGTAAGTAAAGGTGTCCTGAATTATGTACTAAAACAAATGATTTGTTTTAGTACATAAACTGGAAATCTGAAAGAGTTATAATTCAAAATTATATACAGTAGCTTTCATCCTCTGTTGATATTTTGGTTACTGTAAGTAATGGAGTAACGGGATTTAGAAAATGAGGGGCGTAATTTAAGGAAAGTTGTACATCAGAAAGGTGCATGAATATAATTTAAGCTAAGGTAGGAGTGGACAAGCAAGTCCAGCTACAGTAATCGCAGTCAATGTTGGTCTTTGTGTATGAGCAACCAGCAAGTCAATTGCTTCTTCCATTAAAGGCTTGGGAAAAGAGCCAGATAGTCTTGCATTGAGTGAAGCCTTTCAGGGAGTGCATTACAGAGTGTGAAGGCTATTCAGGAGAAGGGCCACTGGCAGGTGTCCATTGTATGATGTCCTCTGGAGAGGTTGTGGTTAGGAATATTCCCTGGAAGGACCTTAGCGATCTTGGAGTTATATAGAGGGAGATCCTTTCTTTCAAATATTCTAGCTTATTTCCTTTAAGGACCTTGAAGGTCAGACACAGGTACAGTACTTAGTCCTATACAGTGCTGGCAGGCAGAGTAAAGATTTTGCAGATGTGGTCATATTGCTTACAATCACGTTTAACTGCCCCTATTACCCCTCTATTGTATTCATTCGTATCATGTATCTGTTCAGACAGGAACCGGCTAATGCCGTTAATGGCAATATGTAAGCCACATTGAGCCTGCAAAAAGGTAAGAAAATGTGGGATACAAATGCAACAAATAAAATAAAATCAAATATGCTAATATATCAACCTAAGCGTTTATTGTACTTCTGTATTATGTACTAGACTTCTACAAATCTAAATTTTGTAATCGCCTTTTTAGCAATATGCAAGCCATATTGAGCCTGCCATACGGTGGGAAAATGTGGGATACAAATGCAATAAATAAAAAAATAAAATGCAATAAATAAATCTTTTGTTAGTCTTGCTGCAGCATTCTGAATCAACTGGAGCTGATGCAAACCCTTTGCAGCCAGACCAATGTAGAGTGCATTACAATAATCTAGTCTTGATGTTATCATGGTGTGAACCACTGTGACAAGACTTGTATTATCTATGTGAGAGGCAACATACTTTTCGTAAATGTTTGGGGGATCAGTATAAGTGTTGAGTTTAGCTATAGCCCAAGGTTCCTGATTTGTGATTTAAGACGGAATCAGTATCTCCCATAAGAGATTTCAATGTCAGGTCACTTGTGTTAGGGACCCACAAGATCTCAGTTTTACTTGGGTTCAGGCAAAGATTTTTGTTTTTAGCCCATTCTTGAATTGCAGTAAAATAGATAGTCAATTTATTCAGGGCTGTAGGTAAATCTGGTTCAATTGGTATGAACAGCTGCACTTCAACTGCATAGATACAGAACTGAGTGTTCATCAACCAAATTAACTTGGCTAGAGGCTTGAAGTAGATATTGAACAGAACAGGTGACAGTATTGATCCAGCACCAAACCCCCTGATCAACCAACTGGATTTATTTTATTTATTCCCTTCCCTTGTTACTTCTTTTGCTTCTTTCTCTTGTACAATTGCTCAGCTTTTCTGTCTTGAATTGGAGTTCATTTTCTTGTTTCTAACTCTGTAGTATGTGCACCGCTCTGTTCTGCTCATCAGTTAGAGCGGTATAGTAAGTGTTAATAAACTATAAACTATAGTGCCTGAGCAATTATGTGAGTAACTGCAAATCAATGCCAATTAACACTACTTAAGGGTCATTATTTGCAGGAATAGCCATTTAGTGGCCACTTTATTAATGTTAGGCAATTTTGCACACTAGTTGTAAAATTGTGTGCCTAAATTTATAGAATTTAGGGTCTTGGGGGTATGTGTTTCCAACTCCTACTTTTATATATGTATATCCCCAGTACAATTTTATAAATACCTCCTAGAGCAACCAAAACTGTTCTACATGCTAAAATGAATAATAAAATAACCCCCAATAATCATTTTTACCTTCTTTATGATAGTTGCATTTCCTCTCTGGTCTGACTCGGCATGGTACATGTTATGTTCTTACATTCTATATTCTTTTTCAAGATAGTCATAATTAATATGCATGAGATATATTTGCATACATCGGAAATGCAGTGTATGTATATCTATCTCTTGCATAGTTATTGCGGTAATCCTGCAAATCAGACTGTTAGGAGTGCACTGAGAACTACAAATCTAAGTTAACATGCAAAGCGTGAAGAATGCCCTCATGTCACTTTCTCGCCTGGATATGCCTGCCTCACTGTAAACATAATTTGGCAAGGATAATAACAAAAGGAAGACTCTAGTAGCATAAATGTAGCATAGCTTTCATGATCTGTTTTTGCAAAAATATATTTTCACTATTGATACGCGGTTTAGAAGGAGTAGACTCAGGAAAGTGTTTAGACAGCATTTCCTTACAGAAGTGGTGGAGACAAAAACAGAACTAGAATTCAAGAAAGCATGTGATAAGCACCAGCTGCAGAGAAGAGATATCCACACTGAATAAGCATGAGAGAAAGGTGTATATACTAGGCTTCCAATGCACTCAAGTGTAACCCCTATGTCACTCTCTGGCTGGATTCAGAGGCACTTTGAGGAGATGTGAGGTCACATAATACTCTATTCTTGTGGCTCCTTCCTGACAGGGAAAACACACCCAAGAAGAGGTCTCTCTGAAAGTTTACTGGGGCCCGGGTGAAAGTGAGTAACTTACTGAATATTGTGGCTATATTTGGTGAGGATGGCCACTGGAACCTATGCAGGTCCCAGCCAAAACTCAGCCGGGGCCCACATAAGACAGTTTTGCAGGTCCCGACTGAATATCGGCTGGGACCTGCATAACTAGTTTGTCAATTCTAAGAATCCCCAATCCCGCTCCTGGCCCCCCTAAAAGCCCCCCTCCTTCCTACCCCTTCCCCCCAGCTTGCCAAGTTCCAAGCCCTCCTCCCCCCTACCAGAATGAGCCCTCCATACAACCCCCATGGTCTAGGTAGGTCCCCTGGGCCTACCTGTACCCCTGGTGGTCCTAGTGGGGGTGTTGGGAGCAGGAGCTGTCCTAAATTCACCCGCTTAGTTAGCGGGCCCTGGCACTGAATATTGCCAGCACCCGCATATCCCTCGGCTCCTCCCCAACATCGCTCCCCGTACCACCCTGACCTACTCACTTTTTTGTTGGGCAGTCTGTGAAGATATTCAACAGTACTGTCCGGTTAAGTGATAAGCAATTTAACTGGGCAGGAGAGGTTCCTGCCCGCTTAAATTGCTTTGAATATCGGTAACATTTCTAATGCAAGCTACAGAGAAAATAAAAATCCACCACAGCTTAAATGCAACAGTCACCGAATTGACTGCACAAAAAAATCTGTTAACTCTCCGTCAGTTCACTCTTTAGAGCTGTTCCCTTCTGGGACTTTCCCTGTATTGACATCTGATCTTCTTTAGCAGAACTGGAATACTTCTCCTGAACAGTTACAGATGAGCTTCTGCTGGAAATTGGTCCAACAGCCACTCTGTAGTACCTTCACAGGTCTGACAGTCCTCTCTCTGACTCCAGAAAAATACCTACAGCTCTAACAAAGTCTCTGAAAAGCTGGGCCCCATATTCTCCTGTCCAGTTAAATCCCACTGATGAGCCGATGATCAGAAGCAAACACAGGTGCTAGAGGCTGCGCCATACTAGCACCTGCGTTTGCTACCGCCCCATGATCAGAGCCCCTGAGCACGAGAAACAACGCGATCGTGGGCTCCTGAATGCAACTAGCATGCAAATTCATGCAAAATAGGGCTCTTAGCGCAAGTAACATGCAAATGCATGCTAAATGTATTCACCCCCAATGATCAGTGACCAGCGCACCAAAGATTGGCTCACTGGCCACAGCTAACCCTACGCCTGCTTAGAGCTAGCGTCAGGGTTTGCAGACCATTGGGAAGGAATAGTGAGCCCTGTCCAGCCTGCATTTGCATGCTAGCAGGCCCCCATTCCCCCCAATGCAGTAGCCCCCCGCTGGAACCCTGACCCGACTCCCCCCAGCAACAGAGGGCTGGAGGTCTGGCGGACCTCCGGTCCCTCTGACCCTTCAGACACAGGTTTGAGAGGGCTGGAGATCTGATGGGTCTCCAGTCCCCCCTAACCTCCCCCAGCATTCCCTCAGATGTCCCTGGTGGCCCAGTGGGCCGCGGGTCAATGCCCCCCACCTGGTGGTCTAGTGGCCCTTCCCCACCCCCCTACCTTGGAGTTTCTCGCTTATATGGTGTGAAGTCCCACCCAGCGCATCCCAGGATGCGCTGGGCCGGGCTGGGCAATGTCATTTTCAAGGTGGCACCAATGGAAGAGGAGGGAGGCCATCTCCATCATCCAACTAAAGGTAGGGGGGTGGGGAAGGGCCATTAGACCACCAGGTGGGGGGCATTGACCCGCGGCCAACTGGACCACCAGGAACATCTGAGGGGATGCTAGAGGGGGGCTAGGGGGGCTGGAGCCCCCCAGATCTCATCCCCTAAACTTGTATTGGGGGAGGGGGTCAAGGGGACCAGAGGTGTGCCGGACCTCTAGCCCCTGTTTCGCTTGACGGTGTAACATAGTAACATAGTAGATGACGGCAGAAAAAGACCTGCACGGTCCATCCAGTCTGCCCAAGAAATGTGCCACTTTTTTGTGTATACCTTACTTTGATTTGTACTTGTCTTTTTCAGGGCACAGACCGTACAAGTCTGCCCAGCACTATCCCCGCCTCCCACCATTGGCTCTGGCACAGACCGTATAAGTCTGCCTGGCACTATCCCCGCCGCCCAACCACCAGCCCCGCTCCCACTACCGGCTCTGTTTTCCAATCTCGACTAAGCTCCTGAGGATCCATTTCTTCTGAACAGGATTCCTTTATGTTTATCCCATGCATGTTTGAATTCCGTTACCATTTTCATCTCCACCACCTCCCGCAGGAGGGCATTCCAAGCATCCACCACTCTCTCCGTGAAGTAGTAGTAGTAGTAGTAGTCGTCTTTGGGACTCCGGAATGCTGCTACTCTTTGGGATTCTACACGGAATCTTGCTACTCTTTGTTTTTGGCACTTGTTTGCATTTTTAACCACTGCTGTACACTGGACTGAATTGTTTGACTCCTGAGGCAGGCGCCAGTTTGCGCAGAAACTCAGAACTGCGTTGAGTCTACTGTGTATTTCCTTGTGTTGGAACTAGATTGTTCTTCCCTCATTTTTCCTTTTTAAATCTCCTCTCGCTGCCACAGCATTGTCTGAGTAGAGCTGAAAAGGTCCTGGAAGTTATATGGGCACCAACAATATTCAGTACTGGCAGGGATGGCTCAAGGTAAGATGCCACCTGAGGTGGAGCTAAGATGCTGCTCCCCCTCGGACCAAGATGCCGCTCCTCCCTCTCACTGAGATGCTGCCACTTCCTGGGCTGAGATGCCACCCCCTTCCTTCCTCCACTCCGTTCGCAACGTTTACCTTGTTTCTTCATGTTCCAAAAGTTAATGGCGGCAGCGATTCCTATAGGCTTCCCTGCTGCCGGCACCAACCTCTTCCCTTTACTTCGGCCACCTCTGACAAAACAGGAAGTTACATCAGAGAGGCAGCTGCAGTCAAGGGAAGAGGCGGGTGCCGGCGGCAGGGCAGCTTATGGGAATCGCTGCCGCCGCTGGCTTTTAAACGTGATGAAAAAACAGGTAAATGCCATGAAAGGGGTGAAGGAAGGAAGGGTGAGATGCCACTGAAGAGTGCCACCTGAAGGCCCCGCCTCAGGTGGCCTAATGGTTGGACCGCCCCTGAGTACTGCTGCCCACACAGGCAACCGGGCAAGTAGAAAGCTTAAATATCAGTCCTAACTTTGCTCAGTATAGCTATGTGGGTACAGCATTGAGTATCAACACTGAATACCCCCAACCACTGCTCACTCAGATATCTGATGCCTGTGCGTTGAATATCCGGGTCTAACTTAGCTGGTGGCACAGACTTAGGACAGAACTGAGATGATCTAAGGTACAAACTGAAATTTGTACAGACAGCCCATTTATTTTTACTTTTTGGATATGGTATATGCATGTTTGTGCAAGAGCCGATTTTCGATAGAACATAGATTGGAAATTTTTATTTTATTTTTGTTACATTTGTACCCCGTGCTTTCCCACTCATGGCAGGCTCAATGCGGCTTACATGGGGCAATGGAGGGTTAAGTGACTTACCCAGAGTCACAAGGAGCTGCCTGTGCCTGAAGTGGGAATCAAACTCAGTTCCTCAGTTCCCCAGGACCAAAGTCCACCACCCTAACCACTCCTCCAAGACATATCTTGACCTGAGATGCTCAGGTCAAGATATGTCTATTTGCAGTAGTATTTTGCACTAGTATTTTAGAAAAGGGTCTGCTGATGTACAGCCTCTTCTAAAATGAATGTAGGCAGGGCCGGCCTTAAGCAGGAGCTACAGGGAGAGCTGCACAGGACCCCACGCTCCTAGGGGTTCTGCGCTTAACTGAGTCAGCTTTGCAACTGTCGGCTGACCGTGTTAAAGCTTCTTTCCCTTTCCATCTCTATTTTCCTCTCTGTCTCCTTCTCTTTCCATCCCCTCCCTATCCCCATTTGTAATTATGCTGATCAGCACTTATGCTAAATACTCCTCCCACCACACCACAAGCCAGCCCTTACATACCCTTCCTCTCACTCCCCCCAGGCTTGTGGGCCATTGAAGAATTCTGTTCAAATAAATAAATCCCTGACACCTCATTTGAAATCTTAAGTCCTGGGTGGGCACCAAACTGGTGAATATACTAGCAAATGTCCACAGTATTACTGAGGAGAGGTAGTCAGGTCTGATGATCGGCACCTCTAGGAACCTATATTGCTTTCACGGAATTAACTTATAAAAATCCACTAAATTCTTCAGCATTTCAGAATTTTGAAATATATCTAAACCCAAGTTTATGTGGAGGGGCATAATCGAACACGAACGCCTATCTCCATGGGCGTCTATGTCCGAAAACGGGTACGTGAAGAGGCGGGACAGACCGTATTATCGAAAAAAATGGACGTTTTTCAGCTGGGCGTTTGTTTTTTTTTTTTAGCGATAATGGAAACTAAAAATACCCAGCTCAAAAACGTCCTAATCCGAGCCATTTGGTCATGGGAGAGACCAGGATTCGTAGTACACTGGCCCCCCTGATATGCCAGGACACCAACTGGGCACCCTAGAGGTCAGTGCGGTGGACTTCAGAAACAGCTCCCACATGCATAGAGCTCCCTTACCATGGGTGCTGAGCACCCAACCCCCCTCTCCCAAAACCCACTACCCACAAATGTACAACACTACCATAGCTCTTAGGGGTGAAGGGGGCACCTACATGTGGGTACAGTGGGTTTTGGAGACCTCCCATTTACCAGCACAAGTGTTACAGGTGGGGGGGGGATGGGCCTGGGTCTACCTGGCTGAAGTGCACTGCGGTCCCCACTAAAAGTGCTCCAGGGACCTGCATACACGCAGGCCTCTAGGACTTGTTGCTGCTATATAACATTGGCACACCAGTTGACACCTGAAGACTAATCTCTCCGAAAACGTCCTTTATTGGAATAAGCACGCTAACTGCAGATCAGAGGTTGTGCCCCACTGGCAACGAGTGTCCCTGGTACTGAGATGAGCAGTATGTCAGAGCTGGCAGAATGGTGTACAATGCCCTCTTTCAGCCACATTCAAGGTAAGAACTAAGTTCTGTAACGTGGCTAACACGTAAAAGGGATCTAAAACTGGCTTACAAAAATGGCCACTACCTCATGGACTACTGGAAACAAAACAGGGCACACTCTGACCCAGTAAGCAGAGGGAAAAGCACCATGGGAGTAAAGCCTACCAACTACCAACATTGTGAGCATGTAACACAAGCTAATGGAATCACGAAGCCCACCTCCCTACACCCACCACAATGCATTGCTGATGTGACTCTGCAGTGCCCTTAACAGAAAAGGTGTCACACTCACCCGAGACCCACATCAGAACCAGGGAAAGGCTGTCAGAGGATAGAACACATTCTGCTGTCATGGAGGTGGGTCATAGGCGTAGTTTGACTGTTTCATTTGGGGGGGGGCAAAAAAATGGGCGGAGCATATTAGCATATCATTTGCATATATACATATGCAAATGAATATGCTAATATGGAGGAAGGAAATGAAATTTACAGGCAAAATATCACAGATGCACATTTCAAAAAGCTGACACATTTCAATTAATAAATTATGAATAAAATAAACTTTTATTTACCTTTGTTGTCTGATCATGTAGTTTTTCTATTCGCTTTGATCCCAGTGTCTTCTGTTTTATGCAGTGTCTTCTTTCCAGTAGGCTTCCCTCTGCTCCCCACCCTCCCAGTCCCATCCATCTCTTGCTCCTTCCCTCTGCTCCCCACCCCTCCCAGTCCCATCCATCTTCTGTTCCTTCCCTCTGCTCACCATCCCTCCGTCCCATCCATCTCTTGCTCCTTCCCTCTGCTGTGCCTGACCTCTCCAAATCCCATCCATCTCCTGGTCCATCCCTCTGCTCCCCACCCCTCCCAGTCCCATCCATCTCTTGCTCCTTCCCTCTGCTCCCCACCCCTCCCAGTCCCAACCATCTCTTGCTCCTTCCCGCTGCTCCCCACCCCTCCCAGTCCCATCCATCTCCTGCTCCTTCCCTCTGCTCACCTCCTTTCCCAGTCCAATCCAATTCCTGGTCCTTCCCTCTGCTCCCCACCCACCCCTCCCAGTCCCATCCATCTCTTGCTCCTTCCCACCCCTCCCAGTCCCATCCATCTCCTGCTCCTTCCCACTGCTTCCCACCCTCCCAGTCCCATCCATCTCCTGCTCCTTCCCACCCTCCCAGTCCCATCCATCTCCTGCTCCTTCCCACCCCTCCCAGTCCCATCCATCTCCTGCTCCTTCCCACCCTCCCAGTCCCATCCATCTCCTGCTCCTTCCCACTGCTTCCCACCCTCCCAGTCCCATCCATCTCCTGCTCCTTCCCACCCTCCCAGTCCCACCCATCTCCTGCTCCTTCCCACTGCTTCCCACCCTCCCAGTCCCATCCATCTCTTGCTCCTTCCCTCTGCTCCCCACCCCTCCCAGTACTATCCATCTTCCCTCTGCTCCCCACCCCTCCCCCCCGCGCGAGGTCCAAGATGGTGACTCCGTTTACCCCCTCTCTTCCTCCCTCCCTCCCTCCGGCGCAGGCAGCAGTCTTTTCCAGCGTTCCTGGCAGCTGTAGCGATATACACGCTGCCTTCGGTCTGCCCCGGAAGCCTTCTCTTCAAGTTCCTGTTCCCACCTATGCGGGAACAGGAACTTGAAGAGAAGGCTTCGGGGCAGAGCCAAAGGCAGCGTGTACAACGCTACCGCTGCCAGGAACGCTGGAAAAGACTGCTGCCTGCGCCGGAGGGAGGGAGGAAGAGAGAGGAGTAGACGGAGACGCTCCTCTCCGTCCGCTTGGCTTCCCTGCCCTCTCTGTCTGCGTCCCGCCGAAAGGAAATGACGTCAGAGGAAGGCGGGACGCAGATAGAGAGGGCAGGGAAGCCAATCGGACGGAGAGGAGCGCGTGCCTGCATGTGTTTTTTTTTTTTTTAACTTTTTTTTTTTTTTTTAACTAATGGCGCGGCAGCGCCTCGCGTCGTTTGGGGGGGCACTGCCCCCCCTCGCCCCCCCCAGTCTACGCCTATGAGGTGGGTACAGCATTTGAGGCTGGCATAAAGGCTGGAAAAATTTTTTTTAAGTGGGTTTTCTTTGGTGGGAGGGGGTTAGTGACCACTGGGGGAGTCCGGGGAGGTCATCCCCGATTCCCTCCAGTGGTCATCTGGGCAGTTGGGGCACTTTTTTGGGACTTGTTTGTGAAAAAAAGGGGTCCAAAAAAGTGACCCAAAGTCGCGGTCAAAACGCCTTTTTTTTTCGATTATCAGCTAAAGACGCCCATCTCTCCTCGGCCGATAACCACGCCCCAGTTCCACCTTCACCACACCTCCGACACGCCCCCATCAACTTTACCCGTTTCTGCGACGGATTGCAGTTGGAAACGCCCAAAATCATCTTTCGATTATACCGATTTGGGCGCCCACGGGAGAAAGACGCCCATCTCCCGATTTGGGTTGCAATATAGGCGTTTTTCTCTTTCGATTATAAGCAGGCAAGTCACTCTAAATACACTAAACAAGGCTACCTGCTTTCTTGTCACCTAGTTTGCAGTCTTGTGTACCTGGATGGCCTCTCCTCTCTAGCCACCAATCACTACTGTCTGTTCCTTTGTTCCACACCATACCATTTTTTACATTTTGGAAGGTGACGTTCAGTGTGGTGGGACCAACACTCTGGAACAATCTACCCATACTCTTACGTACAAAGATCTCTCTTCCTTCATTTAAGGCTATCCTGAAAACCCAACCAGTTGACTTTCCCCTAACTAAATTTTGGTTCTCTAACCATTGATCTGCCTTGGCCATGGGATAATGTGAGATACAGCAAGTTTGCTTGTATTTAATTGCATTTGTTAAATTTTATTTGCCTATGTTATTTTATTTACTTTTATGTGTTTGTTTGATGTATTTTGCTTATGTTGTAACAATTTTGAAATACAATATATTATGCTGTATGTTTGAATTTTTATTATATGTAAATTGCTTTGATGGTCTCGGCCTTAGACGATAAATCAAATAAATGTAACCTTGAAGTTTGATATGCACATAGGCAATTAATAGTGTAAACCTGGAGCAGCCAATATGATCATCCCCAGGGCTGGATTTACATCTCATCTGCCCTTGCATTTTCAGTGCTTTTCCCCCTTCATGCTGCTTGCCTCCTGGCACCCTTAGGCTCGTGCCTACCATGCCTAATGACAATCTGGCCCCCATTCCCTCTTCAGCAAGTCACTTAACCTCCCCATGCTCAGGTCTGGATTGCAAACCTTTTGGAGCTGACGCATCAAAATCATGTTCACTATCATATGTGTGCTGAGGAACCTTAGGGCCATGTTTACTAAGCCGAGCTGTAGGTGTGCTAGCATTTTTAGTGCATACTAAAAATGAGTGTGTGCTAATGCTAGAGACACCTATATTCCTATGGATGTCTCTATCATCAGCGCACTAATTTTTAGCGTGCACTAAAAATGCTAGCGCACCTTAGTACACAGGGTCCTAAAAGAAGTGCACATTAGATATGAATTATTATTACAGTATTGACTTCAGTTGTAAGAGCTTCTTCTTTTCTTTGTTTTTGAAACATATTGTAAGGTAATAAATAGAAATGAAACAAACATATAGAAAAGAAAATGACACCGTTTTTATTGGACTAATTTAATACGCCTATATTGTGACCCAAATCGGGAGATAGACGTTTATCTCACAAAAATGAATAAAGCGGTATAATCGAAAGCCGAATTTGGACGTTTTCAACTGCACTCCGTCGCGGATGCGGACAAAGTTGATGGGGGCATGTCGAAGGCGTGGTGAAGGCGGAACTGGGGCGTGGTTATCGGCCGATCAGAGATGGGCGCCTTTCGCCGATAATGGAAAAAAAATATGCGTTTGTAGCGAGAATTTAGGGCACTTTTCCTGGACCCTGTTTTTCCACGAATAAGGCCCCAATAAGTGCCCTAAATGACCAGATGACCACTGGAGGGAATCGGGGATGACCTCCCCTGACTCCCCCAGTGGTCACAAACCCCCTCCCACCACAAAATATGCCGTTTCACAACTTTTTATTTTCACCCTCAAATGTCATACCCACCTCCCTGGCAGCAGTATGCAGGTCACTGGAGCAGTTATTAGGGGGTGCAGTGGACTTCAGGCAGGTGGACCCAGGCCCATCTCCCCCCACCTGTTACACTTGTGCTGGTAAATGGGAGCCCTCCAAACCGCCCCCCAAACCCACTGTACCCACATGTAGGTGCCCCCCTTCACCCCTTAGGGCTATAGTAATGGTGTAGACTTGTGGGCAGTGGGTTTTGAGGGGGATTTGGGGGGCTCAACACACAAGGGAAGGGTGCTATGCACCTGGGAGCTCTTTTACCTTTTTTTTTTTTTTTGTAGAAGTGCCCCCTAGGGTGCCCGGTTGGTGTCCTGGCATGTGTGGGGGACCAGTGCACTACGAATCCTGGCCCCTCCCATGAATAAATGTCTTGGAGTTATTTGTTTTTGAGCTGGGCGCTTTCATTTTCCATTATCGCTGAAAAACAAAAACGCCCAGCTCACAAATTGTCGAATAAAACATGGACGTCTATTTTTTGCGAAAATACAGTTCGGTCCGCCCCTTCACGGTCCCGTTCTCGGAGATAAACATATATGAACAACTTGGAAAGCTAAATGTGGACAAAGCCATGGGGCCGGACGGGATCCACCCCAGAATACTGAGGGAACTCAGAGAGGTTCTGGCGGGTCCTCTTAAAGATTTGTTTAATAAATCCTTGGAGACGGGAGAGGTTCCGAGGGATTGGAGAACGGCGGAGGTGGTCCCTCTTCACAAAAGTGGGGATAGGGAAGAAGCTGGAAACTACAGGCCGGTAAGCCTCACTTCGGTTATTGGAAAAGTAATGGAAGCCATGCTGAAGGAAAGGATAGTGAATTTCCTGGAAGCCAATAAGTTGCAAGATCCCAGACAACATGGTTTCACCAAAGGGAAGTCGTGCCAAACGAATCTCATTGAATTCTTTGACTGGGTGACGGGAGAATTAAATCAAGGACGGGCTATGGACGTCATCTACTTAGATTTCAGCAAGGCTTTTGACACGGTTCCCCACAGGAGGCTCTTGAATAAACTAGAAGGGCTGAAGATAGGACCCGAAGTGGTAAACTGGATTAGGAACTGGTTGACAGGCAGACGCCAGAGGGTGGTGGTAAATGGAGTTCGCTCGGAGGAGGGAAAGGTGAGTAGTGGAGTGCCTCAGGGATCGGTGCTGGGGCCCATTCTGTTCAATATATTTGTGAGTGACATTGCCGAAGAGTTACAAGGTAAAGTTTGCCTTTTTGCGGATGACACCAAGATTTGCAACAGAGTGGACACCCCGGAGGGAGTGGAAAACATGAAAAAAGATCTGAAGAAGCTGGAAAAATGGTCTAACGTTTGGCAATTAAAATTCAATGCGAAGAAATGCAAAGTGATGCACTTAGGGAGTAGAAATCCAAGGGAGGCGTATGTGTTAGGTGGGGAGAGCCTGATAGACACGGACGGGGAGAGGGATCTTGGGGTGATAGTATCTGAGGACCTGAAGGCGATGAAACAGTGCGACAAGGCGGTGGCCGTAGCGAGAAGGTTGCTAGGCTGTATAGAGAGAGGTGTGACCAGCAGAAAAAAGGAGGTTTTAATGCCCCTGTATAAGACGTTGGTGAGGCCCCACCTGGAGTATTGTGTTCAGTTTTGGAGGCCGTACCTTGCGAAGGATGTTAAAAAAATGGAAGCGGTGCAAAGAAAAGCTACGAGGATGGTATGGGAGTTGCGTTCCAAGACGTATGAAGAGAGGCTTGCTGACCTGAACATGTATACTCTGGAGGAAAGGAGGAACAGGGGTGATATGATACAGACGTTCAAATATTTGAAAGGTATTAATCCGCAAACGAATCTTTTCCGGAGATGGGAAGGCGTAGAACGAGAGGACATGAAATGAGATTGAAGGGGGGCAGACTCAGGAAAGATGTCAGGAAGTATTTCTTCACGGAGAGGGTGGTGAACGCTTGGAATGCCCTCCCGCGGGAGGTGGTGGAGATGAAAACGGTAACGGAATTCAAGCATGCGTGGGACAGGCATAAAGGAATCCTGTGCAGAAGGAATGGATCCACAGAAGCTTAACTGAAATTGGGAGGCAGGGGGAAGAGGGGTTGGTGGTTGAGAGGCTAGGATGGGGGAGGGCAGACTTTTTATACGGGGTCTGTGCCGGAGCCGGTGATGGGAGGAGGGACTGGTGGTTGGGAGATGGGAAATACTGCTGCACAGATTTATACGGCTGTGCCCTGGAAAAGACAGGTACAAATCAGGGTAAGGTATACACATATGAGTTTATCGTGGGCAGACTAGATGGACCGTGCAGGTCTTTTTCTGCCGTCATCTACTATGTTACTATGTTACTATGTAAACGCCCATGGAGACAGACGTTTCCGTTCGATTATGCCCCTTTTTATGAAACATATTGAAAATTAGAGCCCAATATTATAAGCTACTATTTTGGGGTAATTGGCAGATGATCTGTATTCAAAATTTATTACTAAATATGTTGTACTTATTATGAATATATCAAACCTCCCCACAATTACAATCTTGAAAAGTTTTAGTGATGGACCTGGTTTAGACATGGAAACCAAAGCTGTAATATTATTCAGCAATCATTGTACACTGTATAATCACCGGTCCAATAGTGAAGATAGTAGAAACAGTTGTGCACATATGAAACTTGCTCAAAATTCAAAGTATTGAAAATCTATAGAGTTTAAAATAAACTTATCTCAAAATAATAAATGTCCACTCTACAAATACGAGTCGTCCAACAAGCTTTCTAAGAACATTGCTGCTATGAGTTCCCTAATGTAAGCCGCACTGAACCTGCCTTGAGTGGGAAAGCGCGGGGTACAAATGTAACAAACAAATAAATAAATAATGCAGGAAATGTTTTTGGACAACTTGTAGCTGTACAGTGGACATAGTACAAGAGAAATGAGTAGCAGGTTTCTAAAAGTAAATATTAATGAACTAACATTAATCAGTATTACTGAAACAGTTATTAAGCATATGTGGGACATCATGCTATGGCAAGATATAGTTATGCTGCAAATACAGTTTCCACAGAAATAAACCCAAAGGTAAAGGTAAAACCCCCTACATATAGTTCAAGCAGAAATCCAAGAAGTAAGGTAGACCAAGAAATCTTCACAGCCAGAAGTCAATAAAAGCAATTTTTGAATAAAATTGCTTTTATTGACTTCTGGCTGTGAAGATTTCTTGGTCTACGCCTACTTCTTGGATTTTTCCATAGAAATAAGCCAGTAAAGCAGCGTCTCTTATGATACACACAACTTCCTCCATGCGATCATGTTAAAAAAAAAAAAGATGTTCGGCACGAGAAGCCCAATGAAGGGGCTCTTCTACCATAGGGCAATAAGCAGTTAATGCGTGAAAACAGGCTACCATGTGACTGCGATAAGGGGTTTTATGGTAGTATACCTGTTTCCACGTTAGTGAATTTTTCACTCAGGGGCACAGCATAGGTGGACAGTAGGCATGGATGCATTAGCCAGTTAGCATGTTACACTTATGGGGGCCGATATTCAGACCGCAGGAGATAGCCGGGCTCCTCCCGCAATTGGCGTGAAGCCCAGATATTCAATGCTGGGCTATTTCCAGTGACCGGCATTGAATATCCAGATGTATTTTGGTCAGTTTAAATTTAACTGGTCAAGCCGATTCAGCACAGGCCTGTTAAGTTTAAACCGGCCAAAGATATACCTGCTATGTGCTGAATATCAGCACATAGCTGGTTATATCACGCGATAGAACCAGCTATCCGCTAACCCCTCGATTCTCTATAGCACATCTAGATTTATGTGCAGTTCTGTGCTTAAATCTAGGCGTATTCTATAACTACGCATGTAGGCTAATTGTTTTAACAAGCTGTTAAGCATTGTTAACAGCTCTTAACAAGCAATAGCAAGCACTAATTGGCAAAAAATTACAATTTACGACCGTACATTGCTAAGCGTATTCTGTAATGTACTGCACCTGAATTCTAATGCACGCAGGCAGAAGGGGGCATGCTTAGGGGTGTGGAAATGGGCATTTCTTGGGTGTTCCAAAATCTATGCACACTGTTATAAAATATGGGCCACTGTGCATAAACCTACGAGCAGGGATTTACACCAGCTTTTCATTGGTGTAAATGGACGTGTGTAAATTTAGTCACATGAACTACGCTTAAGTGTATTCTAAATACCACGCATAGATTTACATGCGGTATTTAGAATACACTTAAAAGTAATTGCCTAACACGCATTAATTTTAGGCGTCATATAAAGAATTTGGCCCTAAGCAACAATTGGCAATATTCAGAGGGAGAGAGCCAGCTATCTCCAGCTGAATATTCCCAGATAGCTGATTAAGTACTATTTAACTGGCCAGGTGCTATTGCTGGCCGGTTAAATATTTTTAAATATTGGCCAGTCTGTGCCTAACTGGCTTAAGCACAGTGGCGTGCTGGAGCCGGCTCGCACCGGCTCGCAAGAGCCGGTTGTTAATTTTTGTGACATTTTGCGAGCCAGTTGTTGAGGCAGGGCGAACCGGTTTGCCTCTTCTCGTCCAGTGCCGCAGGATCCCCAGCACATACCTGAAGGTAGCCACCCTGGTGGTCTAGTGGATTCTTCGGGGCAGGAAAGATCCCCTGTCTTTCCTGCCTACTGCTGGCGCTGACCCTCCCACTGCCACATCGCTCTTTAAAAATGACTGCTGAGACTTCCAGCTGTGGCCTCGCGAGACTTCAGCTGAAGTTTTGCGAGGCCGCCCTTGTAAGTCTCGGCAGCCATTTTAAAGAGCATACAGAAGCGGGAGGGTCTGCGCTGGCAGCGGGCAGGAAAAACGGTTAGGTGGGGTGGGGACTGTGGGGAGGATACTGTAAAAAAAAGATGTATTTTCAAACATGTCGGCTAGTGTATATGGATTTGCACAGAGGAAGTATAATAAGGGGATCATTTTTCATAGGTAGAGTAGTAATTTGTTATATATCGTAATCGGTGTGTCATTTGGAGGGGCTGGTTATAGGGACACCCTAACCCTGTTATATTGGTGCAGAGATTTTTTTTTCTCCTGATAAAGAGCTTCTAAAACAGACATCATGTTATAAGAATCAGGTGCTCAACATTCAGTGTTTCTATATTTATTTAATAATAAAGTCAAGCCCCCACCCCTATGGGCCAACACTTTACAAGACCAAAACACTGCACCAGTGATTTCACAGTAAGAATACTGAAAGGTAATTTTAAAACAATACAGGAACGTAAGACCTTTGAAATAAGAATGATTGAATATTTTAACACCCAACAGACAGGACTTAACAAGGATCTGGGTTTTCTAACCCATTATAAACCATAAAGTTGTATTTCTCTGTTTATTACCCTCCTCTCACCTACCAACACCCATCCTGTTAGAATATCAATGAAATGCTTTGATGTCCCCATACATACCCCCACCCTCCCACTCTGTCAGACTGTCAAAGTAATGCTTTGATGTTTCTCTTATATATACTATCTGCTACCACATTTGCTTATTTCCGATCTGATGAAGAAGGGCAACCTTCGAAAGCTAATCAAGAAATGTATTAAGTTATGTCCAATAAAAAAGGCATCATCTTATTTTCTTTTCCATGTTTTATTTTGTTTGATTTCTATTGATAACCTTTAAGAGTGGACTAACACGGCTACCACACCTCTATATTTATTTACTTATTTATGGCATTTTATCCCACACTAAACATGAATTAGATTCGAACCTGGGAGCATTTAAAATCTTCTTTTTTTTTTTTTACTATAGAGATTAATGCATTGCCCCCCCCCCCCCCCCCAGGCTCTCTCCCCGGGTATAGCCAGCTCTGCAATTTGGGGGGGGGCACAGAGGTGGACTGGGGCTCCCATTCCACCTCTGTGCCTTCCCCCCCAAAAAAACTGCAGGGCTGGCTATACCCGGGGAGAGAGCCTGTTGTTAAAAATGTACCAGCACACCACTGCTTATGCACTATTAACGTGAGAGCACTCAGTGCCTCCTAAGCAGGAGGCCCTACGTGCCTAAATGTTAACGCGTGACCTGCAATAATAATAGTGGGAACATCCCTTCTTGATGACATGAAGTCAGGGTTATAGTGCATTAAGCCCAAAACAACACATTTTAGTAGCTTTATTGTTTTAACAATTGCTGGCTGGAAAACAAGAACTGGAGATGTATTTATTTTTTTTGCTGGAAGTCTCTCTACTGTGAAATCCAAATATTCTTGGCAGTGAAAACATTCTGAATCTCATTGGAACCCAGATTATAAACATGCAGCATCTGATCTGGAGTCTTACCTTTGTGGTCCACAACTTGACTGTCCAGTCAAACGATGATGTAAGGAAGAGGTGTGAAAAATCGACTGGGCCCACTGCCATGTGGCAATTGATTCCAGTGACAGGACCCTGGTGCCCTTCAAAGACCTCACCAATGCCAGCTTTACTGCAATGAAAGTTCAAGAAAGGAGATGTATTTCTGCCCTTCAAACAGTTCTCTCTCCCCTGAGCATCTCCATACAAATTCAATTTTCCAACAAATCTCAGTCTCCTTTCCATGACTACGACTGCTACAACTGCTTTCAGTGAAATCATAGAAACCATACAGCCTCAAACCTAATGCTCACTGCAACAGAAATGCAGTAGCCAATGGCCAATTGCAAGCAACATCAGTCCTCAGAGGTACTGTGCTACAAATCCAGTGGCTGATGGCAACCATGAAAACTGATTCAGTTACTATTCTGTCTTCACTAGGAACCTGCTTTTCTCCTGTTCCATGACTGCAGGTCAGGGAATCCAAAGATAAAGGTACTTTTATATTACAGCAGCCAAGAATATCGTGAGCTCCTGGCAGAAGCAAAGCAAAGATAGCAGGTCTCAAGTCAGGGCCACAATGATTTAAAGGGCCAGTGCTTCAAAAAAAGTATTCCCCATCCTGATCCCCTTTCCAAAATATCCACATCCAAGAACTACCCCCTACAAACTACTCTCTGAAACTGCTACACCAACCTGCATATTACCCCATACCCAAAAAATATCCCTTGAAAATGCCACACCACCCCATAATTTGCCCATCTTTTAAAACTAACCACTGCAAACTGCATCACTCCAATAAACTACTCCCCCAACTGCCTCAACCCCCAAAACTAACCTACACAACTGCCCCATCATCATGCAAACTACCTCAATCTCCAAAACTACCATACCCACAACTGACATAACAC
Organism: Microcaecilia unicolor; assembly: GCF_901765095.1. Classification (NCBI taxonomy): domain Eukaryota; kingdom Metazoa; phylum Chordata; class Amphibia; order Gymnophiona; family Siphonopidae; genus Microcaecilia; species Microcaecilia unicolor. The sequence continues at coordinate 137,175,374 of NC_044031.1, read as the reverse complement.
CCCATAAACTGCCCCACCTTCAAAACTACCCCCTGCAATTGCCCCTCCACCCCACAAATTGCCCAACACTCAAAACTAGTCCTCCACAACTACCCCTATATGCCATGGCCAGGGCCAAATTTAGCCATTGGCAAACTCTGCATACACTTTCCCCTGGATTTTATATTATTATTATTTGTTACATTTGTATCCCACATTTTCCCACCTATTTTCAGGCTCAATGTGGCTTATATAGTACCGTAGTGATGATCACCAGTTAAGGTATGAACAAATACATGGTGTTATTGTGATACAGTAAGGATCATGTATGGTAGAAGTAGTGGGACTTAGGAAGGAAGGAAGGAAGGAAGGAAGGAAGGAAGGAAGAAGTTGGGTTGAGTTCATTACGATCTTTGTTTTGGTTGTGTTGCTGGTGTTCAGGCTTTTATGTTGGGTCTGTAGGATATGCTTTCGTAAACAGGTTTGTTTTTAGTTCTAAGTCACACGCCTAAATTTGGGCACTCATCCAAGATGTGTGTGCAAGTTAATTGATTAATGAGCCCTTAACTGGCAATAATTGGGTGCTAACAACCAATTTTTGCAGTTAATCGGCATCAATCAGAATTTGTGCATGCATCTGACTGTGCGCTATTTTATAAAGCACAGTGCTTAAATCCCATAAGCCCTGATGCTCAACACTCTGGTGCTATACGGAACAACACTGGAAAAATAGCATCGGAACAGCATGGCAAAACAACTTCCTAACACTCAACGCTAATGATATGCAAATGGTATACACGTGCACACAAGACCTCTCTCTGCCAGGCATGTGTACAAGATCAGAGCATGCTCTTTTATGTGAACCCTCTTCCTTCATAGCTCCTGGAAGAGATAGGGCTTTGCAATTGGCGGAGACTTGATATTGAGTGAATTCCTTCAAAAGGCGGTAAATAAATTCTAATAAATAATAAATAAATATTGTGGAAGGGGGGCGAGAACGCCTAGGGCTGCCTCTGGCGAGGGAACTGATGGCTTTTACATGTGCCATGTAGTGACTATCAGATCGGGGATGCATATGCCGCAAGTGTGCGTAAAATACAATCTTTTAGAAAACAGAGGTTGTGCTCATAGTGCCCCCCTCACCCCCCCCCCCCCACTAAGCCTGCCCTGTCTCCCTGCCTGCTTCCACTATAACTAGCAGCAAAGACAGTTGATAGGATCAGCCAATGGGAAGGCAGTGGGGCGAAGGATTGGAAAGCAGTTCTAGTCACAGAAGAGAGAAGGTGAACTAAAATATTTTCTGTGCTATAGAAGTTAAGTTTTTGCATGTGGTGCAGGAGAGAAGAGGAATGAACCATCTCCAAAAAATGCCCCAATACATTTTTATGGCACAAGCAGTTCTAACACCTGCAGGATACATATGCTAATTTAATTTAGCATACCGTTTAGGAATTGCACTTTCCAAACTGTCTTCCACTCCTTTCCTCTCCTGATCACAGACATACAGAGTTGATATTCAGCGTGGTTTAAGTGGGCAGGAAAGGCTCCTTCCCGCTTAAACTACATTGTGCAAGCTGTCCATGGATTTTCAGTGGCAATTAACCATACAGTGCAGCTGAAAATCCAGTGCAATTGTCATGGCACTGTCTGTTTAGTAACCCTACGGAGAAAAGGTTGTCCAACAAAGTAGGGAAGGGACGTAGGTGAACCAAAAACAAGTAGGACTTCAATAATTAATAGATAAAAAGTCTTTATTGCCAAAAAGTAGATACAATGGACTCAACACAGTCCCACATGTTTCAGCAACAGTATGCCTTTTGTGTGGCGATTAGGACAAATGGCTTTGGCAAGACGGTGTGAGCTGGCTCCAGCACACCACTGGCTTTGACAACAACTCCAGTAGTTGGAACACAAGGACACAGCCGGGTGGACTTCTATGGTCTATGTCCCAGAAACACCAAAGAAAGACCATGATCAAGTATATAATATCACGTTCATTGTTGATTTAAATCTTGAACTGATAATGAATGTGACTGTTGGGCAAACTGGATGGACCATTCAGGTCTTTATCTGCCGTCATTTATTATGTTATTATATGTTACTATGTTTATTGCTGCTGTTATTATGCTAAGTGATTTCTGTGAATAGACGTTGAGACTGTTTGACAAATACTTAGATTCCTGAAGCAGGCATACTGTTGCCGAAACATGGGACTGTGTCCAGTCCATTGTATCTACTTTTTGGCAATAAAGACTTTTTAACAAGTCCTACTTGTTTTTGGTTGACCTATGTCCCTTTCCTACTTTGTTGGATAACTGTCTGGTTAGTGCTAGTGCAGTTCAGGGGCAGAGCCGGAAGATATGTGAGCACTGGAGATATTCAGTTCCGGTGCTCACATATCTAACTGGACAGATAGGGCACATAAAAAGCAGTCCTATCTTTGCCCTAGTAGGTATGCGAGTACCACACTGAATATTGGCTGACACACACGTAGCTTTCGGATCTGTCAAAGATCAGGTATTCAATGCTGGTGTCCTCTGGGTCTAATTGAGCTCATAGCTGTCAGTGGCTTTATAACTGCTGACCACCGCAAGCTGAATATCACCCACTTCATTTTTTGGGGATCACTAATAAAGGTGTTTTGGAGTCCACCTGTTTTGTATTATATTTTGCGTTGTTTTCACTTCAGCTTAGGCCTTGAGGTTTTGCCTCCCCCTGCCCCACTTGGATGCTTCCTTTCTTGCAGCGGTCAATTTTGACTTCTGTTTCCATATTGTTTTAATGTTAATTACTTCTAGCCACAGTGAAAGAAAGTGTTTTCGGGGGCGCTATAGGTGAGGAAAGGAACAGTAAACATGTAGACTGCCTTTTACTGAAAGGCGGTATATCGATTTTTAATAAACATAAACATTTCCAAATCTATGCATAGACCTTTCAAACAAAATTCTACCTGCACAGAAAGTAGTTGCAAATGACGTAAGGCCTTCCTACCAATGTTTAGTTGCAAAGAGAAAGCACACATACTTTTACTTTAAGAAATGGCGCCACAACAGTGTTAAACATGATGGGCCCTAGGGCAGAAATTTGGAAGAGGGCCCCAAGCTCACCAGTAGGCTATATCTCCTTCAAATTTAGCCAGGCTTGGGCCCCCCTGTAGCATGGGAACCCCAGGTAACTGTGTACCCCCCTAAAAGCGGCCATGAGTTGTGCAAAGCCTGTGGATAAAAAGTGCATGCATTTTTTTGCCCTAGCACATACAGTTTGATAATTACCCCCTAAGTAGCTGCCACAAATGCCAAACATTTCTGGGACTGCAGTATTGTAAGATTTGGGGTTCTAGGTTTTCTGTTTTTCCTCTCCCTCCTTTGAATCTTCTTTCTCAGGATGGATGTGCAAATAGTTGTAAGGATCCCTGGCTGGCTAAAGAGCTGGATAGATGCCTCCTTTGAGATGTACCCTTAGCACATGACAGGTGGTGTCCTTCACAATAGCAGTAGCAACCCCCCCCCCCCTGCTCCTCCCTGAATCTCAGCACACTAGTTCTGCAGATGAATGGGGAATCCAAATTCAGATCTCCTCTGTCTCAGAACACTGCAATATTATCTAATCATTTTTGCTCCAATTTGACACATTCTCGTGCCCTGAAGCCAAGCCATGCTCTAGGTAGGTCTTATTTGGATTTTGTTTTGGGGGGGGGGGGGGTTGGGGGGAGGGGTTGGGTGGGTGGGGATGAAGGCAGATTTCTGTACAAGCTACTATTGCAACAGTAGAAAGAGTGAAAACAGGGCCATGATGGTTGAATCACAGCAGAACTCAGCACCAAGTTATCCCATCCTGTTACATTGCTATAACAGCAGGATTAGCCATATTTCTGTACTGGTAAAATGGACAGACTATGGTCCGATCGGAACAACTATGCACAGTGCACAGCCAGAAACTACAGTAAAATGCTATTGAATGAGACATCCATTTGATCAGTGCATTCAAGCATATTTGTGTCCATAACCCTGATAAGGCTACCTGGATGGATGCAGGCAAAAGGTGTATATGCTAGCAACATATAAAGGTGTATACATCTTGCCATGCATAACATAAAACCTGCCATGGGTGCCAATTCAAGTCCTCAACCTTTGAGAAGTTCATGTCTTTCTGTTTTTCTCTATGTGTGCAAACATACATACAATATATTACCTGCTTCTCAAGGACTGAAGACAGCAGTGAAGCCTCATGTCTTATTGTTCCTCGAAAGAACTTTCTTTATCAAACACCTAAGGGGTTTACTTATCAATGCGGGCTACTGTTAAGATGTGTTATTTGCCACTAGCTCGTGCTGTTCAGCACAGGTTCCATTTTGTACAATGAGACCTAGTTACTAATAACTGAGTGTGAGGGAGTCTATAGGATGCTGCCCCTCTCCCTTAATAGCATGTCCTCATGGTGTCAAAGACACCTTAAAACCCATTGGCCTGCCATAGAGGAAGGGACACAGGAGGGGTGGAGCTAAGAGGGCATGGTCTAGGAAGTATATAAGCTAAGTCCATAGCTAAGGTTAAGGAGGCCCAGAGGGAAGCAGTGACACCCCATGGCATGTGTCTCACTCATTAGGAGTATGTCACACTAGAAGAATGGTCTAACGTTTGGCAATTAAAATTAAATGCGAAGAAATGCAAAGTGATGCATTTAGGGAGCAGAAATCCAAGGGAGACGTATGTGTTAGGCGGGGAGAGTCTGATAGGTACGGACGGGGAGATGGATCTTGGGGTGATAGTATCTGAGGACCTGAAGGTGACGAAACAGTGTGACAAAGCGGTGGCCGTAGCTAGAAGATTGCTAGGCTGTATATAGAGAGGTGTGACCAGCAGAAGAAAAGAGGTTTTAATACTCCTGTATAAGACGTTGGTGAGGCCCCACCTGGAGTATTGTGTTCAGTTTTGGAGGCCGTATCTTGCGAAGGATGTTAAAAAAATGGAAGCGGTGCAAAGAAAAGCTACGAGAATGGTATGGGATTTGCTTTACAAGACGTATGAGGAGAGACTTGTTGACCTGAACATGTATACCCTGGAGGAAAGGAGAAACAGGGGTGATATGATACAGACGTTCAAATACTTGAAAGTTATTAATCCGCAAACTAACCTTTTCCGGAGAGGGGAAGGTGGTAGAACTAGAGGACATAAAATGAGATTGAAGGGGGGCAGACTCAAGAAAAGTGTCAGGAAGTATTTCTTCACGGAGAGAGTGGTGAATGCTTGGAATGCCCTCCCGCGGGAGGTGGTGGAAATGAAAATGGTAACGGAATTCAAACATGCATGGGATAAACATAAAGGAATCCTGTTCAGAAGGAATGGATCCTCAGGAGCTTAGCCGAGATTGGGTGGCAGAGCTGGTGGTGGGAGGCGGGGCTAGAGGTTGGGAGGCGGGGATAGTGCTGGCCAGACTTATACGGTCTGTGCCAGAGCCGGTGGTGGGAGGCGGGGATAATGCTGGGCAGACTTATACGTTCTGTGCCAGAGCTGGTGGTGGGAGGCGGGGCTGGTGGTTGGGAGGCAGGGATAGTGCTGGGCAGACTTATACGGTCTGTGCCCTGAAGAGGACAGGTACAAATCAAGGTAGGGTATACACAAAAAGTAGCACATATGAGTTTATCTTGTTGGGCAGACTGGATGGACCGTGGAGGTCTTTTTCTGCCGTCATCTACTATGTTACTATATTTGAAAGCTTTCTCACTCTCACATTCTTTGAACCCTATTTCTCACTCATCAGAGCTTCAGATATCAGTGCACTGATCTTGATCACTGCTTTCAAGAGAGGGAAACCTTAGAGATGTAAACCAAATGGTCCAACCAGTAGGAAGAAATCTAAGCACACTTTCCTACCTACTGCTTCCCCTTGCCCTGTCCCTTTTTCCTTTACTGCAAGTACATGTGATCTGAAACCGATGTACATACTTTTAGCTGTTGGATGGAAGACAACTTTCAGCTCAAAAAATTTACCCAAATTGCTCCCACTTTGTCTGTATTCTTTCAGAGGCTCCAAAGAAAGGCAAATATCATTTAATGCTGCCTTGATTCATTTATACCTTGGATGTACTGTGTACCATCTGAAAAATCTCACTCTTTGACCTTCAATCTCACTCTTTGGGATGGTTCACCTTTGGCATCTCTGTATATATGTGAACTGACTGCTACAGTTAGGTAGGCCATGCTCCTTGCAGATTTTGTACTTTTACCTAAATAATTGTCAGAGATTCCCTGGTAACTTTGAGGTACCAGGCCAGGGACAAGTAAAGTGTGCTGCTGAACTGAAAGGCAATAAGGTGCACAGTGACCCTGCAGGAGTAGGCCACAAGAGGACATTGTTACATTTACAGACTAGTTTTAGGTTGCCTTTTCCCTCCTACCTGTGAATGGAACAGAACCCCTGACCTCACAGCTTTAATAAATGTTCTTTTCTTTTACCTGCAATTGCTGTGTGGCTCTGGGCCCACTCTCCTTCACGTTATCACTGAGGTTAACAGTAAACACATTTTAACGGTAGCTTGCATTAATTGTGTCATCCCTAAATTCTGAAAGGGTTTACTGCTCTTTGAAACCAGTTGAGATTCATATTAAACAGAAAAAAAAAATTCAACTTTTATTTAGAACTTCCTATACTATAAAAAGCGAAAGACAAACTTTCTCCAGAAGCCCAACTGGAAGGTGAAGACCAGGGCTCCTTACAACTCAACTGCAGGCTTTATATCATCTTTCGTACTTTGAAGAGATTTCACCCTGCTTCAGAACACAAACCAGCAAAGATTTTATCTGGAAATAAGACAATATGAGCACAGAGCAGTAAAAGGCACCTTCCATGTCGACAGGCTGCATAAACTGTCCCCTCCTCACTTCCAACTACAAAGTTATTGACGTCTCCTGTTGGGAAAGCCATTCCAGTGACTGCTACAGGCTTGGATTTATTGTACTGAAGCTCCATGCTCTCCTAGAAGGGAAGGAGAAGGGTGAGAACAAAAAGCATGCATGTTGGCACAGTTACTCATTTCAGAATGATTATTTTCTGAGCGGGGTGTCGTGGAGAAATCATTTGGGCTGTATTATTTTTCTTCACAAAGAATTATAGGGAGAAAGAGGATAAGGTCAGATAGTGTGATGCTGACGTTTTCTAGTGCTTCATTTTTTTAGGCTTCAGACCAGCTGGAACATGTCAGTCTGCACTGCGTCTTAGGTTAGGCAGAGATGACAGGTGAGAATTTAAAAAACTAAATGGCGCAGAAATAAAAGATAATACCTTAATGGTTACACTTGTCAGCCTCGGGCTGCAATAAACCACAAAATACCCCCGTATTTACAAACATTCTGGAAATCAATTGTTCAGTGAGAGGCAGAGTGAATATCAGATACAGTGAGCACATTGATAAATGTGAACGCCAGGCAAAATAAACAGCAGGTTTCATCTGAGCAAAGCAGAAGAGCTGGTGGAAATATTCTACTGGGAGGAATTCCTGGCAGCTACTTGGCACCCCATAAGAGCATTGCAGTTTTAGTTGATTACATCGAACATGTGGCTGAAATACTTTGGCCTGCTAGGACCTCATTACACTTTAATAAGGCTAGCGCAAGCAAGTTAGGTATGAACCTTCAGTCTTGCGCCTCCTCGTTTAAGGGGTGTGTCCTGTTTAATATGCGGGATATTGCTTGAGAATATATGTATTTTTTTAAGCTGATAAAGAGTGAGTTGTTTCTAGATTGGCAACTTAAAAATGTCTGCAAATAAATTAATTTTTAGGCTTGCAGAGAAAACTCCTCTCCTCTGAGATTTTAGTAATTAAACTCAAGCATTATGATCACTTCTACACTGTCAATCCTAAAACGATGCTGTAATGTAAAAAGTGTATTCACTGACAGTTCCTTGAGTCCCTGTGGCTGTCATGATCTTTTTTTTTTCTTCGCTTTGATTGCAGTTGCTCTTTCATGCCCCCCAGAAGCTGCCACCTAGTCTGCCTAAAGGTTAAGCCTGCTCTGCACGTTAAGATACAATGCTTTAAATTACATTTAAGGAAGACCTAGAACATCAGCTCTTTTGTTTAAAAGTAACAGAAATTATGCACTAGTGGTGTGCCACCATGACAATCACAGTATTAGATTCTGTAAATAACATCATCACTTTTCCTTCCATTCTGTCACCCCCTGGCATCATCACCTTCCTTCCACACAATCATCATCCCACCTTGGGATTGCATTTTATACCTGATGCCTCCCCTGCAAAAAACAGAACAAAGTAAGGCTCTGTGGACTTGGAAGATTTGAGGCAGTTGCAATAAGATGCTCTGCTCTCTGTCTCTTCCTGCCAGTGGGATGGGGTCCCAAAGAGGCTGAAGGAGAAAAGAAAGGAAGACTTTGCCATGTAGCACAGCAGCTGTGGCCTATTCCCTCTTCTCTCGCCAGCAGTCACAGTTTTCCCATCACTGAATGATACATCAGAGGCTCTGCTGTGAGACATACGCTGGGAACCTCAGCATTACAGCTGAGCCTCCTGGGGACTTCCTGAATTCTTAGAAGACCCTGACTGCACAACATGACATGCACAAACGGAGCACAGAAGTAACAAAGGACACTGAGGGCCCGATGCACAAAGGCAGCCGTAAAATATACGTAAAATACATGTAAAAATACGACTGCCTCAGTAAAATTTAGTGAGTTGCAAACAACGGCCAATGCACAAAGGAGAGCTCATGCAAATGAGCTGCATGGATTCCCCTTTGTGTATCGGTCGCATTTTGTGACTCTGAGCTTTCAAATGCATTTGACAGCTCCTGATACAGACTTGACCCAAACCCGACACCCCTGCCGACCCTCCACACCTCCAATTAACAAATACCTGGTGGCCCAGTGGACCTCTGAACTCCCTGCACACCCTCCAGGCCCCCTCACACAAGCAATTCCCAGTGGTCTAGTGACCAACCCCCCCAAAACAACAATGGCCTTGGTGGTCTAGTGACCCTGACCCCCCCCCCCCCCCGTACTCTCATCCCAACCCCCTACCCCCCCAAAAGCAGCAATGGCTCTGGTGGTCTAGTGACCCCCCTTCCTCTCCCCTCCCTCTGTACCTGGAAAAATATGGAGGCAAGAGAGCAGCAGCAACACCTCCCACCCTCGTGACTCAGGGCCCACTCTGCACAAAATGGTGGTGCTCAGTCCTGGCCCAGTGCATTCTGGGATGCACTGGGCAGGGCTAAGTACCATATAAGGAGTTTCTTCCATATATGGCACTTAGCCTGGCCTTGGCTGGGTGCTGCCATTTTGCGCCGGGCTGGCCCCGAGGCAGGGGGGTGGGAGGTGTTGCTCCTGCCCTCCTGCCTCCATTTTTTTCCAGGTATAGGTAGGGGAGGGGAAGGAGGAGGTCACTAGACCACAAGGGCCACTGTTGCCTTAGGGGTGGGGGTGTCAGAATCACTAGACCACCAGGGCCATTCTTGCTTGGGGTGTTTAGAGGGAGTCAGGGTTCTACTGGGCCACCAGGGATTGCTTGCATGGGGGGGGGTCCAGGAAGGGGTGCAGGGGGGGGTTGGGTCCACCAGGGATTTGTTACTTAGGGGCCACCGGGGGGGGGGGGGTGAGGTGGTCGAGGTCTACTGGACCACCAGGGAATTTTAAAGATTCGAGGGGAGAGGTAGGGAGCACAAGCAGGCAGCCTTTGCAGCTGCCTGCTTGTGTTTCCTTCCTCTACTGACAGCTCCAGAGGAGCCATAAAATTAGCTTGTTAGAGCTAGGCACTCTGAAGCTGTGCATTGCCGGGAATGGTCATTAGAATACTAATCAGCTCACTGTAATGCATTTGCATGGGGTTCTTGGTGGCCGCTAACGGCACACATTAGAGTCACTGAAAACCCCTTTATGCATTACTCACTAAATAATGGCTAGAAACAGTCTAAAGCAAACGTTCCCAGCTTTGTGCGTCTGGGCCTGAATGGAAGAAAAGCTGCAGTAATCATGCCCAAAGGATGAGTGCAAGGAAGATTCCCACCATTCTGTGTTTGTGCTGCTTCCTATCTTGGTTACTGAATGCAAACACTGACTATACTTTCCAGCTTTGTTGGGTGTCAGCATTGCCGAGATGGCACTTGGGAGGGCTTTATCCTGTGAGATGAGGAACTACAAGTTATTTTAATGCTGCAGAGTAAATAAAATGCATGCCACAGGCAACTTCTAAAATAACCACGGTTTAAAGATGGATTATTTCATTTTCACTTGAAACTGACCTATGTATTAAAGTATTATCGTAATTACATGATTTGTGGTAAAGGAAATGGGGTTTGGCTGTTTAAAGAGAATGTTTCAAGCAAGCTGAAATCTTAAGTGCCTCTGCTTGTTTAACAGAGCTTGTGTAGAGAGACAGGAGTTGGGGGTAGGGAAGGTACTGATACCTGCAGCCTTAGTACCCCCCCCCCCCCCCCCACACACACACAAAGGTATGAATGCCTATAAAGGTGCCAACTATGCCAGCGCCTTCTGTAGTTTTTAATGGGACAGAAAAGAAGGGAGGAAAAATTTCCAGCTTGCCTTATACTTTCCCTTAGAACAGAGGTCCTTAACCCAGTCCTGGGGACAAACTTCATCAGTCTGATTTTCAAGATATCCCCAATGATTATGCATGAGCTAGATTTGCATGCACTACCTTCATTATATGCAGATCTATCTCATGTATATTCATTGTGGGTATCCTGAAAACATGATTGGCTGGGTGTATCCCAAGGACTGGGTTGAGAATCCCTGAAAAGAATGCAGGGCAAGCAGATAATAACATAAAAAAATGGGAGAGAAAAATTAAGGAGGTCATTTTAGTGCCATTTGCATGTGTAAGTAGTGGCTTTACATGTGTAAATGTCTCTATGTGTCTAAGTAGTGATTGTACAAAAGCCACTACGGTATTCACACATATATATCCATGGCATGCACAGTTTTGGAAGGGGTGTGTTCTGGGTGTGGTTTAGTAAGGGATTTTTTTGAGGGGGTACTTGGGGGTACTGAGTACTGGCACCTTTTCAATTGTCTGTTAAAACTGACCCATGGACGCCAAGTTTTAATGAAAGAGCTCAGGCTCTATACACCTATTCTGCCTTGTCATAGATTCTGTGACTGGTTGCAGGGGACCTGGCTACTGTGGGGTGGGTCCCTCAGCGATTACCCTACCCCTGAAGGGTGGCCTAGTACCAGCACCTTTTTTGCTAGAAAAAATGCACTGGGTTTGGGTGGCCTGAAATGTATGTTTGTATGTCCTGTTTTGCAATAACAATACATACGTACTCAAAAACATTTTCTCGTCAGCGTTTACACCTATTTCAAATCATATGCAAGTGTCAGCTAATTGCTTGCTTGGACTTTGGATTTGGAGACATGATTGAGGGGGCAATTCTGCTCACCTCTGTGATGTTTACCACCACCTAAAAAGTCCAAATGTTTGAGTTTTGATGCTTGGAGCCTTACTTTTCTTCCTCTTGGCCTTTTATTATATTGATATGATTTATTATGTATGTGATTTTCAATTGATGGAATCCGCTTCAATCCTTCATGAGAGATGGACTATAATAAATAGATTTAAATCATTTGTATCTATTGAAACAATTCTTATTACACCTAGCCTATTTTTCCACATCTTAATACGTTAATGACCTGCAACAAATTATCAACTGGGTCACCCTATTTGCCCACTAAAGGATGCATTTTATTTTGCCAATACATATAAAAGTATTAAAAGCGGCTTACGCTCCATCGAGCCCCAGGTTTCAGTAGCTATGTATCATCTCTGGCAAATAGTTTCTTTTCTGTGTAACAAGCTACTCACCTGTGGTGTCGAGAGCATATCTAGACTCCAAGAGCACATCTTGCCATCCGTGGAGACAGTGATGAGATTGTGGGCATTCTGGGTTCCAACAACATTTACACAATACACTGGATGCTGAAAGCAGAGTGACATCACTGAATATTTCAACAATTTCTGGTTTATACAATCTGGCTAAATTACAGCCTCTGAATTCAAATTGAGACTGCTGCTGAAAATCAGTGCCAAGCTCCTAACTTTTTCACCTACCCTAATTCTGCCCCTGTTGACACCCACTTTTTGCGCTCTTAAATTTAGACGTTTAGTGAAATTCTTATTATAAATGTAGGCACTCAGCCCTTGTAAATTCTCAAAGAGGCCCATGGAGCCTTGCATTTTATGGGCCCTTTTACATAGTTGTGGCAAAAAGTGGCCTTAGCGCACCCTTAGGCAGGTCTTTCCCGTACACTCAGGCCAGTTCTACCGCAGCCAGAAAATGGTTGATTTTATTTTTCCCCATTTTCCAATTTAATGGCCACGTGCTAATGTTGTCATTAGTATGTGACTATTAGCAAAAATTAGTGTGTGAGCCCTTACCGCCACCCATTTTGTAGGAAGGAAGGGCTCACGTGTTAATCCTGTGCTAATCAGTTAGCGTGTGGCAATGCCAATGCACTGATTAGTACAGAAATGCCCACTCTCCACTCTCTAGACACGCCCCTAGGTTAAAAAATAAAAAATATTTTTGAAATTTAAAGAAGTCTTTATTAAACAGTTTGAGACAACAAAATAGATCAGATACAACAAGTCATTAAACTGAAAATAAACAGCACAAGAAATCCCAAAAAGGAACAAGTCACAACAGCAGTTACCCAAACACAACCTAGAAACTTCCATGTAGTATAATTTTTAAAGAACAGAAACACAATCCCCCCAAAATAAATAAATAAAAAATAAATAATAATCACCCCATCACATTACCCTTTAAGCTTCCACAAACAGTAATTAAAATGAACATTTTGAAGTAAAAGGTTCCCAGACCTCCTCCCACTTAGACAAAGTGTTACCACTAAGTGCCCTCAGTCTCTCCATTTCACAAATATACCATAGCTTATTTAACCACTTTATCGAAGAAGGGACCCAAGGGGACTTCCAAGAAGCAGCCAGTGTAACTCTAGCTGCCGACATGGCATGACGAACTAACAATAACTGAGGCATGGTTAGACCCGGAGGCTTACCCAGAAATAGGAAATATTCAGGTGACCATTTAATGGGTTTTGAAAGCCAACTCTGTAGTCTATATTGAATCGCTTTCCAAAAAGCACACACCTTAACACAAGACCACCAGAGATGACCCATAGTACCCCTCTGTCCACAACCTCTCCAACACAAAATATATTTTAACTTTTGGGTGGTGTGCACACACTTGCAGCTTACCACGGGATGTCTCAGTGTGCCACACAGAACACAATTTTAAGCTGAGGTAGGCACACATTAGAGCTTAGCGCAGCTTAGTAAAGGACCCCTATGTGTATCACAGAACATAACCTGACCAAGCCTGAACGAAAAGCCTGTGCCATCCAAATGGATTTTTCTGTGTCAAAAGACTGTTCTACCCCAACTGCATCAGACCAAGGGTGCTGTGACTAGCTGGATCAATTGCATCAGCCAAGGACACTGTTGATCTGAACTAGTTAGATTTAGCCTGGAAGATTTTATAAATCCTTGGAGAAAAGACATTGCTACAGGATATCTGTCACTACAGAGCCTCTTTGCATACTGGGTAGTGAGGTTTATATATCATTACGTAGTAACATAGTAGATGACAGCAGAAAAGACCTGCATGGTCCATCCAGTCTGCCCAACAAGATAAACTCATATGTGCTCCTTTATATGTATACCTTATCTTGATTTGTACCTGTCCTTTTCAGGGCACAGACCGTGTAAGTCTGCCCAGCACTATCCCCGCCTCCCAACCACCAGCCCCGCTTCCCACCACCAATTCTGGCACAGACCGTATAAGTCTGCCCAGCACTATAAGTGACATACAGAGGGCATAGAGAAACACACAAATTCCACACCCACAGAATATACAAATCAGCAAAAAAAAACCCTAACAAAAGACATTAGTGCGTAATGAGGGCCCACAATCCAGAGTATGAACCAAAACCAGACCTTATGAAAGAACAATTTGGGGATGAGGTTAGTCCCATGGCCCACTCACACAGTTAGGGTGAGGATATTGGGACCCTGCTTGGGGCACGTAGCTAGTAAGGGAAGGCTACATGGGAGGTGGCAGGGGGACTAACCCATCCAGAATTTATTCTTATGTTTCCCTGAGTGTTGATTACCCAGCAATGGGGAACAAATCGATGTGAGCAAGTGCAAAGTGATGCATGTGGGAAAGAGGAACCCGAACTATAGATACATGATGCAAGGCTCCATATTAGGAGTCACCAACCAGGAAAAGGATCTAGGAGTCATCAATGATACTTTGAAACCCTTTGTTCAGAGTGCTATGGTGGCAAAAAAAGCAAATAGAAAGTTAGGTATTATTAGGAAAGGAATAGAAAATAAAAACGAGGATGTTATAATGTCTTTGTATCGCTCCATGGTGCGACCGCACCTTGAATACTGTGTGCAATTCTGGTCATCACATCTCAAAAAAGATACAGTGGAATTAGAAAAGGTACAAAGAAGGGCAACGACAATGATAAAGGGAATGGGATGACTTCAAGCTACAGCGGCTAGGGCTCTTCGGCTTGGAAAAAAACAGATGAGGGGAGATATGATAGAGAGCTATGAAATAATGAGTGGAGTGAAATGGGTAGACGTGAATCGCTTGTTTACTCTTTCCAAAAATACTAGGGCTAGGAAGCATACAATGAAGCTACAAAGTAGTAAATTTAAAACAAAATGGAGAAATTATTTCTTCACTCAACATGTAATTAAACTCTGGAATTCATTGGCACAGAATGTGGTAAAAGCAGTTAGCTTAGCGGGATTTAAAAAAAGGGTTGGATAGCTTCCTAAAAGAAAAGTCCATAAATCATTATTAAGATAGACTTGGGGAAAATCCACTGCTTATTTCTAGGATACAGCATAAAATGTATTGTACTGTTTTAGAATCTTGCCAGGTACTTGTAACCTGGATTGGTCACTGTTGGAAACAGGAAGCTGGGCTCGATGGATCTTCTGTGTGTTCCAGTATGGTAACCCTGATGTACTTATGTAGTAACAGTGGTTAGCGTATCTGGGTTTAAAAAAGGTTGGACAAGTTCCTGGAGGAAAAGTCTATAGTCTGCTATTGAGACAAATGTGAGGAAGCCATTGCTTGCCCTGGGATTGGTAGCATGGAATGTTGCTACTATTCTGTCAGGTACTTGTGACTTGGATTGGCCATTGTTGGAAACATGATGGGCTAGATGGACCATTGGTCTGACCTAGTATGGCTATTCTTATGTAATAATGAGCCTCATGATTGAGAATATCACCCACCTGCCGCACACCCTGAGCTCACCATCCCCCCAAAACATTATTGTCAGTCCCTGGAGGGAAATCTAAATTACCCCCTAAAGGAAGAAAAGGAGAGACCTCACTATTAAGTCCAAGCAGACTACAAAAACGTTGCCAGACCTATCTCATGTAAGACCAAATGATGTGAATGTGATGACATGGGTTTAACCTGGTGGACTTGGCATGTAACGGATAAAGATAAGAGAGAGGTGACAAGGCTGCCTTCTCCAAAGATACATGAGAGGCAAATGCAGTTCATAGGCACCAGTATCTAATCTGCCACAATCCAGATGCTAAATTGTATAGACATAGATCTAACAACCCAAACCCCTCCTTATCCCGGGATAATGCAAAAACCCATAGAGACAGGTGAAGTTCCCCCACCCAAAGAAAGCTATGAAGCGCTTTCTGCAATTTATCAAAGTCCCTCCTTTGTAACCACAAAGGAAGTGTGTGAAGGCAATACAACCAACGAGGGACGTTGAGGATGTTCTAAAGAAAAATACCCCCCACCAAAGGCATTGGGAGGGCCCCATATAAACGCAAACAATCTATAGACTTCAAAAATAAAGGAACTACATTTGCATTATAGTGCTTGGAAAGATCTGTAGGCCCCTAGATAGTTGACCATAGCCGAGGCCTCCTTTAAGGGGAAGGGGTTCCAATGATCCAAGATCCGGATATTGAGCAGAAGAGCCTCAGACTTGGAAACATTAAGCTTCAACCCAGACAAAGCTCCAAAGGATCCAAAAACATACAACACCTCAGATAAAAATTGCTCAGAGTGAGTAAGAATAAGCATAATATCAGCAAATGTCATGCATTCAACCTGTTCCCGACCAATATTCACCCCCCGGAATGCACTCATGATGCTTGAGCTGAGACATGACAGGTTCCAAAAATAAAATATAGAGGACAGGGAAAGGGAGCAACCCTGCCTTGTACCCCTATGCAAAGCAAAGGTTTCAGAAGCGTTCCCACTAACTATAACAGCAGCTGTAGGATCAGCATACAAGGCTTGAATAGCCTACAAGAAAAAAAAACCCATCAAAGCCCATTGTCTGAAGCAAAGAGAACAAAAATGGCCACTCCACCCTATCAAAAGCCTTTTTCGAATCACAGCTAATAACCAGGACTGGAGTGGATGTTCTATGACACTGCTTGATAGCCAAAAGAAGCTTGCGCACCTTAAGGATAGCATGCCACTCCCTGACAATGCCTATCTGCTACTCTGCAACCAAGCATGGAATGTAACCCACTAACAAGTCTGCCAAGATTTTTGTCATGATCTTAAGGTCAACATTTATTAAAGAAATAGGTCGATTTGACTCAGGATACAAAGGATCTTTGCCCAGCTTAGACAGTACCGTGATCAGTGCTTGGTTCATGAAGAGCAGAAACCTCTGCTCACAGATTGCTTGGTCAGAAAAGGATACTAGAAGCCCCACTAGATGGGAGGATAATGTTTTGTAGAATTCCCCACTAAACCCACCCGGCCCAGGTGATTTGTGCAGCTTAAGCACCTTGATAGCATCCCGAATCTCCCTGGCAGAGAATAGCGCATTTAAACTCTCTCGCTCACCCTCTGACAAGCGAGGCAATGGAAGAATACCCCAAAACTCTGAATGGCCTCCTCATTCTCCTTCACCTTAGAAGTGTATAAAGAACTATAGAAGTCAACAAAAGAGACTCTGTTTCTGCCCCGTAACCATAGCCCCCGATTTAGACTTCAGCAAGGTCACCACAATCGGCCTGCTCCAGTTCTTAGTAAAGGTCACTAACAACCACCCTGGCTTATTGCCAAATCTATGAAGTTTATAGCTATAGTAAAAAAAGATGCTATTGTGTTTTTTCTTGAATAAGTTGGCTTAATGTGGTCTGGGCCACAAAGAAAGCATGCCTATTAGAGGCAGAGGGGGGTATGCTGGTAAATCCTCTTAAGCCTGGTTACTCGCGTCTCCAAATCAAGCAATAGATCCACCACCTGCTGCTCATGTTGACAAATATAAGCGATAACATCTCCGCATAAAAGAACCTTCACGGTCACCCAAAACAAAATTGCATTCGGAGTATGCTTCGCATTAAACAAAGTGTAAACCTGCCATTTCTGAGCTAGACATTTACGAAATTTCATATTTGAGTACAACGAAGCAGGAAAGTTCTACTTTCCACTCCCCCCTGCCCGCAACCCCCCTACTTCCACATCTACCCAGACAGGGAATTTTCGGACACCCCCAACACCCCCATCACAGGTTACAGCTGAAGCTGTTGAGGCTTACAGAACACTTCCCCACACGAGATTTCACTATAAACAGTGCTGTAGGACATCATGGCCAAAAGCTCCAAAGTTCAACCCAAAGCATAGTGAAAGACAAATACAGGGGGTCTTTTATCAACAGCTAGTGAGTGTTAATGCTATTAATTCTCGTCAGCGTGCATTAGCCATTGATAAATGGTCCCCGTAAGGCAATTTTGAAACTCCCCACATTGATGCAAAATCCATGGGTAGAACATGCACTCAGTTTCCCCAAAATAAAGTTTACACATACTTTGACTATGAAAACAGTACATAGGACCTCACCAGTTCTATCTGTAGTCAACCTGGTCAAATCTAGACACACTGTTTCCCAACCCAGCATAAAACGCTGTCTAAGAACATCTAAAAGCTACTGAAAGCACCCACAATGAGAAAGAAAACACACACTCGTACCCATATTGAGACAAGCAATTTTCAAAGTGCAATCAAGGAGCGCTAGTCCTTCCTATCACACCTAGCGTGCTCTGCAAATTGTGTCCAGAAAGCACAGAATGTGGATGTAGCATTCCGCAGAAGCTTGTTTTTAATTACCTCACAAATGAAATCATGCAAGAACAGCCCAAATAAGATTTTCCAACAGTCAAAAATTCATATGAGCTGTGGGCATGAAAGGAAATAGTATAGTATAATCTGTGGTAGGACATGCTTTGACTCCCGGTACTAATCATGGATGATAAATGTGATAGAATTTATCAGCTAAAACTGATGAGATATTCTCCATTAATCTGCATGACTGAAAAGTACAGATACATGTGCCCATGTATGATAAAACACACACACACACACACACACACACACACACACACACACACACACATATCTATATTATCATTTAGTTCAATATCATACAGACTAAGTGGATATAACCCCAATATAATTTACTTGATCTAACAACTCTTTGATCTTAAGGATGTGTTGTGTGGTTGTTTATAAATATCTTGCACAGAAACCAAAGCCCTTCAAGATAAAATTTCACCAACCCATATACTTCCTATAAAATTATAGTTTTGAACCAGTCCCAGCATAAGTAACCAAATGAGGCAAAGGTCTTACTCATAAGTAAATTACGCCTGTCTTTTGGATGTGCAGTGTCTCTGTTTTAAGGTTTATTTTTTTTTTCAGGAAAACAGTTAAATAATTAGCCATTTTTGCTCAGTGTTCCAAAATAAAAATTTGAGCAAAAACAGGTTAAGATGTGCAGTAGAAGTGAAACTTTGAAAGGATCTTTGGGTACCTAAGGAACAGATAACTAACTACTGCCCAGTATCGAATTTGCTTTTCCTTGCAAAAGCAGCTGAATTTTTGGTATTAATACATTTAACTGACCATGTTGAAACAGTTTCTACATTACACCCTAATCAGATGGGTTTCTGTGCTCACTACAGTACAGAAGTTACCCTTGTTGCTCTAGTCACTGCCATTCCGATTGCTTTATCATACAAGTGGACCGTACTCTTGCAATCCATTGATCTTACATCAGCATTTGAATTAGTCGACCATACCTTACTTTTGAAGAGCCTATAGGAAATTGGAATTACAGGCGCAGACTGGCGTTGGCTTAAATCATATCTGATTAACCATTCTTTTCAAGTCTTGTGGCGTGATGTCCTTTCAGATTTCATCCCAATCCATTGTGGACCTCAAGGATCTTTATTAGCTTAGTTCCTATTCATTATCTTCATGGTCCCTTTGGCAACTCTTATAACTGATGCTGGTTTTACACCTTTTATATATATCAATCATATACAAATTTTGGACCAACAACTGCTTTCCAGGCTCCAATAATTTGCATAAGACAACTTCACATATTTGTAAAACCAATAGTAAGGCTCATGCTACATTTTAATTTTTTTAGTTTAGAAGAACTCAGTCCATCGGAGTTGTGGGGCACTCTGTAGTTGTAGCCTCCACTTTCCTATTGTCAATGGTCTTCCTAGAATTTTCTTTTTATTATGTTTTTTCAAATTTTTAATTATACTTTGTTAGTTTTTCACTTTGTTCCAAACAGTTCCAAACAGTTTGGCTGGTATACTGTACTGTGAACTGAAGAGATTTCAGCTTGTCCAGATTGCAGCAGTACATCTGATCTATGATGCTCATCTATGCAATTATGTGTCTCCTTTATTGATAGAACAGCATTGATTGCAAGTTCCTAGTAGGATCTTCAATACAAGATCCTTCTTCCTCCTCATAAGGTCTACTTCAAGGGCTATCTCCCATCCTTCCAGAACTTTATGCTCTAGTAATACCAACATGTCCACTTTTGTATGCTTTGGGACATGACATTTAGCTGCCTTGTTCCTACTTTATGGAATCAATTACCTCAAATTTTTTGCATTGGGACCCTTCTCTAATTGGTTTTAAATCAGACCTTAAGACCTAGCTTTTCCAAAATCCTTCAAATAAATAGTATTGGTTTCTACTGTTATGAATGTCCTAAATTCAGTTGTTGAAGTGCCTTCTCTATTCTTTCCCACACCATTCCTACCAAACAATCTCACCCCAATTCCAAACCCTAAACTGTGGATATTCCCTGATTTTCATATCTAATTCAATCACTTCAAACATGCAAAAAGTTCAAGACCCACTAAGTTTGTCATTTTCAACTCCCTTTATAGTGCACTTACCACTGCACTTACTGCTAACAAAGGACACTAAAAGTTTGGTTCTTCCTACAACCCTCAATGAACTAGTCCACTATAGGCTCTTTCATTCTTTTCCTGCCCTAGCACCCATCTGCCAAGTCCATTTTTTCTCTCTTTATCAAATTCTATTTTCCATGACTTTTTCTTCAAAAAGGTCTCTTCAGTCTGTTCTTCCATTCCTTGTCCTTCCTCTACCACAGTGCTATCTAAATTTTAAGCTTCCCCTCTTTCCTCTCATACTGTTCCTAATCTCATGGTCCCCCTACGTCTTCTGTTGACCCAATCCTTAGTTCCTTCATATAGCTGATTGTCAGTATTAAGTGATCTAATGCACTGATTTTCAACCAAGTCCTTAGGACACATCCATTCATTCTGCCAAGATATTTACAATGGATATGCAGGAGCTAGCTCTGCACACAATAGGCTCTCTTTATAATACATTTAAGGGAAGTTGGATCCATTTTTCAAGAAGAAAAGTGTGAATTAAGCCTTAAGAATGCAAATTGGACCAAATGCATTTTGTAACTATGGCCTGTACTGATTCTGTCTCAGTATATACAATACTTGTAAATAGAAATAGAAACCAGGTCAGCTTTAACAAATGTGCAGAATGGTAAGACAGAACTCACTGAATAGCTAGCTATCAATACAGTCTCACTCACACACACAAAGAGTGACTTGGGCTGCATGTACTACAGCAGGACATGTTTATCCACTCCTACCCTAGCTGAGATAATATTTAACCATCTTTCTGACCTCATGTGCAACTTTCTTTAAATCAGTCACCTTACTTTCTACCTCTTTTTTACTCTCTTACCTATCTATATGTTACATCTTTGCTTTACCCTTCACTATCAATTAAAATGTTCTATTATGTATTGTGTTGACATTGGAAGTAGTATACCATGCCATACTTTGTATTATTATTTGAATATTTTTACTGCTGTAATTGCCTATTGCTCATGTTTGTTCTATTCTTACTGTACACCGCCTTGACTGAATTCCTTCAAAAAGGCAGTAAATAAATCCTAATAATAATAATAATAAATAAATAAATACCTTGAATTTAAAGGTAAGGTCCTCAATATAATTTGTTATGTATCTATTTAGATCTTTGGTCTTCACTTCCAGTCCTCAAGGGTTGCCAACAGGTCAGATTTTCAAAATATTCCTAATGCATATACATTAGAACGATTTGCATGCTTACTACTTCCACTGAATGCAAATCTCTCTCATGCATATCCATTAGGTATATCCTGCAAACCTGACCTGCTGGCAGCCTTTGAGGACTTGGAATGAAGACCATTGATCTAATTTGTTAACAGTACGCAGAACGTAATATATATGCACAAATAAACTGTAAGTGCATGTAGCAATAAGCCGTCAAAAGATTTGCTAGAATATCATGTATATCAATGACAATGGAGGAGTGGCCTAGTTGTTAGAGTGGTGGACTCTGGAACTGAGTTCAATTCCCACTTTAGGCACACACAGCTCCTTGTGACTCTGGGCAAGTCACTTAACCCTCCATTGTCCCATGTAAGCTGCATTGAGTCTGCCATGAGTGGGAAAGTGCGGGGTACAATTGTAACAAAAATAAATATATGAGTGCACTTAAGTCCTTTGTTTTGCTGTCAGTTTGTGAAAGAATCTAATACTTTGTTCCTTACAGTATGAGCAGCAGCAGAGAGGGGTGTACGCTGAACTGGAGTCCTCCTGTGACTACGGTTATCCCACAAGACGATCTGACCAGAATACATCCCTCCAACAACCAAATTTGGATGAAATCTGGCAAAGCACACAGACATCACGGATGACTGAAAGAAAAACAGAGAAAGGGAAAACCTTTAGAGATTTCAGTAGCATTGTAGCATATTTAATGCTCTTTCCTTGGTATGTCCAATTGCATATGATACTCTTATGTTGCTTTGAAGAACCATCACAATTTTTAACCTCTAGAAAAATGTAATTGTAATACAGGAACATCACTATCGGAATTCCATTTTCCAAACTCTGTATCATTTAATTCTAAATATGGAATTCTAAATATTGTACTATGATTGTGTAGTATGAACTGCCAATACCCCTAAAATAAACTTTATAGATCAAGGGCCAGGTAGAATTCTTCCTGTTTCCCATGAAAGTTTTGAAAAAGAACAGTATAAATGGCAGATATTCTTTTATGCTTGCAGGCAACTTCAACTACCTGTCAAAAATTCCTTGAAGTTTGATTGTTAGAATACATCAAGAGAGCACTTTTCATACTGATGACATTGTTGCAGAATCTGCTGGTACACACATACTTTCTCTTTGAAAACTGCCTAAGGAAAAATTACATGCATACACTTGCAGTTCCTTTATCTGCAGGTACTTTTAACAAATAAAACAACCCACATAGTTTTGGAAATTAAAAAAAAACCTAAACACATTGTTGTATTCCTCACCCTAACCCTGTCTCCGGAAATGCCTCCACTCAAAAGTATGTGGGTTGTGGTATAACGTGTACATTTTTATTCTCACCCAAGGTGAACAGTTTTCAAATGTGAATGTGCAGGCTTCAATGTCCTTTTGAATGCATTTTTGTGGAATTTTTTGCCTTCTGGGATCCTAACGCAGTTTTCACGAAACGTTGGCCAATGTTGGCCCGGGGGCACTTCCGCATCTTGAAACCTCCACCAGATATGCTCTGAGTACTTTATTCCAGCCATAAGATATATGATTTTTCTTTGAGCATTGATATTTTGCCTAGTGTACCTTTTGGATGAAGTCACTCTATTTGTGGGAAGGCTTTTGCCGATGATGAAGTAAGGTCTCTTTTTTGAGATCAACCAAAAAGAGTCCAAATCTCCCGCAAAATGCACAAACAACCACAAGAAGAGCGGAAGAAACCAAAAGGACCAG
Source organism: Microcaecilia unicolor (assembly GCF_901765095.1). NCBI lineage: Eukaryota > Metazoa > Chordata > Amphibia > Gymnophiona > Siphonopidae > Microcaecilia > Microcaecilia unicolor. The sequence continues at coordinate 137,152,205 of NC_044031.1, read as the reverse complement.
ACTAAAAACCACCACAGCTCTGTAAAACTGTGTTTCGAGCTACTTTGAGGCTTTTCCTTCCCTGTTTTCTTTTCAAGTTTGCTGTAAAAGATTGCTTTCTGGATTGTTATACTAGAGTTTCATCTTTTGTGGATTACTGAGTGTTTTTGCTTTATTGCGTTTGCAATTCTACACCCATTTTGTCTTTTCAGTTTTCAAATAATACATTTGCAAAGATACAGTACATACCATTTAAATGGCTAAATGGCCTTTGAAAATTCCTTCCAAACATTAGAATGAATATTCAGCTACTAAAATTATCAGATACAAACAAAATGTAAAAGTAATCCATATTACAGTGCTTCCCAATTTCTTCAAGCCAAGCACTCCTTAAGTCGAATACATTTCAACGGAGTACCACCGAACTCTGACCAGTGGAAATTTTAAAATGGACACGTTTATTGTTAAACAGTTAACTAGGCAACATGTGTAACAAATACAGGTCACTGAAACTGGCATATAGAACAAGACAGTTGGCACGATCTGTTATATTTCACTCTCATATAAAACTGTTCTGCCCCTTGACAGGTGGTGTATTATTCTTACAAACTGAGTAACAATTAACAATGAGACTTAGATAGGGGCCTATTTATATAAACAGGAGAAAGGAAATTTTTCCACTTGTGTGAAGTACTTTTTGTATAATTCTGTATTTTTCTTTTTATATTTATAAATAGGACTTAATGAAGCAAGGCACCTTTCTATGCACACACCAGTCTGTCCCCCCCCCCTCTCTCTCTTTCTCTCTCACACATACATCCCACCTGTTCTCAGCCCTTGCTCTTTCTCTCTCACATCCCACCTGCCCTCAGCCCATCTGCCCCCCCTCTCTCTCTATCACTTTCTCTGTCTCAGAAAACTTGTTATTTTTGCTGTTTCATGAGATGAGGAGTTGTAAGATCAACAAGCTCTTCTTGCACCTCAACATACACCAGTTACTGCATAATTTCTAAAACCCTGTTTGATGTTTATGACAAACTAAAATTATATTAAAGTTTTGCTATCACCTCAATAAAGTCAACACACAATCCCTCCACTGTAAAACCCTATCCACAAACTTGAGCAAAAGCAGGTGGAACTTTACGATAACATAAAGGTGCTAACTCCCCCGACTGAAAGAGCAACCTATTACACTGGGTCCTAAAACATTAATGTAACACTTAGTGAGGAAACAGAACATACGGGACTGCTACAAGATCTTTACAAAGAAACTACATGCTAGCAGAAAACCACAACCCTGTTTCACATGTAAGATCTTCAACAAATATTAGATCAGTAAGAGATATAAAGGCAAAAAACTGAACTGGAAACCTCAAGAAGTCAGACTCCGCATGCACAGCAATACTAAAGAAACTGAAATACAAGATATCAGAGATGTTCATTTTACTTTTTTATTCACTTTGGTCTCAGTGTCTCTCTTCAGCTTTCCTCTGTTTTTCCTGCCTTTGCAGGATTTCCTGTCCATTTAACATTTCTTCTCTCTCTATGACCACCATTCATCATTCCTCTGAGTCCCAATCTCTCCTGTCCATCATCCCCCTTCTGTGTCCTTGTCCCTGTCCTTTCCCCGCATTCAGCATCTGCCCTCTGTGTCCCTCTCTCTTCCCGTGATCAGCATTGCCCTTCTGTGCCCCATCCTACCCATTTTCCAGCATTTCCCCTCTGTGTCCCTGTCCCTATGCTCCCTCCATGCCCAGCATTTCTTCTCTGTATCCCTTTCCTCTCCTCTCCCCTTCCCTCTGCCCACAGCCCTTACCCTGGAGCCATTCTCCTTTTCTCTTTCTTGCTCTCCCTGCAGTCCGGCATCTTTCCCTCATTGAGTCCAGTGTCTATCCCCCTCTCTTCCCTCCAATCCAGTCTCTCCCTCTCTCATCCAGCATCTCCCCCACTCCCAAACTCTGGCTTCTCTCTCTCTCTCCATTGCCTCCTCCCAGTCCAGCAACATCTCTCCCTCTCACCTCCCATCCCGGTCCAGTAGCACCTCTCCCTCCTCCCTGTCTAGAAGTACCTCTCCCTCCCCCCCACCTCATCCAGCAGTACCTCTGGAAATTGTTAATGTTTGATGTATTTTTAATAAACATATTTCTAAACAATTAAATAAATATATTCTCCTACATCATGCCCAATTAGGGAGCAAGTCTATAACTGGTTGCATCCAAGGGCTGCAGTATGAATCTATTCTATTAAGAAACCAAGAAGTCTTCTAGGCTCAGTTATAGAATACTAGAGTAGCCTGCTATCAAGGCACTTGAACTTACACAATCCATAGAAATGGTGTAAGTGCATGCATAATTGTGGCAGGGACATGTGTAACTCTGTAATCATTTCAGCCAACCTAAGTATCTGTCATCTGGATGAATGATATTTAACATCATAGGAACTAAGCTCTGGAATGCTTTACTTTTTGAGATGAGTGATTCAAAATGAGAAGATATTTAAAAAAAGAATTGAAAACTTTGTTATTCCAGCAGATTTATGGCATAGATTAATGTCTTTACTGGAATCTTTAGATTAGAGTTTCCCAAACTGTGGGTTGTAACCCCAAATCAAATGGGGTCACAAAACCTACATTTGAGGTCACATCCTAAGTGGGCTCTTCATAGGTATATTATCATTCTGAACCTGCAGAGGGGTCATACAATTTATTTTTGGCCACAATCATAGGGTCACAGCTACATAATGATTAAGAAGCACCACTTTAGATAGAGTTAGATAATAACAATGCAGCTTAACAGCGTTGAATGATTTTATGTTGTAATTTTTTAAAATTATTTTTATAGTTTGTCAATTCAAAGATTATGGATGTATTGTTTTATCTGTTGAGGATTTCAGATCATGTGTACTATAAGTAGTACAAATAAATAAACATAGTACGTTATTCACATAAGTAAGCATCCTGCCATTGTCCTACGCATGCTCTTCACCTGGATACACTTCTTGTAAATACGTACTAACCCCCTGATTCTATAATAGTTGACAAAAATTGTGCATTCAAATTTAGGCGCGTCCCTGATTTCTGTGCACAATTTAATTGAATAATGAGCCAATCAGTGCCAATAATTGGCTTTTTCATAAACAATTATTGTCACTAATTAGATTTAATTAGGATTTACCCACATAAAGTTAGGTGTGGGATCCGTGCCTAAAATTTATGTGTGGCCAAAAAAGGGGGTGTGGAAATGGGAGGGTCATAAGTACATAAGTACATAAGTAATGCCATACTGGGAAAAGACCAAGGGTCCATCGAGCTCAGCATCCTGTCCACGACAGTGGCCAATCCAGGCCAAGGGCACCTGGCAAGCTTCAGCGGTATGGTTTTCAGTTACACACGTAATTGTAGAATAACAGTGCTCCACGTGTAAATTTAGGCACAGGCATTTGCACCATGTTTTCGTTGGTGCAAACGGCGCATAAATTTACATGTGACCTCTCTGCTTAAGCGTTAATTCTATAAACCATGCTGAATGTTGGACATGGCTTATAGAATACTTCTTAAGCAGGTTTTTTCTGCACTAATCTTTTTAGACACCAAATATAGAATCTAGCCCTATAGAGCTATAATTTGGTGCCTCCAGTTAGGCATGCTGATGCTGTATGCTGTGCAGCAAGGGGTCCTTTTACTAAAGTGCGCCAAAAAATGACCTGAGATAGTATAGGTGCATGTTTTGGGCGCGCGCAGAATCATTTTTCAGTGTACCTATAAAAATGCCGAAAACGGACGTGTGCCAAAAATGAAATTACCGCAAGAGCCACGCAGTAGCCAGGCGGTAACTCCATTTTGGTGCTCGTTGGGCATGCATAACGCTTACGCGGCTTAGTAAAAGGACCCCCCAAATCTTTAACAGGAGCTGTGCACCAAGATGCCATGACAGAATACTAGCGCAAACCCGACTTGGCATGCCTAAATGTAGGAGCAACCATTTATGCCAGGTCAAGGGCAGGTGTAAATGAGTGTGATTAAGCGTGCCACACAAAGTACATTAATTATAGTATTCTGTAAGTTGCATGTGTAAGTTGGAGACATGTCCATTTTCCACCCATGTTTTACCCTCATGAATGCTCCCTTGCAGTTAACACACTGTAGCAATTACACGCTGTCTTATAGAATAGTGTGTAGTCACTCAAGCACATAAGTGCTGCTTTTTCTGTGCACTTACATATATAAGGCATACATAACTGCAAATATTGTTATAGAATTATGTTATGTGAAGCAGGTATGTGCAGAATAGTGCTTATGTGCCTGCAAATAGGTAGGAAAATGTGGGATACAAATGTAACAAATAAACAAAACAAATACTAGTATTTACACGCACAAACATGTGTAAATGCTAATATTTTAAACATTTATGTGTAAATGTGAGTGTTTAGGTTATAGAACTGCCCCTTTATTGGTCCCTCCTCAGGCACACAGAAACATACAAAAGTGGAGTAATGAAAACAATAAAGCATAAAGTCCATAAATATAACATAAGGTGACAATAAAAAAATATATTAAATGTGCTCAAAATATGTACAATCCTTGAGCTCCATTGTGGTGTGCAACCCCTCTGCTCGCCTACATTTCTCATTTCTCTTCCTCTGGCCAGGTTCTGCACCCTCTCTGCTCCTCTGTAAATGTCTTTCAACTGGCGGCCTCTCTCCAGCATCTTCTTAAATACTTTAAATGCTGCTAGCTTTGTGCAGTAGAAGGCAGATGATATTTTCTGACCTTCATTCCTGCTCCTTCTTTTACTCATGTATAGATTCTCACACACTGCAAGTCTCTTCTCCCTGTTCCTGGGATTCTCTCCTTCTCTCATTCACCACACGCATGACCCCACTGGACCAGGAAAGCAGGGGACACCCCAAGTTGGCTCCTATCTCCCATCAATTCGAATTCAAATTTATTTATAGCTCACCTGTCGTAAGATTTCTAAGTGAGTTACAGTAATGTACATTCATAGTAATAAAAGACAGGCTTGTATTATCCCCTGAATTCTATATATGGCACTAAAAATTGTGCATGGATTTTTGGGCGCATGCCCAAATTCCACATGAAATGTAATTGCTTAACCAGTTAATCAGCACCAATTCTTGGGCTCTAACAATCAATTATTGGTACTGATTGGCAACAATTTATAATTATATGCACAGCTTGCTACCTTTTGTTCTGTAACAATGTGTGCATTAATTTTTTAGCTCACAATAGAAAAGGGGGTGTGGCTATGAGAGGAACATGGTGGGGTTAGGGATGTTCATAAAAGATAGATGCAGAATTATAGAATTCAAAGCGATTCACGCCTAATTCAGGTGTGAAGATTTGCACCAGGTTTGAAGCTAAACCATGGGCAACAAAATGGTACTATCCAAACAAGAAAATAGAAAGAGCAAAACAGAGAAAAAGAAAACATGAGTCAATCAGATAAGTCTTCATGTAGCTAAAAAGGCTTTCACAAACAGATGCGCTTTTAGCAGCTGCCTGAATTGCTCTCAGGTATCCGAGTAAAGCATTCCACAAGGATGGGTGAAGGGGGCACCTATATGTGGGTACAGTGGGTTTCAGGTGAGTTTTGGAGGGCTCACAGTTTCCACCACAAGTGTAACACGTAGGGGGAGGTATGGGCCTGGATCCACCTATCTGCAGTGCACTGCACCCACCACTAGACTACTCCAGGGACCTGCATGCTGTTCTAATGGACCTGAGTATAACATCTGAGGCTGGCATAGAGGCTGGAAATCACATTTTTTGGGGGTGGGAGGGGGGAATCATTGACCACTGAGGGAATCATCCCTGATTCCCTCCAGTGGTCACTTAGGGCACCTTTTTGTGCCTTATTCATTATAAAAACAGATCTAGCTCAAAATGTCTTAGTTTTAGATCTGTATGGGTTTGCTTTGTTCCATTATGGCTGAAAACCGTCCAAGTCTTAGAATGCCCAACTCCTGCCCTTAACACGCCCCCAACACACTCCCTTGATATTTGGACACACTGCAGACGAAGAAAAACATCTGAAAACTAGGTTTCAAGAATACTGATTTGGATGTTTTGGTGAGAAAAACGTTCAAATGCTGCTTTATGCCACTTTTTAGCTGTTTTTCTCTTTTGAAAATGAGCCCCATATAACCTAAGAGATAAACTGGTGCATACTGTATATATCACTACCTATCTGTAAAAAGATGAGTTTTTAAAAGTTTTCAATACAGCCCATATGACTGGGTTGATCTAATACACAATGGTAAGCTATTCCAGATTTTTACACCTTGATATAAGAAAGAAGATTCCAAATATGATTTTCTATGTATTTTCCTAACAGATGGATAGTTAAGTTTTAAATATCGTTCTTTTTTAGCTGTATAGAAAAAGGTGGAAAATTCTAGATAATTAGCCAATTGTTTCGAGCTATCTTTGTAAAGTGACATATATTAAACAAGCTATCATATTTCATTCGAGTTTGCCCTAAGCCAATGCAAGTTATGCAATAATATTGTAGCCTTCTGATATTTACCCAGTTCAAATACTTTCTTAATTAATTTACATGAGATACCACTATTTAAGGAATTACAATAGTCTAAATATGGAGGAAGGACAGCCTGAGCCACACTTCTGAAACTATGTGGATGTAACATTGCTCGTATGGCCGTTGTCTAAGATGAAAAATATATTTCTTCGTAAGAGCTTTCAACTGTAATTCAAAGGCCAAACCTGAATCAACCAACACTCCAAGAATTTTGGAGTGGTTTTCTATCTGCAGGTCCTCTCCCGAATCAAGCATAAAATATTTTATTGGTAATAGATCATAAGAACCGCCCCTGTCGCCCCTGCCTAAGAATGGCCCTGTGGCCTAGATTGGCTATAAGGGTGAGCTCAGTGATAGGCATGGCAGCCGTTTCTGAGGGGGGGGGGGGAGGAACAGCTGCATTGCTGCCTGGGAGGCTCTTCCTTCACCCCTTCTTCCCCCTTAGGTAGGGTCATGACCCTACAGGGGTCCTCCTCCTCCTCCTGGATATCTCTGTGCTGGGTGCAACCCTATCGTGGGGTGAGGGGCACCTTCCAGGGCCATTACCACTTCCACCCATGCCCTCTCAGCTGCTGGATGGTCTGGGGCAGGTTGTGCGCCATATGGAGGGTGACACGTGCATTTAAAAGATTTGTAATTGAGATCAACACATCATACATGGCTTGCACAGTGGTGCACCTGACTCTCGGTAAGCAGGGACTGAGACAGCTGGGGGCTGCTGCTTGTTGCCCGGGGGACATCTCTGATCTGTGGCACCAATGAGATGACATAGCAGGGAAACCCAGAGCCACCCATGTGATTTCTGTTTGTCCACTGAGAGGGCTTGCGGGCCCTCGGTGACCAGACACTGGCTGAGAGGTACTATATTTCTGCACTGTTGAATGGCTGGGGAAACTGTTGCAGCTCTTTTCAGGGATGTGGATGTGTCCCCATGCCTATGTGGTCAACAGCTGGCTGGGAGATGGCAGGGAACCCTGTTTGATCCTTCCATCCTTCTGGCACCTGTGCTGGGACCCCCCTGAGTAAGGCACTTTATATACTGCAAGGTAGGAAACCTAGGTTTGGGGACATCTATCTGTGATCTAATCAGGCTAGCTGGCTTGGGGCCCTCACACATGCCAGGGGCTGCACATGGGCATGATCTTGGGGTGAGCAGAGGGAAGGGGGGAGGTGTTGGTTACCTCATAGGTGGTAATTACCCTAAGGAGGCGTTTATGTACCTTGCTGACAAGATGGCAAGTAATTATAAGAGAGCAGTCACAGGCCTTCCTGGAGGTGTAGTCAGGGCAGAGCAGGGGTAGATTTATGTTGCAGATACGTATTTCAGTGCACGTGCAGAGTACATTAACACATTTCCATTTGCTTTGGATCAGACATAAATGTGTGTGGTTGACATCTGCACATTATTAGGGCTGGTTCTGAGTAACTAATACACCTATGTTACCTTTCCAAAACAGGCTTAAAATAGACATTTTTGAAATCTCACATAGGTGCCATGTTACAAATTTGAGCTCCAAATGAAAGAAGGTAAGGAGTGGCCCAGTAGCTAAAGCAGCAGGATGAAAACTAGGGAAGTCAGGGTTCAAATCCTTCTTCTACCATTGCTTAAACCTTGGTCGTCATTTTCACCTTCTTTTGCCTCATGTACAGCTTAGATTGTAAGTCCACTTGGACAGGAAAAAAGCTTGTGTGCCTGCTTGTATGTCACCTTGAGCTTACATTTGGAAAAGGCAAGTAATTAACTCTAAAGATCCAACATAAGGCAAATAAACCAGAGGATTTAAACATATCATGATTATACTATTGTACGTATGCCCTCACTAAATCTGTTTGGTTAGACTTTAGAGTTCTAAAAAGCCTAAACTGAAGCAAGCAAGCCACAACAAGGTATCCAGTCTTCACAAAGCAAACAGGAGTTTATACAAGGTAGAGGAGCCATGCAGATACTGCATTTCAAATGTCGTGCCTTCCTGATTAGAAGGTCTTTGAATTTAAACATCCAAAAGGCAGCAGCTGGATGCTAAAAATATAAACGGTTTAAATATGGTTTTCATAAAGTCTGAAAATAACCTTCAACTAGGACATGGAACTGAAAAAAGAAACCAATGCACTGCTTCTTGTTTTACACATTGTGCTGAAATAATTCATGGCCCCTTCCCCTGCCCCCCCCCCCCCCCCCAAATGGAAACTCTCCTGTTCCCCTAAGGTTAATGAATACCGGAGAGGTGTAGATTATTCCTGATCTAACATAATCTAAGAACGAAGCAACTCTTGTTTTAGAAGCTGTCTTTATGAACTTTGTCCCACCCTCCCCTCCTCCACTGGGGAGTATGTTCAGATAACATTCATCTGCAACCAGTTTTAAATCTATAATTTGGAAAGTCTGTGAGTCCTGTGACAAGTACAGGAAGGAAAACGCTGTGGAAAACTGTTACATGCATGAGGAGCTCTCATAGGGTTTTGTTTAGCAGTGTATCCGCTGCTTTTGGGATTTTGGTGGGTGGTTTAAGTTCATCAGGAATTACCTTCCAATGCTATGTGTGGCATTAGTACCGGAGAACTTCAGTGTTTTAAAAATGATTTCCAAAGCACATTTTAGCATGAATTCAGCAGTTCTTTATAAACTGTTTTGTTTGAAAGCCTGGAGCTGACATTCATGACTGTCTTTAAAAAAAATGTAAAGTTAAGGGAACCTAAAAACATGATAAGTTATTCCTACAGAGGGCAATATTTAAAAAAACTCTAATGCTGGTATGCCTACATACAAAGTCCCAGCTTTGTCCAAGTATTAACTCTATGAGGCAGGCACGGATTCAGTACATGCGATCAATTATCAATAAGTTCTGGCAGACCACACCCTGATACAGCATTTACGAAACAGGCCACATGTTGGTGGGGACGTCCGTGCTCTGCAAAATGTGAAAATAAGTTTGAAGAGATTTTATTGTTGAACATTTTAAAGCAATTTCTATAGAAGAGAGATGTTTCTACAAAAGAGAGATGTGTTTGCATAAGGCAAAGAAAATGTTTTGAAATCGGTGGAATCATTGAAAATAATATTTAAGACTTTAAGAAATATTTTTGTGGTATTTGGAACTGAATTTGAAAAAAATTTGAATTAATACTTGGACGCAGCTGGGACTTTGTTTGAAATTCAAGTACCCCCTGATTTATTTTTGACCGTTAAATTGGTATGCCTAAATAGGCATTTAAAATTCCTCTTATATTACCCCGCACATACAAGTATGTACTACGATAAACAGGCATGTACTTGTATGTGACCCAAATGTAGGCATCTTAGAGGAGGAACTTGGGCATGGGTGCAGTCTGGAATGACGTGCATTTATAAAATACGCAATCAAATACATACTTCAGCTGGGTATATAGAGGAGCGTAGTTATCAAAGTGGGTTACCATTAAGTCATGTTATTTTACCACTAACTTGTGCTATTTTAGCACAGGTTCCATTTTATGTAGAGACCTAGTTACTAAGAACCAGTGTATTTTTTCTAGCGAAAAAGGTGCCGGTACTCAAATGCTAAGCCACCCTTCAGGAGTGGGGTATCACTGAGGGACCCACCCCACAGCAGCCAGCCCCCTGCAACCAGTCACAGAATCTATGAGAAGACAGAATTGGTGTGTAGAGCCTGAGCTCTTTCATTTTAAAACTAGGGGACCATGGGTCAATTTTAGCAGACAATGGAAAAGGTGCCAGTACTCAGTACCCCTAAGTACCCCCCCTCAAAAAAGCCCTGCTAATAACTGAAGTTAACAGTAAAATAACCTGATGGAATGGTAGAACACATTGATAACGTCACCCCTTAAACTAGCTTCCAGGCTGGTCCAAATATAACGATTGCATTCTGGCCACGATTTTGGTTGCTTTTCTGCTGTTAAAATTACTTTTACAAAGCCCAGTTTGAAAAAAAAAAAAAAGAGCCTCTAAATTGGGATACTCATGTTTTAATGTGTATTTTACAAAAGGCTCACTGAATGCAGAGCTGTTGGTAAAATATGTATAAGGTCACAGGAAAAATATGTTTATTTGGCAGCATATACAGGACAAATAAACAGTTTATAAAAAACATGCTCAAAGCGAGAGTCACTTCACTAGAGAGTTTCTCTATGTATGCAGCAGATTTTGCTGTCTGTGTGTGGATTTTACTATACTGTATGTCTGAAGAAAGCAAATTAAGAAGCATTGCTCCAAAACTCAACTGTTTCTGTTTGAGGTGGTTTTGAACATCAGAGAAGTATGTGCAATTCCCCTCTCAGTCACTCCTCCAAACCCCATGTCCAAATGACTTGACAGTTAGCTGTGCCTCAGAGCAGCTATAAATGCCAATAAGGAAATTTGTTATTCTTTCCAACACAATGGAAGTTGGAAGGAATTATACAAAAGGGGATGACTTTGAGGGGCATAATTGAATGAAAACGTCGATCACCATGGGCGTTTATCTCCGAGAACGGGTCCGTGAAGGGGCGGACCGAACCGTATTTTCGAAAAAACTAGATGTCCATGTTTTATTCGACAATTTGTGAGCTGGGCGTTTTTGTTCTTCAGTGATAATGGAAAATGAAAGCGCCCAGCTCAAAAACGAATAAATGCAAGGCATTTGTTCGTGGGAGGGGCCAGGAGTCGTAGTGCACTGGTCCCCCTCACATGCCAGGACACCAACTGGGCACTCTAGGGGGCACTTTTACAAAAAAAAAAAAAAAAAAGTAAAAGAGCTCCCAGGTGCATAGCACCCTTCCCTTGTGTGTTGAGCCCCCCAAATCCCAAATCCCAAATCCCAAATCCTCAAAACCCACTGCCCTAGACGTCTACACCATTACTATAGCCCTAAGGGGTGAAGGGGGGCACCTACATGTGGGTACAGTGGGTTTGGGGGGGTTGGACAACTAAGCATTAAGCAGCACAATTGTAACAGGTGGGGGGATGAGCCTGGGTCCACCTGCCTGAAGTCCACTGCACCCCCTAACAACTGCTCCAGGGACCTGCATACTGCTGCCAGGGAGGTGGGTATGACATTTGAGGGTGAAAATAAAAAGTTGTGAAACATCATTTTTTGTGGTGGGAGGGGGTTAGTGACCACTGGGGGAGTCAGGGGAGGTCATCCCCGATTCCCTCTGGTGGTAATCTGGTCATTTAGGGCACTTTTTGGGGCTGTATTCCTGAAAAAACAGGGTCCAGGAAAAGTGCCCTAAATTCTAGCTACAAATGCATACTTTTTTTCCATTATTGGCGAAAGGCGCCCATCTCTGTTCGGGTGATAACCACGCCCCAGTCCCGCCTTCACCACGCCTCCGACACGCCCCCATCAACTTTGTACGTTTCCGCGATGGAGTGCTACTACTACTATTTAGCATTTCTATAGCGTTACAAGGCATACGCAGCGCTGCACAAACATAGAAGAAAGACAGTCCCTGCTCAAAGAGCTTACAATCTAATAGACAAAAAATAAATAAAGTAAGCAAATCAAATCAATTAATGTGAACGGGAAGGAAGAGAGGAGGGTAGGTGGAGGCGAGTGGTTACAAGTGGTTACGAGTCAAAAGCAATGTTAAAGAGGTGGGCTTTCAGTCTAGATTTAAAGGTGGCCAATGATGGGGCAAGACGTAGGTTGAAAAGTCCAAGTTCGGCTTTCGATTATACCACGTTATTCGTTTTTGGGAGATAAACGCCTATCTCCCGATTTAGGTCGCAATATAGGCGTTTTTGTCTTTCGATTATAAGCTGGTTTGTCTGTTAGAGGCAAAATAACTTCAAAAATTAACAGAATGGAATCAAATTTGGCATGAAGGAAAACCTTAATGAAGGCATTTTAAGTTTGAAAATAGCTAGATCAGACTAGTGGCTTAGAGAAATATGCCTCCTCCCTCCAAAATAAATGGTTCAATGCATTTCCCTGGAAGACATAGTTCAAGCATCTGCAACATAAAAAGTTAAGATTTGATGAAACACTGAAAGAATTTCCTAACTGCTAACTACCTCTCCTTTGTTTCTACTGCCCCTCCACTTATCTCTCATGTCTACAACTATTTCACCACCCCCAAAACACCCTCCTGCAAGTATCCCACTGCCTCCAAGCAGTCCCATTTACCAAACTAACCCTCAAAACTATCCTATGACTCCCAAACTGCCTCAGTCCCCATAATTACATAATTCCTCTACCAACCCGAAAACAACCCCTGCAACTATCCCACCAACCTTAATCAGTCCTAAAACTCATATGAAGTCTTGAAACAATATAAAACAAAAAATGCTTAAGGGCCAGTGACGATATTGGGGATCCATATTCAGAATGGCAGAAAAGATTTAAGACAATCTGAATCCCCTTGGGCCCTGTTTACTAAGCTGCACTAGAGGCGCGTTAATGGTTTTAGCGCACGCTAACCATTAGCACATGCTAATTGTGTAGGCACCCACAATATTCCTATAGGTGCCTACACAGTTAGCACGCGCTAATTTTGTGCACGCGCTAAAAACACTAACGTACCTTAGTAAAAAGGGCCCTAAATGCTAGCACAGTGCGTTAGTGTTTTTAGCGCACCTACACTTAGTGCACACACTAACCATGTAGGCACCAATAGGGATATTGTAGGCACGTACATGGTTATCACGTGTTAAAAATGTTAACGCGCCTATAACGATGCTTAGTAAACAGGGCCCCTAGTGAGGTCTGCAAAAAAAAAAAATTTTCATATATGCTTTATATAAAGGTCTTTCTCCTGAATTGCAAAGACAAGAATTAGGCACATTTTTAAAAAATGTAATTACGTTTTACTCCTGCCAAATCAGGTTCCTCTGGTCTCTTTGCTCCTCCCAAACCATGGATGATCTGGCTCTCCCAGAGTGTCTATGTTTGATGGCTGAGGGTAAAATTTGGCAGGAGAACTGAAACCTCAGCTTCTCCTACTAAATTTTAACCAAATCTGTCCACGGATACATATGGCGAAACAAACAGCTGCCAAGTGCAAAGTGCAAAGTGCTTTCCTTTGATGAAATTTGACTACAGATAACCTACCAAATATAATGCAAAATCATAACAATAAACAAATCTGAAACTCAGCAAGACTGTTTCAGTAATGATGTACATTGTAAAGGAGTTTCTTTGCTTATGTTTATTTATTGAACTACGTTCATTCTACACTAACAGATTTCTGTCAAGCAGCAGCTCAGTGTTTTCCTGCCCCTTCCTCTTCAATAAAATAAAGGTTATCTCTGGCCAGGAAATTGTTTATTATAGGAAATCCAGAGTTTGACCATTAAGAAAAAGTGGATATCCGTTGTTGGTTAAAAAAATATATATATATAAAATAAACTTTTAAAACCAAATGCCAAATTCATGTTTAATTAAAAAAAGATCATATCTGCAGAGACATGGCTTGTGTTGACATCTCTCGCTTTGAATTACATGGGTATGGATAGGAGGGAACAGATTGCTTTATTGAAAAAAGAGGGAGTGGAAAAAAACTGTTCCAGTCTGACAGGAAAGAGTGTAGGCTGTATTAACTCTGGGGCTTGTTTAAACATGAAGGATTAATGGTGAAATGGGAGGGAAGAACTGTGAATGTCTCCAGTTTGGGAGCTTCAGAAATGTTTTGGGTTTCTGGGAATGTCTCACCCAACCACATAAAAGCTGTACCAAGAGACTCAGCCACACGACTGCTCTAAATCTAAAGCTGATTCTGGCCTACTTATCCTTGCAAAACCCACATACTCCTGATAGGCAGCCACAAATTCAATTAAATTTTATAGAAAAAGCACTGAGTCTTTTGAAAAAAAAAAAAGAAGACAAAAACTCATCTGTATTTTTGCAATTTTAAAATAGTTGTATATCTTTTCTCTTACAAGTATATTGTGCCCTTCTCTGTCTTTCTGAACAGCCTGAATTACTAAGAACATAACAATAGATATACTGGGTCAGACCAATGGTCCATCTAGCCCAGTATCCTGCTTCCAACAGTGGCCAATCCAGGTCATAAGTACCTGGCAGAAACCCAATTAGTAGCAACACTCCATACTACTAATCCCAGGGCAAGAAGCGGCTTCCCCCATGTCCATCTCAATAATAGACTATGGACTTTTCCTCCAGGAATTTGTCCAAATCTTTTTTAAACCCAGATATGCTAACCACTGTTACCACATCCTTTGGCATGAGTTCCACAACTTAAGTATTCTTTGATTGAAAACTATTTCCTCCTATTTGTTTTAAAAAGTATTTCCATGTAACTTCATTGAGTGTCCCCTAGTCTTTGCACTTTTTGAAAGAGTAATAAATCAATTCACTTTTATCTGTTCTACTCCACTCAGGATTTTGTAGACCAAAATCATATCTCCCCTCAGCTGTCTCTTCTCCAAGCTGAAGAGCCCTAACCTCTTTAGCCTTTCCTCATATGAGAGAAGTTCCATCCCCTTTATCATTTTGGTCAATCTCCTTTGAACCTTTTCTAATTCCGCTATATCTTTTTTGAGATACAGCAACCAGAACTCAATGTAATACTTAAGGTGAGGTTGCACCATGGAAACATAATAACATAAGAATAACCATACTGGGTTAGATCAATGGTCCAACTATCCCAGTATCCTGTTTCCAACAGTGGCCAATCAAGGTCACAAGTACTTGGCTGAAACCCAAATAGTAGCAACATTCAATGTCAGGGCTGCCGAGGGGGGGGGGGGGGGCAAAATTACCCGGGCCTGGCTTCCAAGGGCGGGCCTAGGCTCAGGCCTGGTGCTGGCAAGCTTCTTCCTGCCTGCTTCTGAGTCTGTCCTCTCATGCTCCTGCGTGCTGTGCCGCCCAGGATTTGGATGATTACATTAACATGAAATCGTGCTAATGCAATCATCAGGTCCAAACTCCCAACACACAGGAGCACTGGAGAAGGAGAGGACAGAACAAGGGAGCAACGCAGCAGTGACTCAGAGACAGAAAGGTGTGGGTGGCTCGGGGAAGGGGAGGGAGGCACACATGGCAGTCCAGTCCTGTCCCAGACCCGGCTCATCTCTCGGTGGCCCTTTTCCACGCTACCAATCC
Organism: Microcaecilia unicolor; assembly: GCF_901765095.1. Taxonomy (NCBI): domain Eukaryota; kingdom Metazoa; phylum Chordata; class Amphibia; order Gymnophiona; family Siphonopidae; genus Microcaecilia; species Microcaecilia unicolor. Next base: position 137,136,628 of record NC_044031.1, on the reverse strand, counting down.
CAGGGCAAGCAGTGGCTTCCCCATATCCATCTCAATAACAGAATATGGACTTTTTCCTCCAGGAACATGTCCAAACCTTTTTAAAACCCAGATATGCTAACCGCTATGCACTGATATGGAAGAACACCCAAACAAGCTAATTAATTAGTAAAGATATTGCACAGCTTTCTATAAAATACCACAGGATTTACACAATAAAATTATGCAATTTTTCTTTTTGTGTGGATGATCAAAAATTTAGCATTCTGACTGCATCACTTGTCGACCTACACACCAATGGGGTTCTTCTATATAGTAGGCATGCACCAGTTACATGTGTAAGGGGTCCTCTTTCAAAGCTGCGGTAAGTGCTAGCGTGTGCTTACCGCAGCTTAAAACGGCTTACTGCAGGACGCACACAGGCATCCCAAATGTGTGCATGCTATCCGCGTACTAAAAATATCTTTTATGTTTTGGGCATGTCTGGGGGGGGGGGAGAGAGTGGGTTTGTCTGTGCTAATCAGTTCATGCACCTACATCACTGTGCGCTAATTAATTAGTGCAGGATTAGCCTGTGAGCCCTTACAACCTACAAAATGGGTGGCGGTATGTGCTCGTGCGGTAATTCTTTTTAATGGCCAAGCGCTGATGACATTAGTGCTTGGCCATTAATACCAGAATTAGAACATCAGGATAGGAGTGCGCCAAGGCCACATTCTACTGCAGTTTTGTAAAAGGACCGCTACACGTTTAGAATACTAGTATATATGTGTACACATACTAAAAGGATGTCTCAGCGCTATGGTGGCAGTTCTAGAACCCATGTGGGGTGCATTTATTCTATAATGGCATCTGGGCACCCGGATTCTGTAATACCAGCGTAAACAGGCTTTGGCAGGCCTTCAATTTAGGCACCCACAGTTACACTAGCTTTAGAGCTGGCATAACTGAACACTCCTAAATGGGGTAAAGGTGGGCATAACTTACAGTATTCTATAAGTTGCATATGCAATATCGAGACATCAGCGGCGTACCGAGGGCGGGGTGGTGGGGGCGGTCCACCCCAGGTGCACGCTGCAGAAGGGGTGCAGGGAGCAGCTGCGTGGCTGTCGGCTTCGCCGGTTCCCTAATCATTGAGTTACTCCTCCACATCCATGTTTACACCTTCTCCAAAGATGGGGTAAATTTGTATGTGTATTCTATGTGTGTACCTGTGAATTTTATAATACACAAAAGTACATTGTAGCTCTGCCTCCGCTCCACCCAGACTATGCCACTGAAAAGGCCTATGGTGGTCCTTATAGCAGCAGAAGTGATCTCACGTAGTTTTGACATGCATACATCCTCACACAATTTACAAGAGCGCTTTTCTGCATCTAAAACAGGCTTTATAGTTGGAAAATGTTTTATTAAATTAGTCCCAAAGTGCTCATGTGCAATAAGTGTAACTACCTGAAAAAGTTTAGCATGCATGCAGCAGATTGTGAAATGCCTTATGCTACATAAGTACATAAGTACATAAGTAGTGCCATACTGGGAAAGACCAAAGGTCCATCTAGCCCAGCATCCTGTCACCGACAGTGGCCAATCCAGGTCAAGGGCACCTGGCACGCTCCCCAAACGTAAAAACATTCCAGACAAGTTATACCTAAAAATGCGGAATTTTTCCAAGTCCATTTAATAGCGGTCTATGGACTTGTCCTTTAGGAATCTATCTAACCCCTTTTTAAACTCCGTCAAGCTAACCGCCCGTACCACGTTCTCCGGCAACGAATTCCAGAGTCTAATTACACGTTGGGTGAAGAAAAATTTTCTCCGATTCGTTTTAAATTTACCACACTGTAGCTTCAACTCATGCCCTCTAGTCCTAGTATTTTTGGATAGCGTGAACAGTCGCTTCACATCCACCCGATCCATTCCACTCATTATTTTATACACTTCTATCATATCTCCCCTCAGCCGTCTCTTCTCCAAGCTAAAAAGCCCTAGCCTTCTCAGCCTCTCTTCATAGGAAAGTCGTCCCATCCCCACTATCATTTTCGTCGCCCTTCGCTGTACCTTTTCCAATTCTACTATATCTTTTTTGAGATACGGAGACCAGTACTGAACACAATACTCCAGGTGCGGTCGCACCATGGAGCGATACAACGGCATTATAACATCCGCACACCTGGACTCCATACCCTTCCTAATAACACCCAACATTCTATTCGCTTTCCTAGCCGCAGCAGCACACTGAGCAGAAGGTTTCAGCGTATCATCGACGACGACACCCAGATCCCTTTCTTGATCCGTAACTCCTAACATGGAACCTTGCAAGACGTAACTATAATTCGGGTTCCTCTTACCCACATGCATCACTTTGCACTTGTCAACATTGAACTTCATCTGCCACTTGCACGCCCAATCTCCCAGTCTCGCAAGGTCCTCCTGTAATCGTTCACATTCCTCCTGCGACTTGACGACCCTGAATAATTTTGTGTCATCGGCGAATTTAATTACCTCACTAGTTATTCCCATCTCTAGGTCATTTATAAATACATTAAAAAGCAACGGACCCAGCACAGACCCCTGCGGGACCCCACTAACTACCCTCCTCCACTGAGAATACTGGCCACGCAATCCTACTCTCTGCTTCCTATCTTTCAACCAGTTCTTAATCCATAATAATACCCTACCTCCGATTCCATGACTCTGCAATTTCTTCAGGAGTCTTTCGTGCGGCACTTTGTCAAACGCCTTCTGAAAATCCAGATATACAATATCAACCGGCTCCCCATTGTCCACATGTTTGCTTACCCCCTCAAAAAAATGCATTAGATTGGTGAGGCAAGACTTCCCTTCACTAAATCCGTGCTGACTTTGTCTCATCAGTCCATGTTTTTGTATATGCTCTGCAATTTTATTCTTAATAATAGCCTCCACCATCTTGCCCGGCACCGACGTCAGACTCACCGGTCTATAATTTCCCGGATCTCCTCTGGAACCCTTCTTAAAAATCGGAGTAACATTGGCTACCCTCCAGTCTTCCGGTACTACACTCGATTTTAGGGACAGATTGCATATTTCTAACAGTAGCTCCGCAAGTTCATTTTTTAGTTCTATTAATACTCTGGGATGAATACCATCAGGTCCCGGTGATTTACTACTCTTCAGCTTGCTGAACTGACCCATTACATCCTCCAAGGTTACAGAGAATTCGTTTAGTTTCTCCGACTCCCCCGCTTCAATATTCTTTCCGGCACCGGTGTCCCCCCCAAATCCTCCTCGGTGAAGACCGAAGCAAAGAATTCATTTAATTTCTCCGCTATGGCTTTGTCCTCCCTGATCGCCCCTTTAACACCATTTTCGTCCAGCGGCCCAACCGACTCTTTGGCCGGTTTCCTGCTTTTAATGTATCTAAAAAAATTTTTACTATGTATTTTTGCTTCCAACGCTAATTTCTTCTCAAAGTCCTTTTTTGCCCTCCTTATCTCCGCTTTGCATTTGGCTTGGCATTCCTTATGATCTATCCTGTTACTTTCAGTTGGTTCTCTTCTCCACTTTCTGAAGGATTGTTTTTTGGCTCTAATGACTTCCTTTATCTTACTGTTTAGCCACGCCGGCTGACGTTTAGTCTTTTTTCCCTTTTTTCTAATACGTGGAATATATTTGTCCTGAACCTCCAGGATGGTGTTTTTAAACAGCATCCACGCCTGACGCAAGTTTTTTACTCTGCGAGCTGCTCCTTTCAGTCTTTTTTTCACCATTTTTCTCATTTTGTCGTAATCACCTTTTCTATAGTTAAACGCTAGCGTACTTGATTTCCTAGTTTCACTTCCTTCAATGCCAATATCAAAACCGATCATATTATGATCACTGTTATCAAGCGGCCCTCGTACCGTTAGTCAGTGAGCTAGTTATCATAGGGGATTTCATCTCCCCCCCCTAAAGATTACCTCCCCTATGAACACCTTTTAAGCAATCTAGGTCCTGATATTCCTAATCCATGGAATGTCTCCAATAAACAAGTTCTCACACAAACCTCCCCCAAGATCAAGCTTCTGCTACCTTTCTGTGAAGGTCAGACATCCCATATGAAATCCTAACCTCTGCCCACAGTCCTAACCCCTTACCCACCACCCACCCCTCCAGACTGAATCCCTTACATTCCAAACTCACCAGCAGGAGAGACAGAATAGACCTGGTGCTGGTACCACTGCAGCCACTGAAGGATGCTATCTGGTGGCATTTCACTGTTTTCATACGAGAGTGATGAAAAGCCGCTAGGCACGTGGCTTAGTAAAAGGCAGTGGCGTAGCCACAGGTGGGCCTGGGTGGGCCCTAGGGCTCAAGCCCACCCAACAGTAGCACATGTTTAGCGGTAGCTGGTGGAGATCCCAAGCTCTGTCAGCTGAAGACTTTCCCCTGATAGTAACAAAATTCTACTCTCCACAATTCTGGCACCTGCGCATGCTCAGTTTTCAACGCATGCCTGCTGCAGACTGCCAAGGTGGAAAGAAGCATTTCCATGCCAGCTGAGATATTTTTTTGGTGGTGGTGGTGGGGGAGAACATTTGGTGCCCACCCACTTCTTACCTAGGCCCACCCAAAATCTGTTGTCTGGCTACGCCCCTGTAAAAGGGCCCCTAATAGTCTTCTCAAATATATATTTTTAGTTTAGATATTTTCTGATTGGGAAGATATTATTGCTTTTGTGCCCCTTATATAATTTTGTGGTTTAACAACACAGGTCATTTTACTTGCACTGTTTAGAGTTGTGGGTATTCTGAAAACCTTACTGGTTGGGTGTATCCACAGGCCTGGATAGAGAACCTCTGGTCTAATAAGAACACGATTTTTATATCTGGATTACTGAACCTTTACTTTACATGACAAAATCATTCACATCATAGATTTTATTTCCTAAGTTTAGTTCATAAATCAGAAAATATCACCATTATCAATTAAATGATCCTTGCCCAAGAGGAAACACAGCATTTAAGGAGAGGAACAGAGCAGTTGATAGTGAATTGAATAAGGTTTATATTTAAATTTGCTTAGGGGAAAAATTATAATTCAGAAAAAAAAACTGTACTAACCACCCACTATGACAGAATGGAAAGATCAAAGTCATAATTGTTAGGGCAACAGCCAGTCAACAGTACTAGGGGGAACTCCAGCTCTGGTAAATGGGAGGCACATGTCTAACCATGCATGATTGGTAGGTTACATCATTGTCCTAAATTTGAAGGAAATCAAGTTTCTTTCAGGCATCTGAAAGCAAGGAAAATAAGTAAAGAATCATTATGACACCTCCCATTTAGAAAACAAAAATTAAAAAGATATATTAAAAAATAGTATATAATATATTGCTTTTCTGTACAATTTTGTGAAGACTGACATGACCTTGTGGTCACAAGGGGTTAATTTTATAAAGGGATGCATATTTTAGGTGTGAAGGATATGCCTAATAGGGGTTATTTTAGGAGGTGGGAGTGATGCATTTGATATACCACCTTTCTGTGGGTACAACCAAAGCGGTTTACCAGTGGCATAGGGGCCTTGGGGTGGATTTGGGTCCCCCAAGGTCTGCTGGTTTGGCTGGTGGGGGTCCCCAAGCCCTGCCAGCAGAAGCCTTCCTCCAGCACTCTTTGCCAAAACACTGCCTGCCCTGATTCCCACCCACCCCCAAGCATGCTCAGTTTTAGTGAACTGAGCATGCGCAAAGCTTAACGCATGCTCAATTTCATTAAAACCGAGCACGTGTGCTGTGGGGAGAAGCGGGGCAGGCACATGGCAGCAAGCAGCCCCGGAGGGTCACTTTTCAGTTACCTATCAACTTTCCATCTCCTTCTTTCACCCCTAGCTCTTCCATTTCCCATCTCACTCCTTTCCTCACCTTCTATTCCCTTCCATCTTTCATCTATTCTCTATTACCACATTTCTATCTCTAAACTCACCATCCTCCTCTCACTCATTACCTTGCCACCCTTCTTGGCCTCTCCCACATGCTTCCACCATTTCCAGTATCTCCTCTCCTTTCCATCCCTCTACTCTTGGAGCCCAGCATCTCTTCTAAGTTTTCAAGTTTATTTCACATTTGATATACCACCCATCAGCATGTACCATCTAAACTGTTTACAATAATAACTACTACTACTACTTATCATTTCTATAGCGCTACAAGGCATACGCAGCGCTGTACACCATACATAAAAGACAGTCCCTGCTCAAAGAGCTTACAATCTAAATAAGACAGGTAACAGACAGAACTATTAAGAGGTAAGGGAATTAAAGAGGAGGGGATAAAAGGTACAGGGTAAGTGAGCAGTGGTTAGAAGTCAAAAGCAGTGTCAAAGAGGTGGGCTTTTAGCTTGGACTTGAAAACAGCCAAAGACAGGGCTAGACGTACATGCTCGAGAAGTCTATTCCAGGCGTGCAGCAAACAAAATAAGAAAAGAACTTGTGCACCTGCAGATGCCCCCGTTATTCCAACCAGCAATGAATGTGTTGGCTTATATGAAGATCCTGAAGACAGAGAAATTGTTGGCAATGTTATTAGAAGAATCATCTACATGTATGTTAATGTCTCTAGTATGACTGCATGAAGAAAAACAATGTTGAGCTACAATATTTTCTAATTCAGACAACAAGGCTATAGATACTGGTGGGGAGGAGGGGAGGTTGATAAATTAGGATGAAATCTAAAGGTGATTGCCTTCCTAGCTGAAGTAAAAGATTCTTGACACAAGTATAAGAGTATGAGGGTAGAGGAAAGTCTGCAGACTAGTGGAATATACAATAGCGAGGCCTCCGCTCTTCCTGATTGATTGATTGATTTATGTATATAGTGGAATGTACACTCTAGTGGACATAATTGAATCAAATAAGAGTTATCTGGTTCTGATAGCCATGTCTCTGTCAGACAAAATAAATCAAATCTAGGAAGTAAGATCAGATCCTTAAGAAGAACACATTTTGTGTTGGCAGCCCTAACATTTAGTAGCAGATGGGTCGATATTCAAAATGATTTAACTGTCCAGAAACAGCTCCCGACCTGTTAAATCATTTGTTTGGGGCTAACCGCTCATTTTCAGTGGCACTTACAGTGGTGGAAATAAGTATTTGATCCCTTGCTGATTTTGTAAGTTTGCCCACTGACAAAGACATGAGCAGCCCATAATTGAAGGGTAGGTTATTGGTAACAGTGAGAGATAGCACATCACAAATTAAATCCGGAAAATCACATTGTGGAAAGTATATGAATTTATTTGCATTCTGCAGAGGGAAATAAGTATTTAATCCCTCTGGCAAACAAGACCTAATACTTGGTGGCAAAACCCTTGTTGGCAAGCACAGCGGTCAGACGTCTTCTGTAGTTGATGATGAGGTTTGCACACATGTCAGGAGGAATTTTGGTCCACTCCTCTTTGCAGATCATCTCTAAATCATTAAGAGTTCTGGGCTGTCGCTTGGCAACTCGCAGCTTCAGCTCCCTCCATAAGTTTTCAATGGGATTAAGGTCTGGTGACTGGCTAGGCCACTCCATGACCCTAATGTGCTTCTTCCTGAGCCACTCCTTTGTTGCCTTGGCTGTATGTTTTGGGTCATTGTCGTGCTGGAAGACCCAGCCACGACCCATTTTTAAGGCCCTGGCGGAGGGAAGGAGGTTGTCACTCAGAATTGTACGGTACATGGCCCCATCCATTCTCCCATTGATGCGGTGAAGTAGTCCTGTGCCCTTAGCAGAGAAACACCCCCAAAACATAACATTTCCACCTCCATGCTTGACAGTGGGGACGGTGTTCTTTGGGTCATAGGCAGCATTTCTCTTCCTCCAAACACGGCGAGTTGAGTTCATGCCAAAGAGCTCAATTTTTGTCTCATCTGACCACAGCACCTTCTCCCAATCACTCTCGGCATCATCCAGGTGTTCACTGGCAAACTTCAGATGGGCCGTCACATGTGCCTTCCGGAGCAGGGGGACCTTGCGGGCACTGCAGGATTGCAATCCGTTATGTCGTAATGTGTTACCAATGGTTTTCGTGGTGACAGTGGTCCCAGCTGCCTTGAGATCATTGACAAGTTCCCCCCTTGTAGTTGTAGGCTGATTTCTAACCTTCCTCATGATCAAGGATACCCCACGAGGTGAGATTTTGCGTGGAGCCCCAGATCTTTGTCGATTGACAGTCATTTTGTACTTCTTCCATTTTCTTACTATGGCACCAACAGTTGTCTCCTTCTCGCCCAGCGTCTTACTGATGGTTTTGTAGCCCATTCCAGCCTTGTGCAGGTGTATGATCTTGTCCCTGACATCCTTAGACAGCTCCTTGCTCTTGGCCATTTTGTAGAGGTTAGAGTCTGACTGATTCACTGAGTCTGTGGACAGGTGTCTTTCATACAGGTGACCATTGCCGACAGCTGTCTGTCATGCAGGTAACGAGTTGATTTGGAGCATCTACCTGGTCTGTAGGGGACAGATCTCTTACTGGTTGGTGGGGGATCAAATACTTATTTCCCTCTGCAGAATGCAAATAAATTCATATACTTTCCACAATGTGATTTTCCGGATTTAATTTGTGATGTGCTATCTCTCACTGTTACCAATAACCTACCCTTCAATTATGGGCTGCTCATGTCTTTGTCAGTGGGCAAACTTACAAAATCAGCAAGGGATCAAATACTTATTTCCACCACTGTAACTGGTTAATACCACTGAAAATGTCTGGTTACTGTCTAACTGAAAACTGGCTATTTCGGGGCATTCCAGGAGCAGAGTTTGCACTTGGCTGGTTAAGTGCCAGTATCCAGCACTGAACTGACTCCGGTAACTGCATAAATAGGACCACTTACAAGTTAGTCCAGTCCAGTTAGTGGCAGTTAGCAAAATGCCGAGCTCTGTTGGCTGAATATCAGGTCCATAATTTATGTTTAAATTAAAGAAACTTACAACAACAAAACATAATGATAAGAAGAGCAACAGTAAACATTTCAAACACCCCAACACCCTCAGTCACTAATCTCACTACAAGCCCCTTCTTCACAAGCAGCCACTTCAAAGGGTCTTGGTTCTTATGCCCAGTTGAGCTCATAAATATGAAATTAGACCCCTCCCACTCCCCCGCTACCATGTAGTCAACACTCTGGTATAACCACACTCTGTCTTACCTAGATAACCAATGCTGCATTATAAAGAATTCAAAACTAAGCTTCTTCCTCTGGAGCTCAGAGTTTGTAAATAAGAGTCCCATGCCATTAAGAAGCATTTCCCTAAGTAAGCAGCAGATTTAGCTGATTTCTCCATTTCCAGTAAGCTGGGGGCTTAGGAGACATCCAAGATTGCAAATTACATTTCCTTCCTAGAAGATACATTTTACAGAGCAAAAGTGTCTTCCTTTATTCTTGCCTCAAAAGGCTGCTGGTTTATCCAGCAATAAGTTTTCAATGGAACCTTCAATCCTACAGCCTAAAATGGTTGTCATGTATCGAACTAATGCAGTCCAAAACATTCTTACCTTCAAACACCCCATGAAGGAATTATATAAAGTGTCTTCCTCCCTGTGACATTTTAAACTCATGGGGGACAGTGATATACTTGATTTGTACAACTGTGCCTGGTTAAAATACATTCTATGTAAGACTCTAATGCACAGCACTAGTAATTAGCCATGGAAGACCCCAAATTTTCTTCAGCATGTCCCAATCTCTCAGTCCAGTCCCAAGGTTACCAGGCCCCCAATTTTTAAAGGGACAGTGGAGGAACGGTGATTACTATTGTTATTGTTAAAGCAGCATTGATAATCGAGGAACATGAATAATGTTGAGATCAGTCATACCTCCAGGGAAGCACCCTGCTGCCTACCTCAAGGATGTAGACTGCAACCCCAGAAGACAGGAATGGGGAGTCCAGACACTATCAAAGATCTAACATATAGCAGGCATAAAAGCCACAATAGATAGGTTTACAAACATAATGGGAGGCACCCCCAGGAGTGCACAAAGGAGCAAGAACTGCTCCTTTTTCATGCTTCTTCATTGTGCACCCACAGCATGTTCTGAAAATAGAAATCAGATAAGTAGTCCAAGGCCACTAACATCACTTCTGGATTCAGCAAGGGGCAGGGCTTCCTTTCCCTCTCGCCCCACCCCACCCTCATGGCCTGACATCAACTTGTCCCCCTCCACCACCTCAGCATCTTTCTCTCTCTCATCTCTCTTCCCTTCTGCCCCCCCATGGTCTATCATTTTTCCTCCTCCTTCCCCCTCCCATGGTCCAAAATCATTCCTTCTCTCTTTCCTGCTGTTCTTCCCTCCCCCACTATAATCCAGGTCTTCCTCCAGTTACTCCCCTCCACCCTTGGTCCAGATTCCCCTCCCCACGGTTTACCTTAAAACATCTTTCTCCTTATCCCCACCCCAGTGCAATGTATCTCTACCTTCCCCTCACCTTCCCATGCTACCTCAATTCAAATTTATCTTCACACTGGTCGCTGGCATGGCAGTGGTTCTGATATGCTGCCTGCAGCCTTTCCGAACTTTTCCTTCTGCCACATTCCATCTCTTCTGTTGCAATTTCCTGTTTCCGCCTGGGCAGAACAGAGAAATGCATGTTGAGGAAGACTCAGAAGGTAGGGGAAGATAGGAAGATGTGGGTGGGGAGGAGAAAATATGCTGAACCATGGGGGGTCCCCTGGATCTGTGGTGCCCAGGGCAGCTGCTCTGTTTGCCCCCCCCCCCCCAACGCTAGCTCTGTATGAGTGGGGAGATTGAAGCCTACGGCCAGTGCAAGTGCCCTGAGAGAAAGGATGTACAGGAGAAGAGTGGTTCTGGGAGACTGCCAGAGTGGAGTCCCCATGGATTTGAGAACCTAGTGAACAGAGAGAGGGAGCCACGGATATTTTTCCAGCTCACGTTAGAGGAGATGTACCTTGACACAGCAGTTTGTGCGAAACATGAGTTCATGTCGGTTTACTGAACATCTCCGAACTCAATTCACATAAGAAAAAATATATAAAAAAAAGAAAAAATGAATGGAAGATTCAGATAAACTAAGCTAACTGGACTTTATTTACTAGATAAAGTATTTGAGATTGAAATAATGGGTGAAGGTTTAAATATTAAAAACATGGATCAATGAGGAATACATGCCCACCATAAGAATAATGCCTGGCTCATATATATATAGCCTGAATGGTGGTGACATGGTTATCTGATAGATCCATTACTCAACATCCCCTGAGATTAATGTAAGAATAGCAATAAGAAAGATTTGGAGTTGGGTAATAAGAAAGGTTGTTTGTTGTTATTATAGCACTGATAATGTACAGTTAAAAAGTATTCCCAAGCAGTGGGTCAAATCTGAGTTGCATTCTGTAGCCTAGAAGCCCTTCCCAGAATATGAATGCTTTCCACTGTAGATTACTACACAGCTTGCAGAAAAAAATATCCTCTGAGCTATGGCACCACTAGTTTTCAACCATGAAATCAGGCTGGCATACAGCCAGAACAAACCTCAAGTTGGAAACATACAAGACTAAGAAACTTTCCAGGCATTATCTCATACTAATAACACCAGTAGCAATGACTTGCCTTATGGGGAGAATAGAAGTGTGGGGAGGGAATAAAAAGTGCAGGAAATATTTGAAGCAAATAACAGGCTGGATGCAGTGATCTTCTAAATGGGTTCATTTCAATACAGGTAGATACAATACATGCTTTTCCACATTAATAAATTCTGTACCAACAACATCCTTTGCTTTTTATGTGAAGGGTAATCCAATGTCATGACAACTCAGTTATGGTTGGGCTTCATCCAAGATGAGAAAAACAGTGATAAATTGTGATGAACTGTATGAAATGCATTACATAAGAATCAGAACTGAGATGGGAAACAAAAATATTACATTTGATTTAAGCAGCTGCATTTGACAGACTACCCTATTTATACTCCATATATCATACATGGAAAATAAAACATCAGTTCCTGTTTTGCTTTCTTCCATATAGTCATTGCACCCATAGGAACAAAATCTAGAGATTTCCCCTACTTGCTTTTTCAATGCAGATAGTAGGTACAGCCCTTCGAAAACAGAACATAAGTCAGGAAGGAGAAACTAATTTTCTGCTTTACCACAAGAGTATCCGGTCCAGCAAAATATCACAATATAATTAATGAGGCCCTGATGCTCAAAAGTAAACGTGGGTGCTAGAGTCCATTAGCAATGTACTAGTACCCACATTTACCTGCGCAGAATGTTCACAGGGGTCTAGCGTGGGAAAAAATGAACGCGCCAGGCACTAGCGCAGATAGTATGCAAATGTAGTCAAGCTCAGGTTAATGAGGTCAGTTTGTATTTCTCCCTAATGGTCAGAAAAGAGCACCTAAAACAAAACTGCCTTACCGCAGCAAACAAATAACACCAGGTTGGAGCAGGCATTAGGGTGTTGGAAGACAGGATTGCTCATGATTCTCATAAGTACATAAGTACATAAGTAATGCCATACTGGGAAAAGACCAAGGGTCCATCGAGCCCAGCATCCTGTCCACGACAGCGGCCAATCCAGGCCAAGGGCACCTGGCAAGCTTCCCAAACGTACAAACATTCTATACATGTTATTCCTGGAATTTTGGATTTTTCCAAGTCCGTTTAGTAGCGGTTTATGGACTTGTCCTTTAGGAAACCGTCCAACCCCTTTTTAAACTCTGCTAAGCTAACCGCCTTCACCACTTTCTCCGGCAACGAATTCCAGAGTTTAATTACACGTTGGGTGAAGAAAAATTTTCTCCGATTTGTTTTAAATTTACTACACTGTAGTTTCATCGCATGCCCCCTAGTCCTAGTATTTTTGGAAAGCGTGAACAGACACTTCACATCCACCTGTTCCACTCCACTCATTATTTTATATACCTCTATCATGTCTCCCCTCAGCTGTCTCTTCTCCAAGCTGTATAGCCCTAGCCTCCTTAGTCTTTCTTTATAGGGAAGTCGTCCCATCCCCGCTATCATTTTAGTCGCCCTTCGCTGCACCTTTTCCAATTCCACTATATCTTTCTTGAGATGCGGCGACCAGAATTGAACACAATACTCAAGGTGCGGTCGCACCATGGAGCGATACAATGGCATTATAACATCCTCACACCTGTTTTCCATACCTTTCCTGATAATACCCAACATTCTATTCGCTTTCTTAGCCGCAGCAGCACACTGAGCAGAAGGTTTCAGTGTGTTATCGACGACGACACCCAGATCCCTTTCTTGGTCCGTAACTCCTAACGTGGAACCTTGCATGACGTAGCTATAATTCGGGTCCTTTTTTCCCACATGCATCACCTTGCACTTGCTCACATTAAACATCATCTGCCATTTAGCCGCCCAGTCTCCCAGTCTCGTAAGGTCCTCTTGTAATTTTTCACAATCCTGTCGCGATTTAACGACTTTGAATAACTTTGTGTCATCAGCAAATTTAATTACCTCGCTAGTTACTCCCATCTCTAAATCATTTGTAAATATATTAAAAAGCAGCGGTCCTAGCACGGACCCCTGAGGAACCCCACTAACTACCCTTCTCCATTGTGAATACTGCCCATTTAACCCCACTCTCTGTTTCCTATCCTTCAACCAGTTTTTAATCCACAGTAGGACATTTCCTCCTATCCCATGACCCTCCAATTTCCTCTGTAGCCTTTCATGAGCTACCTTGTCAAACGCCTTTTGAAAATCCAGATACACAATATCAACCGACTCCCCTTTGTCCACATGTTTGTTCACTCCTTCAAAGAATTGAAGTAAATTGGTCAGGCAAGATTTCCCCACACAAAAGCCATGCTGACTTGGTCTCAGTAATCCATGTCCTCGGATGTGCTCTGTAATTTTGTTTTTGATAATAGCCTCTACCATTTTCCCCGGCACCGACGTCAGACTCACCGGTCTATAATTTCCCGGATCTCCCCTGGAGCCTTTTTTAAAAATGGGCGTTACATTGGCCACCCTCCAATCTTCCGGTACCACGCTCGATTTTAAGGATAAGTTGCATATCACTAGCAGTAGCTCCGCAAGCTCCTTTTTCAGTTCTATCAGTACTCTAGGATAAATACCATCCGGTCCAGGAGATTTGCTACTCTTCAGTTTGCCGAACTGCCCCATTACGTCCTCCAGGTTTACCATGAAGTCAGTAAGTTTCTCCGACTCGTCTGCTTGAAATACCATTTCCGACACCGGTATCCCACCCAAATCTTCCTCGGTGAAGACTGAAGCAAAGAATTCATTCAGTCTCTCCGCTACGTCTTTGTCTTCCTTGATCGCCCCTTTTACCCCTCAGTCATCCAGCGGCCCAACCGATTCTTTTGCCGGCTTCCTGCTTTTAATATACCGAAAAAAATTTTTACTATGTTTTTTTGCCTCTAATGCTATCTTTTTTTCATACTCTCTTGGCCTTCTTTAATCTGCGCCTTGCATTTGCTTTGACACTCCTTATGCTGTTTCTTGTTATTTTCAGACGGTTCCTTCTTCCATTTTCTGAAGGCGTTTCTTTTAGCCCTAATAGCTTCCTTCACCTCACTTTTCAACCAGGCCGGGTGTCTTTTGGACTTCCGTCTTTCTTTTCTAATTCGCGGAATATGTATGGCCTGGGCCTCCAGGATGGTATTTTTGAACAGCGTCCACGCCTGTTGTACATTTTTTACCCTCTCAGTTGCCCCCCTAAGTTTTTTTTTACCGTTCTTCTCATTTTATCATAGTCTCCTTTTTTAAAGTTAAACGCTAACGTATTTGACTTTCTGTGTACAGTTACTTCAAGGTTGATGTCAAAACTGATCATATTATGGTCACTGTTATCAAGCGGCCCCAGTACCATAACGTCCCTCACCAGATCATGCGCTTCACTAAGGACCAAGTCTAGAATTTTTCCTTCTCTCGTCGGCTCCTGCACCAGTTGCTCCATAAAGCTGTCCTTGATTTCATCAAGGAATTGTATCTCTGTAGCGTGTCCCGATGTTACATTTACTCAGTCTATATTTGGATAATTGAAGTCACCCATTATTATCACATTGCCCATTTTGTTCGCGTCTCTGATTTCTTTTATCATTTCTGTGTCTACCTGCTCATCCTGGCGAGGTGGACGGTAGTACACTCCTATCACCATTTTTTTCCCTTTTATACATGGAATTTCAACCCACAGTGATTCAAAGGTGTGATTTGTGTCCTGCTGAATTTGTAATCTATCTGAGTCAAGGCTCTCTTTAATATACAATGCTACCCCTCCACCAGTCCGGTCTACCCTATCATTACGATGTACTTTGTACCCCGGTATGACAGTGTCCCACTGGTTATCCTCCTTCCACCAGGTCTCAGTAATGCCTATTATATCCAATTTTTCATTTAGTGCAATATATTCCAACTCTCCCATCTTATTTCTTAGACTCCTAGCATTTGCATATAGACATTTCAGAGTATGTTTGTTGTTCTTATTTGCATGATGCTTAGTACCTGACACTATTGATTTGACATCTTTTGTCTGATCTTTAGTTGTATTTAAGGGCACCTGGCCTACCATGGTCTGTTGTGCAACCTCACTATCCAGAAACCCTATCTTCCCTGTTTGTGAGGTATCTTTGCAAGATACCTTTTCCCGAACCATGCGCTTTTGAGCGACTGTCGGCCTTCCCCCCATTTCTAGTTTAAAAGCTGCTCTATCTCCTTTTTAAATGCCGACGCCAGCAGCCTGGTCCCACCCTGGTTAAGGTGGAGCCCATCCTTTCGGAATAGGCTCCCCCTTCCCCAGAATGTTGCCCAGTTCCTAACAAATCTAAAACCCTCCTCCCTGCACCATCGTCTCATCCACGCATTGAGACTCTGGAGCTCTGCCTGTCTCTTGGGCCCTGCACGTGGAACAGGTAGCATTTCAGAAAATGCTACCCTAGAGGATCTGGATTTGAGCTTTCTACCTAAGAGCCTAAATTTGGCTTCCAGAACCTCTCTCCCACATTTTCCTATGTCATTGGTACCCACATGTACCAAGACAGCGGACTCCTCCCCAGCACTATCTAAAATCCTATCTAGGTGACGCGTGAGGTTCGCCACCTTCGCACCAGGCAGGCAAGTCACCAGGCGATCCTCACGTCCACCAGCCACCCAGCTATCTATATGCCTAATGATCGAATCACCAACTACAACAGCTGTCCTAACCTTTCCCTCCCAGGCAGCACTTGGAGACATATCCTCAGTGCGAGAGGATAGTACATCCCCTGGTGGGCAGGTCCTGGCTAAAGGAGTACTTCCTACTTCACCAGGGTGATGCTCTCCTTCTAGGAGACCTCCCTCCTCCAAGGTAGCACAAGGACTACTAGACTGGAGGTGGGATCTCTCTACAACATCCCTGTAGGTCTCCTCTATGTACCTCTCTGTCTCCCTCAGCTCCACCAAGTCTGCTACTCTAGCCTCAAGAGAACGGACATGTTCTCTAAGAGCTAGGAGCTCTTTGCATCGGGCGCAAACATATGACATCTCACCAACTGGGAGATAATCATACATGTGACACTCAATGCAAAAGACTGGATAGCACCCCTCTCGCTGCTGGACTGCTGACTCCATCTTAGTGTTTTTGAGTTTTCCAATATTTTAAAACTTGCTACAGTATTAAGGATATTAGCCTAATATAAAAGTGTCTTTTACTTTATATAGTGTATTGTATGATTTTAGTATTTCCTTCTTAGATGGTAATGAAATGTATTTAAAACTCTATAAGAGCACTCCTTGCTTGTTACCCTAATTACAATAACTGACTATAAATGAGGAGTTGTCCTAGGGGTGGGTGGGTGTTGGGGAGGGTGGGTGGGAATACTAAATTAGATCCTGCAGTGGCTGTTAGATTCTGGAAAATCTGCCGGTTTTGTTTGCTTTTGGATAAAGAAGGAAGCCCTTTAGGGCCCGATTCTATATATGGCACCTAAAATTAACGCATGTAAGGCAATTATGCCTAAGCATATTCTAAATGCTGAGCATAAATCTATTAGCTGTATTTAGAATACACTTAGGCATAGTTCATGCGACTAAATCTACGCAAGCCCATTTACATCAGTGAAAAGCTAGTATAAATCCCTGCCCTTAGATTTATGCACACTAGCCTGTATTTTATAACAATGCACGCATTGCATTGGAATGCCCATAAAATAACCATTTCCATACCCCTAAGCATGCCCCTTTTTGCCTGCGCATATTAGAATTTAGGCGCAGTACATGACAGAATGAACTTAACAATATATGCATATAAATTCTCATTTTTGGCAATTAGTGCTCATTATTGCTTGTTAAGAGCTGTTAACAACACTTAGCTTGTTAAAACTATTAACCTATGTGTGTAGTTATAGAGTATGCCTAGATTTACACACAGAACTGTTTGTATAGTGCAATATATAGAATCCAATGTACACGGCATCTGTTTCCTGTGTCTAAATTAAAAGCATCCATGCTAAAAAAAAATAATAATAAAAACTCACAGTGAAAGCACACATTGGCGTCTGTTTCCTACATCTAAATATGAATGTCTAAACTAAAAAAAAAAGCTTTTATTTAAGCCACAGAAAACAGATGCTTATGTGTGCTTCACATTTGGGTTTTACCAGGCGCATACAGACAGGAGCCGAGCTTACCGTGGAACTCTTTTGCGCATACACGAAGCACAATCCTCCCTCGCCGAAGCAAAATCCTCCTGTCGAACTCGATACTCAACGCTATAAGCGTGCTTATATTTGCATCTGATTAGTGTTGAGCATTAGGGCGTTGTTTTGCGCTATTCCGGTGGTATTCTTACGGCACTATTCAGAATAGCACCAGAGTTCTGAGCATCAGAGTCTGAATATTTAGCTCTAGGATGCCTGTAACACACCTTTTTGGAGCCATGGACAGACTTACTGTACTGATTTGTTTGCCTTTATGTTCCATATCTTCTATGGGGATAATTTTATAACAGGATGTCTAAGAAAATTTCAACAAAAGCGTCTATCTCTTGCTTATTTTATAACAGCCTCAAACATGAGATATCGCAAAGCAATTGTTCTGTAATGTAAGGTCATAGGAAGGGAATTCCAGAGAAGTGGCACTGTGCAGATGAAAGTTCCACACTGTCACATCCCTCGCATGCTCGACACTCCTCCCGACTAGGTCATCCCGCAGTATCATCTGAAAGGGACAAGGATCAGTCTTAGGAAAGGTCGGTTGCGGTTTCCTATTTTCTGGCAGCCATCATCCTGGTTGGAGCAATGGTCGTGGCCATCTTGAGTAGCTCAAGGGGATCAGCCATCTTGGATACAGCATCTCCTAGGAAGCCATCTTAAGGTAACAAGATCAGGAAGGAAGCCCATATTTGGGCACGGAGCGGCTCCTCTGATGGGAGCAGCCATCTTGTGACAGCTGCACATGCTTGAGCCTAATGCCTGCACTACTTAAAGCCCTGCCACCAGTCCTTCTTTGCTTTGGCTTCTATTCGGTTCCCTGAGTAGTGGCAGTGCTTCTGATGCTTCTGCTGATTATTACCTGCCCTGACTTCTGCTGGTTCCTGACAACTCTTTGCTCGCTGCCTGCCCCGACGTCTGCTGGTTCCTGACTACTCTGTACCTGCTGCTTGTCAGGACTTCTGCTGGTCCCTGACTATTCTCTGCTTACAGCCTTCCAGGATCTCTGCTGGTTCCCATCTCCGCACTACCTGTAGCCCGACCCGGCCTCCTGGACTTTGTCATTCGTAGTCAGTCCGTCAACCCCTGTGGTTCCTGAAGCCCTGTTGGCTGCCCGCACCTGGAGGCTCAACCCCTGGGGAATGGCGGTCGCCACAGGTGAAGACTTGGAGTTGCTCGGCTGTCCCTTGGAGGGCTGGTGTCTACCGTCACTTCTGCCCTCCAGCTGGACCTAAGGGCTCACAGGATCTCCAGACAAGACAGTAAGCCGAAGCCATGAGCTCGCCGAAGCAGCCCGAGATGTTGGACTTAGCGCAGGTTTTGCAGCAGCAACAAGAACAGTTAATAGCCTGTCGGGGGCGTTCCGGGATGTTTGTTCCCAGCTAGCTACGTTCCAGGCGCAATGGCATCCCGCCCCCACGGCTGCCAGGCCTGTGGAATCTTTTGCTGGACCCCGGTTCCCGGAGCCATCTCGGTTTGATGGCACCCCCTGCTAATTGCAGGGGGTTCTTGAACCAGTGTACTATGTACTTTCATATGCAACCCGGGGCATTTTCCTCGGATAGGGTGAAGGTTGCATATATTATTTCTTTGCTTACAGGTCCTGCCCTGGCTTGGGCGTCACCTCTCTGCGAACAGCGGGATCCTCTCCTCTCCGATCTAGGAGAGTTCCTTCACCAGTTTCGGCTGGTATTCGATGTTCCGGGAAGGCCCTCCTCAGCCGCGGCCCAGATCCAGCAGGGAGATGGACCTGTAGGGACATATGTTGTCTGGTTTCGAACTCTAGCCACCGAGGTCCGCTGGAATCAGGAGGCCCTCTCTGCCATTTTTTGGCAGGGGCTACAGGGGCGGATTAAAGATGAACTGGCAGGGCGGGAGCTGCCTGCCTCACTGGAAGCCTTGATCGCCCTGTGCCTTCGCGTGGATACTCGTCTTCAGGAGAGGGCACGGGAGCGGGCCGCGCAGCGGACGCCTCCCAGGCCTGCCTTGCGGGCCAGACGAATTCCATCGCCTAAGGCGGCAACTGGTACTCGGGCCGGGTCCCCCGAAGAACCCATGATGATCGGACGGCAACGCCTTACTGAGGCGGAGAGAGCCCGCCGGCGACGCAATAAGCTATGTCTGTATTGCGGCGAGGCCGGACACTTTATTCAAGCCTGCTCCATTCGGCCGGGAAACGCCAGTCCCAAGACCCAGTGAGGGGAATGGTCTTGGGTCACTCCTCGCCCCTCCCTGAGAAGTTGATCACCGTTCCAGTCATCCTGCGATGGCAGGAGTTTGTGGTGCACACCAGGGCCCTGCTGGACTCCGGAGCAGGGGGAAACTTTATTAGTGTCGAACTCCTAGAACAATTGGGACAACCCATGGGCCCGTGTCGACCTGCTCTACAGGTAACATCCATCCAAGGAACAACCCTACCACAGCCCATTACTCAGATCACTCCACCGGTAGGAATGCAGGTGGGAGACTGTCACCAGGAGGAGATTCAGCTTCTGATTCTACCCAGATCCATTCATCCACTCGTCCTAGGACTTCCCTGGCTACGCCTCCACTCCCCCAGCATCGACTGGGTTCACGGGAAGATCCGCAGCTGGGGTTGTCACTGTGCCAACACCTGTCTGAGGGATGCGGAACCTCCCCGTCCAGTTCTTACAACCATGCCAGGGGTTCTGCATCCACGTAAGGCCTCGTTACCTGAAGAGTACCAGGACTTCGCCGACGTGTTCAACCCGGTGGAAGCAGACACTTTACCTCCTCACCGGCCGTTTGATTGCACCATCAACTTGCTTCCCGACAAGATGCCTCCCAGGGGCAGACTGTACACACTCTCCCGGGAGGAGTCTAAGACCATGAGAGCCTACATTCGGGAGAACCTACAGAAAGGATTCATCCGACCATCTTCGTCCCCTGCTGGGGCCGGATTCTTTTTCGTGGGCAAGAAGGATGGGTCCCTGAGGCCATGTATTGACTACCGAGGCCTGAATGCTACCACAGTCAAGAATCGGTATCCCTTGCCACTGATTCCTGAACTCTGTGACAGACTCCAGGGAGCCAAGATTTTTACAAAATTGGATCTGCGGGGGGCCTACAATTTGATCCGCATCCGCCAGGGGGACGAGTGGAAGACCGCATTCAACACTCATGAGGGGCACTTCGAGTATCTTGTAATGACTTTCGGACTGTGTAATGCCCCTGCGATCTTCCAGGACTTTATCAACTTCGTACTGCAGGATCTGTTATACTATTCTGTGATAGTCTATTTAGACGACATCCTGATCTTCTCTTCCTTACCCCAAGAGCACATAGCCCATGTTCGCACGGTGCTCCAACGTTTAAGGCAACACCGGCTGTTTGCTAAATTGAGCAAATGCGCCTTCCACCAGCAAATGATTCCCTTCCTCGGCTATATCATTTCTCCGGCGTGACTCCAGATGGACCCCGACAAGTTGCAGGCTATTCGGGACTGGCCCGTACCTCAGGGGCTCAAGGCGCTGCAGTGGTTGCTGGGGTTTGCAAATTATTATCGGCAGTTTATCCTGCACTACTCTCAGGTCACTGCCCCCTTGACCGCGCTCACCAGGAAAGGCGCCGATGTCCAAAATTGGTCACCTGAAGCGTATGAGGCCTTCTCCACCTTGAAGGAAGCATTTGTCTCCGCTCCTATTCTCCACAGCCCGGATCCCAGTAAACCATTCTTCGTGGAAGTGGATGCATCCTCGTTGGGGGCCGGTGCGGTCCTATCTCAAGTCTCTCCCACCGGTAAGCGACTCCCTTGCTTCTTCTTCTCCAAGAAGTTCACTCCCGCGGAGCAGAACTACACAGTGGGGGACCGAGAACTCCTGGCCTTAAAACTCGCCCTCCAGGAATGGAGATACTTGCTGGAGGGTGCGGAACACATGTTTACCGTGATCACCAATCACAAGAACTTGACGGTAGGGAGACCATGGGGGAAGCTACAGCCACTGCTGGTGCCCGAACACCCATGGGAGGAACTCTCTATGGATTTTATCACAGATCTTCCCCGCTCCCAAGGACATACTGTGATCTGGGTGGTGGTAGACCACTTTTCGCGAATGGCGCATTTCATTTCCCTGAAGGCTCTACCCTCAGCCGCCACATTGGCATCTCAATTCATTCAGCACATCTTCCGACTCCATGGACTACCAGCCCGGATTATCAGTGACCGAGGGTCACAATTCACCTCTAGGTTCTGGAGGGCAATGTGTTCTGCTCTGGGGGTCACTACCCATTTTTCTTCTGCCTACCATCCCCAGACCAATGGGATGGTGGAACGGATCAACCAGACCCTCAAAGCCTTCCTACGAGTTTTCACCAATGATCGGCAGGACAATTGGTCTCCACTCCTCCCCTGAGCAGAATTCACCTACAATAATAGTCTGCACTCGGCCTCTAAGATGTCACCCTTCTTTGTGGTGTATGGCCGGCACCCACGACTTCCTCCACCACTTCCCACGGACCAGACCATTCCTCAGCTGCAACAGACCCTTTCCAATATGCGAGAGACTTGGAGGAGGGTCCAAGAACAGTTACAGCAGGCGGCCGTCAGGTACAAGCATTTTGCTGACCAGTAACGACGAACCGCACTGGTGTTCCAACCCGGTCAGAAGGTCTGGTTGAACACCAAATATTTAAGACTTCGGCTGCCGTCTCAAAAGTTTCCCCCCGATTCATCGGGCCATTTGCTGTGCAGTCTTGGATAGGCGCGGTCACTTATCGCCTATGTCTGCCCCGGACTCTCCGCATACATAATGCCTTCCATGTGTCCCTCTTGAAACCATTCTTGAGGTCCCAATGGCATCCACAGGAGAAGAGAAAGAACATCTCCAAGTCTGAAGCCGATCCCGAGTATGAAGTGGAGGAGATCTTGGACTCTAAGGTTCAGCGAGGGAGACTATTTTACCTACTCTCCTGGAAACACTACGGACCTAAGGACAACACCTGGGAACCAGCTAGCAATATACATGCTACAGAGCTAGTCCAGGAATTCCACTCCTGGTACCCCTCGAAACCAGGACCCGGACGAAGAGGGGGGCTTCTGGGGAGGGTACTGTCACGTCCCTCACCTGCTCGACGCTCCTCCCGACTAGGTCATCCCGCAGTATCATCTGAAAGGGACAAGGATCAGTCTTAGGAAAGGTCAGTTGCGGTTTCCTATTTTCTGGCAGCCATCATCCTGGTTGGAGCAATGGTCGTGGCCATCTTGAGTAGCTCAAGGGGATCAGCCATCTTGGATACAGCATCTCCTAGGAAGCCATCTTAAGGTAACAAGATCAGGAAGGAAGCCCATATTTGGGCACGGGGCGGCTCCTCTGATGGGGGCAGCCATCTTGTGACAGCTGCACATGCTTGAGCCTAATGCCTGCACTACTTAAAGTCCTGCCACCAGTCCTTCTTTGCTTCGGCTTCTATTCGGTTCCCTGAGTAGTGGCAGTGCTTCTGATGCTTCTGCTGATTATTACCTGCCCTGACTTCTGCTGGTTCCTGACAACTCTTTGCTCGCTGCCTGCTCCGACGTCTGCTGGGTCCTGACTACTCTGTACCTGCTGCTTGTCAGGACTTCTGCTGGTTCCTGACTATTCTCTGCTTACAGCCTGCCGGGATCTCTGCTGGTTCCTATCTCCGCACTACCTGTAGCCCGACCCGGCCTCCTGGACTTTTCTGTCATTCGTGGTCAGTCCGTCAACCCCTGCGGTTCCTGAAGCCCTGTTGGCCACCCGCACCTGGGGGCTCAACCCCTGGGGAACGGCGGTCGCCGCAGGTGAAGACTTGGGGTTGCTCGGCTGTCCCTTGGAGGGCTGGTGTCTACCGTCACTTCTGCCCTCCAGCTGGACCTAAGGGCTCACAGGATCTCCAGACAAGACACATGACAAGTTGACTCAAGATGGGCTTGACGTGGAGGATGTATATGTAGATCACTATCATGTAAAGAACGGAGGGTTGGACGAGGCGCCATATATAGAATCGGGCCCTAAAGGGCTTCCTTCTGTATCCAAAAGCAAACAAAACCGGCAGATTTTGCAGAAAGAATCATGAGAGAAGCATGAGAATCACGACAAGCCTCTCTTCCAACACCCTAATTCCTGCTCCGACCTGGTTAGACGAGGTGTGTATAGAATTATTATAGAGGAGAGAGAGAAGGGTTGGTCAGAATACAAAATTTTGTGTGTTAAGGTTAAGATTTTAAAGTGAATGTAGAAATATATTGGGAGTCAATGATGTAATTTAAGTAACGGAGTGACAGGATCCCGGCATCTAATAGCGCATAAGGTTCTAACTGCTAAATTCTGAAATGTTTGTAGGCATTTTATAAGTTATAAAGGGAGTCTAGAACAAGTAATATTGAAGTAGTCCATACATGAAGCGGTTGGAGCATAAAGAAGAGTTTTTTTGGGATGGCTGATCTAAGTATAGGTGGACACAGTAATTGTCTCACTACACAAGAATATTTCTTAACCAAAGCAGAAATTTCTGTTTTAAAAACAAGATGCCGATCAGTGATAATCACTAGGTAAAAGGGAGAGACCTTAAGTATGGGGCTAGCGAAGGAGCAACAAAGCCATTTTTAAATCAACATTTTTTTGCAGATTCAAAATTAGGTGATTTTCAGATAACAAAGAGGTTACCAAATTCAGACAGGGTTTCAATCTATTTAAATTAGGATTCAATGGATCAAGAGAATCAAGGAAAAGAATGTAATCTCCATAGTAAAATGTTTAATTCCGTGTTCTTGGACAAGAAAATCTAGGGGGTTAAGAAAAATATTGGACAAAAGGGGTGCCAATACTAATCCCTGTGGAATGCCACAGGGAAGAGAATATTGTGCTGAAATAGAACTGCACATGAAACTGTAAGCATTCTTTCTTAAAGAGAAGAATTAAACCACTGTAATACAATTCTTTCAATACCTATAAATTTTAGACAAGAGAAGAAGATGGTATGATCCACCAAATGACAAGCAGCAAATAGGTCCAAAGAGACTGCCAGAACTATCTCACTTTTTTCAAAAGCCATATGAATGATGTTTAACAAAGCTGACAGAATAGTTTCAGTACTGAGGTGAGGCCTACAGCCTGATTGAAAAGGATGCAGGGCATTAATGGGCCCTTTTACAAAGCGGTGGCAAGCCCAACGCCGGTTTACCACAAGCTACCACCGGCCCAATGTGGGCACTGGCGGTAATTCCAGCCCTAGTATTGTAAAAGTTTAGTTACTTTTTCATGACTCTCCTGGTTCCTGTGTGTGACCTGGAGAGACCTTGAAGTGAGCAGTGTGCACCCAGGCTCCTGAACCCCAAGATTCACTCAAGGAGTCCACCTCCTGAGTGTGAACCCACTTTGGGTGAGAGGAGCGGTTACACAATCTTTTTCATTTTTAGATTTTATTTGTTGGGTTTCTTCTGGAACAGTAAGCTAAATGCACGTACGGTCTATTCCATTCTCCAGCACTTGGAATGCCTGCAAAGGAATATTTTCTATTATTTACTATGGGAAAATGGGTAAATAGCATGCACAGAAAGTGCAGCAAAGAAAAGCTAAATACTGCCAAGTGCTTATTTTCTAATATCAAGTAAAGGCGCTGCAGAAAGGATTGTTTTGAACAAGTATGAAAGCACAAGTCTTTACACTAATTGAAAATGATTGTTTTAATATGATGGTATTCAATGATAAAATGCCGGTCAGGTCTAAGTTAAGGCTATCGATTGTTCTGGCTATAACTGATTTATTTAGAACAGTTTATTCAAAGCAACAGATTAAAACTCTTCTCATGATTAGTATTAACTGATATAAACTATATTTATAGAGGTGGCCAAGTGACTGAGTGTTCTGCATTCTACCCCCCCCCCCCCCCCTTGCCGCCCAGGCTTCTTGGGCTGGGAATGCTGGAGAAGCAGCGTTCACAGCCATAGAGAATTATAGTTATTTCACTATGGGGACACCATGTAGCCAGATTTATCATCCAAGATTGCAGGGTTCCAGCAGGAGCATTGGTGCACGGTCCCTGATGGAGGATGTCACTAAAGCCATTGAAGTAAAATAATGAGGAGGTGCTGGAAAGAAGGAGAAAGAAAAATCCTTGTGCAGTTGGAAGTGAAGGCTTATGGTACTACATCCCGGATCTGGTTCTGACTGAGATGGAAGCACAAAAGTGTAGTAGAAAATTACTGGATCAAAAGAAAAATCTTTGCATACAGCATTTGACAGTCAAAGATAAATATACTCAACTATTTTTTTTATTATTTAAATAACTAGTGAAATTAAACTGTCACTGAGATAAAATTCTATCAATATTTTATCAAAATAATTGTAGTGATGTTTATTATCCATTAAAGTGCTATACATCTGGTATAAATACTTAGACCAACACATATTCTTTAGCTGCTGTGGAATCTGGGGGTCTTTCACTAAAGCTTAGCTCGAGTTATCTGCAGCAGGGCCCATAGGAAGAAAATGGGCCCTGCTGCAGATAACTCGAGCTAAGCTTTAGTAAAAGACCCCCAGATGTGTTAAGAAAAAATTGACTATAATTGAATGCTGGACTTCAATGCTTTCTTTTTGTTAGCACATCTACCACAGGCACTGCCAGCAAACCTGTAGTAAATTTGATCCAGAAACTATCGCCTATCAAGTGTTAAGATACCTTGACCACAGTAATGTAATAATTGAAGAAAGCCTAGGGTCAGTCACTGAGGATTTGCAGCAGCAGGGATGTGAAGGTAAAGCCAGAAATCCCGTATCACCTAGCAGTAGGAAGGGGAAACAAGAGACTTACACATGTTTTATTACCTTTAAACAGGGTTGTATTAAATGAGATATAATGGTTATGCTGTATTCAATTTTGAGTGAATTTCAGAAAAGCTGACTATAAATTGGATACATTTTATGACTAGTTTCAATTTTTTTGTTGTTTCTCCTGAAAGATATCCAAAACATTAAGAGCTAGAAACACGAAATTTGAACAGATACTACTGGTTTTCTAACTTAAACAACTGGATTAATCATATCTTGATCATACTTCTACCATACACCATACCCATACCCAGGGCTTGACATTGTTTTTCCCAGAGCCTAACATATACATACCCGAAAACATTAGAACTCCACACATGCCCTTTACACTGACATAGCTACATGCCTCTTCCTACACACACTCCAATGCCCCATAACGGCCATTCACATATTTATCTTATTCACACAAAGTCCATTGGAAACAAGATACTGGGCATGATGGACCTTTGGAGGTGCATAATAGAATGGGGCTGGCCATCTATATGGCCTGCCCTGTAAAGCGGCATACCCGACCACATTATCGAAACAAGATGGCCAACCATCTTTTGTTTTGATAATACGGTCGGGGCCGGCCGAATCTCAACATTTGGGCCGGCGTTACAGATGGCCGCCATTGGTTTCCAGCGATAATGGAAACTAATGGCGGCCATCTCAAACCCGGCCAAATCCAATGCATTTGGTCGTGGGAGGAGCCAGCATTTGTAGTGCACTGGTCCCCCTCACATGCCAGGACACCAACCAGGCACCCTAGGGGGCACTGCAGTGGATTTCATAAATTGCTCCCAGGTGCATAGCTCCCTTACCTTGTGTGTTGAGCCCCTCAACCCCCCCCCCCAAAAAAAAAACTCACTCCCCACAACTGTGCACCACTACCATAGCCCTTACAGGTGAAGGGGGGGTACCTAGATGTGGGTACAGTGGGTTTGTGGTGGGTTTTGGGGGGCTCCCATTTACCACCACAAGTGTAACAGGTAGGGGGGGATGGGCCTGGGTCCATCTGCCTGAAGTGCACTGCAGTACCCGCTAAAAACAGCTCCAGGGACCTGCATAGTGCTGTGATGGAGCTGGGTATCATATTTGAGGCTGGCATAGAGGCTGGCAGAAATATGTTTAAATGTTTTTTTTTGGGGGGGGGGTGGGAGGGGGTTGGTGACCACTGGGGGAGTAAGGGGAGGTGATCCCCGATTCCCTCCGGTGGTCATCTGGTCAGTTGGGGCACTTTTTTGAGGCTTGGTCCTAAAAATAAATGGACCAAGTAAAGCTGGCCAAGTGCTTGTAAGAGCCGGCCTTCTTTTTTCCATTATCGGCCGAAGCCGGCCATCTCTTCAGCTTGGAAAAGAGATGGATGAGGGGAGATATGATTGAGGCCTACAAATTCCTGAGTAGTGTAGAACGAGTAGAAGTAAATTGATTTTTTACTCGTTCCAAAAGTACAAAGACTAGGGGATGCTTGAGACAGTTACATGGAAATACTTTTAAAACAAATAGGAATAAATATTTTTTCACTCAATGAATAGTTAAGCTCTGGAACTCTTTGCCGGAGAATGTGGTAATAGCAGTTAGTGTATCTGGGTTTAAAAAAGATTTGGATTAATTCCTGGAGGAAAAGTCCATAGTCTGCTATTGAGACAGACATGGGAAGCAACTGCTTGCCCTGGGATTTGTAGTATGGAGTGTTACCACGATTTGGGTTTCTGCCAGGTACTTGTGCCCTAGCTTGGCCACTATTTGGAAAACTGGATACTGGGCTTGATGGACCATTGGTCTGACCCAGTAAGGCTACTCTTATGTTCTTTGCTTGATTTATCACCTAGGGAAGTATGATCATATTTCCTCTTATGTTATGCAGCTTCACTGATTACCTGTGTTGCCAGCATGAGCTTTGAGATCACTGTTCCCTCCACAAGAAGAAAACCTGTTTCAAGGTAAATGCTGTTCTAGAACAAGGGATCATGACACGAAACTCCAAGCAATACTGAGGAGCAGCATCAGGAAACATTTCTTCCTAAAGAGGGTTGCCGAGGCACTGAACTCTATCCTAGGGTGACTTGTGGCAGTTAAAATGGTATTGTATTGTAAACCATTTCGATTTGCATGCATGAGAAGCAGTATAGCAAACCTAATAAATGATGATAAATGATAATGAAGTTTAAGAGGGTACTGGGCAGGGGTGTGCTGGTAAAATTTTAACAACAGGCTCTCTATCCGGGCATAGCCGGCCCTGAAATTTGGGGGGGGGGGGGGGATACATGCCTCTCTCTCCCCTCCCTTGTGCGGGCACGCTAGACATACTTTGCTGAGCCTCACCAGCCAATAAATGGACTGCCACCATTCTCTGCTGCTTGTTTCTGGCTCTGAGCAGCATGATGGAACCTTCTTGCGCTTGCATGAAAAGTCCCAGCCTGATGCTCAGAGTCAGAAACAAGGAGCAGAGAGCAGCAGCAGTCTATTTACTTGGCTGGTGGGGCCAGCATCACTGCCAGCAAAGTAAAAGAGAATTCAGGAGGGGCCCCAAGCCCACATTTTGGGAGTCAGTTGTTAAAGTAGCCATGGGGAGGCCTACTTTAACAACCAGCTCCCAAAATTCTTAAAAACTTAACAAACGGCTCTCGCGAGCCCGTGAGAGCCCGCTCCAGCACACCACTGGTACTGGGCAAGCACAGAGGACCTTTAGTTACTGAGCCTGGACAAAACAAAAAGCAAGACACTAGTAGCACATACTTAACTGGTTATAGCACAATGCTCGTTGAATCAACATGGGGTATCCTCCAGCTTCCACTAGGCATTGGGACAACTGGCTACCCTCTTATCCTGGACATAAGGTGCCTCTCTCCAAAAGCACAGCTAGTCAGGGAAGGTTGCAACAGTCAGCAGTCACATAAAAATGATGGGCCGACAGAGCTTCTGATGACAGGACTGACTTCTGGTGGCAAAATAATTGCCTTTATGTAGTTGCCTTCTCTGCCTATCGGGAAGCCTACCCTGTCCCATTCATATGGTTGGGTCTGTCTAACTGGCTAGAATCTGCTAACAACTGTGTCTGTCTGGTAGGCTTCATGTTTAGCCATGTGCTAATTAACAGAAATTCAGGCATTCACATAGCTGGGTCTGTCTGGTGGGCTGTGCAAAGTACCCAGGAGTCTGGCTGTTTGAGCAGTGGCCACGTTGAAGAATTTTGTGCTCAGGCCTGGGAGAGATGGGTCTATCTACTAGGATGGTGGAGGACAAAAGAGGAAGTTACCCTCTGTGGCAGAGTGCTAGGATGGTTTCTTAGCAGTGAAGAAGAATAACTGGGAAGAGTGGTTGAACTTTTGCTGCCATCATCTACTGTGTTATATACAATTAACCAACTGAATTCAAAAGAGAACCCAAGTTTTTTCCCATAGTTCATGGATGGTTTACTTTAACTTTAAGTGATGCCAGACTAAGAAGCGTGCCTACCATGGCTGTCAAACATCAGTACAGAGGTTGCACGGTTCACTGAGATACTCCTATCGCTCTCGTCATTTTTTTGCTACAGTACATGAACACTAGATGAAAGCTACAGAAAAGTTCCATGAAAAATTCTACAATCCAAGGAAATACAAAGCCGCTGTAATTAGATTGTATTTCTGGACATAAAAAGGGGAACAAGCTATTTAATCTGACAATTAGTGACTGAGACCTATTCAGTCCTGATGCACTGAAAAGTTTTCATGCATATTTGTCAGTATATCATAGTATGAAGTTTCACTGACTGTACAAAGCCCACACTGAGCCCAGCACAGGAAGTAAAATAATTATGTAAAATATATGCCAAATGAACAGCATATTGAAATAATCTAAAGCAAAAGAAACAGTTGCATGATCTAAAAAAACAGTGCTTAAAATGGTGGCCTGAGAAAGAAAATTGCCCTGCATTACAAATCATTTATAGCAGAATGGTTTGAATATAATACTGCAATTTGTGTGTTCAATGTGATTTTATAACATTATTCCAAATACTGTGCCTATCTAATTTATGCAAATACAGACAATAAGCTCTCGAGGAAAGCTACTACCAAAAGCCTTGAAAATGATGTACGACCACCTAAACTTCCGGAAATCACTAAAAACCAACCTGTTTAAAAAGGCATACCCTAGCGATCCAACTTAAATGCCTAATCTCTGCAACACAACCAAACTAAAGCACGTAATGGACATAACACAACTCTTCCGTTCTCCGATTCCCTAATGTAGCTGTGCCACATGAACTTGATCTTACCACAACATCACCCTGTATTTGTTCACACCAGAGCCTGCAAAGGCCTCTCCGGTACTATATAAGCCACATTGAGCCTACAAATAGGTGGGAAAATGTGGGATACAAATGTAACAAATAAATGAATAATCATACAATACTTTGGGCTCACACCCTGAAAACAGAAAGCCTACATAAGAATGAAGCTCACTTTTTAAACATCTATAGTCACCATTTCATATTAGTGAATTCCATGAAAAAGGTGGTAAATAAATTCTAATAACTAATAAATAAATATTAATGTAAGGATCTTTTCAGGACCCTCACTAGACCAGTATACTCTCAGTTTCAGAACCGTACCAACGTACCCCTCCCCCTTTTACAAAGCAGCGCAGCAATGCTGATGCAGCCCATTCATTTTGAATGGGCTGTGTCTGCATTACCACACCAGAAGCCGCTAGCGTGGCTTTGTAAAAGAGGGTCTTAGTGTAGAGAACAGGTACATACCCGTCTGCTAGAGCAATCCTATAACTGCAGTGGTTTTGTCTGCCTATATATAAGCTAAAGAACCCTAGTGCATGTGGTGGATTTGTGGACAGAAGCAATACGAGGTCAATTCTATGAAAGGCGTTTAAAAGCGGGTTTAACAGTCAAATTTGGCTGCGTCAAACACCAGAGTATCTTTGGCCTCAATGCCAGTTACTGGAAACGAACCGTGGTCTGAGTATTGGCCCCAGTAACTGTTGAGAATGTAAATATGAGAAAATTTTAAAAAACTGATTTCTTTGAATAAATTCCCATGATGTAATTCTTGACCAAAACTAATACAGTACTGTGTTCTGGCTTAACATATCTCCCATTTATCAAGAGATACGCCACCTGATATTCAAAATTATGTAACTGGCCAGTAACGACACCTGGCCGGTTAAATGGTACTTAACTGGCTATCTGCCAATATTCAGCGGGAGATAGCTGGTTGTATCACACCATATAGCCAACTGTCAATTTTCAGTGTGTTGCCAGCTAAGTTTGGCAGCCAAATCTGTCTGATTCAATAACAGGTCTATCTTTGGCCGCTATGAACTTAGTGCTGAATATTGACTTGGCCAGGGCACCCCTACATAATAACCTGGACAAAATAGCCCAGATAAAATAGCTTTGTAACAAAATAGCCCTTGACAAAAGAGCCCATAGTCTTTCACAAAAATAAGAAGTATAGCAAAAACTCTGTTTCCCTCCCAATGGGGATCCAGCTTCTCTGCTCCCCCTCTATCCCTAATTCCCAACATAGTCCAGCATGTCTCTCTCTTCCTCCTGCCTACCCTCCATAGTCCAGTATCTTTCTCACCCTTCCCCCAAACCAATCCTCCAATGTCCTTGTGGTCCACTGGCAGCGTCAACAAGCTGCTTCGGCTGACCCCAGAGGCGTTCTCTCTTTTGTGTCCTGCCTATGTGGGTATAGGAAGT
This sequence comes from Microcaecilia unicolor, assembly GCF_901765095.1. Lineage (NCBI taxonomy): Eukaryota > Metazoa > Chordata > Amphibia > Gymnophiona > Siphonopidae > Microcaecilia > Microcaecilia unicolor. Next base: position 137,104,506 of record NC_044031.1, on the reverse strand, counting down.
TGCATCCGATGAGGTATGACACAACATAGGGAATGCTTCCAAGGCCGGCCGAAGCAGTTTCTTTTCTTTATTGATGCTGCTGGTGGCCCACAGTAACATTGGAGGATTGCCGGGGGGGGGGGGGGGGGAGTGATACTGGACCGTGAGAGAGATACCGGACCGTGCAGGTGTCAGGGACTGATTTGCAGGGGAGGGGATATTGACAGAAGATTGCTCCAACTTGAACAACACTGGATTCACCAATTGAAATCAGTTGAACCTGTTAGTCTCAATGTTAAGATCGAGTGGACAGCCTTTTTTTAAGAATGAAAGGACTTTGTCAGATTTTGAGTACAAGATCTTGCATTTTCTTTTGGATGCCAGTTGCGCCAATATGCTTTTTGGTTGGATGGGGTCAGTAATGGGGTTTCTGTATACATTTGTTACCCTTCTGTGCATGTGCCGGTGTCCTTTTATAAGCGGACGCCATTTTATTGTTCTTTTAGCGGCAACATCACACTGCCGCTGGAACTGAGGAATTGTTTGTTCTAGCTCCCTGGCTGTCATACTTTGTTATTCTCTGTATTTTATGAGCTCCTCTGGTTTGCATCTTTATGACATTTCTGTCTTTTTTTCAGTTGGACTGGAAGCTTTTCTGAAAGAGATATGGCAGTATTTAATTCCTTGAGGAAGCCAAGCGATGAAACGGGTCCCCATTGGGATGATGTTTCTACTGCCTGGCACTGCCCACAAAGCTAAGTTCAACTTTTTTGTCTCAACAATAATATGTCATATTATTTGCACAGTGAAAGATGTTTTTGCACCAATAAAAATTATATTTTGGTGTGGTTGGGGTTTTTTTTTATGACCAATGATAGAAACTAGCACTGTGACTTAGATGCTGGTATTCGATATTATAACAGCACAAAAGTTGTCATGAGAATCTGAGGTCTTTTCCCACCATTCCCATATAGTGACTATTTACAGAGAATATATTCCTCACTGGGTTTGACATTATTGAGCGAGTCTCCAGCGAGTAACGTGGAGGGGGATAATCGAATGGGGGCGCCCATCTCTAAGGACGGCCCCGTAAAGGGGCGTGGCAACCCGTATTATCGAAACAAGATGGACGTCCATCTTTTGTTTCAATAATACAGTCAGGGATGCCCAAATCATGAAATTTAGGTCGACCTTAGAAATGGTCGTCCCAAGTTTTTGGCGATAATGGAAACCAAGGACGCCCATCTCAGAAATGACCAAATCCAAGCCATTTGGTCGTGGGAGGAGCCAGCATTCGTAGTGCACTGGTTGCACTAACTGAATGGAAAAAGCCCTTCCCTTACTGCTGCTATGTCCAAAATGTGGATGTTTCTGTAAGAAGGATACCCATGCCTTTGCTATGTTTCCAACACCCTCTTTATTTATTTATTTAGATTTTGGATCACAAGTAGCAGCAGTGGGATTTGAACCAGCCACCGCTAGATTGCAAGACCAGTGCTCTAACCACTAGGCCACTCTGTACTACTTGCTTGAAATTTGGTCATCTCTGTGGGGGGGGGGGGGGGGGGGAGGGGCAGTTGAGGACGTCCAAAATGTTTGACAGAAGGACGTCCACACCTTCGGTATGCCTCCGCTGACATACACATACCTCCCCCCCTCCCGGGATGGCCACATTTAAAGGGAGTGGAGTGGCATAGAGTAGTGGCCTAGTGGTTAGAGCACGGGTCTTGTAATGCAGAGGTGGCCAGTTCAAGCCCACTGCTACTAATTGTGATCCAAATAAATAAATAAATAAAGAGGGTGTCAGAAGCATAGCAAAGGCATGGATGTTTTTCTCATAGAAACATCCACATTTTGGACATCATCAACTGCCGTTACAGGGAAGGACGTTCTCAACCACCGTCGCAGGGACGGAGGCACAGCGAAGGACATACTCTAAAAAAAAAAAAAAGACAAAAGTTTTTGAAGTTGTTTTGTTCAGGGTGGGAGGTGGTTAATGACCACTGGGGAAGTCAGGGGAGGTCATCCCCGATTCCCTACGGTGGTCATCTGGTCAGTTCAGGCACCTTGTTTGATGCTTGGTTGTGAAAAAAATGGACGAAGAAAAGTCGTCCAAATGCTCCTGAGGGACACCCTTCTTTTCTCCATTATTGTTAACCACGCCCATCTGTTAACCACGCCCTCATCCCACCTTCGGTACATTGCCAACACGCCCCCTTGAACTTTGGTCATCTCCGCGATGGAAAGCAGTTGAGGATGCCCAAAATCGGCTTTCGATTATGCTGATTTGGGTGACCTTAGGAGAAGGACGCCCATCTCCCAATTTGTGTCGGAAGATGGGCACCCTTCTCCTTCGAAAATAAGCAGGATAGTAACATAGTAGATGGCAACAGAAAAAGACCTGCACGGTCCATCCAGTCTGCCCAACAAGATAAACTCATATGTGCTACTTTTTGTGTATACCTTACCTTGATTTGTATCTGCCATTTTCAGGGCACAGACCATAGAAGTCTGCCCAGCACTAGCCCTGCCTCCCAACCACCATCCCCGCCTCCCACCACCGGCTCTGCCACCCAATCTCCGTTAAGCTTCTGAGGATCCATTCCTTCTGAACAGGATTCCTTTATGTTTATCCCACGCATTTTTGAATTCCGTTTTCCTCTCCATCACCTCCCGCGGGAGGGCAATCCAAGTATCCACCACTCTCTCCATGAAAAAATACTTCCTGACATTTTTCTTGAGTCTGCCCCCCTTCAATCTCATTTCATGTCCTCTAGTTCTACCGCCTTCCCATCTACGGAAAAGGTTCGTTTGCGGATTAATACCTTTCAAATATTTGAATGTCTGTATTATATCACCCCTGTTTCTCTTTTCCTCCAGGGTATACATGTTCAGGTCAACAAGTCTCTCCTCATATGTCTTGTAACACAAATCCCATACCATTCTCATAGCTTTTCTTTGCACCGCTTCAATTCTTTTTACATCCTTAGCAAAACTGAACACAATACTCTAGGTGGGGCCTCACCAACTAGCTAGTGATATATACACGGACTAACATTGTTACTTTGGTACTTTTTAAATGTATGCTGGACAATTCTTATGCTTCATTCAAGTTGTTGTGTCTTGTATTTTACAAAACATGTGACAATAGCAAAAGGATGTGGTAATATATTGTTTTTGCCTTTTTTTCATTACATTTCTGGATGTTTACAGAAAAAAATGTAACTTAAATGGGTACACAGTAACTAATGTTATGAGGTAAAATGCATGGGTTCCCTTTTTTCCTGTCCATTTTGTATCTATATACAGTGATGCAAATAATCTGGAAGAAGTTGGTTGCAATGTGGAATTTCAGTATCACTGACATTCAGTGCTTCCAGGCCCAATGTGCAAAGGGTTGTGGGGCTCCTTGTAACAGCTTCCCATTCAGACACCCTCCTAGCATTTTTCCTTCCCATTCCCAGCTCCCCCAGGCAGCATCATTCAAAATCGAAGGCCTCCCTGCCTCCACTGCATGCAGATCTCACTCATAAATATTCATTGTGGATGTCCTGAAAACCTGACTGGCTGGGGTGCCTCCAGGACTAGGTTTGGGAACCACTGTCCTATACTATATATTCACACACAAATACACACATACAGAAAGAGTGCATTTAAAGGTTTATACGGTAAAAATAATAGTGTGGCAAATTAGTATATTTTATTGGCCGAGTCTCTATCTAATGCCGTAAGTGTTTTTAAACATTTATCATCTGGACCATCTGTAAATAGATGATTCCGCAAAGGCATCCCTAGGACCCTCTTGAGATTTTGTCACTGATTGTGGTTTTGGCAAACCTTCTATAGAACTATAATTTTCTTTCATGAAATATAGCATTTGACTGTTTTTGTATTAGTGAGGCTAAAGTTTTCAAAGCACTGCCAAGATAGGGGATAGTTTTAAAAGCCTGTTAGGCGCATAAGGCAGAGGTTCAAGCACAGAAATGGCTTCTTCTAAATGTGAAACTTATGTCAGGATGAATTTCACCTTCCAAGATTTATGTGTTTTACCATAATAAAGGACATTGCTGTACAGGATCCTCCTTTGTTTGTTTGGTCATTCCCACCGTTTTTTTGTTTCTTAGTTCTTTAAAAATTGCCCAGACTTTATACATTTAAAGATTTCATACCAAGCCTGTATGTGCATTTATTACCTGAACTGAGTGGAGTCAACCCTGGGGGAAGGCACTGGGGAGGGGTCAGATTTTATTTGCATATGTTATAAAATATATTCTTATGAGCATAAAATGAGTTGGGAAATGTGTGTGCACTAAATAGCAGGAGACAATGAATCTGTGTACTTTGGAGGGGGGGGGGGGGTAATTTTTGAAGGAAAGTATGTTAATACTTTTCCTTTGAAAACTGATGCTATTTATTTATATATTTGCTACACAAGTTAGGGGAATTGTTATGTAGAAGAAGCCCAGAAACTGCCCCTTTATATTTAAAATGAGGAAAATTCAGGAGTCCCTGCGCCTAAGTGTCAGTGTGCCTGGAGGTTATGTCATGGAGGATGGGTCTACATGTCCATTATTGGGTAGTGTGTGTATAACTGGTATATTTTGGAGTGAACTATCCTATATATAGTGGGGCTGGTAGAGTAGTAAGAAGAAATGTCAGAGAGTTGGAGGTCTCTGCACTAGAAGTGTACAGGAGGGACTGCAGGAATGATCAACAGGAAGCTGTCTTTGTTCATGGCTGGCTAGGCCTTGTATAGCTATAGAACCTGCCCGAGGCCAGCTTGGCCTAACCAACAGAGGATAACTGAAGAAAGAGAAACCTAAGGGAAAGTTTGAAGAATCAGTGTAACTTTTGACTATTCCTTGGGACTAAAACAATGCATCCCATTTAAACTCCTAGTCTGAATACGAGAGACCAAGCCCTGGAGATGTTTTCATAGACTTTTTTTTTTAACAATTTTGTATTATTGTGAGGAGCATAATTTCCCCTAATTTCTATCTCCCCAAAGGAGAAAATTCTGAGAAGCAGTTTGGGAACTGAAAGTTCAGGTGCATTAAGACTAAACATACTTGTCTGAAGAAGCTGAGAAAGGTTTAGTGATTTTTGGAAAGTGTGCCTGTCTGTATCTATCAGGAGACTTGACAGGAATCTGGGGCATCTAACCTGGGGCCTGTGGAGAATGAAGAAGGGATGTATACTCAGGACCCCCCCCCCCCCCCCCGAAGAAGAGTCAAACAGAGCACAAAGAGGAGGGACCTGCCCTGTACTGTGACAGTGAAGGAGTAGGCTAATGGTTAGTGCAGTGGGCTTTGATCCTGGTGACCTGGGTTCAATTCCCACTACAGCTCCTTATGACATGGGGCAAGCTACTTAACCCTCCATTACCTCAGGTACAAAAATATAGATTGTGAGCCCTCCATGGACAGAGAAAGTACCTGCATAGAAGGCTCCTTTTACTAAATGGCAGTAAAACCACTGCAAGCTTACTGCTCGCTACACAGGAAGTACCCGTTGGGCTACCGCAGCAGCCTGGCGGTACTTCCCACCCCTAGCATGCCGTCATTTCTGGCACTACAAAAAATGTATTTATTTTTGTAGCACTGGAGTGTACACGGCGGTAATCAGGCAGTGCTGTGTGCTGCCCAGTTACCGTCGGGTTAACGCGGGAGCCCTTACCGCCACCTCAATGGGTGGCGGTAAGGACTCCTCCCCGAAATGGCCATGAGCATTTCCTGCAGGAAGGCAGAAAAAGTAAAAGGGGGCTTTAGCACAAATGTAAAACACAAGCCAACGCCAGCACCAGCCCCCTTTTGCCACAGCTTGGTAAATGGGGCCCATAATGTGTGCAGTGCTGCATATGTCTAGTACATACAAATTAGTAGTAGTAGACAATAAAAAAAGAACTAGAGTCACCAGATGATTCAGAGAGGTGTTTATAACTTTTCATTTGAAGTACCTGCTGTTGTTTGTACTGCCTAGTTTGAACTTAAATTTTTTTGTCTAGCCTAGGGGTTGGCACACCAGTACAGCCTCCTCCCCCCCGTGAATTCCAGGTATAAAATTATCCTTGAAAGTTTCAATAGCCCTAAATTGTGACTTTCTTATTAAACGCCAATTGGTATGTCACGACTTGATAGTCAACATAATATGAAAAAGAGGATTTGGAGTATCTAAGGCTTTTGGCTGTAGTTACAATAAAATAAAATAAGTTATTTAATGGTCTGAATGAATCTATCTAAACTAGGCTGAAGGAGTTGAATAAATGCTGTGTGGGTTTCATCCCACGAGTGCAAAAAACAGGGTGATGGGAAATAACAAAAGTCAAGATTTTGTAACACAGATGAAAACAAACAAGGGGGCTGATATTCAGCAGGGCATATCTGGGTAGAAGCAGCTCCTACCTGGATGTCCTGCTGACTGGATCCATACTTGGATGTTCTGGACAATGTTGTTTAAAGTACAAGGTCAATTAAAAGTAAAGATAAATGCACATTTTGTTACTTAAGTAAAAGTAAAAGATACAATGAAAATCATATAAAAATGTACTCTGGTAAAAGTAAAAAAGTAAGTGTCTAATATAATATTTTTGAGTAAAAAGTACTGTGACTACAAAATGTGTGTTTGATTATTAAATTTGAAATACCGCTAATGGCAGTTGTATCACAGAAGTGGACACAGTAAATTAACACCAATTAAAATGTCCAAATGACAGCCAACGACAAAGCTCAGAGTCAATTGCAGCCAGAACAAGATTATTACATGTGACCACAGAAGAAAACATCATAAAATACTTAGTTACATAACTTCAGCATTTGTTTTAAAAGGCTAAAACCAGATTTTGGCCCAGTGATGCAGGACTTATGAACATCACTGTATGTTGTGCTGGTTCAGTAAGAAAAGGTTGAAACCTCCCAAATTGCCTAAAGATACAGAAACATGTTTTGACAAAAGCTGAAACTTGTTTTGAAAAAAATAATTGATTGTCTATCTGGACACCTAGATGCTTATTAAAAGTGTCTACCAAAACAATTGCGACCCCTTTAATAGAAGGAGGAAGAGAAGGACTACAGCAAACTTGACCAACCTTTTTTCTACTAGGGGCCACATTTAATGTTTTGTAACATTTGGAGGGCCAAAACATGCACCATCATACTTTGCCACATTTTGACAAATACTGGCAAATTATGACAGTGCATCACCCCCCCACCCAGCCTTCATCCAGTCATAGACCTGTCATGATATTTTTAAGCTTTAAAAGTATAAAAAGAAGAACCGGGAGCAAAGCCGCAATAGTGGAGATCAAAAGTAGGCAGTCTCCAGCAGGGTAAGGAGCCGCAGCGGTTAATGCAAACAACCTCAGGCGGGCTGAAAGGTCCAAGCAGTGAACAGGCAACCTGCTGCCACGTCCCCCTCCTTCACACGGGGAGGACGTGGCAGAGTGAAGGCCCCATAGTCTTATGGAGCTTTGCCTGTCTTCACTGTTGCACCTCATAGTCCACAGGAGGTTGCTGTGTTAATGGCTGTGGCTGACAGCTACAGAAGGCAAATTTTAAGGACTACATGAGGGGAGGGAGACTGGGAGAGTACTGCTAGACACACAGAGTGAGGAATCAAGGACAGATGGCAAGCAACAGGGGTGGAATGACTGGTCTGGGCCCTCGAGCAGTAAAGGTAATTGGGACCCCTGGCCGCAGCTCACCTCACCCCTGGCCAAAAGGTATGCACACACACACATACATCATCCAATGTTGTTTCCAGCACCCCTAACACAGAAACAACCACCATTCACCTTTGTTTCCAGCCTCCCCACACACACACACACTCCATTTGAAATGTGGCGGTGCCAGGCAGAGCAGCAGTAGCGGGCAGAAAAGAGTGGGGTTCTTTCCTGCCCCTGAAGAGGCCATTAGACCACCAGAGCCCTTCAAGGTAGGACCGAGGAGGGCCCACTGAGGCTCGGGAGGCTATAGTGTTTGGGGGGGGGAGGGGAAGAGAGTCTCTGGGACCCTGGGCACTGACCCGTTGCCCTTATGGTAGAGAGACCAGACCGGACTGAAGCAAATTTTAAGGACCGCCTATGGGAGGAAAGCGGGAGGGGAGAAGTCAGAGCCGTGTGAAAAGGAGGAGGGGGAGGAAAATTGAGTAGTTTACCCTTTTTACTTGTAACAGAAGCAGCATGTAATGAGGTAAAAATACTTAAAACTGGCTCAGATAATTCTTCTTTACAAGTAAAAGTGCTCATTCTTGTCTTGTACTCGGTAACATGTAAAAGTAATGAAATGTTTACTTAAGTATTGTAACATGTTATTTTTACTTAGTTGCTATACAACACTGGTTCTGGACAATGCTGCTGAACATATGAATAGACAGTCATTGTGCCATCTAAGCAGTACTGGGATGGAGTTTCCACTTACCTGGAAGCTGATGCTCAAAGCTCCAGTGCAAAGCCAACAGCGCAAAACCCTAAGCGTGACAACAGCACTGAAACCTAGATAACCAATACTCAAAGCAAATTACATTCAAATTTTATATGTGCCCATTAAATTGAAAGCAAGAGGGAGGAATGTGCCTGGCGCATGCACACAAACGTTTTGAGGTAAGTGCAGCTCCTGTGCGCATACCAAAACAAAACCAGGAGTGCAAGCACGCATCAGCATTGTTCTGTGCCTTTAAATATAAGCTTTTCAAAAATTGTTTGGACTTATATTTTTGAAAGGCTCATATTTCAGTGCAGAAAAACATTTTGCCAATGTGTGCTTTCACTTTCGTTTTCTCACTATCAACGCTTAGATGCTGCACGGCAGTGGCATAGCTACGTGGGGCCAGGGGGGGCCAGGACCCCCCATAGATTTGGCCCTGGACCCCCCTGCTGACGATCCGCCCAACCCTCCTTCCGCCGCCAACCTGCCATCACCTGCCTTTGCTGGCGGGGGACCCCAACCCCCGCCAGCCGAGGTCCTCTGCTGCTCGCAAAAGGCTTCCTTCTGTTTCTGACGTCCTGCACGTACAACATGCAGGACATCAGAAACAGAAGGAAGCCTTTTGCGAACAGAAGAGGACCTCAGCTGGCGGGGGTTGGGGTCTCCCGCTAGCAAAGGTAGGCGACGGTGGGTTGGCGGCGGGAGGGGGGGTCGAGAGGGTCGGCAGCGGGGGGGGGGGGGCAAAGTCGGCAATGGCGGGGCGGGGGGTGTTGGCAATGGCGGCAGGGGTATCGGCAGCGCCGGAGGGGGGGGCTAAAATGTGCCCCCTCACCTTGGGCTCTGGATCCACCTCCCGCAGAAGTCTGGCTACGCCCCTGCTGCACGGGCTCCCTTCCACTTCCAAAACAACACATAACCAGCAGCTTAATGTCAGAAATTCAGAAGAAATTCTCTCCTCACAACTTTCAACGTTATTCCCAAGCTGGCGGTAAGTTTTCAGCGTTAAGGCCGGCAATTTTTTTTTCTGCGCTGTTGTCAGCATTGGGAGGGAATGCTGAGTACCCTCATTAATATCCATTTCAATACACTGAGACACAATTTGCGGCCATCTTTGGCACACATGTTGATACCTGCACTAAAGCCCTCTGAACATTCTGTGGACATTAACGTGTGTGCTACTCTGGCACTAATTGCCTTTAACGCTGGCACTGGGTTTTGAGCATCGGCCACCTGGTTAGCAGTGATTTTCAGTCTAAATAACTTCTGGATAAAGAATGGACAGCAAAAAGGATGCCAAACTTTATCTGATCACTTATCTGGATGTTGGTCTAAATATCACCAGTAACTGGATAAGTGCTGGCAGCCAAATTATACCCAGATATTCAGCACTGGCCAGTAACAAAAGGTGTAAAACAACTATGGAGGCCGCTGTTTAAATCAAACACTGATTACCGTAGCAGAATATTATTCACAGATTTCTAGAACTAAAGGAACATTATTTTGTGAATGGCAGGCTGTAAAAAAATGCCTTGTGGAGGAACTGCCTAAGATTTACTGTCCAAAAGAAGCAACATCTTGTTTAAATTTAGCCTTCTGAACTCTTCTATTAATACCGAGAGCTCCTTTTCAAATGAGTAAGCAGACATGCACTGTGCATTGCCAAACGTCAAAGAATATTTACCATTATATAGGGATCAGTGACTGAAATGCTGTCATAATACTGTGTACTTTAAGAAATCATTAGGCTGTCAGGGCGTTTCCTACGCTGAACGCCGATTTCAAATAGCTCAAAGATGTTTATAAATTAAAAAGAAATATTTTCAAAGGTAGCCTCTAGGCTGGTAAGAAATTAGATAAACTGGCTAATAATCAAACTATTTGCCTCATGAATTATGCATGATAAATGATCCAGGTAACTTTCCCTAGGTTTACAGTTACATAAATATGGAAACTAAGGGATCCTGCCTTGGGAACAGTATTCACAGCTTCACCGAAGGTCTGTGGAGAAATTAACTCAGTTGAGGGCTGTATGAGGAAGTATTCTGGAAAGTTCTAGGCAGTATAGAGGTATCAATATAGAACAGAATAGTATCTGTTTCCATAGGCAGGTTTACTCAGGGGAATTTGAAGGCATTGACATAGGTCACAGGAAAGGACTTAGGTCCCTATTTAAAAGGAAGTCTGGTATTCATCCTAAAGTTTTATCTGTACTGGTCACCTATCTCACTGGAGCTATTTATTGATCAGTTCTAAATACAATTCCTGAGACTATAGGCAGAGGCATAGCTAGGTGGGGCACTAGGGGAGCGACTGTTCCCCCAAACTGACTTCTGACGGTGACAGCGCCTATTTTTCAGGCGGTCCATCATGCCTATGCAGTGGTCTCCGCTCCCCCTGGCGTCACAACCTGCCTACGCTTCTGACTATAGGATTGCAACACATGAAAGAGATGGACTTACTTTTTGCTGTAAGTTTCCTGCTGCTGCTGCTGCTTCGAATGCAAGATGGAGTCTCCAGTCTAGTATCGGCAGCCTCCCTTGAATCATGCTCTTATGCAGGGCTGGTGCTAGGGTTTCTAGTGCCCCCATGCAGCCTATTAGTCAGCACCCCCTACCCATCCAGTATCTCATTTCTCTCTTTTCTCCTCCCAACCCCTCCACTCCCCCCCATCTAGCACCTTCTCTCTCCCCTCCCCTCCAAACTCCTCCACTAGCAGACACCTGCCCCCAGTGCTTTTTTTGTAGGAAAAAAGGTACTGGTACTCATTATGGGTAACCTTAGGGGTGGGATCACTATGGCTCCACCCCTATAGTAGCCACACCCCTTTTACCAGCCATGGCGCATATAAACAGGCATAATTGAAACTATTGCACCAGTATAGGAGAAGAAAAATAACTTGTGGTTATTTTTCATTATAAATAATTTCTATAAGCTGTTACAGCTCCAGTATACCAAAAAATGACACTAGCCAAATTAGCACACAGACCATGAATTAGGAGAACAGTCTTGCCAAATCTGAAACACAATATGTTATCAAAATCTCAGAAACTAACAAACAGATCCCTATTCAGACACTTGGCCTCGCAGTCACACATGCAGCACATAGATAGCCCCTCTTCAAATTCTTCAAAAATTAACCTCAAATCCTAAGATTATGCATGCAGCACAATACCAGAAAAACAGAAAGAAAAACATTGCTATACATTGAAAAATAAGACAGCAGATGTAAATTCTCAAATTGGACATATTCCAAACACTAAAATGAAAATAAAATTATTTTTTTCTACCTTTGTTGTCTGGTGACTTTGTTTTTCTGATCATGTTGGTCCCAGTCTCTGATTCTGCTGTTCTTTTAACTCTGTTTCCAGGTCTTCCTTTCCATTTATTTCTTTACTCCTTCCTCCTTTGTTCTTTATTTCTTGCCTTACATCTGTAAGTAAAAGCTGGGTCCTCCATGGACTTGACTGGAGGAGGTATAGAGTGGATCCTGTTTTTGCTCTTGACCCGACCATGCCCCTCCCATGGCCATACCCCCTTTTGGGTTGCATGTAAGAGGATTAGGGCATGAATCTTTTTTGAATCACGTGCAGTCAAATCCGCTCGCAAACCCAAATTATAGCCTCCCCAGCCCAACAGTGACCTTCCCCTGGCTGCCTCCTCCTCGAAGGTAGGATGGAACAAAATTGTATATCTTCCTCTCCTCTCTACACTGGCACCACCGCACCGGCACCCCCTCCCACTCATGGCGCCGGCTTCTCCTTTTACCAGCTGGATGCTTGCCTGATTCCCTAAGGCTCCGCTCCACCTCTGAGACAGTCCTTCCCCAGTGGTTCCGGCTTCCTGTGACACACTTCCTGTTCCTGCAGTTCCGGCATGGCGGCAGAGCCTGGCTGTAACTGACGCACACCTGTGAATATTGCAGGCTGCATCACGTGGCTGGCCTGAGCGGCTATTATGAGTCACTGAGCTAGGGAGGGAGGCAGCTGACTGAGCTGAGCGGATCGAGCAGCAAGCAAGCGGGTAAGTGTTCTCAGCTGCAAATATTGAACTGTGCTGCAGATTAAAGGTTTTATAAGTCAAAATAAAAATATTTTGTTTCATACAGATCTTTCATTGGTTTGGGTTTCTTATTGCTAAATTGCTTTGCTGAACAGGAGACTGGTGAGGGGTGATGATGCTGGATGATGAAGGGAGGAGACAGAGATGGGGAAACATAGGGGCAACATTGGATGGTGGTGGTTTTCTTAAATTTTGTTCTTGTGATGATTTATACTGTACCAAAATTGAAAACTCTTATCTCTATCTGGTAATTAATAAAAGGAGCTCATTGTGAACACTATCCACCCTAACAGGTTGTTTTGTGGCTGTACATGAGGAATTGTGATATTATGATCCCTTGTTTCATATTGTTGACGGTCTGTGTTTTCCGTATGGGTGGTATAATGGTGTATTAGTGTTTGCCCAGTGTAATATTTACAGTGCTGCCTTTTCATGCATAATGTTACTTCACTAATGTGACCATTTCATTTTGGGATTCTCCATGGATGGAAATAGCAGTGTTTAATAATTGATAACACTTTTGAATAGTATACATTGGTTAATATATGCTTTGAACAACCACTTTATTCTTTGACATATGATACATATCTAATATCTAAATTTAATAAAAGGTATTAATTGTGACTATTTTACTTATTTTTTTTCTGTGTGTTGACAGAAAAGTATGGATATAAGTCCCACCCCTGGCCCCATCCCTAAACCCGCCCCCTTTAGCCTCCCCAAACAGTTGGGCCACCGACCACCTATGGAGGAAGTGTTGAGGCCCACAGGGCTGGTGCTAGACATTTAGGGGCCCAGGGCAGAAACCGTGGAGGGGGCCCAAAAGCTGGCCTTCAGCTTATACCTCCTTTAGCTTGAGGAAGGTTTGGGACCCCTATGGTATATGGGGGCCCAGGGCAAATGCCCTGTTCGCCAGCCCCTAACGCCAGCCCTGGAGGCCCGGGGACAGGGGAATATTTCAGGGAGTGAGAGCTGAGATCAGAGGGGTGCTGGTGGGGATTGGATGTCAGAGAAGACAGCCTCCGCATCTCGACCGACAGCAGCCATGCTAACTGACTGCCGAAAGAGTGGTTGCACTTACTGCCTCCTCTTCAGGTGCCAGTAAATTCAGCAACAATATTGGTAGTCGTGATAGCTAGAGCATGATAATGATCTGCACTCTAACCGTGACAGCAGGCCACTCCTCTGCTCTGCCCCCAGTCAGACTCTCTTCAATGTTAAGCAAGTGGCACATGTTTTGTTTTTTTAATGAGCTGGCAGGTTTAATAGCACATTAGACTTTAGCACAGGTCTGCACTAATATCTACTGTGTGATAAAACGTGTGGTAGTTGCTTGACACATCTTTATAAAAAAGCCTCACAGTTGCTAATCAAATTGGGATATAATAGCAGGATATAAATGACCTGGATGTTCGTCAGGGAGAGTGTACATGCATGTTAAGTATAGAATCTGTTTTAGTAGCAACATAATGATAAAAATCAGCATTTAGATAAACTGGAGTCTGTGCTTGTGCTGATGGTATTGCTGGTCCTGTTCAGCACATTTGATCATATTGATCATGGGATTTGGCTGGACAGATAGAAGCAACTTGGTTTCACTGGGAATGTTTGGAAATGGATTCACTCATTTCTTTTTGGCAGATCATATATGGAAGGATGATGAATATTCCATTCATGTTGGAGTATGGTGCACCCCGAGGTTTAACCTTATCCTTCATTATTTAATATTTTCCATATCCTTTTGGAGCCCTTGTTTGTTCATTGACTAAGTAGGCTAAGAAGGCAATATTAGAACTGGATGTAATGACAGCAGTTTTATATGGAGACATCTAGGTTAAGAGGGCAAGTAGGTGCCTACTTAGGAGCTATTTTATAAAGACCCAGCAGAAATTGCAGCTACATTTCAGGTACAGACAATTACACTTGCGTAGGTGATTTAAATAAAAAAAATTGACTACACCAACACAGGTAACTCATGCGGCGGTAGATAACATATGTATGCACTGGATTTATGTGTTTAAAGAGGTGATTTAAATATGCACATAAATTATAATATTTTATAATCTATGCATATACTTGCATACTCCACCCACATTCCACCACAACTCTGCCCATACACAGCAAACAGCAAGTATGTGCTATCATGTCAACGCATATAGGTTTACAGTGGTTGCGGTTTTAAAACAGGCCATTTAAGCTCTATTTCTAAAAAGCTTTCAGCATCTGTGGATGCTAAGGTTTTTTTTTAATGCTAGGCGCAGTGTTTAAATAAAAATAACTGTATCCAGCCTATCTGTATAGCGGTGATAATCAATTCGTTATCTGGCAACTTATCTGGATAAATTTAGGATAGTTATTTTGTTCTGTCCCAACACTATCTGGATAGCACCAAGGTTGTCTGTAACAAGTTTCAGAGACATTAGTAAGTATAGCAGAGCAGAGGAGTAGCCTATTGGTTAGAGCAGCAGGCTGGGACCTGGAAGACTTAAGTTCAAAATCACACAATGGCTTCTTATAGCCTTGGGCAAGTCACTTAATCCTCCTTGCCTCAGGAAAAGACAGTGGTAAATTACTCCTCTATCATGCCAAGAAAAACACGAGGGGGGGGGGGGGTCACTCCTGTGCTCACAGAAGTCAACCCTGACTCAAAGGCACATCTGGGTCTGGATTCTGTATAGTGCTGCTAAAAATCAACAGATAGTACCAACTAGAGCAATTCTTTGGATAATTCAAGATAATTGCCTTTGAATATCAAGGCCAGAGATTTTAGAGAGGGTAAATACAGTACATGTATATTTCCCATGAAAAATTGCTGCTTATACCTGGGGCAGGCATACATGTACTGTATGTGAGCTGGGGTTATACATGTAGAGCATTTTACAAAAGTATACATGTAAATCCCGAACTCTGCCCTCGGAAATGCCTACTTTACACAAGTATAAAACTATTCATAGGATTGCTCTCTACATATATTTTTATAAATGTATATGGTGGTAAGTTTTGCATAATGCTTTCATTATGTGTAAAATCAACTTTTATACACATAAGCCCTTTCTAAAATTGCCTTCTTTCTATAGCAGATGATATATAGCTAGGAAATAATTCAATATGAGCTGTAGGTGTGTTGAATAGATGTTTGAAAAGTCTTGTTACTTGGTTGGAAAATTGTGGGTTGGTGATAAACCATCAGAAATCCTAGGAGCTTTGTGTTGAAGAGTTAATTGGAAAGATATGACTGAAAGATCTATGATATGAGAGTATCCAAGGAAAAAAATTAAGAATATAAGCATTAGATTGGATAGCTCTCTCTGACATCTGTGATGTTGACCCTATGTATTGGTAAAAAAATATGTGACCTGCTAAGTGAAAAGGTGCCAAAAGTGGGGTCACAATAGCAGAGATAAAGGCTCTAAAAGATTAGAGGGATAAATTTCGGCAACTTTTGTTTTTGAAATGTTTTTTAATCTATACATTTTTAATTGTAAAATTTATATAACAAAACAATCATAATGAAGCACTTCACGGCATCAGCAGTAAACAAATCCATCCTAATCTTCCCCCTCCCCCTTCCAAGTACCACCAAACCTCCCCGTGCCCACAAAATCTCCAATAAACCCCCAACCCCCTATCTACCGCCCCCCTCTTCAACCTCCTCCCTTCCTACCCCCCTCCCTCCCTATGCTATTACCCACTCACTTCAAGGTCTGGGTATAACATAGAGTCCAAGAAAACAGCAAGGCAGACGATCCGCAAACTCCAAGATGGAAAACAACAGAGCAGATCAGTGGAAAATCAACATGAATTTATTAATAAAACATTAAAAAGCCCGACACAGGCCGCGTTTCGCCCAATAGGGCTGTGTCAGGGGCTACTCAAAGATCTTTATTGCCAATATTGGAAACTGTATAACCCAGTTGTCATAAATGTATGGGAGACAACGATTATATCCTTTTAAGCGCTAGGCAAAAAACAGCTGATGGCCCCACATGCAGGAGCTGACATGGCAATAAAGATCTTTGAGTAGCCCCTGACGCAGCCCTATTGGGCGAAACACGGCCTGTGTCGGGCTTTTTAATGTTTTATTAATATATTCATGTTGATTTTCCACTGATCTGCTCTGTTGTTTTCCATCTGGGTATAACATAGCCAAATGGGTCCATTCATCCAATATAGGATCATAACATCCCTTAAGTCGATCAGTCAGAATGACCAAGTCTCTAAGATAAGCCACTTTTATCAGCCAGTCCAGTTCAGTGGGCCCAGATGTTTGTTTCCAAAATGCTGCAATAACACATTTAGCTGCTGCCAGACATAGTCTTTTAAGTTTAACCTGCCATCGATGGCCCACTGCATTGTTCAATCCTAGGAGACAAGCTCAGGGTGTAAGCGGAAAAGTTGTGCCAAAAATTCGGATTAGTCCTTGCGCCACTCAAGACCAATATTGTTGTACAAGTGCACATTCCCACCAAATATAATAAAATGTACCCTTATCTTGCATACATTGCCAACAAATGGCTTTCACACTATTAGGAAACATAGCTTTTAGCTTCACAGCAGTATAATACCAGTGGGTGATTACCTTATATGCATTTTCATTAATCAAAACACAATAGACAACTTGTGTATTTCCCTAAACACTTACTACCAATCACTCTGAGAAAGTTCATGGCCTAAATCCCAATCCCATTGAATTGTTTTTGAAATTTGATCAGTCTACAACTTCCTATGGATTACAGAGATAAAGATGTTTTAAATTTGATATTTTTCAAATGCATTTTTCTGAAAAACATACTTTTAAAAATTGATACATGTTTCTCATTTTTTAAAGATGTAATTAGTCTATGCCTGAAGCTCAAACTTTACAGGATTATGTAGTTGATATCCCTCTATCTTGTGATATAAATAAGTCACTTACCCCACTTTTGGTACCTTTTTCACTCAGCAGGTCATAAATATTTGTGGGTTAGTACCTGCTTTTGCAAAATTTAGCTCTTAGTTAAAATTTAACATCCTTAGTTAAATTTTCAAACAGAAAATCTTGTGCATTGCTACACCATGGAACCTTCAGTGTATAAGAAAATTTTTATAAAGTCTCTTTGCAGAAAATTAAAGGACCAGTGACATGAAATGGAGGCCTCCCCAGGGGTTTGGGGGGGGGGGGGGGAATCTCTGATCCCTGGTGGCCACCATGGCAGAGGTGGACATATCTATGTGCATTCACTTACACTTGTTAGAACAGAAACCAGGATTGAGATTTAGCCATTCTCAGAATATAATCACTTCAAAAGAGACAGAAGTGAAAAGAGTTAAATACTGGACTCAGTAGGGATAATTCTATAGAGAAGACGCCAAGAATGAAAGCAGAAATGTATTTTTGCTTTGAAAACTGGTGAAAGACTATGGGTGAAAATTACCTGCAGTCTTGGCAGCGGTGAAGGGATCCTGAAAACTGCCTCCTTATACAATGATTTGAGTGTAACACAGAGAATATGTGAATCATTATTTTTATGTATTCATTTAATCTACTATTCACCCTAAGGCTTGACGTAAAGGACAGAAAATACAGAAAGATCTAATAACAGAAGAACAGTGACAAGCTAAAAACAAACCTGGTACAAGCAAAGACAATACACAGAACTACCCCTCTCCTACCCCCACCTCCTCAAAAATCAAACAAAAAGACACAGTTAACATATAAATAATCAACTGGGGAATATGAGCTGGACTATGTAAAAGCTGTAGTAAAACGTCAAGGCTTCCACTGCTTTCTAAACAGTTGGGGGCCATTTTACAAGCACTGATGCATACTTACCACAGCTTAAAATGTCATATCTGGGGGTGCGCTGAGGCATCCTGCAGTAAATTGCAAATATGTGTGCGTTACTCACACACTAAAAAATATATATATTTTTTTTATCTGAGAGGGTGTGTCTGGGTGGGGGCGGAGAGTGAGAGGGGCATGTTTCGATTTGGACGTCCATGCAAAATGTCCCGATCCAGGGGAGGGGAAACCCGTATTTTCGAAACAAGATGGTCATCCATCTTTCGTTTCGAAAATACCGTCAGAGACGTCCAAATCCTTAAATTTGGTCATCCTTAGAGGGACGTCCCTAGAAGAGGTCGTTTCTGATTTTCAGCGATTTACAAAACCAAGGACGTCCATCTCAGAAACAACCAAATGCAAGCCATTTGGACATGGGAGGAGCCAGCATTTGTAGTGCACTGGTCCCCCTGACATGCCAGGACACCAGCTGGGCACCCTAGGGGGCACTGCAGTGGACTTCATAAATTGCTCCCAGGTACATAGCTCCCTTACCTTCTGTGCTGAACCCCCCAAAACCCACTACCCACAACGGTACACCACTACTATAGCCCTTACAGGTGAGGGGGGCACCTAGATGTGGGCACAGTGGGTTTCTAATGGGTTTTGGAGGGCTCCTGCCAGTGCCAGCTGCCAGTGTGGTAATGCAGACATAGCCCATTCACTTTTGCGGCTGCCGCTAGCGTGGCTTTGTAAACAAGGGGGTATATCTTCAGTGTTACTGATTGTAAATCAGGTAGTACTCATGTAGAGTTGGTTTATGGAATACATAAATATTGTGAAGCAGAAGTGTATAGGGCCGCAGATGGAATCAGAAGGTGGAGCCAAATATAAAAGAAGCACCTGTATTCAATGACCCGACATGGTCCGTGTTGCGGCAAATGCCTGTGTCGGGTGTTAGTTGACAATCACAGCAAGATCTGTCTTCCTTTGAAGGTCTTCACTACATAACAAAAGGATACCAAAAGTAAATTCTTCGCATGTCTGTAATGAACAGACAGAGCTGTAGAAGATGACTATGAAGTATTAGGCATTGTTCTGGGTTGGTTTATGCTGCTTGTGTGTGGCCACTGCTTGTGTGTGTTGTCTTGCCTGAATGTTGCTTTGTGGAGGGTACTGTCTATGGCTGTGGGCTCTAGATAGGCGATGAGGGCTTGATTCCCACTGCAGCTCCTTCTGATTTTTGTTTCTTTTGATCACCTTAGCTTGGACAATGTGCTAGGTAGCTGTATTTGACATGCTGGCCTACTTGTTGTTGCTTGCAACAGGGTGCTGTGGCCCAACCTCCTTCCACCCCCCACCCCCCACTGATATGTCATCTTTTTTGGAAGGTTTGCCTGCAATAACCTTTTGGGAATATGTGGGGTCCTGGGCAAACTGTATTGAGGGATTCTGCATACTCTGGGCTTGATGGAGGGGATGGCTGCTATGGGGGTGCTATGTTGCTGTTACTCACGTTTGACTCGGAGACGTCCCCTCATGTGCCTGATGAGAACTGGGTCCTCCCTCTGGATCCAGCAGAAACAGCACCTCCAAATCCCAGTGGACACTAAATTGCCCTGCAAAACACAAACTAGTGGAGATAGGGTTCATGTAGTGGCCCTTGGTAACCGGACAGGTTTTGTATATCCCCTCAGACAACCTGTGATGGTTGAAGCAAGCCAGATAGGGGGCTTGTTAGTGGTCAGAGGTGCTGCCTGGCATTAGGTGAGCAGGGGACTAGTGGATGGTTTGGGAATACTTTTTTTGTGGACATCGGCATTGGGCAGGGTGGTGGTGATGGGCAGTCAGCTATGGAAGGCGTGATCTAGAGTTTCAGGTTCTGCCATATCTCAAAAAAGATATACTGGTATTAGAAAAGGTTCAAAGAAGAGTGACCAAAATGATAGAGGGGATGGAACTGCTCTCATATGAGGAAAGCCTAAAGAGGTTAGGGTTCTTCAGCTTCGAAAAGAGATATTTGAGGGTGGATATGATTGCGGTGTACAAAATCCTGAGTGCTGTGGAGCAGGTGGAGGTGAATCGATTTTTTACTCATTCAAAGAGTAAAAAGATCAGGGGACACTCAGTGAAATTACATGGAAATACCTTTAAAACAAATAAGAGGAAATATTTTTTCAGTCAAAGAATAGTTAAGCTCTGGAACTCTTTGCTGGAGGATGTGGTAACGGTGGTTAGAGTATCTGGGTTTTAAAAAGGTCTGGACAATTTCCAGGAGGAAACAAGATGGATATGGGGAAGCCACTGTTTGCCCTAGGATTGGTAGCATGGAGTGGTGCTAGGAATTGGGTTTCTGCCAGGTACTTGTGACCTGGTTTGGCCACTGCTGGAAGCAGGATACTGGACTAGATGGACCATTGGTCTAACCTAGTATGGCTTCTTATGAGCTGCTACTACTGTTCATATATGTAAGTAGGTGTGGACCAGCAGCATTGACAGAGATGGCTAGTTACTGAGTTCAAGGCTGGAGATTTTGTGAGCAGACCTGGTTTAGACCTTACATTCCAAAGCAAAGTGGGATTAGAAGTGCCTGATGCTGCCCATTGAAATCAGTGCTGCAAGTCCCATAAGGCACCAAGATGGGATGGTGATAGATCCAGGACTGTCCCAAAATATGCAGTCTGGAACTGAGTGACTTGGCATCTTTGCATAGGTGGGGGAGTGTCAGAGATGTGCAGGCTTTTATTACATACTTGGATGGGGGGGGGGCATCTGGACATGGGGGACATGTTCTGGCATTTTCTGCAGGCGAGGAGGCCTGATGCCTTTCCCAGCAACTCAGTGCATGTGACCCTGCCAAGGTGTGGTGCTTGCACATAGCTGATGTTGGGTTCCTAACAGCAATGAAGACAACTCACCTTGCCAAGGTCCTGTGAATGAGCCTCCAGGTCCTCATGGTGACGTCTGTGGGTGTAGGTGGCAGTGGCTCTTCATATTTCCCTCCTGTGTCTGAGGCACAGGAAAACAAGGAGCTGAGACTCTTCTGTTAAGAAGTTGGGCTCCCTTCTCAGCGACATAGTTGAGGCAATATGGAAATCGCCCTTCCACATGCAGCACCATATATAGAAGTGGTCCAAGTGGAGGAGATGTCCTGATGTTGGCAGACAATGTTTTTTCAGTGCGGGACCACTTCTGCATGTAGACGTTTTCTGAGGGTTATTTTCCATTGGTGGACACGACTATCTGATGATATCTATGTCAATCAGCAGTGTGTCTTTATTGCAGATGTTTTTTGGGGGGTATTTTCGAACACTGACAGACGTCTTTCTTGGCGATCAGTTATACCTGTGCTTTCAGGACATTTTGAGATAGGCATTTATTTTTTCATTTGGATGCCATATCGAAAATGCCCCTCTACCTGAGGAAGATTAGTACCTTCCAGAAATGTGAAAATGCTCCTGCTTGTTCCTCAGCGATGACAGTTCTATTTTAACCCCAGTTCATCATGTATACAGTAGAAAGAAACCACACAAAACCAAATTATAAAATAAGAGATCTATTTCCCCATTGGGGCCTACCTGAGAGTGAAATACATATTCTGGAGTGGTTTTCTTAAACTTCATATTCCAAACTAAGGCTACCCCATCAGGTTCATGGGGAGCATCTTCGTTATTGTTGTATGAGGCGACTATCAGCTCAGGGTACTAAATGAAGAGAGCACAGGATTAAGTTACTCAGCATGTTTCACAGAAGATTTCAGTTTGCTTTTAAGAGAACATGGAAACATGCACAAGAATATTTCCTTCCCCGTTTATAATTTCAGTCACATTATATTATTGAAAGGAATGCATTGCATGTTGTGGTTCTTTTACAGTATGAATATGTGATTGCACAAATCACAGTGCGAAACTGCAAAGAGGTAACTTTTTGTTTTTAAGCTTGATTTCACCTATGCAAACTGTTATGGGCCACTGGGAGACTAATATGAAAGAAGAATTTGTAGGTTGCAATGTTCAAAAACATACATATTAAAATTATTATGACTGATTAATTTTCCCTAATGATTCAGTACTTAAGAAGGATGTCAGAATGGCTTCCATTTTTCTACAGAACAGTTGCAGAACTTTCCACCATATCAAAGGCTTTATAATTTTGTACCAAAATTCTGAGATCTTAAAACTGCAACTATTGATGGGTGAATCTCCTCATAAACACAGTTAATAAATCCTAATGAATGAACAAATATTTAATTTAATAAATCTACAGTTGTGATAAAATTAACTTCACCCAACACAGGGCACAGAGAAGCATAACCTACACAGAGTGGCACCAGTCTGGTTGCCTTGTTGAGCAGACTGGATGGACCAAACAGGTCTTTATCTCTTTTCATTTACTGTGTCACATAAGAAATAAATCATATAGGGACATTAAAGCTAATATAATTACATTAAAACAATAAAACACACATATATACAATGAAACAAGTAATAAATAGACTATAAAATATAAAAAGCCTCCCTCAATTGAAAAAAAAAAAAAAGGTTTACATTCTTCATGAAAGTCTGAACATCAGCCTTGAGATGCAGTTTATCCAGTAGAAAGTTCTACAGTACTGGTTCTGCAACAGAAAAAGCATGCAAACACAGGAGGCCTTTTACTAAAGTGCAGTAGGGTTTTGCATTTACAGCAAGTTAACAGAGCAAATGAAGGTGTGGTAAATGCACAGCCTATGTTGTAAATGCAGGGGGAGAGCCCTGTATCTGCCTCCATTTACTGCAAAGGGCAAACAATGCACACAGGACCCTGTTGATGTCTGGGCCCTCTGCTCTATGTACTCATGCATTTAGGAGCCCTTTTACTTAACTGTGGTAGGCCTAACACATGCTAAAACAGCACTACCTCAGGCCATACTGAGGCGTCCCATGGTAGTGTTCTACTTAGCACGTGCTAATCCCACACAAGAAAATAGTTTTTATTTTCCAGCACAGGAGGTGTGTCTGGGGGCGGAGAGTAGGCATGACTTTGCTAATTACCATGCACTACCTAACTAGCATGGGAGTAGTGCGGCAGCCCTTACTGCCACCTAAACAGATGGCAGTAAGGGATCCCGGTAGTAATGGCCATGCGCTAATGGGGAAATTAGCGTGTGGCCATTAAAAAAAAAAAAAAAGAAGACCACAACTGTTTTTCAGCCGCACTAGAAAGTGGCCGGAGTACATGGCAAACCCACTTGCTAATCGCAGCACCGGCCATCTGCTAGCGTGCCTTAGTAAAAGGGCCCTTTAATGCGGCCAGGACATGCGAAGGGGCATAATCGAAAGGGATGTCCTCGTTTCGATTTGGACATCCTCGCAAAAAGTCCCCATTCAGGGGCAGGGAAACCCGTATTTTCGAAACAAGATGGAAGTCCATCGTTCGTTTTGATAATACGGTCAGGGACGCCCAAATCCTGAAATTTGGTGGTCCTTAGAGATGGTCGACCCTAGACTTGGTAGTTTCTGATTTTCGGTGATAATGGAAACCAAGGATGTCCATCAGAAATGACCAAATCCAAGCCCTTTGGTCGTGGGAGGAACCAGCATTTGTAGTGCACTGGTCCCCCTGACATGCCAAGACAAAAACTGGGCACCCTTGGGGGCACTGCAGTGGATTTCATAAATTGCCCCCAGGTACATAGCTCCCTTACCTGCCCATGTCCCGCCCAAACATACGCCTTCTTGCAGTTGTGCACTATGGGACCCTTTTACTAAGTTGTGGTAAAAGAGGCCCTTTTGCCACACGCTGAGGCCCCTTTTACTACAGCGGGTAAAAAGGCTGAAAAAAAATGGCCATGCGGTAAGACCGGGTAAAAAGGCCAAAAAAAGAAATGGTCATGCAGTAAGTCTACACTTACTGCGTGGCCATGTGGAGGGGGGGGAGCACTTACCACCACCCACTGAAGTGGCGGTAAGGGCTCCTGTGCTAACCTGGTGGTAACTGGGCAGTGCGTGGCACTGCCCGATTACCCCGCTGGGAAACTGCTGCACTAAAAAATAGGGACCTATTTTTTTTTAATTTTATTTTTACAATTTACAATAATTGCAAGACTAAATCTTGCTTGGCAAAGATGATTAACAAAGGAAGAGAAAAATTAACAAAGAAAGTAATTCCATAATTCTCATCTTACATTGAAATGATAAAACATCAAAGGATAACATATGTTACTTAGAGAAAATAGGTTTACAATATAAGATGACATTTTAAATCACATTAAATCATTCTATAGTTCACAATATGGGAGGCAAACCAAAATATTCAGGAAATTGTAAAGAATAAATTACAAATTCTTTCTATAAGGAACTAGGGAATGAGAGGGAATTCTAGGAGTTCCTAATTAATCACGGAGTTGATGTAATTATTTGTCTTAACTGTGCAGAAGGCAAATAGGGACCTATTTTTCCCAGCACTGGAAATGCCAGGCACTGAGGGTGGAAGTACCACTGGCAACTGCGTTGGGCTGATGGTAGTTCCAGATTGCCACGTGGTAAGCCCACAGTAGGCTTACTGCTGCTTAATAAAAGGGCCCCTATAGCACTTATGCACATCCTTACAGAATAGCGCTTAGGGAGCTACATACATAAGTGCCACCTTTGCCTGCTTTTACACGTGCAAACGGGCACATAACTTGTGAACACCTATTCTGGAATTGCCTTTTAGATGCCTACCTGTAGCCTAAAATCTTAAGGAATGTATTTACCAAGAATCTGACATGGGGGGGGGGGGGCCCTTTTACTAAGCTGCGTAGATGCCTATGCACACCCAACGCATGTACTGTCCGGCTACTGCATGGCCCTTGCAGTAATTTCATTTTTGACACGTGTCTGTTACGCGTGCCGGAAAATATTTTTATTTTCTGTCGCGCAGGCGGTAATCGTGTGGTAATCGGCATCTTATGCGCCTAGACCATTACTGTCCGGTTACCGCGTGAGACCTTACCAGCTAGGTCAATGGCTGGTGGTAAGGTCTCAGACCCAAAATGGACACGCGATAATTTTCATTTTGCCACACGTCCATTTTTGGCAAAAATTTTAAAAAGGCATTTTTTACAGGTGCGTTGAAAAATGATTCCGCGCTCACCCAAACACACGTCTACTCTACCGCAGGCCATTTTTCAGTGCACCTTATTAAAAGGGCCCCATAGCAATTTAATAAAGTGGCAAAAACAACTATGGATCAGGGCCTTGCAGTTACTCTACATTAAAATTCTACACTTCTTTACCTATTTGAGCTCTTTACATACAAACAAGGTTTTAAGCAGAAAATGATGATTATTCAAAGAACAGATCATAACATTCCATTTACATTCCCCTATTCATGGCATGAAGGATCCCACTTATAATTAACTTTAAATTCAAAGTATTTTGTTTATAGTATTTTTTCTAACTGTTATAATCACTGATAATTTAGACATCGTCAGCATGCCCGAGAGAAGATGTGCTAAGCTCCCACAGACAAAACAAAAATACAATAATGGAGTTGAAAAATGTTATTATACATTTCAGTACAAATTCCCACTTCATCAAGGTAAAAAAAAAAAATCCACAGGAAGAAAATTGTACAGGCAGGCATTGGCCAAAAGCCCTCTTAAATTTAGTTCTTGAAGGCAAAAACCCTGTTAAGTACTGTGGACAGAAGTTTTTATCATATCTTTTTTTTTTTCCTGTTGAAGCTTTTTCCTTCCAAATATTTAAAAAAATTAAGGGGTTCAGCTGTGCTAAAAGGTGCCCTGTTTTATGACTAACGTGTGGGTTTCACTGCACGCTGAGGTTTTTCACGTCTTCAATTAATGGACACTCACTAATTTCCTAATGATCATTAGCCACGTGAGCCCTTGCTATTTACTAGGCGGTAAGGACTCACGTGCTAACCACGCACTAATTGGTTGACACATGGCAATGTAGCTGCGCTAACCAATTAGCGCTGGGCATGCCTACTCTCTGCTTCCAAACATACCCCTAGTGTTAAAAAATACAAAGTTACAAAATACAAAGGATTATTTTATAAAAAGGTACCTATGTGTGAAGGGCAAATAAACCTGTTTTATAATAACACATATGTGCCTGTCACTATAAAATACTAGCACAAATCTTTGTAATAGGTTGCTGGGCGTGGCTCAGCCTCTAGGGCTATCCGCCCTTCTCAGCAGCCTTTAGCATACAAGTCTTGTTCAATAAAGAAACAAACAAAAAAACACATCAGGATCAAATACAAACTTTTCCCTTTTATTGTTCTCTCATTCAGCTTGGGAGAACTCAGCCCAGGCTTCAGCCGCTGGTTCCCCTTTTCGGTTTCCTGGGGCGGAGCGGCTCCAAAAGAAAGAAACTCTAATTCAGTCCCACCCGGGCTTGTTATAACCCAGGCACCATACAGCCTGGTGTTCAAAAAAAAAACACCCAAAAACAAAACAGCTCAGGACACCTTGGTTTTTATAAATCCACAGTTCAGGTAACCAAGCTCTCAAAAACAGCCCTATACTTGGCTCTTTAAATCCACAGTTCAGGTAGCCAAGCTCTCTCAGAATGGCAATATAACTTGGCTTTTTTTTTTTTATCCACAGTTCAGGTAGCCAAGCGCTCAAAACAGCACTATACCTTGGCTTTTCAAGTCCACAGTTCCTCTGGCTTTGCGCGGGCTCAAAGCCTGGGGTCCCACCCGCTTGGTCAGACTTTTACTTACTCTTCTGACCTCCTCCCGCTTGACCCCTTTCCTTCTCTGGCCTGCTTAGCCAGTGACTGTCTTACTTCTGTGGCTTTCTCTGGGCCAGAGCTGATACATCCATGGGCTCCTCCAGGGTTTGCTCGGGTACTGTCAGTTCCATGGCCCAAGGCCCAAACTCCTCTTTCTCCTTCTCAGGAGCCCAGTCCATACTCTCCTCGCCCCACCCTCTTCCCAGCTGCTCCTCATTTTCCTCATTAACCCTTTCGGGCTTTTTCTCTTCTTTTTCCCACCTGTTCCACCTCTCTTTCCCCCAGGTTGGAGAATTAGTATTACTCCTTCTCCTGCAGCCCCCTTCTGGTGACTCTTGTGAATGCACCCTGGTTTGTCTCTCTTTTTCCCAAGGTGGCTGCTGGGATTTGTAGTTCTTGCCCCTAAGTTGTCTCTTGGGGAAAAGCGGCCGGTAAGGGAGAATCTCCTCTGTGGCTTTTTGGGGGTTGTAGGATCTGGTTCCCTGTGTTTCTCCCAGGTCCCTATGGTTTTCCACATTCCCTTTACATCTTGCAGAAATAGCACCTACACTGAAACTGCGGACATTCCGTTTGCTCGGAAGCAGCATGGGCGTAGTTTGGGGGGGGTGAAGGGGGGCATTGCCCCCCCCAAACGCAGGGCTGGCGCAACACAGCAGGCAGCTGCTCAGACGGTTCCTCCTTCCCACCCTCAGCTCCCCGACCGACAGCCCTCCTCTCCATTCCTCCCCCCCCCCCATGTTTAACCCTTTTTCTTTCAGTCGCAGCGATGGCAGTGAAGAAGACAACACAGTGGGCTCGCCTCCAGCTTCTCCCTTCCCTTACATAGTGTCCCACCTTCTACAATGATGTATTTCCTGTTTCCGCGAGGGTGGAACACTGTTTCTTCCTATAATACTATTCTCTCCTCTGCTCTAGATACTCTCGCTCCTCCCATTCCCCATTCTGTAAAACGTACCAAACCCCAGCCTTGGCTGACCTCTAGAATCCGCTACCTACGTTCCTGTGCCCACTCTGCCGAACACCTTTGGCTGAAATACCATGCCCATGCTGACTTCATACATTTCAAATTCTTGCTGACCTCCTTCCAGTCTGCTCTTTTACTTGTCAAACAGGACTATTACATCCAGTTGACAAATTCTCTTGGCTCAAACCCTCGACGTCTCTTTGCCACACTGAACTCTCTCCTCAAAGTGCCTTCACCTCCAACCCCCCCCTTCACTTTCCCCCCAGACTCTGGCTGAGTACTTTCATGATAAGGTTCACAAGATTAAACTTGAATTCTCAACCAGGTCACCTTCATCTCTCCTTCCCTTTGTCCATTCTCTCAACCCTCCAACCCCTGCCTCCTTTTCTTCCTTTTCTGAAATCACTGAAGAGGAAACTACACATCTTATTTCCTCCTCGAAACTAACTACCTGTTCCTCTGATCCTATTCCCACCCATCTACTTAACACTATCTCTCCTACTGTCATCCCTTTTATCTGTCATATCCTCAATCTTTCACTGTCCACTGTGACTGTTCCTGATGCCTACAAACATGCCGTAGTCACACCACTTCTTAAACCTTCATGGGACCCTACCTGTCCTTCCAACTATCGCCCCAACTCCCTCCTCCCTTTCCTATCCAAGATACTTGAGCGTGCTGTTCACTGCCGTTGCCTTGACTTTCTTTCATCTCAAGCTATTCTTGATCCACTTCAATCTGGCTTTCGCCCCCTTCATTCAACTGAAACAGCGCTTGCTAAAGTCTCCAATGATCTGTTCCTGGCCAGATCCAAAGGTCTCTATTCTATCCTCATCCTTCTCGAACTATCTGCTGCTTTTGACACTGTTGATCACAGCCTACTCCTTGATACACTGTCCTCACTTGGATTTCAGGGCTCTGTTCTTTCCTGGTTTTCTTCTTATCTCTCCCAGCGTACTTAGTGTATACTCTAGTGGATCCTCCTCCACTTCTATCCCACTGTCAGTTGGTGTACCTCAGGGATATGTCCTGGGACCTCTTCTTTTCTCCATCTATACTTCTTCCCTTGGTACTCTGATCTCATCCCATGGTTTTCAGTATCACCTTTATGCTGATGACTCCCAGATCTACCACTCCACACCAGAAATCTCAGCCGAAATCCAGGCCAAAGTATCAGCCTGCCTGTCTGACATTGCTGCCTGGATGCCTCAGCGCCATCTGAAACTAAATATGACCAAGACTGAACTTCTTATCTTTCCCCCTAAACCAACCTCTCCTCCTCCCCCATTCTCTATTTCTGTGGATAACACTCTCATCCTTCCTGTCTCATCAGCTGGTAACTTTGGGGTCATCTTCGACTCCTCCCTCTCCTTCTCTGCACATATTCAGTAGACTGCTAAAACCTGTCGTTTCTTTCTCTATAATATCACCAAAATTCGCCTTCCTTTCTGAGCACACTACCAGAACCCTAATACACACTCTTATCACCTCTCGCTTAGACTATTGCAACTTGCTTCTCACAGGTTTCCCACTTAGCCATCTCTCTCCTCTTCAATCTGTTCAAAATTCTGCTGCACGACTAATATTCTGCCAGTGTCATTATGCTCATATTAGCCCTCTCCTCAAGTCACTTCACTGGCTTCCTATCCATTTCCGCATACAGTTCAAACTCCTCTTATTGACCTATAAGTGCATTCACTCTGTAGCTCCTCAGTACCTCTCCACTCTCATTTCTCCCTACATTCCTCCCTAGGAACTCCATTCACTGGGTAAATCTCTTTTATCTGCACCCTTCTCCTCCACTGCTAACTCCAGACTCCGTTTCTTTTATCTTTCTGCATCATATGCCTGGAATAGACTTCCTGAGCTGGTACGTCAAGCTCCATCTCTGGCTGTCTTCAAATCTAAGCTAAAAGCCCACCTTTTTGATGTTGCTTTTAACTTCTAACCCTTATTCACTTGTTCAGAACCCTTATTTTATCATCCTCACTTTAATATTCCCTTATCTCTTGTTTGTCCTGTTTGTCTGTCCTAAATAGATTGTAAGCTCTGTTGAGCAGGGACTGTCTCTTCATGTTCAAGTGTACAGCACTGCGTACGTCTAGTATCGCTTTAGAAATGATAAGTAGTAATAGTAGTAATTTATTAATTGGAATATGTCAGCTTTTGGAAATGTGTATCTGTGATATTTTGCATGTACGTTTCAATTTTTCTAGTATTGCTGCATGCTGAGTCTGACTTCTTGAGGTAACTTTCCAGTTCAGTATTTTGCCTTCATATTTTTTGATTTTTAGTTCCTTGTGTCATATCTGTTGTGTCATGTGTTTTTCATGTGTGATTAAGGTGCAGTATTCTGCTAGTGTGTAGTATTTGCAGCCCTTTTTGTTTTTTTCATTAGGTGTTTTAGAGCCCGGTGTAATTACAGTGCTACCTTTCCACGCATAAGGTTGTAGCTCGTCCTGTCCTTGGAATTAGTGCTGTTATGGTTTGGTAAGGTTAAGAGTGTGTTTTTGCACAAGCTTGTGTATAGTGTTTTGCAGTGGAGAGATTGTGTGTTGGTCTTACTGAGGTGGCACCAAAACATCAGAAAGGGTTTTAGAGCCTAAATCATGACACACTACATCTTGAAGAATCTACATATAGAGCTTATGCATTTCTAAGGTCTACATTGGCATAGTATGGGAAAGGGGGTGGGGAAACACTACTAGAGAGGAAGAGGGAGTTCTGGATAAGGAGGAAAGAAGGAAGGAAGGAAGGGAGAAAGAGCTGGCTTATTCGCAAAAAAAAACCAGCTCTTTCTCCCTTCCTTCCTTCCTCCATATTAGCATATTCATTTGCATATCTATATCTATATATATGCAAATGATTATGCAAATATGCCCCATCCCATCCTTTGCCCCCCCCTCCCCGAATGAAACAGTCAAACCACTCCCATGGGGAGCAGATGCCAACCTGAGTTATAAACAGGGCTTTTCTTGTGCCGGTACGCACCAATACAGTGTAACAGCACCTTTTTTTTACCTGCTTTCAGCAGGAGACTCCCGCTTTAGTGGGTCATCTCCCGCACTCCCACAAAAATCAGAGAGTCTCCCACTGAGTGGCTCCATGGGCAAACAGCAGATTTTTTTCTCCCTCACAGAATGGCAGGCAGGCCCAACAATATGTATGTGCCAGCAATTAAGAGGTCACCTGATCTATTGCGCATGCATGTTGTGATGTCAGTGTCCTGCTTTGTGCACTGCACACTGCAGCAACAGAGAGAGAGAGTGAGAGAGAGAGAGAGAGAGAGAGAGAGAGAGAGAGAGCGCGTAAAGTCAGGATCAGGAAAACTGTGCTCACCACTGCTCCCTCCAAGTCTGGCTCCGAAGCTCCTTGCCTGCAGCAGCTGACCAATGGCATCTGCCAACTGCCAAGGCTGCCTCTGCTACAGCACCCCTATCTCCCCCCCCCCTGCAAAACACCAGGTTGAGGCCAGGGCAGCAAGCCCAAGGTTCCAGCACATCCACTGCAAGCCCTAAGAGAAGCACAACACCAGGCACCCCCCCCCCCCCACTGAGGCTCCAGGCAGCACAGAGGACCTTTCTGAGAGAGAGAGCGTGCTGTACACACACTGCTGTGCTACCCCCCCCTCCCCTGACACCAGCACTAGTCACTGCCAGCCCTTCAGAGACTGACCCAG
The DNA here is from genome assembly GCF_901765095.1 of Microcaecilia unicolor. Classification (NCBI taxonomy): domain Eukaryota; kingdom Metazoa; phylum Chordata; class Amphibia; order Gymnophiona; family Siphonopidae; genus Microcaecilia; species Microcaecilia unicolor. The sequence goes on along the minus strand of NC_044031.1, from coordinate 137,072,918 downwards.
TGTACTGTGACTGCAAGCAAGGTAAGAAGAATGGGCCTGGAGAGGAGGAGGTCTGAGGGAATGAGAACGGACAAGGGGGTGGGGAGGAATTATGCTGGAGAAGTAGACGGGGGATATAGAGGGAACAGGGTGTGCATCAGGGTGTGGGGGGAGAGATTGGGAAGGGCAGGGGAGATGTCAGACCATGGGGAATGGGTAGGAGGGAGGGGAAGGCTGGGCTGACCTAGGCAGGTAGGGGTGGGGGGAAGGGTGGGCTACTGAGATGGATGGAGGGATAGGGAAGGTTAGGGTTGATTCTGGGCTATAGGGATAGATGGTGTTGCATTTTATATTAGTCCTGCTGCTGCCATTTGTGCTTGTGACTGTGTACTGTTTATCCCACACATTCTTGAATTCCATAGGCTTCCTAAATTATTTCTAGTTGCTGTTTTGATCATTGCTGCATGCCGAGCTGAGGATGTCACAGTTTTCCTCACATAAAATTTCATCTGCCTTTTGGATGCCCAGCTCCCCATTCTCAAAAGGTCCTTCAGCATTTCTTCAGTCTAATCATGTTTGAATTTCTGTCATACTGAAATCTGCAGGTTAAAGAGCTTGGAAAATGTTCCTCCATCTAAGCTGCAACCACATCCCCCCAAACCCTGTTCATGATTTGTAAAGCTGGAACAGTCCAGGGTTGAGGATCCTGTCTTTTCTCAGATTCTATCTTTTCTCAGTCACCCAGTCTGCCCATCCATGCCATCTACTCTCCCTTTCCATCTCTTAGACATCCTATGTACTTGACCCAAGCTTTCTGGAATTCAGATACAGTTTTCATCTTCACCACCTCTGCCGGGAGACTGTTCCATGAATTTACAACCCGTTCTGTGAAGAAGTAATTCCTAAGGTTACTTCTGAGTCTATCCCCTTTCACCTTCATCCTATGCCCCCTCATTGCAGAGCTTCCTTTCAATTGAAACAGACTCGCCTCCTGTGCAAGTAGGTATTTAAATGTCTCCCCTCTCCCACCTTTTCTTCCAAAGTATACACGTTGAGATCGTCTGTCCCCATACACTTTATGATGAAGAGCACTGACCATTTTAGTAGCTGCCCTCAGGACTGACTCCATCCTGTTTATATCTTTTTGAAGGGAAGGGTTGATGTCGGGCTAAGAGGATGTATAGAGGGGGTACGTTGTTAAGTACCGGGAGTTAGTGCCTTTATGGACTGTCTGACTAAAATAGAACCTTTTGTCCTGAATCAGGAGTTACATAGTACAGAGTAACATAGTAGGTGACGGCAGAAAAAGACCTGTACGGTCCATCCAGTCTGCCCAACAAGATAAACTCATATGCGCAACTTTATATTTATAACTGACCTTGATTTGTATCTACCATTTTTAGGGCACAGATCGAAGTCTGCTCAGTACTAGCCCCGCCTCCCAACCACCAGTGCTGCCACCCAATCTCCACTAAGCTTCTGAGGATCCATTCCTTCTGAACAGGATTCCTTTATGTTTATCCATAAAAGTTGGTGCTTTTATATGTGAGGTTTGTTAGGTTCTGAGATTTTGATTACATATTGTGTTTCAGTTTTGGCAAGACTGTTCTCCTACTTCCTGGTCTTTGTGCTAATCTGGTTTATGTCATTTGGGTGTACTGGAGCTATAATGGCTTACAGAAAATTTTTAAAATGAAAAAAAAATATCACAAATAATTTTTCATCTCATATATGTAGTAAAAGGAAATTAAATGATAATGAAGAAGAAATCAATGAGCCTGGAGTACTTGCTTCATCGTCATTGTTTTGTATTGAAGAACCAAATAATGATAATCAGTAGCCTACTTATTGGACTTTGGAACAAAAAAAAAAGAATTTTGCCAAAAATATGACTGGCTGTCTATGTCAAAAAGCTGGAATGCTTAGTGTTGAGAAAAAGATGGGAATGAAAACATCAAAAGCGTGGACCGATAATGAAATCACTTATTTTGGTGAAACACAACACTAACAGTTAACATCCCTAAGGAAGAAATTATTTGACCACAAGGAAAGTTCATCTCATAAAGCTGCTTTGAGATTGTTGGCAGAAGCCAACAAAGAACTGCTAAAATCTTTCGCACAGCTTACAAAGTGGTGAAGAAGAAGCAGTCCTTGAAGCCAAAATAGATGTACAGGAACTTAATGGTCTTGACATGGGCCACATACTTCACTCTACAAATGCCTGCATCAACACTGTTAATCATGTTAGTCGTGGAATGAGATAAACATGTTTCAAAAAACTATAAATTCTAAAAGTAAAATATCATTAATGATTGATGAAGGAACAACCCTCAGTCAAAAATTCATATTGATTGTGTATGTATGGGTATTTATCGCAGATTGTGGAATGCCTGCATCTCTGAACTGAATTACAAGACGTAACAGCAAAAGGAATTTTCAGTTCTTTGCTGCTTCATCATATGCAGTCCATTGGTATGACAAGGAAATACCTGCAGGATTATTTGGTTTCAGTTGCTTGTGATTGAGCAAATGTAATGTTGGGGGCTCATGGTGGAGTTAAGAAATTGCTAAAAGACAAATTTCCTTCAATTTTAGTATGGCACTTTGTTAATCACAGATTAGGATTGTTAGTCCATGATGCTGTAAAAGCTCTTTCAGGAATAAATAGATTCATATTATTCATTGATAAGCTGCATGTGCTGTACCATGCTTCACTGAAAAATGGTAGAGAATTAAAAATATGTGCAAATACACTGGAAATTCAGCTTTTGAATACTGGGTGAATATTTTGAGCACTCGCTGGGTAGTGTCTTTTCTAACTGTTTCTACTACAATATGGCAAAATTATGAAGCATTAGTACTTCATTTTGAAGAAGCTAAGAAGGACTGTACCAAAGACAGGAAAGACAGAAACATGTACGAAGGTCTGCTAAGGAAAATTACTTCTGTAGAACTTATGTTAGATTTGGGATTAATGTGTGATGCACTTCAAGAATTATCTGAACTAAGCCTACATTGTAATATGGATCTATAAAGAGTGAAGAGCTAAATTAAAAGTCTCATTTAAATTTTGGAAGGGAGAAAACATCCATTACTGTTGCCAGTAGTCTCATATTGAAAGGGATTGCCCTCCACTGAAAAGATAGGAAAGACGACCCTTCAATATGTCCAGATGTGTTTTATGAAAACCTGAAAATCTGTAGAGTACAGAGACTGCTTGTCGATGAAGAAGCTAATCTACCTAAATGGGCCAAAGTGTTTGATCCCAAACAGTAGCCAGAGGATATCCAGTAGCATTTAACATTTGATGAAACAGAAATAAGAAATGTATTAAAAAGGTTCCACCTGAATGAAAGGGAGATGATTGATGGATTCCAAGAATATCTAAGGGAAAAAATAATTCCAGACAAATTACTGCCTTTAAAGCTTACTCTTGACATCATTCAAATTTCCTCAAGTGTGAAAGAGGTTTTTCACAAATGAACCTTATTGAGACTCCATCAAGATCTTCTTTGTTATTAACCACAATATCAGCACTGATGTTCATCAAACTAGTTGGGCCTCCTCTAGCTCAGTTTGATCCAACAGAATACCTTCAGTCATGGGTGCTCTTTGGGCATTGTTTTGCAACAGACACGAGAAGCAAACAACAGAATCGAGACACTGGACCTATTCCTGGCATGACTCAGATTTGGAGCTTTGTGTGAAAAGGCAATTATTAATATTTTACTTTAAGAATTTACAATTTTTAAAATACATGGTTGACATATGCCTGGAATAGACTTCCTCAGCGGGTACGTCAAGCTCCATCTCTGGCCATCTTCAAATCTAAGCTAAAAGCCCACCTTTTTGATGCTGCTTTTAACTCCTAACCCTTGTTCACTTGTTCAGAACCCTTATTTTATCATTCTCACTTTAATATTCCATTATCTCTTGTTTGCCTGTCCTAATTAGATTGTAAGCTCTGTTGAGCAGGGACTGTCTATTCATGTTCAAGTGTACAGCACTGCGTACGTCTAGTAGCGCTATAGAAATTATAAGAAGTAGTAAGTAGTAGTAGTAGACATCATATTCAACAACATGAGTAGTGGATAAAATTACACACTCTAACACCACTTATTTAAACAAGAAGAATATCTCACATCCTCAGGAGAGTATCAGAATGACAACTTGGACTTTAAACAGGTTATTAGGTCCCTATGGAACATCCCATTCAAAGCCACAACCTACAGTCTCACAGACCTCAATCATTTGCTCTCCTGGGAATTCCATCGGGGCCAAAATAACACTATATTGGGCTCTAGGCAAACATATTCTTGTGGGCCCCCCTACTGGGATTTTCTCTTTCCCCTCCCCCCGATTTAGTTCTTTTTTTCCCCCTCGCCCCTTCTCCCCCCAACATTTCACTTCTCCAGAAGTAGCAGGGAAAGCGCAGTCTCTCGGTGGGCGTTGCGGCAGACATACTTTTTGAGTGAGCAGGAGGACCCTGCAAGCACATGCCTCAAATGGAGAGGCTTAACAGTTAAAGCTGGAAAGCTGCCAAGTTACCCAGTTCCAGGAGGGACATTCTGAACTAGTTCTAGATTTCTGCAACCCTATCCTGGTATATTACAGCACATGAAGCACTGATTTAACTTGGTAGTATCAGGGACTACAGACAGCACACTGAATTGGGATGTAAGTTCAACCACCAGATTGGCCAAAAAGTCTCCCTCCTGGAATTGAGTAACCCAGGCAGCTGCAGCAGTGAGCCAAGAAACAAAGAAGTTGCACAAGCCATTTTCACCCTCTACTGCCTGTGTCTGTGTCAATGTGTCTGAGGTATATATTGTCCCTTGGCACCTCTCGTTTGTACCAGAGGCAGTGTGTGTAAGATGACTGGGGGATTCTTGAGTTGAAGACATGAACCTCAAATGGCAACTTATTGTGACGGATTATGCCCATCTGTGGCTAGACATACAAAATCTGGTCATCTGTAGTAATGATGTTCATCGAAAAATCATTGAGCAAGTTTGCAGTAGACATGAAATGCAAACAATCTGCAGTATATACACTATGAAACAAACCAGATTAGCTAAATTCAGACACCATGGGGCTCATTTTCAAAAGAGAAAAACATCTGAAAAGAGGCATAGAGCAGCATTTGGACGTTTCTCTTGCCAAAACGTCCAAATAGGCATTTTCGAAACCCATTTTCCAGACATTTTTCTATGCAGTTCATCCATATTTCAAGGGGGCATGTTGGGGATGTGTTAAAGGGCAGGATTTGGGCGCTTCTAAGACTCGGACAGTTTTCAGTCAAAATGGAACAAAAATGAAAACATCCAGGACTAAAACTAAGACGTTTTGAGTTGGACATGTTTTAATAATGACTAAACCACAAAAAGTGCAATAAATGTCCAGATGACCTCCTGAAGAAATAAAGGAATGACCTCCCCTTACTCCCCAGGTGGTCACTGGCCTCCTTCCACCCCCCAAAGATGTAAAAGAAACAGTACATACCAGCCTCTATGACAGCCTCAGATGTTATAGTCAGTCCTATCAGAGCAGCAACAGGTCCCTGGAGTCACCTAGTAGTCAGTGCAGTACACTGTGGAGAAGGGGACCCAGGACCATAATTCACTCTGTTACATTTGTGGTGGAATGTATGAGCCCTCCAAAACCCACCAAAAACCAACTGTACCCACATATTGGTGACACCTGCAGCTATAAAGGCTATTGTAGTGGTGTACAGTTGGGTACAGTAGGTTTTTGGTGGATTTTGGAGGGCTCACTATACAATATAAGGGAGCAACAATGAGATGTGTATCTGGGAGCTGTTATGTGAAGTCCACTGCACTCCCCCCTAGGGTGCCCCATTGCTCTGTTGGGGTGTCTGTGTAGCCAGACTTCTAATAATGCTGGCTCCTCCTACATCCCAATGGCTTGATTTTGTGCATTTTTCACTTGGTTGGGTTTTAGTTTTGAAAATGGACCAAAAAAAATAAATAAATGCACAGCGCACATAAACATCTATCTCGCATAACTTGTACAATGTAACCCATAACCAATTTGTAACAACTGTATTCTCATTATTCATATCTTATTGTAAGCCACACTGAGCCCGCAAAGAGGTGGGAAAATGTGGGATACAAATGCAAACAATAAAATAAAATAAAAATCTAGCAAGTGGTCATTAAAAAAAACATAGACGTTTGCTCTTTTGAAAATGGCTATATTTGCTATTCGGATTCTGGACATTTTGAGCAAAACATCCAAAGTCGGACTTAGACGGCATATTGAAAATGCCCCTCTGAACCAAATCATGGTATTAGTCATATTTGGAGCTTCTTGTGAAACTCAGCCAAAGGTATACATATTAAAATTTACTCTGGATTTATATGTAGTCATTTCAGTTCCATGCCTCCCCTTTTATACCTGCCCTCTGTGATGGGATGCATTGAACTATGTATCCATAATGGCAACAGCAGCATAAAGTAATTTGTGGTCAATAATTTTGTATTTGGTGAGGCTCTATCCGTGTTCTATGTGCACATGACTAAGGTGCAGGATTCTGCTGATGACTAGTTTCTGTATAGAACATCTTGCTTGTTATGTTTTCCCAGTAAGAGATGTATTGGAATTCTAGGGACTGGTGTAATATTTTCAGTGATGCCTTTTTATATACTCCATGGCTGGGAAAAGGGGTGTGACTACTGTAGGGGTATGGGTAGTATGGGGTGGAGCCTTATATAATGGCCCCACTGCTAAGGTTGCCCTGTATGAGTACCTTTTTTTCTACAAAAGAAGCACTGATTATAAAACACATGCACAAATCATGACTCTACCAACACTCCACCCAAACCTCTCCCCTGACATGCTTGCTTTAAGGTTCCCTACAAGTTTGCACATAATTGCGCCATGCATACTTTTGAGCATGGGGTAATTGTCTCCTTAGAGGATAATTTTATAACTGTGCACATACAGAAAAACAATGTGCACACTTTCCATTGTCACACACGTGTAAATTTCCAAAACAAACATGCTTCCACTTTGAAAATTATCCCAGGGAATTTATGCATTTACATTTATATCTGCTCTTTCACACGCTCAAATTTTCTGGGTTATTGAAGAGGAAAGTTATCAACGTGGGCTATCATTAAGTTGGGTTATTTTACCACAAGTCATGTTATTTTAGCGCAGGGTCCCATTTATAACTCCCCCCCTTGATCACATGTGCATGGAAACACAAACCCCTCCCCAGCCTCCTCTCTGGAAACACCTCTATTTAGGCTGTGTGCATATATATTTACCCTTAAATGAAGGAGGCAAGCTCATAAAAGCTTCTCTGTGCCAAAGTGCTGCTTTATCCGCAGAAATGCTTTCCAGTTATCCTATCTGAGGGTAATTCTAGGAAGCATTTTCCATATGTAAAACATGTTTTACAAATGGAGTAAGCAAATACACAGATACAAGTATTATGTGGACAAGAACATGTACTTATATGTAGTCGTCATGTAGACATTCCTGGGAGCAGCCTTGAGCAGAGCTGGGGCAGAGTTGTAATATATATGTGTGCATAGAACATACACATATTGTTGTGTCTGCCTTAGAGCAGGTGCAAATTTATGCAAAAGCTTTCTGTACTACTGAGGATTATTATAAAAGCCTCTTTTACAAAGGTACAAAGGCCCCCATATTGTCTTTATAATTAATTGTTGTCTTTTATATTCCATTTTTGCTATCCTACTTCAGAGTGGGTTACAGTAAAGGAAAAAATTACAGAACAAGAAAAATATAATATAAACATATAACAAATCAAACTATTCAAAAGCAATAAGAAATACCTCACCCCTAAAATACTACAGGTCAAGAAAAAACTCATGTTTAAAAACTGCACTAGCAGTAAGCTTTCTCTTATATATTTATTTTGATTTGTAAACTATTTCTATTGAGTGACCCGAGATGATGAACACACATATAAGCTTACAAGCAATAATACTACAAGCCAACCCACCAATAAATGTATTTATTTATTCTAAAATGTCTATTCCGCCTACAACTAGGTGGATCACAAAGCTACATACACAATAAAAAGATAAAAATAAACAAATTGTCAGAACAAAACAATACATTGCTTAAAATAAAGACACAAGCATCAGTTCCATGCATGTTCAAACAAGAATGTCTTCAATAATTTGCCAAATTGTTCTCTGCTGCTACACAATCTCAGGTAACCTGGTAATTTGTTCCAAATTTGTGGACCTGCTATCGAAAAAGCAGTATTCTGAGTATCAGCATATCTTACAGATTGCAATCTGACATTTGCCAATAACTTCAAATTTTCAGACCGCAAGGATAGGGCAGGCTGATACTGTTGAGTCACATCTGTAAGATGCCAGGGAACACGTGAACCAACAACCAATGCAATGAGCAATGAATTGGGGATATATGTTCAAACCGAGACACTCCCATCAACAATCTGTACCACAGATCAAATTTTGACAACTTCAGTCTCAATTTTGCCAGTAAATGAAGCTGAAAAAATGCTGACATATAACCACATGCAATACTTGATCCTGCATAGACAATAAAGGGTCTAAAATTACACCCAATACACACATACACTCCCGCACAGGCAACACAGACTTACCCAGTCTTGCTGTCCGGCAGTGAAGTAAATCCACATCATTTCCAACAAATATTAATTCAGTTTTACTCAGATTTAAGGCTAATGTATTCAAACACATCCATCCTTTAATAGCTATCATACAATTGCTCAATCGTTCAATCAATCCACTCAACCCATCTTGCACTGGAAAGAAAATATTGCAATCAGCATAAATCCTGTATTCAACCTGTAAATCCCTAAAAACCCTTCCTAAAGAGGCCAAATAGATGTTAAATGAAAAGGCAGAAAGGGCGGAGCCCTGCAGCACCCCTTTAGAAACTGTCTGCACTCTAGATACCTTCCCCTTACTAATAACCTGCATCTGATGTCTCTTCAAGAAAGATGCAAACCAATCCCAAACAACTTCACCAATTTCTATTCCTTTAAGCTTGGACAACCAAAGATCAATGTCATCTGTGTCAAATGCCGATGACACATCCAAAGAAACAAAGCAAAATGTTTGATCCCCATCAATCCCCTGCCTCATTACGTTCAGGGTAGATAACAACAAAGTCTCGACATTATGTCCTTCCCTGAAACTATATTGATGATCATCCAAACACTGTGCCGTCCCCACATACTCTATCAGTTGTCGAAAAACAACTTTTTCAATTAACTTCAATACCACAGGAACAATGGAAATTGGCCTACAATTACCTAATTCCAAAACATCCAAACGACCACTTTTTTAAAGAGACTTTACTGCAGAAATTTTATATATTTCTGGAACTTTCCCCTGAGATAATGATTTATCCACAATCAGTGACAAAATTGGAGCAACTGTTGAAGCCAAACCCCTTATAACTGCTGCAGAATATGGATCAACCAAAGATTTCGTAGGTGTTAAAGAAGACACAACTATGGCTACCTCTTGTTTTGTAGGCAAACCAAAAAGAGTCCAAACTTCATTAACCATCTCTTCATCATTCATACCGGGGTCCACATTGGTAACCAATAACATATCTATCCATTCCATCTTTTGAAATAAAAAAAGCTGCAAAAGTAACTGGATCAGGACCCCCATGAACCATACCATTCTTATGACCATCCACTAACTGTTTTACTGTGCTACAAAGTTCTTTAGGACTATGCAAATTTGTATCCCTATTTAGTTTTAGGTGACAAGTCCTTTTGAAGTTTAGCTGATTGCATGTTTGATCCAAAATTTGGTAAAATGCCATCTGCATAAAAGTAAAATGAAATTTCTAGTTCTTGGAGACCCTCTCCAAAAGAAATATAAAAGCTCATTAAATAGAAGCGGGGAGCCCTGAGGCACTCCTTCCATAACTCAGACAGTTCCTTACTACTATTACTACTTATCATTTCTATAGCGCTAATAGATGTATGCAGTGCTGTACACTGGACCTGAAGAAACAGTCCCTTCTCGACAGAGCTTACAATCTAATTAGGAGAAACAGGCCAAATAAGGGATAAGAGAATCACTAAGGAGGGAATGATAAAACATGGGTACTGAACAAGTGACTGAGGATAGGAGTTAAAAGCATCAAAAAGGTGGGCTTTTAGCCTAGATTTGAAGATGGCCAGAGATGGAGCTTTACGTACCGTCTCAGGAAGTGTATTCCAGGCATATGGTGCAGTGAGATAAAAGGAAGAGAGTCCGGAGTTAGCAGTGGAGGAGAAGAGAGATTTACCCAGTGAATGGAGTTCCCGGGGAGGAGTGTAGGGAGAGATGAGTGGAGAGGTACTGAGGAGCTTACCAAATTTTACTCTACAATGATCTTTTTCTCACAAAATCCCCAAATCAGTTCAGAGCCACTCCTGATATCCCCAATTCACTTAACTTTAATAATAATATTTCATGATGCAACAGATTGAGTCCTGTTTAATAAAGTGCAATAAGGTTTGACCTAAGGATGATTTTCATAGATAGTAGATTAATCTCTAGCAGTATTGCCGCAGTAAATGCCACATTTTTAACCTGGAGCAGATACAGGATAGGGGTGAAGAGGGAAAAATGCATATGGGGAAAATAAACACAGAAATCCACCACCACCACATAGATGTGAGAACATTTTCTGAAAAGGGCCCCGATTCTTGCTCCCCCTTCAATGAAATTAATACCCTCCCCCCCTTGGTCACAACTTCCCCCTGGCCACAACTACTCTGATGCCAAACTCCTAGTTTCCCCTGCAGCAATCCCCCTCCCTCAATGTAGTCATCCTTCCAACATGTGGTACTCTCCTTCCGAGATTCATACAAGGGGTTACATCAGGCAGGTAGCTGTGGTGGATTTGCTCTTGGGGATTGCCATGGAGGTGTCTGCCATTAGACTGTGACCTGGGGGCTGGCATTGGGAGAGGAGGTTATGGCTGTGGAGGAGGTGGAAATGGATGCTTTGAGGACAGGAGGGATTGAATGCTGGGAAGTAATCATGGTGGGTGGGGCAGATATTGTGGAAAAGTGATCTGAGGAGGCTTAGATGTTGGGATTTATAGCTGCCCTTTACAGCAGCCACTTATACATGTCTTCAGCAGTTGTACACACTGATGCCTATCTTCTTTAGTACATATGTGGATTCTTTATGTACAATGGGGATTGCACCTCTGTATTGTATGCCTGCCCAGGATGTCCCCTTTCCCTTTCATACCCATGCTCCCTTAATATCTGTATGTCGTTAGCTTCTCCATGTGTCAACGGCCTGAAATGGCATTTATATGTCTGGGCCTCTCCAGATGTCAATTGCTGCCATTTACAAGTGGGGATACTTCTAAAATAAAGGCCAAATCTCATTATCTTCATGCAAGTTGCAGGACCTTCTAGGTAGGGTGGTACCTCTCCTACACCTGTTTGCTTTTGTAGGGCGCAGACAACGGGTAAGGAAGAACTTATTTGTTTGCTTAAATTTCCCATTTCGCCACTCCCAGCACTTTGCTCTTTGACCACTGATGGCACTTTATGAATAATAACAAAGCTGCACATAGAAAGAATCAGAATGTGCCCCTACCCATGTTATATATGGATTAGGGGAGTTAGTTTTGGAGTAGAATTAACTCAAATGAACAGCCATGATTTTATGACTATCCCTAGTAACTTCACAACATGAGAGGCTTGCTTTGCAAACCTAGAAACTAAAGGTTCAATAGCAATCTACCAAATGAAATTTCAACTTAAAAAACTCCACTAGGGAAGAATCAACCATTTCTATAATACAATATGTTTTACCAACGGTTATCACTCTTCGGCAGACTGCTTGAAACTGAAGGTCAGCAGCCAAGAAGTAGCAACAGTAGCATGACTAACAACAAACCACTTAAGTCGTTTATTCTCATGAAGTTTACAAAGAACACTCTTTAATTTTGTTTGAAGTTCATTTTGTATTTTTTTTAAGTATATTTTCATGTTGGCGTCCGATTGCCTGTCTGTTCCTAGCTTCAAAAAGATTTACAGAAAGAAAGAGTTCCATGCCAACACAAACAGCTGCAGGACATCTGCTAGATCATGTGAAAGACAACTACTTTTTTTATCAATAAATTATGTTTATTTTTATTTCATTAAGGTCTAGATAGACTCCTGATTTATATTTAAACAGTTACCTGGAGAGACCAGTCCAGACAGGTGACAACACGATGCTTCGACCAGTGCTCATCATAGAATTGACGGTTAAAGGAAAGGTTGGCTCCAGCTTGAACATCTCTAAGCAAGTTAGAAAAGAGAAGAGATAAGGAAAAGATGCTGAGCTGAAGCAAAAAAGGCAATGCTGCAAGAGAAAATGACTGAACGATCTAAACGGTAATTAAATGAACAGTCAAGTGTGTAGGGGTCTATACCCGTTGAAGGGAATGGTCAGCATCGATGCATAATGCATTTGTATCGCACACAGCACTTTCATTAGCCAATTTGAATATGGAAACTTGCAGTCAGCTGTTTTAAATGATGATCTAAGGAACTAAGCCTCTTGATAAGTTATGGAATGGTAGTTCTCCCTGTACACCAGTAGCATAATGCATTGGGGGGAGGCCCGAGAGTGGATTGAGGGAGCCAGGTATTCTGTTCCTCCCCATCCTCCGCCACCACAACCACAACATTGAGGCATAGCTTTGCTGGCAGGGATGTCAAGCCCCACCAGTTGAGGAGATCTCCTCCATGAGTCCTACCTGTGCTGCCAGAGTAGCGCTCAAGTTGGCAGCGCACTTCAGCCATCAATGTCGGCATGCCCGAGCTGAACTGAGCATATGCGAGAGAGCCGGCATTGGAGGCCAAAGCGTGCCTGCTGACAAGTGCTGTTCTGGCAGTACAGGTGGGACTTGTGGAAGAGACCTCTTCAGCTGGTGGGGCTTGGCATCCCCGTCAGCCATTAAAGCAGAGGGGGCACAGGCCCCAAAGCCCTCCCCCCAGCTACACCACTGCTGCACACAAGTTGTAATGGTTTCCATGTCAGGTCATGAGTGGATGGGTGGCCAGTGCTGTCCCAAGCCATCCCAAAGCAATGGAGGGTTGAGTGACTGGCTCAAGACCATAAGAAGCTGCTGTGGCATTTGAACCTGGGCCCTCTGGTTCTAGCGGCTCTGTTTCTCCACCTCACTGAGCTTCTTATCACCTTTATTTAAGTGGCCTATTACTATTACGAACAAATTAGGAAAAAAAAGGAAATAAAATATTTTGCACCCATTTGAGGGGATGATTCTGTGCTGCAGGCTGCCATTTGGAAGAGTGCTGGCTCCTCGAGAAGGAGGAGGAAATCTTCAGCTGGCAGGGTTTGGGGATCCTCACCAGCTCAAGTATTTAATATTTGGGGTTTGTGGGCAGCGAGGGGTGGAGAGAGGATCAAACCAGAGGGGGATGGGGGGTGAATTCTATGTCCACCCACCTTGGGCTCAGGCCCACCCAAAATTGTCCATCTGGCTACACCCCTGATTAGGAGGCAATAACTAGGCAGGGAATGGGCAGAGAATGGGGCTGGATACTCCAGTTAGTGTGTGGTAGATACTACAAGCTGACAATTGTGTAGTTTGTGTGGGTCCACATAGCACCTCTTAAATAGGAGACACTAAGGGGCTCATTTACTAAGCTGCAGTAAAAGGGGCCCTGCACTGGTGGTGGTGCCTGTTTTTGCCGCACACCAGGGCCCCTTTTACTGCAGCAGGTAAAAAGGCTGAAAAAAAGAAATGGCCATGCGGTAAATTTGCAATTGCCGCATGGCCATTTGGAAGAGGGGGAGCACTTACCACCACCCACTGAGGTGGTGCTAAGGGCTCCCATGCTAACCCAGCAGTAACCAGACAGCACACAATGCAGCCTGATTACTGCCCAGTAACCCCCTTCGGAAATATTTTTAAAAATATTTCCTTTAGCGCCGGAAATGGCGCGTGTTGGGGGTAGAACTACCATTGGCACCCGCGTTGGGCCAGCGATTAATCCAGGTTGCCACGTGGTAGCCCTTTAGTAAAAGAGCCTCTACTGTATCTGTGCTAATTGTGGCCAGGGAACTGTATGTTAATGGGCATTTAATGTGGGACCTGGAAATGACATGCTAGGCACTCCCCTAACAGTTGTTATACTAAATTTGCACTTACCACACATTCAAGGTTCAAAGTTCAAGGATATATTTATTTGCTTGTCCACTTAGGGTCAGACCATAGTGTTATGGTGCACTACCTTTCACTTTGAAAATGATCCCACCAAAGCTACCAACACACAATTACACCACCTGTTCATTTGTGTAAAGAGGTATTCTGGGAAAACTTGCATGCATACTTTTGAATATCCAAAAGTATATGTGTACATGCAAATTACTCATCCAACCTGTCCACAGTAACGTCTCCTTTCAGTCATGGTAGAAAATTTACCAAGAAATTAGGCAGTTCATTTTATACAAGTCTTTTCCTGCAGGTGAAGCACTGTTTTGCCTGAGGAACTGTTTTTGAAACTCACCCTCTTGCAGTGCAACTATTTTTGGTGTGATTGAAGGAGCTCATAATTATTTAATATCTCAAGGTTTTTGCTGCCTGATTCATAGAATTTCAATGTGCTGTAGTCTTAAATAGTTGTCCCCAAACTTCATCCTCAAAGGCCAAAACCCATTCAGGCTCTCAAGTCTTTTACAATCAACATGCATAGATCTATTTGCACTCCATGGAGACATGGTGGAAATCCAGAAAACTGGTTGGTTTGTGATCCTCGTGGACTGAGTTTGGATACCCTGCTCTTAAATATGAAAATCTAAGAAAATAAATATTATAATTTGAACAAATTTCATTTTTTAAAAATCTGTATACTGTGTACTAACTACCCTGAATATTCATGAATTTTTCTGAGGGTTAACAAGTTATCCAAAACAGACCCGGACACAGTCAGAAAGATGCAAGCACAGGGAAAGTTTTGCTATTCAAAACACTTGGGCTGCAGCCCAGGATTACAGACAACGGCACAGAGCACTGGGGTATAACTGGGTCATGAAAGTCTTCAAATCAAATTATGACCATTTGCCATAAAGCTGAATACATGTATCCTAATATATTTCAGGAGCAATCATTGTGGGTATCCTAAAAATCAGATCTCTTGGTGCTTCACAAATACTGGAAGTCTGACATCTCTGCATTAACCTAAGATAACAGTAACAGAAAGTGGAGAAAGCACATCAAAGATTTTATGGTTGTGTAAGGAAAGAATCCCATGAGAATGGTTATATGGGTGACATGTGTTTTCAATAGAGAATACACAGAACACTTTGTGACCTTTTTACTAACATGCTAAAATGTTGCATCTATCACATTAGCAGTCAAAGTCAAGGCATGTTAATTACAAAGTTCTGTGCTAAAACTTCGAGGAAGACAGCAATGCAGTTAATGGAGAACAATGTTCACTTTAACAGCACCTCTGGAGTTGCAGCTAACTGGATCACATTAGCTGCTATGTTAGCAGATAAAATTTCTGCATGTGGGGAGAAAAACTTGCAGCACTACCACATTTAGATGTGTTTCCAGGTTTTTTTTTTTCAATTGCTGCTTCTGAAACTAGCAAGGTCCTTACCGCCCTTCCCAAAATTCACCCTCAATATCTCTGATCCACCATCCGACCCCCCCCCCCCCCCCCACACACACACACACTAGCACTAGAGGTCAGGCTGCCATTTTAAATCTGGGATTTCAATGGAGCAGGAACAACTGAGGCTCACTCCTGACTTGCACTAGACAGTTTGGATTCCCAGTAAGAGGGGATGGCATTGGGGTATGGGGAATCCTTGTTTGAGGGGACCAGATATGTTTGAAAATGTTTGTGAGAAGTATCAGAAATGTTTGTTATATTGGGGAGGGGGAGGGATTGGAAGTGTTTGTTATGTTTGTAGGGGATCGAAATGGGGTTTAATGGGGGAGGGAGAATGGAAGGGGGAGTTTCCCTCAGTTTTCGTATCTGCCTTCTAGCAGAAACGTATTCATGCCTCAGGGCAAGTGTTATTATAAATGTGGATATATTTTCATATCCATATGTATTCCTCTTTTAAAATGGGGAATACATGTTGGTATGTCTGACCCACCCTAACACTTCTTCTCCATAACCTTACCATGCCCCCTTGATATTTAAATGTGGTGAACTTCTCCACATGGAAACAGCATCTTTCTAAAATGGCCAATCTACATGTATAAAAGCTGTTATTTTTATGTGGGGATGCCTCTAAAATAAGAGTCAAAGAGGCGTATTTTCAATGCACTTAGTCTTTATATGAGTAACCTATTGAAGTTATGAGTAACCTATGGAACTTTGTAAGTCTTAAGTGCTTTGAAAATGCAGTGCTTGTTACCAAGTTTACAACTGATTAATATCAGACAATGTATTGCCACTGCATGAATGTGACATAGGAAAATTATTTTCAATTCTTATTAAATTAGACCCATGAATCTTAAAGTTCCTAAAACCTATTTATGAAAAGTGGAAGGGGGAAAAAAGAATGGAATGGAATGAAATTGTCTTTTCTTGCTGCAAAATTTCTTCTGGAGTCAGTTTAAAGCAGAGTTTTATAATCACAAAATGTAAAAGAAAACAACTGACCCATCTTTATCCTCTAGATCTCTACCACTGTAGTCAAAGAAAATGTTTGAGTCTTCAGCCAAAGCTCGCTCGATGACACGAATGGTCCGGTCAAAGAAGATGAGAAACTCTTCCGAATGAACAACTTGTTGCTTCTCTTCCTCTGTCAGTTCCCTAGGAGGAGCTTGTAAAAAATGACAAAAGACATCAACAGAAACATGAGGGTTTTGAACTGTGGAGAGCAGCTCATATCATTGCACTTCAATGTATTAAGAAACAAGGAGCTATGCATGTAACTTGATGCTACAGACACTAATGAGAAACAGCAACTCCCCACAGCTAACAGAAGCACAGTGACTGCATAGTTGTAGTTTCATCCATGTTTTAAAATATTTTGACTAAATGCACTAGACCTCAGTGTGGTCCATTCAAAGAATGATAAGGGAAGGTTGAAGGTAAGGGGAGGAAGACATGATGGAGGCTATGGGAAAGAGAAGCAAGAAAACTTTGGGGGTCACAGTAAAGTAAAAGGGCAGTTCTAACACAAAAAACAAAAGCTGTACAAAGTTAACAAGGTATATTAACTTAAAAGGCTTAAAATGAAATCTAACGTTTCATTATCTATGACTTTCCAAGTTGCCCAAGGTTTTAGAACCAGTGGGGGGGCATTTTTGATATGTTCCGATGGCAAAATAAATGTTTGTTGGAAAGCGTTACAATGTAAGAAAGAAAGAAATGTTTTCTGATATTTGAAAATACACGAAAAATATTTGGAATGAGGACGCATAGCAAACGTTTCTGCCAATCAAAAATACACTACGCAAAATATGCAGTGGCGGTACTGATGACCGCATCAAGAAAACATCCGTAGCAATGGCAGCACATTGTCTCCACGTGCAAAATGTGCATATATACCTCTTGCACATGGAGGAACATTCCTCAGTCGTGGACAGTCATATCCAGTGCTATACCAAGGGTGGGGCGGTAGGGGTGGACCACCCCAGGCGCAGACCAAAGGGGGTGTTCCGCTCCCACTGCTCCGTCGGTCAAGAAACCATAAACTTGTTCCTTAGCAACCTGCGCCTACGTGCAACTTCCACCCCCGTCGGGCTGCTACCACTGCGTTTCCTCTGGTTGGCTCCTCCCTATTTTTCACCTTCCTCTAGCCTGCACCTCCACCCCCACCAGGCTGCCGCCACTGCTAGTCTGCCAGAGAAGAAGCTGAAGGAAATTTGGCAAAAAGTAAATATCTTGGATTACAGGGTCTCTGCATTACCAGTGGATGCCGCCCCACCCCCTTTGAGGCCACTTCCAGTTCTGGAGCAGAGCCAGCAGCCACAGGTAATTAGGCCTTGCGATCATAATATTTTTATTTTATCCTGCCTTGGCTTTAAAAAAAAACTTTTTTTTTTGCTGCTGCTGATAGTTTGGAGCACAAGCAGGAGCAGCAGAACGGTGGGGAGGACATGAAATATAAAAGGAGAAAGGAGAGCCAGGAGCACTGGATGGAAGGAGGTGAGATGGGGCAGATGCTGATAGAAGGGAGTGAAAGGGCAGACACTGGATGAAGGGGGCAGAGAGAGGGGACAGACGCTGATGGAAGGGAGAGAAAGGGCAGACACTGGAAGGAAAGGGGCAGAGAGAGAGGGGCAGACTCTGGATGGAAAGGAGAGAGTGAAGAGCAGATGAGGAAAGAAGAAACCAGAGACAATAGAGGTAGATAAAAATGTATTTTACTTATTTTGCTTAGGATAAAGTATTATCGTAGTTGTGTTAATAAACATTTATAAATAGAAAATGGAAATAAGGTAGTCTTTTTATTGGACTAATTTTAATACAACTTTCAGAGACCAAAACCCCATTCCTCCCGTCAGGACAGGATTATGGGAGAGTCTTCGTGAGGGACATTTCTGATTAAGAGAGATGAGTTTGAGATCTCTTTATTGCCAATGTGGCCAACCCCTTTAAGATACAGCCTGGGAACATCAAGCTGTGGCATGGTGAACCAATGCTCTTGGTACAGTATAATAAGGGCTGCTTGTGAGGTGGCTCTCAACCAGTGTTATTTAAACACCATGGGAGTCAGTAACATGGTTCTGAGCTACTACATATTGGTGACTCCCATAGTAAATATGAAGGTGCAATATAAGCCTGAATTTTACTGCACATTGATAAATAACACCCCCCCCCCCCTCCAATGTAACTTCCTCGAGTCTCCCCTAGTCTTTGTACTTTTGGAACGAGTAAAAAATCAATTTACTTCTACTCGTTCTACACCATTTAGGTTTTTGTAGACCTCAATCATATCTCATCTCATCCGTCTCTTTTCCAAGCCGAAAAGCCCTAACCTCATTAGCCTTTCCTCATACGAGAGGAGTTCCATCCCCTTTATCATTTTGGTCGCTCTTCTTTGAACCTTTTCTAATTCTGCTATATCTTTTTTGAGATACGGCAACCAGAACTGAACACAGTACTCAAGGTGAGGTCGCATCATGCAGCAATACAGAGGCATTATAGTATTTTCAGTCTTATTCACCATCCCTTTCCTGATAATTCCTAGCATCCTGTGCTTTTTTGGCTGCCACTGCACATTGAGCAGAAAATTTCAGCGCATTGTCTACAATGACACCTAGATTATTTTCTTGGGTGCTGACCTCCAAAGTGTACCCTAGCATCAGGTAACTATGATTCGGAGTATTTATTTCAGTGTGCATCATCTTGCATTTGTGCACATTAAATTTCATCTGCCATTTGGACACCCAGTCTTCCAATTTCCTAAGGTCTTCCTGCAATAGTTCACAGTCCACATGTGTTTTAACAACCTTGAATAGTTTTGTGTCATCTTCACATTTAATCACCTCACTCGTTCTGATTTCCATATCATTTATAAATATTTATATATTTTCCTTATAATTTATAAACACCTAAATCCTGGGAACGCCCCGACCTGTGTCACGCTTCTCCCCTGGCCACAGGAAAACTCATAAAGTCAAGCCATTGGGATGTAGGAGAAGCCAGCATTCTTAGTAGACTGGCCACACAGACATCCCAGGAAAGCAACGGGGCACTTTAGGGGGGCACTGTAATGGACTTCAAATAAATGCTCTCAGGTACACATCTCACCGTTGTTCCCTTATCTTCTCTGCTGAGCCCCCCCAAAACCTACCCAAAGCCCACTACCCCCAATTGTACACCACTACAATAGCCCTTATCGGTGAAGGGGACACCTAAATGAGGGTACAGTGAGTTTGAGTTTTGGAGAGTTCACCGATTCCACCACAAGTGTATCAGGTAGGGGGAGTTATGGGCCTGGGTCCACCTGTCTGCAATACACTGCACCCACCATTGCACTATTCCAGGGACCTGCATGCTGCTCTAATAGACCTGAGTATAACATCTGAAGCAGGCATAGAGGTTGGTAAGTAATGTTTTAAATCACATTTTTGGGGGGTGGGAGGAAGTTAGTGGCCACTGGGAGAGTAAGGCGAGGTCATCCCTGATTCTGTCCAGTGGTCATCTGGTCATTTAGGGAACTTTTTGTGGCTTGGTCGTAAAAAAAAAAGGACCAAGTAAAGGCAGCCAAGTGTTCGCCAGGGACGCCTTTCTTTTTTCCATTATCGGCCGAGGACGCCCATGTGTTAAGCACGCCCCAGTCCCGCCTTCGCTATGCTTCCGACACGCCCCCAGGAACTTTGGTCGTCCCCGCGATGGAAAGCAGTTGAAGGCGCCCAAAATCGGCTTTCAATTATGCCAATTTGGGCGACCCTGGGAGAAGGACGCCCATCTCCCGATTTGTGTTGAAAGATGGGCGCCCTTCTCTTTCGAAAATGAGCCCAATAGAAAACTAAACATAACAAATCTTTTTTCCTAGTGTGAAGGTTTAAAAAAAAAAGGTGTTAATAGAAAACAAGGGTGAGGTTCTAATGTCCAACATCCTGAAATGGTTACTTTTATAAACAAAATTTTAATTTTCCCACAGCTTGAAAACAATCTGTAAAGACAATGTTATTGTACTTTCCAATTATTACATCCAAAAGAAAAAAAAAATACTCTCATGAGTCAGTCAAAATAAAATAAAAATCAAACAAACTCCTAGCACAAAATGATCAAAGGAAATGCAAAATTGGTTTCAGACCTCTACAACATGTTCCGCTCCAGTCGCTACGATGTGCTGGCCCAAGAAATCATGTTATCATGGTTTAAACAAAACAAACTGGTTTTCCTTTTATACCAGAAACATTGGGTGGCTTTTTGGACTGACTATTCAGCTGAGTTTCTTTATCTTTTATATTCACGCCTTGTCTTTTTGGAAAGATTTGTCACTAAAACCATCTGCTAAGGAGTTTTCAGTAACTGAAGGAATGATACAAAAAAAAAAAATACTATTATCTCTATTTCCAAAACCTTATAATCACATTGGAGATCATTTTCAATGTCCTGCAGCATTGGCAAGGCACATTATAGTTTGGTAGCTTGGTATATGTAGCTAATTTTCTAAAGGGCCCATTTGTGATAAGTGAACCCATACATTTGTGTCTGTTGTTTGTGCTGGCAGAAATGGCTTATGGCGGGAGCTGTGGAGCAACTCGGGTAGGTTTAAAAATGCACATGTGATGTTTGCTTCAGGAACTGACAGCAAACACACTCCAAGGAACATGTCTTTTGAAATGCTGCTTTCATTGTGAAAGCCAGCACATTACTTTTAGCCTCTGGGAAGATTGCAGTTCTTAACCAGAGCATTCTATCAGGACAGATACCTTGGAAAATTACCCTCTTGAAGCAAAATACCATACCAAATATATATAATATGGACCATTATGTATGTTGTTTTTGTACTCCACTTAGATCTTAGGTGGAATAGAAAATTTTAAAATAAATAAATAAATTTAAGGGGCCATTTTACTAAGCCGTGGCATAATCTGGGTTTAGCACATGCTAACACAGGACTTTCCCACGTGCTAAGCCCAGTTTTACTGAGGTAGTATATTAAGGATTTTTCCAATTTGTTTTTAGCAGGTCTTGCACTAATATTTCCAATAGTGCATGGGTCTTGCAAATAAATAATGCAGAAGCACTTTCCACCTTCTGGTTAGAGAGCAGGGGTGTAGCCAGGCAGGAGGGGGGGCCAGAGCCCAAAGTGGGGGGCACATTTTAGCCCGCCTCCACCAGCTGCCACCCCCTCTCCCGCTTCTAAACCCCCCACCACCACCACCACCGCAAGATACCTTTGCTGGTGGGGGTCCCCAACCCCCACCAGCTGAAGTGTTTATCTGTGCCGCGTTGATCTCGCACTTGCTTCCTCTCCAGTTTTCACTGCACCGTGCACTGCACGCTAGTTTTAATGAAACTGAGCATGCGCGAGCATGCTCAGTTTCATTTAAAACAAGAGCATGCACGGCGCGACTGGAAACAGGAGAGAGGAGGCAAGTGCAAGACCAGTGCGGGACAGATAAACGCTTCAGCTGGTGGGGGTTGGGGTCGGGGACCCCCGCCAGCCAAACCAGGGGCCCCAGTGCCAATTTGGGGGGCCCACGCCCCCGTGGCCCCCCATAGTTACCTCACTATTTAGAAGATGCTAAGTACTCCCGTGTTAACCCAGCATTATCCAGTTACCATCGGACTCTATAAATCGCGCATAGCGTTCCTTGCTGAAATCTAAGCGTATTCTGTAACAATGCACCAAACTTAGTGGTCCTTTTACTAAGATGCACCGAATAATGGCCTGTGCTGGTCTAGACGCATTTATTGGGCACTCGAAGATCCATTTTTCAGTGCACCTGCAAAAATGGCCTCTTTTTTTGCCGAAAATGGACATGTGGCAAAATAAAAATTGGCACGTATCCATTTTGGGCCTGAGACCTTACTGCCACCCATTGACCTAGCGGTAAAGTCTCACGCGTTAACCGGGTGGTAATCATCAGTGCGTGTACAATGATGATTACCACCCGCGTGCCAGAAAATAAAACTATTTTCCAGGCTGCATAGCGGATACGCGTCAAAAATGAAATTACCGCAAGGGCCACACGGTAGCCAGGCGGTAACTCAAAATTGACACATGTAGGATGCGCATATGCGCCTATGCAGCTTAGTAAAAGGGCCTTAATTGGCTTAACAAACTAATCAGCATTGATAACAGTACTTAACAAGCAATTATGAGCACTAATTGGCAAGAATTAGAATTTATGAACATAATTCGATAAGCATAATCCGTAATGCACAGCGCCTAAATTCTAATGCATGGAGCAAAAAAGGGTGTGGTTATGGGTGGGAAAATGAGCATTTCATGGGCGTTCCAAAATGTATGCACCCTATTATAGAATATGCCTCTCTGCGCTTAAATCTATGCGCCAGTATTTACTCCAGGTTTTCCTTGGTGTAAATGGATGCGTGTAGTTGTAGGCGCTGGGATGGCAACTAAGCGTATTCTATCTATTGCACCTAAATTTAGGCATGGCTTATAGAATATGCTTAGGTGGAAATTTATTCTGTGCGGAATTTTCAGGCACCATATATAGAATCTGCCCTTTAATGTGTGCTAATCAGAACATGCTAGCTGGAAAATGCTTCCATGCACATTCCCCATCCATCAATTTGCATATAAATTAATGGGCATTATTATATATGCAAATTGATTAATAAAGTTTGTATATATCTATGACTGATCTGCTCTTTTGTCTTCCACTTTGGAGTTTACAGATCATCTGACTTGTTGTTTCCTAGGACCCCATTCCCCATCCATGACATGTCTCCTCCCAAAAATGTTTTTTAAAAATTAAATAGCATGTGCTGACAGGCAAATTACTGCAGTAAGCCTTTTTTTTCCCCACATTAAGGACTAGATTCATAAAAGGGCGCCCACATTTGGTGGAAAAAAAATCAGCGAGCAGTGCTATTCTATAATTGCTGCTCCAAGTTGGCGCTGTTTATAGAATAACTAGTATAAAAGGCCCGTTTCGGTAGGCAATGAAACGGGCACTAGCAAGGTAATCCCTCTCCCTCCCTCCAGACCCCCCCTACTGAGTGCCAGACCCCCTCCCTTCCGAGTTCCAGACCTCCCCTCCCTCCCTCCCTCTCGAGTTCCAGACCCCCCTCCCCAGACCCCTCCCCAGACCCCTCCCTCCCTTCCTTCCTTCCTTTCCTCCCTTCTGAGTTTCAGACCCCCCTGCCTCCCTCCCTTCTGGGTTCCAGACCCTCCCTCCCTCCCAGTTCAAGGCCCCCTCACTCCCCTCCCACCGAGTTCCGCAGAATACCCTCCCCCGCAGCTGTCGCGTACATGTGCTGAAGACAGCCAAAGTTCTCTTCTCGTCTGCGCCGGTGACGCTTGTTGAATGATCATCTGTTGAAGTTTCTGTGCGTGCGTCTGATGTCAGACGCACGCACAGAAACTTGAACAGATGATCATTCATCAAGCAACGCCCCGGTGCAGCCGAGAAGAGAAGTTTGGTTGTCGTCTGCACAGGAACGTGACGGGGGTGGGGAAGGGTTTCCAGCAGAAAGGGGGGGGTCGAGAGGGTCGCGGCAGGGGGTACAGGGGTCATTTACGCGGAGGGGGGTGTTGAAATCGGAGGGAGGGGGGAGTCTTGAACTCGGTGGGAGGGGCGTGAGGGGGCCTTGAATGGGATGGGAGGGAGCGAGTGACGTGTGTGTGTGGGGGGCGGGGGTGTTGATGTTCTTCGGATGTGGGGAGATGCTTTGGTGATGCGCCGGGGGGGGGGGGATTCTGTGTTGCCCCGCTCCCTGTCACTTGCTCAGAAGTGGCAGGGAGCGGCGCACTGATAGCTGATTCCCAGGCAGGGGGAGGAGTAGGAAAACATGCTCCGCGTGTTTCCCTACTCCTCCCCTTGCCTTGGAATCAGCTGTCAGTGTGTTCTAAGCTGTCTAGCAGACCACCTCCGAGGGATCCATGGTCCCAGGCAGGTTAGAACATTGAAGGTGAGTATTATTATATAGGATGCTTAGAGCCAGTTTCCACGCCAAACTTTGGGCGTGAGGATTTATATCTACTGAAACCTGGTGTAAATCCTGGTGTGTGTATGTTAGGTGTGGATCCCCAGTATTTAGTAATATTGCGTGCATCTTTAGTGAATATCACTGACCTGCCCATACCCCTCTCATGGCCATGCCACCTTTTGAGTTGCGCGCTATAAGATTTGCACACAGATCTTTATAGAAAAGCGCTTAGCAAGATGTGCACAAATCCGAATTGTTGCCAATAAATCCAATAATTGATTGTTAGCACCTAATTATTGACACTGATTGGCTTGTTAACTAATTATGGGGCCCTTTTACTAAGCGCCCCATAATTAGTGGTAGGCTCTAATCTCGTGCAGTATGTGCCAAAAAGAGACTACCACCAGGCCAGCACGCCCTCCTGGCAGTAATTTCAGATTTGGCGCACACCCATAATGTGTGAATGAATTATTTATTTCCTCCTACACATGCCGGTTCTTGTGGTAATCAGCACTTGGCATGCGCCAACCGGTCACCGCACGTGTAGCGCGTGAGCCTTTTCTGCTACATCAATGGGTGGCGTTAAGGGCTCAGGCCGGTTTTGGGCATGCACTGGTTCCATTTTTACCGCAGGCCCTTTTCCTGTCCCATTTAAAAAAAAAAAAAACAACAACATTTTTTGTAGATGCAGTAAAAAATGGCCCGGCGAATGCCCAATACATATGCCTAAACTACCGCAGGTCACTTTTTACCGTAGCTTAGTAAAAGGACCCCTTAGTTGCGCATACATCTCAGAATAGCATGCAATTTTAGGCGTGTAAATTGGAAACTGAAAAACAGGTTGGCGGAACATATTAGTAATCTGAGGAAGCAAAAAAAAAAAAAGACAACCCTCTTGTGTCCCATTGGATAAGTCAAAATCACAATATTGATGATCTGAGATGTTTGGCATCAATACAAATCACACCTCCACAACGGGGAGGAGATATCACCGCTCAACTATTCAATTTAGAACAACGGTATATTTTCCAGTGGAATACCGTAGCCCCTCGGGGTTTAAATCTTGAGGTTGAGTGGTTGTAATAGCATATGACGTTGTGTAAGGGGTGGAGCTTGTAGGGGTATTTAAACCGTGCATGGATTAGCACGGCATAATGTTCTGATGTAACATCCGGTAAGCCGTTCGGGGATAGCAGTCCTGATGGTAAGCAGCCTATAGTAATGCAAAGAGGGATTAACAATGATAATGATAAGTTGATTTGGTAAAATATATGTGATGAACAGCCATTTCATTGGGGAAAGGAAGTTATAGTACTTTCACCCAATTTCCCTTCATTCTGGCAGCCATAACGGCTTCTTTTGGGGACACTGTTGCACAGAGGACATTGTCAACTTTGTATCTTTGAGAGACTATGCATAGAGTCTTGCGAGGCTTTTCATGCGTTTAATTGATTCAGATGAGAACATTCAAGATCTTGGCTAGATAATATAATTGTAACGGTTGACAGGCAACAATGTTGCTTTATTGTTGAATGATATGATTGAAAGGGAGCATGGTGAAATTTGAATGACTGTGAACGTGTGCTGGACGCATGAAAGGAGTGCTGCAATAAACTGTTTATTATTGGGGGTGAATACACATAAAAAACAAAATAAAAAATTGTTAAACAGAATGTATGTTTGCAAGGAGTGCTTTAAAGTGTTATATGTGGAGGGGCATAATTGAACAAAAATGTCTATCTCCATGGGCGTTTATCTCCAAGAACGGGTCCGTGAAGGGGCGGACCGAACCGTATTTTCGAAAAAAAATAGACGCCCATGTTTTATTCGACAATTTGTGAGCTGGGCGTTTTTGTTTTTCAGTGATAATGGAAAATGAAAGCGCCCAGCTCAAAAACGAATAAATCCAAGGCATTTGTTCGTGGGAGGGGCCAGGAGTCGTAGTGCACTGGTCCCCCTCACATGCCAGGACACCAACCGGGCACCCTAGGGGGCACTTTTACAAAAACAAAAAAAAAGGTAAAAGAGCTCCCAGGTGCATAGCACCCTTCCCGTGTGTGTTGAGCCCCCCCAAATCCCCCTCAAAACCCACCGCCCACAAGTCTACACCATTACTATAGCCCTAAGGGGTGAAGGGGGGCACCTACATGTGGGTACAGTGGGTTTGGGGGGGTTGGACGACTAAGCATTAAGCAGCACAATTGTAACAGGTGGGGGGGATGGGCCTGGGTCCACCTGCCTGAAGTCCACTGCACCCCTAACAACTGCTCCAGGGACCTGCATACTGCTGCCAGGGAGGTGGGTATGACATTTGAGGGTGAAAATAAAAAGTTGTGAAACATCATTTTTTGTGGTGGGAGGGGGTTAGTGACCACTGGGGGAGTCAGGGGAGGTCATCCCCGATTCCCTCTGGTGGTAATCTGGTCTTTTAGGGCACTTTTTGGGGCCTTATTCGTGAAAAAACAGGGTCCAGGAAAAGTGCCCTAAATTCTAGCTACAAACGCATACTTTTTGTCCATTATCGGCGAAAGGCACCCATCTCTCCTCGGCCGATAACCACGCCCCAGTTCCACCTTCGCCACACCTCCGACACGCCCCAGTCAACTTTGTACGCTTCCGCGATGGAGTGCAGTTGAAAACGTCCAAAATCGGCTTTCCATTATACCGATTTATTCGTTTTTGTGAGATAAACGTCTATCTCCCAATTTGAGTCAAAATCTAGGCGTTTTTCTCTTTCAATTATAAGGTGGATAGTGTAAATTTGTATGCCATTTATAGAATCTGGAGGTTTGTGAGCATTATCATGTACTGCTCCTTAGTAAAAGTTTGGAATTTATAGCAGGTAACAACAGCAGACCTTCTTATTTTAATAAATGATGATTCTGTCTCATCACCTATTTTTTAGAGCCACTTCTAATTTTTTTTTCAGATCCTTCCTCTTTAGAACCATTACGCTGAATAAAAAGTCACTGTAATTTTGTGCAATTTATGGTCCCTACAACCACTTTGATCTAAGCTTTCAAGATACACACTACTTTCTTCTGAGCTAACCAAGAGAAACAGACATGTTTGATCAAAGAATATTTCCCCCCGCCCCAGACCAGGTTCATCCCAGAGAGGCCATGGCATCTTCAAAAGTTATACTTGACAATGCTGTTCTTGGCTTGAAATTTATTTACTGCCTGGAAGAAAACAAAGAATATACTCATTTGCTGCTTTGATGTCTAACAGAGATCAAATGACATGGTTTAGTCAATTTACTAACTCCATAGGAGATTGTACCTGGCTTTATTGATTGACACTTAAGACAAGATACTGTAAATTATAGTTGTACTGCATGACTGATATCACAAGCAAACAAAAGGGCCCATGTGCTAAAGGATATTAATATATTAACATGCGTCTTCTTGGCATTAATACACTTGAGTTAATCTTGTTTGTGTTAGCATTAAGTTGCACGCAAAACAATATACATATAGCTTACCACCAATTGCATTAAACTATGCATTTAGGGTTGGATTAAGTAAATGACCCTCAAAATTCAGCACAAAAACCATCATCACTGAACGAAATTCTATAAAGGGCATTCCAGTATGGGCGCTGAACAGTACTTTATAAAGTGCATTCCAGGATGGGTGCTGAATGGTACTCTATAAAGGGTGTTCCAGCACGGGCACTAAATGTTCCAACATGGGTGTTGAAAGGTGTAAAGGGTGTTCCAGCATGGGCGATGAACAGTACTCTATAAAATGCATTCCAGGATGGGCGCTGAATGGTATTCTATAA
Organism: Microcaecilia unicolor; assembly: GCF_901765095.1. Taxonomy (NCBI): domain Eukaryota; kingdom Metazoa; phylum Chordata; class Amphibia; order Gymnophiona; family Siphonopidae; genus Microcaecilia; species Microcaecilia unicolor. Next base: position 137,044,567 of record NC_044031.1, on the reverse strand, counting down.
AGGTTGTTCCAGAACGGGTGCTGAATGTTCCAGCATGGGCGCTGAAAGGTACTCTATAAAGGGCATTCCAGCATGGGCACTGAATGGTACTCTATAAACAGTGTTCTAGTATGGGTGCCCAATGCTACTCTATAAAAGATGTTCCAGCATGGGTGCTGAACTGTGCGCTATAAAAGGCGTTACAGCATGGGTGCTGAAAGGTATTCTATAAAGGATGTTCTAGAATGGGTGCTGAATGATACTCTATAAAGAGCGTTCCAGCATGGACGCTGAACGGTACTCCATAAAGGGTGTTCCAACATGGGTGCTGAACAGTACTCTATAAAGGGCATTCCAGCATGGGTGCTGGATGATACTCTAGAAAGGGTGTTCCAACATGGGTGCTGGAATGGGAGTTACAGCATGGGTGCTGAATGGTACTTTATAAAGAGCATTCCAGCATGGGTGCTAATTGGTACTCTATAAAAGGCATTCCAGCATTGGCGCTGAACGGTACTCAATAAAGGGCGTTCCAGCATGTGCGCTGAATGGTACTCTATAAATGGAATTCCAGCATGGGTGCTGAATGGAACACTACAAAAGGCGTTCCAGCATGGGCGCTGAACGGTACTCTATAAAGGGCGTTCCAGCATGGGCGCTGAATTGAACACTGCAAAAGGCATTACAGCATAAAGGCTGTTTCAGCATGGGTGCCCTTGATAGAATAGCATCAACTGGAATCCATGCTCAACTTTGGGCATGAGGATTTACACCAACAGAAACCAGGTGTAAATCCCAGTGTTCAAGTTGGGCTCAAATCCGCACTATTCTATAACACTGCTCAAATCTTAACAGAATTTTCCTGACCCTCCCATTGTTACGCCCTTTTCAGATCCTATTCTATAAATGGGCATGTAAGTGTGTTTTCACGCGGATCTGCCGTTCCTGTCCTGTTTTGGCACCTTGCATCCATTAGAAGGCTTTTCCACATTGAAAATTCATCTCAGAAATAGTGTCTAATATTTGGTGCCATATATTGAATTCCCCCATTAGGGGAACATTTTATAAAAGTACATTTATGTCAAATGTCCAAGAAAGCTGTCTATTTTATAAGGGCAAATTAATAAATATATCCCATTTAGGGCTCAGGCCCATCCAACAGTAGTACACGTTTATTGGTAGCTGGTGGGGATCTCAAGCTTGGCCAGCTAAAGACTTCCCCCTGATGGTAATGAAAACACTACTCTCTACGATACCAGCATCTGTGCAGTTTTCAGCGCGTGCCTGCTGCAGACCCCAAGATAGAAAGTAGCATTTTCCCGCCAGCTGAGATATTTTTTTGGTGGTGATTGGGGGGAGGGAGAACGCTTGGTGCCCACCCACTTCTTGTCTAGGCCCACCTAAAATCTGTTGTCTGGCTACGTCCCTGCCCCAACCCCCCAACCCCCCAACAGAGTGATAAACGAAACTCGGCGCACAGTTGGATTTCAGGCACTGCCATTCCAATGTGACTTGCCAGTTGAAGCAGTTCAGCAGTGTGGCTGCTCAAGATAAGTGGCTCTATTTATTAATTGGACATTTTGGATATTTTTGTCAGTTTGGACACTTGTGCTGCACTTGAATATGACAGTATTTGTTATACATGTTATGTATATGTTTATTTGGAATATTGTGAGCACAAGAGGTTTCTGGGATTATAATCATCATTAGCCTAAGCAACAGCAACATCAAAGAAAAGCTGTATTTATGGCTGATGTTTCTATATGTTGGAAAAAACCCATCACCCTACTGACTTAAATCAGTGTTAATATATGTGGAGAAAAAAGCTTCAGTAACGCCACCCAGCCAGCCCGAAATCATCAGACTATAAGATGTGAGCCCAGCGCAACATCATCTAGCTCAAAAAAAAACTCATTTTGCCAGAGAACTCAATACATCATGTTGGAAACATAGGATTGAAATGTGGAAATGAGGAAATGTGTCAAAGGCTTTGCTGAAATCCAAATAGACCACATCTAGCATATGCCCTCAATCTAGTTTTCTGATCACCCAAAGAAGTCAATCAGAATCATTTGACACGATTTTCCATGGGTAAAAATTATGTTGCCTCTGATCTTGTAAGTTATTGGATTCCAGAAATTTTATTATCCTTTCCTTCAGCAGCATATCCATTATTTTTCCAACAATCAAAGTAAGAAACATCTTCCGGACCCTAGTACAGTCATTAGTAATAAGTCATCTGGACTACTGTAACACTTTGTAAGCAGGCTGTAAAGAACAGACCATTAAAAAACTCCAGACAGCCCAGAACACAGCAGCCAGACTCATCTTTGGAAAAACTAAATACGAGAGGACAAAACCTCTAAGAGAGAAACTACATTGGCTACCACTCAAGGAACGAATCGAGTTCAAGATCTGCACAACCATCCACAAAATCATCCACGCAGATGCCCCACTTTATATGTTAAAACTAGTGGACTTACCACCTAGAAGCGCCAAAAGATCGGCCTGCAAATTCCTCAATCTAAACTTCCCCAGCTGCAAAGGAATTAAATACAAACAGTCATACGCCACTACTTTTGCATTTAAAAGCACACAGATCTGGAACGCACTACCCATGGCCCTGAAAAATATGGACAATCTAACCAGCTTTCGCAAATCTTTGAAGACATATCTCTTCAACAAAGCCTATGAAAGACATCCTTAATAAATCATTCCTTAAATCACTCAGGTGCATCAAAAACACCTCTCACAACACCTTTCTAGCACCTTGCATCTAATTCATCTAATTTCAGCTTATGTATTTAAAATCATGTAATGACCTTGCATCTTATTCATTTACTTTCAGCTTAAGTATCTAAGATCATGTAATGACTGCATCATAACAACACTCTGTAACCCACATTGAGCCTGCAAAAAGGTGAGATAATGTGGGGTACAAATGCAATAAATAAATAAAATAAAATAAGCTTGCTGGTCTGTAGTTTCCCCACTTTTTCTCTATCTATGTAATTTTTGATTATATCTGTGTGGAGGGGTAAAGTAGGCATTCTTTTTTTGGTTTTGTGATTCTACGTACTGGAGATTTTCTATGTTTTGTGGAAATGTATCTTTACATGCAGTATTCTGAAGAGTTCCTTCAAGTCAGAGCAGAGTTGAATTTCACCCAGTTTGATAGTAGACAGATTTACCATCCTCATATCATTTGCACTTCTATTAGTGTTTGTGAAGGTTTCTTTGTAGGAATTTTGTCTTTGTGGTAATGTAGACCTGGTTCTGGTATTCATATTCAAACGAGACACATTTTATTTATGCCTCAGAAGGTACTAGTCAGTGGTTTAGCAGCTCCATGGATTAGTGAGAGTTTATACAAGGATTATTTTTGGTTTAGGAACTCAGGAACACACAACATAGACTTTATTTAAATTTCACTCTAAGTTTGAGACACATTCCATGTATGTTTCAAATTTGCTAAGTTGTGCATGAAACTTAAAAACAATGTATTTGAAATTCATTGGGGGGGGGGGGGGGGTAGGCAGGGGTAGCTAAATGAAAACTCTACTATCATTTGCCACACTTGCAAAGTAACTCACATTGATATGTTACTGCAAGGCCATATGAAATAAATGAAATGAAATTAAATGATCAGATCCTGGTAGAGATATAGTGCTGACTGGCACATAGGCTAAGCTCCCTACTAAAAGAGTACACGATCAACACATTGACTTAAGACACCACACATTGACGAAACAAAATGAATAGCTAATATAGGGGAGTTCTGGGGTATACCTTCTCTTGTGGCAGTCTATATGGCAGCTCTCATTCCACAGTCCTCCAAACAGATTTCTGCCATTTCCTCTCTCACTCAGTACACTCTGATTCAAAAGAGGAGGTTGGGTGGGGGGGGGGGGGGCGGATTTCCCTTCAAGACCAGGATGTGGATTTCACCACAGATAATAAGAGGCTGATATGGAGTTCTCCTGTCAGCTTTACTGATGGCTTGTGCACAACAAATACAGAGCTACCACGAGGTCCCAGTTTTTGAGAGGGAGATTTTAGTACACGCCCACAGCCTCGCCCCCACACTGCATTGGCTCCGCCCACTCTGCATGGCTCCACCCCCTGCCACACTCCAAACCCACGCCCATTTCAGAAAATAATTTATTTAATAGCCTAACACCCTTTTCAATTAGCTTTCAGAGGCCAAAACCTCCTGCCTCAGGCCAATATAATGCTGTTATGGTATCCTCTCCTGACCTGAGGAAGGAAGTATTGGTCTCAAATTTATTAACACAGGTACCATATTACTTTACCTAAATTAAAAATAAAATTATTTTCTTTACCTTTGTTGTATGGCCATTTACTTTTTCTAATTGTGTTGCTCCCAGTCTGTTGATACTGCTTTCCTTTATTTTCGCTTAACTCTTTTGCCAGGGTTTCCTGGCCATTTGTCATTTTTCTCTCCTTTTACTTTGCTCTCTTCAATGTTTTTCTGACTCTCTCTGTCCAGATTTAATTCATTCTTACTATCCATTCTTTAATTTCCTTCTTTTTACTTCAACTACCTATCGCTTTCCATCTTTTCCTCACCCTTGTTCTCCCCGTGCCCCTTCCTCTTATTCTCCAGACTTTCACTACTCCCCTTTTCCATCCAGCAGCTCTCCTCTTTCTCTTCCCACCCTTCCAGTGTCTCTCCTCTTTCTTTCTGCATCCTTCCATCCAGCGTCTCCTCTTTCTCCCTACCAGTGGCGTAGGAAGGGCAGTGGGGGCGGTCCGCCCTGGGTGCACGCTGCTGGAGGGTGCAGAGAGCAGCCACATGCCTGTCGGCTCCACTGGTTCACTGCTCCCTCTGCCCCAGGTTACTTCCTGTTCTGGGGCAGAGGGAGCAGGGAGCCAGTGGAGCCGACAGGCGCGCGGCTGCTCTCTGCACCCTCCAGCAGCCAAGAATGCACCCGGGGGGGAGGGGTGTCATTGCGACGGGGGGGGGGGGGGGGGCTTGATGTGCTGGGGAGTCGGGGTGTCATTGCACCAAGGGGGGTGTCGTGCTGCACCCTGGGGGGACGGAGACCGCTGCACCCGGGGGAGGGGGTGGCAGCCGACCTAGGATCGCCACTGCTCTCTACCCTTCCATTCAGCGTCTTCTCTCTTTCCCTCCCCATCCTTCCACCCATCTACTCTCTCTCCTGATCCTTCCATCTAATGTCTCTCCCCCTCCTTCTATCCAATGTCTCTCTATCTCTCTACCCTTTTCTGTTCAGTGTTCCTTCTCTCTCCACATCCTTCCAGTCTCTCTCCTTTCTCTCTGCATCCTTTCATCCATCTCCCCTCTTTCTCTCCCTATCCTTCCATCCAGTGTCTCTCTCTCCCCATCCTTCCATCTGTTTTCCCTCTTTCTCTCTCCATCCTTCCATCCGTCTTCCCTCTTTCTCTCCCCATCCTTCCATCCATTTTCCCTCTTTCTCTCCCCATCCTTTCATCCATCTACCTCCCTCTCCTGATCCTTCCATCCAGTGTCTCTCTCTCTCTCTCTCTCTCTCTCTCTCTCTCTATCTATCCCCTTCTTTCCATCCAGTGTGTCTCTTTCTACCCTTTTACATTCATCATTCCCCCCCTTTCTCCCCATCCTTATCACCAGCAGCTTCTCTCTTTCTCCAGCCCTTCTCCATCTCCCCTCCTCTCCCCACTCTCTCTATCTTACCTCCTTCCTCCCGCTCCTCCTTCCACCAGATCTTCGTTTCTTGGCCTTTGCTGCTTCTCCTGTTGAGCAGCAGCAGCCGCTACAAAAAGAAAAAGAGCTAATTAAACAAACCAAAAATGTTTTTAAAAAGCAAGCGCGGCACCGCAGGCAGCCTTCAGGCATTGGCTGTCAGCTCTGCAGCCACTCCTCTCTCCTCTCACGGTCCCCAGAGGAGCGCAGCATAGCAGGAAATCGATCTCAACTTCCTGCTCCAGGGGCAGTGACGTGAGAGGAGAGAGGAGTGGCTGCAGAGCCGACAGCCAGTGCCTGAAGGCTGCCTGCGGTGCCGCGCTTGCTTTTTAAAAACATTTTTGGATTGTTTAATTAGCTCTTTTTCTTTTTGTAGCGGCCGCTGCTGCTCAACAGGAGAAACAGCAGTGGCTGGAAATGGGAGCTGGCGCTGAGTGTTTCAGCGGGAGACTTCCCCGCTTTGGCGGGAGTGTGGGATATGACTCGCCAAAGAGGGAGTCTCCCGCTGAATGTGGGAGACTTGGCAGGTCTGATTTCAAATACCGATTAGAAGTAGCCTTTCTTCCCTGAGTTTGTATGGCAATTGGTAAACACTCTGTAGTTACACATCTTTACATCTCCTTCGTCTGTCTCTGTAATCCCTTTCTCAGATGTATTCTTTCTTTTGGGTTAGGGGTTTCCCAAGTAGTGGGCCAACCTATTCCTTATTTCCTTTCTGACTGAAATTCACAGTCCTTTCTGGGTTCCTCTTACATACAGACTCTCTCCAACTGGAAATCTTTCCCCACAATACCTTTTCCTGTAGTTAGCTCTAAGTTGGTGCTGTTCTCATTTCTCTCTTCAGCTTATAGCTCCAACTCTCTTGTTCACTCCTTCCTTCTATAGGCAGAAGGGTGGGCTAAACCTCTGACTTTTACATTTATTTCACACCTGGGCAATATTTCAAGACTCAAGAGAGACTCCACATCTCTTGGAATTATAAAAAAAACTGGATGCAAGAAAACCATAGCGGTAAAGGTAAAAACACCAGAACAGCATTAATCACTTAAGCAATAATGAGCACTGATTGGCACTGATTAGAATTTACACCAGTGGTGTGCTGATAAATTTTTAACAACAGGCTCTCTTCCCGGTCCACCTTGGCGCCCCCCCGTCCACCACTGCGCCCCCCCCATCCACCACTGCGCCCCCCCCATCCACCTCTGCGCCCCCCCAAAATTGCAGAGCTGGCTATAGCCGGGGGGGGGGGGGGGGCAATGCATTACTCTCTCCAGGAAAAAAAAAAATTAAATGATCCCAGGTTCCAATCTAATTCATGTTTCATATGGGATAAAATGCCATAAATAAGTAAATAAATATAAACTTTTAACGTTCAGCACCTGATTCTCAAAGTGGACATATTCCAAACACCATAATGAAAATAAAATTATTTTTTCTACCATTGTTGTCTGGTGACTTTGTTTCTCTGATCATGCTGGCCCAGTATCTGATTCTGCTGCTCTCTATCTGTTCCCTTGACTCCGTTTCCAGGGCTTCCTTTCAATTTATTTCTTTTCTTTCCTCCTTTCTTCTTCATTTCTGGTCCTCCGCAGACTTGACTGTACAGTGGATCCAGCTTCTGCCTATTTTCTCCATCCATGTGCAGTTTCTCTCCTCACTTCCTTTTCCCTTATCTAATCTCCTTCCTCTATCTTCTCTCCATGTCCAGCATTTCTTCTCTCTCCCTTCCCTCCCCTCCATCCATGTCCAGAATTTCTCTTGCCCTCCCCTCCATCCATGTCCTGAAACTCTCCTCTCTCCCCTGCCCCTCTCTATCCATCCATACCCGGCAATTCTCTTCTCTCCCCAGCCCCCCTCTACCCATCCATGCCCAGCAATTCTCTTCTCTCCACTGCCCCCCTCTACCCATCCATGCCCAACAATTCTTTCCCCTGCCCCCTCTACCCATCCATGCCCAGCAATTCTCTCCCCTGCCCCCCTCTATCCATCCATGCCCAGCAATTCTCTCCCCTGCCCCCCTCTACCAATCCATACCCAGCGATTCTCCTCCCTCCCCTGCCCTCCCCTCCCACTCCCATCCATGTCCAGTGATTCTCCGTCACCCCCATCCTCCCCTACCGCTCCCATCCGTCTTTTTCTATTACCTCCGTCGAAGCACCGCGTTATTTAAAGCCCTGCTGCCCATCTCCAGCCTTCCCTGCTTGTTTCATGATGAGTTTGTTCCCTTAGTCCCGCCTTCGCGGAAAAAGGAAATTACATCAGAAGGCAGGACTAAGGGAACGAACTCATCACGAAGCAAGCAGGGAAGGCTGGAGATGGGCAGCAGGGCTTTAAATAACGTGGCGCTTCGACGGAGGTAATAGAAAAAGACGGATGGGAGCGGGAGGGGAGGGTGGGGGTGAAGGACATCACTGGACATGTTTGGCAGCGGGAGGGGAGGTAAGCATGGCCTGTGATGGCGCCCTTCTGCTATGCTTACCTCGTGTAATGGAGCCGGCTCGCCCCGAAGAACAACCGGCTCGCAAGAGCTGTCAAAATTTAACAAGCGGCTCTTGCAAGCCGGTGCGAGCCGGCTCCAGCACACCACTGATTTACACGCACAACTCGCTAAGCATATTCTGTAACAAAGTGCACTGAACGTTTAATGCGCACAGGCAAAAGGAACATGGTTATGGGCGTTTCACGGGTGTTCCAAAATTTACGGGTGTAGTTATAGAATATGGCCCAGTGCGTGTAAATCTATGCACCAGGATTTACGCCACATTTTTGTTGATGTAAGTGGATGCGCCTAGTTTTAGGCACTGAGATATCAACTAAACATATTCTATAATTGGCACCTAAATCTGGACACCGATTATAGAATATGCTTAGTTGGCACTGATTTCAGCACCAATTTTTTAGGCGCCATATATGGGATATGTGCTAAGCGCTAATATTCAGTAGAGATAACTGGCTATCTTGAATTGAATATTAGTGCTTAGCTGGGTTACTACTCTCGCCCTCCTGTAGCTTCCAACCCCTCCTCCTACCACAGTCTCACTGCTTCTCATCCTTTGAAGTCCACTCCATCCGTCTATTCTACCCGTTGCCACTCAGAGTGGCAGTCATTTACCGCCCCCCTGATAAATCCCTCCCTTCCTTCCTCACCGACTTCGATGCCTGGCTTTCTGTTTTTATTGAACCCTCATCTCCATCCCTCATTCTCGGAGACTTCAACATACACGTTGATGACCTGTCCAACTCTCACGCTTCTCAGTTCCTCACTCTAACATCCTCCTTCAACCTCCAGCTATGTTCCACCACCCCTACTCACCGTGATGGCCATTGCCTTGACCTCGTCCTCTCCTCTTCCGGCTCACCCTCCAATTTCCACACCTCAGCTCTTCCTGTCTCTGATCATCACCTGATCACCTTCACACTTCTTCACCCTCCCCCTCAGCCCCGCCCAACATTAACCACTACTTCCAGGAATCTCCAGATTATTGACCCTCCCACCTTATCATCTAGTATTTCTAATCTCCTCCCCTCCATCATGTCCTCCGAGTCTGTTGACGAGGCTGTCTCCGCTTACAATGCCACTCTCTCCTCTGCTCTGGACACCCTTGCACCATCCACCTCCCGTCCCACAAGGCGTACTAATCCCCAGCCCTGGCTGACCCCTTGCATCCGTTACCTTCGCTCCTGCGCCCGATCTGCTGAACGCCTCTGGAGGAAATCTCGCACCCATTCAGATTTCCTTCACTACAAATTCATGCTATCCTCCTTCCAGTCCTCACTATTCCTTGCCAAACAGGACTATTACACCCAATTGACTAATTCTCTCAGCTCTAACCCTCGTCGTCTCTTCGCCACCCTTAACTCCCTCCTCAAAGTGCCCTCCGCTCCCACCCCCCCGTCACTCTCTCCTCAATCACTGGCTGACTACTTCCGCGACAAGGTGCAAAAGATCAACCTTGAGTTCACTACCAAGCCACCTCCTCCTCTTCACCCTTCAACCCTCTCCCTCAACCAACCAACCCAGACCTCCTTCTCCTCCTTTCCTGATATCTCCGAGGAGGAAACCGCCCGCCTTCTTTCCTCCTCAAAATGCACCACTTGTTCCTCTGATCCCATCCCTACCAACTTACTTAACACCATCTCTCCTACTATCACCCCCTCCATCTGTCATATCCTCAACCTCTCTCTCTCCACTGCAACTGTCCCCGACACCTTCAAGCATGCTGTAGTCACGCCCCTCCTCAAAAAACCATCACTAGACCCTACCTGTCCCTCCAACTACCGCCCCATCTCCCTCCTACCCTTCCTCTCCAAGACACTTGAGCGCGCAGTCCACAGCCGCTGCCTTGATTTTCTCTCCTCTCATGCCATCATTGATCCGCTTCAATCCGGTTTTCGCCCTCTTCACTCGACAGAAACAGCACTTTCTAAAGTCTGTAATGACCTGTTCCTTGCCAAATCCAGAGGCCACTACTCCATCCTGATCCTCCTGGATCTATCCGCCGCTTTTGACACTGTCAATCATGACTTACTTCTTGCCACACTGTCCTCATTTGGGTTCCAGGGCTCTGTCCTCTCCTGGTTCTCCTCCTATCTCTCCCACCGCACCTTCAAAGTTCACTCTCATGGATCTTCCTCCACCCCCATCCCCTTATCTGTTGGTGTTCCCCAGGGATCGGTCCTTGGACCCCTTCTCTTCTCAATCTACACCTCTTCCCTGGGCTCCCTGATCTCATCTCATGGTTTCCAGTATCATCTCTATGCTGATGACACCCAACTGTATCTCTCCACACCAGACATCACCGCGGAGACCCAGGCAAAGGTATCGGCCTGCTTATCCGACATTGCTGCCTGGATGTCCAACCGCCACCTGAAACTGAACATGTCCAAGACCGAGCTTATCGTCTTTCCACCAAAACCCACTTCTCCTCTTCCTCCACTTTCTATCTCAGTTGATAACACCCTCATCCTCCCCGTCTCATCTGCCCGCAACCTCGGAGTCATCTTTGACTCCTCTCTCTCCTTCTCTGCGCATATCCAGCAGATAGCCAAGACCTGTCGCTTCTTCCTCTTTAACATCAGCAAAATTCGCCCTTTCCTCTCTGAACACACCACCCGAACTCTCGTCCACGCTCTCATTACCTCTCGCCTGGACTACTGCAACTTACTCCTCACCGGCCTCCCACTTAGCCATCTATCCCCCCTTCAGTCTGTTCAGAACTCTGCTGCACGTCTCATATTCCGCCAGAACCGATATACTCATATCACCCCTCTCCTCAGGTCACTTCACTGGCTTCCGATCAGATACCGCATTCAATTCAAGCTTCTCCTTCTTACCTACAAATGCACTCAGTCTGCTGCCCCTCACTACCTCTCTACCCTCATCTCCCCTTACGTTCCCGCCCGTAACCTCCGTTCACAGGATAAATCCCTCCTCTCAGTACCCTTCTCCACCACCGCCAACTCCAGGCTCCGCTCATTCTGCCTCGCCTCACCCTATGCTTGGAACAACCTTCCTGAACCCTTACGCCAAGCCCCCTCCCTGCCCGTCTTCAAGTCTTTGCTTAAAGCCCACCTCTTCAATGCTGCGTTCGGCACCTAACCCTTACCGTTCAGTGAATCCAGAATGCCCCAATTTGACTGCCCCTATCGGACCGACCGTTCACTTGTCTATTAGATTGTAAGCTCTTTGAGCAGGGACTGTCTCTCTTTGTTAAATTGTACAGCGCTGCGTAACCCTAGTAGCGCTCTAGAAATGTTAAGTAGTAGTAGTAGTAGTAGTATCCAGAAAAGAGTCCTTCCTGGATGGTTAAATAGTGCTGAATATCAGGTTCTGTATTTTTCAGCTTCAACCTCCAACTTACCAATAGAAATTCACAAAACAATGTGCATCTATCCTAGAGGTCTCTAGCTCCGTGCTTCTCAATTTTTTTTTTAAATTTCAGGGCACACTTTCAAGCTTGTTTGATCCTTGGGGCATACCAAATCAATTTACCAAATTTCAGAAAGTTGTCATACTAGCTAGTCATTGGCCACTGGTCCCTTCACTGTGAAATGCCTGAAAACATACATTAAACTAAAATGCACAGAATAAAAACGCCTAAAATAAAATTAGACAGGTAGCAATTTAAGAGAAGACAATGGGAACAATGGCAAGTTCTAGTTTACGCTCTTTGGATGTCCAAGGTCAGTGGTCAGTGAACAGAAGAAAAATAGATCACCTTTTTCCAAACAGGCAGTATTTTTTTGTCCTCCACTCCATCCCAAACCGGAAACACTTTTTTTCTAACCTTCCTCCTCCCCCAGGCAAAACGTTTTTCCTCTTGGCCCCCTCCCCTGGAAACACTTAATCCTTGGGTGGCTCAAGGCAGCGTGTTGCCTAGGGTAAGAGTTGAAATGGTGCCCCCCAAGGCACCCAACAGGGAGAGAGCCCCCCTGAAAGCTCTGCTCAGGGAAGAGGGTGAGGATGTGCACTGCTCTAATTTGTATATGGGTAGGCAAAACCATTGCAGACATCCCAGATGGGGATGATGTAACACAACAGTACATATTTCCTTTCTACACTAACATGGTATGGTCCTGAAACAAGGAACATACCAGATCAGTAAGAGCCTTGAAAGCATCCTTACACAGTACACTAAATAAATAAAAAATAAAATGAATTTCTTCTTTGAACAGAAAAGTATAAACACAGGAAAGTATAAATAAGCAGATATTTGTGCGTGATAATATAAGTGGGTTAGAAATGGAAGCATTTGTCATTTCAAGGTGCAGATTTACCAAGATGAAACGTAAAAGGGTAATGATGCAAAGGAAAAATCAACAGAGAAATTTTTGCATTTTGCCTACTTTTCCTGAATTATGGGCAGGGGGCCATTAGAGGAATCTGTAGAGGAGGTATCAGAAACCAGAAAGGAGATAAGATCACTTTTGTGTAAAGCCTGCTGGGAGTTGCAGTTTTAAGGGAATCCAAATCTAGTGTTGAAAGCCAGGTGAAAGTAATTAAGTAATTATGCAAATTGAGGAACTGGGAAAAACAGACAGCTGCTAGAGAAACAGAGAGAGAGAGATGTCATCAGCATGAGAGAGTTCTAGAGTCAGGACACTAGAGGAGAATCTCCATCTGAGAAGCCTGTGGCAGCCAGTTGCCAGGCTGTTTAGCAGCATGTCAGTCTACAGCAATAGGGTTTGTTTTCTCACTTCATAGAGGTATGTTACCTAGTATTTAAACTTCAGATGCTTGACTGGAATGATGTGCAGGGCATTTTCAAAAGACTGTCCAGTTCATAACATCCATACCTGGATGTCAGGATTTCCTGTTTGAAAATATGTGAGATGGACGTCTGTGCACTGAGGACGTCCAGCATGAACAGCCATTTTACAAACTGGAATGGCAAAAAAGCAGGGACAAGAACATCCATCTGGCAGCATTCTTAGCAGAATGGCCATAAAGACCTCTCTGCAGAGCAGAGGGACAGTCTAGTGGTTACAAGGCCAGTGTTAAGTGTGTGTGTGTGTGTGGGGGGGGGGGGGCAGACATGGCAGCTACTGTGGGCCCCACAGCTCCAGGGGGCCCCACGGTTTAGGCATCTCTTCCCCTTCTCTCCACCAGAGTCCATCCCCTCCTCCCTCCCTTTTCAGAGGGGCCATGGTGCGGAAGCAGTGGTGTACCAAGGGGGGGGCGGTGGGGGCGGTCCACCCTGGGTGCACGCCGCTGGGGGGGGTGCCGCGGCACGCGCCTGCTCTGAGTTTGCTGACTTCGCGCGTTCACTGCAGCTCCCTCTGCCCTGGAACATTCCTGTTCCGGGTCAGAGGGAGCTCCAGCGAACGCGCGAAGTCAGGGAACTCTGAGCAGCCGTGCGCTGCGGCACCCCCCCCCCCCAGCGGCGTGCACCCGGGGGGGGGGGGGTTCCACGCTGCATCGGGGGGGGGGGTGCTGCACCCGGGGGGGGGTCCACACTGCATCGGGAGGGGGGGTGCCGCACCCGGGGGGGGGGGCGGGGCGCCGCCCCGGGTGTCCGCCCCCCTAGGAATGCCACTGTGCGGAAGCCACTCTCATAAGCTACCTGTGGCTGCTCAGAAGCTTTCCCTCTCTGTCACGATCCACCCTCCTCTGACTCAATTTCCTGTTTCCACCTGAGCAGATCACAGCAGAGAGGGAAAGCTTCGGAACAGCCAAACTGGAGGCAGCTTGTGAGGTTGGCTGCAGCGCCAGGGCCCCTCTGAAAAGGAAATAAAAATTTTAAAGAAGATCACAAGGTGAGGGGGAGGGAGACAGACTGTGGTGGGGAGAAGGGGAAGAGTTGCCCGGACCATGTAGTAGCAATGCAGATGGGGAGATCAGGGGGGGGGGAGGGATCAGAGATCAGGGGCCCCCTCCTTAATTTCTGCCCTGGGCCCCACCATGTTCAAACCAGCCCTGAGTGGTTAGTACAGTGGACTTTAACCCAGGGAGACCAGCTTCAAATCTCACTTTAACTCCTTTATTTTGTAATTGTGAGTCCTCCAGCAGCAGAAAAATACCCACAGTACCTGAATATATATAGTAGGTGATGGCAGAAAAAGACCTGTACGGTCCATCCAGTCTGTGCACTACTTCAATAGCCTTCAGGCTTGCAAGTAGCTTGTATATTTAGGTAGGTACAGTAGGTATTTTTCTGTTTCTGGAGGGCTAACGTTTAAAAAAAAGAGTTAAAGTTAGATTTGAACCTGGGGCCCATGGTTTAAAGTCCATTGCACTAATCACTAGGCTATTCCTCAATCTTGCTTCCTGCTTTGTTAAGAATGCCTATAATACCTGAACTCAATTTTGCTTTCAGGGGAGAGTGAATGGGAAAGCAACCACTGGAGAATTAAAGAGGTGGCATGCTGCCTTAATTCCTCCGGTGGTCAGCTGCTTGAGCAAAGCAACTTTTTGTACCCTGGACATTGTTCTGCTCCCCAGCAGCTTTGTACTACTTTTATATTATAGCTCTAAAATGGGTTACTGTTATTCTCAAGTCTTAGGATTTTTAATGCTACAGTTACTCCCTGTCATGGTATATGAGCAATGCATTGTGTGTAATATAGAAGGGCATAATCGAACGGGGCCGGCCATCTATATGGGCGGCCGTCTCTAAGGCCGGCCCCGGAAAGCAGAATACCCGACCGTATTATCGAAACAAGATGGCCAGCCATCTTTCGCTTCGATAATACAGTCAGGGCCAGCCAAATCTCAACATTTGGGCCGCCCTTAGAGATCGCCGGCGTTAGAGATCGCCGCCATTGGTTTTTGCATTTGGACCAATGCATTTGGTCGTGGGAGGAGCCAGCATTTATAGTGCAGTGGTCCAACTCACGTGCCAGGACACCAACTGGGCATCCTTGGGGGCACTGCAGTGGACTTCACAAATTGCTCCCAGGTATATAGCTCCCTTACCTTGTGTGCTGAGCCCCCCCAAACCCACTACCCACAGCTGTACAACACTACCATAGCCCTTATGGGTGAAGGGGGGGCACCTAGATGTGGGTACAGTGGGTTTCTGGTGGATTTTGGAGGGCTCCCATTTAACACCACAAGTGTAACAGGTGGGGGGGGGATGGGCTTGGTCCGCCTGCCTGAAGCACTGCAGCACCCACTAAAACTGCTCCAGGGACCTGCATACTGCTGTCAGGGAGCTGGGTATGACATTTGAGACTGGCATAGAGGCTGGCACAAAAATGTTAAAAAAATTTTTTTTGGGGTGGGAGGGGGTTGGTGACCACTGGAGGAGTAATGGGAGGTGATCCCCGATTCCCTCCGGTGGTCATCTGGTCAGTTGCGGCACTTTTTTGAGGCTTGGTCCTAAAAATAAATGGACCAAGTGACGCCGGCCAAGGGCTTGTCAGAGCCGGCCTTCTTTTTTCCTTTATCGGCCGAAGCCAGCTATCTCGTAACCACGCCCTGACCCAACCCCACCCCACCCCCGTCCCGCCTTCTGTACCCTTCCTTGAAGGTTGGCCGGCTCCGCGATGAAAAGCAGTTGGGGCCGGCTATAATCGGCTTTCGATTATATTGATTAGGCCGGGATCAGGAGATCACCGGCCATCTCCTGATTTGTGTCGTAAGATGTCTGTCGATCTCTTTCGAAAATAAGCTCAATAGTCTAATCATTAGGACATTATTATCTACAGTTTTATGTATTAATAAAAGTTGTCAAGATAGGAAGAGCAAATAGACACCTATTTTGTTAACTTCACATGTATTTCATGACTCCACCCACATTCCACCCAAACTATGCCTCTGAACACACCTACATGAGTGATATACAAATATTCAATATTCTTGATCAACTTTATGAGGCCTTCTATATGCCTTATGCAGTTTACACCATAAAATTGTCCCCCTAGTGATCATTTTAGCTGAGGTTGTATGACATGCTTATTAATCAAGTAATGATGGGGGGTATGGTTGAGTATTCATACATACGAAATTTATCTTATTATAATCCACTTTAGGGTTATTAACTACAAACAGAATATGAAATTCTATAAAATAAATAAATAAATAAATAAAATAGTGGCCCCTAATCTATAAAGGAAATGTCAAACCAAGCTGCAAATCCAATTTCTCAAGTAGGTAAATGGTAAAACCAATGTGCAATTTTTCTGAGAGCCATCAACAATCAATCTGAACGAGACACTGGTGTTTTTAAAGATACCTTCTTTCACTTCTTGTTTCTTTTCTTCATTTTCCAGCTCTGACTCATGTCGGATTTTGGGTTCCACCAGTTCCTCATCTTCTTCATCATCTAGAAAAATAAAATATTAATTCTTTTTATATCTATATTTTATATCTTTTTCTCTTTAGTGGCACAGTAGACGTTTTTAACCTCCAATGACGTAGAGATTCTAAATTAAACTTGAGAAAAGCCATGTTGTACATGTAAGTTATAACATAGTATTTATATGGTCAAATACAGTTCATCATTCAAAATATTGCTGCTCTTCATGTCAAAAACCTTTGCATGTGGATATTGTGAACTAGTGCAGGAGAGGGTGCTGGAGAGGATGCAGTCAAGTTTGATGATTTCTGTATATTTGGTGGACCTAAAGTCATTTTGGGAGGAGATGATTCATCGTATTAGAGTTATCATTGATGCCCCAATAAAATATGATGTTTGGTTATTAAACCAATTATGCAGGAGACAGGGAAAGAGTAAAGGTTTTCCTGTTACTTTTTTATTAACCACTGCTAAATGTATATTGCCGCTGCATGGAAAAAGAATTTCCTCTCATCTATAAACGATTGGCTGCATAAAGTGTGGGAGACATTTAGTGAAGAAAATTATGGCTCTCAGAAGTAATAAATTTGAGAGATTTGAAAAAATATGGTGTTTTTTGTATTAGGCATACTGTGGGCACCTCTTACCAAGCTGCGGCAAAAGAGGGCCTGCGCTGGCGTCGCACATGTTTGTAATGCTTGCCAAGGCCCCCTTTCACCGCAGCAGGTAAAAGTTACGTCTTTCTTTTTATGAGGAAACTGCGCGGCCATTTCAGGGGTGGGGGGGGGGGAGCCTTTACTGCAACCCATTGAGGTGGCAGTAAGGGCTCAGGTGCTAACCTGGCAGTAACCAGGCAGCGTGCGGCACTGCCTGATTACCACCGGGTACACACTGGCCAGATATACTGGGTGCAGTATTAGCCAACAGAAATTAGGCAAGCAGGACACGCGCCAATTTTTATTTTTCTGCACGTCCATTTTTGCCCCCCCCCCCCCCCCCCCAAAAGGTGTCTTTTTTGCAGGCGTGCTGAAAAATGGGCCTGCATGCGTCCATAATATGCGCCTACACTAACTCAAGCCATTTTTCAGCACACCTTGGTTAAAGGACCCCTGGGTGCCCCGTTCATGCTCTGCCAAGACCTTGCCTACCTTCAAACTACATGCCATCACATTTAAGTAGCTTTTTGTGAAGCCAGAATATATGCGTATATGCTGGTACTGCGGTCATTTATGAGCATACTTGGCACATAAATGTTGGTTCCCACTTTATAGAATGACCCCCTTCAGGGGAGTAAATCAATCTAATAATAAAATATCTGATCCTATTACTTTACACTCTCACAAGATAAATTGGATATTAAAACTCTCATGTCAGGTGTCTATCATGACTATCAGGGAAGAAGCTTCCTTTAAAAACATATTCCCAAAGCTTCCAGAGTTAGAATCTAGTACTAGACACCTGCCATCCCTCCCTCTGGCAACTTTCCATTTCAAATGTTTTTAGAACATATTTTCAGACTCCAGGGATTTCGGCTCTAAATGGCAGGGGAACAGATGCAAACCTCATGGAACTGGCCAGACAGTCTCCACATGGACACCTGTGGTCCAGAAACCTCATTTCCAATTCAGTTCTCATCAAATTAATTTCAGTTTTGACCTACAGGAGGGGGTTAAAGAGAAGTGTGGTCTCAGGTCGGACGCCACCGGCAAATAGACAACCCTGCAGAATTCTGAAAAGTCACTGCCATCAGGCTTGAGTGGAAGCAGCAACAAGAAATGACATTCAGAGTTTATGAACAGCTCTTGCATTAATGTGAATTTAATGAGTGCTAAATAAATTGACAGATGTCAGCTACTATTCCCAGATGTTTTACTGCCCTTGTCTGGCCTATGCAAATGTATTTCTTAGGAGTACATAAGTACATAAGTAGTGCCATACTGGGAAAGACCAAAGGTCCATCTAGCCCAGCATCCTGTCACCGACAGTGGCCAATCCAGGTCAAGGGCACCTGGCACGCTCCCCAAACGTAAAAACATTCCAGACAAGTTATACCTAAAAATGCGGAATTTTTCCAAGTCCATTTAATAGCGGTCTATGGACTTGTCCTTTAGGAATCTATCTAACCCCTTTTTAAACTCCGTCAAGCTAACCGCCCGTACCACGTTCTCCGGTAATGAATTCCAGAGTCTAATTACACGTTGGGTGAAGAAAAATTTTCTCCGATTCGTTTTAAATTTACCACACTGTAGCTTCAACTCATGCCCTCTAGTCCTAGTATTTTTGGATAGCGTGAACAGTCGCTTCACATCCACCCGATCCATTCCACTCATTATTTTATACACTTCTATCATATCTCCCCTCAGCCGTCTCTTCTCCAAGCTGAAAAGCCCTAGCCTTCTCAGCCTCTCTTCATAGGAAAGTCGTCCCATCCCCACTATCATTTTCGTCGCCCTTCGCTGTACCTTTTCCAATTCTACTATATCTTTTTTGAGATACGGAGACCAGTACTGAACACAATACTCCAGGTGCGGTCGCACCATGGAGCGATACAACGGCATTATAACATCCGCACACCTGGACTCCATACCCATTTAATTTCAACTTTTTGTACAAGCTTTTATCTGATGGCAATGTAGGGCTGCAGAATCTGTGACGGAAGCACTTTATTTCTATTATTTTTATTTTAATATGTATGTTTTTATGGAAACCGCTTAGTGGATAGGTGGGTTAAAAGTATTTAAAATAAATAAATAAATACAAGTTACAAGTGTTAGACCAATGTAGTACAAAAATATTACTTTGAAACATGGCAAAGAGAACGGACTATGATGGGAGAAGTGAATGTAAGAACGAGAAGAGAATGGGGTTTCTCTTATGTACCATTTCCTGGAATATGAGTTCTGTTTGAAAACACTTTTCATTCCTTTCCACTTTTTTCTGTACGTTTAAAAAGTAGACTCTACCGCATAAGTACAAAATCTTGAAGCATGACTTAGAACTCGTTATAAACTAGTCACCAATGTGGGCTACCATTAAGATGTGTTATTTTACCACTACCTTCTGCAATTAAAACACAGGTCCCATTTTATACAATCTACTTTAGAACAGGCTGTATTATTATTTATTTATTTATTAGGATTTATTTACTGCCTTTTTGAAAGAATTCACTCAAGGCGGTGTACAGTAAGAATAAATCAAACATAAGCAATAGACAATTACAGCAGTAAAAATATTCAAATAACAAATGGAGTGGAGGAGTGGCCTAGTGGTTAGAACACTGGTCTTGTAATCCAGAGGTGGCCGGTTCAAATCCCACTGCTGCTCCTTGTGATCTTGGGCAAGTCACTTAATCCTCCATTGCCTCAGGTACAAACTTAGATTGTGAGTCCTTGAGCTACTACTAAAAAAAGGGTGAGCAAAATCTAAATTGAGGAGTGGCCTAGTGGTTAGGGTGGTGGACTTTAGTCCTGTGGAACTGAGTTCAATTCCCACTTCAGGCACAGGCAGCTCCTTGTGACTCTGGGCAAGTCACTTAACCATTGCCCCATGTAAGCTGCATTGAGCCTGCCATGAGTGGGTACAAATGTAATAAAATAAAAATAAATTAATAACATAAAGCATGGCATAATATACTACTTGCAATGTCAATACATAACAGAATATTTTAATAGACAGTGTAGGCTATAAGCAAAGATAGAACACATCAGGCCCTGTTTACTAAGACGTGCTAGCATTTTTAGCACATGCTAAAGATTAATGTGCACTAATGCCAGAGGCACCCAAATATTCCTATGGCTGTCTCCAGCATTAGCGAGCACTAAAAACACTAGCGTACCTACAGCACAGCTTAGCAAACAGGGCCCATAGCTAGGTAAGAGAATAAGAGGAGTTAGAAAATAAGGCAGCGCTGTACAGTTTAACAAAGAGGGACAGTCCCTGCTCAAAGGAGCTTAAAATCAGCCACCTGTTAATGTACAAATTTTAGCAGAACCATTTTCTACATGTCATTACCTTAGTACATACTGAATTACATGGACATTTACCACAAACATTACATTTGGCACTGACTTCACCCACAATAACCTGCAAAACTTAGGCCTAATTAGTATATAGGCTCGAAGAAGTCCAAAACTAATTTTAAAAAGTTAAACATATAAATATAATGCCACTTATAAGCCTTAACTTGAACCAAGTATTTAAATATCTAAACAGGAAGAAATTTTGACTGCAGAGGTTCACATACTTTTTCTATTTTGAAACAGCATTTAATCACTTTTAATGGTACTTCAAGAGCGTTGATTATTGTTGGACTGTATTTGAATACCTGAAATGTCAAATTCGTTCTCACACAACTGCTGTCGATATGTGATTTGATAAATGTTTAGTACAGTGTGCTTTATTTTCTTTATAATAATATTTCCTTAATTGTATTGTTAATGAGATTATAGTACTTTTTGATTTAACATTACACATGTCAGTCCTTGCCAGCGTAGATTTATGGGAACTTTTTGCTCTAAGTTAGAGCTTGTTATATGAATGGATTCCTCCTTATCAAGGTTTCTGTGGTTATTATATCCTGATATTTACACTATGTTCATGCTTTTGTCCCAGTTCATTACCATGTTGAGAGCATTTCTTCACCATAATTTAGATTTTGTTTGATTCATGACTGTGTGCATCATCTTTGGAGCCTGAGTTCATTTGTTGTTCTTGGGGAGAGCTTGGGTCTGATTTTCCTGTGGGTTGTAGTCCTTCAAGGCCCTGAACATTTTTCATCATCTGTACAATGACTTAATGGCATGAGAAAGTAATTACATTTAAAATTGTACAGCTATTTCCAAACTCCATTCATAGCTTATTTTTTTTTGTTTTAAAATAATTTATAGTTCTGTGATATTGGTATGCTAAACATGATCAAATTCCCACATCTCTCGATGAAGGAGATCTAGAGCAAAGGGGATATCCTGAAAACCCCCGAGGACTGGGTTGAAAACCCCTGATCTAGGCTTTGGCCCTGCTTTGTTACATAAGGTAATATTCATGTTTTCAATGGTGCTGTATTGCTGTATGTATAATTTTCTTTATTTCGAATGTCTTGCTTTGCACTTTCTGTATAATTCATACTATTTTTTCAGTGCGATCAGAGATA